>NC_140591.1:166797319-168092887 GCF_964204655.1 Triturus cristatus | reverse complement strand
GAAAATTGATTGATTGGTCATCATGCTCCATAGTAAATTGTAAATGGCTATTTTGTTGATTTAGCCAGAGATGAAATTCTTGTAAACTTGTGATTGAACCCTCCCAGACAAGAAATACATCGTCTATGTATCTAAGATACTTTTTTATCTGATCTTGAAAGGGATTGTTGTTATAGATCACTTCTTCCTCAAATGCTGCCACATAGAGATTCGCTATATCTGGGGCAAAAATTGCCCCCATTGCGACTCCCTTTATTTGGCCATAGAAATCCCCATTGAAAAGGAAGTAATTCTGCTCCAGTGCAATTCTAGCGCACTTTGTGATAAAATCAGAGGGTACCTGGTGGGGGCGTGATCTTTGTTCTAATATGTCACTGATCACTGATAAAGCCTCCCCTTGCGGTATGCTTGTATACAAGCTTTCTATATCCATTGTGACAAGGATATTCTGTTCTTTATTGAATAACTGTCCCTCCAGTCCCATAATCACATGAGTACTATCTCTGGTATAAGATTTGGTCAAAGGCACAAAAGGTTTTATAAAAAAGTCAACATATTCTGCTAATGGTTGTAGAATGGATTGACAACCTGCCACAATTGGTCTACCAGGTGGTTTTTTGTCATCTTTGTGGATTTTCGGTAGCGTATAAAACGCTGGTATCGAATAGTTACTTTTATTCAGATATTCAAATTCTTTGTTATTAAGCCATAAACCTTCACGCCCACAACTAGTAAGATCAAGAATCTCTTTTCGAATCCTATCTGTGGGATCTCGCACTAACTTCACATAATGGGTGGTATTACTCAGCTGTCTTAGGGCATCACTATCATAGTCAATCTTATCTTGCATGATGATACTTCCACCCTTGTCAGCAGGTTTGATAATAATATCATCCCTACTGGCAAGGGTTTTAAGAGTAGAATGCTCCTCCTTTGAAAAATTATATTTCACATATTGTTTATTCTTGAACATCTGTTCGATCTCCATAAGTACCACATTTTCAAACGTGACCAATTCCTTTGGGATCAGGTTAGTGGCAGGATAGAATGTAGATGGACAACGTAAACCTGTAACATTAAAATTTGTAGAGGATGGAATTTTACTAAACATGTACTTCAGACGAATACTTCTGAAGAACCTGTATAGTTCGATCTGTGTCTCAAACATATCATTTCTGTTAGTGGGGACAAAAGATAAACCATGGCTTAACAATTCAATCTCCTTATTGCTTAATTCATGGCTTGAGAGGTTAAAAATCGGAACTATCTCCAAATTATGATTAATGTGATTCGTCATTATTTGGGGATTTATACTGATAGTTGGCTCTACCACTCGTAATATGTGTTTTTATGAATTAAGATAATTATTGTTTTCAAATGTCAGAACAAGAAACTCTCACCTATACGGATGAATATATTGCTAAAATAGCTGGAGGGCCCTCATTATTAGGTCAGTTATTCAATAAAGAACAGAATATCCTTGTCACAATGGATATAGAAAGCTTGTATACAAGCATACCGCAAGGGGAGGCTTTATCAGTGATCAGTGACATATTAGAACAAAGATCACGCCCCCACCAGCTACTCTCTGATTTTATCACAAAGTGCGCGAGAATTGCACTGGAGCAGAATTACTTCCTTTTCAATGGGGATTTCTATGGCCAAATAAAGGGAGTCGCAATGGGGGCAATTTTTGCCCCAGATATAGCGAATCTCTATGTGGCAGCATTTGAGGAAGAAGTGATCTATAACAACAATCCCTTTCAAGATCAGATAAAAAAGTATCTTAGATACATAGACGATGTATTTCTTGTCTGGGAGGGTTCAATCACAAGTTTACAAGAATTTAATCTCTGGCTAAATCAACAAAATAGCCATTTACAATTTACTATGGAGCAAGATGACCAATCAATCAATTTTCTAGACCTTCGGATCTGGAATGATGATGGCAAGCTTTCGTTAAGCCTCTTCACAAAACCCACTTCAAGGAACACATTACTTAAATATACAAGTCATCACCCACGTAATCTACGGGATAATCTCCCGTTTGGTCAGTTTTTACGTATCAAACGAAACTGTACCAGACGGGAGGATTACTTCAAAGAGGCAAAAATTCTACAGACAAAATTGGTCATGAGAGGCTACCCATATAGGTTGGTCAAACGCTCTTTAAAAAGGGCCTGGTATTACGACCGTGAGGCACTGTTACACAATAAGGATGAGCCTACACCTAAACAAGAGTTGATTACGTGTGTTACGACATTTGGAACTGAATCTAATTCGATCAAAAAGATAGTGACCAAAAATTGGCACTTGATCCAGAAGGCAGAACCACAAATGGCACTACCCCGTTTTGCATTTAAGAGGGCAAGAAATCTAAGGGATTACCTTGTGAAAGCATATAAAGAACCTAGTCCGAACACGTTGACCAACTTGTGGGGTTTACCTCCGATCATGGGCCACTTTCCCTGTGGTCATTGTTCTGCCTGTCCAACCACATCAGTAGTTAAATCATGTATATTGAATGGGAAAGAGTGGATATTACGACAATACTCAAATTGCCTCACTAGAAATGTCATCTATTGTATAGAGTGCCCATGTGGGTTGTTCTATATTGGAAAAACTACACAGGAGATAAAAAAACGAATTATCCAACACCAATCACGCATTAGATGCAGGATTGAAACTGCACCAATGGTTGAACACTATCTAACAAAGGAACATATGCCCTCTGACATGAAATGGTTTGTACTTGAGACTGTGAAAATGAATAAACGCAGGCTAAATATAGATCGTTTGTTAACACTAAAGGAAAACCGGTGGATTTGGTCAGCTAAAACAGTGGAGAGGGGACTAAATTCCTTTGTAGAATGGCAAACTTTGTCAACTTTATAATTATGGCTCCTGCTTGTTATAGTGACTAGCTTGATCTTTGGCTCCCACTATTGTACTGAGATAGTAACTGATACTGTCCCAAGATGGCCGACACATTATGCAGTCCCGGTATTCACTGTTGATTTTTTAGTACACTAATACTATGTACATATAATACACTTAAGATTTGAAATATCTACATTTAGTAATAGCGCTCTGCCTATTTGGTTCCTCGTTGTGTACCTAAGTACGACCAGGAAGGTTCCGATTGATTAGAATGCATACCACTCAAAGATGGCCGATTTGTTTTACCATGCTGAGACCGGCATGCTGTTGGTTTATAATCTCGGAGCCAGCGTGCATTCGGGGCTCGACTGATTTGGTGAGTGAGACACAGAATTCAAAGCTGTGGGAATTGAACGTAAAGAAGTAAGTAAATAGCGAAATAGCACAGGCCATCGTTATACATCTATATGGGTTTGGTAGAATAGGTGGCTGAAATATTGGTATTGTTATTTTCCCAGATTTCAACGGGAGAGACGAGTGTTGCCTTCTTGTCGGCGAGTAGCAGCCGGTATGTTTGTTTATACAATACGTTAGTTAATAGGTTTGAGTAGTAATTGCTGTCTCTCGTGGTTTTTGAATCCAGTGTTTTTTCACCACAGAACGCAGTTTAAACGCTGTTCAATTCTAGAACAGACTGGATTTCTCAATACAGTGAGTTTTTTGGTAGCATATATTTGGTGGTTATGATCTTTGCCATTCACGGGAGATTGTTTTCTTGGCTTGGTGTATAGGTGTTGGGCTCTTTCAAATTGGCACTCCACTTCGGGTGGTTGGAACAGATCACACCTGTTTTCCTTTCGTGTATATTCAATACAAACTTATGAACTCAAATATATTAATAGAATATATGTATATATTTTAATAGATTCATGGTGCAACTCCGGTCCTGAGGATGGTCTCTGTGATTGTTCTTCAAGAGTGAGACCGAAACGTCGACGCTGTGACATTTTTTTTACAT
The DNA here is from genome assembly GCF_964204655.1 of Triturus cristatus. NCBI lineage: Eukaryota > Metazoa > Chordata > Amphibia > Caudata > Salamandridae > Triturus > Triturus cristatus. The sequence continues at coordinate 168,088,989 of NC_140591.1, read as the reverse complement.
AATTAACAGGCATTTGAAGCCGTGTAAAATCTTTCTGTTTATATGGATTAAGTTCAACACATAGCCAAATGTGTGGTTGGCTTTGATTTGTTTGTAAATAATGTCATTGACTACTGCGAATGAGATCGTAAATAAGACAGTAGTTCTATGTTGCCGTACATGAAATGTAAAGTGTATTGTTTCACTACTTTACCGGATGAAAATATTGAAAATATTGAAAATACAAATTTATTTTTGTCAAAAAAAGTACTAAAAATGAACTTGGGTCATTTTTGAAAGTTTACTTTGTGAGTTTCTTCTTTTTTGAGTTCAAAGAAATTAAGATCACTATTGTGACTGCCTAATTAATTAATCTCAACAGAATAAATCCTCAAGGTTATACTGATCTACCCAATTCCTTGGGGAATAGTGGGTTGCCCTATTGTGATTACTGATTGTTGTATTACGCATTGCACTATTGTTACATTGCAAAAGTGCCTGATTCTAGCATTACGAACTGCATAACATGGTATTAGGATTACAGTGGAATGTTTAGAAGCGCTCATTAATATCGCCAGAACTGACAAGGGCTGGCTGAACTAACAACAGGCCAGGAGAAATAGTACACATACTTATATGTTGGATTTCTATTGTGTGGTCTTATCGTATATCTTTTTATATAAAATGTATACTCGTTTTTATAAAACTCATGTGGAGTCTATTTGTGGTGTCATCATTGGGTTGCTGTGAACGTGGTTGCAAATACTTTACAAATTTGCTTTGAAGATAAGCCTGGCTGCTCGTGCCAAGCTACCAAGTGGGTGAGCGGAGGCTATCTCAGAAGGTGACCTTCCCTTCCCTAACGTGGAAACGCGGGTCCCTATTTGGCGTAAGGTACCTACCTCAGACAACCAGGGATCACGGGTCTAACATTGATGTTATGTAGGGAGTACGCATATAGCCTATTTCCCATCTGGAGACTTGCATTATTCGTATCTACATTTACAGCGATGGGTACTTTATCCCATATATCTTGTCTAATATTAGATGGCATGCGGAGCCTTGATTCACCTGAAGATCCAACTGAATGTAAATACTTCATCTCTCACACTCCTCTTATGTTTAGGGTGGAATTATCAAGTCTTCATTACGCAAAATTGTCCCCAACCCATTTATAGCCCCAGGGAAACAACATGACGCAGCCATAGAACTGTAAACATCCTTACTACAACAATTTTGTATGTGACTTATTAATAATTAAGACGTTAATCTCCAACTGTAATCAATATAATGGTTCACAAATACTATTTTGGGTAAATTGATCCTGATAGTCTTGACTTCATCATGAATATTGTTTCTTGTTCTGAAAATATAATAGTAGTTGTACTAACACCAGGACATTTTGTATGTGACTTGCTTATTAATATTTAAGAAGTCAATTTCTAGCTATTATCATTATAATAATTCACAAATACTATTTTGGGCAAAATAGAACCTGATAGTCTTTCGACTTCATCATGAATAATGTTTCCTGTTCTGAAAATAGAATAGTTGTCATAATAATAGTAGTTGTACTAACACCAGGACATTCATTCTGGAATTTGGATTAATTTGTTTGCTTTGCAAGAAACCACATGGAGCATACATGCACTGAAAAGTATTTTAAGACATAGAATGCCATTTTTTAGAAAAATAATATATATAAAATTATACTTTCCTGAAGAAGGGCTGTATTGGGTGAAATACTTGTAAATTTTGTCCTACTACGCTGAGGGTGCATCAAGCCACTTTTTTTTTAAATTGTGCACATATACTGTCACTCATTGTCATAAAGTTGCTTTCTTAATCCCTTAGTTAACTACATTCACTCCATGAGTTACCTAGGCATTTGGTGACCATAGATCAACATGTATTGACATCATCTGTTAGTCCAGTAACTGTGCTGTCCATATAACAGCAACATCCCGGTATATAACGCTAGCCCCAGTATAAAACAGTGTACCTGGGCTTATCATAGGTGCGTCTGAGCATTTAAGAGCCGAACAATACAAAGCCCTCAGCCACAAGGAATGTGAGAGATATCTTGTTGTTAATCTACAAGCATACAATTTAAATTAGGTATCTGACTCTTGACATTTAATCTACCTATTATGTTACCTGAAATGACTCCTCTTTTAAAGACTGTTTGAGCCCTAACTCATCACTGGGTTTCTAAAACCTGCCCATTAACTAACTCAGCCCAATCTATTTAACATATGAAATATCTCATTCCTCAAAGTATTTCATTTCATCAAGCTAAATATATAAATGAGACACCAAGTAAAATTTTAGAGAAAACTGAACCAAAGGTGATAAAATACATGTCACAACAAAGCATAGGAATATTGTTTAGTATAGAATGTGTTGAACTAAAATAGAACACATACAGCACTTGAAACTCTCTTACTCAGATGAAGACTGCCATGGAAGGAGAAAGTGATGAAAATTAAAGCATCTGTTCTTACACCTTCTTTAAACTGTGGATACTCTGTCCACAATATAAGAGCGATAGTTTAACATAAATGAATCAATGAAAATGAGCATATACAGTGTGGCAGATACTCAACAACCATAACAGAAACAGAATAGCATGATTGACAAAAACAATTATTAAAACGTCATGTTTTCAGACCCCTTTGGAATATCTGGTGGTCCTTTTTAAGAAAAAGGTTTTATTCAGAATTTACAACACATCACAACAAAACAATACATAAAGAAACCAAAAGATGCCAGCAGATTTAACAATGAGACTAGTCAGCAGTAATCATTTTGTATAATGGAGGCACAGTACGCGGAAATAACTGAGTAAGCATGCTCAGCAAAGAAAAGACGTCCCTCTACAAAATAGCCATAGGACCACAGTTATGCTGTGTACACAACGTAGAAATAGAGAAACAGCACTGCCTCCTCCCAGCACACCCATCATGCGGCGCATAACCCACAAGGCCTCATCCAAAATATTGTGAAGAAATGGACGATGGAAATAGGGAGATCCGAGGGCCACTAGGGTAAGTTACCCTAGGCCGGACTAGCCACTCCAACATCCGAAGCCGGTACGGAGCCATCAGAAGAAGAAGCATCCACATCAATCCAATTTTGGGCAAGCTAAAAAATGGTATCCCAGGCAGGTAAAACCGGTATCTTATTACCTCCCCGAGCCTCCTCCATGCGAATCGTCTCACACTTTTAGTTAGCCCACTTTGTCAACTCCGACCACCAGCGGTATATATCAGGACCATGGACAGACTTACAACTCCTAGTCAGTTGCCTGTCGGCAAAGATCAAAGGGGGGTCCAAGAACCTATTGGTATCCTTCCTAACTGCCGAATGTTCATGATGGACCAGCAAGCATAAATGAATGCTCTGAAGGCATTCCCTATCCGTTGCCCCCCACCCCGAACCACCTGGAGGACGTTGTTCAAAAGGGCAACAAGAACGGGCAAGATCAGACCATGTGGAACAAATGGGCATCCTCTAAGGTGAAACCAGGACACTCTGAGGTCACAGGCAAGAACATAACATGTAAACGTCGGGGAGTCAGACCGCCCCGGTGCAGGTAAAATAATTAAATGAGTCGAAAGTGGGTATTTCTAGACACACTAGGACTAAAATCCAATATCTTCCTGCAAGAGGAGTTAGAGAGAGGCATTGCTAGGTCTACCCAGCGTAATCGAAGGAGCGAAAGATCTGGCTGCATACCCTCCAACAATGCCCTGTAATGTAATGTGACCTCTTTTGCTCGACCCTTAATGACGAAGAGAAACTGCATGCAGTTGTGCTCGGAAGGCTCTGCAATGCCGGCACTCCACCAGTCACGCATCTTACACATCAAGGAACCGTGAAGTGTTAAACAGCCTGTCGGGATATCATAGGACTCCTGGAGCTCGGTAAAAGGGTACAATTCACCCCTTATAAAGAGATCACCAACATCAATCCGGGGTGCCGGACACTCACGGAGACCAGACCACCACCCCGGGCAACTCCAACGCTAAATTACAAGAAGAGGGAGCTCACGAAAGTGCGGAGCTCGGCGACCGCATCCACTGTAAAGCACAAGTCTAAACATACCGCACAGTCCTAATCAGGATATTCAAGGCCCACACCCTGGAAGCAGGAGCTTGCTTCAGTAGGAAGCCCAAGAGGCAATCCTTGGAAGGAGAGCCACATTCAGCAATCTCCACACCATCCCACAGACAGGCCCACCAACGGGTGACCCACTGAAGTAATATAACTCGAAGTGGAGTGCAGCTAGCACCCCCCAACCATAGGCAAACACAAATTCCAGAGGACAACGTGGAGGTGCGAGGTGCCTCAATAAAGTGACAGGAGCAAACCATCTAGCTCTTGAAAGAATTTTTGAGCAGGAGACCAGCAAACAAATAAAGCACATGCGGAAATATAATCATCTTGGATACGGCTACATGGCCATTCACTGATAGGGGCAATGCAGTCCTGAAGGCAATGAAGCCCAGCCATCACACGTCCAAAGTTACCCTTATACAACAACTATGGGGAGCCGTAAACAGCCACACCTAAGTAACGGACCATAACATGTTCCTATCTCAATGTTGGCGGGGAGAGGACCCTGCAAAGGGGCAAACCTCCTCAAAGGATAAGCACATGACTAAGACCAGTTAACCTCAAGCCTTGAGTAAACACCGAAGTCCGAAAATGCTGCTGTCGCCTCAAGGAGGTCAAGAATATCTGGTGGTCCCTGATGGTCTCTGAACTGGCATGTGTTCCAGGGCATGGAACCAACAGCATGTAAGCAAAGCTGAATCTAATATTCTGGAGCATAGCTTCAGGAGCGATTGTGAAGAAATTGGCGGACAGTCATCTACATGACCCAATTACAAACGCACAGGCCTTTCAAGACTTTGTGTACTGAGGGCCAACCGGTTTGACTAGATGGAAATCAGCTGGGAAGACCAAGTTCAAGTCTTGCCACAGCATATTTTAGGGTCTGTAACCTGGAAATAATGTATTTGGTAAAGTCCAAATTGATAAAATTTCCATTGAGGCTGCCTGAATAAACTTTTTTCTGCAGTCAATAGGGAGAATTATGCAGTATTTTCAGGCAGTAGAATTATTCTGATAATTTCTTCACCTTGGGCTTACAAAATGAGGCTTTGTCTAAAATGATTCTGAGACTGCATATGTATTTGAGGCTGTCTCCAAATTTTGGGAGGCCTCCAAATATCCTCCGACTAGGGGAATTTGGAACCACTAAATCGGGTGATCTCAGTTTACACTAGAAACAAACATGCTTGGAAGGTGAATCATATGGGAGACAACTTTTGGTCCAACCTAATAACTTGTGTTGGCACAGCAAAGGTAATGGAGCCTAGAGGGCAGATGGGTTTTGCCAAGCAGGTGCCATATGCCAGTACAGGGATGGCAATTGTTTGGAAGCAATCGTGAAATAAGCACTGACAAGCCAATCGGTTGCACTTTGCCAATGCTCTATGGTCAGACAATATTATCTCTGCTAATGCCTGATGCTTTTAAAATGTGCCAGAACTAGCCAAAGTTAATAGTGTTTACAGGCATGCTGCATGACACAATGTGACAATGAAATGCAGTTGCTTCCTGAAAATATGAAAATATTGTTTCTATACTTTCAATATGGACACTGGGTTGCTGCTTCTTTTTAAGCCACAAAATGTGGTGGCCATCTTTAAAGTACAGAATACAATATTTTCTATACTTTTAAGTATAAAATATATACAAGTTTAAAATGGTCCTTAACTACTACTGGCTTTCCCAATGCCAGGACTATATAATTATGTATTGTATACAATGCTGTCCGCAGATGCTATAGAAAGACCACAAAAAGATACCAACCAGACCTGTGCACGGCCACTTGCCTCAATATCTGCCTATAAAGATACTATGGCAGATTGAGATACAGTGTTGAAATCTGCAGAAAGATCACATTCATGACTATTGCAGAAAGCTATGCTTAATCCTCTGATGAAAGAGTGCTGTTCCACTCAGTTTCTCTAGGACAACCAAGCTGCTTAATCTATTATTAACTGATTTGGTAAGCTTCGCCGAATGCCACAACTCAAAGGATTGCAACACATTCAGACCCAAAATGCGTTAAGACCCACATTTTCACCTATAAAGTACAGTCTCAGGCTATGTTGCAATTTCAACATTTATTGGGTACTTCAGGGTGTCCATCAAGAACTTCAGTAGGGCATTTATCTGGGTTTATGTCCTAATCCACTCTTCTTAAGGTAATCACAGATCTCTTGGAGATGAGTAATGGATTACGGTGCATTCTGCTATTAATGCTAGATATTTTGGGCAAGTTTGACACAGTGGGTGATGAGAGCCACTTATAGCACTTTGCAGCCTCGAGGTCCTAATGGCAGCCTTTTGTGGATGGGAAGATGTTTAGTGTAGTTTAGGGCAAAGATTATTCTGTGCATATCACCATCACATACAAAGACAAATAAGTCATTTGTAATTTATGAAGCAAAGTGTGACTACCTTGTCAAACTCTCGATTTTTTTTACATTCTCATGTCTGAATAGATCTCTGCTATCAGGCTGGGAATTCTTAGTAATAAATTATACAAACAGCATTGCTTACACAGACTCATTTACCTTTGCACGTTTTGTAGTGGATCCACCTCAGTGTAAGACCCCAATATTGTCCAAATAGATTAAGATGCTTTGTGCACCGGCAAAAGTTTTGACAGCTCAGATTTCTTACTGCATGTCACATGAAATGGAATCATCGAGAACCGTCCTCATACAAGATGTGCAGATTCTGAATATCCATTCCAGAATGTTGAAAAACCTTAATGTCGAGGTCAGCATATCATGCCACAAAAATATTGAGTAAGGTAATTCGTAGATCATAATTTATTACAGTAATAATGTAGTTTTAAACATTGATTACTAAAGAACAGTATTTAATATTGTATGTTGTATAGTTTTTAGTTATTAGTAATATTAAAACAATAGAAGTTTTACAATTTTGTTTTGGTTGGCGAGTTGCTGGGTGATTGTGTTTATGAAAAACATGTATTTTGTGTTTTTATGTTTGAATTAAATATAGCCCATTCCACAGGACAAGTTGTTTGGGGTCAAGGATAGCAAGTTTGCATGTTTATTTTGTCCCAAGGACAAGAAGGGCATTGTCTGCAGTTAAGGTAATATCTGTATGTATATATTTTTATTGTTTGAACTTCTTTTTATGGTTCATTAAGGTAAAGCCTTTACTATTAGGGTGAACGCTCTGAGGAAATGCTGTAAGCTCAGACTGCACTACTGACAGTGGTTCCAGTAAAAAAATGAATACATAAGTGTGCACGGTTTCACAATATGAGTCTATGTATAATGCTCTCAGAATGCTCTCCACTTATATGCAAAATATTTGCAGAAGCTTGAAACCAAGATTGAAGATTCTTTGCTTTCAAAATAAAATGTTCACAGAAAAATGCGTCTAAGAAAAAAAAAGTTTTGCTATACTACTGTGAAATTTTAGGTAACATTTCTTTGAAGCATCATTTAGTAAAATGTGTTAATGCATGCTAGTATTTCCAAATATTTACACAGTGGAAAATCAGTGTAACCAGTTTCAACAAGATTATGGAAAACATGAAAATGAACAAGCACTGGCAAAACCAATAGTTCTGACATTGCTGGTCAGCGTTTTAGTTTTGTCAATGCTTTTCCTGTTTTGACATGGTGTTTGTAAAACTTTATTGTTGAGGGAGCTGGTGGACCCTCACCATTATAACAAACATTGGCAAAAAGCAAAAATATTTTTTGTCTCAGTAAGCATACATTGCCACAGTAGTCCTTTGTACTGAACAAAACTACTTTGTGTGCCGATATGCTCCTTGTGAAAGGACAGTAAACAGTCAGTCACGGTGTAGTCAGCCAATAGAGATAGTATTATAATAAAAACAAAAGGTCTTACTTAACACCAGACATATTTAGGGGCCCAATTCTTAAAGCTAATCACAAAAGTACACCCAATGCTAAATGTCCTAGAGTTTCAGGAGTTTTTAAGAATGCACAGAAGAAAGCTAGGAAATGGTATTCCTACAAAATATTTGTGAACTGCATTTTAGCACGAGCAAATATGCATGTGAAGATTTGCTTATGCGAAAATCTGCTGCGTGTTTACATGTTCACTTTTCCTCCAACCTCTTTATTCTCAACCCTGGAAGGAGTTTTACTTATACCCTTCAAGAGTAAATTTCCATTCCTTATCAGTTTGGAAAAAGATTATGCAAATTAGTACGTTTGCACCGACTCAAAACCCTGACACCATTGCTTACTGTGACTTACAGCCCCAGTATGTAGATCTATGGAAAGGTGGCAAAATAAGTGGATTGCTAATATTCAAACGCTACTATAGCATGAGCCCTGTCATAATCAGAGGGGCCATTATCAGAGCTCTTATATAAAGAGATCGCCGCCATAATTTGCTGCTGACCTATGTGTAACCAAAGGGACAAGTGGATTTGTTTACAGGACAAATAAAATATGGAGAAACCTGCTCACTGTACAATAAGTTATTTTATAGATTTCCGCACCCCTGTTTATTAATATATTCATGTTTTCATGGAGCCTCCAAGGTGCCAGCAAAGGGAGCAAGGCACATAAAAAAATAATAGTTTGTTTGTGAATCAGTTTGTGAGTCTGTTATTGAGAGTGAATTAAATTTGGGAAAGGGAGTGCAAGTGTGTTTGAGAGTGCCAATAAGCGTGACAACTCAGAATCTGTTTGAGAGAGTGTGTGTGTGTGTGTGTGTGCATAAGTGAACGTGAAGAAGTGAATCAGGGGTGAACCTATCAATTGAGCAGCAGGTGCAGTTTTACTAGGGCCTAGTGTGAAAGGGTGTGTGTGTGTAAGGGTGTGTGTGTGTGTGTGTGTGTGTGTAATGTGCTTATAAGTGAGAGTGAGAATCAGTGAGTATGTGCAAGGCTGTGTGATTAACAGTGAGTGGATGTGAGTATGAGTGAGAATGAGTAAGTGAGAGAGTTTAAGTTAGAGTGAGGAGGAAGAGAGTGAACGTGAGAGGAAGCGAGTGTGAGAGTGTGGAAGCGTGCGTTTCTTTGCTTATTTTATGATTGTGGGTCTGCCACTAGCCATGGAATACTTAATATAATTCTGGGCTTAAGGTGGCACCCAAGGTAACATGCTGCCACTGGCATATTAAAGTCAATTCTTAGCATAAAGAAGAGCAACCATGGTAAAATGCAGGCCCTGACATTAGTAGTACTTCTTGGCATAGGGGCTCCTTTGGAAAAATGCTTGAGCTTGCATACTGGGGGAAGATTTTGTCGTGGGGGCACCCGTGGCAAAATGCTGCCGCTAGGACATTGAAAGCAATTCTTGGGATAAGGGAGGACACTCAAGGCAAATTGCAGATCTTGACACACTGGAAGTAATGCTTGGCACAACGGGACACCTATATCAAAATGCTGGTGCTGAAATACTGAAGGTAATCTTTAACATAAGGGCTACCGTGTGGATCCGGGCAGTATTAATAGCAAATTCTGGTACTGGAATATTGTAGTTCTTAGCATAAGGGGTACCCATAACAAAAGTAATTCTTCACATATGGGGAACCCTAAAAGCATTTTTTTTTTAAACGGACTGAATTCCTGGCAAGTATTGCACCCCGCAACTATCAAATATCACCAACGGTCACTGGTTCTTGTTGCAGTGCTGTGGGGGAGTGCGTCTCAGAATTAAGTTGTTAACATTTAAGCTCCCACATTGGAAAGTGGGGGCTGGCTCATCCACATTTTGAATCCTACGCCCCGTCAGGGGTAGTAAGTGCTGTATAAATGACATTTAACTTAAACACACTATTAACTGGCATCCCAACTACAGCATTTACTGTTATGGCTTGATGAAGCTCCCAATCACAAGATGACATTGATAACTGGGTGTTACCCAGAAGCTGACTTATGCAACACAGTTGATACTGAAACAAGAAAGCCAAAAAAAAACATATTTTATATCACCGACAATGAAAATATAGGCAGAGTTGAGTAATTGTGAAGGGAGCTCCTTTCATGGTGGAGGAAGAGATATGGGGATGGCTTTCATTAACTACAGTGGTAGACAGAAACTGGATGGCATGAAGGAGGATGCCATAATCTGGGTGATTTGTATGAAGGAAATATGTTCATGGCATTTCACTAAGCTAGGCGCAGGTTCGCAGTGAGAATAGAGCAGTGTATGACATCTGCTAAACAGATGATGGTTGCAAAATGCACTTGCTATATAATGCATATAAAACTAAATACATTATAGCTCTTACATAGGGTGGTAAGCCTATATCTGCTCTCTATAAACTGCTACTGCGGGGCTGCACATTTTGTCCTGACTGTTAGAAGGAAATGAGAATATAAATGTGAAACGCCATTGACAGATGCTGACTAGACTAAAATAATGACATTCCATAAGTAAGTTATCTAGCAATGCACAATTCCGCCTCACCAAGTTCAAAATAACACATAGGGCTTATTTCGCTCCACAAATCCTATCGAAAATATATCCAACAAGGCCTGGGGAGTGCCCACTTGATTGATAAGATATAACCGGTTCCTCACACGAGGTGGTCCTATCCTGTGGTTAACGACTACTGGAGACAGATCGTGACCACCCTTACAAGGGTTTCACCGGTGATAGTGGCATATTGCCGGGCACAAAGTATATGAGGTTTACAACTGAAGCCTATAAAGGGTAAGAACCTTTATAAATCTGTGGCATTATTATTGTGCCAGGCAAAACAAAGCATAATGATATATTGGCAGCAACCATAGGGTTCCTATTTAGAACTATAGACAATTATGGTTGGAAGTGATAGGCTGCTGGAAGACATACAAGAATGGTGTAAAATGTCTCACAGATTATTTGAAGATGTTATGACAGACCCATCAGATGTTTCATCTTATTTGATCGATATGAAAAAATGCTGTAGCAATGTAAAGTATAGCCGATGACTTACGTATCAATCGATGTTACTCCTACATAAGAATTTGTGCGTTAAAGACCTTGAAAATAAAAATTATGTGTGAGAACTTGGGTTGTTGGTTGACTAGGGTGTGATCCCTGGTCAAGCAACAGCCATAATCCCTGCCAGGGCGAACCACAAACGTCACTAAATTAACCTGTACTTAACACTAAGTAACTTGAAACAAAAAGCAGTCAGTATAAACTTAGTGGCACTGTGTTAAGTATTTATGAAACACAACATAAGAAAAATTCCACACCAATTTAGAGAAATAGGGTTCATTTTAATCAATTATTTGACAGCAAAACAACAAAAAACCAATCAGTAGAACCAGAGTTATGATTTTTTTAATGTTTTAAGTGAAATCTAGTGCATAAAAGTTCAAAGTGCCAAACGTGGGTATTTGGTTTCAGAGACTGGGTCAAAGTCCCAAAATATGGCTCACCACGATGGAGCGCAGGTCAGAAGTGGTTTGGGCCCAGTCAGTGCTTACCTTCAGGCTTACAGGGATTTTCAAGAAAATGTGCCCGAACAAGGTGTCTGAGGAAGCCTCTTGGATAAAGTTGCAGTGAAGATCTCCACATTCGGACTGAGTCACTTTTATGGAAGTCAAAGTTTCCAGATTGAAGATGCAGGAGGCTGTAGGTGACAAGAGTTCCAGGAGGTCTAATACTCTTTGGGCAAAGCACTGCTGAACAGGACATGCCGCTGTGGAGAAAACCATAGCGGTAGCAGCCATGAAGTCAGGGCGCTCGACAATGCACCTTGGCAGGATTGACAGGCAGTTTAGTCCCAGTTGACCCCCGGTTCTCAGAGCAGTTTTTAGCCAAAAACTTTTCAAGTCCCAAGTTTTGGATTTTGGCTATCTGGGCACGTCTAGCATCACAAACAAAGGTCGAGGACTGGAGGGACACCGCTTGGAGGTTCTTGACTCACTCAGGTTGGGTCCAGGTGCAGGTTCAAGATGGTGGGAGCCTGTTATGTCTCTGTATCTCTGAACAGGAAGCCAGCAAACTAGCCCTTGGAGTCACTCTGGTAGTCCTAGGTTCAGGTGAAAGAGCAGGGCTCTAACAGCAAGGCTGGCCCCCGAGGGTTCAAGGCAGGCTTCAGGCAGCAAAGCAGTCTTGTGGAGTACACAGCATGCCACAGTAACAGGCATTCCACTGAGAGTCCTTCCGCAGGTCCAGAAACTGAACTGAAGAGTGGATCTGCAGTCCCTATTTGTACGCCCAGTGCCGTCTTTAAAGTTGGGAGAAGTTTCTCGAGGTTTCTCTTTGAAGTGCTTGGAATTTCCCGACTCACCTGCCCTAGCTCCAAGCTGACTGCAGAGACAATGTAGAGGTGATAAGCCCTTTGTGTGAAGGCACAGCACAGTCTATTCAGCTGCAAGTGGGTCTGTGCTCAGCTCTGCCCCCCCCGTCCTGCCAGCAGATGGCCGATTCAGACAAATCTAATACATCTATTGTGTGACTGTCTGGGAGGAATTCACAAATTCTAATTGCTAACTATACCCCGTTATGTGATCCCAGAAAGGCTGCAGGCACCAAAAGGCGAATTACAATTTGAAATGTGTATCAGTCCCTAATCAAAAGTTAGCACTTATTAAATGTAATAAGCAACCCAATGTTATACTGTGGGACAGGTGGGCCTTACAGTACAGAAAACAAATTGAATTTTTCACTACCAGGAAATGCTAAACTTAAAAATACAAGTCCAATCATTTAGTCACAATGCACCCTGCCCTGTGGGCTAATCTAGGGCCTACCGTAGGGGCAAAATATATGCAATAAAAGGGGAATTTAAGGTTTGGCCGGAGGGTTATATTGCCAAATCGAACTGGCAGTTTATAACAGCATTTGGACTACAATGGCATGCCTGGGACATGTTCTAAGGAGCTACTTAGGTGAGAGGCACAATAAGTACTACAGGCCTACTAGTAGCATTTAATTTACATGCCCTGGTTATATGGTATACCAGTTTACAAGGGACTTACAAGTAAATTAAATGTGCAAATCAGGTGTAAATCAATTTTACCATGCTTAGGGGAGTGAGCATAAGCTCTTTAGCACTGGTCAGTAGTCGTAAAGTGCACATAGCTCTAAGGCCAACAAAAACAAATTTCAGCAAAAATGGAGGGAGAAAGGCAAAAAGTCTGGGGGAAGACTACCCCAAGTATGACAGGTCTAACAATGTGATTAATTAAAAAAGACTTATATAGTGGTCATTCTTTAATGTACGTTAAGAAGGGATTCCTTTAGAGTTGGGAGGACGAGGGAAGAATCACATTGTACATGGACGACATCCTCTTGTCTCTGCTGCTCCCACTTCAGGGGAATAACAAGGCCATAGCATGGCAAACATTGATCCCCATATGGCGACTCAGCTTCCACTACTTGGGCATTCATATAGTACAGAAGTCTCAACTTTACACCTGTACTGACCAAAAAGCTAAACAGACCTCCAACTATGGGCATTCCTGCCACCTAATGTCCTTGGTAAGAATGCCCTTTTGAAAATTATGATACTCCTCCAAAACCTCTGAATGATAATCCCAATACATTTTTCGGAGCATTTATATCTACAATCCACTCCTTCCTCTCAGAAGGACTCGCACCACGGCATTGGTATGGATAATGGCTGCATTTCGACTCATGAGGGTGGAATGGGTATGGCAGACCTGCAACTCTATTTCCATGCTACTTAACTCCTAGTTATTAATGATCGACTGTGTGGGGGTTGGAGTGACATTGTATACCGAGTGGAACTCTGGCTTCTGAGTCTTGACAAGATGACCAGGCTGCTTTATAGCAAACCAGCAAACCTATTCCCTGAGACCTTACGGAGGTCACCAAAATGATCTTCCTATACAAGCGTAGGGCATTGTGCTCAATTGGGTGGGACAAGACACTTGCACAACAAACTCCACTCTGGGACGGCTGATGTCTCTACAATACTGCACACTTAATCGGCTTCGCCAAGTTGGATAAGATTGGTATTACTATCCTGGGAGACATCTGGCACAGGGACCACTTGCATAACTTCCAAGATCTGCAACCTCACTTCCATTTGTACACAACCTAATTTCACAAATATCTGCAACTCCGGCACGCCCTCTCCAGTCACAAAATTTCACAGACTGGCATACCTGAACACAACCCCTTGGAAGCAAGATCCTGATGGGTGGCCTAGGGAAGTATGACACTTCTCAAATGTACTGTACGCTTGTGAAGAACGCCCCAACTGTCTTGCTACTCTTAGATAAAAGTTTCCCCTGGAAGATGGTGACTGGCAAGACCTTCGCATGGCTCCCTGGGAACTTGCTATAGCCTTCTGCCTCGCACTAATTAAACTGAATGTGACATATCTTACCCCTCGTAGTCTCAGAAGTACAGGCAAATTCCCGCATTCCACCTGTTTCTGCTGTACCTTATCAGACACTGACTTATTCCATGTGATTTGGCAATGCCCCCAAATAGCTAATTATTGGCCCCACCTTGGAGGTGTCCTGGACACGTCCTTGAATGGCTGATCTATTTAATGACAAAAATAACTTTATTGGGAATCCTGGAAGGCCTTGGCAACACACGGGGTGAAAGCTCCATGATGTGTATAACCAACCTGGCTGTGAAGAGAGACATCGCATAGAAGTGGAGGTCTACAGACCCCTACCCCTGTACTTTCTGAATGGCGTGGGGGCCTAGATTGGATTCCCCAACAAGAGGAAACCATTTATTGAGCTAGGAGATGTCCCTGAAACACGTCAAGATTTGAGGTAAATGGTGGGATTTCTATGGTTTGAGACTATGCAATTTGGGTACTTGATCATCCGCTGTGGAAAGATATAACATATGTGCACTGTCTGAGATATTGGCTCCTACTGGAACACACTGTTTTGTTCCCTTTGTCTTGTTTTCATAAAGCCAATAAAAATTGTTTATCAAACAAATTAAGCGTTTCCTTTTTTGAGAGGCAGCGAAAGTGGGTTCACAATACATACTGGGATCTGTATACGATTTAGAATTAGTAAAACAGATTTAGTTTTATGGGTTATGTATATTATTACCTTTAAGTTATGTTTAAGTTATACATGGAGGTATAGTTATAATTTGAAAGTTACATTTCCCAGTAGTTTTCTTGGGTGTAGAAATTTCAGCTTTATTTCAGCTTTATTCTCTTCATTGGTTTGTTTGGAAGGTCATCTGTTGCAATTTTTGCATTGTAGGTATGAAAAAAGGAACATTTGCTTAGGTCAAATGTAGTTTAATATTTGATTCAAAATATAATTCTGTTATTAAACAATTTTCAATTCCATTGTTATAGTTTTACTTAATTTCTTGAAGCTAAAGTGGTTTTATTAGTCGGTCAACATGACCGGTTTTCACTCTTCTTTGCTCAGGCAATGGACACATTGATAGCTTGACATTTCATGTATTTATAGTACTTTACTAATTAATAGTTTGCTCTGATTTGTTACCCATTTTAATTACAAGATTCTGCTGTACCTGCCCAGACACTGACTTATTCCATGTGATTTGGCAATGCCCCCAAATAGCTAATTATTGGCCCCACCTTGGAGGTGTCCTGGAAACGTCCTTGAATGGCTGATCTATTTAATGACAAAAATAACTTTATTGGGAATCCTGGAAGGCCTTGGCAACACACGGGGTGAAAGCTCCATGATGTGTATAACCAACCTGGCTGTGAAGAGAGACATCGCATAGAAGTGGAGGTCTACCCCTGTACTTTCTGAATGGCGTGGGGGCCTAGATTGGATTCCCCAACAAGAGGAAACCATTTATTGAGCTAGGAGATGTCCCTGAAATACGTCAAGATTTGAGGTAAATGGTGGGATTTCTATGGTTTGAGACTATGCAATTTGGGTACTTGATCATCCGCTGTGGAAAGATATAACATATGTGCACAGTCTGAGATATTGGCTCCTACTGGAACACACTGTTTTGTTCCCTTTGTCTTGTTTTCATAAAGCCAATAAAAATTGTTTATCAAACAAATTAAGCGTTTCCTTTTTTGAGAGGCAGCGAAAGTGGGTTCACAATACATACTGGGATCTGTATACGATTTAGAATTAGTAAAACAGATTTAGTTTTATGGGTTATGTATATTATTACCTTTAAGTTATGTTTAAGTTATACATGGAGGTATAGTTATAATTTGAAAGTTACATTTCCCAGTAGTTTTCTTGGGTGTAGAAATTTCAGCTTTATTTCAGCTTTATTCTCTTCATTGGTTTGTTTGGAAGGTCATCTGTTGCAATTTTTGCATTGTAGGTATGAAAAAAGGAACATTTGCTTAGGTCAAATGTAGTTTAATATTTGATTCAAAATATAATTCTGTTATTAAACAATTTTCAATTCCATTGTTATAGTTTTACTTAATTTCTTGAAGCTAAAGTGGTTTTATTAGTCGGTCAACATGACCGGTTTTCACTCTTCTTTGCTCAGGCAATGGACACATTGATAGCTTGACATTTCATGTATTTATAGTACTTTACTAATTAATAGTTTGCTCTGATTTGTTACTTTAATTACACGATTCTGCTGTACCTGCCCAGACACTGACTTATTTCATGTGATTTGGCAATGCCCCCAAATAGCTAATTATTGGCCCCACCTTGGAGGTGTCCTGGACACGTCCTTGAATGGCTGATCTATTTAATGACAAAAATAACTTTATTGGGAATCCTGGAAGGCCTTGGCAACACACGGGGTGAAATCTCCATGATGTGTATAACCAACCTGGCTGTGAAGAGAGACATTGCATAGAAGTGGAGGTCTACAGACCCCTACCCCTGTACTTTCTGAATGGCGTGGGGGCCTAGATTGGATTCCCCAACAAGAGGAAACCATTTATTGAGCTAGGAGATGTCCCTGAAACACGTCAAGATTTGAGGTAAATGGTGGGATTTCTATGGTTTGAGACTATGCAATTTGGGTACTTGATCATCTGCTGTGGAAAGATATAACATATGTGCACTGTCTGAGATATTGGCTCCTACTGGAACACACTGTTTTGTTCCCTTTGTCTTGTTTTCATAAAGCCAATAAAAATTGTTTATCAAACAAATTAAGCGTTTCCTTTTTTGAGAGGCAGCGAAAGTGGGTTCACAATACACACTGGGATCTGTATACGATTTAGAATTAGTAAAACAGATTTAGTTTAATGGGTTATGTATAGTATTACCTTTAAGTTATACATGGAGGTATAGTTATAATTTGAAAGTTACATTTCCCAGTTGTTTTCTTGGGTGTAGAAATTTCAGCTTTATTCTCTTCATTGGTTTGTTTGGAAGGTCATCTGTTGCAATTTTTGCATTGTAGGTATGAAAAAAGGAACATTTGCTTAGGTCAAATGTAGTTTAATATTTGATTCAAAATATAATTCTGTTATTAAACAATTTTCAATTCCATTGTTATAGTTTTACTTAATTTCTTGAAGCTAAAGTGGTTTTATTAGTCGGCCAACATGACTGGTTTTCACTCTTCTTTGCTCAGGCAATGGACACATTGATAGCTTGACATTTCATGTATTTATAGTACTTTACTAATTAATAGTTTGCTCTGATTTGTTACCCATTTTAATTATAAGATGTTTGGGTTTCTAGTACTACTTTTGTATTATATAATTTGGCATTTTTCTTGGGGGGGGGGGGAGGACACCAGTTTTTGAGTTGAGATGTGCTTTTAAAAGCATATTATTGTGTTATTGAAGCGTTTACTATAAAAAAAATAAATGAATCAATTTTGTATAATTGATTGATATTAAAGTGGTTGGTACTTTAAAATGTAGTTGTTTTCTAGGTTTTTATTATGTAGTTAGGACGTCAATACCATGTTTAGCTTTGATATACACTTCATATTGTGCAAATTCTGATACTTAAAACACAATCATCATGCATCAAGCAAAAATCCAGTCGGTAAAATACCGAATCGCTAAAATCACCCGTTAGCGAGTGTCAAAAACTGATTACCAATGCATCAACCCAAATTGTGAGCAAATAAAGAATCGCAAAATAAATACCGGAAAAATAACTAATCGCAATTAACCAATCCTCAAAAATACCGATTCGCTAAATACCGAAGTCGCAATTACCGAAATCACAAATAGCTCCCGGCAAGTGCCAATGGCTAATAACCAATCTCTACCCAATGCAACACCACTCGCAAATACCGAAAATCCCAAAAATCGCAATTTAGCATGAGCAAAATAAGGGGAATCAGAACCTGAAGGTTAAGTAAAAAAAAAAATTTTTGAAAGAGAATTTTTTTTTTACACATTTGCAACTGATTGTGCTAATCAGCAAACCCTTAAATGTGGCCCAGGAGATCCTGTTGGCTAGCACAAAATGGCAGCCCTCTACGTGCTTGCAAGGAGGATGCGAATCAATGCCGCAGGACAGCGCAGGAGAAGGGTCCAGGAGAGAGTATTCAGACTGCGCATCACCTTGCTCGGACAGAATGAGGACGAGGTGTACGAGAAGTATTGACTGAATCGTGCCATGATCATGCGCCTCATTGCAGACCTGGAACCACTACTGCAGCACCAGACACATCGGACCAATGCAATCCCTGCGCACGCCCAGGTCCTATGCAGCCTGCACCTACTGGCCTCAGGAAGTTTCCAGGGGGTAATCGCCGTAGCCGGAGGCGTATCGCAAAGTGCACTCTCACGCTTCTTCCAGAAATTCATAGATGCCATGCTGACAATGATCCACACCCACATCAGCTTCCCCACAACCCCACAGCAGTTGGACCGCACCAAACAGGCATTCTACCAGGTGGCACAATTCCCCCATGTAATTGGATGCATCGACTGTATCCCCATCTGTCCACCCTCTGCAAATGAGTACATATTCCGTAACCGCAAGTCATACCACTCAATCAACGTGCAGGTTGTGTGCGATGCTAAGCACATCATCACGGACCAAGTGGCACAATTCCCGGGGAGCATACATGACTCCTACATATTCCGACACAGGGCGTCTACTCAACGGAGAATTTGGAGAGGGACTCTTGCTTGGTACGTACACATACCTCTTCCACACATGAGCAACACACATGTCTGAACATCACCATTGCTAAGTCTTTGCTTCTATCTTCTAGGCGACAGTGTATACGCCCTGCGTGAATATATACTCACCCACTACATCAATCCAGCAACACCACAGGAGCAACGATACAACGCCGCCCACATAAGCACAAGGAATGTCATAGAGAGGACCTTTGGGATTCTGAAGAGTCGCTTTAGAATCCTACATAAGACTGGCGGCGCCTTGCTATACAAACCTGATACCTGCTGCAGGATTGTAGCTGTATGTGCTATGCTGCACAACATTGCGACCAGAAGGGGGATACCCATAGAGGTTGACAGGAATGACGACCACCGGGATGACCAACCACCCGCCCAACACCGACAGGCACACGTCCCTAACACAGCAGAGGGCCATGGGAGGCGGACATACATCATGCAACATCATTTCTGAAGCAGGTAAGAATGAAACATTACAATTTCATTGGTGGTGCAACTGTTTAATGCACAGGAGCACTGAGGTATGTGCGACCAAACAAGCTATGAAATGAATGCTCCCCAGGAAAAATGTAACAACAAATGGCCGTTTTAGTCACGGCTGTGCAGCGTCAGGAAGGGGAGGACCATGGTTGCCCCACCACGGTCAAGTATGACTGTCATTCAGTCTAGTGGCGCTTGCCACGTACGCCAAGCCTCCTCTCAGGTGTCTCCGACGCCTCACCACGGCCTGTCCCCATGGAGCACCGCGAACTGCGGCGCCTGGAGCTGGCCTCTGCCACAGACACAGTGCTCACACTCGAGGCAGCCTCACTGCCGTCTTCCCCTCCCAAAGTGCCAGCACTGAATGTGCCGCTCTGCAGGTGTTCTATTGCAGCGGTGACCTGCCCTAGAGCCCTGGCAACATCCCCGCAAAAGTGTCCAAGGTCCACCTGCAGTGACACCGAGCGGCGTGCCAACACTGCGGTGCTATTGCTCATCCTTGTGATGGCCTTTGTAGAGGCCGCGGACCTCACCAAGTTCTGACGGTGCCTCCTCCTCTCGCTCTCATGGCCTTCACTCATAGCACGGGTGAGCTCATGGATGTCCTCCCTCAGGTACCCATTGCCCTCTGCCACCACAGTGGTCATGTCCCTCACTGCTGCAGTCATGGCACGCATTTTCTTTGCAAGGCGCGCTATGTTGGAGCTGATTGTCGCCATGTGTCTTCCCTGCAGGCGCTGGACACGCAGCATCCTTTCCTCTATGCCAGCATTTGGGGTGATAGCAACGTTGCCTAAGGAGAGTGAACTGCGCAGAGACCTGCGGCGCTGTGGGAGTCTGACACGTGCAGGTGGTGCGGCAGGCGGTGTGATGCTGCGCAGACTTTGACCCGATGGTGTAGCGGGTGTTTCCATCACCTGCATGGGCGGAACTTGGGACCTGCGTCTCCGCTCTTTAGTAGAAGTTGTAGCAGGAGCAGGTGTAGCTGGTGCTGGTGGTGGTGGTGTTGTTGCAGGTGGAGGTGGTGAGTGCGTAGCCTGCGCTGTATCCATGTCGGAATCGGCTGGAGTCTCGGAAATAATCAGCCGGCCGCTGTCGTCCGAATCCCCAGGAGATGCATCTGTGTGTGAAACAGTGCATGGTTAGTGGGATAGTTACACCTACGTAGTATTGTAAACATACATGTCCCTCTGTGATCCACTAAATAAACAGTCTATATCCAGCTTCTACTGATGTGGTGATTTGTAATTATATTTTATCCTGTACATGCACACCGGGCTGACTTGACTACAACTCCCATGATGCACTAGTGTTAACAGTAAAGTTGTGTGGGCCAAAGCTGCATGCACACTCTGATCCTGCTGGGGGCATGGGAATGGATTTATGCTATGCTGGGTATGGGCACAGGCATGCATCTTACCTTGGGCACTTGTGGCTGCGCCGGAGGTATCCATCTGGGTTACTCCCACGACGGCCTTAGGCTCGATCGTCCCTTCCACCAGCTCCTCCAGGGCAGTGTTGGCTTGCACTGTAGAAGGTCCGCCTCGTTCTGGATGCCTCCCGGAGCCTATTCGCAATCCTCTCCTTTGCCCGCTTCCTCAGGTCATACCATCTTTTTTTGAGGTCGTCAATGCTGCGGGGCGTCACTCCAACTGCATTTACCCTCTCCCGGATGCGCAGCCATATGCGCCGCTTCTCAGCCTCTGGCACCTTTAGGGACAGCTTACCACACAGGCGATCGTGCTTGCTGCTCACTCCCTCTATCAGGTGCTCCAGCTCCCGGTCGGAAAACTTGCGTTTCCGCTTGCGTGCAGCCTCTGCGCTGGATGGTGCTTCCTTATCCATCCTGGTTGTTTTGGAGGGTAGATCAGTTAGTGTGGCTTCAATGTGCTCAGCCAGTCTCCAGTCCCAGCTCCTGTTTGCTCCTCTGGCGAGGCAATGAGGGTGGGGCTGCAGTATTTCCTGCTTGGTGATGTCATAAACCCGTTCCCGGAGCGACCTGGTCTTTTCCGTAATCGCTAATAGCGATTTCGCTATTACCGAAATCGCTATTAGCTAATTCGGTAATACCGATTTCGCATTTTGCTCCTGGGTCTTTGCTTTCCTCGCTATTGGATATTCGGTAAAATATAGCGATTTTTAAGGAATCGCTATTGTTTACCGAATCTGTTGATGCATTCACAAAAGCGATTCCTTAATACCGATTCCTTATTTCTCGCTATTAAGGAATCGCTTTTGATTTTGTTGGTGCACGTGCACCAATGTTTTTTTGGTTTCAATATTTTTCTAATTTATGTAGGCATCACTGAAACAATATTCATGAGGCAATATTCTGTAGTACCATCCTTCTGTTTCACAAAAATGCTGGATTTTCTTGCATCTTCCCCTGCTATTACTTTAAGGGGAGTATGATTGACATGACCCCAGCAGTGGGAGATAAAGGGATTATTCTTTTTAATTCTGGGGTATGTGTCAGAATAAAGTTGGATGTAATCCACATCTTTGCTGAGATTTCTTCATAACTGAAGAAATCACTCACTAAACACTGTGCTGTACGTAGGGCAAAGAAAATATTGACCGGGTACTAACATGTTCAAATGCATATACTATCTCCACCTAACCATATTCCTCAGAATTGCATATCTGACCTCTAATAGTCGGAGAGAGAAGTTTGACATTTTCCTTACAAGTTGCCCCACAGGTGAAGAAAATATTTTAAAAGCCTTTCCACTGCTTCCCTGTAAAACATGTAAAGAGAAAAAGACTAAAATGTGTGGGTTTTGTGGAGAAAAAGAAAGGCTTTAAAGTACTTCCGTCATCACACTCAAAACAGTGTGGATGCAAGTAATGTATTTGCCACCCTTAAAGTCATCTTCTACTCTACAGAACCCTTTAGACTACACTGTTTACTGGTGACATGTCATTTCTATCGTTAATTAAACTTTCAATGACTCCACTGATCAGAGTATCCTCATCCATGATAATCAAACCTCTTCTGGCTACATTTACAACCAAGAAGACTACATAAACTGCCTTTATTGTTGACAACTGTCCCATTGACTACCGACACAACAGAGAAATTGTTGATGACACGAGGACCTCCTTGTTGATACCAATAGCAAAAACCTTGTTGCAACACTGACCTTTTCTACTACACGTATAGGACTTAATCATCTTGTGGACTCTATGGCTCTATAGCAATTACAGATGTCTCTATAAGAATAACTCCTATTCCACCAGCACATATCCAGAATCATTAACCAGCCAAAAGGGCATAGAAAAAGAAAATAAAACAGGCTTTTTTTAGCGATTACAAGGAGGGAATATATATATATAAGATATATTGCACAGTAATTTGTCATTCTATGGGCTGAAATGATCGAGTTCATAGAAACTGCTTCACACTCATACTTCCACAACTCAGTAGGCATTAAACTTTTGCTTTAAAGCTGAATACTGCAACTTAGAGTGAATCACATAAGTAAAGAGAGGTAGGAGAAGATAGAGTTGATGTTTGGGCACATAAATGATGCATGCTGAATCAAACCATGTGGTCTACGAAAGGAGGAGTACACAGTGGGTGAAGGAGAGAGGGACATCCAACAACCAGCCTAAAGCAGTGTTGGCAGATGTAGGTAATATGTTTAAAGCAACAAGAGAGTAGTTGAATTGTTAAGCTTTGTAATGCAACACTATATATGTGCAAGTTTCAGTGAGGATGATGAGTAGCTGATCGGCATATTTTCTAGACGCTCACAACCTCCTACAGCTTCAAGCTGGCTTTAGACCACCGCATTCTATTAAAGCTGCTTTTTGGATGTGCCTCAATCTATAACGTTTTTGTTGGACAATCGAAACAACACTGTCTTAATCCTCTTCAATCTGTCTGCAGTTTTCAATACTGTTTCTGATGACATACTTCTACAGTGTCTCGCCAACTTTGGGATCTGTGGAAAGGTCTTAACAGTTTCACTCTTTTCTTAAAAATAGGAAACAAGTAGCAATGATGGGTTGTTTCAGGTCAAGAGAAAAAGCACTCAAATCTGGGGTTCCCCAGGTCTCCACCCTGAGTCCTACCTTGTTTAATGTTGATTAATTTCCCTCATCAAGTAATTTGGTATCTCTATCTTGTCCTATGTGGATGATACTCAAATGATCTTGTCCTTAGACAAGAACTCTACAAATCCTGAAATTAATTTTAAAGGGTGCCTTTCCCAAGTCATCAGATAGATGGACTGGAACCATATGAAATGCAATACAGAAAAGACGGAAGTCCTTTGTTTTGGAAAGAATAATCAGTTCTCAGCCTCTGACTGGTGGCCTGATGGTCTTATTGCCTCATTTGCCTCCACTCCTGTGGCCAGAAATGTAGGTGTCTAATTTGACACTGACCTTTCTTTAAACTATCAAGTCGCTTCTGTTGCTGGAACCTGTTTCTCAATGATCAAGGCACTAAAAAGTATTTTTTCTCCCTTTAGAGGCTAGGTAGATGGTAGCACACGCCTTGATCACATCCCGGATCGACTAGTGTAACAGTCTTTATCTTAGTGTATCTAAATATCGGACTAGGAAGCTTCAGGTAGTGCAAACACTGCTACTTGCCTTATACTTAAACTTCCTTGCACGGCCTCCATCTCCAAGTGACTAAGGGAAATTCACTGGCTCCCCTTAGAAAAGTGGATTTTGTTTAAATCACTTACTATAGTTTTCAGAGCACTTTACCAGACTTGCCCCAAATTTCTTTCAGAACAGTTCACACTATGCATGCATTCCAGAGCCTTGAGATCGGCAAATGCCATGTTCCTAGTGATTTCCTAATTCAGACTAAAGACTACAGGAGGCAGATCTTTTTCCATGCTTGTTGCCAAGGCCTGGAATCAGCTTCCTTCTTCTCAGAGATATGTTGAAAATGACAACACTTTTAGAAAGCTTGTTAAGACATTGCTTTATATCCAGTCTTAATAGATTCTCTTTATCTCCATATGAGATTGGTATGGAGAATTGTGGATTTAGCGCTGAAATGCTCCTTTGGTGGTGCCCGTTGCGATTTATAAATACCCATTTCATTTCTTATTCACTGATTATTGGTCATGCGTACATCCAAACAGAAGAACATTGCTCTAGGGAACATGGCTCATGAAACAGCCCGCCCCATTCGCTACACTTGAATGGCAAACTAAAAGAATGAGCAACAGAGGCTGAGACAGCAAGAGAGCTCACAAGAGGGCAAAAAAGGTAGAGATAGACAGTTAAATGTGGGTACGTTATTTTCTCAGGAGCGGAATGTGTTGTGGACTTCTTGCCCTGGGTCTGGTCCTTGCATATGTGATCCTCGACTCAGTTGCTGTGCAACCTTTACATTCCAGTGGTCATCAGTGACACAACAAAGAGCTGTGCTGATGCTGGTGGAATGCTGGGAAATTGTAGGGACAGTTGGATATTGAGCTGCTGTTGGGCTAGTGGGTTTTATGCTGTTACCAAATACATACTTAAAAATGGATGCTGTGCAAGAGTGGTAACTTCAACTTAACATTGGCAACGAGCGCCTGCTCGGGACAGGTATGTGTGGACCACCAGTTTCCCCGTGATACCACCGATTTTCAACTCAAGTTTTCACAGAAAAAGGATTGTTTCCAATCGACCCAAAATTTTTGAGCCATGAGTACTGTTTACTATGGGAGAATCCTGATGCCCCAGTTGCCTGTGTCTACTCAGATTTCTGGGGTTGTTCAAACAGATTATAGAACTGACCGTTATTTTCATCTCTTTAATTTAAATTGTAGAGCGAGTCGCGACTCCATGGAATCCACTCACGTGCACCTACCTGCAGCGTGACGGCATAATTCTCTACTCTGTGGCAAGTGAGGTCCGCGAGAGACGTGTGTGGCCGCTGGTGCTGGGGTTTCCTGCGATCTACAGGAGTTCTCCACGTTTTGGGAAGTCACATCCATTAGATCAGATCAGCATCCTCTTTCCTTGCTACAGTACCCAGGATTAAGAGAGCCAGGTGTGGGGGTCGGTCTTTCTCTTATAATTCAGCCATACTGTGGAATTCCCTCCCCCTTCCCCTGCGTTCAGAGCCCAACCTACTTCTGTTTCGTAAACAACTAAAAACCCTGCTTTTTAATAGGTCTGAATAATCTCTAATTCTTCTACCTGCATGCGTTGTCCGTAGCGCTAGGACGCCTCAGGGTAGCTATCACGCTCAATAAATGGTCTTTTCATTTCATTAGAATTCACCACGGTTTTGGCTGAGTGTTCTTCGCTGTTTTTGTCCAGACAATGACTCATCGTCATTACTTCCGGATCATGCACAGTGGTTTTTGTGAAAGGTTCTTACGCATTCATCTAGCGTCTCTTTCTGGTGCATGCGCAGTGATGTGCACACCTTTTCTGAAATTTTGCACTCCATAAGCATGGTTACAAGTCGTGCACGGTGATGCACACACCATTCTCATTGATGTAATCAGTTTATTTAATACGGAGAGCAGCTTAAGCAGCGCGGTGATGCGCACACCCTGCTCCTCAAAAGGACTTGCTTTGGATTATCCTCAAGAAGTAAAACGTCAACCAGCGCAGGGTTTAAGGGTTGGAGTTCATTTATGTATTCTAATTTGTGTGCCTACCATTTATATGGTGTTGTTATTTCTTTATAACCCTTATTTCCAATTCCAAGATATTGTTTGTTTTTCTCTTTCTCTCTTCTTTTTCTTCTTCCTTTCTTCATTTCCTTGTTTATGACCATTACTAATCCGATTTAATATGGCATCATCCAGCATGTCTCAGCCACCACAGTTTCTCTCTGGTAAGGGTGACGCCATTTTACCATGGAACAGATGGAAACTCATTTGATTCGTACGTGAAATTTTCAGCCCTCAGAAGACAAGCAATTGTGTTACATAATTTAGGGATTGAAGGTAGACGTGTATGAAAAAGTCTTAAAGAAATAGTTTTGGGGCGTGGTGAAGGTGAACCAGAAAATGTTTTTGTCATGTCTTTTGTGATATTGGAAAGGCATTTTGGGGCAAAAATTAATGCTGTGTTGGAAGCACACAAGTTTTTCATGAGAGTACATGGTAAGCAAGAGAAAACTGGAAGCTATGTCACAACCCTAGAAACTCTTGCACGCACTTGTGAGTTTGAACAACTCACCGATTTCCTAGGTAGACCAATGATGTTCGGGTCCAGCAAAAACTCCTTGCTAAAAATCCTGATCTAAAAGAAACCATACCTATTGTGGAGGACACAAACATGTGGGCGCGTGAGATGAGGGATGACAGAAATAAAGATATGGCATCTGATGAAACTGTTGTACATGAGTTAATGAAAGAAAGTGATAAGTGAAGTGAAGTAAAAAAGCAAGGAAGTGGCGAAATGCGTAAAAAAAAACATTGGGAATGAGCATTCAAATGTTGGACGTCCTACCAGGGGTTTCAAGTGTTTCAGATGTGGGAGTGAAGGACATTTATCTAATAGTCTTGATTATTTTGCAAGATTTGCCATGTGCAAAAGCAGTGGCAAGAAAGATCACTATGCTTGAGTGTGGCAGTGCCAAGAGTCAGGTTGTGCATTCTCTAGAGGAGCAGGGGAAGTTTGTTTTGAGTGTGAGAGATGACGGCGTAAATGATGGCGAAACGTTGGAGATGCCAGAGTGTCAGATAATAGTTGGAGACAAACAGTTGTCAGTTTTGGCGGATTCTGAATCACCTTACACTATGGTTGGTGATAAAAATTAGGAAGCTTTGTTTAGTAGAGATGAAATCGAGCTGTCTCTGCAGGTATAAATCCTGCGGGATATAGTGGTGTGAAGATTGATGTACTAGGTTATGCCATGATGAAGATACAATTTGTGGACAGGGAGACTGTGGGGAAGGTTTATGTTGTGAAGAGAGGAGATAACTTATTAGGGTGGAGACACCAAGGGACATGGGCATTACTTTGAACTCCAGTACCCCTGAGAAAGAGTTGCTGCTATCCACAAATCAACCACCGAGGATGTATGTTCTAAATTCCCCAAGGTGTTTAGTGAAAACCTAGATTTGCTAAAGAACTTTGAGCACAAGATTGCCCTAAAGCATGGAGCCCAGCCTTTTGTAGCCAAAGTAAGGAAGATGTCACATCTAATGATGGAGCATTTGGAGCGTGAGATCAACAAATTATTGGAAGCTGGTGTTATTGAGGAGATTGAGTGTTCTGAATGGTTGGCTACAATTGTTTTGGCACCCATGATGGAGGGAGAAATATTAGGATGTGTGTGGACTTGAGGGAACTCAATAAACACATCTGGGTAGACAGATAACCATTTCCGAACATTTCAGAAACTTTGGCTCCAATAAATGGTACAAAGTTCTTCAGTGTGATGGACTTGTCCCACGCTTACCGCCAGGTTTAATACATCTGGATTCTAGGCATCTTACATCATTTGTGACTCCTTTGGGTGCCTTCAGATTTAGTCGCATGCCATTTAGATTAGCGTCTGCAGCCGCCTGCTTCCAGAGAGTTATGAGAAGTGTTGAAAGGATTTTGCAAAGTACTTGTTTTTCAAGATGACATTTTGGTTTATAATAAAGATCAGCAGGAGCATGACAAGCAGCTGTGGAAAGTTTTGAATAACTTGCAGGACGCTGGATAAATGATCAAGAAAGAAAAGTGCAAGTTTCGAGTAACTTCAGTGAGTTATCTTGGACACACAATTTCAGGAGAGTGAATCAGTCCCAAGTTGGATTTGGCTGAGAGCATTGTGAAGGCACCCATGCCGGAGAATAAGGATTAAGTGCGATCTTTTCTGGGACTAGTAGAATTGTGTTAAAAATGTGTCCCTAATTTTGCTAGTTTGTCAGTACCCCTAAGATCATTGTTGAAAAAGAATGCAAGGTTTGAGTGATTGGAGGAGTGTACTCTTGCGTTTAATACCATCAAAAATATTATAGGGAAAATGCCTTCCCTTGGGCATTTCGATGCATGCAAAAAGACTGTGCTGACGACGGATGCCAGTGTGACTGGTTTGGGGGCAGTTCTGTCTCAAACTGTTGATGGTGAGTTAAAGATTGTGGTCTTTGATTCTCGTTTCCTTCACGGAACAGAAGAACGGTATTCTGTGGTAGAGTGTGAGGCGCTGGTTGTTTTGGGCAATCCACCATTTCAAGTTCTTTCTGTGAGGTATACCTGTGCTGGTCACATCAGATCATTGACCGGTTTCTCAGATTTTTATGTGCAGGGATGTGGAGAACTTATCTCCACAAATCAAGAGGTGAATGGAAAGATTGACTGAATTTAACT
This sequence comes from Triturus cristatus, assembly GCF_964204655.1. Lineage (NCBI taxonomy): Eukaryota > Metazoa > Chordata > Amphibia > Caudata > Salamandridae > Triturus > Triturus cristatus. The sequence goes on along the minus strand of NC_140591.1, from coordinate 168,060,171 downwards.
TCAGAGTGGAATATGTGCCAGTGTTAAAAAAACCTACTGGCAGATTGTTTGTCTAGAATGCCTTTGGATCAGTGTGGTGGAGAAGTGGAAGAATCTTTGGTTGCATGGGTGTGCGAGTCGGCACTTAATACCGACGAGTGGTTCTTGGCATGTCAAGAGGTCAAAGTCTGGGAGGAGCTCAAAGGGTTTGTTGGGATGGGTTGGCCAGTTGACTGTAATGTACCGGATCCGTTGAAATGTTTCTTGAATGTGAAAGATGAGTTGTGTATAATTGAGGAAAAGTTGTTGAGGGGACAAAGGGTGATACCGCCTCGTGGGTTGTGGAACAAACTCATTAATCTAGTGCATGAAGGACATCTTGGCAGGAACTTGACCAAAGCAGGAGTCCGGGAGAGGTATTGGTGGCCAGGCATGGATCAACAGATGGAAGAGGTTGTGAAGGACTGCTGGGAGTGTGCCAACAATGATAGGAGTAAGAAAACATGTATGGTTCCATTGTTGTCTGTGGAGGTCCCTTTATAGCCTTGGTCCAAGTTGGGATTGGATATTTCAGGTCCGTTTGAACTTCTGGGTAATGATGAACGTTATGTGTTACTATTGTTTGACTATACTTCTAAATGGGTAGTAACTAGGCCTGGGCGGAGTTCGCATAGTGGCGCTACACGAAACTCTACGAAGTTGCAAAAAAAGACTCTGCCAGAGCTACAGGGCTTATAAGGTAAACAATGGTTCCGTTGGGTGAAAGAATTACTTTACATGTTAGGCATAGTCAAGCGTTATTCAAGAAATGTACAGTATTCTACTGTAAGCAACACACAAGACAGTTCATTATGCAAATTCTTTATATATAAATTTCGTCATTCATATATGTATGCAATGATATTTCATGGCAGGCCGTCAAGCAATAGTGTGATGATACAAGTGACACAGTGAAAAAGTGCTCGGTGACAGTGTGCGTGATATATACAGTTGTTTAAAATCGAAAATATTCGAAAGTGGCCAGAAGGTTCTATAGTAACGCTGCGTAATGGAAGAGTTCCTTTTTGGCGCAGATCCTATGTAAAGGTCCACAAAATAGTCGACGTTTCAACCCTAATACTGCACTCTTGAAAGGTCAGTGCGGGTCTTCATCAGGACTTGGAAAGAGGGTGACGGCCTGTTAGTGACAAAAGGAACTCGGTCAGGTGTGTTGACATGAGTAAAGGGACAAAGGATACTAAGGGTGGCAGAAGACTCACCTTAGTTAGAGAGAAAATCAATTCTATTCAGTGTGTGGACGATCACCGGATGGGGTCCACCTTGTAGGCGAGGGGCCTGTAGATAATTAGTTCAGGGTAAATATGATTCAACCCAGACAAAGAGGTGATCGATGATCAACGTTACAGGGGAGAGACTAACTTGCTCACCTACGTTGATACAATGGTCCCGTGGTATTCAGGGCTCCACAGCAGTAAAAATCGCATCTAGAGAACAAAAATTAGTGTGTTTGAGTAAAGGCTACTGTAAATCGACCGCTCACCGGAACGATTATTGCAGAGTTGGCGCTCACCTATATTGATGCGCAGTGCTGTCAAAAATCCAAGCGTTTCTAATCCCTTAGTGTGGGTGATGTTGGCTCTTCAAACGAAGTTTAACTGTAAACAAGCCAAAATCAGGTTTAGCATTTAAAGGCAAGAAACCCAATTAAGAATATTTAGACTCAAAATGTGTGTGGGTCGCTCGGGGATTCTAAATTACCTCCTTCGGAAGAACGGACGGCAGGCCTGGGGGTCCTGGCTCATCTGATTGAATCGGCATTGACGTCCAAAGTGAGTCTGCATAAAAAGCCGAGAGCAACGTGCGCGTGTACGCCAAACTTAGTTGGTTGCTAAGCAACGTATTGAGCTGGCGCCAACGAACGTGACTAATCATCATAGGTTACCATAGTAACGAAGTAAACAATAACGTCAGATGCGAAAACTACGTGGAGATTCAAGCACCAAATGACGTGCCACCAGTGACGCGTGGCGCGAGCGCCAACCAGGTGACTAGTCATCCTATGTTGCTAAGGTAGTGAAGTAACCAGTTATGTAGCGAAAGGGAAGAATCGAATATCCCCAGCGCGGGAACCTGTTACAGTGAGCGCTCCATAACTCGTAAGCACGGTGCCAAACGGGCACCTGATAACACAATCGGCATGAGATTAAGATCTCTAATCATGGTTTACAATGTGTTCCGATAGCCAAGATACCAATAATTATGGCTACATTGCACAGGTTCACAACAATAATTCATATAACATCAAAACATCATATTCATTTTAAACCAATTAGAAAATTTAAGTAGTGCAAATTCATACAGAATCGAAAGATTGTTCTGTGTTAATTAAAGGTTCAAGTATGTTATAAAAGGCACAAGTGCGTACTCAATTATTGTTTGACATATTGGTGTTATATGGTCAGAATACTACACAGGGTCTATCTGGGGAGGGTTACAGTAGGCCCATTTGTTTCGAGATCTCCTCCATCTCGTTCAACCCATTTTGGACCGAGTCAAGTAAATGGATCCATCTACACTCCTTGTAGTTCAGTACCCTCACAATCGACCCTCCTCTGCTATTTGGGATGATTTTTTCCAGTACCCACCATGTGATGTTGTTGGGAGAGTGATTGTGTGATGCATAATGGTCAACCATAGGGGCTCCGTGTACTTTGCATCTTATCCTACTCATGTGCTGCAAGATTCTGACCTTCACTTTCTGAGTAGTTTGTCCGACATATGTGAGTCCACAGGGACATTGGATAGCATATATAACATTCATGCTATTGCAGTTAGTAAACTGGGAAAGTTTGAATGTTCTACCAGTATGCATGAATGTGGTTCCTTCATAGCATAAGTCACATGCCTTGCATTGACCACATTTGTGGTGCCCAGATACAGGTGCCAAACCCAGGAGATCCCTGAGGTCAGGTTGTTTAGGTGTGTCCAGGTATGCATGAACCACCGAATCCTTAATGTTCTTGCCTCTTTTGAAAGCGAATGTAGGATCCTGCGATATCTGTAGTTCGCTCGCAACTAGGTTCCAGTATTTTTTGACGACTTTCTTTATTTCATTACTTTTGCTGTTGAATGTAGTCACACAGACTATCTTGTCTGTATCCAGTTGTTTTTGGTTGATCTCCAACAATTGTTCCCGGGGGCAATACCATGCCCGTTTCTTTGCCCGCTTGAGTAGGCCTGTAGGGTAACCTCTCTCTCTGAGTCCAGAGATTAATATTTCAGATTCCCTGAAGTAGTCTGTCCTTCTTGTGCAGTTCCTCCTCAGTCTGAGGAATTGGCCATACGGAAGGTTGTCTCGTAGACTGCGTGGGTGATGTGACTGGTATTTTAGTAATGAGTTCCTTTCCATGGGTTTGCGATACAAATCACAGTAAAGCAGATTATCTTGTGAACGGAATGTTAGGTCCAGAAAATCAATTGCTTCGTTGTTGCATGTCATAGTGAGCTGGATATCTGTGGATCTCATATTCAACCAGGTGAAGAAATTGTTAAGTTCAATGTTGTCCCCATTCCAAATCATTATCACATCGTCTATATAACGCTTCCATACTGAGATAGCATACATGAGCTACAGGGCGTTCACAAGCGGGCGGAGTTGCTTGTCCCACCCGTTCACGTGACATTTCCGCTGTACGGCAACGTGGATTGCGTGTTTGGGTGGAAAACAAAATCACACAAACTGCACCACGCATTCGCACATGGGCGCCACCATCTTGTTTATGGCGCTGGGGCCTACTTTTGCACCCTTATTCAATCGTTGCAATCCTTGCTTTTGAAAACGTTTTTCTAATCTTTTTTATTTATTATCTTACACGATGTATTTCTAAGTGTGTATTTGTGTTTTTTTCTACTTTACTGTGTTTTTGTTTTGTGATTTTTTTTTAGCTTTCCTACTTCCTTATTACCCTCCTTCCTTCTTTTACCCCGTTTCTTCTTTTTTTCTCTTTCCCCCAGCCTCATGGCAGATAAGGGCGCACCAAGACGCGCATGTAGCAGCCGCCTTCCTTGCGGAAGGCGGTGCCAGTCAGGGGTGCAGCCCCGTACTCTGTTTTCCGAGGTGGAGGTGGAGGTGACAGCGCTGGTTTTTTATCTCCAGTGCCACCCCCCCATCCACCTTGGCAGCAAGCGGTAGGCCTGGGTCTAGGTACGGGATGTGGTAGCACCAGCAGTGCTGTGCAATGGTGCGCCAGGCAGTTTACCGCTGCTCTAGGGTCCGGTGCACCCATCAGTAGTTGGCTCACTGCTGGTCCGATATCCTGGACCGAGAGCAGGACCTGCTCGGAGTTGAGGTTGCGTGTCTAGGTGAGTAATTATTTAAATTATTCATTTTTATTATTACTTGTGTGTTCTATGCTATAGCTTGTATTTTTTACCAAGTAATAGCAAACATATTGTTCACATGCAGGAAAGTTAAGTTTTCAAATATTGTATAATAGTCTGTTATTCTAGACAGGTGCTTAGCTTACTTGGAGGTACTCACCTAACCTAGTTATCGAATCATACTTGTTACCGGTTGCCACTCGCTTGGGCTGATGTGATTAGTGATGATTATGTAAGACGTTCTGTAATTAGTGATTTGTAACCGAATGGTGCATGCCACAAGGACGGTGCAGGGATGTTTGTGAACAACATCCATTTTTCAATAGAAGCTTGTGCTGCATGCCTTTTTTGCCTGCCACACAAGCTTCCATTGACAAATGGAGGTTTGTGACCACCCTATGGCCTATGGGTGATCGCATCGATTCGTAATAGACTAGTGCGGTTGTCGTGGCCGCAGCGTCGACATAAGGTCGAGCGGTTCCAGAACCACAATGGCATCCACCCGACATCGTTGTAATGATTAGAATAAGGCCCTTGGTGATTAGTGCATTGGCCCGTAAAGGTGGTTGACTTGAGACTGAGAGATTGCAAATGAGATTTGAGAAGAAGCAAACATCATTTGCTGCAGTTTATTAGTAATTCTAAAATGCAGTTTACTACATTTGGAATAGGAGTGGACTAAGTAGGTAGATTTGGGAAATTTTTAATAGGATAGGACAGTCCACAATATACTAATACTAGCTGATCTGATTTAGAAAAGTTCAATGTTATTGCGATTGCCTTTGCCTGTCAAAACATATTTTGCGGAGATATTAACTTACCACTAATCTTTTTTTGTCTTGATGTTTTACATCAGAATCCAGGGGCAAGAAGAGGGCCGAGGCAGGTGAGGGTCTGGGAGCTGGAGGTGCCGCCCAGAGTTCCTCGGCCAATGGCTCTGCTGACCTCAGTAAGTCATCCTGGTGTTAACATTAGTATATTTATACCCCTAATTTTTCTGCTCCTTTTTGAATAAATCTTTCTTACTTTTACATTTTATGATTATGAATGATTTTAAAAAAATTGGAGAGGTTGTTTGTTTTGCTTCGCACTGCTGCCTTTGCCGCAGCCAGTTTTAAAAATCTGCTGATAGCGTAAACAAAATAGTGATATTGTACCCTCCCTTGTCCTACTACTCTCTCCTCCTAGTCTCTGCATTCTACTCTGCTATTATTATTATTAACCCCTAAGGACTCAGAGGGGGTGGGGGGTGAATTACCATTGTATAGAATGATTGTCGTTCAACAATGATCAATCAACCAAATTTAACTTCTCTAAGCTGATTAGATGAAGGGAAGGCTCCATGGTTTCCCAAGGTGCCATCATGGTGGTGGTAGTAGCAGCAGGTTTGAAGACAAACTCATGAGAACCAAAGCGAGGTCCCACTCCTTCCTAGGCCAACTAGAACTGTAGGATAAGGACTCGGAGATTGGGGACTTGTCATCGAAAAGGAAGTTAACAAATAGAAATAAAAAAAAAACTAGGCTAATGCCGTTATTATATGCAAGCTTGATGACCGTCACCAGAGACTAGACTATTAGAACAGACAAAGTGCACAAGCTTAACCTTAGACACAAATTAATACAGTGCCTGAATGATGATGCTGGCAATAAGATGTTCCTCTGAAAAAAATATCATACGCTGTGCTGAGGTGAATAATATAATATACTGCCAGTGTGGGCTATATGAGCTAAGGAATAAGATCCTCCTCACCCTGCACTGAGTTGATGTTGCTTTCACCACATCTGCCCCACCAAGTGTGTGATCAATTAGTGGTGTACATTGTTAAGTTACACCTCACAAAATCACAAAGCCTGGGGGAAGAGGGTTAGGGATTTGATGAATGGTTGGGAAAGGGGATTTGGGGGAAAGGCTTGACAAAGACAAACACTACACATGGACAACACTCATCTTAGCAGCCAACCAACATAAATCTGTTATGGGAGGAAAAGGAAATGCATGCATGATGATGAGTGGTACTAGACTAGTACAGGGCCGTATATTAATTATGCAATTGTCTGTCTGAACCAAGAGAGATCCAAGTTACATACACTATTTATATTGAACCCGGCTTAGAAAGATAGCAAATACAATTAAAATATCTGTAGGAGTAAAATAAGCAATCATAAATACACACAGTGGTAATGATTGAAGAGAAAATAAAAGAATGTATAAAATTGGAACATTGCATATCCGCATTCCTCATGGACTCTCCACCCATCAATCTTGGGTGCCTGGCGGATGCGGTTTGGTAAGGTAAGTGCGAGTTGTTTTTCCAGTACGGCTCAGGGTAAAGGGCCTGTAGATGGAAAAACAAAAAGGATATTGAGAAACCGAAAGGTTAAACTGCATAAGGAGTGCAACAAGAAGACTTAAGAGGCAGCATGGCTAAATCATGTCCGTTTCTGACAGTTACCTCTATCAACAGGCCACCCCCACCCAAACTCCACTTAGCTTCGGTTTGAGCCAGACAGAAATGAGCACACATACATACACACAGCAACATAGCATTTTCCAACTGAAGTAAAAAAATCAATGCACCTCTGTCAGTCACACCACAATAGCCGCCCACCACCACTACACAGACATGTGGGTCTGGTCTGTGTTGTTGTTTACCTTTAGGCCACTTCAAAGTCATCATCTTCCAAATCAGTTGGTTTCAGTGAATTTGTAAACTTCCATTTTCTTCTGGTGGCATTTCTCGAAGTAGTCACGCTCATGCCCTGAGTTATTCCATCAATCATCTCTGATCCTCCTGACATGATTCAGGCTGCAAGTCTGGTGTCCAACTCAGAGTCTGTACCAAAAGTGTCTGACTCCCGAGTGAGTCCTCCAGCCTCATCCTGACTCAAAATGTAATGGATTGGCCTGTAGTAGTACAATTTTGTTATTGAACAACAAGAAGGGAACGATTGACTTGAGTCACTTGTAGAATTAGTAGACATTCACAACAAACTACACTCAGCGTGCATACATGCCATCATTTACCTGTTCTTCCGGGGCAGTCCCACTAGGTTAGGAAAGGACAGATAGATAGTCAGGGCCAAGGGTTAGAGGCAGGCACACATTTGTTCCAATTCTCCATCCAATGTCCGGCTTGAGGGAAATGGCTTTTGGGAGAGTCAGAAGTGGACTTTACTTCTTCACTGACTGCAGCCAGTTGCAACCCCGATCCAGCAATAAAAAGAGTAAGACGTGGGGATGGATCTGTGAACGAGAAAGACAGTGACACACATAAATAATAAATATCGTTCCTTAGCTATATCTTTTTCTTGGTATTTTTTTGGGGGCGTCAAAGAAAGAAAGTAACTGGAAAATGAAAGAGCCTAGTTGTCAGGGAAGTAGAGTTTGTCATCAAACTCTGGTGGTTCGCCCAGAAGTAGGTCACCTAACACACTATTTCCATGACCTGAGTCGCCTTCTTAATCTTCCTGCTGTGCTACTTCAGGTATGGTGTAATCCAGTGGTATAAAGTGCCGATTCATTTTTATCATGGTTAATCTCTCCACGTTTTGGGGCAAGAAACTGGTCCTTCTCACTGTCAGAACAGCACCAGCAGCACTGAAAACATGCTCAGCAGAGACACTTGCTGAGGGGCAAGCCAGATAATTTATCGCCAGCCAGCTGAGCACTGGCCATTTTGGCGCCTTTTCTCATACCAATACAGCAATGGGTTTTGGTCAAAGTAGACCTCTGTTGGGTCATCCGGATAGGCCTGGACCATCCACTCAATGGTTATGAGTGCTCGGCCTCTTTTTCCTCGACTTAAGCCCGGTCTGTAGAAACCATTCCTGTGCCGATTTCGGGGCTGATGCTCCTGTTCATGTTGTTGGTGTTCTTGGTGATTTTGGCTGCTGTGAGCCAACCGCACTGCCCTCAGGCTCCGAAGTTGAACTTGAAGGCTGCCCTGCAGTACTTGTTGTCCCCTGGAGGGGCCAGCCTCTAATTCCCGGCTGTTCTTTTTCTAACTAACTAGCTTGCACAGCTATCCAAGTTTTGTAGCTAGGAACATCCCCATCTGAAAAAGGAATGAAAGTGTGCAGTAATGGTTTGTATCGTGGATCAAGAATTTTGGCACAATGCCTCTTTGCACCCTTGTATTTTCAGATAAGCGATGGGTTGAGCTCTCCACCAACTCATATGCTTTTTTTCCCTCCACACCTGTGTACATTGCAGACACCTCCTTTAACTGTTCCTGTAACATGTGCAACAATAGATTAGCTTGGCCCATGGTACAGTCCTCCTATCTGACTTCACGTGTAAAGACCTCGAAAGGAAGCAGCATCTCCATCAGGCATTTAACTAGGCCCCATTGGTCAATCTCAATGATCATGCTTTTCACTGTAGCATCCCCTCTTTGTATGACATATTAATTGATTGGTCTGTACTGCTCAAATAGACGTTCAAGCATGTAATAAGTTGAGTTCCAACGTGTTGGCACCTCCTGGATGAGTGCTTTAACTGGCATTCTACTATCATGTTGAATTATCCTCAGCTACTTCTGGGGTTTAAGAGAATGGCTGTAATGTGTGCAGATTCTTCTGCAGGTGGCCATTATGTTGCTGACTTGGTCTTTTTTCAGAAAGTTTTGAACAATTATGTAAATGAAGTGCTCCAAACACAAGACCCTGAAATAGCCACCATCTGTCATGGCCTTCACTATATCACTACCATTGTCCGTGGAAACAAAACCAATGTTAAGCCCTCTTGCCACAGCCATTCTAAGACTTTATTGCCAAAGTCTTCCAAAATGTTTGCAGCAGTATGAGATTTCTCCATGGCGAACATGGCCACTGTTTCCGAGCGGCATTAAAAATCTCAGAAGTGTCAACACCGGGCGATATAGTTTTTCTAACCCCCACAAGAGATCCAGTGTGCAATGACTTTGTGTACAGCACTCTGCTACAAAGCTTGTCCAGCAATTCTAGCATGTCGTGATGGAGTGCTGGAACAGCAACTCTGGCTAAATAGGACTGGCTGGGAACCTCCCATTTCGGGCAGATAGCTGCCATGAACTCAAACACCTCCATTCCACAAAAGAAAAAAGGAGGAGGTCCAGCGCTAAGATTTTGGCCAGCTTCTAGTTGTACAAACGTGCCGTTGGGTGGTTGCATTCTTACTGCCCCTCTGTCCTAAACATGCTGAGAATGGAAGCCTGGATTTTTTTCTTTTCTGGTGCCACTGATGCAGGTGACTTCTTGATACCAGATGTTAGGCTCAATACACGTTTATTGTTGCAATACTCTCTTGCCTTGGACTCCTTGGTGTCTCAGTCTGACTCTTGTGCCATTGCGATGTTGCTGATGATGATCTGGGCGGTATCACTGCACTGCTGGTGACAGGGCTGCTTTGTGTACTGAAGAAAATGCCTCCCTCTTGTTCACCTTCCATCGTGATCAGATCTTCTTCATCCCCTCCACCAACAACACTTGCGGTTTTTTGGCCGCTAAGGTGCGCCTCCGACTGGATCAAGTGGTGTTTTCTCAGATGGGTTGTTTAGCCTCTGGTACCACAGTTTGTACCAAGTTTAGCCCGACTAACACCTACTCCACAAATGGTGCATATAGCAATGTTCACCTCCTTCCTGATAACCAAAAAGAAGTCCCAAACAGGGGAGATCAACTTTCTGACGCTGCTGACGCCACTTGCAATATCAGATGAACTGGTGGGTGTGCGATGTTTGACTCTCTGCAGTACCTATTTCAATTGAGGTGGTGTTGGTGGATGTATGTCGCTGCCGGGACTTTGTGAATATGGCAGCTGGAGGTGGTGTTGGTGCTATCTGTGTTGATGGCATCCGTGCCACCTCCCTCACAGCAATTTGGGATGGGGTAATGTCGGTCTCCACTGGGGCGGAGCTAATGTCCATGATGACTGACTCATCATCATTCTCCTCCATAACTCAAAGGCTTTCTGGAACCTTTCTTTTCCTTAGTCTTGTCTAGTGGCGTGTCTCACTCTCAGACTGAGGTGGGATCCAAGTGGCGTCTAGATCATCAGAAGGGGGGGCTTGCAGAAGAAGTTGATGGACTAACCCTCCTTTTCCTTGCTGGGGATCTAGAAGACAATGGATCTTCTGAAAGAGTGGCTTGCTCTTGTTCCTCAGCAGGAAGCTTGAAGCTTGTTGTTTCCAGTTCAGGGAGGACCTGGCCTGGCAGTTAGGGCTGTACTGTTCCCATTGGGCGCAGGGTCAAGACTGATTTGCATATGGCTGGGTCCAACCTGGAATGGCACGGTGAGCAAAAGAAACGATGGCTTTAAGCCCAGATCTCTGTACTGAGGTGAATGTATGACATTGTTCTGCATTGTGTCCATCAATTGTTCTTTTTGCAGTTGTCACCCCGAGTGGGATGCGCATGCCCAGACGAGGGTCTCGTGCTCTCCATGCCACTGCATATGAGGGCTGAAAGCCCGAAACCGGTCCTGGGATGCTTGTTTCCAGTCTAGGGAGGGCCTGGCAGTTCGGGCTGTACTGTTCCCATTGGGCGCAGGGTCAAGACTGATTTGCATATGGCTGGGTCCAAACTGGAATGGCATGGTGACCAAAAAAACGATGGATTTAGGCCCAGATCTCTGTACTGGGGTGAATGTATGACATTGTTCTGCATTCTGTCCATCAATTGTTCTTTTTGCATTTGTCACCCCGAGTGGGACGGGTATGCCCAGATGTGGGACCCGTGCTCTCCATGTCACTGGAGTCAAGGTATCCTGGCTGATGAGGGCTGAAAGCCCGAAACCGGTCATAGGATGCTTGTTTCCAGTCCAGGGAGGACCTGGCCTGGCAGTACGGGCTGTACTGTTCCCATTGGGCGAAGGGTCAAGACTGATTTGCATATGGCTGGGTCCAAACTGGAATGGCATGGTGAGCAAAAAACTATGGATTTAGGCCCGGATCTCTGTACTGGGGTGAATGTATGACATTGTTCTGCATTCTGTTCATCAATTGTTCTTTTTGTATTAGTTTAAATAGCAGCTCTTTCCCTAAGCACCAGCTACACCTATTTAATTTTCTCTGTGATGTTGGCCCAGATGTGGTATTTGTAACAGAAACCTGGCTCCATGACAGATCCTTTCCTGATATCATTGCTGCACTTCCTGCCACTTTTTCTCTGTTGGGGATGAATAGACCTCACAGAACTGGCGGAAGCATCGCCATTATCTTTAAAAAGATCTACAAGTGTAAAATTGAGGACCTCCAGATCCCTAAATGCAAAGCCCTGCTATTTTCTCTTTTTTTCCTCCTAAATTTACCTTCTAGGTGGTATTTATCTATCATTCCCCTAGGCCTCCCGGTAACTGTTGCTCAGCTTTACCTGATTTGTTTGCGGGTAACCAATTTCACCTTGCTTGGTGGCATCAACCTTCATCTTGAGGATGCCAATAATAACCTAGCTTTAGCTTTCATAGATGACTTGGGCACTCTTAATCTCTCCCTTATTAATTTTGTATCTACCCTCATCGCGGGGCACCTTTTAGACCCCATTTTTTCTTATCTCTCTACCTTATCTGTCACTCAACCTGTTCAACTTGAATGATCATTTTGCAGTGGCATTTAGTATTTAGGTCCTTTCCACTCTCCTTACCCAGCCTGATCTGCAACCCAAAACCAGTAACTGGTCTAAATTTGATATGGCTGAGTTCAATAAATTGCCTCTCAACAAAATCCCTACCCTCATTTCACAGCCTGACCAAGACCAAATCCCTGTGCACCAATGGCTTATGGAGGCTACCGACTTGATCTTGCCACTTACATCCAAAATGCAATGCAGAATGCATCCTCCTGCTCACTGGTTCACTGATGCCCTCAGATACGGAAAAAAACGCTGTAAAACCTTAGAAAGACAATGGAGGAAGCATTACGCAAGCAAGGCTAAGTTGGAATATGTGGCAGCACTGAAAAGATAACATGGCTTTTACAAATCTGCCTGTGCAACTTATTACATGGAGAAGGTTACTAACTCACAACACTGCCAGAAGACCCTGTTTAAAGTTGTGAACAAACTCTCGCCAGCCAGCACCATTCTGCTGCCCCCTTCTCTTTCTCAACATCAATGTGACGAGCTAGCCACATTTTTACAAAGTAAAGTTGAGTCAATTCACCGTCAATTAGACGCTGATGCTACTAAATTAGTGAATTTGGTGTTTTCTGCTATTCGGGTGGACACCTGGATTTAAACCCCTCGGACAATAAGTCAGAGGAACCTTCCAAAATTAGGGTTTGGCTCTCTCTGGACCTGGTGACAGTGCAAATGGTACTGGGATCTATCAAGTCTGGCTACCCGCTAGTTCCTCTTCTTCCTTCAAAACTTAAGCTTTTAGATGACATTGCCCTCACTGTGATTCTTGATGTCCTCAACTCATCCTTGAGAGCAAGGTTACGTACCTCATAATTGGACACACGCTCCTATACTCCCTTTGCTAAGGAAGGGTGACCTTGACCCTCTCTGCTGGTGAAACTTTCGTCCGATCTCCATTCTGTCTATCTTTTCTAAGATCCTGGAAAGGCATGTTAATACCCAACTCTCCTCATTCTCTGCAACTTGCAACTAGCTACACCTGTCACAATTTGTTGTTAGGGCGGGTCATAGTACCGAATCCGCTCTACTTGGGGTCACAGAACATCTTAGGTAACAACTCAACTTTGGGGGTACTGCCGCCCTCATCCTGCTTGATTTAAGTGCTTAAGGGCTCATATGGCAATATTGATTAAAACAGTAAAAATATTGCAGAAGCAATACAGTTCGGCAACAATATTGATAAGCTGGGATTTTAATACAGATATTAGCAAGACTGGTGTAAAGGGGAATAATCGGATTAGGACCATGTTCAGGAATAAATTGGAGAAATTAGGATTTGGTATTTTAAACAGATATTTAATGGGGGATTACCCAGCATCGATTACCTTTGTAAGTGGCACAAAAAACTCAAAAATGTATTATAATTTAATTAATGAGGCAGCATTATCTAATGTGGAATATTTTTACATCCAACCCCGTTCAGTGAGCGATAATTTTCCGCAATTAATCGGGATCTACCACAATAACACACAGATCCTACTCGTAAATAATGTAATGTCTCCACCGATAACATTTGATTTAAAACGCTTAAAATGGCGAGGTTAGAGGATTAAGGAAATAATGGCGGAAGTTTATCACACTGCTGGATCAATTGAGTGTATAGAAAGTAACTTAATGCAAGAGGCAGTAGAATCAGAATTCAATAATAGAGTAATGGCATGGCAATATTTGAGAGATTGGTTAAAATATACTGATGGAGGGTTTAGTATAAAGAATCCCTGGAACAACAAAGAATTACGTAGGCAAAAAGCACAAATAACAAGAGAAGCCAGACTAGTGGCACAGGCGCAAAGGCAAGGAATGAGACTCACTATTACCTCGCTTCATTGTTTAAAAAACCTAAAAATCAAATATAAGAAAAGCTGCTGGGAAGAGAAAAAAGATATTCAGAAGATCTATGGAATAAACGTCTTGAGTCCAGTATTAAACGACAAAATAGTAAACATTTTTGGCAAATAGTAAATGGACTAGAATTAGGAAAAGAGAGACACGTCAATGCAGGAACAGATGCGGCAACTTGGGAAGCTCATGTCTCTACACTGTACTCAGTTGCAGCAATAAAGAACATTAATGATATATCACTGTCTCATGAGATTTGTAAATCAGTGCCGGGAATAGTGGATGATAATGATGTATTGTTGTCTCAGGCCATTTGTAATTTCACTTAAGGGGCACAAGGAAGAGGAATCAAGTTTTCATATAAGGGAAAACCGAATGACCCTATTGGGCAATACAGACAAACTCAAAGAAATAATAAAAAAATAAAAATTTGAGGGAGCACCAGGTCCAAACAGTATCCCACATGCTTTATTTAAAACCGTTGTAGATTATTGGGCACAATATTTAACTCCAATGTTTAATGATCTTTTTTATACAAATCAGATACCGGAGTCCTGGAAAGGTAACATTATTAAGCCCATTTTTAAAAACGGTAATCCAGGAATACCCCGCAATTATAGGCTCATATCCCTAAGTGATGTTGAGTCTAAACTATGTGCATCCTGTTTAATGGAACACCTAAAAACATGGATTGAAGAAAAAATAATAATACCAAAATTCCAGACAGGATTCAGAGTAGGAATGGGGACATTGACCAATCTTACAGCCTTAACCCTGCTAATAGATAAGGCGAAACAGATAAACGTTTGTTTGCATGTTTTATCGATGTCAAATCTGCCTTCGACCGTGTATCTAGAGGTTGGTTGTGGAAAAAATTGGAGGAATGGGGAATACCGGAAGACTTATTAAGGGAATAAGGGAATTGTGGAATTATATACACAAACATGGACCAAGTCAAAATAGGGGATGGAACCCATGTATCATCTAAAATCAGGACAAATATAGGTCTTAAACAAGGATGTTCTCTTGCCCCAAGCCTGTTTAATTTATACCTATCAGATCTTGCAGACGCTTTGGATTTAGAAAACAGTCATCCACCATTGCTTGGGGACGAGAAGTTGGGTTGTCTACAGAATGCGGACGATATAGTCCTATTAAGTAAAACACCAATAGGTTTACAACGGAGTATGAATGCCCTAAATAAATATATGGCAACACAGGGGCTTGATCTGAATTTAAATAAAACTAAAGTGATCCGGTTGGTTGATTTTAAGTTTAAAAATCATGTGTGGTGGCTGGAAGGAAGTAAATTGGAAGAAGTGCTCTCCCACAAATATCTGGGATTTATTATGGATAAGCACATGACCGGTAAACCTCACTTATTATCAATTCAGTCCAAGGCACAATCATTAATATATGGCTTCAAAATATTAAAACGAAAATTGAATTGTCAATCGTTAACTCACTTTCTTAAGGTTATGGAGGCCCGGCTATTACCTTCACTATCATATAGTACAGAAGTTATGAAGGGTTTGGAAATAGACACATTGAATAGAAGCCAAATAAAAATCTATAGAGCCGTATTCAACATTCCAAAATCAGTTTCACCTGCACAGATACGGCTAGAGTTTGGATTTAAAAATCAGAAACATCAGTGTTAAAGTGCTTTTTTAAAGCTGTGTTGGAGACTGCGAGCAGAAAAAAGGTCTATCAGTTATCTATGCTGGAAGGAAATAGAGGACCAACTGTCTAGTACTACAAAGGGACCCTGGGGAAGTCATTTAATGTTATCTATTAAGGATTTAGGCATACAAGAAGCCTAGGGAGCGATAACGGGAAAGGCATCTTTTAAACAAGCGCTAAGATCTGCAGCGCGAATGTCATTAAATCTAACAGATAAACATGCTTTTTCACTAAAGAGACATGCCTGGACAGTAATAAATTCGTACTCCAGCATAGGTCCTCAATCGTATCTGGCAGAACATTTTTCATTAAGATTGAAACGTCAATTTATGTTACTCCGGTTTGGAATTATGGAAACTAAAGACCTTGTTCCATCCTGGAAAAAACAGCCAAAGAAACTTTCTTGCAGATTATGTGGATATAAGAGTGAATCATTAATTCACTTATTCTGTGTTTGTCCTGTTTCCTTACCGCAAAGGAAAATTATGCTGCAATCGATATTTAGAAATATGGGAATTCGTACATGCCGGCAAGCCGTTATCACCTGGCTAACTGGACGTTCAGACTTTCTTGCATGTAGGGAAATTAAGTTTATAATTCCTTTATTTAAGGAAATTTCAAATATACAGGACTAAAAATACTGGCTATATTCGGTTTCATAACAACATGGCCTAAGAGTAATGAATTATTATTGGTATTCAAAATGTGTTGTTTTTAGTTAAATAATGTTTTTCCGAAAATTAGCACTTGTAAATGTTTTAGCTTTTTCTTTTTTTTAATCTGTGATAATTAATACGTACTGTTGTAATGGTTTTAAATAACTAAACACAACAAAAGATCTTCTTCTTCTTCTGACTTAAGTGCGTCTTTCGATACAGTATCGCACATTATCTTGACAGACAGACTTGAGGCTTCAAGCATTGAAGGCTTGGCCTTGAGGTGGTTGACCTCTTTCTTAAAAGATTGCACTTTTCGGTCTCATCCCAACACAAGATCCATGACCTTAGCTCTGACCTCTGGTGTTATTCAGGGATCCATTCTGAGCCCAATGCTCTTCAACATTTACGTTCAGACTTTGGCGGACGTGATAGAGAAGTCTGGACTCACCCTCTGCTCCTATGCTGATGATACTCAGATGTTTCTTTCATTATCAGCTGCTCTGCATCAACATCCCTCACTACTCCAGCTTGGTCTGAGAAATGTCTCCCTCTTGATGAACAGAAACGCACTAAAGCTTAATAGCAGTAGAAATGAGGTCTTAGTTCTGGGAAATAACCCCGAACTTTGGGGAGTCAATCATTTTCTGGATTCTCTGGGGCCATTACCTACTACGGTAACCAAGGTCAAAAATCTCAGCTTCTTCATCGATAACAACCTCTCCCTTAAGCCTCCGGTGACCAAGATCACAGTCACCTGCTTCTCTTATCTCAAATGGCTCAAGAAGATCCTCTGGCTAATTCCTTTGGCTGTCCAGAGAACAGCGATGAAGACTCTGGTGACTACAGCAATGTACTATAACTGGGCGCTGTCAAACCTCGATCCGCAGCTTGCAGATCATTCAGAATGCTCCTGTATGATTACAAACTTTGGTGCAAGTTGCCTCAAAAACAAATAGGCACACAAAAAAAAAGACATCAGTTCAAAAATCTGAAAGTGACTGTACGGGCGGGGGGGGTGGGGGGGGGTAGGGGGGGAGGTCGCTAGAGGGTGCACGGCAAGATGGCTGCGCTGTAGTGCAGCTCCGCCGGCTGAACGAATAATCCGTTAATAATCCTGCATTCCCAGCGCCATCCAAAGCCTAGAAAAGGAGGAAAGTAAAGCCGGTGTAAAGCGGACAGCTGAGGAATCGCCGTGCTGTGCAAAGCTGCTATATTTGCTGCGCATCATGACGATCCCAATAGACGGCCTCAGTGAACAACATGGCGGCCTCTCGATGGAACCGGTCCCGGTGAGGGCTGCAAGAAGTGTACATGCTGTGGGTTGGCTGTGCGGGAGGAGCGGGGCTAAGTGCGTGCTCTATCCCCTGCGAATTGCTGACCGGCAGCCGCGAGGCGGCCCAGTGGGAATAAGTGCCCCCGAGTGCTGGGCAAGCGCTTATAATTGGACTGTGGCTTCTGGCGGGTGTTCGGGCTGGTGTTGCTGGATAAGGCCCATGTTACTTGGCGAGGATAGCACTAAGGGCTGCGGCTAAAAGCGTCTGGATGCGCGGCCTGGTCCCGCCACCACAGCGCATGTGGAGCTGTGACCAGGCCAACCTGCAGATATTTCACGTTTTAATCCTCTGTTGACTCATTATCCCATCGGTAGACGTGGGCGAACATAACGTCGGTCGCAGCAGATGCGGCACACCTGAAGAGTGATTGTGATGCGGATGTGCCTCACCTACCCAGGTGCTGGAACGCTTGTGAGGATACAGGCCTCATAGGGTTACGAACTCTGCTCTATCGCTACAGCCCTGATTTTTTAAAAAAAGGGCGGCGCTAGTTGCATGCAATGTGACTGTCGGGCTGATGCGAGACTCTGAATGAAGTGCCCACCCCACTCATGTTGAATGGCTGGACCTGAAACTATAAAGGTCAGCAAACTCAATCCTTCGATCACATGTCGTGAATGTGTGCTGGCTGTTGTTCTCCTTGCGATAACAAGGGCTCTGCTCGTCAGTGTAGTGCCTACTGCTCATCAATAAGGGTCTGTGATCACTGTTGGTCACCAGCCTGTTGAACACTGCTGAGGTACACAAGCGGGGAAACATGGGGAAAATCAACAAAGGACAATCCTGTCTCACCTTTGAACCTTGTACGCCCAGCAGAGCACAGCAGAGGGCTACCTCAGACTCAAAACTGGTGCCCCAGCTGAGACTCCATTGTCACTGGAAACAACGCTCTTTGCCATGCAAAGCAGCAAACAGTCAATTAATGGAAAAATCGACGCTCTTAATATCAGGATGAATCGTATGTCTGCGAAGTTAGGCTAGGAGAAGCTGAGAAACGCATCTCGGACACAGAAGATAACCTTCAAGTGACCTCCAAGACTCTTGATATGGAAAAGGTGCTTGCAGTCATTCAAGCCAAGAACAAGAATTTGGAGGCCTAATCCCGTATCAACAATCTAAGGATCACGGGCCTGCGCAATCAATCCAATACAGGGAGGCTGCAGTCCAATGTTGAGGCAATGCTGAGTGAGATTTTTGGGGTGGAACAATTATCCCAAGTGCTGATTGTTAAAGGAGCTCACCGTTCACTGGCAGCTCGCCCTGCTGCGGGCGCCCCGCGAAGACCGATTGTCGCCCGCCTCCTGAACTATAGGGACCGCGATTCCATTCTGCGCATGTCCAGGGAAAAAGGTACCATACATTACTAGGGAAATAACGTGACCTTCTACATGGATTTCACCGCTATGGTCCAAGCGGCAAGAAAGGAATACCAACCTGTAAAGAAACTGTTGATGGCGGAGTGTGTTCCATATGCCATGCTCTACCCCGCCCGTCTGCACTGATGCGCAGAGGGAAAGTTTAAGATCTTTACCAACCGCAAAGCTGCTATGGAATATGCTAAAAACCTTAAACGTAGAAATAGTGAAACATCTGGCAAACTGGACGAAGAGGACTGATCATTGCTAAACTGCAAATACAGCTGTACTCGATCGACGCTAAGACATTGCAGGAGGATGCCCTGGGTTTTCCAGTATTTGGGTATGTCTATGTATATACAGGGGATAGACTTACTCGGGGGCCTCTTGGTCTCCTAATGGTTGTCCGTTAATGCAATTGCAACACAAGCACAGTAGGATGATACTATGAACAGGTATGCATTCAAATACTTCTCTTTGTTCAGATACTAACTAAATGCGGGAAATGTTTCTAAGTTGTTCAGCCACCTGGGAGGCTGAAGGTGCTCCAGCGCTCCCCAGTGAGTGTACCCTGCACCTAAGTGCCACTATGCTTTGCATTTGGGGTCTACTGTTGTGTTTCTCGGATGGCTTTGGCAAGTTGGTGGTGCTGAAGTGGGTGAGGGGGGATATGGGAGGGAGGGTAATGTGGGATTGTTTCTTGTGGCTAAACTGAATTTATGGGTACAAATACTGACCTATAGTCTGATCCATTGCAAAGGTGCAGAATGTAGATTGTATAGTGTGATCACATGACAGTGCTAGATACTGAGCCGATTTCATGTCTGACGTGGAATGTTCGAGAGCTGAATTCCCCCCCAAAAATAAGGCAAGTACTGGCCTATTTGGACAGGCATAACATTAGGATTGCTCTCTTACAGGAGACGCATATGACGAAGCAATCTGAGACCAGAGTGGGTGTGCACTGGGCAGAGTGTCGTCTGGCGTCCTCATCATACGCAAGAGGGGTAATATTACTTGTAAAGAAAAATCTCCCATTCACCCTGATTAAATCCTGCACAGATGATGGGGGACGTTATGCCACAACTATGGAACCAACTGCCTGATCACCTTCGTAAGGAGCCCGCACTCCTCCCGTTCAGGGAGCAGCTCAAAACGGTCCTTTTTAGAGAAGCCTTAGACACTGTTTAGCTCCCTGTCCTTGCACTGTTATAGTACCACTTGCAGCTCTGACTTCTCTCTCCAAAGCGCTAAGAGACCTGCCAGTGATTATGCGCTATACAAATACCAGTTAACATTAACATAATGCAGGGTAAACTAGCTGGCTCATTATTAACTATAGTGAATGTATACACTGATGAACCTGTTTTTTTCGAGGGCATATTTAATGTTCTACGTGAATGGCCTGCAGCGGAAACTATTTGGGGTGGTGACCTAAATACACACTTGGACCCTAGCAAAGACAAGTCCAACAAGCAAGGGGGTCAGTCCCCTAAGGAGGCTCGGATTATAAACAGTGGGATGGCTGAACTAGCGCTTTTGGACACATGGAGACTTCGCAATGTTGATAGGTTGAAGGACACATATGCCTCCATCGCTCATGGCAGCTGGTCTGGACTACTGGCTTTTGAGCGAGGGCGCTAATGCATGGGTTTCCAAAATAGACACACTGCCCAGAACGCTGTCCAACCCCAACCCTGCTAGGATCACTCTAAGCATCATGCTAGGCTTCCCCCAGCAGGTCAGGTGGTGTTTTAGATCAGAGGCGCTGCTAGATCCTTTATACACTGAGATGATTAGGGAGACCATAATCCAATATTTTGTAACTCTCTGTGAGGCCTTTAGGGTCACTATCAGAGGCACATGCATCAGCACAATGGCAGGTATACTTCGGGATCTCCGGGGCCAACTTTCCAAAGTGGAAAACACACTAGCGCAGCTTGAACGCACCTACGAGACCCTCCTGAGCACGCATACACTTGCTCAAATAAAGACTTAATTCTAGAATATAACGAATTGGCGGCTAATAAGGTACGCTACCGCTCTAAAAGACACGTGGCCCGTGCATATGGTGAGGGGGACAGACCTGGGCGCAATTTAGCTTCTAAGATAAAACTCAGAACAGACTGTCAAGTCATAAACAAAATTACAATTACACAAGGGGGGACCATTATTCTACGCAAGCAATCGTGGCTCAGTTTGGTACCTGCTACGTTGAGTTGTATACCTCACAAGGAAGATTTGAATCTAAGGAGCTAGAAGAATATCTAGCAGATATTACAATTGCTTGGCTATCTGCTGGACAGCGCGAATACCTCTGTCAGCCAATTGAAGCCGCTGATATTCGTGAGGCAGTTCGTTTGTTGCCTAAAAAGAAAGAACCAGAACCAGACGGCCTCACCTGTGAATTCTATTAGAAATTTACGGAGGAACTTACACCCTATATGTTTGATATGTACGAGGAAGCATATGAAAAGCGAATGTTGCCCGCATCGCTTAGAGAAGCCCTGATAATTACCCATTTAAAAAAAGACAAACCGCCCTATAACTGTGAATCGTATTGCCCATTGTCACTTATTAATATAGATGCACAAATCCTAGCAAAAAGTCTGGCCACTAGACTTCAACCACTAATGCTGTTGCTAGTCCTCCCCGATCAATCTGGATTTATTCCACACAGGTCCACTTCACACAATCTGCGAAAAATCTTTGCAATGTTCCATATACTTCACTCTGAGCTTCGGGATGCGGCAGTGATGCTGGACGCAGCCAAAGCTTTCAACTCTATTGAGTGGGGTTACATGTTTGAAATATTACAGCGCTTAGAGATTCCAGAGTTTTATAGTAGATGGGTGCGGTTGCTGTATACTGACCCCACAGCGCGTGTACGAGTGGACAGACTCACATCGGAAACAATGTGGATCAGTAAGGGCACCAGGCAAGGGTGCCCCCTCTCGCCACTGCTTTTCTCCCTTGTGCTGGAGCCACTGGCTTGCGTTATTAGACAGCGACATAAAGAGGTGGCCCCGCGCCTTGTACAATGTCCCGTAAGCATATCACTCTATGCCAACAACATGGTGCTCTTTGTCAGGGAACCGCAAACGTTCCTAGCACTAATTCTGCATGAGTACATTAGGTTTGGGTTTTTCTTGTGGATCAGCATCAATTGGAACAAATCAGTGATAGTACCTATGACCACAATAACTGTCTCTCATGCTCTGGAGTTTCCTCTTGCCTAACCCTGTTAAATACTTGGGGGTATGGGTCCACCAAGACCCGGAAATAGTTATTAGGGAAAATTACTGCGCTGCTTAAACTGTGTTGAAAAAATAGGTAGATAGGTAGACAAAGATGCTGCTATCATTTGCTGATCCCTTAGCCCTTTTCAAGATGATAGTTCTGCCTAGATTTCTGTACCTATTTAGCAACATACTTATAAAATTGACGCAAGAATTTTTTTAAACTAAACGCCTGCTGCTGGTGAGGCTGGTATGGGGAGGCAGGCAGTCCTGCGTGGGCTGGGATACACTTACCCTGGACTATGGTAAGGGTGGCTTTAGCGTCCCAGACATATATCAGTACTATCTATGTACGCAGGCGCAATATGCATACTACTGGCATCAACCTCACGGATTCATTCCCCATGTGGCGGTCGAGGCGGTGATCAGCACCCGATTCGACTGAGGTGTATGCGGTCGTATGCGCGCAGAGATACGCCCAAACAGGAAATCAGTAAAATAGACACCACTGTTGCAGCTTGGCAGGCATTAGGTCGGATGGCGGTGAAGCTCCCACTATATGCCCCTTTGCTTCCATTAGCTCACCACGCAGCATTATCGGTCATGCAGGAGACGGGAGCCATATATACATTGAAATCGGCAGGTATAGATACAATGCAGGACCACTAGCCAAATAGCAGCTTCATAACGGAAGAAGAGCTACAATATGTACATAACAAGTCGTCGTTGTTCTTGTTTCAATTTCACAGACTTAGGAGGGCAATGCAGGCACATTACCACACCTTTCCTGATGGACCGCCGAAATTGCAAAACCTACAGACGCTTCTAATAAGCACCACATGGCATAAACTGACCTCCAAGGTTTACAGGGCAGCTAGCGATGAGAAAGTTGCTATCAGAAGGAGTGGGAACACTGCTTTCAGCTAACTAGTGCATTCAAGTCTATTGGTAATCTGCGCATTATTCGTTTTACATTTTTACACCAAGCATACCACACACCATTCAAACTGCACAAATATGGCCTTCGGGATAATGATGCATGTAAAAGATGCGGGGTACAAGGGGCTTATTTCTGGCACCTGGCTTGGGACTGCAGCCAGGTGGCTGGGTTCCGGGCAGAGGTGATACACAGACTACAAATTATGACTACTATTACCCTGCAAAGCACCCCACAGGTGGGCCTGCTTTGCCACAAGCAGTTTCTGAAAGGTGTCACTGGTAAATTTATCAGAATTGCTTTACTGCTAGCAAAGAGGAGGGTGGCGATGAGATGGAAAAGTTCACCCCCCCACCCTCCACTGCCAGAACATTGGATAAAGGATCTTGTATATTGGAGGGAGAACTTAGAACTGTATGCAGAAGAACTGCCAGCCCCCTCTCGACCCAAGGACATTTGGGAGCCACTGATGCAATAATTGCAATCTAAAGAACAAGAAACGTTATCAGAATGTGAAAATGTATAGTACTGTAAATGCATTTTTATCACGCAAAGATTTGTAACAACAACTTTGATTGTAATGAGGGTAACTAGGCAGCAAGAATGGATAGTCACGGGATGTTTGTTTTAACCTGTTGTTGAGATATATGCGATGTTGATTTTGTACGTGATATGTGTATCTGGAAAGCAAATAATATTTTATTTTTTTCTTAAAGTGACTGTACAGGTGTGTTTGAATAAATTGCATAAATTGTCAAATGAAAAACATATGCATTACACATCACTGGGATAAGTGAAATGTAACATGATGTAGAAATTGCACTAGACAAGGTGTAAAGATTACTTTTTAAATATCCGAAAAATCAACGTCAATCCCGCTTTAATCACTTAACATAATAATCCATGCAACATTTTCCCTTGTCTAGTGCACTTCCTCGTTATCATGTTATTGTAAGGCATCAAACGAAATACATCCTAAATCAGCGTACAAAATGCTGCAGGTAGGTCAGGTAGAGAAAACACATAGGTTACCAAACATTACTGTACGTCAGAGATTCCCAATCTGTGATCCGCGGCACCCCAGTGCGCCATCAAAACTAGCCAGGAGCGCCGCAAACAGATGTGCACCAAGCTCACAGTTTGGGAAACTCTAACTGATACACAATAAGGGTGATACCGGCGGTGTGGACAGGAGGCTTCAGACACGGATTTGTGATCAGTGGCAGGTTTATTTATTCTTGCAGTAATTCTGTTCAAACGGCATGAGGGAAATTGGAGTCCAGGAGAAAGTTAAGCAATTGCTCACACCTAACAAGTGCACAATTCCCCTGCTCCCAGGGACCACTCAGCAAAGTGGGAAGAAGCCTTGCAGAACACTCCTACAAAAGGAAAGAAAAGTGCAAGCACTGCAGCAACTTGATTAGGAGTTCAGGCAGAGCCTTTATGGGGAGGAGGACGGGGCCTGAGTGGGACACACAAGGTCAGCAAGCTGGTAGACAGGGCTGCCAGGATTTAGGTTGAAGGTGTTACCTAAGAAGGAAATAAAACGTCCTGCGGCACTCAAAGCAAAAGTAAACATTTGCAGACAACCTGCTTTTACACACAACGGCCCCTTGATAAATAATGATTCACAGCGCCGGATGGCCATCTCTGGTGCAGCACTGCAGACACAAGCAGGCAGGCGAAAACTCATAGCTACTAGCCGCGTTCTCAACTTTACACATACAATGCAAAAAAATCTCAGTTGGTTAATGTCCCTGCTAAGAGCTGTGCAAAACCTGTGGGTCAAAGAGATTTTGGAAAGACTAATCATGGATTAGAATACAAATGATGTGCATTTGCTTCCTCAATTTATGGCTTGAGCACAATACTTGTCTATGTATGCTGCTATTCGTCATTAACATGACATTTCCTATTTGTTTTATCCATGTCCTCATTGCAATGACCAAGTATTATGTGCTGCCCTCTGGATGTAGGCCCCACCCACCCACTCAACGAACTCCATTTCCTGACATGCCACTGACTATTGTACTTTGTCTTTGCCTTCATAATGTTCTATTTTGCAAAATTTAAACACAATGGGGTTGTGCAAGGACAGTGACTGCCATTCAATCTTCAGTTGAGTCCATCTTGGGGCCCCCAGAGATCCTTATTTTTACCTAAGACCAGAACCCAGTGGTGGCTGGTGAAATGTTAAACTGGTAGGGCGTAAATGTGCCACGTGGCGAGTGAGCCCAGTCCTTAAAATTCTAGAGACTAAACAATGATCCTTGCAGCAGGGACTCTAACCCACTGAACTACCTTAACAAAAATAATGCGGTTCCAATCCAAACATTTAAAGTAACAAGCTGCAGGTATTTGTACATGGACGCCAAAAAATAAATGAGAAGACTTGCTGTCATCCATCAACTAATAAGAGTGGTGGGCAGAGCAAAAAAACGATTCAAACTTTAAAAAGCCGAATGTACCTTTTTTTTATATCCAACACAAAAAAGAATCTCAGAAAATTCCAGACTTCTGAAAGAGCTGAATGTCATTGAGCTTAATAAAGTTATGAAGAAATTAAAAAAATGGGTGCAGCGTGTTTTCTCGTTTATGAGGTAGTGATGCACAAACCTGATTGGTTTCAAAATTAACCGAGGCCTTCTGGCAACAGACATGCACGCAGATGTATACATACGCACGTCAGGACTTATGCTTCAAAACTAAACGGAAACACAGTACAATATTTCAAAGTTGATTACATTTTTGTTTCTAACAGAGCGGCTCCGCAGCGCAGCCTGTTCCTAACTGTTACTGTTCATCTAGTTCAGAATCGTAACTGGTTCTTTGCATTTTCAGCCATACAATGATGCACTACTACTCACCCAGGTCCTCCTACGATGCCCACTCAGAGTAGCTTTCACTCTGGCATGTACGGGAGCAGCTCCTTCTCAGAGTCGCATGTCATTCCACCGGCCTCGAGCTGCATGTCATTCAGAGGAGTGGAGTTTGCTTTGTAGTCTCGGCCGGTGAACTCGCAGCCCGCGATTAATGATGCCGCCGGCTGCGATTTAACATCATGGAAGCCAATCACAATGCTGCCATTCACGCTGCAATAGCAGCGTTGTGAATCGTGAGGCGCAGGGGAGAGCGCCCCAGCCGCGCCATTTTCTCCTTCATAGAGAAAAAGGGAGAGTGGGCAGTCCTGCTGGAGGGCAGGGGGGGAGTGGCTTACCCACTGTTGTGGGTACTGACTGTTTGGTCGGCTCCAGGGCCGACCAGACAGTCAGTACCCACAACAGTGGGCAAGCCACTCCCCCCTGCCCTCCAGCAGGACCGGCCACCCTCCTGCCCCCAACCAGGCACTTCTGCTTTCTCGCAGCGCGAGAAGCAGAAACATAAAATGGTAGTTTTTACCATATTATGTTTCTGCTTCTCACACTGCGAGAAAGCAGTGGGGCGACGCCCAAACGCCCCTATGAAGGAGCCTCCACTGCCAGAACCTCAGGTTTCTCTCCGTTGAGCTTAAGGTAATTGGCCTGCATCCATAAGGTTAATTTTAACTAAGCCCAACTGGAGGAGGGAAGTCTCAGCTGTGCTCTCCATTGACAGAGAGAAGATAATCTGGGAGTCGTCCGCGTAAGAGAACAGGGACAAATCGGCACCCTCAGCAACATCAGCCAAAGGTCTGACATACAAATTGAATAGTAAAGGGCTAAGGATAGAGCCCTGCGGTACCCCATAAGGTGAGAGAAGGGTATCAGAACTAGCAGTGGGAGAAAAAACTTGGAAGGTTCGATTGGCAAGAAAAGAGATGAGCCAATCAAGGGCTGCGCCGCAAATACCCAAAGATCTTAAGCTTTCCACTAGCATGGTGTGAGACACCGTGTCAAATGCTGCGCTTAAATCAAGCAACATAAGGGCCACAGTGTCTCCAGCATCTAGATGATGACGCAGTCTTTCCGTGACCCCAAGAAGCGCAGTTTCTGTTGAAAAAACAGCTCTGAATCCAGAATGGGATGAGTGAAGGATTTTCTGTGATTCTACAAATTTAGACAACTGTGCGTAGATGTGTTTTTCCAAAATCTTGGAGAAAACCGGTAGCAAAGAGATAGGTAGGTAATTAGGTGTGACTGTGGCTTCCTATAAGGAGGCATTCAGAGGGTCCATAATTACCAGCAAAGATGACAGCTCAAGTTGTTTGAGCACTGACTTAGGAAGAGGGTTCCTGGGCGAGCCTGACTTGATGCAGTCTAAAAGACATTTGAAGGAGTCTATGTTTAGTAGGGGCCATATAGCCAGTTGGTTTGTTGGTGCACGAGGCATCTTGATAGCTACTGACTGTGGGGACATTGTGTTTTGCAATGGAGGGGAACTATTGCATTGAAGGCTCACTATTTCGGAGTATGTTTTCTCTACTTTCTGGAGAAAGAAGTTGGCCAGATCGTGGCATAACTGATTGTGATATTCCTTTTTTGCCCTTTTGTAATCAGTTTTGGAGTCCAAAGCATAGTTTCTCCTCCAGGGCCTTTCCAGCGCCTTGCATTTAGCCTTCTCATTTTCAAGTTTATCGGTGAACCAAGGTGCTGGAGGACGATGATTATTAGTCCTATTTAGGGAGAGGAAGACAGGTAGCAATTGCGTTGAGGAGCCACTTTTGTACGGTGACCGAGAGAGAGCCTAGCATTTGTTTAGAGACGGGCGTGTTTGAGGTCAAAATCTTATTTAAAGTGGTCACGTCTAGTTTTTTCCAGTTTCTAGTTGGTTTCCTTAAAGTAGGTTAGGTGTTCTCAGAGTTAGCAGGGGATTCCAGACGGAAGCCAATAGCAAAGTGGTCAGACCAGCATAAAGGAAGTGCTGGGAGGCAGTGAATGCTAGATAAAGTGGAAAAAATAGGGTCTAATAAGTGGCCTGCCACGTGTGTGGGGCAGAATTATATAAGTCAATGTTCAAAGCTGCCAGATCAGAGACAAAAGTAGCGCTGATATTACATGCTGGATCCTCCAGGTGCAGATTGAGATCGCCCAGAATGGAGAAATTAGCAGTGTTCATGAGCAAAGGGGTTATCAGATCAGGGACCGTGGAGGCCCAAGGGGCGGGTGGGCCAGGAAGGCTGTACACAAGTATCCCAGAAAAGGTGAACTTAGGGGTTAGGGCCAACTTGAATAGTGCTGCCTCATAATTTTTAAAAGGTAAATCTTCACATTTACAATGAAAATCTGTTTTAAAAATGATAGCTATGCCTCCTCCTATTTTGGAGCTCCTGTCGTTCCTGACTACGGCATAGTTGGGTGGCAAGGCAGCCGCAACATCTGGGCCGGAGCTCTCATGCAGCCATGTCTCCGTAAGAAACATGGCATCTGGTTGTTCACTGTCCAGAAGTGCGAAAATGTCAGCTTTGTGCTTAGAAAGAGAGCGGCAGTTAATACTAAGAAAGAAGAATCCCTTGTTATCTGGAGCAGCATTGTTATTAGGGGATATTTTGTTTTTGGCAACCACTGGAGTAAATCTAGTACCTCGGGATATATTAGAAGCATATCTGCAACCTAGACAGTTCCCCTCCCCGTCCTCAAGATCTAGAAAGGTATAATTCGGGAGCAATGGAGTGCGAAAAGCCAATAGTTGGCTGATGGAGTAGCAATGTCTGGGTACCCCGCTTGGGCCAGGAGTCCTGGCCCCTGGTCCTCTTCGGGCGCGGACGGGCACAGATGGGCTTGCCTTAGGCGCTGCACGTCGGCGCCATGCCCTCTTTTGTAGTGAATTGAGCAAGTAATCAGGGGAGGGCTAGACCGCCACCCAACCAAGATGGCCACCGCTTCATGTGCCACCGGAAGTGAGGAAATACCGGGACGTGTTTGAAACTCCCTCAACTACAAACAGCACAAGCTGCAGGACCACTAGCCAAATGGCAGCTTCATAACGGAAGAAGAGCTACAATATATACATAACAAGTCGTCGTTGTTCTTGTTTCAATTTCACAGACTTAGGAGGGCAATGCAGGCACATTACCACACCTTTCCTGATGACCCGCCGACATTGCAAACCTTACAGACGCTTCTAATAAGCACCACATGGCATAAACTGACCTCCAAGCTTTACAGGGCAGCTAGAGATGAGAAAGCTGCTATCAGAAGGAGTGGGAATACTGCTTTCAGCTAACTAGTGCATTCATGTCTAATGGTAATCTGTGCATTATTCATTTTAAATTTTTACACCAAGCATACCACACACCATTCAAACTCCACAAATATGGCCTTCGGGATAATGATGCATGTAAAAGATGCGGGGTACAAGGGGCTTATTTCTGGCACCTGGCTTGGGACTGCAGACAGGTGGCTGGGATCTGGGCAGAGGTGATACACAGACTACAAATTATGACTACTATTACCCTGCAAAGCACCCCACAGGTGTGCCTGCTTTGCCACACGCCGTTTCTAAAAGGTGTCACTGGTAAATTTATCAGAATTGCTTTACTGCTAGCAAAGAAGAGGGTGGCGATGAGATGGAAAAGTTCACATCCCCACCCCCCACTGCCAGAAGATTGGATAAAGGATCTTGTATATTGGAGGGAGAACTTAGAACTGAATGCAGAAGAACTGCCAGCCCCCTCTCGACCCAAGGACATTTGGGAGCCACTGATGCAATATTTGCAATCTAAAGAACAAGAAACGTTATCAGAATGTGAAAATGTATAGTACTGTAAATGCGTTTTTATCACGCAAAGATTTGTAACATCAACTTTGATTGTAATGAGGGTAACTAGGCAGCAAGAATGGATAGTCACGAGATGTTTGTTTTAACCTGTTCTTGAGATATATGCGATGTTGATTTTGTTCGCGATATGTGTATCTGGAAAGCTAATAATAATTTTTTTTTTTCTTAAAGTGACTGTACAGGTGTGTTTGAATAAATTGCATAAATTGTCAAATGAAAAACATATGCATTACACATCACTGGGATAAGTGAAATGTAACATGATGTAGAAATTGCACTAGATAAGGTGTAAAGATTACTTTTTAAATACCCGAAAAATCAATGTCAATCCCGCTTTAATCACTTAACATATTAATCCATGCAACATTTTCCCTTGTCTAGTGCACTTCCTGTATTTTATCAAATTTCAAGTGTGACTTTTTTTTAAAGGTGTAATGCATATCTGTTTATTCTCATCACTTATTAAGTTTAAATAAACACACCTGTATCAACACTTTAAAAATAATTAAAACATCTATTTGTTGGTGTAAGTTTCCATTATCATGAAGAATCCTTGCACCTAAATTTAAATGACCATCACATACAATTTTAACCAGTGTATGTATTTAAAGTATTAGAAAATCTGTTGCATATCCTGCCGTAATGGTAATTAAACATATGTATATCACATTTTAGTCATAAACATTTCTAGGAATCAAAATTGCAAATGAAAATTAATGTCAGGACAAACTTGGTGAAATGCAAGTTCTTGATTTATTACAATCATGAGATACTACTCTCATTTGTTTTAATAAACGAAAATATATACAAATGCCAATAGATTTCACTGTTGTGCTCTTGTTCCTAACTAGCCTCCAATAGAACTGCCAAGAGGAACCTCCTCAGGAAGGGGTATCTAGTGGGCACAGAGTAGGCATCTCAATGATCTTTCTTGGGAGGGGCGGGTTTCGGTAAGGCGGGTGAGGAAGTAGTGAGAGTGCTGAGTTTGGGAGTGGAGGGTTTGTGTTTGGGAGGGACATTTTTGTGTTTGGAAGGGATGAAGGTCAGAGCAGAAATAAAAGCAGAACTAGGATAAAAGTTAGGAGGGGTGTGAGAGGACAGGGTTTTTGAGGTAGAGGGAGCTAGAGTGCATGATATGCGTATCTGTTGTGTAGTTGCATGTGGGTCTGGTGTATGTTTTGTACGTTTTGGTGTGTGTTTCTTGGCAGATGTATGTTGGTCGGATGAGTCTGTGCGTTTGAGTTTGGCGGGTGTTGTTTTGCATGTAGGTGTGTTTGGATGAGTGAGCTGTTGAGGTGGTTGGTGTGTGTCAGAAATGGGTTTTCTGGTTGGCTAGGGTATGCACCTAAGCCAGGCAGAACCCATCACTTTAGCCAGGGTAAGGGAGTTATACACCAAAGATAACCCCTGCTCACCTGCTTGGTAGCTCGGCAGACCAGTCAGGCTTATCCCAGAGGCAATGTGAAAGCATCTGCGCAAAACACACACACACACACACTAGTGAAACACTAGGCATACCACAAAAATAGACCACACAAGGTTATATAAAGATATCTTTGTATTATAGATAAAACACATTCAACCACAATCTCATAAATCACTTCCCCAACCAGGGGACTCTCATAACTTCACGTAGATCAAAAATCCCTTTGCCACTAGGCAATGGTCATAACAGCATAGGTAGTGCAATAAGGTAAATATTCATAGATTGCACACGTTAGGAAACAGTAGGATAGTTAGTGCACTAAAGTCAAGAGTTATCTGGTGCACACGTCATAATACTACACCATCACTAGGGATATAACGTACACTATGAAATAGTACTCGTTGTCATGTTATTTTAAGGCATCAAACGAAATACATCCTAAATCAGCGTACAAAATGCTGCAGGTAGGTCAGGTAGAGAAAACACATGGGTTACCAAACATCACTGTACGTCAGTGATTCCCAATCTGTGATCCGCGGCACCCCAGTGCACCATCAAAACTAGCCAGGAGCGCCGCAAACAGATGTGCACCAAGCTCACAGTTTGGGAACCTCTAATTGATACACAATAAGGGTGATACCGGCGGTGTGGACAGGAGGCTTCAGACACAGATTTGTGATCAGTGGCAGGTTTGTTTATTCTTGCAGTAATTCTGTTCAAACTGCATTAGGGAAATTGGAGTCCAGGAGAAAGTTAAGCAATTGCTCATGCCTAGCAAGTGCACAATTCCCCTGCTCCCAGGGACCACTCAGCAAAGTGGGAAGAAGCCTTGCAGAACACTCCTACAAAAGGAAAGAAAAGTGCAAGCACTGCAGCAACTTGATTAGGAGTTCAGGCAGAGCCTTTATGGGGAGGAGGACGGGGCCCGAGTGGGACACACAAGGTCAGCAAGCTGGTAGACAGGGCTGCCAGGATTTAGGTTGAAGGTGTTACCTAAGAAGGAAATAAAACGTCCTGCGGCACTCAAAGCAAAAGTAAACATTTGCAGACAACCTGCTTTTACACACAACGGCCCCTTGATAAATAATGATTCACAGCGCCGGATAGCCATCTCTGGTGCAGCACTGCAGACACAAGCAGGCAGGCGAAAACTCATGGCTACTAGCCGCGTTCTCAACTTTACATATACAATGCAAAAATATCTCAGTTGGTTAATGTGCCTGTTAAGAGCTGTCCAAAACCTGTGGGTCAAAGAGATTTTGGAAAGACTAATCATGGATCAGAATGCAAATGATGTGCATTTGCTTCCCCAATTTATGGCTTGAGCACAATACTTGTCTATGTCTGCTGCTATTCATCATTAACATGACATTTTATCCATGTCCTCATTGCAATGACCAAGTATTATGTGCTGCCCTCTGGATGTAGGCCCCACCCACTCAACGAACTCCATTTCCTGACATGCCACTGACTATTGTACTTTGTCTTTGCCTTCATAATGTTCTATTTTGCAAAATTTAAACACAATGGGGTTGTGCAAGGACAGTGACTGCCCTTCAATCTTAAGTTGAGTCCTGTGCACTCAGACACATCCAGCATTTCGCTCCCCATGTGTGCTACAGATTGTTTTGAAACAACCCTCTTGTTAGATTGTGCACAATGTCACCCTAATAGTCCATGGACATTTTTTGTCTTGTATACATTATTATTATTATTATTATTATTATTAATAATTAAATTTGTAAGGCGCAACAGCTACACAAAAAGGGTTTTCCGGCGCCGGCCAGTTCAAGGAATAGATAGCAGCCTAAAGATTATTGGTTGAAAAACCAGGTCTTTAAGGATTTGCGGAATTGGACAAACGCCGTTTCATTACGGATTGAGGTGGGGAGTGAGTTCCAAAAGGAAGGGCCAAGGTGTGCAAATGATCTTCTGCTCATCCCAGATAAATTGACTCTAGGCACAGTAAATTTCCCTTGAGTAGATAAGCGGAGGTAGCGAGAAGGCATATAGGGGCAGACCAGAGACTGCAGATACTGAGGGGCCACACCTGTTTTGATTTTAAACATGTAGCTCAGGGCTTTGAACTCGATGCGGTTCTACACCCTGAGCCAATGCAGGTCACGCAGGTGACCGGAAATAGAGATAGCTCTAGGAACCCGGCAAAGAAGTCTTGCAGCCGAGTTCTGGACCATCTGTAGCCTGCGAGTCACCACCTTATTTGCTCCCAGGTAAAGAATGTTACCGTAGTCCAGTCTAGAGGTGACAAGTGCCTGGACTACAGTTCTCTGGGCAGGCTCCGGCAACATCCAAATGATCTTTTTTAGCCACTTCAAGATGGTAAAACATGTGGCGGCTACCTTAACAGCCTGATGTTGTATAGTTAGTGAGTCATCAATGATGACACCCAAGTTGCAGACTTGGAGTGAGGACTAAGGAAGTGCGCCCATCTCACTAGGCCAATGTTGGGGCCCCCAGAGATCCTTATTTTTACCTAAGACCAGAACCTCGGGTTTCTCTCAGTTGAGCTTAAGGTAATTGGCCTGCATCCATAAGGTTAATTTTACCTAAGCCCAACTGGAGGAGGGAAGTCTCAGCTGTGCTCTCCATTGACAGAGAGAAGATAATCTGGGAGTCGTCCGCGTAAGTGAACAGGGACAAATCGGCACCCTCAGCAACATCAGCCAAAGGTCTGACATACAAATTGAATAGTTAATGGCTAAGGATAGAGCCCTGCGGTACCCCATAAGGTGAGAGAAGGGTATCAGAACTAGCAGTGGGAGAAAAAACTTGGAAGGTTCGATTGGCAAGAAAAGAGATGAGCCAATCGAGGGCTGAGCCGCAGATACCCAAAGATCTTAAGCTTTCCTCTAGCATGGTGTGAGATACCGTGTCAAATGCTGCGCTTAAATCAAGCAATATAAGGGCCACAGTGTCTCCCGCATCTAGATGATGACGCAGTCTTTCCGTGACCCCAAGAAGCGCAGTTTCTGTTGAAAAACCAGCTCTGAATCCAGATTGGGATGAGTGAAGGATTTTCTGTGATTCTACAAATTTAGACAACTGTGCGTAGATGTGTTTTTCCAAAATCTTGGAGAAAGCCGGCAGCAAAGAGATAGGCCGGTAATTAGATGGCAAATCAAGATCTGCGTTGGCCTTCTTCAGGAGGGGGAGCATCATAGCATGCTTCCACTCTGGTGCGACTGTGGCTTCCTGTAAGGAGGCATTCAGAGGGTCCATAATTACCAGCAAAGATGACAGCTCAAGCTGTTTGAGCACTGACTTTGGAAGAGGGTTCCTGGGCGAGCCTGACTTGATGCAGTCTAAAAGACATTTGAAGGAGTCTATGTTTAGTAGGGGCCATATAGCCAGTTTGTTTGTTGGTGCACGAGGCATCTTGATAGCTATTGACTGTGGGGACATTGTGTTTTGCAATGGAGGGGAACTATTGCATTGAAGGCTCACTATTTCGGAGTATGTTTTCTCTACTTTCTGGAGAGAGAAGTTGGCCAGATCGTGGCATAACTGATTGTTTAGTGAGGGAGGCCTGGCTTGACTATCGGAGCCTGAAAGCTCCTTGACCACACTAAACAGTGTCTTGGAGCAGTTCAGGGCACCAAAGATAGTTGACAATACATGCTCCGCACAGCGGGCAGATCTGCAAAGATTGTGATATTCATTTTTTGCCCTTTTGTAATCAGTTTTGGAGTCCAAAGCATAGTTTCTCCTCCAGCGCCTTTCCAGCGCCTTGCATTTAGCCTTCTCTTTTTTAAGTTTATCGGTGAACCAAGGTGCTGGAGGACGATGATTATTAGTCCTATTTAGGGAGAGGAAGACAGGTAGCAATTGCGTTGAGCAGCCACTTTTGTACGGTGACCGAGAGAGAGCCTAGCATTTGTTTAGAGACGGGCGTGTTTGAGGTCAAAATCTTATTTAAAGCGGTCACGTCTAGTTATTTTCAGTTTCTAGTTGGTTTCCTTAAATAAGGTTAGGTGTTCTCAGAGTTAGCGGGGGATTCCAGACGGAAGCCAATGGCAAAGAGGTCAGACCAGCATAATGGAAGTGCTGGGAGGCAGTGAATGCTAGATAAAGTGGAAAAGATAGGGTCTAATAAGTGGCCTGCCACGTGTGTGGGGCCAGAATTATATAAGTCAATGTTCAAAGCTGCCAGATCAGAGACAAAAGTAGCGCTGATATTACATGCTGGATCCTCCAGGTGCAGATTGAGATCGCCCAGAATGGAGAAATTAGCAGTGTTCATGAGCAAAGGGTTTATCAGATCAGGGAACGTGGAGGCCCAAGGGGCGGGTGGGCCAGGAGGGCGGTACACAAGTATCCCAGAAAAGTGAACTTCGGGGTTAGGGCCAACTTGAATAGTGCTGCCTCACAATTTTTAAAAGGTAAATCTTCAAATTTACAATGAAAATCTGTTTTAAAAATGATAGCTATGCCTCCTCCTATTTTGGAGCTCCTGTCGTTCCTGACTACGGCATAGTTGGGCGGCAAGGCAGCCGCAACATCTGGGCCGGAGCTCTCATGCAGCCATGTCTTCGTAAGAAACATGGCATCTGGTTCTTCACTGTCCAGAAGTGCGAAAATGTCAGCTTTGTGCTTAGTTAGAGAGCGTCAGTTAATACTAAGAAAGAAGAATCCCTTGTTATCTGGAGCAGCATTGTTATTAGGGGAAATGTTGTTTTTGGCAACCACTGGAGTAAATTTAGTACCTCGGGGTATATTAGAAGCAAATCTGCAACCTAGACAGTTCCCCTCCCCGTCCTCAAGATTTAGAAAGGTACAATCTGGGGGCAGTGGAGTGCGAAAAGCCAATAGTTGGCTGATGGAGTAGCAATGTCTGGGTGTCCCGCTTGGGCCAGGCGTCCTGGCCCCTGGTCCCGTTCGGGCACGGACGGGTACAGATGGGCTTGCCTTAGGCGCTGCACGTCGGCGCCATGCCCTCTTTTGTAGTGAATTCACCAAGTAATCAGGGGAGGGCTAGACCGAAACCCGACCAAGATGGCCACCTCTTCATGTGCCACCGGAAGTGAGGAAATACCGGGACGTGTTTGAAACTCCCTTCACTACAAACAGCACAAGCTGCGGTGGAACGGGGAAAACAAATGGGCTGCAGAAGCATCGTAAATTGAAATGTATATTAATACAGTGCAGTTTACTTATTGAATCATAATATAGTTTCCATCATTGAAATCAACCTCTTCAATCATGCATCTCTTGTTCCTGGGTTGGCCTTGATGCAGGCAGCACTGTGCTTACATGAATATAGAAGTCAATCTTTGACTCTCCGCAACTGCTTGCTCTGTAGACTCAATGGAATTGATGTAGCAATGCTTATTGTGCAGTGTAATAAACAGGGCATGGTGGGACACTGATAGCAGGACAGGAGCACAACAATAATCAGAACAGCAAAATTGTAAGTACTAAGGCAGCAGGGGGAAGCTTGCTCCAGATTCCCTGGCTGCTCGTGCACACCATAATGCTGATAATGCACATTCCAGATCTGCCAGCACATATGAGAGGACTTCCAATGCACATTTCTGGCCCGGCACTGCCAATCATAGGCCTATCCAGTGCATGTCACAGAGCTTCAAGTGCACACTCCAGGTCTTCCCCTGCATCCAAGAAATATAAGGGCTGCCTTGCATGATCAGAGTGCTCCTGGTTTGGTAAATTGGAGCCATGCACCACTATTCTACATATATCGATTGTGCTTTACTGCCACAAATTATGAAACACACAATAGCTGCACTCTTACACCTTGCGATCATGCTAGAATGAGAATTATTTATTTCGTCCCCGTCCATCTCGCCCTCAATTTGCTTCTCAAGAGTGAGCCCCATATCAATCATTATAATACCTTAGTCTGCTTCATCCTAATTATTTTCAGGGAGAAAAATGGAAGTACTCCTGAGGCTGGGATTACATCCCCCCCACACACCAAATTGCAGTATCTCCAGGACACGTGTCAGTCCGTGAGAAACCCCTCAGCACAGAGGGGACTTTCAACCACGAAGGCACACCCAAGTGGGTGCCTGCTTGTGCCCGGGTGGCACTAAGTAGCACTTTCTTCATTAAACAGGCCAGCCAGATGCAGGCAAAGCGCTAAACATGCACTGGAGCGAACAGTTGCAGGTGACCAAAACAAATTTCGGTTACCAACTACTGCAATGGTGTACCAATATTTGTTTAAACTAAAACACAGTTTCCTTTGTTTGGGCATTTCACCATGGTAACACTTGAAGTAAGTATATTTCAAATGTAAAAAAATAACATATGGATTCAGTACTGAAGTAGCTCATCAATATATCAGGCACTATCTATATACCTATGCTGTTGAAGAAATTAAGGGAAATATTTTTGGGTGGATTGACAAATGACTTCTACAGCATAAGTAAATACATAGGCCTTGATATATTTCTAATCCACTTCAGTACAAAGCAAAAACATTTTCACATTTGACTCCTAAATGTGTCTAGCTATTTGAAGTTTATTTTACCATTGCGAAATTGTTTTACAAAATATGCTGGCTTTCTCTTTTGTCAGAAATTGGTACAATATCACAGTAAATATTTCAAACACTCATTCATATATAATTTTTACATCAAATATTCAAATGTAATCCACAACATGCAATATATTGCACCTTGAGGCATTTCTACATTTGCTTAATTAGTCATGAGTTGGGCCCAATTTTAAGTTTTCCAGATGGGATACTCCAACATTTATGTGATGGATCATTCCACTTCTAAAAGTCCCATTAAGTATCCCATTTTTCTCCATCATTGATTTATCATCTGGATATAACAAAGGACATTGAAAAAAGGTTTTGGGTATGTGTTACTCAATCACCAACATTCTTGTCTGTGTTGTTCCGAAAAATCTTATACCTCTAACAAATATTTTCCCAAAAATATGCACATTTGTGAAGAAGTAAGACATATGCAAATCTGTCACTTTTAACATGAAATAAATAGTATTTTGCAATCAAAACACATTTGGGTATGTTTTGAATCTAAAATGTAGCCATTTAATCTGATGTTGCTAGATATTTCAGCTCACTATTGTTTATGTATAAAACCAACTTTCCACTGTGACTTTTGGAAGATCCACTGTATCCTAGGAGCCTTTTATGCTAGGTCACCTGTAATATTAGGGCTAACCTTACATCATTCTCAATAGTGAAGGAGCATCACACCCAACACCATAAAGACAAGTGGCCTGTTTGGTGCAACTGCCCCTTACAACATCAAACAACCTGATGTATGTGTTGTTGTTTAGGTAGGCATGTGTCTGCTGAAAACAGGCCCTTGGTAGTGAACAGAAAACAGGTGGTATTCATTTCCAAAAATACATATACAACACACATCATCATACACCTTGTGCAAAATTTACACCTTCAAGAACTCAAAATTAGTTGCTGTAAAAAAAGAGTGTTATTTCACATGTTGAACTCAAACAAGAACTTACCCCCTGCATGCAGCTGTTGGGCTCTAAACTACCCATCAAGCTCCTGATAGACCACCACAAGTAGGCGGGCAATTGGTGGGATGGGGGTGGAGTAGGGGTAGGGGTATGTTGGGAGGACATGCTGAGCTGGACTTCTAATGACTTCTTCGTCCAGCGTCGTAGGTCCATGTTGGGAGGACATGCTGTGCTGGACTTCTAATGACTTCTTCGTCCAGCGTCATAGGTCCTCCTACGTCTTACGGCAATGAATGCGGTGTCCTTTGTAGACCCCACCACCCCAAGGTCTGCACCTTCTTGGTGATGGCCTTCCAAATGCTTTTTTTCTGATGGCCTTTTATACAAGAAATGAAGGGAAAAAACAAATTGTTTGTGACTTGTTAGTCTGTTTTGATGTAACATAATTTTACTACATTAAACACAAGAAATAGTCAAGAGTTACTCTACAATATATTTCTCTGTTTTATTTTGTCTAAATATAACAAATACTTTTGCAGTAACCTGTTGACTACCCTTTACCGTTGTCATTTCCTAAATTCAATTATCAAGGCCAGTGACATCATCTAGACCAGGGGGCTGCAGCATTTTCTGTAATGAGGGCTGTTTCACATCAGTGAATATCACTGCAAGAAACCTGTGCACTGCAACCAGACACCCACACGCCTAGCTACAGTGACCTGAAGCCTAATGTCCATAGAGCCAGATACTATCATTTTAACTAAACA
This sequence comes from Triturus cristatus, assembly GCF_964204655.1. Taxonomy (NCBI): domain Eukaryota; kingdom Metazoa; phylum Chordata; class Amphibia; order Caudata; family Salamandridae; genus Triturus; species Triturus cristatus. Next base: position 168,020,824 of record NC_140591.1, on the reverse strand, counting down.
CTATGACTAAGAGCACTATGAAAGGACTGCCATGTGTGTCAGTGAGTGTGGGGTCTTTGGGGATGAAAGAACATGTGTGGTATGAAGGGGATATATTTGTATGGGTGACTGAGAACCTGTGAAATGTAAACTTGTTGTGCAATTAACTCCCCATTTAATTTTTCTTCCATTTAAAACTATTCAGAACCTTCATTTTTATTCACAACTCCAATATGGAATTGAACAGGAATTATTTCTAAAAGTCAAATGCCTCAGTGCTTTTCTTGTTCAGCTCTATGACTCAGGCCAAGCCTGGCACACACATCTGACTGAGCACTGCTCATCGTCAGGCCCTGCTGTTTGCAGCCTGATGATCATGATGTGGAAGAGGTGTGGCGCAGCAGCCAGGGCGGCTGACTCCAAAACATGGGGGCTCACGGTTCAATCCCTGGCGCCGGTGGCAGATAAGCCCAGGCAATTGCTCGCTTAATCTTCCCGACGGCCCCCAGCGTCTTGACACCCTTTGTGGTAATTGTTTGCGCTTTATCAACAGGATTATTATTATTTTATCATATGAACATAGCCTTCCTTTAAATTTGAAATTATAAGACCTTGTGCTCATTTGAAAAACAACCCAAGGCTCTGTGCTACTCTGAAGGTGTCTGGGAGCTACCAGTAGCTACCAAACAACTGGCTGGAGACACCTGATCTACGCTAAGTGATATGTGGGATAATACACATTGCAACCATCATTTGTATTTGGTATGTAAGCAGATATATATGCACAGCTGTAAAGAAAATATGAGGTGCTTTCTAAATTTACATGACATTCATACATATACATAGACATATCTCAAAATACACATCTAATATAAGGTAGGGATTAAAACACATACCATATAATAATGTTTTTTTTTCCTGTAATCATAAAGTGCTCAAAAAGTCACTCCATCATAGTTCTATGTAATGTGACACTTCACTTCAATCACTACACTACACTCAGGAACTCAAAGGGACCTTCTAGCCTGTGCTTTTAAGAACAAATCCAGTTAAACAGATTTACAAATGCATATTAAACATGTACCTGTTCCTCTGGTTAGCCTTAGAGCTGGCTGTAGAGGGGAAGACCTCCCTGGCCAGCAACTCAAGCTCCTCTGGTGAGAAGGCAGGTGCCCTGTCACTGGCTTTTTCTGGTATCGTGGCTCCCAGAGGTCAGAAACAGCAGCAAAAGTTGAGGAGCTATTGTTGGTTGCAGTGTTAGGAGGCAAGTGAGCTTTTTTTAAATGCTGCGTACATGTACACAAAGTACGCAATGGTCAATGGCGATGGACACATCCATTGGCTGGTCTACGTTGCTTTTACGCATGTTAGCCTATAGCTGGGTCCGTTGTAGAGTTTCACGTTCACAAGGCGGTCACCTTCTGCCATGGACAACTAATTGCAAATGTCCTGATGGCGAGGTCAGGCAGCTGCCATTTTAGATTGTGGAATACTGTGTTTGTGACTGCAAAGTGCGTCACCATCACTAAAAATGGTGGCTACTTTTACATGTAGGAAAAGATAATGTTGTTCAATTTGTTTTTACAAAAGTATAATGTAGTGCCTTAAAGTGGTTTGAAGCAAGATTAGTGCGGTGGTGTTTAAATTGCCATTGACAGTATTTTTGCAGACAAAATAATTAGGAAAATAAGAATGTGTAAATAATATATTTACAATATATTATTAACACATGTAAACAAAATAATTTACACATTTAATAAATGGTAATTTAAAAAACATACTAAAATAATAAAAGTTCTGTATAATTAGGTATTAAAAATGTATATATTGAAAACTAGATGAAAAGTGTTGTTTAATTTTAAATTATATTTGCAAACATTTACAACTATTATTAAATTTTTCAAGGAAGACATCTGAGCCCAGGGAGAGCGAGGAGACGACAGCTTCAAGTGTTCTGACCATTTCTAGACCTTGCCACCCTGGAATAACAGAATATTATGAAAAAATTCAGATTGAACAGGCAAATAATTCCTGATTTATGTCATCAGCTGCAGCCACAACAGTAATCCCACATCAATAACAACAGTCAAAATAAAGGCAGTACTTTATTTTGTGGCCACAGGATCATCCCAATACATTGTGGCAGTTATCAATTGGAATGTCACAACCAACTTTTAGCGGTGTGCTACAAGGTGGTGTTCCTTCAATGAGGAGACACATCAACAGTTTTATCAGATTCCTACAAACAGAATTTTGCCAATGTGAAGGGAGTTTTATGCCTTGGGCCGTCTAGCACATGTGGTTGGAGCGACTAATGGCACACACATTGTCTTAGTGCCATGACACATCAGAGAACAAGTGTACCGCAATCAAAAGAACGGTCAATGTGCAAGATTTATACATCACAAGCTGTGTGCACGTTTTCCTGGATCAACCCATGATTTCTATGAACTAGAACAGCAACATATCCCTGCCAATGTCACAACTTGGACCGGAAAGGGACTGGCTTGTTGGTAAATACTATCTGTCATTATATTGTTTGATTAATGTAATGTGTAACACTCTAAAAATGTCTTACATTTTTTGGCTCATTATTTTGTCAGCCGATATAGGGGAACTCAGCTTACCCTACCTGACCATGGTTGTAAGCACAGCTTAAGAATCCAACAAAGCCTGGGCAAGTCGGCTTGAATGAGGCCCATGGAAAAACATAGAGGTCAGTGGAACAGGGTTTTGGGCTCCTAAAGGCCAGATTTCGATGTCTGGACAAGACTGGTGGAGCCTCCTCTACGCACCCAATAGGTGTGTGCAAAATCACTATGCCATGCTGTATGTTAGACAACATAGCCCTGCGACAGAACATCCGATACATTGCAGATGAAGAGGACCACTTACAGCCACCGGGTGCGGATGTTGAAATGCCAAATGAAGATATTAGTGGTGAAGAGGAAGGAACTGACTTAAGTCAAAATGCCATTGACACCTTCTTCACACGAGTGCAATTATATATTTACATTTTTTTTAAATTAAATGTTTAAACAACTTTTAATGTAATGAGGATAAAAGTATGTGCTATACATTTTTTTAGTATGGCTAAGTAAAGTGACATCCAGAGGAAGGATGTTTGTTGATAAAAATTTTGACTTCTTGAAAACTTGTTAATTTGCATTGTTGATCTTAGATTGTTCGTAGAAAATGTGCCCTCAAATATATCATTTGTAAGGTCTCTAATTTGTAATGTAATTTAATTTAATGAACCCTTTTGTTTTTATCCGTTTCAGGAACCTTCATCATGTCATCTTCATTTGGACATTTAGACGTTGTAACATTTGCAGTTATGTGGTGCTGTTGCAAAGTACAAAGGGAACATGGGTTGATCCTGTGGAAGACACACACAGACTTCGGGTGTGCATATCTTGTACTGAGACAACTTGCACAGTGATTGAATGGAAGTTTTTAATATTGCATTTGACTTGTTTTCTGTTGAATGGTGGCATCAAGCCAATATGTGCCGCTTGATTTGCTCCAACCACTGTGGTAATCAATCAAAAGCATACTCACCTCCCTTCACATTGCCAAAATGCTCATTTTGTTTTAAGTGTATGAACATGTTGAAGTGTCTCATTACTGCACAAAGAACGTCTTGTAGCACACCACTTAAAGATGGTTGTGACATTCCCCCAGATACTGCAAACGTGTATTAGAATAATCCTGTGCCTACAAAATTTAGTACTGCCAGGATTATTATTATTATAGGAGTGCTATTGTTGTGCAATTCCTATTGTGAGGCAGAAGATCTGCGCCAGCTGATGATATAATCCAATATTTTACCTATTGAATCCGATTGCTTTGATTATAAACCCTTCAAGGGTGGCAATGTGTGAAACTGGAAATGTAAAAATGGTACTGAGTATTTGTGTTATCTATGGTTTGGTATGTGTAAGAAAAATTTGACAGAACAATCTTTCAAATTTAATAAAATACTAGTTTGTTTTTGTTATTTGCATTTTGTTGTCATGGTAGAAATTTGTTAAAAACATTACCTACTTGCAATTCATATGTATAAAAATAATCATTTGGATGTTTATATTTTAAAATGTCTTATGGAACGAAAAACAATTGAATGAATATAGAAAAGAACTACAACACCAGTCTTTGACTTTGTTATTTTTGCTTTTATTACACAAAACCAAATAAAATAAAACAGGATGAAAACCAAAAAGAAACCAAAAAAAGAAAATGTCAGTCATGGTGAATGAAACCAAATTGAAGAGCTCTGTAAGGATCTGGCCCATCATGCCTTGGGACTGATGGAGGGATCCCAAGATTTGGTTGATGGTCTGGGTGACAGTAAATCCAGTGGCCTCACTATGCTGACCCATAGATTCCCTCCCACGACCCCCAGTCCTACCCCTATTACCAAGTGTCCTTGATCATTAGGTAGTGGAGGTATCCGCCAGCTGAGATGTTGTAACAGCTGGAGTGGGAGGTGTGATGGATCAGGCCATTCCTCTTTATCTTCAGAAGTGGAGTCTTCCCTGGAGGCTTGATCCTGGGCTGAAGTAGAGGTGGCCTGAGTGACAGATGTTTGGTCACATGCTTTGGCTGCAATGAAAACAAATAAATTAGTAAGTATAAATGAAATGCACCAACCATTCAACACAACACAGTAGAGAGGAGAAATGTGAAATTAACCAATCCAAGGTCACGCAGGCTACAAAATAGACATTTATACAACTTAGAGGCATGTTTAGCATTAGTCCTCATATAAACAGTGCATAGTCAAGTTTTCACATATGCCACTTATAATCAGCATCCACATGTACATGCCTTAAACAGTTTAGGTCAACAAACTTTGATTTGTGAAGCTAATGACATTAATTCAATTGACAAAGGATAAAATTCAACACAATTTTCAAAAGAGTGCATTAAATAGAGAATGATCAATAAATTACACTTTACCATATGTGAAAATATGCTAGAAAAGGTAGAATGAGCTAAATTAAATTGCAGTATTATTTTCACAAAACCAAAATAATGCATCATGGTAGTTGTAGTTATTTCAATTTAACTTTCACACTTGCAAAATTGTAACTTGAACATACCTTGTGAAAATCTGCAGTAAAAAGATAATCGACGGTGGTGGGCGTGGCTTGGAGTATCAAGATGGCGGTGGCACTTTAAGAGTACGCCGGACCCCTCCGTCATCCGCTCCAATGTCTATCACCATAGGCAATCATTTCTTCCCCTAACCCGCCGCCGGCGCCCGATCATCATCCAAGCTACCTACCAGTGCCGAGGAGCCACTGCAGAACCCGCTGTGACGGCGGAATTGCCTCTTAGTCTCCGTGCCGCCCACAGCCAAAATGATGGCGCGCATCGGGCCATGACCTGGGCCTAGATGCTGGAGCCTGTCACCGGACAATTCTTTGCGGCAGATTGAGCCCCCCTGCCCCATGCCAGGGTGTCGAGCACCTCACTGGGTGTGTTCCTGGTTCCCGGCAGCCTGAAGACGGGAGATCCAGGGTGAAGCCACCTTCCTCCGACTGGACCTCCGAGACTGGTGTGTGGGCTTGAGCCTGCGGCACTGTGCCTGGTTGGCAGCCGAGGCGGAGGCCAGGGAATCAGCTGCTGTTCCCGGCAGCAGGGACCCTCGGAGCGCCCCCCCCCCTCTGCCGCTGTGATCCTGTAGGCCAGAAGCGACCTCGGACCCCCGTGGCAGTTGCGGAAGGCCTGGGCGTGGTGTCGGGCCCTGCGATCGATCACCAGCCGGAGGACATAGGAGATCTGAGCCTGCCGACGCGTCGGGAGCACCTGCGATTCGGACCTCCGACGAGGTGGTGAGTCTGGCAGTTCGCACCACATTGGGGTGAAGAGGCCAGCGCCTGGCTGAATTCATTGGTCTTGGTGCGGGCCCGCCGAGGCCTCCCAGGCCTGCTAGTGACTACGCCCACAGCGGGGTAGGGACCACCACAGGAGGGATTGGCTGCCGCAATCGGACAGCAGGGACCCCGAGCAGGGTTTCCCCCCCAGCCGCCCCATCTGCCACCTGTAGAGGTCCCTTAAAGACATTCTACCGCGATGCTGCACCGCACACCCTGCAACTCCATCTGACCTGCATTGTGCTCTGCCCTGCGCAGCGCTGCGGTGGCCCTGCTGGCATGGGAAGGTGCAGGCCCGACGTTTGTCCTAGACTGAAGGCCGTGTACTCTACTGGAGGCAGGGGGGGGGACTCAATCCGATCCCCTGAGCGACCTGGCACAGCAACACCTGAACAGCCGCAGACGGGAGACCGACTGCGAGATCGCGCAGTGGGCTGGGACCCCCCCTCCTGCCCTGTTGTATCCCCTACCATCCTGATCTTGGTCCACTCAATGTGGGAGACCCCCACCTCCATCTGCCCCGGCTCACCCCCCGACTATGGGTGGGGCTCTGTGGGCGGCAAGTGGAACATACACTGGACCCGGGGCAAACCCCTAGGACACGAAACTGCCCCCCGCTGTCCCGACTGCGACATAACTGCAGAGAGGATCCCCGCAGACTGCGGCGGGACCTGCCTACCTGCTGCTGCAGACGTAGTGGGAGTACGACACCAGGGTCCCACGGCTGGAGGGCCCGGCTGCGGAATCGTGTTACCGGGGGGTTCCTGAGGCCCCCCTCCTTGCTTGCCCGGATCCAACAGCTCCAGGTGCAAATTACTTCATTACAGAAAAAAACACTGACCCCCCCCATCTGAGGGCGACCGCGCCGAGATCAGCACTTCAGGTCCATCGACCATCAAAAACATTTGCCACGAGGATGAGCATGGAATCATCAATCATCAATCACCATGTCCCCCTTCCAGCTCCCATAGCGCACCATCACCTGCGACCTCACCCAGTGGCGCCCAGCCCTCCTGGCGGAACCGGCTACTGAGTGGAGTGGACCACCTCTGGTCCCAGCGGGACATAGCTACGCAGTGGAGGATTACCCCCTTCAATCTCGGCAAACTCACTAGGTCACCGCTGCGAATCCAATCACGAAAAACGCAGTGCCCCCCCTCATCCCTGGAGTTCGCAAGGGACCCACGAAAGTGCAACAGCCAACCACGGGATCTGGCCAATACCCCCCGGTTGAAACCGTCTAACGATTAGTCAAACCACTACCTCCTAGTGACCTTACCCACACCTCCCACCCATGGGAAAAGACCAGGGTGCGAAATCACACGCGACAAACTAAAAAGGACAAATAAACCGTTAGCGAGACTGGGACTCGGTCCAGAGATACATAGGGGTGCACCCCTACGGGTGGGGACCGCAACATGATCCTGCAAGCAATCTCCGCCTCACAAGCCTCAGTTGAATAATAAGATAGGAGAGGCACGAGTCGGCATGTCCCAGTTCCCGCTGGACCTCTGTAGTGTGACGACCAGGATCACCAAAATTGAATCTCGCATCTCCTCTGTCGAAGAAGATGTAACAAGTTTGAAAGAACAATTGACCCGTCTGCAAACCCAGGCCAGAGAGCTTCACAAGAGGGCAGAGGATGCCGAAAACGGATCCATATGCAATATTCTGCGTCTTGAGGGATTCCCGGAAGGTGTGGAGCAGGGTCCGATGGAATCAGTTATTTAAAAGTGGATCAACTTGTGGATGCCCAAGGACAAACTCTATCCTTGGATCGCAGTGGAGTAAGCACACCGCTCCCTGGCTCCAAAACCTCCCCCAGGTGCAGCACACAGACCCATTATAGCGCGGATCCTTAACTTTAGGACAGGGACCTAATCCTGCAACAAGCTTGTGCGCAGAAAAATATCACTTATCAAATTCACACCATCATGATATTTGTGGACTACACCAGAGAGGTTCAAGCACACAGGCAATAGATAATAGAAGGGAAAAAGCTCTCACCAGTGTAAACATAAAAACACTGAAAACAAACCTGCACAACCACACACTAAATGCCATTCAAAGAAAAGAAAAGGAGATTGAAAGAGTCATTTTTATTTCTTCCTGAAGGGGCCAATACAATGCAACTTTGTCATATAAGGTAGCAGTAAAAAAGACTGGGCTAAGATTATTCTGCTTAAGTTTTGTCGCTTAGGGATGTCACTAAAATATTGTTTTCAGTTTTGTGGTCTTTGGTCTAAAGATGCAGGGGTTAGAAGTATGTTGTAGGCGTTGTTTATTTAATTTATAAACTTTAGAGAATCAGGAAATATCAAAATAATATTAGATTTTTTGGCTATGTTGGAGTCTTTCAATGATAGGAAAAATGTAGGTTTCATAAGAATCTTTCCCAATATGTACCATCACATTTACCCATAGAGAATGTGTAAAAACCCTTGATACATCAGCACTCTTTTCTAGTGAGTCAGTTTTAATAGTAGGTGAATTGCCAAACACCCCAGGTTTCAAACATTCAATGCAAGGTATAGTGACAGGTATATGGGAAAAGAGTGCAGTCACAAAGCATCTGGGATACTGGTGAAAACATGCCACCAGACTTTTGGATAACATGGAACGATGTGTCACTTGGAATGCTGCTGCAAAAAGTTCTTACTAAGTTCAACAAAGATTGGAGTGATTTTGTTTGTATTTGCAGTGATTTAGCTATGTATATGAAAAAGTTGTGTGGTGACCTATCAAAATCGATACCTGAGCTGGAGTGCTTCCCTGTAAGAGATCCTTGCCACTTGTTAGATGGTATGCTGAAAGCATCTTTACAATCTTCAGAGTTAATGCAGAATGCTATTGACTTTTTAGTCCATTCTGGTGCACTGTTTTGTACAGTGCACAGAAAGTAAAACGCAAATATTTCTAATTTTGTGGTTCCCAGTCCTAGAGGCCATAAATGCTATATTATCCATGTAGCAACCGTTTACAGAACTTTTGCTGAGTGATGATGCCAAAGGCAAGAAATGAGAGGATATTTGGTCGCACATTGATAGTGGTTTGAAAAAAAGTACACTTTACTGCATGCTTAGATTTTTACAGGTAAGCAGGACTGCTGTAGAGGACATAATAAAAGACTAGAGTCTGAAAACACCCTTGTCTACCAAGTGTTCAGCATAATTGGTGTTGATGTGAAACATCTCCTTAAGAGTAGGCTGGGAGACACTTTCAGTGACTTTGGCACTGCAATATATTCCATGTTAGAATGCTTGCCACTTGGTAAACAAAGAAATGTTGAGGAGCAATTCAGGAACTTTAAACTTACAATGTATGATAAATAGCCCTTTACCAACCATGGCATTTGAAGTCAATGAAGCCTCACTGTGGTACTCTGCACAAGTTATAGATCCGTTTCGTTAAGGGAAATTTTCTCCAGTGTTTCAAAAGTGCTGCCTCGTTTTTGACTGCTTCAATAACTCTTGAGGGTATATGTGCCCAGTTCAATGCATATGCTGCAGAAGCTGTTGCAGAGAATCACAATCTTCAGGTGCACCAGCATTGGCATGGAAAGCTATGTCAGTGGCCAGAGTTAGCAAATTGTATACTGACTATTTTGGCATTGCCTATCTCAAGTGCCAATGTTGAGAGAGCCTTTTCATAGATAAAAGTTTACATGGAAAGGAAAGTGTGAGCATGCATGAGCATAGACTCGCAGAAGAAGTATTGTATGGTGTACTATGATAGGTTTGATTTGTAAAAATGTTTTTGGACCTCATTAACACTGTACGTACACTGTCTATATACCATGCACTATCAGTGCAGAAAGCAAGCAATAATAAAATCAAAAAGTTCCATAAACACCGGAAAAACACGGTTTATGTTGTTTTCCATGACGCCAAAATGTGTGACCACTGATAACCATTGTTTTTTTCAGGTAGTGAAATCATTTGAAAACATTGAAAAAACCAGACCAGAATTGACCAAAAATAGAAACTGAAAACAGGAAAGCCTAAATACAGGTTTACTCTTCCCAGCCAGACTGCGTGTGGTATTCCAGGGAAAAACACTCTTCTTTGATAGTCCCGAAGCGGCTTGGCTCTGGCTCAAGGAGGAGCGTCTCCTCTGACTCCAATCTGTGACTTCGATCCCAGAAGCCCAAACTGCAGCTACACACAACTCTGCTCTGCGAAGGAGGCGCACGCAGTCTTGCAGGGGCCAAAAGGTGGGCAGGGCCAAATCAGGCTTGCCAACGCCTGTGTGCTCACCTCCCCAAGACACCGGGCTTTGTCGTCAGAGCCCTGCCATCAACGGAACTCTGGTTCTTGAGATCATTTGCCTACAGAGAACACATCATCCAGAATTATGGCCACAGACTCCGATCTCTGCCGCAGTCCGGCCATCCCCTAGCTGAGCCTCCCATGGAACACAGCGAACGGAGCCGTCACGCCAGACAGTGTTCCATCGAACATTAGTGAATCTCCAGCCAATCAGATACTTGCAACGAGAGGGGTCCACCACGCTTCATGGACTCTAAACGTTACACTTTAGTTCACTTCAATAGTTATGAGGCGACAGATGCTTCCGTTTCTGAAGAATAAGGTGGGCCTGGGGGAATGAAAGTTTGGGCCGTTGCCCCAAGTTTCTAGTTGTTCAACAACTCAAGGTTCACAGCATCTCAGCTCCATGATATTAGGACACAACAATGCAAATACATGTCAACGGATGACATACACATTTCACATATCTCAGCCTCTAGGGCACCCGCCACCCAACAGCTCCCTGAGGCACACCAGGCTTCCTACATTAACTACAATACAATGACATATAAAGGGATGTCTCTCCGTATTATGTCGTGGAACGTACACGGCCTACTACATAGGATCAAGCGGACACGCGGTCCTGAGACATGCACAAAGACATTCTCATGCTCCAGGAAACTCATCTTATGGGCACCCTTTGTCCCTGCCTTGCAAGGTATGGCTTTGATAGAGCCTGGCACTCGGGCTTCACGCGGGGCTTACGTGGGGTTGAATTCTTCTGAAGCGTAACCTACCTTTTGTACCTACTCAAATTGTCAGAGATCCCAATGGCCACTTTGTATCCCTCTTTGGAACAATGGGCGAAGAAACCCTTAATGTCCTCTCCGTCTACATTCCTGGTGCCACTCGCACACAGACCCTACACTGCATAGGTGACATACTCTCCTCCTTTCCTCCCAGTACAACGGTTTGGGGGGGGGGGGCTGAAATGCAGTTATGCAGCTTGGACGTGACACCACGGGGACCCCCTCTTCCTCCCGCATCTCACAAGTCAAACAACCGGTGACCTGGACTGAAACCACGGGTATTTGCGACGTATGGCGCACCTGGAATCCACAAGAAACCCAATACACTCACACTTCAGCGGCGCATAGTAGCCAATCTCCAATTGAAATGATATTTATGCCGGCGCCCGAGTGTCGTAAAGTCAGGGAAATACATATCCTCCCACGGGCCATCTCGGACCATTCGCCAGTGCTCTTGACCCTGGGTGACCCAGCCACCACTCTACGCCCAATGAGGAGGATGAATGCCTGATTTCTCCAAGATAGGGAATTTAAGGAAACACAATTAAAAGCTGAAATCAAACAGTACTTCCTCACGAACCAAAACTCTGTCTCATCCCCAGGCACTCTGTGGGAGGCAGGTAAAGTCACGATTCGTGGATTTGCCAAGAGCCAAACCAAGAGTCAAAGTCCAACGAGCAGAGCGAGACAGAAGGCTCGTCTTTCTTGAATCCCAGGCCTCCCAGCTTGTGAGAGACGCAGCTGGAACAAAAGATGAAACCCAACTGCGCCAACTGACACTAGTGCGAGACGAATTGAGGCAGATGTCTCTTGACTCTGCAAAAATCCTATTGCAGTCTTTCATTGCACGAGTGAACGGCTGGGGCGACAAGAATGGGAAAATGCTGCATAGATTGGTATCCTACCCCTTAACGAATCGGATAATCCCGGAGATCCATGACCCAGAAGGTAACAACCGCCGATCTCCTGAAGCGATGGTCCAAACTTTCGCAGACTACTATTCGAACCTATACTCTGCCCGGAAACCTGAGCCTTCACTGACAGAGATGATCGCTCTGGAAGACCGTCACCTTTCTAAGCTCATGGTAACTGAGTCAGATGGAATGGAAAGTCAGATCACATGCGAAGAGATACAGGGCGCCCTGTCGCTGGTCGCTGCTGGTAAAACTCCCGGCCCAGATGGCTTTCCACAGGAATATTACTCTGCCTACGCAACATATTTGTTCCTCATCTTGCGGCCCTTTATGAAGAAGCCATAGGGAAGGGCTCTTTCCCTCCAGAGGCCGACACAGCCACAATAGGTATTATTCCCAAAACACAACCACCTTTGCCAGCTTGTACCGACTATCGACCCATTTCCCTGATCAACACTGAAGTCAAAATATACGCCACAGTTCTGCTCAATGCCTTAGGCCACACTTTAGCAAATTAGTCCATCCTGACCAGTGTGGCTTCATGCCTGCACTAAGTACCAGACATTGTCTGAAGCGTCTGCACCTGGCCCTAGCCAACCGTCAATCGCTGACCCCATACTTGGCGCTCCTCCTGGTCGACTTTGAGAAAGCATTTGATTTGGTAGACTGGGGTTACCTGGAGGACGTCTTTCTGACTACGGGCATGAGCCCTAAATTCTGCCATAAGGTTCAAATCCTATATTCCAAGTCAACTGCACGGGTGCTTGTCAACGGAACTCTCTCGAGCACCTTTCCAGTCAGAAGGAGAACGAGACAAGGTTGCCCTCTCTTGCCCCTCCTTTTCGCTTTAGCGATGGCGCTTCTGGACAATCTCATCCGGTCAAATAACTGGGTCTAGGGCTGGAACTGGGTAGGATCGCACGAGGACAAGATTGCCCTCTACGCAGACGACGTTCTGTAGTATCTCGCAGATCCGGCCCGACCCAGTCCCAGATGCCTACATATATTGCAGAACTTTGAACGGGTCTCAGGCATACGACTTAACTCGGCCAAGTCGACCTTAGTCCCCTTGCATCTCTCACACAAATGTTTCGATTGGCGATCCACTATCCCTATCAGAAGGCAATCCTTTAAATATTTAGGTATATGGATCGCCCTACTCCCCGACCCTGCCTGGTCACTCAACGTGACCCCGCTAGTCGCTAAAACCAAACTGGACTTGCAGAAATGGCAAAAACTGTTGCTTAATCCGCTAGTGAGGATAGCACTATTTAAAATGATGATCCTCCCTCAATTCCTTTATGTCATTCAGAATACTAAGTTCCATTTCCCTCGAACCTGGTTCAGGGGAATAGCCCGCCTAATTACAAAGTTTCTTAGGAATGGCCTATGGCCATGTCTTGCATTCCCATACTGCCAAATGCCACCCTTTGACAGAGGAATGGGTCTAACAAACCTGTACCTATATTATTTCGCAACCAGCCTCCTGGTATTAAACGATTGGCTCAACGGGGCGTGGTCTGACCCTGCTTACAGGACCGAACTTAAGGGCTTAGGCCTCTCACACGGTGACCCGTGCAATCCTGTTAGCCTGGAACACCTCCCTACGACACACCAGCTGGAAGGACAAACTGACTCAGCAAACACCCCTATGGCAGGGCACAGGGTTGCGGGAGGTGGGAGGCCTAAAAGGATTTAGGAGCTGGGATCTCATCAGTATCTCACAGCTTGGAGACGTGTGGGTCAGCGACCATATCCGCTCCTTTGCGGATCTGCAAATCAGACATTCGCTCCACCCGTCCCAGTTTTATAGATACTTGCAACTCCGCCATGCCCCGGAAATACATATAAAAGCCAGCACACCACTGCCATAACACAGCCCCCTTGATGCTCAGATCACAATGGGTAACCTTGGGAGAGGAGGAGTTTCACCAATATACCGCTTTCTAACAAACAACGGTCCTACTTCCCTTGACCCGTTGAGAGCCAATTGGGAGACAAGGTTGGGTCTTCTGCAGGAGGAAGACTGGAGAGACGCTCTGATGGCCTCCAGGACTATCACTGTCTCAGATAGGCTTCACCAGGTTCAACTTTACTATCTCCACGCCTCCTACCTCACCCCGACCGCCTACACAACGCAGGACTCGTCTCATGCCCAACCTGCACAAGATGCAGGACTGAACCTGCAGATTCCTTCCACATGATGTGGTCCTGCCCACTTACAAGCTCATACTGGACTACCCTGGAAGCAGAACTCACCGGGGTGTTGGGGTGGGAGGTCCCACACAACCCACTAAATATATTATTGGGTGTCACAGATGGGTTAGACAGATCAAGAGCAGACAAAACGTTTCTTGGAACCAATCTTGTAGTGGCCAAACGCGACATAGCAATGGTGTGAAAGAATCCCTCCCCACCCACTATAACTAAATGGCGCAGAGAGGTAGTCTAGTGTGCCATGCAAGAACTTCCACTATACGAGGTCTGGGGTTGTCCAGCCAAACATCGAAGGATGTGGGGTAAATGGTTGGTGTGCTGAACTAATTATCTTTCTTGTCTTTCCAAATCCCATTCTAGAGGCCCGCTGAGGATAGAGAATTAACAATGTATAATGTCACAAGATTGTTTGCTTACAGGATGTCACATGTTGTGGTGCCGATGACCATGCTTTACTGTTTGTACTTATGATTTTACCATTTTCTCTTTGTAAAATCAATAAAATTAGATATAAAAAAAAAAGACATATATGTTATTTGGAGTACAAACACTTACAAGCATCAACTCATCATGTGAAATGGAATGGCTATTGAAACCTGTTATCTTAAATACGACACAATACATTCAAACAAACAAGAGGTTTCTGATATATTTAGGTTTCTATGTAAAATAAACTGTGCTGAACACATTAGCAACAGCAACATTTAGATATAGTGACACATTGAAAAGTATAACTTGCCAGTCTCCACTCCACTAGGGATTCCTTTCAAGTCTTACGTAGGATCTGCAGGACCTTATCCGACCAGGAAAAACTTGTAAGGGGGTGCTGGGAGAACCACCACCAGTCATCTGGGCTTCCAGGTGAAGCTTGGAGGCCAGGGAACGCACTCTCGCCTGCAGGTCATTCCACCTCTTCCCAATTCCCTCCTGTGTGAGCAGGTTGTTTGTTACAGCATTCACTCTGTCAACTATTTTGGCCCACATTTGCTTTTTCGGAGATACGGCTGAATTTTGGACTTGGGCTCCAAACAATTGCGGCTCTACTCTTATGGTTTCATCAACCATGACTGACAATTTTCCCTCAGTAAAAAATGGATTTCTCTTCCCTGCCATTATTAAATGCTAAACTTGAATGATTGTAATAACCCACAAGGTAATAAATGACAAAAGAGGAAAAATGAACAAGTAAAAGAGAGAAGGGAAAAACTGATGACTGAGAATTTGTTGTGGGACAATGTTGTGCTGCTGTGGAATGGCAAAGAATCATGGTCTGAAATGGAGTGTGTTTTATAGTGTGGTATGCAGGTGCACACAATTAGCCAAAACACATCAGGTGTGTGATGCTAGTTCTAGCCTACAGCCAAGGGAATAGTAAATGTTGACCGCGTCCCCTAACAGAATCACACTGCTGACAATCCCCCGCTAGACACCGCCAGCACAACGGAGTGTTCTAAGTAGGCTCAGCGCAACCCCTTCACCCTGACAGTGATGGAGTACTATTCGCCAGTGGAGGAGTCTGCCGGGTCGGCAGCATGAACCGAGTACGTGACGGGAAACACTGTTGATGCGAACAGAGATTCAGCCTGCATACATCTGAATAGAGCGGGTGGGATTATGTCATCTTGACGTAGTACTTTGATACCCCACCGTGGAGCGACAACAGTAGTCCCGTCAAGATCTAAATCAGGCCCGAATGTTTTGCAGAAATATATATATTTTTTTTTTGAAAATCTGTTTTTATTGTTTTAAACAAGAACATTCCTTGGCATTTGACACAGTAGGTAAGCAGAGAGTTGAAAACATATGTGGGGGATCGCCCCGCATCAGGGTCAATAACTACTACTTTATGGCATGCAATCAGGCTTATTTGAGAACACTGTCCCCAGCGGAGCCATCTACAGTCTCTTTGACAGTTCCAGTGCAGCCTCATCAGGAGTGACAGTATTAACCATACCTCAGCCAGGCTCCGTGCCTGTGCGCGAGTGCTTCCCGCCCCATTCAGGTAATGAAGAACAGGCAAAATACCCGCAAGGTCCAAAGATTATACATAACAAAACCGTAACAATGGCAGCATAAACTGTACATACAGGCTCAATACCCCCCCCAGCTGTCAGTAAACCCCCCGCCCCTCCGCACCCCCCGAGGATCCCCCATGTGTGTGTGCCTCGGCTGTGAACAACGCCTTGCAAGTGTGGGTGTCGTGGCGCCAAGGGAGGAAGCAGTCAGGGGCGTATCATCTCGACAGGGGGGCATCCCCCGATCCACCCCCACCCACGTCAGCTCCGTCGGCCGCCTCCTGCAACTCCGCGCGACCCTCCGCGCCTAGGCGTCTGAGCTTCCCCAGCAGCTGCTTCCAGTGGTCTGCCATGGGTTCCCTCCGCAGGCCCAACGTTTCCTCCCTCTGGATGGCGGTCCCCTCAGCCCCGGCCCATGCCTGAAATGAGGCACTCCAAGCCTGCACGCGCGGCGGGTCATGCGCTTTCCACTGCTTCGTAATGAGGCGGGCCGCTACCACCAGCCCCAGGTCTATGAATCGAGACGTCACCTTATCTTTACGCGATCGCTTAAAGTGATGCAATATGTGTTCGGGCCAGTCGAATGGGATGCTGCGGCCCACACTCTCTAGCAGTAACCCACTGACCGATCTCCAGTAGGCACCCAGCCGCGAACAGCTCCACAGCATATGTAGGAAACCCGCCCCCGGCTCACTACATCTAGGGCACACTGCGTCAGTACGGTGAAAATACCTATTGATTAACTCCGGCGTGAGGTAAGCTCTGTGCACGATAAATAACTGGATTTGGCGGAACCGCAAGTTTCGGGGTATACGCACCGGGCCCTTGAGTATCCTTTCCCACTCCCTGTCCACTAGCGGTCTTCCCAGATCCAGATCCCACTTAGCACGGAGGCGGTCCAGGCTGATGGACGACAGCTCCCTCAGTGAAGCTGCAAACCAGCGGATCAAGTGCCCTCCCCTCCCCAAGACATGCAAGTATTGCATGGTCAGATGCAGGGTGGGTTCCGAGGCCATATCTCCCCACTGGGCGGTCATGCTCGCTATCAGCGAGCGGTGCGTCAGGAACCCCCCGGGCGGGAGCCCGTCCTCCGATACCAGGGTCTCGTATGGTATGAGCTCGCCCTCCCGGTACAAATCTCCCAACGTGCGCACATCAGCTCCCCACCAATCCACCAGCATGGGGGCCGTGAGCACCCCTCCTCCACCAGGGGAGCCCTCCAGCGGTATTGCCGGCGCGTACGGGACAATAGTACGCGTGAGGAACAAGGCCCTCCGGAAACACCTGTGCGCCACGTCCAGAAGGAGTGGCAGCGGGCGCGCGATCCTGTGAAGAGGATGGAAGGACCTGGTTATTCGCTCCAGGGAGTAAGGCGCCAACCTCGAGGCCGTGTCATCCCTGCCCCTATCAGCTAGCCAGCGGGCCACCCATTGTAATTGAGCGGCCAGGTAGTAGTGCTCAAAGCAAGGGGCGGCTAGACCACCTCTATCTGTCGGTAGATACAACTTCGCGAGCGCCAGCCTGTGTCTGGCATTACCCCAGACAAAGTCCCGCAGCAGCTGATTAAGCTTACCAAAAAATGCGGGGGAAATATACATCGGAAGGTTGGCAAAGTAGTACAGGAGGCGGGGGAGAATGACCATTTTGGCCAGCGCCACCCTGCCCGTGATCGTCAGTGGGAGTGCGCTCCAGAAGCGTACCTGCGACCTGAGCGCCGTGACCGCCCTCCCCAGATTCCCATCGAAGAGGTCGGCCGGGCAGCGGTAAATTTGGATCCCCAGGTAGCGGAAGGTGTCTTCCTTCCATTGGACCAGCGTGCCATCCAGGCAGTATCTCGGATCGTCAATACCGGCGTTAAAGGCATACAGGCATGATTTGGCTGCGTTCACACGCAGCCCCGAGATGGCGGCGAACGTCCTCAGCAGCCGCGGTAGCTCCTCCGGCACACGCCCCACATCTTGCACATAGACCAGCAGGTCATCAGCGTAGAGCGACACGTGGTGGACAGCGTCCCCCAACTGTATACCATCTCCCAGGGTCGCCCGCACAGCCAGAGGCTCAATTGCCAAGGCGAACAGGAGCGGGGAGAGCGGGCACCCCTGGCAGGTGCCTCGGCCCACCGGTATCGCCTCCGAGACGTGAGGGCCCAGACGGACACGGACCGTGGGTCGCCTGTATAACAGGTCGACCATCTTCAGGAATTCCCGGTCCAACCCATATCGCAGCAGCACCTCGGCTAAGTAACCCCACTCCAGACTATCAAATGCCTTCTCTAAGTCCAGGATGAGACACCCCGCCCTGGGCCACCTGTGCACTGCCTCAGTTGCTACCCTGAAGTATCGCCGAATGTTCAGGGACGTTGACCGTGCCGGGGCAAAGCCATTCTGGTCGGTGTGCACCAGATGGGGGACCACCGGCGCCAGCCGCTCCGCCAGCACTTTGGCGAGGATTTTGTAATCCACATTCAGCATCGCTAAGGGACGGTAGGAGCCCAACTCTGTGTGGTCTCTGTCAGGCTTAGGCAGGGAGACCAGGAACGCCTCCCGCATAGAAGGGGGGAGCGACCCCACCTCAAGTGCTTTATTGTAGAGCTCTCTCAGCAGCGGCGCCAGGGACTCGCGGTATGCTTTGTAATATTCCGCGGGCAGGCCATCCGGCCCTGGCGTCTTCCCAGATGCCATTGATTGAATTGCCTCCCCTATTTCCTCCAAAGAGAGAGGCCCGGCGAGTTCCCCATTGTGCGCCGCCGTGACCTCGGGGAGCTGGACAGAGGCCAGAAAGTCCCCAAGAAGCTGCGGGGGGCCAGTGCCCCTCGCTTTGTACAGTTGCCTATAGTGGTCAGCAAAGGCCCGGTGTATTTCACACTGTGTGTGGACTAGCGTGCCATCCTCGCTGCGGATCGTTCCTATGGGGCACGTCGGTCCTCCTGCCGTATGAGCCAGGCCAGGAGGCGGCCCGCCCTGTCCGCCCTAGCGTGCGTCCTGGCTGTGTGCGCAGTGTAGTTGTGGCACCGGAGCCGCTCCAGGAGGTCCGCGTGCCTTTCCCGAAGGTCCGACAGGGTGTGTGAGCGGCGACCCCCTCCTTCCCCCTCCCTCTCATGCCGCAGGAGCTCATTCTCCAGGCTCGTCAGAGAGTCCGAGAGGCCCCTGCGTATGTTCCAGGTGGCCCCCAGGCAGTGGCCTCGAATGGTCGCCTTATGGGCCTCCCACTCCACCAGTGTATCACTCACGGTCCCTTCGTTTGCTTCAAAGTATGCCAGAATGGCCGTGCCAAGGGAAGACCTAAAGTCCGGGTCCTCAAGCGCGCTCGGCTGAAGCCGCCAGGTGGGCACCGGCTGCCGTTCCACCTCCCAGCTAAGCTGGAACCACAAGGGGTTATGATCGGAGTGCGTTCGGCCCAGATATTCAGAACGCGCTATAAGCGGGAGTAGCGACTGCGAGCCCACCAACCTATCCAGCCGGACGTGCAGATCGTGCACCGCCGAATAATAAGAATATATCCTGTCTCTCGGGTGGAGGGTGCGCCACAGGTCCTGTAGCGCCCAGTGCGCAAGCCAGTCTCCCAGCGCCCGAGCGTTGGACTCCACCATCGCAGCGCGCAGGGGAGGGAAGGATCTGTCCAGCTGGACATCTAGCACCATATTAAAGTCCCCACCCAGCAGCCAGGGGAGCCCCGCATAAGGGTGCAGGATTTGTGTCAGGCGTTCCAGGAAGGTCGGCTGATCCACATCGGGTGCGTATATCGACCCCAGCAAGATCTCCTGCCCGTTCAGGTTTCCCCGCACCAGCGTGTACCTGCCCTCACCGTCCACCACCACCTCCTCGCACCGGAAGGGGACCCCCGCTCGCACCCATATCAACGTGCCGCGCGCATGCGCCGAATAAATGGTGCCATATGTGTGCCCTCTCCATCGCCTGGAAAGCCTACCCAGTTCTAGCTGTGACATATGCGTCTCCTGTAGGAGGGCGATCCCCACAGAGTGACGTTGTAAGTAGGAGAAGATGGAGTAGCGCTTTGACGAGGTGTGCATGCCCCGTATATTCCAGGTCACAACATTAGTGTGCGTCATCGTGAAGGTAGGAAAGACAGCCGGGCTGGAAGTAGAGCGTCCGCACCCAGGGAGGAGGATGAGGGGCCGGCCACACGACCCAGGGGAACATATAAATGCGCTGCCATGTGAACAGTGGAACTGCCGTGAACAGTAGAACAAAAGGGGCGTATTCCCAACGGGGCATCCGTCCAAACTGCGAAGAAACTAATTAACAATGCAATGTGTCAGTACAGTGTCTGGTGGGGTACGCGCGGGAGTATCGACTAGTTGGCACAATTTCCCCCCACCCCAGTCACCTCTAAGTGGAGGAAAAAGCAGCAGCATATCTAGCATGAAACTGTCGCGCTGTCCGGGCTCGAGGGCGCGGTAGTAGGGACCCCCCACTGTAACATCTAGCGGCACGCGCCACAGGCGAGCCGCCCTGCACTGCCGGGCGCCCCCCACGCTAAGCCTATGCCCTTCGTGGAAGAACCCCCTCTCCCTCAGGTCCCCGCCCCTCCTCTAGGTGCATAGTTGCATGACAATTGCGTGGGCATACCCACCCCACATGGCTCCCACCTCAGTGCGGTGCAGCAGTGTCCCATCACACCATCAAGTCAGCAGTCTGTGGGGTCACCACCGGCAGCACCAGTTCCTCCGAAATCACCGTGGACGGGGACGAGGCACCACTGGTCCCCGGAGCACTGCACGCTCCAGTCTCCATGCAGTCTCCACCGGGTGGCGTCCCCAGAGTCGCCACCGCGTCAAGGACCTCCTGTCGCTCCACTCTGATCCGCTCAGGGCTAGGCGCCATCAGCCCCATCCGCATCTGCTGTCGGGCTCCCCGCCTCCTGCGCCTCCTGGGTCCTCTCTCTGGGCGGCCGTCAGGCGCCGCACCCGCGGGTCTCTCCCTCGTCCATTGCCCCGTCTCCTCCAGCCAGTCCCAGACATCCGCCGGGGAGTCGAAGAAGCGGGTCCCCTCCTTTGCCACCACTCGCAGACGGGCCGGGAACAGCAGGGAGTAGGGCAGCGCCAGTTCCCGAAGTTGCCTCTTCACCGCCAAGTAGTTGCTCCTGCGCCGTTGCACCGCCGCGGTGTAGTCGGGGAAGAACATGACGCGACTACTGCCAACCGTCGGGTCCCCAGATTTGCGTGTTTCACTCAGGACCGCATCTCGGTCGCGATAGTTCAGGAGCCTGAAGAGGAACGGGCGGGGCCGGGCCCCTGGTTTGGGTTGCTGCGCCGGTACCGTGTGCGCTCGTTCTACCACAAAGTGTTGGGATAGTGCCCCTTGCGGCAAGAGGTCCTTCAGCCAGCGCTCTATATACTGCTCCGGGTTCCTTCCTTCCACGCCCTCTGGAAGTCCCACGACGCGTACATTATTGCGGCGGGAGCGCCCTTCTGCTTCATCGACCCGGTCTTCAAGTGCATTAACCCTGTCCAACACATCCTGCAGTGCAGCCCCATGGCTCTGGGTGATTGGCTGGAGCTCCCGAAGCGTCTGGCCCTGGACCGTGACCCTCTCAGCCAGCTTGCGGTGGTCCGCATGGAGTAGCGTGAAGTCGGAGGTGACCTTGTCAATCCTGGCTTCTAAGGACTCTCTCGTCTGCTCCAGGCTGGCGCTGAGTTTCTCCACCGCCGCAAGCATGATGCCCATCTTGGTCGACAGGGCCGTCGATTGTGGCTCCGCGTCCCCCCCTGGACGGGACTGCGTGGTGTCCAAGCTCCCTGTGCGTGACTGTCCCTGCTGCGTTTTGTCACGAAGCCGGCCCATCACGTATTGTTGAGCCGTCGGCATCCGCAGGCTGTTTCCTGGTGTCGCAAGCGCGGCTCGGTGGCCGCACCTCCGCTCCTATACGTTGCACCCCTCTGCGCGGCCACCAGTGCGGGCAAGCAGCAGGCCCCAAAGTCCGCAGGGCTCCTGGGCCAGTGTGTCGTGCCCCTCTCCCCAGGTCAGCCCTCCACTGCGCTCCTTCCCAGAATGTGTCGGTCGGTGGGGTCCCCTGCGGCTCCCCTCACCGGCGCCGGCCGCGACCAACCAGACTTCCACCCGTCACTCTCCAGCCGCTCCGGGCACGCCCGACCGGCGCCCGCCGAAGGCTCCCGTGGCTCCCTTCAGTGGCGCCTGCTGTGGTTAGGCTGGCACCTCCCCAATGTCGCCGGGTACGCCCGACCGGTGCCCGCCGGCAGTCTGCTGGGCCCCTGGGCGCGTGGAGTGTCACTGATCCAGCACTCCGGCTACCGGGGGCGTCCGGGGGGTCCCCCCACGCCCAGCGCGCCTCACTCAGCCGCCCAGAGGTTCTCCTGCCGCCCAGGCGCCAGGGCCGCACTGTTGTTCTCCACGTTGGGCACCCTCTCCCAGGGGGCCGCCGCCGGCTCTCCCAAGATTGCGCCCCTCACAAGATGGCGCCCGCCACCGCCCGCACCAGGCCACAGGCCCCCGGCAGCAGGCGTCCCCCAGCCTCCGGGCCCTTCGGGCTGTCAAGTCGCTTCTTCACCCTGCCTCTGTATCCCTGAGTCAGCCGCTCCGCTCCACCTCTCCTGAAGCGCCCCTGCCCAGGCGCGAGCACAGGCCGTCACTCTCCCCGCAACGGTGGCGCAGACCGCTCCGCAGCCCCCAGCAACTCACTGTTCGTCGTGGTGCCTCAGTACTCGTCACCTCCACGGGGCCCACGACGTCCCGGGGCCCCCAGCTCTCTGTCCGCCGTGTCCAGGCTGCAGGCCTTACTGCATGCGGGCTGCTCAGGCCAGGTGCGTCGCTCCCTCAGGGCTCAGCTCCGCCCGCCGCCGTCACCGGAGCCCTCACGGGCCGCGACAGGCCACCGCAGCGCAGCCCAGGCCGCCGACACCTCTCCTCCGCGCTCCACCACAGCAGGTCCTCCTCCGCACCGCAGTCTCCAGTCGGGAGCCCCACCGCAACCACACGGGGCCTCGTAGATCACTCCGCTCTCCGTCCTCCGCTCGCCTGACTCGACTTCAAGCCGGTGGCCGCCGCTAGCAATCAGCTCCGCCGCGCGGGCCGCTTCACGGGTCGTGTCCAGAGGCGACCACCCCGCGGCTCCCGGGCCTCAGGGATCGTCCCCGCCGTCGTCCCGCACCCAACCAGCGCTGTACGGGCCAGAGCTGCCCACTTCCCAGGAGAACTGACAGGATTAAACGGGGGTAACGGCCGGAGCCTCAAGCACTGGCGTCCGCCATGTTCGCCAGTTGGCCACGCCCCCCGTTTTGCAGAAATATTATTTGCCACCGTGTTAAACTTTCTCATACTTTCTGCTGATGGAAAAGACTTTCCCAATTGTATGTAGAGTATTACACCCAGGAATTAAATTTTTGTCTGGGTTCCAACAATGATTTCTCGCTGGTCAAAGTGCGACCCAATCTCCGGAAAGGACCGATGCATGCTCTCGTAGAAGCCTTTGCCACTTCCCTTGATGGTGCTTTGACGAGTAAGATGCCCAGGTATGGGAACACCTGGGGTGACCTTTTCGTCTGAGAAAAGCAACAACTGAAGTAAAACATTTGGTAAATATTGAGGCGCTGATTTGAGTCCGAAAGGAAGCACCTTGAACTGGTAGCGTTACCCAGCTACCAAGAATCGAAGGTAGTTTCTATGTTTTAGATGGACGAGTATGTGGAAGTATGCGTATCGAAGGTCCAGGAAGGGTATAAAATACCCTTTCTGCATCATCAGGAGGAATTCTTGTAAAGTAATCATCCGAAATGACTGTTTCTTTAGAAACTTGTTCAGCTGCCCAAGATCCAGTATTTGTCCCCAATATTTGTCTGACTGTCATTGTTAATTGCTTGTGAGCAGCCTCTTTTCCTCCCTGAGGACCCCCCCATAAAAGTGTAATTGATTTCGATTGAAGCAGTATCCTTGATCAAATTTAGTGGCCATTTTGGAGTGGACTCTTTGTCATTATCCCACACACCTGGGTAATGATCTCTCCTCCTAACACCATCCATGTCCTATGGATGCGTCTTTCCACTCGGTCAGCTGACACACTCTGAAAATTGATTGAAATCCCGATCCCTAACAATTACTAGTAGGGGGAGGAGCCAAGATGGCGACCGGGACGGCAGCGTAGACTCCCGGCTCCGTGAACCTCCGCATCCCGCACGGATATCCTGCATGAGATCCTCAGCCTGCGCTATGCGCTCGTATTTGTGAATGGGAGTGGCAACCGACCGTGTGACTCCGAAGTTTCTGGCGGCGGTACCGCCGGAGAAATGTGCCTTTGAAATTTGCGGCCCGTGCAGCCCCGGAGCCAGGACCTCGAGTGGACGCCTTGGCCGGGTGGCAGTTCAACAACAGCAGCCTGTGGTGACTGGGTGGAGTCGGACCACCGGAGCGGTGCACACCTCGGCCTACCTTTCGCCGTGGTCGTTCTTACCGCTAAGCGTAGCGGACCGAGTGCATGCCCGGGGTGACAATTCTGAGATTCTCCGGCGATTGCCCCTGCCTTCGACGGTGAGCTGCCCGGACGCCGCCCGTAACTCGCCCTGATTCTCGCGGGCTGCTCCCGGATTTTCGCGGGCGCTGGTCCGTGGTGGGGACGACTGTTGCCCGTGACCATACAACGGATACATTTTTTGCCTGCCCCCGGAACCCTGTTTCCAGCGACGTGGACCTTGAGGCGCTTGTCCCTGGGTCCCGGTCCCAATACGGGTCGGGCCTACCCGGCGGCCATCTTGTTATGATGAAGCCTACCATCCTGTCCACCGGGTCACAGCAGGATTGGGAGTGTGTGACTTTTGGGAGTGTGGCGGAGCGATCGCAGAGAGCTGTGCTGGGGTACGGCGACCTCCTCGAGGCTCTCGGTGCCCTTCATTCCACCTTGATTCATGGCATCGGGGTCTTGGGGAGTAAGCTCGATGGTGTGGCATCAGCGTCGGGACAGTTGCGGCCTGCCTGTCCTCAGGTACACAGGGACTTCCCACACTGCACACAGGAGGACAATGTCGCGGCCACCCCTGAGATTAGTGAACAGCTGGAAACTCCGGACAGTATGCTTCCGTGTGATCGGCTGGCTGTGGGTCTGATCTGTTCCGGAGGTATTGGACCTGAGTGGGAGGTGGTGGCCTCGTCCCGTGCACGGCCTCCGGCGACCCAGGGAAAATTCAAGCAACAGTTGTCTACTTTGGCTGATTCCGCCTTCCTGGACCTTGTGTGCAGTGCAGATCCTGGGGCAACACTGGGAAAGACGTCCCTCCATGATGCGGACTGTGTTGGTACTCAGAGACTTCCACCCCACCTGTGTGCGTCGCTTCCCGGTCGTTTTTTGACACTCCTTTACCTTATAACATTGGACATGGCGCTGGGTCGAGGGGTATGCATGGGCAGATTTGCAAAGAGTGGTCAAGGATAAGGCTGATCCTTCAGGGGTGGTCATCTAGTACACGGGCGGGCTCAGGGGTTGCGTGCTCTCATGGCATAGCTATTAGTATAATTGGTGCATAATGCTCCCCATCTTTCTTTGACATGGTCGATTCTGTGCTGCTTACTGTTTGCTTTGGGGGAAACTTACCGTGCGGGAGGGAGAAGCCGGGGGCATGTTTTGAAGGCCCTCCTCCAGTTTATTAATACTCTCTCTACCCCCCCGTCTGGTGGGGTTCTTTTCTTACTCCCTTTTCTCTGTTCTTCTATATTTCGGGTCTAGTTCCAGGGCGACAGGCACACTGCTGGGGGGGGGGGGCCGTACTCATCTGCAGAGGTGCAGGGTGGGGGGTTGGGGATGGGGATTCTTTAGTCTTTACCCCTTTTTTTCCATGGCCTCCTTTTCTTCTCTGATTCTTCTTTGTTTTTCTTTCTGGGATCAGCGTGGTACAACTCCTTTGTTGTGAATCACTGCTTTTTCATGTGTGCCACAATTTCCGGGGTGTTTTTCTGGGCTTTGGGCATGGGACTGCAGGCGCAACTGGTCATGATACTTCTCTACATCCTGCACTTCCTGTCTTAGCGACATTGACTCGATAGATTGCCGTTTATTGTTTACGTTTGTTATTCTGCCTGCCATTTTTCGCTGCTGGGAAATTGTTTGGCACCTGATCCTTTTGTCTTTCCCTATTATAAAATGAAAGCCTTCCTAATCCTGGTGTCCTACTTGCGCCGTTCACTGGCCGAGAATGTATTAGCATGGAGATTCTGCTCCCCGAGGTTCTGCCTGTGTTAACATTGGATCTCTGTTGCTTTGACTGCTTAGCGGCCGGCCCCGGGGGGTTGTAGGCCCATACTTGTTATTGGTTGAAATGCTAATAAAGGTTTAAAAAAAAAAAAAAAAAAAAAAAAAGAAATCCCGATCCCTCAAGATCCAATGCTTTCATCGTCAACTACCCACCCAACCTATCGAAAAACGCCACCAAAAAACACAAGCATCACATACTTAGGACTAGGCCCGAAACCTTAATCTCAGATGTCTACTTTTGCACGAACAAAGGCAGTAGAGTTAACGACCTAATTTTCTACACCAGGAAAAGAGCATGCTGGTTAAAAGTCCTCTACTCGATGCTCCGAATATCAAGTACCAGAAAAACTCCTCATGGTCTCAAACTTACTACAGCACCCTTGTCCACGCTCAACGCCAAT
Organism: Triturus cristatus; assembly: GCF_964204655.1. Classification (NCBI taxonomy): domain Eukaryota; kingdom Metazoa; phylum Chordata; class Amphibia; order Caudata; family Salamandridae; genus Triturus; species Triturus cristatus. The sequence continues at coordinate 167,994,145 of NC_140591.1, read as the reverse complement.
GCCACCATCACCCTCTATAACAATGGGATCATTCTAATCCAAGCCTCCAATGTCAATCTTATTAAGATAGCCATTATCTTCCCTATACTCAAAAACGCGGCTTCGGCGAAACCCAATGTCACCCACTCTCACCCGTCCTTCACTCAGGTCACCACCAGACCTCCCCCCTCCACTCGGGGTAGGCCCTCACTCTCTCTAAATTACTCTTCGTGTTTAGATGATCACAGAGCGGCGTTGTCCCCTGTTGACGTGCCCCAACCCTCTAGACTCCCGACTCAGAATGCGAGAGACATTCCGGGTTCACCTGTCACTCAGCCAGACAATCCGATTATATCCATTCCTCGCTCGGAGAGATCCCCATGCGACTTACTATCATCACCTTCAATGCCTGATCCCTCTTCCCTCATCCCTCTGCCCATGCCTCTTGCTATATTGGTGAGTTGGCAACTGCCCCCCCACCGACCATGATCGGTCAAACCCACTCTTTCCTGTCTTGACCGTATCTGACCCTCAGCTCAATGGTCATATCGCCCTCGCTAATGCTCCAACCTTGATATTAAAAGGTCATGGAACTCCACTAGTTCCAATTGATCAACTCCCTTCCCCAGGAGCCACTCTCAATCACCTTGGACCCCAAGGGCTTACACCGAGGCCTCCTTCCCCCTCTCGCTTTCCCAACACACCCTTTTCCTCTTTCAGACTTGGTTACGCGCTTTGACGATTTATCTCTCTCTCCAGCTGCACCTCCTCACTACAGGACCTAAAAGCTCTCTCAAATGATCTTTTCCCCACGATCAGCTTCCTCACCTCTGCAAACCTATCCAGAGCCTCCCCTAGTGGGAGTGAACGCATGGGCTAGTTTTTACCCCCCCCCCCGTATCGCACACCATTCCCTTAGCTAACGCACCCTCACGCCCCAGAAGATCTGAGACCTTACCTGGCACCCAATGATCTCAATGAGCTGCACTACTTTTACTCTACTAGGTCCAATTCCAACATGATCCCGCCGAGCAAAATACAAACCATTCATTCCAAACCGTACAAAGAACCTCCTCACAATCCTAGAGTCATCCATAAAGACAACCTCAAGAGAGTGAACGTCACCCAGTCTCCTTCCCACACTAATCCACCACGACTTAAATGTGTACTACTCAATTTTAGGTCAGCCAATAAACACGCCACCGACATCTTCGACCTTATCCAACACAATGATTTAGACATTATCATCCTCACTGAAACTTGGCTAAATCCCGCCTCCACCCCTTTCCTAGACCTACTAGTACCTCCTACTCACGACAACATTAGGCTAGACAGAGCTCGGAAGCTGGCCTAGCGTGTATTCATAGGAACACACTCTCGATTTCTCACTTAAGAGTCCTCTTCGCCCTCCTCCTGTGAATACCTTTGTCTCAACATCTCAAGTAATAACCTGCCAGTTTGCAAACTTCTCACTTTTTATCACCCCCCGGGAGACAATCTCCCCTTCATCGAGCAACTAATGGAAGTCATCTCTGGAAATGTCCCAAATCTTCCTTGGTGATTTCAACCTTCACTGGTCTAACCCTAATCACCAAGAGGTAACTTGCCTTAAAGCATTTTTGAAGGATCAAGAACTGATTCAGCACTGTGACCAACCTACTCACAATAAAGGAGAAACTCTAGACCTCATTATCTCGAAAGGGCAGACCATCACATTGGATACCATTACCCCTTGCGATTGGTTCGATCACCACTGCATCCTGTTTGATATAAACAGGGAGGTGTCGTTGAGGAAGGCTCAACCAACGAAATCAAAGATCTGGAAAAGAGACCTCAGATCAATAAACTCAGTTGATCTAGCAGCCCACTGTAAATCTGTCCTCTCCTCCCAAGTAGACTTGATCAATGTACAGTTACTCACTGACTCATACAACTTGACCTTTTCCAATAACATGGATGACTTTACACCACTCCAACAAAAAAATACCTCAACAAAAATATACAAACCATGGTACAACGACAATTTAAACAAAGAGTGCCGCAACCTTAGGGCAGCTGAACGTTCCTGCAGATCCAATCCCTCCTTGGAACAACTAAAACTTCATAGAGATGTTAGAAGCTTTTAGAGCAAACAAATCAAGAGCGCTAAGGAAGACTACTTCAGACACCAACTGGATCAAGCTGCAAACCGCCCAAAGAAACTTTTCGAGTTGGTCAAACAGCAATCAGTGGTAGGCCCAAACAACTCTGACTCAGGAGGCCGCCCACCTTCTTGCGATGATCTTGCTGCTTTCTTCACCAAGAAATCAAGGTCATCACCCTTGCACTCGCTTCTAAGAAGGCGCTACTGCCATCCCTGACCTCTCAGAAAAGCGCAAACCAATCAGCCTGAACACCAAGAACAATGAGACATGGCGCACCTTTACCCCATTCAGTGAAAAAGACATCAACAAGATTCTTCAGAACATCAATCCATCTAACCACTTCAGTGACCCACTGCTACCGGCCATCTTCAAAGAAATCGAGAATGTACTCATTCCCACCTGGACAAGGATTGTAAACGCTTCTCTATCAAAAGGCACGATCCCAGACTGCCTAAAAGCAGCACAGGTGTCACCTATACTAAAAAAACCTAACGCAAATAGAACTGACCTCAATAATTTCTGCCCTATCTCCAACATCCCCACATTAGCCAAACTATTTGAAAAATGCTACAATCCCGACTCTGTGCTCACATAGAGAATTTCCAACTCCTAGACCAGCATCAATCCGGCTTCCGGAAGGGGCACAGTACCGAATCAGTTATGGATGACATCTTAAAAATGCTTGACCAAAATGATTCCTGCCTCCTAATATTCCTTGACCTTTCTTCCGCTTTCGTCACAGTTAATCACGACAACCTTCTATCCATTATGAAGAACAGGTTGGGTTTCTCAGGTCGGGTGTTACAATGGTTCTCGTCTTTTCTTCACCACAGATCACAAAGAATCAGGGCAAACCACTCCCTCTCCAGTACTCATGGGTGTCCCTCAAGGGTCTGCCCTATTGCCTATCCTCTTCAACCTTTTCTTGAAACCACTAGCTAACTCTCTAAATTCCACGAACATTCTCTTCCATATGTACGCGGATGACACACAACTTTATTTGAAAATCTCATCCCCAAATAAAATCATCTAACTCAACACTACCCTAAATACTACGAAAAATTGGTTAATGGAGAACCATCTAATGCTCAACACCTTCAAAACTGAATTCCTTTTCCTCTCTCCCCCAAACCACATACCCAAGCTAGACCCTTGGCTGAATCACCTCACTGCCTTCAATTGCACCCCTCTCATCATAGACTCAGGCAAATCTCTCTGAATCACCCTGGACAAACACCTGAATATGAAAAATCATATTAGCAATGTCTGTAAGGGAGCTAATCTCTTCATGAGGACACTCAATCATCAAGCCATTCCTTCCACAAAAGGACTTCAAGCAGGTGGTACAAGCACTGGTGCTGCCGAGGCTGGACTAAGGCAGCGCTACGCTCTGTGGCCTTCCCAAATACACTCTGGCTCCCCTAAGGGCTTCACTGAACGCTGCGGCGAGATTGGTCACTGGTACCACACGAAGTGAGCACATATCCTCAATCCTAAAATCTCTTAAATGGTTGCCTATGAAGCTCCAATTCAGTTAAAGATTGCCGTTCTGGCGAACAAAGCCCTGCATTTCAAAACTCCCAGGTACCTGGTGCAAAAGCTTGAATTATCCTGCGGTGGCAGAGCCTCAAGAAGCGCTATCACTCTCCTCCTGAAACCACCCATCCTTAGCAAAAAGAGAACCGGTCTCCGAGCCTTCTCCGGCGCTGCCCCAAGGATATGGAACTCTCTTCCACCGGAAGTACGCAGAATCTCCTCAACAACTGCTTTCAAACTGGAAGCCAAAAGATTCCGAATTAACACATTTTAAACCTTAACTTGGGCCAGGATGACTTGCTGGAAATCATTTTTCCTACAACCTCTGTACCCTCATGTGATGCTGCTCTTCTTTACTGCATTGTGGGTCCCCCTTCGTAGCCCGTTATATTCATGTTTATCGTGTTACTCTCCTTGATTCTCTTGTTTGGGAAATAAGCTAGTATCCCTGTGGTGTATTTCTACTTGATGTTGATATTGGATCTATGCTCTTCTTTTCCGCATTGTGTACCCCCTTCATAGTCTGCTACATACCTGTTTATTGTACTACTCTCCTTGATTCATTTGTCTGGGAATTTTGTGATTATTTGTCAGTGATCTTCTTGAGCCACGACAACTACATGTTACAAATCTGCAGTACTATAAAAGCACCAATGTCTTTGCAGTGTCAACTTCAGTTTTAAGACTTTGTAAAGCCTTATACACATGCTTACCAATAAGAGTGAGAGCATCAAAAAGCATATCAAGTACCTTAGATTGGATGTCAGTGTGGAACTGTATTTCTTTCCTATTGTGTGTGGAGTCCATCTTGTTATCAAAATTTATGTTATCAAAACTTAATATATCTCAACAAATCACGCCGAAGGAGCATCTCAATGCTGCAGTATTGCTCAATGACGAGCAATTAGGCCTATGAAATAAAAATGAGGCCTGTACAACGTAAATTCATGAACTTTAATAAGCCATTGTTTTGTTCAAATCAACCAGCTTGAAACGCAATGATGCAAGGCATGCTCAACTGACAGCACTCGTGATTTACCACAGCATGCTAGCTCAGCGCTATTTTAATAAGAGACACCTGCTGTTTGTTATTGTGTAAACTCAAATTGCTGGAAATGCCCAACTGTCACTATTTAAGGCACGTGGGTCCACATTATGTACTTGCTTATCATGCACTATTAATGTTCTCTGATTGCATGAATATATCTAGCTCTATATCTATCTATATCTCTCGCTCTCTATCTATCTGTCTGTCTGTCTGTCTATCTATCTATCTATCTATCTATCTATCTATCTATCTATCTATCTCTCTATCTGTACATAAATATAGATATATAGTGCAATTTGATTAACGGTTGCTGGGCATGTGATGCACTAGTCCACAAATACCCCGAAATGGTCATGTACTTGATATTTCATTGGACATTTAATGGCACGGCTTGTTACGCCTTTGTGGCTTAAGCCAATAAAGCATTGCGAATGTCACTTTTTGGGCACTTGGTTGGAGCTTAGTTGACTGCCAACTACCTCTGTGCCACGTCAGTAAACCTTATTCCTGTGCATGATCTGATGGCTGCTGTCTTTGATTCAAGTTTAGGCTTCTCCATCAGTACGGAAGGCAGTGGACTTTAACCAGCCTTATCTTTTTGATACAATACCTCCTGCCAGCGATGGGGATACCTGTGTTCAATATATCCATTGCTGTGTCACTAATGAAGAAAGAAGTAAGTTCCCCTTCCTTAAGGATGGCTCTTGTTGCTTCTCATCTTTTGGAATGAGTTCCAACAATGGGGCAATATCAGCCACATCTGGCGATCATAACCAGAATTGTCAGGGCATTAGCTATTTTAATAGAGAGGATGGTGTCATTTAGGTCTTGGTTCTTCTCTGAGCTGATGAAGAGTTGACGGAATCTGGTTTCGTATAACCAGTGAGGCAAGCTGGGACTAAGTCTGGAGCCTTATACGTTTTTATCCACATTGTGAGAAGTTGGCCTGGTATATGATGTTCACTAGTTAAAGTGACCACCTTGTACCATGCCAAGCAACCCTTATGGTGTGGTTGTAAGTCAACCTTTTCGGACTAGCTGCCCTAGTGGTAGCGTAGGCTAAGCAGTCTTTGAGGCTAAACTCGTTAAAGCGTGTTAAGCAGGCTGTATTACCATATGTAACCCCCTTTTATACCAATGAAAGGACACCACACAGATATATATTCAAAATATATATGTATTTATTACTCAAAGTATCCCCTAGACTCTTTATGAGCACAGGAGCACAAATCGTTAAACAAGAAAGTATTACAATATACAGAAGTTGCACTTTATATGGATGGGCCCTGGTGGCCACTCAAACCATATACTAAAATAGTGGTATAAGTACCACGAACAGGAAAGGGAAAAGGCCTAGGGCCTCTAGAATCGCTGGGCCTACAAGGAGCTAACTTCAGTTAGTGACCAGGAGGTCCACGGGTCACGTGTGCAGTGAGGAAAGTTACACGCGGGCTCCCATAGGTTTTCAATGGGTGCGTAAAAGTTCAAAAGTTACTGCTAGAAGGGTCTTCTGGATGGACTACGAACTTAAGACTTAAAACACAGACACTAGAGATGTTTCTCTATACTTGGGCACCGGAGTGCCAGCTTTACCTCACCCACAGGAAGCGGGTGCATAGATCTCGAAGTACGTCGGGTTTCATACATCGATTCAACGGAGCCTGATGACAAAGATGCTGCAGGAGGTCGGTCCAGAAGAGATGCGGTGGATCCAAGAGTGGATCGGAGTTGTAGAAGACCTGAAAGCAGAGGGGACAGTGTTCACAGTCACTAGCCAGTGACCGGTGTGGCACCAGGCGATGTCGGGTGCAAACAGGTGATGAGGTGTAGCTTGTCTCCGCAGCCACGTGGTCCCTGAAGGTCGACGACGTCCAGGAGTCGAGTCACGAGCTGTCCCACGCAGGCTCTCGCTGTCGGCGGTGTCGGCGACTAGAAAGAAGCAAACAAGCCTTGGCAAAGGCAGGAGTCGTGGAAAGTAAAGAAAGCTGATTGTTCTGACCAGCAAGGTCAGAGGGGCTGCTCCTTTGGAGAGCAGCTGGGGCTAGTCTGGAGCAACCAGACCTGCGTCGTAGATTTCAAGGTTCGTCGCCAAAATGGCCACTAGCCAACGGGCCAGGGACCGGGCAGGCGCGTCGAGATGCAAAGTGCAGAGGGGCCCCACGCAGATCGTGGAGATGCTGGAGGGCTCACCTTTGGTGCAGATGCTGCTCGGGTGTTGGGCTTCTCAGGACCCAAAACACAACTTGGAGGGAGCCTCTGTTGTCGCGCTTGCAGCTTGTCGTGGGTCTTTCAAGATGGCTGGCTCCACGTGTCTCGGTGCCTCCACGGGTTACTTCTTTTCAGGGACTGTGGATCGGGCGGTGAGAGGTCTGGAGGTCCAGGTCTTGTCGGGCTCTGGGCTCGGGCTCCGGCAGGAGGCGGCGGCAAAGCAGACGTCGAATAGCTGGTTGGTGCTTGCGTTAGCAAGATGGTCACTCCCTGACCATAGAGGAGATTTCCTTCTGTCCTCTGTGCAGCAGAGCGTCGAAGTTCCCGTCTTCTTCTTGTAGTTAAGTTGATTCCAGGATGTCTGAAGTCTTAGGACACAGCTCCTACCTTTAGGCGGATTCTAGGGGCCGGACTACCTGCTAGGTCCCTCCCTAAGGGTGGGACCAGGAGGGGGGTGGTTACACCCCCAATCCTTTGTCCAGCTCGCCCCAGGTCCGGGGCTGGTGTGCCCCAGGACCGGTTTGAACTGGCATATGCACCGAGGCTCCTTGTGAGCCTCAGGCAAGTCTGATTCCATTCAAGCCCTACCTGACCAATACACAAAATTCTGTCTGGGGTGGTGCACGCACCTCCCCTGGCAGGAAACCCTTTGTCCACGTCTCCCAAGCTGGAAGGACTCCCAGCAGCAGGAGGGCAGACTTGTGTCTGTGGTGGCAGCATCCATTTTGTGGAGCTGAGGCTATGTCTGATTTTACCCGGGTTTCAGGTACTGTACATGTCGTGTCCCTCTAGAAGGGTGGAATGCTAACCCCATCGCCAGAATTGGCGAGGGGTTAGTATTCCAATTCGTATGACACCTTACTCGACATGTTTTGATAAAGCCAAACCAAAGATAGCATTTAACCGCGAGGTTCATAATGCACTTAAGAGTATATGGTATGACGATATCTGGAAACGGTAGAAGGAAGTTGTTCCGACCACTGCAGACAGGCTCAGCTCATGCCAGAGCACCATCTCACATGAAACCAAGCACTCTGCCTTCAGGATTGTTAAGGCCTGCCATAGGAGTGACTTATAGGTTACCAGGTGTCCCATTTAAGGTTAGGTATAGGTATACTACACCTAAGTAAGAGGTGGTTACACCAACTTACCCCAGCTGAGTGATCAGCCAAGTGTGTCAAATTTGTTAGGCCAGGCCAGGGGGGGCACAATACATGCTTCAGCCCCTGGTAGGCCTTAGATACACCAATGCCCTGGGTACCTAGTGTACACTGGTACAGGGGCTCACAGGGTGATCCAATTCCAATTGGTTATGCACCTAGGGTGCATAGTGTCAATTTAGTTAGAGAGAACAGCAGGCTGGGGGTCTGATTAGCAGGCCCACAGCCTCAATATGTCAAAAAGCAAAAATTTGGGGTGACCATAGGATAGCAGACCCTACTCTCCTACACAACCCCCCCCCCCCCAACGCAGGGACATTAAACTAGCCTTGACCAGCCTCGTCTTCATGTCCTAAGTGGAAGTACCTGGAGAGACCATCTGCATTCCCATGGTCTGTACCTGGCCGGTGCTCCACTGTAGAGTCCATCCCCTGTAGGGAAATGGACCACCTAAGCAGTTTGGGGTTTTCACCCTTCATCTGATTTAGCCACAAGAGGGGCTTATGGTCGGTCTGAATCTTGAAGTGAGTGCCAAACAAGTATGGCCTCAGCTTCTTCAGGGCCCACACCACAGCAAAGGCCTCCCTCTCAATAGCTGACCAATTCTTCTCTCTGGGGGTCAACCTTCTGCTAATAAAAGCAATGGGTTGGTCTTGACCATCTACATTAAGTTGTGACAGCACAGCTCCCACACCCAACTCAGAAGCATCTGTTTGGACAATAAACTCTTTGGAGTAGTCAGGACTTTTCAGGATAGGTGCAGAGCACATGGCCTTCTTCACGTTATCAAATGCCTTTTGACAGCTTACTGTCCACTGAACCTTTTTGGGCATCTTCTTGGATGTCAGATCATTAAGAGGAGTCACAATGGACCCATAGTTCTTAACAAACTTCCTGTAGTACCCAGTCAAGCCCAAGAAAGCTCAAACTTGAGTCTGGGTGGTTGGAGGGGACCAGTCCTTGATGGATTGTATCTTACTCTCCAGTGGTTGAACTTGGCCTCCACCTACAAGGTGGCCCAAATACACAACCTTACTCTGCCCTATCTGGCACTTAGTAGCTTTGATAGTGAGGCCTGCCTTTTGCAGAGCCTCTAGTACCTTCTTCAGGTGGATCAGGTGATCCTCCCAGGTGGAGCTAAAGACAGCAATGTCATCAAGATATGCTGCACAAAAGTCATCCAACCCAGTAAGGACTTGATTCACCAACCTTTGGAAGGTGGCAGGTGCATTCTTCAGACCAAAGGGCATCACCAAAAATTGATAATGCCCACCTGGGGTTGAGAATGCTGTTTTGGCCTTAAACTCCTCAGCTAATCTGATTTGCCAATAGCCAGCTGTCAAATCAAATGTGCTCAAAAACTTAGCAGAAGCCAGTTTATCTATGAGCTCATCTGCCCTTGGAATAGGATGTGCATCTGTCCTAGTGACAGCATTGAGTCCTCTGTAATCCACACAGAACCTCATCTCTCTCTTGCCATCTTTGGTGTGAGGTTTGGGGACCAGGACCACTGGGCTAGCCCAGGGGCTCTCTGAGGGTTCAATGACACCCAATTCCAGCATTTTGTGTACCTCAGCCTTTATACAGTCCCTGACGTGGTCAGGTTGTCTGTAAAGTTTGTTCTTTACAGGAAGACTGTCACCAGTGTCCACCACATGGGTACACCAGTCAGTTTGACTAGGTATCAATGAAAACATGTGTTGAAATGATTGTAGAACCTGTCTACATTCAATCTGCTGATGCTCAGTGAGGTTGCCTCCAAGGGTCACTCCTTCAACTGAACCATCTTCAGGGTTCTGAGACAACAGGTCTGGGAGAGGGTCACTCTCTTCCTCCTGTCCCTCATCTGTAGCCATGAGCAAGCCCATGTCTGCCCTGTCAACATATGCTTTTAACCTGTTAACATGGAGTACCCTGTGGGGACTCCTGGGAGTTCCTAGGTCCACCAAGTAGGTAACCTCTCCCTTCTTTTCCAAGATTGTATGGGGTCCAGACCATTTGTCTTGGAGTGCTGCTGGGGCCACTGGCTCCAACACCCATACCTTCTGTCCTGGTGGCTGAAACTCAACCAAGACAGACTTTTGGTCATGCCAAGTTTTCTGTAAGGCCTGGCTTGCCACAAGATTTTTGGATGCCTTCTCCATATACTCAGCCATCCTGGAGCGGAGACCAAGTACATAGTCCACTATGTCTTGTTTAGGCTTTTTGAGAGGTAACTCCCATCCTTCCTTCACTAAACACAGGGGGCCTCTTACAGGGTGCCCAAACAACAATTCAAAGGGGCTGTAGCCAACTCCTTTTTGTGGGACCTCTCTGTAAGCAAACAGAAGGCAGGGTAGAAGGATGTCCCATCTTCGCCTGAGCTTTTCAGGTAATCCTTTGATCATACCCTTTAGGGTCTTGTTGAATCTCTCAACAAGCCCATTGCATTGTGGGTGATAAGGAGTGGTGAACTTGTAGTTGACACCACATTCCTTCCACATAGCTGTCAAGTATCCTGACATGAAGTTGGTACCTCTGTCAGAAACCACCTCCTTAGGAAACCCCACTCTGGAGAATACTCCCAGCAGGAGCTGTAGTGGTCCTAAGGGGAATTGCCTCTGGATACCTGGTGGCATGATCCACTACCACCAGTATAAATCTGTGCCCAGATGCAGTGGGAGGATCCATGGGACCCACTATATCTATTCCCACTCTTTCAAAGGGGACCCCCACCACAGGTAGTGATATTAGGGGGGCCTTTGTTGTGCCACCTGATTTGCCACTGGCTTGGCAGGTCACACAGGAGCGACAAAACTCCTTGGTATCTTCATTCATGTGAGGCCAGTGAAAGTGAGGGACAAGCCTGTCCCATGTCTTGTTCTGGCCTAAGTGTCCTGCTAGAGGAATATCATGGGCCAAGGTAAGAAGGAAGCCCCTAAATTGCAGAGGTATAACCAACCTCCTGGTTGCACCAGGTTTTGGGTCTCTAGCCTCTGAATAAAAGAGCCCATCATCCCAATACACTTTATGGGTACCTTGAGCATTCCCAGCAGCCTCAGCAGCAGCCAGCTGTCTGAGGGGTTCAAGAGATGGATAGGTTAACTGAGCCTGCCCCAAGTCAGCCCTAGAAGGTCCCCCTGTCCCCAGAAACTCAACCTGATCAGGTTCAAGCTCTTCAGGGACAATTCCTTCAGGGTTCTCTAGATCATCTTCCTGGGAAGGCTGATCATCACTTGGAGGCAGGGGGGAAGGCACAGCCTTAACCCTCCTGTTCTTCTTCTTCGTAGGTGCTTGGTCCATTGTTCCAGGATCCAAGACCTGTGGTCCAGTAAGGCACTTTTTGGCCTGTGACCTGGTCACAGCAAGGACATGTGGTGATATACCTAACATCTCTGCATGTGTCCTGTACTCCACTTCTGACCATAGAGAACTCTCTAGGTCATTGCCCAACAAACATTCTACTGGGAGGTCTGCACTAACCACAACCCTTTTGAGGCCAGTTACCCCTCCCCATGAGAAGTTAACAACTGCCACGCTATGTGAAGTAGTGGCATTGCTGGCATTGGTCACCAGGTAATTCTCACCTGGTATGTACTGTCCAGGGTCCACAAAGCCTGGCACTGGCACATGTGTCCCTGTAGGCTTGAGCCACTTTTTCATTTATTAAAGGAGTCTGTCTGTATTGCCCAGGTTACTGGGGCTCACAGTCAGGGACAAATCCAAGTCCCCATCACAGATCAAGACTGCCTGTGTCAGGGTTCTGTCTAAGTCAGAATCTCCTTCAGTTCCTATAGTGATTCCCACTACACCCTTTGTCTGGGGACCAACACTGCTAACAGTTGTACTGGGAGCAGGTGCCTTAGGGGCAACAGTGTTGGGGGCTCCACCCTTCTTACAATCACTAGTCCAGTGAGTTGTATTCTTGCAAGATTTGTACCAGGGTTTCTTTGGACCTTCTTTCTTCTTCCCTTTAGGTTGGGACCCACCCTCGTTAGTACTAGTTTGGGGCCCTGTTGAAGACTTCTGGTCTTTAGATTTCTGATCTCCACCCTTTTGGTCTGTTTTCTTCTGATCACCCCCTTGGCCCTGGTTCTGGTTCTTTTGCTTAACCCTGGTTCTGACCCATTTGTCTGCCTTCTTTCCCAATTCTTGGGGAAAGGTCAGATCTGAGTCAACCAAGTGTTGATGCAGTTGCTGGTTCTGACAGTTATTTAAAATCTGTTCTCTCATCATCAAATTGTACAATCCTGTATAATCAGATACCGTACTTCCCAGCAACCAACCCTCCAAGGCCTTAGTGGCACATTCAATGTATTCAGACCAGTCCTGAGTCTGTGTCTTCTGGGTGTTTCTGAACATTAACCTGTACTGTTCAGTGGTTAAGCCTAACCCATCAACTAGGACACTCTTCAGGGCTCTGTAGTTTCTGACATCCTCCTCTCTAACAGTGAGGAGTCTATCTCTGCCTCTTCCTTCAAAGGAGAGCCATAAGATTGCTGCCCACTGGTCTTCAGGAACCTGCTGCACTTTGCAGGCTCTCTCAAGAGCAGTCATCCACTTGTGAATATCATCCCCACTTTTGTAGGGGGGCACAACCTTGGACAGGTTCCTATTATCAAAGACCCTATCTTTGTCCTTAGGGACAATGCTGCCACAAGTGGGTATAGACCCACTCTCTCTAGGTTGCCTAGCCTTACTCAGTTTCTCTTCCATCAGAGCTACTTCTAGCTCCTGTCTCCTGATTCTCAGCTGAGCTTCCTTCATTCTGGCCTCATGCTCCCTCCTCTGAGGGCTGGTCATCCCCCTTCTGGAGCGACCTTGAGAGCCTCTAGAGGCATGAGAAGCATTAGAGTCACCTGAGTGATTCCTCTGCCTCTCAAACCCCTGGTTAAGTCCACTAGGGAGATCCAATGGGGTGATCCCATTGTCAGTCCCCAGTAGCCTTAAGTTAGCTGGGCCACGTATAACACTTGGCACTGGGCTAGTTCTCCCTTCATCCTCACTACCTTCTGTATCAGTACCCTTATCACTTTCATCCTCTGTAGTATGATTCTCATCTAAGGGGTGACTATTGGAAAGGGGTACCTCAGTAGCATCTTCAGAAGGGGGGCCTCCTGTTCCAGTCCCTAAGGGGACTAACTGGGAGGTTTTCTTGAGAGCTCTCTGATCCTCATCAGCTTGTAAGAGTTCTCTGAGTTCAGCAGAGGTAGGGTTCTTGGGCTGTTTAAGGCCCCCGATATTTGCCAACTGCCTGAGCTCATTTTGGTTTAGGGTAGCAAAGATGGATGGTGCCCTCTGGGGGTCACTCTCGACAGAGATGGGTACATTGGACCCCTCTGCCCCAGCCATTGCTCTTAAGTGTGGGTGGATGTGTTGCAACTACCTACACTTGGGTTTTCCTACTAAACCTATCTAGTAGTTGTAGTCAGGGTGTGCTACTCCCTTTGCTCTACAACAACTAAGTTCAGTAGAACTTAAGTATATCTAATCTTGTTTTATATGTACCTAAAGGTACCTGTATGATCTTTCAATTGGTAACAAAGAGATTACAGAGGTAAAACACAGCAAGCTCAAATCCAACCGCTGCTCACCAATGTGAGAAGTTGGCCTGGTATATGATGTGCACTAGTTAAAGTGACCACCTTGTACCATGCCAAGCAACCCTTATGGTGTGGTTGTAAGTCAACCTTTTCGGACTAGCTACCCTAGTGGTAGCGTAAGCTAAGCAGTCTTTGAGGCTAAACTCGTTAAAGCGTGTTAAGCAGGCTGTTTTACCATATGTAACCCCCTTTTATACCAATGAAAGGACACCACACAGATATATATTCAAAATATATATGTATTTATTACTCAAAGTATCCCCTAGACTCTTTATGAGCACAGGAGCACAAATCGTTAAACAAGAAAGTATTACAATATACAGAAGTTGCACTTTATATGGATGGGCCCTGGTGGCCACTCAAACCATATACTAAAATAGTGGTATAAGTACCACGAACAGGAAAGGGAAAAGGCCTAGGGCCTCTAGAATCGCTGGGCCTACAAGGAGCTAACTTCAGTTAGTGACCAGGAGGTCCACGGGTCGCGTGTGCAGTGAGGAAAGTGACACGCGGGCTCCCATAGGTTTTCAATGGGTGCGTAAAAGTTCAAAAGTTACTGCTAGAAGGGTCTTCTGGATGGACTACGAACTTAAGACTTAAAACACAGACACTAGAGATGTTTCTCTACACTTGGGCACCGGAGTGCCAGCTTTACCTCACCCACAGGAAGCGGGTGCATAGGTCGCGAAGTGCGTCGGGTTTCGTCTATCGATTCAATGGAGCCTGATGACAAAGATGCTGCAGGCGGTCGGTCCAGAAGAGATGCGGTGGATCCAAGAGTGGATCGGAGTTGTAGAAGACCTGAAAGCAGAGGGGACAGTGTTCACAGTCACTAGCCAGTGACCGGCGTGGCACCAGGTAGGTACCAGGCGATGTCGGGTGCAAACAGGTGATGAGGTGTTGCTTGTCTCCGCAGCCACGTGGTCCCTGAAGGTCGACGACGTCCAGGAGTCGAGTCACGAGCTGTCCCACGCAGGCTCTCGCTGTCGGCGGTGTCGGCGACTCGAAAGAATCAAACAAGCCTTGGCAAAGGCAGGAGTCGTGGAAAGTAAAGAAAGCTGATTGTTCTGACCAGCAAGGTCAGAGGGGCTGCTCCTTTGGAGAGCAGCTGGGGCCAGTCTGGAGCAACCAGACCAGCGTCGTAGATTTCAAGGTTCGTCGCCAAAATGGCCACTAGCCAACGGGCCAGGGACCGGGCAGGCGCGTCGAGATGCAAAGTGCAGAGGGGCCCCACGCAGATCGTGGAGATGCTGGAGGGCTCACCTTTGGTGCAGATTCTGCTCGGGTGTTGGGCTTCTCAGGACCCAAAGCACAACTTGGAGGCAGCCTCTGTTGTCGCGCTTGCAGCTTGTCGTGGGTCTTTCAAGATGGCTGGCTCCACGTGTCTCGGTGCCTCCACGGGTTACTTCTTTTCAGGGACTGTGGATCGGGCGGTGAGAGGTCTGGAGGTCCAGGTCTTGTCGGGCTCTGGCCTCGGGCTCCGGCAGGAGGCGGCGGCAAAGCAGACTTTGAATAGCTGGTTGGTGCTTGCGTTAGCAAGATGGTCACTCCCTGACCATAGGGGAGATTTCCTTCTGTCCTCTGTGCAGCAGAGCGTCGAAGTTGCCGTCTTCTTCTTGTAGTTAAGTTGATTCCAGGATGTCTGAAGTCTTAGGACACATCTCCTACCTTTAAGCGGATTCTAGGGGCCAGGAGGGGGGTGGTTACACCCCCAATCCTTTGTCCAGCTCGCCCCAGGTCCGGGGCTGGTGTGCCCCAGGACCGGTTTGAACTGGCATATGCACCGAGGCTCCTTGTGAGCCTCAGGCATGTCTGATTCCATTCAAGCCCTACCTGACTAATACACAAAATCCTGTCTGGGGTGGTGCACGCACCTCCCCTGGCAGGAAACCCTTTGTCCACGTCTCCCAAGCTGGAAGGACTCCCAGCAGTAGGAGGGCAGACTTGTGTCTGTGGTGGCAGCATCCATTTTGTGGAGCTGAGGCTATGTCTGATTTTACCCGGGTTTCAGGTACTGTACATGTCGTGTCCCTCTAGAAGGGTAGAATGCTAACCCCGTCGCCAGAATTGGCGAGGGGTTAGTATTCCAATTCGTATGACACCTTAATCGACATGTTTTGATAAAGCCAAACCAAAGATAGCATTTAACCGCGAGGTTCATAATGCACTTAAGAGTATATGGTATGACGATATCTGGAAACGGTAGAAGGAAGTTGTTCCGACCACTGCAGACAGGCTCAGCTCATGCCAGAGCACCATCTCACATGGAACCAAGCACTCTGCCTTCAGGATTGTTAAGGCCTGCCATAGGAGTGACTTATAGGTTACCAGGTGTCCCATTTAAGGTTAGGTATAGGTATACTACACCTAAGTAAGAGGTGGTTACACCAACTTACCCCAGCTGAGTGATCAGCCAGTTGTGTCAAATTTGTTAGGCCAGGCCAGGGGGGGCACAATACATGCTTCAGCCCCTGGTAGGCCTTAGATACACCAATGCCCTGGGTACCTAGTGTACACTGGTACAGGGGCTCACAGGGTGATCCAATTCCAATTGGTTATGCACCTAGGGTGCATAGTGTCAATTTAGTTAGAGAGAACAGCAGGCTGGGGGTCTGATTAGCAGGCCCACAGCCTCAATATGTCAAAAAACAGTGAAGCAAAAAGCAAAAATTTGGGGTGACCATAGGATAGCAGACCCTACTCTCCTACACACATGAAGTATCAGTATTGGCACTGTAGCTGGCGTTTATTAATTTTAAACTTTCGACCAGATATAATCTAGAATAGGTATGGATTTAAGAGCCTTCCGCGGTTGCTTATTAAAGTTATAAATAAAAACTGGTTGGTCTACAGACATTGTTGGTAGCTTTAATTTCTACGCTGCTCTTTCTATTAATGAAAATAAATGTAGGGATGTGTAGAATTATATTGATTTGGCACATCATCAATCCCACTTGGGACAATAAATTCCCGTCCATGATCATCTTGTCCTCCATCATCTTATGGAAGCTCATTCTTTTCCTCATGCATATCTGAGTACACGGAATTATTGGAGTCGACATCCTCCATGCCCTCTATAGGAACAGGTCTGGAAGATGTTTCCTTTGGAGGTGGATGAGGAGGTAGTGGTGACGGTTGCTGAGGATATGCAACTGATAAAGGAGTAGATGGCAGACAAGATGCAGCAGGTAAAACACCAAAGGAAGATTATCAGCCAGATGTTGAGGTAATAAATTATTAAAAGAATCCATCATCTGTTGCAACGTCGATAAAAAGGCCATTGGGATTTGGATCAAATCAGGTCTCTATAAGACCTTGGTGGTCTGTCCCGATACCAATTCAAGAAGTTTGAAACTTGCAAACTTGCTGATAATCATTAGTTGTAGGATTGATGGTCATCCATTTCTTCTACAAAATCTGGGACATAGTTTGCATCTAATTGTGTTGGGCTGCAAGGTGTTAACGAGGCATAATCACTAGCCTCTTGTTTTTGGTCTGGCTGAAATGTTTGAGCTGGAGGTAAATTCAATGGTCAAAAAAGATTTCCTTTTAGGTTTGCCATCAACGATTTTGTTGATGGTTTAGATGACGGTATGAATGACGTTGATGGTGATACAGGGGTAGTCGATGACGCTGTTGATGGTTTGGTTGTCGACATCTAGATTGCCGTCAATGGTATGGCCATTGAGAGTAGAGTCACCGTCAATGTCGACAGTTTAGTTGTTGAGGTTTCTTTTGAAGATAGGTCTTTTGAAGATTTATTTTTCTTTACTACAGGTTGCTTCCCTTGATAGTGCTTAGATGTATGCTCATCTTGCATATTACCCGAGGAGGTGGCTGCAAGCACTGTACCAAATAAATCATGGTCATAAAACTGTACAAGTCTCCTCTTGTACGCTGCCTTCATGGAAGTGCTTGAAAGGGCACTTTTCACAGAATCTTACCCTGAAGAGGGGGCATCTCCTTTGAAAGGAGGTAAATTATTTTTCTCCATAATGCCAACCTCCTTTCTTTGTCCTTAAGAGTCTTAGTTGTAAAAGCCTTGCAAATATCGCATTCTGATGCCTTATGATTTGGATAAAGGCAATAAATGCACAGAGAATGTGGAGCTTCAGTGTATATCTACTTGTTGCTACAAGACGAACAAGGTTTGAAAAGAGATTTTATCCCTCTGTCTGTCATAGTGACAGTTGGCTGTCAGATAAAAAGATCTCATTTGGCCCAGAAAATATTCAATCTTTCCTAAAAACAACTCACAGCAGTGCTAAAGATAGGGCTGGTTCAAATTCAAGCTGATCAGAATCGTAACAATTTCAGGGTTACTCAAGGGTTAGAACAGAGCTCTACCAGGGGACTCCCTCACACACTAACTGC
Organism: Triturus cristatus; assembly: GCF_964204655.1. NCBI lineage: Eukaryota > Metazoa > Chordata > Amphibia > Caudata > Salamandridae > Triturus > Triturus cristatus. The sequence goes on along the minus strand of NC_140591.1, from coordinate 167,976,114 downwards.
GGTAGAAATCTGAGCTATGGTGGTCTATAGGGGGAGTAGGAGAGCTTAAGCATCCACCTCATTGGCTGAAGTTTGGGTTCTTTCACATGAGGTGAATGTGCTACTAAATAGATACTGTTTCATGCCTAAGGCCATTTAAACACTGTATACAGCTATTTTCATGCACTGGGAATTCCCAGCTTACAACAGGAAACGATTCAAGCATGTTGAATATATAAAAGATCCAGTGTTGAAGCACTGACCTTAATAATGTTCCCAAACAGATATTGACCTATTCAATACAGCCCGTTTAACTTCTGCCCTCTAAAATTAAGCTACTAAAGAACCAGCAATGAAGGGTAGTGCAAACAAAGAACACCTATTCTTAAGGGGGCTGGTCAAATCCTGTAGTCAGATCTGCCTAAACACAGATCTGGCCATGTATAACGGACAAGGGCAATAATTTTGATCTGTTAGCCCACCAGATAGACAACATGTAGTAGCTATCTTCTTGCTTTTCATAATTTTATCAAAAGCCAAACTGGGGTGGCATAGTGAGCAAAAGAAAAATGAATTAAACCCAGATCTCTTGACTGGGGGCAAGTGGTTGAATAGTTTCAGCACTCTGTCAATCATCTTTTTGTGTTTGCTACGTTTGCCATAAGTGGCCAAGGGTATCCCCAGACATGGGTCCCGTGCTCGCTGTGCTAGTGGATTCAAGCTAGCATGGCTGATGAGGTGTGATACCCCAAAACTGGTCCCAGGATGCTTGTTTCCGGTGTAGGGAGGATCCGGCTTGGCAGTTTGGGCTGGTCTGTTCTCATGAGGAGCAGGGTCAAGATAGATTTGCACATGGCTAGGTCCAAATGAGAGTGGCGTAGTGAGCAAAAGAACAACTAGGGGTGAATGTTTGATTTATTCAGCATTCCATCCATCATTTGTTGTCGCAGCTCTTTACAACAAGTGGGATGGTACGCCCAGACGTGGGTCCCTTGCTCACTGTGCCACTTGATTCAAGCTAGCCTGGTTGATGAGGGATGATACCCTGAAACCGATCACAGGATGCTTGTTTCTGCTCCAGGGAGAGCCCAGCTTGGCAGTTCAGGCTGGATTGTTCCCTTGAGGAGGAAGGTCAAGACTGATTTAAATATGGTTGGGTCTGAGCTGGAGTGGCGAAGAAAGTTAAAGAACAATGATGGATTCAACCCAGATCTAATAGTGACTGGAGGTGTCTGAAAAGTATCAGCGCTCCGTCCACCATCCCTTGTGTTTGCCTTGTTCGCCCTAAGTTGGCAGGGTATGCTCAGACGTGGGTCCCTTGCTCACTTTGCCACTGGATTCAAGCTAGCCTGGCTGATATGGGGTGTTACCCCGAAACCGGTCCCAGGATGCTTGTTGCCGGTCCAGGGAACACCTGGCTTGGCAGTTCGGGATGGACTGTTTTCCAAGAGGAACAGGATCAAGACTGATTTGCATATGACTGGATCTGAACTGGGGTGGCGAAGAAAGCAGACTCTAGGCCTAACCACACAAGTGAAGTACCGAGATGCAGGGTACGAAATCGTCCTGGACCCCGACTTCGAGCGTCTAGAAATGTGGAAGGTCACCCTTTGAGGGGTGAAGATTCGGCCAGAAAGGTCCAGGGCCCTTACATCAGACACTCTTCTACAGGAGACCAGACACAAAAGCATGGCTAGTTTTGCTGATAACTCTTTCCTGGACAGGTATTTATTTGCCTGCCACGACTTAAAGAGGGATAATATCCTGTTAACATTCCAAAGCTTAGAGTATCTGGGTTGTGGTGGTAGCGACAGACATACCTCTCATGAGCTTGCAAACAAACAGGTGCTCGCCCACTGCTTCCCCTTGCACTGGGGCATGGCCTGCTGAAATCGCGGATCTGTAGGAATTGATAGTGCGGTATACCAGACCTTCAGAAGCCAGGAAGTTCAGGATGTAGGCTACTTTAAATAAATAAATCTGATATTTGTAAAGCGCGATCAACTCCACGGGATCTTGATCTTTCCTAAGGCACCAACCCACCCACCTGGGCCAGGCTGATCTGTAGCGCTTGTTGGTGCCGTCTGCCCACGCTGCTGCCAAAATCTTTTGAGCTTCTCTTGATAGGCCACGGAGTCTCCAACGCTGCCGGAAATCCGCCAGGCCATGAGTGGCATCCGGTTTTGTAGGATCAGAGGATGGGGACCTCCTTGGGGATCCCGAAGGATATTCTGATCTTGCGGTTGAAGGATTGGAGAATCCCAGGAAAGTTCCAGAAGAACAGGAAACCATACTTGAGACCTCCAATAGGGCGTGATCAGCACCACCCTCGCTTGCTGTGTTCGGACCTGCACTGATAGGCGCATTATCATGGCAAACAGAGGGAATGCGTAACCCAACTAATTCGACCAATTTAGGAGGAAGGCATCAGTGGCTGCTGCCAGGGGATCCGGCTTCCAGCTGAAAAACTTGGGAAGATGATCGTCTAAGCAAGAGGCAAAAAGATCAGCTGAGAACAGACCTCACAGAGATTGCAGTCTCTGGAAGACTCGAGGGTCCAGATGCCAGAGGCTCATGTCTGTCCATGCCTTGGAGCACCAGTCCGCGATCACAGTGGATGCACCAGGAAGGTATTTCGCTGACAGCAAGATATTGTGGTCAAGGCAATATGTCCAAAACTCCTTGGCCATGTACGGTAGTGCCTTGGACTTGGTGCCGCCCAGGTGGTTTATATATCGGACCACTGAGACATTGTCCATTTTGTAAAGTACGCTGCAGCCGACCTTGTCCTTGATCCAACACTTGATGGCAAAAGAGCCCGCCAATATTTCTAGGCAATTGATGTGGAGAAGTTGCTCGTCTGCGGACTACTTTCCTCCAGTAAAGGAGTCCCCACAGCAAGCTACCAGCCTGATTTGATGACGTCAGACTCTACAGTCAAGTCCGGGGCAGAGCCAAAGATGGCCCACCCATTCCAGGCCTCCATATGGTCTAACCACCACCGCATCTCTAGCCTCACTTCCTCTGTGATTGGGACCTGCTCTGAATACTGCAGGCCCTTCCTCAGGTGGGAGACTTTGAGAAGTTGAAGGGCCCTGTCGTGGAGACAGCCGGGAAAGATGACCTGTTTAGAGGACGACAAGAGACCCACTATTCTAGCGATATGCCGAAGATTAGTTTGCCTGGCTAGGGTTCTCCTGAGTTCCCTTTGGATCTTTGAGCTCCTCCTGGCTGGTAAACTTAAGGTTTTGTTCACTGAGACTATGACGAACCGCAGAAAGGTAGTTTGCCTCTCCAGTGTTGAATATGCTACTTACCAGTATGCATCTGTTCTTGGCATGTAGGGCTGCTGACATTCATATCTGTGCATAGATCGCCGCCTAGTGTTGGGTCCGGATGTTTGCACGTTGTTGTCCTGGAAGAGTCTTCGAAGTATCCTGAGATAGGTGACTCCTCCCCTGGACTACAGTGCGCATGGGCATCCTCTCCATCCTCAGATTGTTTTTCGCCATTGTGGCAGTGATGGAGTAGATACAGAAAGTGATGACCATGCTATACAGTAATTCTGAGAGCTGCAGCTGCTACAGGCGCCGGGGAGGAGGGTGGGCGATATGAATGTCAGCAGCCCTACATGCCAAGAACAGATGCATACTGGTAAGTAGCATATTCAGTTCGAGGCATGTGGGCTGCTGAATTCATATCTGTGCATAGAATACATAGCAGTACCTCCTATTAGCGGCGGCTACCAGTGTCAGCTGCAGCAGTCTGAAAAAGAGTTTTGAGAACAGCCTGTCCTACAGCTGCCTGCTGTTTTGAGTGTACATCTACACAGTAGTGTTTGGTAAATGTATGTATAGTGGACCATGTGGCTGCTTTACATATTTCCTGTAAAGGAATGTTTCCCAGGAAAGCCATGGATGCCCCTAACTTACGTGTTGAGTGGGCTCGTGGGGGAATCGTTAATGTGCGTTTAGCCTTTTGATAGCAAATTTGAATACATTTAACGATCCATCTGGCTATACCTGCTTTGGAAATGGCGTTGCCCTTGTGCTGTGGAGAAAAGGCAACGAAAAGTTGTTTTGTCTTCCTGAAGACCTTAGTTCTGTCTATATAGTACATGAGGGCTCTCTTTACATCTAGTGTATGGAGCATTCTCTCTGCTACATTCTGTGGATTTTGAAAGAAGACAGGCAGTTCAATAGTTTGATTCATGTGGAACTGCGATATTACTTTAGGCATGAATTTGGGGTTGGTACGTAGTACGACCCTGTTTGCATGAACCTGTATGAATGGCTCTTGAATGGTTAGTGCCTGGAGTTCACTAACTCTTCTCAACGAAGTGATTGCTACTAGAAAAGCCACTTTCCAGGTGAGGAATTGAATCTCACATGAGTGGAGAGGTTCGAAGGGTGGACTCATCAGTCGGGTGAGGACCAAGTTGAGGTTCCACACCGGTGCTGGTGGGTGTTTTGGGGGAATTACTTGTTTGAGTCCCTCCAAGAAAGCTTTGATGGCAGGCACTCTGAATAAAGAGAGGTGCTGCCTGTTCTGGAGATAGGCTGCTATTGCGGTCAAATGGATACGTATTGAGGTGTATGCCAGATTGCATCGGTATAGGTGTAAGAGGTAACAGATTATATTTTGAATGGATGCGTCTAGCGGGTTAATGTCATTGTTGTTGCAATAAATGACAAACCTCTTCCATTTAGCCGCATAGCAAGCTCTGGTAGTGGGTCTCCTGGCCTCTTTAATGATCTCCATACAGTCAGGTGGCAGGTTTAGGTAGCCAAACTCTAGGACTTCAGGAGCCAGATTGCCAGGTTCAGCTGTTGCGGATCTGGGTGCTGAATTTCTCCATGGTTCTGCGTCAAAAGCGCGGGTTTGATCCGCAGCCTTTGATGCGGCACCACGGAAAGTTCCAGAAAGGTTGTGTACCATGGCTGGCGTGCCCATGTTGGAGCAACCAGGATGAGTGTCATTGAGTGCTGTCGCAGTTTGCGTGCCACCAGCGGTATCAATGGCGCTGGGGGAAAAGCGTACGCAAATCTGCCGGACCAGTTCATCCATATCGCATTGCCCTGCGACTGTGGATGTGGGAACCTGGCGGCAAAGCTTTGGCATTTTGCGTTTTCGCTTGTCGCGAATAGGTCTATCTCTGGATGACCCCACTGCTGGAAGTACGGTTGGAGTACTGATAGGTGTAACTCCCACTCGTGCATCTGGTGGCTGTGTCTGCTGAGCAGATCCGCCATCTGGTTGTCCTTGCCTGGGAGGTGTTCCGCCATGAGGAACATGTTCCTCTGAATGGCCCACTTCCACATGCTCTGAGCCAGGTGAGACAACTGTGGAGAGTGTGTTCCTCCCTGTTTCTGTATGTAGTACATGGCAGTCATGTTGTCCGTCCGGATCAACACGACCTTGTTGCACAGATGTACTTTGAATGCCTTCATGGCTAGGAAGATTGCCAACAGTTCCAGAAGGTTGATGTGCATCTTCTTTTGTTGTGTTGTCCATAGTCCCTGCACTGTGTAATTGAGTACATGAGCTCCCCATCCCTGGAGAGACGCGTCCGCTGTCAGTGTTATTTGTGGAACAGGCTCTTGGAACGGTCGGCCCTTGCAAAGGTTTTGTGGATTCCACCAATGCAGAGAGTTGTATGCCCGACCGCTCACCAACACTAGGTCTTTTAATTGCCCGTGAGCCTGATTCCATTGACGTGCTAAACACTCCTGAAGCGGGCGCATATGTAGTCTCGCGTGTGGGACTATGAAAATGCAGGAGGCCATCATGCCTATCAACTGCATGAACACTCGCGCAGGAAGGGAGTGTTGGGGTTTGAACTTGGAAATCAGCATTTGCATGCTGTTGATCCTCACTAAATTTGGCTGAGCTGTGGCTGCCAGAGTGTCTATGGTCGCACCTAGGTACTGTTGTACGTGTGCGGGTTGGAGATGTGATTTTGGGTAATTTAGTGAGAATCCTAGGCTGTGAAGCAGCTGAATGGTGCGGGACATGTGGCTGGCACATTGCTGGGCTGACTTTGCCTGAACAAGCCAGTCGTCCAGGTAAGGGTAGACGTGAACGTGTTGGCCTCCGTAGATGTGCAGCCACGGTAGCTAGGCACTTTGTGAAAACTCGGGGTGCTGTTGTCACTCCGAAGGGGAGGACTTTGAATTGATAGTGCTGACCCTGAATGGTGAACCGGAGATATTTTCTGTGTGATGGGTGTATGGGTATGTGGAAATACGCATCTTTGAGGTCTAGCGTGACTAGGAAATCTCCCTGTCTGAGGAGCGGGAGAACCTGCTGCAGGGTGAGCATGTGAAAATGCTCTGAGAGAATGTATTGGTTGAGGGGTCTCAGGTCTAGGATAGGTCTGAGTGACCCGTCCTTTTTTGGTATTAAGAAGTACAGAGAGTACACCCCTGTTCCCTGCTGGTGTACGGGCACGACCTCTATTGCGCCTTTTTGCAGCATACTTAGCGCTTCCTGCTGTAATAACGCTAAGTGCTCTGAGGACATAGGACGGTGCCTTGGCGGTATGGTGGGTGGAGTGGAGGTTAATTCGAGACAGTAACCGTGTTGGATAACATCTTTGACCCACCTGTCTGTGGTGATGGAATTCCACGTGGACAGGAACCGCTGGAGTCTCCCCCCGACAGGTGTTATGTGGTCGGGGGGAAGGGAGAGGGCGTCACTGTTTGTTCTTAGGGGAGGACCTGGTATTGCCGTAACCACGTCCTCTGCCCTTGGTGCTGGAGCCACGATATCCACCTCGGGTGTTTTTATCGTAGAAACTCTGTGTGCCCCATTTATTGTAGGTTTGCTGTGCCCCCTGTCCTCTACCTGCACCTCTATTTCCGGGGCGACGAAAGGAGCCACTACGAAATGTCTGCGTTTGCAGAGCCCCCATTGACTTTGCAGTGTCCGTGTCTTTCTTTATCTTTTCTAAGGTGGCGTCAACCTCCGGTCCAAATAAGTAGTCGGGGTTGACCGGTTGATTGAGGATGTTATTTTGGACCTCTGGTTTGAATCCGGAGATTCGTAACCAGGCGTGTCGTCGTAGCATGACGCTGGTGTTTATTGCCCTTGCAGCAGTGTCTGCAGCATCTAGTGCACACTTGATGGATGCATTTGTGAGCAGTTGTCCCTCCCTGATGAGGAGCTCCGCTGCCTCCTTGTACTCGTCTGGCAGGTGTTGGAGTAGGGACTCTAACGTGTCATAGTGTGAGCGGTCGTAGCGAGCTAGGAGTGCCTGTGTATTGGCGATGCGCCATATGTTTGCTGCCTGGGCTGCAATCCGTTTGCCGGAGGTCTCTAGAACCTTGGACTCTTTGTCCGGGGGAGGAGCATCACCAGTTGTCTGCGAGTGTGCCCGTTTGCGAGCATTGGCAACCACAATGGAGTCCAGAGGCAATTGGCTCCTAATGTACGTGGGGTCCCCAGGTGCGGGTTTGTATTTTTTCTCGATCCTGGGGTTTATTACCCGTGCCCTGGTGGTCTCTTTGAAAATGTCCTTTGCTGGCTTGAGGACACCTTTTAACATGGGCAGAGTTTTTACAGTCCTCTCGGAGGATGCGAAAGTGTCCACCAAGAAATCATCCTCGATAGTGTCTGAGTGGAGTTGCACTCCATGATTGGCTGCGGCCCGTTCAATGAGGGCGTTGAATGCAGCAGTATCCTCTGTGGGGGACGTTTTTGCGCCATAAAGTTGTGTGTCCTGTGTATCCAGAGCGGCACCTGGCTCTACGGGGTCATCCCAGACCTGATCAGGGTCTTGCTGGCCCTCAGGGTCCATGTCTTCGGGGTATGTGGCGTTGTCACCCATGTAGTCTTCCACTGCATCCGTGTCGGAGTGCGTTGGAGAGAATGATGGATCTGTGTAAGAGGTGTGGATGCGTTCATAAAGAACTGGTTCCGATTCCGCCGGCATTTTTTGTTTTAGCGGGATCCTATAAGAGTCCAAAGCGTGCCCTGAAGTGATCTTCCGCTTTCGGAGCATAAGCCTGCCGGTGTCGGCGTCGATGAAGTGGGACGGCGATGTCCCAGTAGTCGAGTGTTCGGCAGATGGAGACCTTGTCTGGGTAACGCGGGTTCTGATTTCGAACATCTTCGGCGCCGTGGATGGCGGCAAACCAAAGGTGATGTTGGCCGGTGCCGAAGGTGCCTTCTGTGCCCGTTTCGGTTCGGAGCCCGACGAGGTCTGGAGGGCTGCCTTTTCCCTGATGCGTTGTAAGGACGCTGCCACTTGTTGCACCTGGAACGCCGACGGTTCTTTGGCGCCGAGAGGTTCCGTCGAGGCAGGTGTGGACTTCTTCGAAGTTATTGGGTCATCGAGCCGCGGAGGGGTAGTAGCCGTCGACGGCGTCGATGAATGTACCTTAGTAGGTGCCTTTGAGGTGGATAGCGATGCAGTGGCCATTTTCACCTTGATGGCTGGTGCCGATTGCTTCGGTGCCGGGGGCCTTGGCGCTTTGACGGTACCGATGGATTTTCTTCTTGGGTCGGCGCCGACATCGGCTGCAGCGAATTCGGCACCGAAGTCCCTTTTGTTGCGGTCGGAGCCGACGGGTTTGGCTGGCGTCGAAGGTGTGGTGGTCCTCGAGCCGACCAGTGTCAGTTTCACTTTCGGTTTCTGTTGAACCGGTGCGATGATTGGTTTCGCTTTCGAGGTAGGGAAACCAGTCTTTTTAGGTAACAATGGCTCTCGCTGAACGTCCGTGGCCGGGCCAGAGGGCGGGGCCGAGGAACTGCGGGATTGGTCTTGGGTAAGGCCCGAAGGCGATCCCTCGACCGGAGCCGTCGACTGACTCACTGGGATATCCTCCATTTGGACGGGTAGGCCTTGCTCCTCACCGGAGCTACCTTCTTCGGCCCCTAAGGCCTCGTCGTAGTCTCCTACCTCATCGTCGGCTTCTTCCCTGTGAAAAAGCTCTTCATCGACATCTTCCGATCGGGAACCGTGTTCGGAAGTGGCGCTGGAGGGTGTATTTTCCACGCTTTCGACATCTTCGTCCGCGGTGCTGAAGATGTTGGTCGGGGCCGGTGCCGCTTGCTGCGCTTCCAGTCGCGCGGCTCGTCGATTCCGCAGAGTCTTCTTGGAGCGGAATCGGGCACAGGCCATGCATTTCGATTCGTCATGATCCGGTGAGAGGCATTTGTTACACACCGGGTGGACGTCGATATGGGGGTATTTGGCGTGGCAAACAGGACACCGCTTGAATGGGGTCCTCGATTCCATCGTCGAAGTTCGGTCGATGGTCAGATTTAATGGATCCGAAAAGTTGCTAAAGTCGCTAAACTAGCTGTAAACTGTCGATACCGATCGGGAACAGTACCGTCGAGAACTAAAGGCCTTTTGGCCTGAAACTAGATTTTCCTAACTTGAGTCAAGATAAGCACATCCGAACCCAATGGCGGAAAAAAACAATCTGAGGATGGAGAGGATGCCCATGCGCACTGTAGTCCAGGGGAGGAGTCACCTATCTCAGGATACTTCGAAGACTCTTCCAGGACAACAACGTGCAAACATCCGGACCCAAAACTAGGCGGCGATCTATGCACAGATATGAATTCAGCAGCCCACATGCCTCGAACAAGGAGGGACTTCTTTTCGTTGATAACGAAGCCCAGTCCTTGCAGCAAGGCCACCGCCGTCTGTAGTTGCTCCGTCACCAACTTCAGGTACTGAGCCAAGAGGAGGAGGTCGTCGAGGTAAATGATGAGGTGGAACCCCCAAGCTCTGAGGTACTCCACCACTGGCTTGAGGACCTTGATGAAGCACCAAGGAGCGGAGGATAGCCCAAAAGGGAGGGTAGTGAACTCCTATGCCTAGCCCTTCCACAGGAATTGAAGAAACCAGTGGTGAGGGAGGGACGATCGGGACTGCCAAGTATGCATCTTTTAGGTCTAGATGCACCATGCAGTGGTTTGGGCGCAAGAGGTCGCACAGCAGGTGGATTCCCTCCATTTCGAAATGGCTATAAGCCAACCAGCTGTTGAACTCCCTTAGGTTTATGACCAGGGGTTGCACCCCATCAGACCTGTCCACCAAGAAACGGTTGCTTAGGAAACCCTGTGGGTGGAGGGAGGCATGGGCAATCGCCCCTTTGCATAGTAGGTCCATCACCTCCTTGTCTACCAGGGCTATTTGTGCTTCTGAAAAGAGGAGAGGTCGTGGGCAAACCCACTGGACCGGACACCCGTAGAATTCTATACGGAAACCCTTGATGGTTTGGAGAACCGATGAATCCGAGGTAATGGCCTCCTAATTGTGCATGAACAAAGCCAACCTGCCCCCTACTTGTGACTGTGAGGAGAGGCAAACTCTTACCTGGCTGGGCCTCGAAGTGACACCTGGCGGTGCCTCTGGAGCCTCGACACCTGTAGTTTCTTCTGGATTGGAAGAACTCTCCTTGCATAGATTGCTCCTGTTTTCTTGAAGTTTCTGGCAGGGGCTTGGGTATAGAAGCGGCCGGTCAGGCGCCCCTGCCACGGCCGGCCCCGACGAGAACCTTCGGGTGGAAAACCCTCTTTATAGAGGCTTGCGCCTTGTCCAAGATGGTAAATGTGGCCACAAATTTGCACAATTCCTTAACAAACGGCTCCCCGAAGAGCCTCCCTTGAGCCACTGCGCCTGCCTCTGAGGAAGCGATGTCCCCAAGTTTGGGGTCAACCTTTAGCAGAAGGAAACGCCGTCTCGCAGTTGAGAGGGCGCAATTAGCGTTACCCTGAAACAACTTTGGCACGATGAGACCAGCCTGACACAGACTCAGGAAAGAGAGGGGAATTGGAAGGCTTAGTTTCCTCAAAAAGGTCCAAGATCTTGGTGAGTGGGCCACAGGCGTCCAGGAGCTTACCCTGGCACGCCTTCCAGGACCTATCAATCCCTTTCTTGGGGTTATGGATGTACTTTCACAGAAACATGGCCATTCTGGGGGCAATCTCAGCAGTGAGCGCCACATTACCGGTGAGGGCTGGGCACGGGCATTCTGCCTTAAGGCAAGCTCTAACCTTCTCCAGGGGCTTCCTAAGTCGACTCGCTACGAACTGGGCGACCTTGTCTCCAGGAACCCATTCTGTGGAACGTGGGTGCAGGAGGTCCTCATGGACCAGCATGTCACGCGCATGTGCACACGAGCAGCCGCCATGTGGGTTTCTGTCAAGGCTCATTAAGCCTTGTGTGCCTCTCTCCACCTTGTTTTATTTACTTTTTTCACGCGCGCACACAACTCCCGGTCACGATCACTTTCGCTGCACCCCGCGCACACAACTCCTGGTCGCGATCACTTTCACTGCACCCGTACTCGAAACCTTGCCTGTAATAGGTTCTAAATTGTGCCCCAACCAGATTGTCCAAACAGTGACTTTTATTGCTGTAGTAAAACGACATCACGGTTAGCGATGTTAATATGGCTACTGCGATTGGTATATGTATTATTTAAATGTTGTTCCTCTTAAAGTCAACATTGTTTTTGGTCTCAATAATATCATTAGTAAACAGTCCACTCAAAATATGTCCTATATCCTTTTTTCTGTCTTTCTGTTTCTTTCTCCTTCTCTCTCACCCTGCTAAATCACTCTGTATATCTCTCTGGCTGCTTCTCTCTCTCCATTGAATCTCCCCCCCGTCCCTCCCTTTTCGTTCGCCTTTTATCTTTCTCCAGTCTCTCATGATTTTACTACTTTCTCCTCTCCCTGTGTTATCTCCCGTCTTCCCCCCTCTCACTCTCTCTCCTTTTTCTATTGATCTGTTTCCTCACTCTTTCTTTCTTCTCGTTTTCTCCACGTCTTTCTCTCCATTTGTTTCATTGTATCTTCCCTCTAATGTTATTTTTCTCGTTCTCTTTCTTTCTCCCTGTCTTCTCTTCTCCCTCTCATCTCTCTCTCTGTCATCTTGCTTTTTCTATCTTCTCTCCATTCTCCCTCACCTCTCACACTCTAGTTAAATGCCTCTTTTTCTCTCTGCTCCCACTCCTTCTGCGTGTCTCTCTCTCCCTCTCTCTGTCTCTTCCTATACCGATCCCCCGTCTTACGTTCAGATAAGGACAGAAAATGTGGGTTCTTTGAAAGGAAGTGCTAGCTCTGTTCAATTAAAGTTGTGGCAGACATTACGTAATGAGAAGTGCTAGTAAGTGTAGCACTAAATGTATAGCGGATTTGGTCATATATATGCTGCTACTGCCCTACTACATGTAACGCCTTCCTGCTGAGGAGTTAAGGTACTCTTATAATACATATACAGCAGTCTGCTGAGCGGCACTGAAACTGCCCCATTAGGAAGTAAAGCAGCCCTGCTGATAAGTTATGGCACTGCCCCACTAAACGTAAACATCGCGGCTGAGAAGGTCTGGGACGCTCGATTAATAGATTTATAGCAGTCTGCTGAATCCGCTGATACTTACTGTCCGATGAAACAATAAAGTAGCCCTGCTGAGAAGTTCTTGTACTGTCCATTTAAAGTCTAAACTAGCAATGCTGAGAAGTGCTTCTACTGTCCTAATAAAAAGTAAAGAAGCCACCAGAGAAGTCCTGATTCTGTTCCACTAAAAGTAAAGATTCCCTGCTGAGATATTCTGGCATCTTCTTCATATATTCTCAACAGTCTGCTGGGAAGTGCTGTGACTGCCCTGTTAAATGATAACACAGGACTGCTGAGAAGTGTTTGTACTGTCCCATTAAAAAGTAAAGCGGCCTTGTTGAGAAGTGTTTGTACTGTCCCACTAAAACGTAAAGCAGCCTTATTGAGAAGTGCTAGTACTGTCCCACTAAGAAGTAAAACAGCCCTTCTGAGGCGTTCAAGCACTGTCCCATTACAAAGTAAAACATTCCCTCTGAGGCGCTCTAGCACTGTCCCTTTACAAAGTAAAACATTCCTTCTGAGGCGTTCTAGCACTGTCCCATTACAAAATAAAACAGTCCTTCTGAGGCGTCCTAGCACTGGGTAGCCCAGCTGAAAAGTGCTGCTGCTGCCCCACTGCCAGTAAAGCATCCTTGCTTAGATGCTCTGCTACTGTCTTAACCCCTTCGCTGCTAGGCCTTTTCCCCCCCCGTGCTAAGCCTTTTTTGGGCTATTTGGCGTAGTGCGCGCTTAGGCCCCTGTAACTTTTTGACCACATAAGGTATCCACGCCAACTTTGCGTCCTTTTCTTCCAACATTATGGGGATTCTAAAGGTACCCAAGGTTTGTGGATTCCCCTGTTGGGGTCCCAGAAATTTGCCAAAATCCAGCAATTTGTTTTTGGAGGGGGGGGCGAATGGGAAAAACGGGCTGCAAATGAAAGCGTCTGGGTATTTCTCTGCAAATGGTATCAAAAAAGGGTTTGTGGGGCTGAAATCACTGTTTTCCCAGCTTTTAGGGAATGACAGACTTTTGTCAGAAAACCAACATTTTTTACACAGTTTTGGCATTTTTCTGGGACATAGCCTTTTTTTTGCTATTTTTTGTGCTTTCAACCTCCTTCCAGTTAATGGTAGAAATGGATGTGAAAGCAATAAGGGATCCTGGAAAGCTATACATTTTAGAAAAGTAAATACAATTCTGAATTCAGCAAGGGGTCATTTGTGTAGATCCATCAAGGTATCTTTATAGAAAAAAACAGTTAAATATAGGAAAAATTGAAAATTAGTTGAAAAAAACAGCCTTTTGTGTCAACGTTTTTACCTGTAACCTCTTCTAATTATGACAGCTCTTTGAAAGCAATATACCGTTACATTCGCTGGACCTTCCTGGTTGTGGGGATATATAGGACTTGTAGGTTCACCAAGAACCCGACAAACCCAGAGTCAAAAACTGAGCAGCAATTTGCAATGGTTTTTTATTATGTTCCGGGTATATAGCAATTATTGTGGGGAAATGTATACATGGAAAAATCGGTATGAAAGACACCTATGTATTTCTGAAATGGGAACAAATTATAGAGTTTAGAAAAAGTACATATTTGCACATTTTCGAATTTGGGTATATACTTACTAGCATGAGAATTATCGGTCATTTTTCAAAATGACTTCTTTTTTACACAATGTCTTTTAATTTGGAAGGCAGAAATGCATCAGAAATCAATAGGTAATAACAGTTGCTTTACAAATCTGAATTACCCTAAGTCTCCAGATAAAAATGGTACCTCACTTGTGTGCGTAGGCATAGCGCCCACAACAGGAAATGGCTCAAAACCCAACGTGAACACACCACATTTTCACAATGAAAATTTACCCTTTTTTTGCGAAGTGTCTAGCTGTAGTTTTTTAAAACTAGCTCTGCCGGCACCTCGGGAAACATAGCAAACCTATACATTTTTGAAAACTACACACCCAGGGGAATCCAGAATGGGGTGACTTGACTGCCTACCACTAGGTTCTGTTACCCAGAATCCCTTGCAAACCTAAAAAATTGTCAAAAAAACACATTTTCCCCACATTTTTGTGGTGGAAAGTTCTGGAATCTGCATGCATCCACAAATTTCCACCCACCCTGCGTTCCCCAAAGTCTCCAGAGAAAAATGGTACCTCACTTGTGTGAGTCGGCCTAGTCCCCGCAACCGGAAACGGCGCAAAACGCAACGTGGACACACCTCAATTTCGCAGAGAAAATGACCCTTTTTTGGCAAAGTACCGAGCTGTCGTTTTTGAACCATAGGTCTGCCGAGACCTAGGGAAACCTAGCAAACCTATACATTTTTGAAAACTAGACACCCAGGGGAATCCGAATTTGCCTAGTTATTATGACGGTAAGTTCCAATTCTATTAAGGACACGGAGGCGAGGATTATGCTTTCTACTCTCTTCGCTTTATTCTGAACAAAACACAGCAGCCAGAGAGATTTTATAGTAATCATGATAATAACAATACACAAAAAACTACAACTCCCTACAACCAGGGAAGCATACTGTAACGTAGTCCATCATCTGTGTCCATAACCATATACAAAGTCCTCTGTTAACTTCCTCCCATCCTCTTTCTTCGCGCATGTCACGCAGTCACATCATTGGTCCTGTTTAGATCCGTCATTCCCTGAAAGAACCAAACAAGGAGGTCAGAAATTGGAAACAGACGACTGTATGTAACACCGCAGCAGAATGTCAAAAATATTCAGACCAAGAAGCCAAAGCCTTAACAAAAAATAATACAGAGAAAAAAGATTACTTACAACCATACGGGCGGGTTCGCACCAACGGTGCCCCGGGCGGGATAATCCTCGCCTCCGTGTCCTTAATAGAATTGGAACTTACCGTCATAATAACTAGGCAAATTCAGATTCTATGTCAGGACCGGAGGCTTCGGATTATGCTAGTTCAAAGCTTACTTACCACTAACTGTGCCATATTGACTACCGGTTTAAATTAAAACCTCTTGAAGGTAGAGTCCGAAGACCAGTCCGCCGCACGCATTAAATCTTCCAGACGCGCTCCCAGCGCAAATGCCTTCGAGGCCATAGCACCTCTGGTAGAATGGGCACCAAACTGCTTCGTGTCAACACCAGCCTCTTGCATAACCCATCGCACTCACCTCGCTATGGTGGGAGAAGAGACCGCTTTGTGTGGTTTCTTGAGAGCAATCAAGAGTTGTCGCTCGCCAGGAGGGCGGAGTTCCTGCGTTAAATCCTCGTAAGCTTTCAGGCAGTCCACCACACATAACTTTGGCGCGTCCCGAAAAGCCGGGTACGAAATTGTTCTTGTATGAGACTTAGTCCTGCGACCTATCGTAAACACAACCCCGTCCGGGGAAAAAGTCCGTGCCGAGATGTCCAAGGCACGACCATCTGAAACTCTCCTGCAGGAGACCAAGCATAAAAGCATCGCCATCTTGGAAGATAATTCTTTCAAAGATAGGTATCTATTAGGTTGTCAAGAAAAAAACAAATTCAAAACCCTGTTGACATCCCAAAGGACGGAATAACGAGGTTCCGGGGGTAACGATAATATTATGCCCCGTAGAAGTCTGCAGACCATAGGATGTTCCCCAATTGGTGCTCCGTCCAAAGGAACGTGACCGGCTGAAACCGCGGATCTGATAGCACTAATGGAGCGATATGCTAGACCTTCCGCCGCCAGGTCGGCGAAGAAATTCAAGAGGGGAACGATTCCTGCGACCACGGGATCCAGATCCCGTCGAAGACACCAACGAACCCATCGTGACCACGCGGATCGGTAACGCTGTCAGCCCAAGCCTTTGACAGGAGGGTCTCAGCCTGTTCCGAAAGTCCCGGCAACGACCACCGTCGCCTGAAAGTCGCCATACCATGAGTCGGAGTGTCCCCTGTGTGACTAGATGTTGAGGCTCCCCGTCCGGGTTCCGAAGAAGTTGAGGATACAGGGGGAGTAGGTTTGGAGAATCCCAGGAAAGTTCCAGAAGAACCGGAAACCACACTTGAGATCTCCATAGGGGAGCTACCAGGGTCACCTCCGCACACTGCAGACGGATCTGGGCCGTCGTTCTCGTTATCATTGAAAACGGGGGAAACGCATAACCGTGTTCCACCCTCCAATCCTGAAGGAAGGCATCCGTGGCAACAGCCATCGGATCCGGCTTCCAACTGAAAAATCGTGAAACCTGATTGTCCAAACGGGAGGCAAAGAGATCCACCGAAAACGGACCCGAAAGAGTGTTCAACCATCGGAAGACCGGAGGGTCCAAGTTCCATAGGCTGGAATCGTAAAGGTGTCTGGAGTGCCAGTCCACTATCTGATTGTGTTGACCCGGGTGATACTCCGCCGTCACCGATATGTGGTGATCCAAGCAGAACTCCCAAAAGTCTTTTGCCAGGTTCGCCAACGTCTGAGAACGGGGCCCCCCCAATCGATTATTATTTTATTTTATAATTTTATATAGCGCTGAATCACCCCGAGGGGTATCTCTGCGCTTGAAACAGATGACTATCCAGGCCCTAGAATTAGAAAAGATGGGTTTTCAGCAGCTTTCTGAACTGTAAAAGGGGCATTTCGCCGCGAAGGTGCTGGGGGAGACTGTTCCAAAAGCTCGGAGCCAAATAAGAAAAAACCTTTGCCTCCCATGCGTGCCCTGTTAATTCTCGGATTCGAGAGAAGCCTTTTTGTACCCGATCTGAGTTAACTACCAGGAATGTAGATGTTCAGTTTCCTGGCAAGATAGGAGGGACTGAGCCTATTCAGTGCCTTAAATATCATACAGCCCATTTTAAATTCTACTCTTTTTTTTAACTGGTAACCAATGCAGTTTGGACAGCAAAGGCAAAGAGGGGGTCCTAGCTGGTGACCCGGTTACCAAGCGGGCTGCCGTGTTTTGTATGACCTGTAATTTACCCAGTGAGGCTACATGCGTGGAGAGTAGCAAGGCATTAGAGTAATCAATCCTGCTCATGCTGCGTGCCTGTATCAGGGTTTTTCTGGTGGAGATGGGGAGCAAAGGAAAGATTCTCCTAAGCAGACTCAGAATATGGTAGCAGGTGCCGACAGTAGTATTGATGTGGGTATCAAGAGTGAGTTTAAGATCAAGTTTGATACCCAGATTTTTAACCTCCTCCTTAGGGGTAGGAGCTTTACCCAACTTCTCAGGCCACCAACTAGGCGACCAGCTGATAGCCGCACCCCCAAACAACATAATCTCAGATTTTTCTGAGTTTAACTGGAGGTAGTTTGTTTTCATCCAGGAGGCAATTGCACTCATACCCTGGGAGAAAATATGTTGCATGTCAGATCTTTTAGCGGACTGCGGAGATGTTGTCCATTTTCAAAAGGACGCAAGACTGCACTCTGTCCTTGGTCCAACATCGTACCGCGAAAGAACCCGCTAGCAATTCTAAGCAGTTGATATGAAAAATCTGCTCGTCTGCTGACCAAACACCTCCGGTGGAAAAATCTCCGCACCGGGCGCCCCAACCCAGTCTGCTGGCGTCGAACTCGATAATCAAATCCGGAACGGAGCCGAAGATCGCGCGGCCGTTCCAAGTCTCCATATGGGTGAGCCACCAAGCAATTTACTCCTTAGCCTCTGCGGCGAGCGGGACCACATGATCGTATGACCGACCCCTCCTGAGGGGGTGGGCCTTGAGACGCTGCAGGGCCCGATAATGCAAGGGACCTGGAAAAATCGCCTGGATCGAGGAAGACAGAAGGCCCACAATTCTGGCCAAATGACGTAGGGAGATAGTTGGTTTGGATACTGTTCGGCGGAGCTCGTGGCGAATCTTCGCCATCTTCCGAGACGGAAGACTCAGAGTCACTTGAACGGAATCCACCACAAAACCTAGAAAGGTGATTGACTGCGAAGGCTGAAGGATGGACTTCGCTGTGTTGATAACAAACCCCAGATCCTGTAAAAGAGATACGGTTTGTAGGAGTTGAAGCAATAGGGTTTGAGGATACTGGGCCATTAGGAGAATATCGTCTAAGTAGACGATCATGCGAATACCCCGCGCTCGGAGACGCTCCACCGCAGGATGAAGCACCTTGGTGAAACACCACGGCGCCGAGGAAAGTCCGAATGGAAGGGACGTGAACTCGTACACCAGACCCCCCCAAGAAAACTGCAGGAACCGTCGGTGGGGCGGATGAATGGGAATTGCCAGGTAGGCGTCCTTCAGATCCAGACGCGCCATCCCATCGGATGGCCCAGCAAATCGCGCAGCAGATGGATCCCCTCCATCTTGAAATGGCGATACACTAACCAAACTTTGAATTCTTTGAGATTGATTACGGGCCATCGACCCCCATCGGCTTTGTCTACCAGGAATATATTGCTGAGAAAACCGTGCGGATGCAGAGTTGAGCGGCAAATGGCTCCTTTGCGCAGCAACTCGGAGACCTCTTCGTCGATCAACTGTGCGTCCCGTGGGCTGAAATGAAGCGGGCGAGGCCGCGTCTCCTGACGAGGGCTGTCTAGAAATTCTACATGAAAGCCCCGAAGCTCTGAAGGACCCATACATCGGACGTCAACGCCACCCAAGCCTCTTGGAAGCACGCTAGCCGCCCCCCTATAAGAATCCGATCTGAGGGAAGGACACTTACCGTTTGAATTTCCGCCTCCGGAGTTGGACTTGAAACCTCCTCGGCCTCTAAAACGCTGTCCTCGCGTTGGATAAAAGTTGGTGTAGTTCGCGGTCGAATTATATTGGCCACGGCCAGAGCCTTGTCCCCTTGAAGGGTTTTGCTGGAACCCTCGGCCGGCCGAGCGGCTCCTACCACAACCGGCCCCGCGGAAAACCCGCTGGGTAAACACTCTCTTAATGCTAGACTTGGCCTTGTCCAACGATGTAAAGGTAGATACAAACCTCCCAAGTTCCTTAACAAAGGGTTTGCCGAAAAGACCCCCTTGAGCCACGGCCCCAGCCTCTGAAGAAGCCAGATCCCCAAGCTTGGGATATAATTTGATCAACAATGAGCGGCGACGCTCAGTTGATAGAGCGCAATTCGCGTTCCCCATAAAAATGATGGCGCGCTGGGCCCAATTAGATAAGACCTCAGGAGAAATTGTCGAGCCTGTCACCTTAGCCTCCTGCGCCATGTCTAAGATTTTAGCCAATGGACCGACGGCATCAAGGAGTTTGTCCTGACAGGACCGCCAGGATCTATCAATGCCCTTCCGGGGATCTTTGACATATTTCGCTAGAAAAGTGGCCATTTTGGAATCTAACTCTCCTTCTCCAGAGGTTTGCGGAGAGGGTTTGCCAGGAAACAAAAAACCTTATCCCCCGGGACCCAAGCTGAGGACCGAGGATGCATAATATCATCGAGATTCAGCATCCTCCTCCAACGCCGCCGAAGAGGCTGTCGGAGTTGGACGCCAAGGGCGGGATGACCCCCCTTCCTCATCGGTATCCCCCTGGGTATCATTGTCCGTCGCCGGGGATGGGGGATCTGGGATATCTTGGGGCGGAGCCTCCGATGGAGCGACGGGAACAGACGGGGTCGCCTTCGCCAAAAACGCCGTCTTAAGGCATCTACATCTAAACCCTCTGAACGCTGTTTTTTGAGGGGCGGGGGGGTACCCTCCTGACCTTCTCCAGGGGTCAGCACAATGCCCCCACGCGCCGCCGCCAACCTATTACATTCCTGTACTATTCTGTCGGAGAGGCGTTGTTCCATAGGCCCCACTACCTCATTAACCACCCGGTAAATGGAGTCATCAACTGCATCAAAGAAGTCATCATTAAACTGTAGGTACTCCTGCACCTCCGCCTCATAATACTCAGACTGACCAGCCATTGCAGTAAAGGTAAGTACTCACAGGGATACACAACTACCACCCAAGGTCCCTGGTAAGAAAACAGAAGAATACACCTCAAACTCGTAGGTCAAGTTTTAGAGCAGGCCGGAGGCGGCAAGGATTAGGGTAGCCCAGAGGGATACAAATAGGGGCGCACCACAACCCACACACAACCTGACCGGGTATCTACCTCCCCAGCGCGCTGGAAAAGTGAATGTGTGCCTAGCAATACATGAAACGCCCGCGCAATGCGTGGGAATTGGCAAGGTGCATACAGCGCTGTTGAAAGCGTGTCAACCGACGTTACAATACCGCACTACAGACCCCCACTGGGGCGTTCAAAAGCTCTGGGGAATACAATCCGCGATGCGGACGTCAGGGTGAGGTAGCAGGGGCAAGGCTCGATGACCGTTACTCTCGCGGCGCGCTCCTCATCTGAAGAGCCGAACCGCGAGAGCAACGAGACGTACGAGTCCCCCTAGCGGCTGTAAATGACGCCGCACCAGCAGGGAAGCCGGCCGCGTAAGGAGCGAGACGCGTTCTCGCGGCCGGCAAGGGGATCTGAAAAGCAAACAGCAATATAGAACCCCACAGCGCTACCAAACAAAGCGAAGCGCACAAATCATTACACAATCAAAATATACCACAAAGTCATGAGAGAAAAACAAAAGAGTACTCATCTGGCTGCGAAGCAGCGAAGAAAGAGGATGGGAGGAAGTTAACATAGGACTTTGTATATGGTTATGGACACAGATGATGGACTACGTTACAGTATGCCTCACTGGTTGTAGGGAGTTGTAGTTTTTTGTGTATTGCTATTATCATGATTACTATAAAATCTCTCTGGCTGCTGTGTTTTGTGAAGCGAAGAGAGTAGAAAGCATAATACGAAGCCTCCGGTCCTGACATAGAATCCAGGATGGGGTGACTTAGCTGCCTCCCACCAGGTTCTGTTACCCAGAATCCCTTGCAGACCTAAAAAATTGTCCAAAAATCCACATTTCCCCCAAATTTCTGTGGTGGAAGTTCTGGAATCTGCGTGGATCCACAATTTTCCACCCACCCCGCGTTCCCCAAAGTCTTACGAGAAAAATGATACCTCATTTGTGAGGGTCGGCCTAGTGCCCGCGACAGGAAACGGCGCAAAATGCAACGTGGTCACACCTCAATTTTGCAGTGAAAAATGACCCTTTTTTGGCAAAGTGCCTAGCTGTCATTTTTGAACAATAGGTCTGCCGGGACCTAGGGAAACCTAGCACACCTATACATTTTTGAAAACTAGACACCCATGGGAATCCAGGATGGGGTGACTTGACTGCCTCCCACCAGGGTCTGTTACCCAGAATCCCTTGCAAACCTAAAAAATTGTCCAACAATCCACATTTTCCCCAAACTTCTGTGGTGGAAAGTTCTGGAATCTGCGCGGATCCACAATTTTCCACCCACCCCACGTTCCCCAAAGTCTTACGAGAAAAATTATACCTCATTTGTGCGGGTCGGCCTAGTGCCCGCGACAGGAAACGGCGCAAAATGCAACGTGGTCACACCTCAATTTCTCAGTGAAAAATGATCCTTTTTTGGCAAATTGCCTAGCTGTCGTTTTTGAACCCTAGCTCTGCGGGCACCTTGGGAAACCTAGCAAACCTATACATTTTTGAAAACTAGACACCCAGGGGAATCCAGGATGGGGTGACTTGACTACCTCCCACTAGGGTCTGTTACCCAGAATCCCTTGCAAACCTAAAGAATTGTCCAAAAAAAAACACATTTTGCCCACATTTCTGTGGTGGAAAGTTCTGGAATCTGCAATTTTCCACCCACCCGTGTTCCCCAAAGTCTTACGAAAAAAATGGTACCTCACTTGTGCGGGTCGGCCTAGTGCCCGCGACAGGAAATGGCGCAAAACTCAACGTGGTCACACCTCAATTTCGCAGTGAAAAATGACCCCTTTTTTTGCAAAGTGCCTAGCTGTAGTTTTTGAACCCTAGCTCTGCGGGCACCTTAGGAAACCTAGCAAACCTATACATTTTTGAAAACTAGACACCCAGGGGAATCCAGGATGGGGTGACTTGACTGCCTTCCACCAGGGTCTGTTACCCAGAATCCCTTGCAAACCTAAAAAATTGTCCAAAAAAACACATTTTCCCCACATTTCTGTGGTGGAAAGTTCTGGAATCTGCGTGGGCCACAATTTTCCACCCACCCCGCGTTCCCCAAAGTCTTACGAAAAAAATGGTACCTCACTTGTACGGGCCGGGCTAGTGCCCGCGACAGGAAACGGCGCAAAACGCAGCGTGGTCACACCTCAATTTCGCAGTGAAAAATTACCCTTTTTTGGCAAAGTGCATAGCTGTAGTTTTTGAACCCTAGCACTGCGGGCACCTTGGGAAACCTAGCAAACCTATACATTTTTGAAAACTAGACACCCAGGGGAATCCAGGATGGGGTAACTTGACTGCCTCCCACCAGGGTCTGTTACCCAGAATCCCTTGCATACCTAAAGAATTGTAAAACAAAACACATTTCCCCCACATTTCTGTGGTGAAAAGTTATGGAATCTGCGTGGATCCACAATTTTTCCACCCACCCCTCGTTCCCCAAAGTCTTACGGAAAAAATGGTACCTCACTTGTGCGGGTCGGCCTAGTGCCCGCGACAGGAAACAGCGCAAAACTCAACGTGGTCACACCTCAATTTCGCAGTTAAAAATGACCCTTTTTTTGGCAAAGTGCCTAGCTGTAGTTTTTGAACCCTAGCTCTGCGGGCACCTTGGGAAACCTAGCAAACCTATACATGTTTTAAAACTAGATACCCAGGGGAATCCAGGATGGGGTGACTTGACTGCCTCCCACCAGGGTCTGTTACCCAGAATCCCTTGCAAACCTAAAAAATTGTCCAAAAAAACAAATTTCGCCCCACATTTCTAAGGTGGAAAGTTCTGGAATCTGCGTGGATCCACAATTTTCCACCCACCCCGCGTTCCCCAAAGTCTTACGAAAAAAATGGTACCTCACTTGTGCGGGTCGGCCTAGTGCCCGCGACAGGAAACGGCGCAAAACGCAACGTGGTCACACCTCAATTTCGCAGTGAAAAATGACCCTTTTTGGGCAAAGTACCTAACTGCAGTTTTTGAACCCTAGCTCTGACGGCACCTAGGGAAACCTACCAAACTCACACATTTCTAAAAACTAGACACCCGGGGGCTTCCAGGGAGGTATGGCTTGCATGGATCCCCCAACGTTTCCTTACCCAGAATCCCATGCAAACCTAAATTTTAGCTGAAAAAAATCACTCTTTTCACACATTTTTGTGTGGGAAAGTGGTGGCATCACCGGGCTCACTCAAATTTCCCACCACCCAGCGTTCCCCCAGGTCTCCCGGTAAAAATAGTGCCTCACTTGTGTGGGAGGCCCAAGTACCCTCTTGCAAAACCAGGTTGTTTGGTGATAGGCAATTTTAATGTCGCCTCAATACGTTTTGGGCCCCAGCCTGTCGCGGGTACTTGGGCCTCCCACACGAGTGAGGCGCCATTTTTATCGGGAGACCCGGGGGAACGCTGGGTGGCAGGAAATTTGTGTCAGTCCCACGCAGATTCCAGAACTTTCAACGACAGAAATGTGAGGAAAATGTGTTTTTTTGGACACATTTTTAGGTTTACAATGGATTCCGGGTAACAGAACCTGGTGAAAGCCAGTCAAGTCACCCCATCCTGGATTCCCCAGGGTGTCTAGTTTTTAAAAATGTACAGGTTTGCTAGGTTTCCCTATGTGCCGGCTGCGCTAGGGCCCAAGTAGGCATATTGCTAAAAACAAATCCGTGCCTAGTCTGCTTTCTGCCGCCCTGGGGGGGGAGGGGGGGATATCGGGGGATGAGGTTGCCCTGACATGCTCCCAAGGGGGGCAGAAACACTGTGGCTATTTGTTTAAGGGGTGGGGGCATGGGCATGCAAGTTTTGGGCAGCCCCACTCTAATTCAAATTTGCCCCCCAACAAAACCCTGGCGTCAGGGGGCCAGGAGGGGCTGAAAGTCCACTAGACGCCAGGGAGTTTTTTGGGCAAATTTTAATTGGGGGCTGCCCAAAACAGGCATGCCATAGCTCCCACCCTAATTAAAATGTGCCCATAAAAACCCAAGGCGTCTAGTGGGCTTCTTGCCCCCAGGGGGGCAGATTGGGGGCTACTGCCCCATCTGCCCCCCAAGGGGGGCAGGAAGGCTGTAATTTTTGCATGGGCATGCCCATTTTGGGATGCCCCACTATAATTCAAATTTGCCCCCAAAAACACCCTGGCATCTAGAGGGCTTTATGCCCCCCCGGCGGGGCAGATTGGGGGCTAATGCCCCATCTGCTTCCCAGGGGGGGCAGAAAGACAAATTTCGTGGCCGGGGGCATCGGCATGCCCGTTTTGGGTAGCCCGCACCCCTAATTAATACCCCATAAGAAAATCCCTGGTGTCTAGTGGGCTTTCTAACCCCCGGGGGGGGGGGCAGATTGGGGGATACTGCCCCATCCACCCCCCAAGGGGGCATAAAGGCTGTAATTGTGTGTGTGTGGGGGGGGGGGGTATTGGCATGCCCGTTTCGGGAAGCCCCCATCCCCCCCAAAAAATGGGGCAAAAACAAAATCCCTGGCGTTTAGCGGGCTTTCTCCCCCAGGGGGGGCAGAAAGACTAATCCTGTGCCTGGTGGGATGGGGGCATCGGCATGCCCATTTTGGGCAGCACCCACCCCTAATGAAGTACTTATTTGATAATCCCTGGTGTCTAGTGGGCTTTCTACCCCCCCCCCCCGAGGGAGCAGATTGGGGGCTACTGCCCTTATCTACCCCCCAGGGGGGCAGAAAGACTAATGGTGCCAAAAGAATTTATGGGGGGAGCAAAGGCCCTTGCCCAAGGGGCCGCTCTCCCCTCCCTGGTGCCTAGTGGGTGGGTCCCTGCTTGGGGATCGCCCTTCTGGGGCGATCCCCAAGCAGGAATCCACTAGGGAGGGGTACCATTGGAAAGGGGAGAGTCTCCCTTTTCCAACGATACCTCTCCTGAGTTTCTACGTGCTCAGGGGGCTGAGATAGCCCCCTGAGCACGTAGAAACTTAAACTGAAATGAGCCTCTTGGTTTCACTGAAATGACGTCGGCGCGACGTGCGCGCCGATCGTCAATTCAGGGAAACCAGGGGGGAGGACTCGGGAGCTGGGGAAGCTCTTCCCCAGCTCCCGAGGCTATTTTAGGTTAATGGGAATCCCTCTGGTGCCTGCACCAGAGGGATTTCCTACGCGATGTTTCATGACGAGCTGGACTCGTCATGAGCACACGACCACTGTGTGCCATGACGAGTCCAGCTCGTCATGAGCATCGTAGGGGTTAATATATTTACAGCAGCCTGCAGAGAAGTGCTGGTACTGTCCCACTAAACATAAACCATCCCTGCTGAGAAATTCTGCTACTCTGCTAATATATTTACTGCAGTGTGCTGAGAGGCGCTGATCCTCTTCCATTAAAGCTTCCCCGATAAGAAGTGCTCGTACTCTCCCATTCAAATGTAAAGTAGCTCTGCTGGTAGTTTCCCATAACTTGTCTGGGACAAGTGTTGCGAAATCCTTGTATTGCCACATTGAAACCACAGCACCCAGCTAAGAAATGGTACCATTAAAGGGATTTTAGCCTTGCTGAGAAGTGGAAGCAATATCCAGTTCATAGTAAATCAGTTCTGCTACTAAGTACCGGCACTATCTCATTATTGCAGAAATTAGACATTTGGGTCATGCCCATTTAAAAAAAAAAAAGTGCCCCTACAGTCTGTTAAAGTATATAGCATTCTTGGTGATAGGTGATATCACTTTCACATTGAAGCAGGGATGTGGAATTCCTATAGCCCGACGCCTCAGACATATTGTTTGGGGTCAAGGGCAACAAGTTTTCATGTGGTTTTTAGGTCTCGGGACCATCCGGTCGGCAGACCGGAAGTCCGGAGATTTAATGACTTGGGAGAAGAGGGGCTTGAACCCGCCCCTCTTCTGCCCTGTTCTCCATTGGCTGGCCTAGTAAATGCTGGCCAGCCATTGGAGAAGAGGTCCCGTCACTCCAATCATGCCCGTCCTTTTCGGATCAGGGGGCGTGTTTTTTGCGAAAAGTCTCAGGGAGGAGACAACAGCAAAACACGCCCCCCAATCCGAAAAGGAGGCTGCCTTTCTCCGAGGCATCTGCTCTGCCTCGGAGAAAGGCGGTGGTGTTCCTGGCGTCCTCTCCCCCTGCTCTTACTCTGTATGCTAAATATTGATTCAGCCGTGAGCTTCTACATCAACATTCTCCGATTCTCCCACAAACTGGCTTAATACATACTTCTGAGAACACAATTTTCAGAAAATTGATAGGAAATCTTTACGCTCAATTAAATGTATTTTACTGCGAGTCCAAGATCTTGACCATATCATATTCATCTACTCAGATTTGAAAGTACGTTGAAAAAAGCTTCTATAAAATATTATATAAAGTATAAAGTAAAATCCTCAAGTGACATATTTTAATCCGTCCTCCTAATGAACATCAGCGTTTGTATTTTTAATAACTTTTTAAAAGTAGATTCATGGATAGGATGTTATATGTCAGTACTTAGTTGCTGGTCTATGGATTATCGCGATAAAATAAACTTGACATTATGGAGATCCGATGTAATGACAATTGTTTTGGGGAGATAGTGCGTCAACTACGAGGAACGGGGACTGTTGTTGAATCAAGTAAGCTCTGGCTGCAGGAAAAGGTGAAATACATGAGTAAGGTTGTTTATTTAGGATATCTATTCTTTCATAACCCTGGAATACAAAAAAACAGGCTCCACGACCTGCGTTCTGCAACTAAGAGACACAAAGCTGATATTTACAAATGAAACAATCCACGTTTCTCAGAAAGTGCTTGTGTAAGCAAGTGGCCAAGAGAAGACACAGCAGAATACCGGCGCGGGCAGGGCGCGTCAAACTACAAATACGGCGGCTTCTCCCTGCCTCTCGCTTCAACGAAGGAAACAAGCATTTACAATGCAACGGTCTCGGCATTGTTAAAGTTAGAGCTATTGGCATTGCTCATGACAATGCCGTTTCTTTAAAACCAAAAACATAAACAAAAATAATGTCATGAGCAATGCCAATAGCTCTAACTTTACCAATGCCGAGACCATTGCATTGTAAATGCTTGTTGTCCTTGGGACAAGTAGGCCCAACCTCCTTCAGCACAAAACCTTTGGCTGCCAGTTTGCTGTACCACATTATGGATCAGGGAGGGGCACTGTCTGCAGTTAAGGTAATATTTTTGTCCATATGTTAATTCTGGTCAAACTTCTATTTATGGTTCATTAATTGAAAGCCTTTATTATTAGTGTGAGCGCTCTAAGTAAATATTGTAAGCTCTGACTGCACTACTGACAGTGGTTCCCGTATAAAAATGTGTACACACGTATTCAAAGTTTAGCAATATGAGGCTGTCAAAATGCTCCCAGAATGCTCTGTGATTTGATGCAAATATATGCATAAGCTTGAGAGCAAGATTGATGATTCTTTGCCTTCAAAATTAAATTTTCATAAAAAATGAAAGCAGGAAAAAAATAATTTCCCTCAACTACTGTAAAATTTCTTTGCAGCATCATTTAGTAACGTGTTGATGCATGCTAGTATTTGCCAGAAATAGTCATAATGGAAAATCAGTGTAATCAGTTTCAATAAGACTATGGGAAACAAAAATAAAAAAGCATTGGCAAAGCCAGTAGGCCTGAAATTGGTGGTTAGCTTTTTACTTTTATTAATGTGTGATTTGTTTTCGCATTGTTTTCGTAAAACCTTATTGGTGTGGGAGCTGCCAGGCCCTCACCATTATAACAAACATTGGCAAAAGCAAAAATAGGTTTTGGTCTAAAAAAGGAAACACTGCCACAGTAGTTACTGGCAGTGAACAAAACTACTTTGTGTGCCGATATCCTCTTTGTGAAAGAGCAGAATGCTGTCACTCACAGTGAAGCCAGCCAATACAGAGAGACTGAATTTTAATAAACGCAAAAGGTCATGGTCAACACCAGGCCAAATTAGGGGCCCAATTATTAAAGAAAGTCTCAAAAGTGCACACATGGTATATGTCATTGCATTAAGTGCAGCTATACGGCTTTCGTGAACTCCCAAGAATTTACAGAAGTGGGACAAGAAATAGCACTCCTAGAATATATTTGTGAACTGCATTTTAGCATGAACAAATATGCATGTGTAGATTTGCTCATGCGAAAATCTGAGTGTTTGCAAGTTTACTTTCCCTCCAACCACTTTTTTCCCAACTCTGTAACGTGGTTTACGTCTGCCATTGTCAGAAGTGAATTTCCAAAGTTTCTCAGTATGGGAAAAGATTAAAGAAGAGTTGTTGAAAACCATTAATAGATGCAAGTTAGTAGGTTTGCACAGACTCAAAAGGGCATTCTAACCCAGGAACTACTGCTTACCACTACCCTCAGCCCAAGTATGTACATCTGCGTAAACGTGGCAACATAAGGGCATTGCAAGCATTCAAATACTACTATGGTATGAGCCTTGCAAAATCAGAGAGACTATATCAGAGCTCTTATATAATGAGATTGCTGCCATACTTTGTCGCCGCACTACATGGCACCAAAGGGACAAGTGGATATTGTTACAGGACAAGTAGATTTATGAAGCAACCTGCCCCATGGACAAGTAGATATTTTATTAAATTCCACATCCCTGACTCTGGGCTTTAAACTGCCCATCAAACAAATCATGCATACCCAGTCAAGAGATCTGGGTTAAATCCATCATTCTTTTGCTCACCATGCCACCCGGGTTTGTGTGTCTTTTGCTTTCTCGCCTTAAGTGCGCCGGGTATGCCCAGACATGGGTCCCGGGCTCACTGTGCCACTGGAATCAAGCTATCCTGGCTGATGAGGGCTGAAAGCCTGAAACCGGTCCTAGGATGCTTGTTCCCGGTCCAGGGAGGACCTGGCTTGGCAGTTCGGGCTGGACTGTTCCCATGAGGCACAGGGTCAAGGCTGATTTGCATATGGCCAGGTCTAAACTGGGGTGGCATGGTAAGCAAAAGAATGATGGATTTTACCAGGATCTCTTGACTGGGGGTGAATGTTTTTATTTGTTCAGCATTCCGTCCATCAATTGTGTGTCTTTTGCATTCTCGCCCTAAGTGCGCCGAATATGCCCAGACGTGGGTCCCGGGCTCACTGTGCCACTGGAATCAAGCTATCCTGGCTGATGAGGGCTGAAAGCCCAAAATCGGTCCTAGGATACTTGTTTCCGGTCCAGGGAGGACCTGGCTTGGCAGTTCGGGCTGGATTGTTCCCATGCAGCACAGGGCCAAGGCTGATTTGCATATGGCCAGGTCTAAACTGGGGTGGTATGGTGAGCAAAAGAATGATGGATTTAACCCAGATCTCTTTACTGGGGGTGAATGTTTTGATTTGTTCAGCATTACGTCCATCAATTGTGTGTCTTTTGCTTTCTCGCCACAAAGAAGGCTTGCAGTGTGGTGAGCAGTACCCTATAGTGAGTGGACCTGTAAACAGCGTGCTGAGGCGGCGTGGCCACATACACATTACCTTCTCTCGCTGTGTATCAGATAGAAGCTGCGGAAGAAGCCTAGCAGCTCATTCTCGATCAAGGCGCTGTAGAAGATCTTGAGCCTATAGCTCCTCTGTGTCTCCAGGGCTTTCTCCAGCACCACCACGAAAACCTAGTTGGCGGGGTGGGTGAAGAAGCGGGACACCCTGACTGTGTAGGATGCCCTTTCCTCAGCCACCTGCACCCGCTCGATGGCCACGCGGTCGGCGTGCAGCACTTTATAGCAGCTCGCTTCTAAAATCTCCACCTGGATATTGACTTCCCCGCAGAAGGTGAAGTTGTCCATGAAGGCAGTGATGAGCAGTTTGTAGTGCAGAGGCCGCATGTGGGTGGGCAGCGGCAGCTGGGCCCAGGGCTGCTCGCTGTACGCCTCCTCAGCGATCCCATTGCCAGAATGTGGGTCGCCCTCAGGCGCCTCCTGCTGCTGGGTGAAGGACGCAGCCTCCTGCAAGCTGCTGTTGCCAAGCTTGCTGCTGCTACTGTCCCTGAGGTTCTGGCCATTAATGCCGCACTCATCAAAGTGCACGCTGAGCAGCACAGCCACGATCAAGACCACGATGAGAGCCAGGACAGAGCGCGAGAAGGCCATCCGTCCTAAGATGACACTTCTCGCAAACCTCGAGCCGGTCGGTCCATCAATTGTGTGTCTTTTGCTTTCTCGGTCCACAAGCACATGCATCTGAGGGCGCGAGGAGGCGGGAGAGTGTGGGGCACAGCCGCGGCATCAGGAGTTCCTTCTCACTCCTCCACAAGTAGCAGGTGCTGACTTCTGTGAAAACACCGCCGTGCAGTGTGCTTGTCCAGAGCAACATGGAGAGCACCGCGGCATTCGTGCCGCCCCTTCCACGCCCCCAGCAGGAAACAGAAAGAAAATAGTGTTGAAAGTAAAGGGGCCAGTAGCCATGGAAGGACACAAATGACGACATGGCTGTCATAAGGTGGGACTAAAAAGCCTAAAACCAATCGGAAGGCAGCATTTAAGACAAAAGCTAATGAAAAATATGGGCCGAGAGTTGGCGAAGCTTACACAAAGCTTCCACGCTATACTGAATACTGCATGCCTCGCAAAGCGAGCAGCGCATACGCTGCAATGCTAGGCTCGACCTAAAAATTACGATACAGTGATTTGTGGAGGTTGAGGGAACTTTAGTTGAAATGTCATTAATGTGAGATGACTGATTAAGTGATTCAATGCAAACTAATCGTAAATTGGAATAATAAGGAAATTCAAGAGATTTAGGCGCTGCAAGAATTCCCATTCTTCAACACGCTATTAGTATTTAGTAAAGTAGTGGAAGAGTCAGTTAAGTGTATGAGGACACAGAAGAAACGGACATTAAACATCACAGTGAAGTAATTGTTGCGGAAAAGAAAAATTGGCAAAGTTGCAATTTGCTACTGGTATTTTTGAAACCAGTACGCATTTTTACAAACCAACCTATGTACTAATAGGTTGGTTAGTAAATTTTTGATTAAGAGTGGGTTCTAATTCGATCTACATCATGAATATTAATGCAGTAGGTTGCAATTCCGATTGGTGACTAGCACAGGACTGCGATCACTGAACACCAGGTATGTGACCTCCTTTAAATAACATAATTCTTTTTCCTTTTAAATGCAGCATCTTTTCGTAAAGAAATGTGGTCCCCTGAACCACAGTGTACTCTCCAACAATTATTTTTTGCATTCACAAGAGGAAGCGGTCGGTAATAGTTATATGCTGGCTGATGAAACACAGAGCTGACTGAGAAGGAATGTATTGTGAGCAGGAGTGTGGTTGAGAACATGGGTGAGGCTGACTGGAAAAGGAGAGCTGGATGTTCATGATGTCAAATGGGCCTGGGTAGTACAGGATAGTGATGTTTACAGATAAAACTAGGGGACTTGTTTTACCAGAGATCTTATCTTAACATGCTCTGGCATATTTTGAGACTTTATTTTTGTAACTGTAGATTTAATTGCCTTTTCATGTAGTTTCACTCTGCTCTTAGCTTCCTTTGCGTTCGGAGGAAAGGGTATACACTATATTCTGATAGTCCCTTTTCATTTGCAGTGAATGTTGATGTGTATTTAAGAATGTTTACTGAGGGAGGACACTGGTCGAGCTCGAGACAGCTCTGAAGTGGTTGCTAGAGCGGGAGTGTGGGTAGTGACTACCAAAGAGGAATACATCATTGTCACTTCTTCATCATATACCTCAAAAAGCTACTTAAAACACTTACCAAAAAAATGTGAATACCACAGCAAGTTAAGCAAAAAAGATGCTGCTAATTTAGCGCAGAATCAAAAGGCGCCGAGAATTTTTAAATACAATAATATGACAAGTAATATGGCAAAATGGTTAACATTAAAACAAGATAGGATTAGGGTGCCAGAAATACAAGGCACCGGATGAAAACTAAAATCATATCACATCATATCCAGAAAATCCCAAGAATTATACAGTACACAATAACATCTTTGGCGTCCTAACTGTAGTGGCAATTGATGTGTTTTTTATACACCCATGTCATACCCCTTTCTCTCAGGAGCAGACTAAGTGAAGCTACAATAGCCAATAGAACTTGATGAATTAAGGTTTGGCATGAGGACTTCGAATGTAAAAAAAGTCCCAGACCATGTGGCATTAGTACTGATTATTTCAAACCTACTTGGGTTTAACAGTCCTGTTTGGGGAAAACAACCTTCCACGGAGATTACAAGGCTACTCCTACGTGAAAAGCCCAATTACCTTTATTCTGTTCTCTTTAGCCTCCAGTTGTCTAGACAGATCTAATAATCTCATACTAAGCTCTCCCCGTTCTTCTAGCCCCTTGTCTTCAGAAAGTTTCTGCAGCTTTTGCAAAAAGTCCTTTGTTCTTAACAATTCAACATCTGCTTCCTTAAGCTTTCTTGATGCATTCCTCTCTTGTTCCTGAGACTTCTTCAGTAGTCCTCTTAGTATCCGTACCTCACTATTATGTTGTGTTATAAGCTGATGCAAGTCGTTTTCGGTACTTTCAAACTTTCCTAGTGCTTTAATGTGCCTTAGCTGAAGCCTTTTTAAAATCTTGTTCTCCATGTCTATAGCTTCGAGCTTCTGCTGCTGCTCATAGAGTTCATTTTTAAGCTCTTTGATACGACGAAGTCTTGCTGATAATATACGTTGTGCCACAACATCCTTTTCACCACCGATCTGATGGTACTTTAGACGAGTGCTCTTCCATGACTGAGTTTTTTTCCACGAATATCTCATGCCTCCTGCAGAAATGGCAAAATACAATCCAAATTAATTTTCTGAATTTATGCCTTGTATAAAAAAAAAATACTTTATAAACAGAAAAATACAGAAACACTTTCCATGTGTGGCTAATGCCACTATTTGTACAGTAAACTAGCCAGCAATCACTGGGAGACATACGAGTTTCTCAGCTAAATAGGATAATGAAAAATGTCCTAGCATTCGTAACAGAATTTCCAATTCTATTAAGCACAAGGAGGCAAGGAGTAAGCCATCCTTCCTTCGCTTTAGTAAACAGCAGCCATCTTGAAGATTCACAACAAAAAACTTCATTTCCCATAACACCTAGGTAAAATACGAAAAATCAATCATCGAATCAGGAAGCAGAATATCCTTCATATGCTCCTGTCACTCGTCCTCTTTCTTCCTGTGACCAAAGCCAGCAATGGAAAACTTTGCTCCTATTTGGACAACTCCGATCCTCCAAGAGCCCAATGGATTAAGCTTAAATCACCGGGCATCTCATAGCTGAACCAAAAAAGCAATACAACCAATAATAATACAAGGCACTGGAAGAGACAGACTGTTGCCCCTACTAAAACTTCTCCTCATGACAAGAATTTAACATAATTGAAAGCATAGTACTTGCATCCAAAGAATCACATCTTGTATCTCCGGGTGGGCAATGAACACAGAGCACCGGGTAGACTAATACTCGCCTCTGCATGCTTAACAGAATTGAAACTTTCCATTACGAATGCTAGGAAATGTTTAATTCTATGCCAGGACCCAGAGGCAAGGATTATACCAGTTTAAACCTTATCTATCACTAGAGCCACCATGGAGGGCACTGGTTTGAAATAGAACATTTCAAAGGTCAAATCTGAAGACCAGACCGCTGCATTCATAATGTTCTCCAAGCGAGCTCCGAGAGCGAAGGCCTTTCACGCCATAGTCCGACTGGTAGAATGTGCTCCGAACTTTGGTGTCAATACCAGCCTCTTGCATGGTCCATTGAACCCACAGGGCAATGGTCGGGGAAGAGACCGCCTTATACGGTTTATGAAGGGCAATGAGTAATTTCAGCTCCCCATGATGGCATAGCTCCTCAGTCAGGGTCTCATAGGCCTTGATACAACAAGCCACACATAGTTTTGGAGACTCCACAAAGACTGGGTCCGAAATTAGCCGGGAATTACACATTGTACGTCTAGAAACGTGGAATGTGACCCCAAACGAGGTAAATGTTCTTCCCATAATGTCCAGGGCCCAGACATCCAAGACCCTTCTGCATGATACTAGACACAGCAGAGTGGGTACTTTTGCCGACAACTACTTCTGGTAAAGTTATTTGTTTCTAGGCCAGGAAAGGAACAGATTCACCACTGTGCTGACATAAAAAAAAAAAAAACGGAATTTCCTTTGTTGGTTGTTGTTTTTAGTTTTTCTTTTTTTGCTTGACTTTTCTTTTGCACTGGTTTATTTGGCGGAGAACCTCCTTGCCTCAAAGAAAGTCTAAGACGGCGGCAGTCTGGGACTCTGGCCTTCTGTTGGTGTGAGGCAGACATATAGTTCTTAGCAGGGGGGTGGTTGGGGGGAGGAGGAGGAGTTTGAGTGTCTAACAGTTGGGGGGGTGGGCGACAGACCTCTCCTGATCCATATACGACAAAGTTGGTCATGTTGACCCAAGGGAGAGTCGATTAGAGGACGGGTGAGCGTTGGGGCGGGGGGTGGGAGGGGGTGATTGGGAGGGAGGGATGGGAACGGGGTGTTACTACAGTTATTTGGCAGAATGTTAGGAATGTATTTGTTACAAAAACACAGAGAAAGCGAGGATGGGGGGGCGGGACAGAAAGGAGGGAAAAGTTCGACAAGACACAGTAAGGATGACATTTAATCAGGCCCCATATTCAGTTTTATCGTGGAATGTAAACGGGATGGGGAATAAGGTCAAACGAGGGCTGGTGGTGACGTATTGTAGAAGGTTGAAGCCTGATGTGATTCTTCTATAAGAAACTCACCTAAAAGGGCACGAGATGTGGCTTTCTGGGCCGCAGAGCATATACAACGCTGGCACATGCAGAGTTTTCAACAGGGGCAAGAGGGGTTGCCATATTAATAAGGAAAAGTCCACCATTCCGGATAGAACGCACCTCGATTGACCCCAATGGAACATAGGTGAATGAGTGAATGAATGAATTGAATTCTTTTTTTTTTTTTTTTTGAAAAACCTTTATTGACATTGCAACCAAAGACAAGTATGGGCCTACAACCCTCGGGGCCGGCCGCTAAGCAGTTAAAGTAACAGCAAGCAAATCTTAATCACACGCAGCACCTCGGGAAGCAGATTCTCCATGCTAGTATACTCTAGTCCAGTGAACAGCCCAAAGGGGAAACCAGGATATAAAAGGTTTTCATTTTACAATAAGGGATAGAAGGATCAGGTGCCAATCAAGTTCTCAGCAGCGAAAAATGGCAGGCAGAGTAGTGAACGTCAACAATGAACAGCAATCTATCAAGTCACTGGCGCTGAAACGGGAGGTTCAGGATGTGGAGGAATGTCACGAGCCGTTTGCGCCTGCAGTCCCCTGCCCTAGGACCCAGAAGACATCACGGAAATTGATGCACAAATAAAAAACAATGATTGGCAACGAAGGAAACCTACCGTACTGACCCCAGAAAAGAAAGACAAAGAAGAATAAGAGAAGAAAAAGGAGGCCATAGGAACAAAGTAAAGGACTAAAGAAGCCCCTCCCCCAACCCCCCACCCTGCACCTCTGCAGATGACTACGGCCCCCCCCCCGCAGTGTGCCTGTCGCCCCAGAACCAGACCCGAAATATAGAAGAAACAGAAAAAAAGGGGAAAGAGAGGAAACCCCCCCTAACAGAGAAGGGGAGAGAGTAGTAATAAACTGGAGGAGGGCCTTCAATCATGCCCCTGGCTTCTCCCTCCCGCACAATATATTCCT
This sequence comes from Triturus cristatus, assembly GCF_964204655.1. Lineage (NCBI taxonomy): Eukaryota > Metazoa > Chordata > Amphibia > Caudata > Salamandridae > Triturus > Triturus cristatus. The sequence continues at coordinate 167,940,156 of NC_140591.1, read as the reverse complement.
CCCCAAAACAAACAGTAAACAACCAAAATTCGACCATGTCTAAGAGAAATGGGGAGCATTATTCACAGACTACACTATTAGTTATGCCGTGAGAGCACACAACCCCCAAGCCCGCCCGCCTATTAAATGACAACCTCTGAAGGATCAGCCTTATCCTTGGCCACGCTTTGCGAATCCACCAATGCATACCCAGCGACCCATTATCATGTCCAAAGTTACAAGGAAGAGGAGCGTCCAAAGAAGACCAGGAAGGGACACACACATGTAGGGAGGATGTCTCTGAACACCAACACAGTCATCGTCATGGAAGATCACCTTTCCCAGTACTGCCCCAGGGCCTGCGCCGCACACAAGGTCCAGGAAGGAGGAATCAGCCAGAGCAAGCGACCGCTGCGGGAAGATCGCCCGGGTCGCCGGAGGCCGCGCATGGGACAAAGTCACCACCTTCTGCTCAAGTCCAAAATCTCCGGAACAGGCCGACCCCACAGCCAGCCGACCACCCGCTGCCACAGTGTCCGAAATTTCCAGCTGTCCCTTATTCACAGAGGCGGTCACGTTACTTTCCTCCTGTGTAGGGTGAAGCAGATCCTTGTGTACCTGGGGACAGGCAGACCGCAACTGTTCCGACGCTGACGCAATACCATCCAGCTTCCTCCCCAATACCCGGGCGCCGTGAACCAGGGTGGAATGAAGGGCTCCGAGAGCGTCGAGAAGGTCACCGTACCCCAGCACAGCCCCCTGCGCTCGCTCCGCTACGCTCCTCTGCGCCACACACTCCCAATCTTGCTGTGACCCAATGTACAGGATGATAGAGTCTATCCCATCAAGATGGCCGCAGGGCAGGGCCACCCCAGATGGGAACCGGGACGCAGGCACAAGCGCATCAAGTTCCATGGCACTGCAAACAGGGTTCCGGAGGCAGGCAAAATATGCATCCAGTGTGTGGTCACAGGTAACAGTCGTTCTCCTCCTGGGCCAGTGCCCGCGAAAACCGGGAGCAGCCCGCGCAAATCGGGACGAGCCACAGGCCGCGTCCGATCAGTTCACTGGCGAGGGCCCAGGCAATCGCCGAAAGACCCTGGAATCGTCACCCCGGATATGCACCCACTACGCCACGCTCGATGGTAGGAGCGACCACAGCGAGATTTAGGCCAATATTCGCTCCGCTTCGGTATTCCGACTCCACCCGGTCACCAATGGCCGCTGTTGTTGAACTGCCGCCCGGCCATGTTGTCCACCCGAGGTCCCGGCTCCAGGGCTGCACAGGCCGCAAACTTCAAATGAACATTTCTCAGGCGGTACCGCCGCCAGAAACTTCAGGATCACACGATCGGTTGCCGCTCTCAATCACCAACACGGGCATGTAGCGCAGGCTGAGGATCACATGCAGGATATCTGTGCGGGATGTGGAGGTTCACGGAGCCGGGAGCCTACGCTGCCGTCCCGGTCGCCATCTTGGCTCCTCTCCATGAATTGAATTCTTGTTGAGCGCAGCTGCCACACCAAGGGTATCCTGGCGCTTGACCTTCAGTAATTCATCAGATCTAATGCACTACATTGGTTTTGAAAAGAGAAAGGTCTTCAACTCTTTTTTAAAGGAGGTTAGTTCTTGCTTACTCCTTAGCAGCAAAGGAAGAGTGTGGCTGCTACATAGCCAAAAGCGCGTCCACCCATCCTCACTCTGGCAATTTTAGGAACTTTTATCAAAAAAGCCGAGGAGGATCTTAAGGGTCTGGCAGCCTGATACCAAATGAAAAGGTTTTGGAGTGGCAGAGGTCCTAGACCGTGCAATGCCCTGAACACAATACAAGCGGCCTTAAAGAGAATACGCTGCTGGACAGGCAACCAATGGAGATCAGATAAAGCTGCTGAAGACGACGCGGAGCGCGGTCGGGTTAGTGCCAGTTTGGCTGCCATGTTTTGGATCCTCTGCAACCTAGACACCAAAGACTTAGGAGCCCCCAGAAGCAGTGCGTTACAGTAGTCTAGTCTACTGAGTATAGTACTACGCACCACCTCTGCTCGAGCTTCCAAGGGAAGCAACGGCAAGATTTTATGTAGGGCTCGGAGTAAGCCCATGCACGTTGCTATGGTCTTGTTTACTGAGGTGTCTAGCTGCAGACTAGGTTCAAACATGATCCCCAAGTTAAGAGCCGACTCAGCAGCTGTCACAGTACCCATGATGGAAGCCGGCCAGAAATCCTCTGGTAACGGGCGGGAGGGCCGGTCCAAGGAGCAATGAAGCACCTCGGTCTTTACCCCATTAAATTGGAGTGAATTAAGCCGAAGCCATTCTGCTGTTTCCGACATACACTGATGGAAAGTGTCCCTCGAAACCGCCTCCTTACCCTCAAAGGAGAAGATCAGTTGCGTATCGTCGGCATAGTTGATAACTGAGATGCCGAAAGATTGTATCAAACTGATTAAGGGTCGGAGGTAAAGATTAAAAAGAATCGGACTGATTGCAGACCCCTGTGGCACACCCTGTTTCACCTGACGTATGGCTGAACGAAAAGGTGGTAGTGCAACCGCTTGTTGCCTATTATCAAGATATGATTTTAGCCAGTCCAGCGCCAAACCAACAACACCCGCTTTCTGGAGACGATCCAAAAGGACACCATGATCCACCGTGTCGAACACGGCCGACATGTCCAGCAGCACTAAAAAAGCTGCCTTACCCATGTCGACACGCGTTCGCAGATCATCTAGCACGGTGATCAGGGCGGTCTCAGTCCCATGTGCTGGCCTAAATCCGAATTGGACTGCGTCCAGACACGAGTTAGATTCCAAAAAGTTGGATAGGGTTCTTGTGACCAGCCTCTCTAGAATTTTTATAGGAAATGGTAACAACGAGATAGGCCTATAGCTAGCTGGACATAGCGGGTCTAAAGAAGCCTTTTTTAACAGAGGTGTCACTATTGCTAATTTCCAGCTATCGGGTACCAAGGCTGTAGCCAATGACTGGCAGCAGATGGTGTACAAGGGGGGTAGCAGTTCTGTCTGGAGGGTCTTCCATATTTTGGGCGGCAGCGGGTCAAGTGGGGAGCCTGAAGATATACCATTAGCCAGTGTATAGAATTCCTCCAAGGAAGGGGTAGGAAAGCAAGATAATTGCTATTGCTCCCCTTGAACCTCCTCATCACCTGGGAAGTGAAGGGGTTTCACAGGAGGAAGCTCTGTCACGGCCATGTGGCCCGGGATCAAAAGGCCACTCAAAATTAGCCTAATTTTATCCTCGAATGCAGCAGCCAAAGAGTCACACAGTTCCTGAGATGCTACGGTGACTGGTGCTGCACAGGTAGGGTTTGCCAAGTTGTTTACCAGTTTAAAAAGGGTCTGTGATTTGTTGGTGGCTTTGGCCAGGGAGTCTTCCAGAAACTTCGCCTTAGCCAACCTTAAGTGAACTTTATATTCCCGCAAGGCCTGCCTATATGCCACACGGTCCAGTTCCCCGTAACCTCCCCTCCAGGCGCGTTCCGCCTGTTTACAGCGGAGTTTCTGTTGACTAAGGTCGCTAGTAAACCAGGCGTAACTCTCCGGGGTTTAGTCTTTACCCTCTTTAGAGGGATCAGTTCATCTAGTAATTTCAAGATTTGTTTACTAAAAGCAGCGTAGCTTTTATCCACGGTTTCCTCCACCGCGAAAATTGTAGGCAGCAGTGAAGGTGGGCTTGACCCCCTTAACAAACGGGACCACTGTCTACTAAACTTATACCTAACCAGGCCATCTTCATATGTGGCAGTGAAAGGGTTATGGGACAGACGACACATCACTTTTATTAGTGTGTACGCACCCCCCAGGTTGCAGAAGCAAACAATGGACAAGCTGGCTACAGTTATTCTGGAAGCTGGTTCTCACACCCACATTATAGGAGGGGACTTTAATGACGTGATGGATCCTACATGGGATCACACGACAGTCCAAGCTGGAGGCCCCAAGGAGACCCCACTCATGAGATTCGCAGACACACTGACGCTCACTGACGTATGGCGTAGACAACACCCTCAGACAAAAGCTTATTCTTTTTACTCAGGTGCCCACAAAGCCTTTTCGAGATTGGACTATATATATTCACCGTGGCAGGGAAAATTGGGGAGGTACAAAAAATAGAATATCTGGCAAGGGGCCTCAGACCACTCGCCCTTGTGGCTAACTGCGGGGGCTCAGACGCAACATCAGGCGGGGGAATGGAAACTGAACTCATGGGAGCTACAGGATCCTCAGGTGGCTACAACGATTAGGGTGGATACGGAATTATATTTCCATGAAAATGTAGGGTCCGTGGATTCCGCCATCACACTCTGGGAGGCTTATAAACCCGTTCTTCGGGACACAGCCAGAATATTATAGCACATAAAAAGCGTAAAGAGAGTGAGGAGGTAGCGAGAAATGAAGCACAGCTCCTGCAGGCCGAATCGCAGGCCATTGCAGGCGATGACCCCTCTCTGTTGAGAAGACTAAAACTCCTTCAATAAGAATACCTTGCGCTAGCCAAAAAGGATGCCCAACATGCAATACAGGCTATGCATAGGCGACTGTATGATGTAGGCAACAAAACAGGTAGATTGCTTGCATGGCTTAGCAAAAAAGAGTTGGAAAGCAGATGGGTAGCCCAGATACAGACGGAAGATGGTCAGACCCACATAACCCCTGCTGCAATAGCAAATGCCTTTGCAGGGTACTACGAGGCCTTTTATGCAAAACGTTCATTGGCAGACACAGAGCAGATCCAGGCATATCTACAATCCATACAGCTCCCTAGGTTAGGCACTAGTGAATCACAGACCCTAGAAGAAAAACTTACGAAGGAGGAAATCATAGACGACATAGGCCAGATGAAAACAGGGAAGGTCTCGGGTCCCAATGGGCTCCCCCTGGAATTTTTCAAACAAAACGGGGCAGTTTTTAGCCCACATCTCCTTCAGTTGTACCAAGAGGCGCAGGAGTTGGGCAATCTCCCTGGGGACCTGCCGACAGCCACCATTGTGGTGATATCCAAGGAAAGTCGACTGTTACAGAGATGTGGTTTGTATCGACCCATTTCCCTTATAAACATAGAGACCAAAATATTAGCCAGAATTCTGGCCAAAAGGCTTACCAATGTCATTAGCGGGCTTGTTCACCGGGACCAGTCAGGCTTCATGCCAAAGAGGTCAACGAGACTTAACCTCAGAAGAGTATGTAACTGGCTGGAGATTGTAAAGCACAGAACTGACCCACATCTCATATTGTCCTTGGATGCTGAAAAAGCATTCAACACAGTTCACTGGCCGTTTCTCATGGCTGTCCTGGAAACACTTGGATTTGGCCCTGCATTCAGGAGGTGGATAGCTACCCTGTACGAGGGACCATTGGCAAGGGTTAGGGTCAATGGGGTGACATCTCGGGAATTCTCAATAGGAAGGGGCACTCGACAGGGATGCCCCCTGTCCCCTCTGCTTTTCGCTATGGTTTTAGAGCCCCTTGCCAGTGTCATCCGAGTGCACCAATTCATAACTGGTTTTCGGGTAGGTGACAATGACGAACTCGACGAACGTATTTCCCTGTATGCCGATGACATACTATTGTATGTCACAAACCCCGAAACGACATTCCCTAATATTATGGCAAGCTGCGAGGAATATAGCGCACACGCGGGGTACAAAATCAATTGGGAAAAGTCATGTATTTATCCAGCGAGGCGGAATGCCGAGCATACTGTCTACCCAAGCCAGTTACAGTCCAGTCCAGTGGAATAAAGTATTTAGGAATATACGTTACAATAGATAAGACACTGGCGCTGGAGCGCAACCTTTGTAAGGTGCTTGGGGAATTTCGCTCAGATGCGGAAAGATGGGCATCCCTGCCACTGACACTGCTCGGCAGAGCGGCGCTCTACAAAATGATAGTACTCCTGAAATTTTAATATATTTTGCAAAATACCTACCACCTGCTACCAGAAGAGGTGTTCACCAGGATCGACGATATTTTGAGAAAGTTTCTCTGGGGTGGGAAGCCCCCTAGGATAGCACTGTCAAAGTTACAATGCAACCAGTACAGGGGTGGCATTTCATTGCCAGACCTCCGGGCTTATTACTGGGCGGCTCATCTAGCAGAGAGACGCATGAAATGGGATGGCCAGGTGACTAGGGAAACCCCACTTTGGGTGGGAACACAACTTGAAGAATTTGCTAAGCTGACAGGCTTTCGGAAGTGGGATTTGGTGGGCATTTCTTAACTTAAAGATGTAGTATATCGTAAAGAGCTAGTGGCGTTTTCATACCTCCAGAAAGAATATGACATGAATCAAACCGCAACACTTTAAATATCTGCAGCTGACGCATGCATGGCGGGCACAGCATATCAACATTGAGGGTCTCCCTGAGTATGCCCCGTTGGAAGGTCGATTACTGATGGATGAAATAGAGGAAAAGGCAGCATCCAAGACGTATAGGACAATCCTAATCAATACACCAGAACCCTTACGGAAGCTCAGGTTAAGGTGGGAGGCGGATCTGGGGGAAATAGAAGACCTGGATTGGGAAATGGCGCTGATGCATCCCGGGGAAGTCGCTATTAGGTCACGATTTCGATTGATTCAATTTGAGTATCTACACAGAATATACTATGATAGAGCCTGACTGCATCGAATAGGTAGAGCAGAGTCACCCAACTGCTTGAAATGTAAAACCACGGAAGGGACATTTTGCCACACGATTTGGGGGTGTCCGCAGATACAGATATACTGGGGAATGCTGCTGAAGGAGCTAGAGCTCATTTTGAAGGAGTCGATACCCCCGACCCCATGTTCATTTTGCTGGGCATACCTACGGAGATTGACCTCCCTAGAGCAAAATTAACGTTGCTACAATTGGGATTGGTAGTAGCCAAAAGAGACTTGGCAAGGGCGTGGGGGGTTGCATCCAATTCAACACTGGCCGAATGGCGAAGGGGAATGGACATGTACATGCTAGGGGAGAAAACGACTTACAGAGCAAGGGGGTGTCCAAAAAAGTTCCGGAAAATATGGAAGCCATGGTTGGCATATTATGGTCTCACGTTCACAGACTCGCAGTGAATTGGTAGTAGGGGGGGATTTGTGGGGGGAATGGGAGGGAGAGGGGGTCTTGTTGATAAGAATTATTTTTGTATTATTGGTTACTTATGTGTCAATATCGCTGAAATCTGCTTTTGATGTAATGGTGAAAGAAATAATATGCTTTGAAGATCTGTCCTGTTTCTGTAATGCAAGTAAGAAAATGCAAATAAACACATTCCCCCCCCCAAAAAACTGAATCCCTTGGCTCCGGAGGAAGAGATAATCTGAAGCCTTGGAGAAGCTTCTGGACCAGAGGATGTTCTCCCACTAGAAAACTCCCCACATGGGCATGTCCCGAAGAAATCACTGACCGATCTTTAGGCCATTTCGTCTGCCCCCGCCAGCGAGGCTAAGGAATTCAAGATATGGACAACTTCTGTCTCCACGGGCTCAAAGTCCCATTGCTGACAACAACCCAATCACTGAGACCAAACTGACTGGTAGCGTTTGATCATATAATTCGCCCAAGCTCAGGAGAGGAGAACTGCAGCATTTTTCAAAAGTCCTGGGACTTGCCATCAAGACCTGTAATCCTTCACGCCGTAAGTTTGAGGGTTCAGTTCATCACCAGTTGGTGGGGAATTCCCAGAGGGATTCCTGAGGAGATTCTAACCTAGAGGAAGATGGATTGAAAAATCCCCAAAAACGTTCTAATAGAACCGGAAACCAAAGTTGCAACTTCCACATCAGGGTCACTACCAGTAGATCCTCGAGCTGCCTGCGGGTCTGCCCAACAAGTCTCATTAACATGGCAAAAGTAGGAAAAGCATAACCCTTCTCCACCAACCAATCCAAGATGAAGGCATTGGTCGCTACTGTGCTGGGGTCCAGTCTCTAACTGAAGTACCAGGGAAGTTGATGGTCCAGGCGTGACGCAAAGAGGTCTATTGTGAAGGTTCCCTACAGGTCTGAGAGGACTTGAAACATGGCCGGGAGTAGTTGCTCGTATCCCTGAGGTGTTGTGATTGCCAATCCGCGACCTAGTTGCCAGTGAGCTGGAGGTGTTCTGCCACCACCGACACATGGTGGTTCAGGCAGTACTTCCAGAAACTCTTACCTAGATCCTGTAGGGCTCTGGACCTTATGCCCCCCAGATGATTAATGTAGCGGACTGCTGCTACATTGACTATTGTTAAAAACACACAACATACGGCGCATTCTTGGTCCAGCATTTTACTGTGAAGAGCCCGCCATCACTTTTGTTTTTTAACTTTATTTACCAGTTTTATATAAGTCACACTATTTCCATCGGTAGCAATAGCAGCACACATCAACAGTAGCTGACAAACGGTAAAATGAAGCAAGTCACCGGTTCAATGTATATGATACATCATGTGTACATTGGATACAGCAGGGCTAGGTCTTGAATGAATTCAGTTTTGAATTGGATCAAGTGGTACATGCATTTAGCGGCACTTCACTGTAGTAGGTGTGGCAATTTGTCTGTACTAGATATCAATTCAGCCCACATCTGTTGGGACCAATCCTTGTTCTAGTTGTGAGGCAGGTTGTGGGCGTTGTGCTGCGGTGTACGTTTTAAAGGGGCCCCAGATGTCTTTTGGGCGAGATGACCTGGGAAAAGTGCTGGCAATCAAATCACTCTTCATGTTGCAGTACACTAAGCTATGTAGCCCGCTTTTTAATGTCGGAGCAATTTTACACCCCCATTTAATTGCTAATTCTCTTTTCGCCAATAACAACCCCATGGTGATAAATGTCCGAACCCCTTTTGGAAAGTTAACACAGTAGCCCAGTAGTGCTACCTCAGGTGTGGGAGCAAGTTCTAACTCCGCCATTTCCCCCAATGTTTAGAAAACTGCTGCGCAGGTCTTAATTTTACCACAAGTCCAGGAGAGGTGGGTGAAGTCCGCGTGTGGAGCCCCACACTTTAAGCAACAATGGGGCCTGTATGGGTCAATTCTATGTGTAGCCTCGGGGCTGATGTAAACTCTCCGCAGAAATTTAAAATGGATCAATTTGTGATGGCTATTCAGGGAGATCTCCCTGGTCTGACCACAGCAAACTGCCCATTGGTCATCCGAAATAGGATGCCCCAGGTCAGCCTCCCAGGAAGCTTGTATCTTGGTATCATCAATTGGGATTATGTCCACGCATGTGCTGTACAGTCTGGAAGTCATGTGTTCTCCCCCTGCACTCTCAATAATAATGGTAAGTGGGGCGAACTGTTCAGGTTCCAATGGGAATCCCGGTGTTATCTCCCTCAGCGTCGAGCGCACCCAATTCAGAATAAATTTGTCCATAAAAGACGCCTCGCTAAACCTGTCCTCTTCTGAGATCGAAAAAACCTGTCCCCCTGTATAAGCACCCCCTATCTTATTCATGTCATATTTGGAAAGAGTTCGCTGAACTATCAGTTCGCCTGCAATTGGAATCCAGCGGTTGTTAACGATCGGTAAACTAGGAGAATATAACATCAGGGAACCCGTTAGTCTAAGCAGCTTCTACCAGGCCCAGCTAGTGGTTGAGAACGTTTGTATGTCACTCAGGTCTCGGGGATTACCCGTTGGCAGTACAGTGCTGAGGGTGCCTGGCAGGACCAGGTACGCTTCAGGGCACAGATATGGGATTCTGGCGTCCGGGTTGAACCAGGGATGTGCATAGCTGCATTGTGCCACTAAGTAGTAGAATTGAGGGTTAGGAACCCCAAACCCCCCTCTGGTGTAGGGTAGTGTCATAATCTCCCAACGCCCTCTAGGCCTCTTGCCCTCCCAGGTCAGTTTAATGAGGTGAGTGTGTAGTGTCGTGAAAAAACGATTTGTAAGAGGGATGGGAATATTGTTAAACAGATAGAGAAACTTCGGGAGAACCACCATCTTGATCAACGCCACTCGGCCTGCAATTGAAAGAGGGAGCCGCAGCCACTGTTCCACCAGCAATTCCAGCTTGTGTACAGCCTAACCATAATTCAATTGAATTGTTTGGGCAGTGTCTAAGTGAATATGGATCCCTAGATACTTAATCGAAAGAATACACCAATCAAGTGGAAACTTGCATTCCTATTTCTTGGTACTAGTGGTTCGGGGAAATATCAACTTGTGCCAGTTAATCCCATGCCCCGAGAAACTACCAAATCGAATAATTTCCCTGACCAAAGATTCCATGTTGGTCTGCGGTTCCCGGACATAGAGTATAATGTCGTCCGCATATAAAGAAACCAGGAGGGGGCCTGTGTTAAACTGGAGCCCTCTATGTACGTGGTGCTCGTGGAACTGCCTAACAAGGGGGTCCATCACCAGAATAAATAGTAATGGTGATAAGCGGGCAACCTTGCCTGGTACCTCGCAACAGAGCGAATGACCTGGACAGCGTGCCGTTTAAGCGTATCCTGGCAGTAGGACCGCTGTAAAAGGGCTGTGAGGTCGATAAACCCCCTAGACATGCCCATTCTGCGCATAACTGTTAGGAAAAAGGACCATTCCAGAGAGTCAAATGCTTTTTCCGTGTCCAGCATGACTGCTGCAGCAGGAACCTCTGGATTAATTCTGTGCAAAACAGTGAACAAAGTTCGTATAGAGCCCGCCATCAATTCAAGGCAATTGATGTGCTGGGATTGAACTCCCCACAACCAGTGCCACTGGCTTCGGACTCCATCACCAGGTCTGGTTGAGAACCGTAGACCAGTTGCCCGTTCCAGGCTTCCTAGTGAGTGAGCCACCATCGCAGTTGAGAGGGCACAGTTAGCTTTGCCTAAGAAGATATTTGCACGCTGGGCCAAGTCAGAAAGGACATCCGGGGAGATGAGCGCCCTGGGAGCTTTACATCCTCCGCCATGTCCAGAATTTTGGTCAATGGCCCAGTCATGTCCATTAGCTTATCCTGACATGACCACCAGGTGCAGTCAATCCCTTTCTTCTGGTCCCCAACTTACTTGGCCAGAAGGGTGGACATTCTGGGGTCAATTTCCAGTGTTAAGCCTACTTTGCCATCCAGCGAGGGTTGGGGGCTTTCCGCCTGCAGGTGGTTGTGTATATCCTTATCACGGGGCTTGCGGAGCCTACCTGCCACGTACGTGGCTAAATTATTGGCAGGGCTCCATTCGGAGAAACATAGGTGCATCAGTTCCTCAGGGTCAAGCATGTCAGACTGTGGTAAGGCCCGTCCCAAAGGGGGGGGGGGGGGGGGGGGGGGAGGGGGCTAGTAGTCAGTTGCCACGACCTGTTGTGGTCCGATTCCCCAGGGGACCGTGTGGGGGATCCGTCCGAGGCTGGGGTGGGAAGGGAAGCAAGTAAGAAAGTAAGACCCTGGTGTCTGCAGGTCACCTAAAGCATCAGGCACGGTTTTGGGGGTTGGGGGGGGGGGGGGGTAGTATGCAGCCCAGGAAGGACAACATAAGCCTAGAAAATGCATCTAGGTCCACAACAGGGTCTGCGGGCGCTTGCGCGGGTTCTCAGGGTTTGCGGCGGGCAGCCATAGAGGTAAGGGCCGATGGCCCAGGTAGGTCTTCCCTAGGGGCGAGGGGTTGTAGGCACTTTTGTGCCATAGCTAAAAGCTTCCTCTCCAAGGGCGCCGCAACGTCCAAGACTGCCTTGTGAATCATGGCATCTACCACCTTGGAGAATTCACCAGTAATTGGGAATTAAGATATCTCCTCTTACTCAGCACACAAGTGCACATATTCTTGCATTATTTATGGTGAGCAAACCCACTTGTATGCAGTTACAGAGGGCAATCAATAAACTCGGGGGAACCCAGAAGAGTAGAGGCAGCGAACACTTTATAGTTATGTAATATGGGAGGCTGTAAGCCTCACTGAACACTAAACACCCTTGTTTTAGATTGGACTAACCACACACCACCCGAGTGTGTTCATTTCAGTATGCAGCTGCTACCGTTGTAATAGCGCTTCAAGTATGGATCCCGGCGGCATGATGACTCCATGCGGGATGGGACACACCCTGCACCTACAAATGCGGTCGGAGGCGCTTGGCTGTCAGTCAGGGGAAGAGCTGAAGCGTCCACCCATCCACAGAGGCTGGCAGAAGCGCGGGTTTCAGAAAACACGAGAGGCTCACGCCCTATATCACCCAGATTTCCACTGTGTGCCTGTCTCATGGCTCGCAAAGGCTGAACACTAATTATCCTAATGATCAAAGTGGCCGCGAAAGGAACGATGAAGCATGCCGCTATCCCTACATAGTCAAAACAACCAGTAAAATATGGGCAATACGATACTGAATTGCAAACGGGGAACCACGGTCCCGATACTTATCTTTACGGCTGCTGCAGTGAAGGAAGAGGACTAGTGAGATAGAGGACAGGAACATATGAAGGATATCCCGATTCCAAATTGGATGATGGACTTTTATTCTTTTCCCTGGGTTTTAGGAGAAATTAAGTTTTTGGTTGTATATCTTCAAGATGGCTGATGTTTAATAAAACAAAAAAGAATGGCATAATCCTTGCCTTCGGGTTCCGACATAGAATTAAATTTGAGATCTTCTATCACAAAGATGACATGTTTCAAAGTATGAATACATTTTATTCTGTATATGATGTTTGAAGTTCTTCCCAAAAATTATAACCAGGTCACTTTATTTTCCATTGCACATTAGGCATGTAGAGATCATCAAGGCTCTATGTCCAGACTTCTATCTCCACATTTCTTTGGGTATATTTCTAGAACCCAGAGGTGGCTCCTCCGCAATGGTGGAGAAGAGTAGCCCCATTGGCTCTGGGCCAGCATCTGAAAAATTAAACAATATTTTGCTATTGTCTTATTTTTTAGCTGCTGGCTGAGCCAGCGCTGTAGGGAGGGGCATGGCCAGGCCATCTGAGGGAGGGGGAAGGGGGGGGTGGAGGAGTGGTGTGTACACTTCTAAGTGCGCATATCTGTTTGGCTGGCCGTCTTAGGCCGGCCAAACAGACATGTGCAGTTACGTTTCTCCAACCCAGCTGTATTACACAGGGTCGTTGGAGCAACAGCACAGACTCCCTGTCCCTGAGCGAGCATCAAACTAGCTCACTCAGGCCGAGCCCAGCTCTGCTCATCTGGTATTTGTAATAGCTTGAGAGCAGCGCAGGGATTTCACAGGGAGTCTATGATGCTGTCCCGGTGTTTTGGGAGCAGGAAGCAGCAGAATGAGGCACGAGGCCGGCAGCTTCAGGTAAGTCTTATTTAAAAAAAATTGTTATTAAATCCACCCAGCGTCCCACCATCATGGTACCCCTTCCGCACACCCCATGCGCTGCTCCCTCCCCACACCCCCTCCATCACTTTTTGATTATGCCGGATGCCACTTCTAGAACTGTTAAGCAAGACACAATGATTATCCATTATTTGTGATAGTGAAAATATGTGTTAACGTTTTTTGTGTTAATAAATGTTACAACGAGGAACAGAGATGGAAAAGTAAATTATGTGTATTGCCCATGTGTATTAACAATGTGCAGGAAGTCAAGGCTCGTTAAATTATTTGATAACAATTCAAACTCCTACTCAACAACCATTTACTATGGGCCTCAAGTAAAGGAGCAAGGATGACTATATATTTTTTTCTATTTTGGCAAAAAATAAAGAAACATCGAGAGTACACTTTCATCTTATTTTATTTTATTCAAGTGCAAAAGCAGGAGTTTTGAACAGAATCATGTAAGTGAATAAATATGGAGATCCAAGGTCACAACTGTTTCCTAATTTAGGTAAATTCAGAACATGGGCATGGCAATGAAACAAAATTACCCAAGTACTAGCTGTAGCTGTCTTTCAGTTAAAAATTGTCTTCCAGTTATTTATCTCCCAACTTGGATGAAAATGATAACATGTAGAGGGATGCATGGAGAAGGAGAGATAGGCTTGTTGCGTTCTTGGTATTCTGGATTCCAGGCAAGCCGTAGCCCAGACAGCTCCACTTTCCATGTGATTTATGGTTAGTGTATTATTGTCATGTAATATGGATTGTAGATTTTGTAATACAAGTTCAGGCCTTACTACTATTGTATCTGGACTTTGGAAATACTGTATTCGCAGTTCTCTTTCTTGCCCTTATGGTAGCTGTTGTAATTATCACACCATACTATTAAATCTTCCTAAGTTTAATGGCAGAGAAACCTTTACCAATGAACATTCTAACTGCCACAGAACTAGAGGACCTAACCCTCCAAAACCCCATTACATCACCCCATGACAAGTGTAATATTCCATTCTGTAAATGAAAAGCTGGAAAGCCCATATTGTAAACACATTCCCTCCCTTTCAAACAACAACAAAACAAAAGAAAACGAAGCAACACTAAATAACTACATGAACATTGAATAGGATCCGCAAAGGTCTGCTCACTCGAGCTGTATGCAAACCAGTGCCCTGAATGTTGTGACCTGAACCAGTTGCATCACCCACAAAAGGTTTATACAAATTACTCCTGTTCATCAACAACCAACCAGTGCAGACTTCCACTTCCTCATCTGGTTTGATCACACCACTCCTAAAATTTCCTGTACGGCCATTTTCTAACTTTACCCAATTTCCACCCACTTTTCTTGCTTCGAAAGGTCCTCAAAAGTTGGACAGACCACCACTCACACCACCAGCCTTCACTTTCATCCAATCACCAACTTCAATTAACTGTTTAGTTATTGAATATCCTTTGCATCCTCAACCAATTTCAATTCGCTATCCAGCAACCAAAAGGAACCAATTCGGTTCCTGGCTGCCTGCAAAGCATCAACTCGAATGGTGCTTCACCAGTCTCAGAAGTCACAGTAGCGTGATGCGCCAATAACATATCTTTGACTGCCATCTGCACATCTAAGCCAGCTTTATATGCTAGTTCCATGGTGCCCTACACTAAACGATTCAACCTCTCCACTTGACCATTGCTCTGGGGGCCGTAAAGTGAAGTATAGACATGTTTTACTCCCAGTTCAGGCCGGAATATTTTCATCTCAAGAGAAGTGAGTTGAGTGCCATTGTCAGTAATTAATTTGGAAGATATGCCTGCTCTTCTGCATATCTCTCCTAACACAACAATAGTGGCCTTAGAAGTGATGCTTCTCATGAAAACAACTTTTAACCATGTGGACGTAACATCAACTAGCACCACTGTATATCTCTCCTGCTCAAGACGATAAAGAAACAGACCTACGAAATCTAAACAGCTTTTCCCAAACAACTTTGGCATTAACAATATGTTGATCATGTTCCGTCACTCCCAGACCAACTCTTAGTCTTTTTTTTTAGTTTTTGCATTCTTCACACCTTTCAACCCAATCTTTCACCTGCCAATCCATTTTTGGCTGCCAAAAGTTGTGTTGAAGCCTTTTGATGGTGAGGGTCTGTCCAAAATAGCCCTCATGAGCTACCTGTATGAGCTTTTCCCTAACAGTTGTCAGTGGCACACATTTTCCCCTTCTCATGACCAGTCCATTTCCCACCAGGGATCATTCTCCTACAACGTTATCTAATAGTCTATTAGTATCAGGTAATATATTCTCCCTTCTTATTTTGCAACTGAGCATTTTTGTTACAGCCTCAAGAGTCAGATCTTCATTCATTGCCATCATCTACTCATTCATAAATATACAGTCTTGCAAACCCTCAGTTGCAGCCACCACTTTTTCAGAATCAAATGTACAGTCATCCGCAGCCTTCTCATGTAAACTTGATAAACAATCTGTTACTTTGTTTTTCCACACCAGCAGATATTCTATTCCATAATCATATTCTTGAAGTTTTACAGCCAACCTAGCTAAGCAGCCTGAACAGTTGATTGTGCCATTAGGCCCTAGTACTTACAACAGTGGCTTATGATCAGATCTTAATGTGAAATTTCCCACCTCAAATAAAGAAATAAATAATTGGTGGCCGAGGCAGCTGCTAATGCTTCTCGCTCAATGACAAAATAGTCAACTTCTTTCACCAGGAATTTGCACTTGTCTTTTCACAGATTCATGCCCGCTCCCGGGATCAGATTCAAAACTTCACCCAATACCTTATTGTGATCTTTGACATTTTCTCCAAAGACTAATATGTCATCTTGGAAGAAGACCACGTTATTTACTCCTGTCAATAGATTAGCCATTAGTCTTTGGAATACGTTGGCTGCTGAAGACAGCCCAAATGATAGCCTGTTGAATTGGAAAACACCTTCAGCAGTAACAAACGCTGTCAAATGTTTGGAGTCCACGTGCAGTTTTACCTGGTGGTATGCACTCCTGAGATTCAATTTAGAAAAATACTTGCAATTGGACAGGTGAAAAATTAATGAATTAATATTTGGACTATGCACATCCACATAAACCCGAAGAGAGCCATCACCTTTCTTTGTCACGATAACCGGTGATAACCATTGTGTCGCCTCCACTGTCTCAATAATTTGGTCTTTGATCATTTGGTCAAGAATGGATTTCACCTCAAAACGGGCCGCCAATGGTACCTTCATCACTGTATCATTCACTGAGACAGCATCTTTCTTTAAAATTACTATGTTGGTAGTCTTTTGGTTCATCTATCCCGTCCTCAAAAGCTTTTTTGAAATCTTTGAGTAAAACAATAAATTCTTCGTCAACAACCACTAAAACCTTTTCTGTTGCTTAAGGATTTATAATTATGTGCAGGTCGTACTGGGGAGACCAGCCTAATATCAGAGGGCCTTTGGCTGCCACATAGACTTTTCCTTTTGTGACAGGTGTCTCAAATTCAATTTCCGCTGTGAAGTACCCCACAATACCAATAACCGCTCTATGATACCCTTTCAAAATTGCATCAGATGATTTTAATACTTTTCCTGACCATACCGCTGCAAACATGTATTTCAGTAGGACAGTGTACAAAGAGCCTGAGTCCACCATTAAAACAACCAACTCGTCATTAATTCTGAATTCTGCTTTGGGTCATATCTCTGTTTTCATTATGTTGCTCCTCTTCGTCAACAATAAACACTTTGTGTTCAACACCATCGTCCGCTCCCTCCAGAACTGAAACTCTTTTGTTAGATGCTCTACAAACATGAGCATACTCACCTTTTTTTCCACATAGACAGCACTCTTTGCAAATGGCAAAACAATTCCTTGAGTCACCCATGTGTGAATAACTAGCACACCTGTAACATAAACAGACACCTTGAGTTCTTCTTGTATTAGGCAGTAAACTTACCCTTTCATTGACATTTTTCTCACTACTTTTGTTCAGATTGACATATCGTTTTTTCTTTACTTCTTTACTGCATTTACCAACTCTGATTCACTATCAACTTTTGCTACTGCCTGATTAAATTTTGTTTCTTTCCTTTGCCAAAATATAATTTTTGAAACTTTCAGTCCAATACTTCCATTCAATTGGTGGAACACTTTCTTGCATAAAAAAGTGAGGAGGCACCATTATCGATTGACTTATATTCATGTTGAATCTGATAACTTGAACTCCTGACACTACAGAGTAATTGAAAATTCAGAGAAACCAGTAGGTGGGGCTGTGACGAACCGGAACTGGAACTATACCATAGGAGTAGAAAGCTCCCTCAAGTAGCTCTTGAAACTCCTCACACTCAGTACAAAGATTCACATAAGCACTGAAAGACATAAGGAAAGACTGCTCGCGGCGTGATGAAATTATGCTTATGTGTCACTGGGATTTGGATGCAACTACGGTGAGGAATGGCCGAATTATTAACTGTACTTGGATGAAGGTTGTAGATGTAAGATTGAGACTCCTATAATTTATTTACTGCCATTAATTTGTGTAGTTTTATCCGGTAATCTTTATTTATACATTAAATACTGAAGACTCACCAGCAGAGGCGTTAATCTCCTTTTTTCTCCCCCACTTGTCGGGTGCTTGCTTCCAAAAAAAAATAAATCTCCCATTGAAGACTCGCGGGCACGTCGCTAACTCCTAGCTCCCACGAAGGTATTTTCAGCGCACTCTCAGCTACATTTTTGACCCACGCCAGTTGCCGTTCCGATGCGCTGACACACTGGAGAAAACACGTACTCCACTGTAAACAATCAGCATGCGCTCATATGGAATGTAGACTCACATCAGCACATCTACCTCCCTACTTCAGCGTGCTCAGCTGTATTTCTTGAACATGCGTCAGACTCACACCAGCAGTAGCTCTGGCTGTTTTCCTTGTACTTGCACTGACAGCTCTATGTATGCACTATGCTCTAACGATAACGTGACATATCTTCAGGTTGTGCAACAGTATCTCAGGAATCATATCTTCAGGTTGTGCGACAGTGTCTCAGGAATCAAGGCGGACCGAAATTACAAACTGTACCAGCAGCGCTGAGGGAATTGAGCTTGATTTTTTATCCTCATTTGCGGGTATTAAACTAAATCAACTCACTTCTGCAGTCATATTGAATCCACTCTAGTGCTCAGCATCACTTACTTCCATGTTAAAAGCAGTGAGATGTAACTGATCCAGATCTTTTTTTTCTTCTCCACTGAGGTGACACAGGATATTCTCCGCTGGTCTTCAACTTCACGTCAGTTAGGTGCCTGGTGGAATCCAACGCACATCGCCAGGAAAAGTGTTGTTAAATGGCAGAGAAACAACCTGTGCCTGTCAAGCCAGACACTTTTACCAATGAACATTCCAACTAGATGACCTCACCCTCCATAACCCCATTACATCACCCCATGACATTTGTAACATTTTGTACTACAAATGAAAAGGTGGAAAGACAACATTATAACAGCTGCGCTTAAGCCGGTTAATATAGCTCCATAACTCCGTCCTCATTCCTAAAAAGTGTATACAGCATACGTGGGAAGTATGTGTACTGGTTTCATACGCCAAATCAAGTGGACTCTATACAATCCTATGCATTCTACAATATTCTCAAGTGAGAGCACTTTGGCAGTTTTCATAGCTATTGATGGAGGGAGAGGACATCATGAATCGGACACTTTGATTTCATCCATAGGGGAGCTCTGGGTTTCACCAGCTATCTTAGTTGAAGAAGGAACAGTGGTCGATCTCTCTCCATCATTTCAAGGAGACAACAAATGGAAGCAAAGATGTAACTCAGCAGAGGACAGCCAGGCTGGAGAACCATTGTTACTGGTAAGTGAAGAAGATCTCATCACTTTCCTCAGAACGTGCAGGATGAGCAGCAGTGATAGGAACATGTAAGGAAGGCCAAAGTAAACTGAAGGCGGAACACTCTCTCCCCCACTCCCTACTAAGGATAAAACTAAAAAGTGCAAAACAGAGTTTTTGGAGGAGGCTAAAACATCCACCAAGGGTTGGCCCAGCAGTGCAAAGTTCTCTTCAGCCACCTCCAGATGTAGCCACCTTTCTTGGTCAGCAATGTGACACCTTCTAAGCTTGTCTGTCCTGGTGTTGATGTGCCCTACTAGATGACTCACCAGCCAGACAGACAGTGCGTGAACCCACTCTGCACTGCTTGTGCAGTATATCGTGGAGCACCTCGATCAACTAGCGGCAGATTATAGGATGGTGGGTTTCGATAAAGACCAAAGGTCATGAATTTCTACATCATTCATGTGGCCTCCACAGCGGGAATGAGGCTTCCATTACCATGTTGACACTGGCGGGTGGAGTACAGGATGGCTTGCTACACCTCAGATTGCTCATCAAATTGCACCACTGCGGGTCTCAAGAGCCTCCTCTGAAATGTAGATCTTGTTTGACAGGCACCTCCAATGCTGATACCTTTGCAGGAGTAAGTTCAAATGGAGGGCTTCGAGGTACCACTAGTTGAAGTGTTGAAAAAATGCAAGAGGCATATAGGCCTGGTGGCCTTAAAACCGTCAAGGTGGGCAGAACAGCTTTTGCCAGAAACATCAGTCTCAGACTCTCTGCGGGGACAGAAAGTCTTAAGAGCGACCATGTCCAGCATGCTGCAATGAAGGACAGCATCCATGTGTGCTTGAGGTGGGACTTGGTTTTGTAGGCCACAAATCTCAAGTTAAACTGCAGTGAAACACTCTGCAGGTGAGCCTACCTTCAACACCCAGTCATCAAGGTCCAGGGACATGTACATTCCCATTATGCAAAGAAAGGTTACAATCATCGTCATGACACTTGTAAAGTCTTGAGAGGCTTATGTAAAGTTAAAAAGTTGAAAGTGAGGGCCTTCCAATACAAAAGTAATTCCTAAGGCACTGCAGAGTCGGTACATTAAAGTAAAGTATGTGTATTGTAGGTCCAGGCACACCATCTAGTCCTACTGTGCCAAGGTCCGTAGAACTTGAGCAAGGGTCATAATTTTGAACTTCTCCTTTCAGAGGAATGCGTTCAATGCTCTGAGGTCCAGAACAGCACTGCTTTGATTACATACTTAGACAGCAACATCAGCATCTCTTTGGACAGGGTCTAAGCATGACCTGCTAAAGCTGGCGTGTAAAGTGGTTGTATGTGGAGAGGAGCATCCAAAGAGGGAAAGGCATAGCCAACTTGGAAAATATTCTGAACCGATTAATCAGAGACTACCAAACATAAGCAGGACGCGAAAGGTTGAATTTGAGGCCCCAGAGGGTGCTTGTGTCTGCCAAACGGTGATCTAAAGTGGTTCTGTTACTGTGCCGGAAAAGGAGGAAGATGGTTGGTGCTAATGTCAACTCCCCTTAGCACCACCTCTACTCCTATAAATCTAAACCTTCTGCTCTGGCCTGCTGGATAGGCTGTGATTGTTGATACTGACAGAAGGAGAGGCCACTAGAGCAACCTAGAGACTTCTGTAACGGCTGATGGAACAGATGAGGCCGGATCCAGAGAATGTGACATGGCTTGGTTATTCTTAAATTTTGCCAAAAAGCCAGACTCTGCCAAAGGGCATAACTATCATGAAAGTCAAAAGGTCTCCTGAAAATCCCATAGAAAACATGCAGGTATTTATGGAGATGATAAAACTAGATCTTGTTGCAAGGGAAACTGAGTATGAAGAAGCCACACCAGAATGCTAACCATTAACTGTCTTTACTAAGAGAACTTATAGATCTTCTAGTAATGCCAGTAGAATCTCTCATGCAGCCTTGCAAACGGTTTGGCAATAGTGGCCCAGAAGACAAGCATTCAAGGAATACAGGAGTAGAAGGAAATAGGATTGACTTTATAAGTGGACACTTGCACCACCAGACTCTCATAAACGGGATGCTGCATCAGACTGGGGCGTTTCACAACAGGACAAATAATTACGTATACCAAGCAGCAAAGATAGAATAAACTAGTTGCTTCATTTAAGTGTAAGAAAGGCTCAGGTGTAGAGGACCCAGGACAGAGAATTCCCATATGCAAATTGGCTTTTGTCTCCTCTGAAGGAACTGGGAGTTGCCCAACTTCAGCAGCTCTCCTAATGACGACTGCAAATTAAGCACTCTCCTCAGTAGGTGGACAGCATCAAGAGCCGACTCGGGTGAGGTGTCATGGCACTGCAATTCTGTAATTCCAGATACATAACCGCATCAGTATAATGTACCGGTAAAATAAACAGGTGCACCGGAGCTTTTGCAAATTTCCATATCCAGTATGGTGCCTGAAATGTTTAAAAACGTGAGAATCAGCAGGAAGAATAATCCACTTTTTCTCAATATGTTTTCAGTATAAAATCAAGAGAGAGAGAGAGAGAGAGAGAGAGAGAGAGAGAGAGAGCTTATTTTATTAGCTAATGAGGCTGTTTTATTCAAAATGGCCGTCATAAGACGGTCTTGTGCAATGACAAAAGGTAAGAGGAGTTTTTTTAAATACCTTCCGATGTGGAAAGACATTTGAGGTGTTGCCCCAGAGTTGGCATAATCCCAATGGCAGCTGAGAACAGACTCGCCAGTCAGTAGGAACACACTGCCCCCTACTACTCTCCATCAAGGTACGCTCTGATGTTAATAGTGCTGCTCCAGTAGCAAAAGCAGAGGAGTACAGGGGCTACACCGCAAAGCAGCTGTGTTTGTCAAAGGTTAGTCTGCGGCAATGAGGATGCTGGGCCAAAGAGAGTGGTGCACAGGGACTTGTAACACTTCCTTAGAGGAATAATCCAACTGTGACAACTGCCCTTTTATATTATGATGGTAAAACTTGTATGCACCAAGAACCGAGCAATTTACTCCGAAGTGCATGTACTTGCAGAAATGTGTTGTTATCCAATTGCATACTGAGAAAGGACAAAGAAGAGGTTGAAAGGTAGTAGAATTGTTGAAGATAAAATAAAGAGACAGGGACATAGGCAACTGACAGAGAAACCTGTTTACCACAAATTCGAATTATGGTAATATCCGACGGCAAGATAAACTCCTAATAAAACTGTTTTTAGCAGCAGCAGAAATATGAGTTCACATGAGGTCACAGTTTTAAAATCTGGCATGGTAGTTCACTGGATTAATAAGCCTATTGAATAGATCAGTATATAGCCTATAACTTATGAGCTCAAACAGTTGAAAATGGTTTGCAGAGGTTCAAACATAATCCAAAAATCAAAGTATGAAGACCTGTAGACCGGCTTACAAGTCTTCTGTAGTGGGCCGAATAAAATATATATTTTTTTACCGTTCACTACAAAAACTAAATTAAAAATTGGACCAGCTTTAAAATTAAATGGACCTCACTGTTGGTTTGAGCATCTAACACCAGTAAACAAAAAATAGACACTCAGCATGTTGCAAAAAAGTCTAACATGCGTTTAATGCAAACATAGCTAGAAAGCAATTAAAATAAGACAGGCAATTAGATAATCAACGGATTACAACCTTGCCTACGATTAGTTGGAGAATGTAATGCTAAAATTCATTCACTTTGGTGCTACATTTATAAGCTTTTCTCAATGCAAGTAATGGAAGCAGGAATAGTAGATAAACTAAAATCTACTACGCACAAATGAGCAGGTGCCAGGCTCATCTGGGGGAAGAATGCGAGAAGGTCTTGGGAAGATGGGACAGGTTTCACCTGCCAGAGCTGAAATCCTTGATTTAGTGTGCCAACTTCAGACCGAGGCTGCGCTTACCACAATGGCTTAGCTAAAATATGCAGTGTACAGCACAGCATTAGAAAATAGAAATTTGTTTAAAATGTGGGAAAGTGTGCAATATTGCTAAGGCTTTAGTCGGCTTCAAAAAGGTAGAAAACAGTGAGGTTGATTAATAAAATACATCAGCACACGTTAAGGCATGTATGTGGATTTGCATTTCTGTAGTAGTTAGCAATTATTAAGGCATACATGTATATGAACTCAAATTCTCACACCCATAGGCAAAACTATTTTGAGTGTCTTAAGCATGAATGAGGTAATCACGGAGGTAAGGCAACTTCTATGGTGCGAAATAAGGAGCGGGTTTGCTCATAAAACCTGTGGGCTAATCATAGTATTACTAAAATACACAGCTACATATAGGCTAAACAACTTACAGAAAGGTAGGATACATTTGTGACACAAGTCGCACAGCTTAATTATTCTTGCATAATAATCAGGGTAGTCAAATTAATCATGAGGCATGCAAGAAGCAGCAATCACGACAGAAAGCAACAGGGTGTAAAATCCAGCTTTAATGAGACAGGACCAGTGTTGTGGAGAGCTTTGTAGACATGGGTGAGTAGCTTGAACTTACATCTTTCCTAGGCTGGTAGCCAGGGGAGATTGTTGAGGTGTGGAGAGATGTGGTTATTTCACTGGATGAATGTGGCAGCAGCGTCCTGGGTGGTTTGGAATCGGTGTATGAATAGGAGTAGACACGGTCTGAATTTGGCTGCAGGAAGTAGCAGAATCAGATTTTGCTGGAAAGCACTTGCATCAGTATCGCAAGATCTTCTTGCGTTATTCCCATGAGAAGAGTCCAGAAACTAAGTTTGTTTGTCAAGTGTTCCCACTTCCATTCACTTGCATTGATGAATAAAAGTTTATTTAGCACCAAAATGTATGAATTTTAGCATTACATGCTCCAACTGATAAGGGGCAACGCTCTGGTCTGTTGATTTGGCAATTCTCTTTCCCATTTCGAACGCTTGCAGACAATTTTATATTAAACACATATTAGACTTCCATGCGCTACTCTAAGGGTCTCCTTCATTTTACACTACTCATCTGAGACCTAGCTTAAATGTTTCCTTATGTCACAATACTGCCTCTCATATATATATCTAAACCAAAACATAATCACTGCTCCCAGCATGCCGACTGTCTCCCTGTCATGTCCTCCAGGAAAGGACATTGTTATATAAGGTCAGCGGTCTAGCTGATCCAGACAGAAGTGAGATGCCAGGAACTTCCTGGGTGGAGACAGGAAGTACTAGTTTTCCCTCTCACTACATTGAGGGAAGCAGAGTGAATAGGACATGTGCAGACTAGCTCCACATCAGTAGGCCATGTATAAATGCTGAGAAATTAATAAAGACAAGTTAATAGCCTGATGCCAGGTGCTGTCTTTTATGCAGAGTGTTATGCTTGCCAGTGCTGTGAAGAGAAACCAATCCAGAACAGGACAACTGGCGACTGAGGTGGGATCGAAGATCACGCCTGCAGATAACGGAGGCAAGTAATATAAGAAAGTACTAGTGCTGAGGAAGCACAAATTACCTGCAGCTAGCATGCAGCATTAAAGAAAAGCAGGAATTCTCTGAACTACAAGCCATGCACACTGCAGCCGAGTGGCGGCCATTTTGAAGTCAGGCAAGTTGAGAGACAGTCCATTGAAGTCTATGGGGTGGCCATTTTGAAGTCAGGCACCCTGAGACAAATCCACTAAAATCAATGAGGCTGCCATATTATAATCAGGCAATCCAAGCCTAACTCACTGAAGCCTACAGAGACAGCCATACTAAGGGCAGACACCAAGCCAGGTTGGCTTTTGAAAGGAATACACATAGCTGGAACAGCTCTACAAAGAAAATGTGATGCTGCCAGAAAGATTACAGTGATCACCTTTGAGTGAGCTTTTCCAAAATCAAAGAAAAACAACTATACGCAAGACCTCTACTGAAGAGGGCCAACAAATAATACATAAAGTATAGTGAGCAATCCTGTGGCATTATCATACAAGCACATTCCACCATCACGTCGGTGGGAAAAGAAACACAAAAATCTAACCCCTGCATTGAAGTGCCACCCCCAGTGAGACAGACGGGCACCCAAGGTTTGGGTCCCAAATGGAACCGGTGGCTGGAGTCACTGGATGATTTTCTTGCAACAACCGGTGAGCGAAGAGACGAAAAACGTCTGCTACTACTACTTCAGCTGGTGGGACATGAAGGCCGACACCTAATCAGAAAGTTTTCAACAAAGGACACAGAGACATATGAAAAACTCAAAGAGACACTACGTGCCCATTTCAGCACAAAGAAAGAGGTGGATCAAGAACGCCTCATCTTCAACGCAGCACGGCAGGAACCAGGTGAATCATTAACAAATTTCATTACAAGGTTACAAAGTCTGGTACAATACTGCAATTTCAATACATTCACAAATGAGGAAGCATTTCGACTCAGGGTAATTGAGGACTGTTCAATACCAGACACGAAGCGCAAGATCCTTCAAAAGCAGCTGTCGCTAAAGGAAATCATTAGGAGGGCCGAGGGCCGATGCTGGAGAGCGGGCCAAAGCAAGAGAATTGCACCTCAATGCAAGAAAGGAAGACAAGAAAAATGAGATGTTTCTCATGTCAGTGAGTAAAGCCCAAGAAACCAATAGAGCCAGAAAGAGTGAGTGCAAAGACAGACCAGAGGCAAGATATCACGATAGACAAAGTGAAATTAAATACTCAGATTCAACAATACAAAAGGCAGTGGAGGATGGCAAACAAAAGACAGGGACATTCTGGGATTGTGACAGCCAAACTGAAATAACTTCATGGAGTCATTCATCAAACTTTCCAGAATATTCTGAAGAAGCATCATGCAGTGGAACAGATCACACAAATGGAACAGACGACACCATGCCCAACAAGCGTGAAAAAAAAAAAACTACAGAAGATTGGG
Organism: Triturus cristatus; assembly: GCF_964204655.1. Taxonomy (NCBI): domain Eukaryota; kingdom Metazoa; phylum Chordata; class Amphibia; order Caudata; family Salamandridae; genus Triturus; species Triturus cristatus. Next base: position 167,914,194 of record NC_140591.1, on the reverse strand, counting down.
CAATTCACACCAACTATGGAAACCGGTATACAAACACACCGGAGCCACCCACTGTTCATCGAACTTCTTAGACTTTTCTGAAGAAGCATCAAGCAGTGGGATATATCACACACATGGCACAGACAACAGTGCGCCCACCAAGCGAGAAGAAGAACCAAACCACATAAGACTGGGCAATTCACTCAGACACCGGAAATGGGTATGCAAATGCACTCAAGACACCCATGACAATAAGGAGAAAACTGAGAGGAGGCAATTAACATCACATGAGAGGAGCAGAGACAAAATGCACTGGGGCCAAACAAAAGAAATAAACACTCGGCTATCAAATTATCCCTCCGTTGCAAGAGTACATAAGACACTTCAAGAGATGTACCCAAAGAAACGTCCCAAAGACAGCAGTTCATCACAGTCCATCAGCTCAAGAGATTCAGCAGTGAGAATACACCCAAAAGGACTTCCTCAAAAGAAATCAGCAGAAGATTCATCTGATTCAGACAGCATGTCTGCACAATCACTCAGGTCAACAGAGTCAAGATCAAGAAAACGCCAATTCCGCCTATCACCCAAATGTACATTGGAATCAGCGAACGTTCTCCCCGTTCAGAGCAAAACATCACATGCCGATGATTCAGAACAATCACTTACCCCACAACGCAACATGTCATGTCAGTAATATTCACATCAAGACATGAATAATATACCTTTACACAGCTCAGCTGACTCAAAGAGCTTGCAGATTAATAACGAATGTATGGGACATTACCCAAAAATGTTGGGAAAAGGCTGTCTCATCACTCTGTAAGAAAGGCAGAAATATGTAGACAGAGACATGTCATTCTCAAGGAAAGGGGGTTGCGAAAGGAACATACATATGCCCGGATGGTCAAAGACTTCAACATTCCCAAACACAACTAGGAGTGGGTGAGGCAAACAGAACAACATCGAAACAACAAACACCTTTCTCAACAGAAACCCCACTCAACATCCACAGAGCTAACAAACCAATCAAGGCGCCCAAAGTATGCTCACCTCTCCAACGAACACTCCCCGCAACAGACATCACCCTCAACATCCGCAGAACCACTCTCAACATTTGCGGAGCAAATAAACCAACTACAGAGCCCAAAGGGTGCACTGAAGAGATTGACTGAATTTCTTTGTAAGTGGTGGGGGATGGGGTGGGGGGGGGGGGGGGGGGGAGATGTCATGTCCTCCAGGAAAGGACATTTTTATATAAGTAGGTCAGCGGTCTAGCTGATCCAGACAGAAGTGAGATGCCAGTAACTTCTTGGGTGGAGACAGGAAGTACTAGTTTTCCCTCTCACTACATTGAGGGAACCAGAGAGAATAGGACGTGTAGAGACTAGCTCCACATCAGTAGGCCATGTATAAAAGCTGAGAAATAAATAAAGACCAGTTAATAGCCCGATGCCAGGTGCTGTCTTTTATGCAGAGTGTTATGCTTGCCAGTGGAATCCAGAACAGGACACTCCCCTTAAATACATTTTATCATCAGATATTTAAAACAGATGTAGAGCCCCAACCAAAGACATCTACATATGACCTGCCTGTCGTCTCCCCTGTTGTTTCATACATCCTATTAGCATCCAAATAAAAACAAGGATTGGCATAGTCAAAAGGTCTCGCCTTTGAGACCGTGTAAGTGGATGAAACTGTACAGTGGACATCATATCCCTGCCGACCCCACACACGTAAAGGTGTAAAGTACACACCACCTGCTTGCGATTTAAGTAAACAGAACAGCTGCAAAGCACACATTCTCACTCACTACATGTCACTAAACTCACTCACACATGTGCACACATACAGTCACACATGCTCACACATACTCTCTCTCTCACATAAACACGCTCTCATCCGCAAGCACACATACAACATACATTTAAAGGCATTTTTTACTTACATCAGCTACCACCAAAGTCCTGTTCCAGCTAAATATGCTTTATTCTTATTACACTTTAACACTATTAGTATAATGAACAATGGGCAGAAAATAAGGAGTGCGGAGCAGCCCCTGTGTTCTTGGTACTGATTTTGCCACTTCTGAGGCGAAGGGTCACACAGGCACTGCCAGGGAAGCAAGATGCAGGCCAGGGGTCGCAACTGCGATCAATGAGTTCAACATACCTGCATCTGAACAGTCTAAAAATGTTCACGGAAAAACGCATTCTCAGGAATTTCTCTTACCAGGAGTCACACGGCTGATGGTGTTAAAAGAAAGCAATAATCGTGTCACAGATGGCCTTGCCAAATCCTGGACCCCGGTGCTACTTCACCTGCTGCACTGATTATAGCTGTATACCTTCACGCTTTGTGCCTTTATTTCGTTAGCTAAATTTGGATATTGTTAACTCGGTAACAGTAGGAACCAAGTTATTTATTACCTCTTTGTAAATTATCCTGAAATGCATCTCATGTCTCTCACCTGCTGTTCAGCATTTCTTTGCTCCCCAGCTCTGTTCGCACTACACTAATACCACATACATATGTACATCTGATCACATGCTTTCCTGAGCCCTGACAAAAGCTCCGATATATTGACTGTCTTATTGAGAACGTTTCAAACCCACATTTGTAAGCTCTGTTCCAATGAGAACCTTTCTCCTTCACAAGGGTACATGCAACAGATACTGTCACCTACTGAGCTATCTCACCGGCTGCATAGCCATTTCTGCATAAGTGCGCTCCCTCTCAGAGTTGCACCATATTCTGTGCTCTGAGCACTGCAGCTGGGTGGAAGGAGCCGGGCTTGGGGTTCCTCTCGAGGCCTGGTCGCTTCCAGACTTTAACGAGGTTTAATATGAGGATCATGCAGGCATTGCTGTATTGACGCCCTTGTCTCTGCCCCCTCCGAGTAATGCGTCCTTTTCCTGACGGTAACCCAGAGAGAAACCGGCCCTATGCAGCCTTGCGTCATAGCCCGCGGGCCACGAGGAGACAGGAGAGCCATCGCTCACTGGCAATTAGAAGATGGATAACCCCGACACTACCTCATCCGCCATGTTGAAATCAGCGAAAAGGATGTTCTCTGCGGCTCATGGGTCCCGGGGACCGATGGAACCCTCCCTCCCCCTCACTCCGGTTGAGCTGCTGCCCTCTGGCTTCAGTTTGTTTACACTGTACACTGACTAACAGAAGCATCAGAGAGCCCGCTGCACAGACGACGTAAAGATTCAGTTTAAAACCAGATTAATTCACAATTAGAAAGGAACTGCAAAAGCTGAGCTCTGACTGAAGCCGAGATGCTTAAACAAACACATTACTTTTGTGGTGCTGGGAGGTTTTTTGACGTAATTGCTGTACAGACAAGTTTCTGTAATCTATATAAACCATGACGGTGGTGCCCAGACCATCCATGGAACGTAATATTCAGGCCCGTATGCGTGGCAAGAGTTGGCTGAATAAATCAGGCAATCCGGGGCACAGCGTAATTTATACGACTAGAAAAAAGGGAGGAAGGGAATTCTAATTAAAAAACTATCTAAGGAGCGCAAGGCCTTCTTAGGTGATGGTCGGTTGTGAAAGAGAATTACCTGGAGACAATTTGATCGACGTCCTTACTCCATCGCGGTAGCAGCCAACTGAGCAGCAAACCGCAGGTGCATTTATACTAAGAAAAAGGGGGCGGTGGCCTGGAAAAGGGTCGGTGTCTCCCACACGCTAGTAAAAAGGGTCGAAAGACTCAATAAGCTCACAGTTTCTACAGCATTACAGAAGACCTCAAAGTGCTATGTCACAGTTCTAACATTTGTAGATAGATACAATTGTTCAATGTATATTAAAACTGCCAATGTACAATTAAACAAAAAGCTCACTCCTCTTTCTATAGCGTCTTCGATGTAATTACAAAATGCCTCAAGGTGCGATGTCACCATTCTAATATTTAGGATAGACTCAATCGTTCAATGAGTATTTAAAACTGACAGTGTACAATTAAACAAAAGGTGCAGTCTCACAATTCAGATTTAAGAATCAGTGTGTATAGACAATTAGCGACCAGTGCTGAATCTTGGATATATTCACAGAGTAAGTACCAACCTAGTGGTACGCAATTATTTACATATGACTTCACAATTGCACTTCACATTGAACATAAATACAGACATTTAAAAAAGAAAAGAAATAGTAAATTATCACATCTAGAGGCATAGGACGCCGATTTTCAGTAGGAGCAAACAGGATTGAGTTAAAAAACAACATTTACATATGTATTATACAGGAGGTTGCCATGAAAGGACCTATTGTCAACAAACATTGCTGAGTGTGGACACCTGTCTGGTGATCTCCTCGTATTCATTTAATCCTCTCGCTACAGTATCAAAGCGATGCATCCATCTACACCCGCGTAGGCTCGGAATTCTACCAAAATCCCCTCCCCGGGGGTTTTGGTGTACCTTCTCTATTACACACCAACGTAGGCTCTCCTGTGTGTGTCCAAATGATGTAAAATATTCTACGAGGGGTGCTCCCTGTACCTGGCACCATATACGACTGCAGTGTTGCAGGAAACAGGACTTTATTTTTTGTATAGTTTGTCCTATATATATATATATATACAAAAGCACATGGACAGGAAATGGCGTAGATTACCCTGCTGGAGTTACAGTTAGTGTGATCTTGAAGTGTGTGTTTGTAGTTGTTGTGTGTGAAAGTTTTCAATTCATTGGCCATGGGACACACCCTACATTGCTCACATTTAAAATGTTCCTTCACGGGCGGGATGTTCCATAATGTCATCTGTGAAGTTCTCGATTCTATGGGTAAAAGAGATTTGACAACAAGTTCCCTTACATTCATGCCTTTGCGGAACGCATGCATGGGTGGTGGTAGTCCACCAAGTTCATCTGTCACCAGGTGCCAGTGGTTGTTTATAATTTTCTTGATGGTATTCCTCTTTGTGCAGAATTTAGTCACACAAACTAACCTGTCTTGATCATTAGTCCCTCTCTCTTTGGGTTCACGGGGAATCTCTATTGTTGAACCATACACGTTTACGCGCCTTTTTTAATAGTCTGAGCAGGTAGCCTCTGTCAGTCAGACGTGACATAAGTTCAGCTGACTCTAGGAAGTAATCATCCTTTCTTGAGCAGTTCCTCTGCAACCTTAGGAATTGTCCAAAGGGCAAATTGTCCCTAAGGTTGCGTGGATAGTGACTCGAGTAACGCAGGAGAATGTTGCGTTCACTCACCTTTCTGTAAAGGCTGGTGTAAAGTTTGCCTTCTTCTGCTTTTATAGCTAGATCCAAGAAATTGACTGTGGAATTGCTATAGTCTAAAGAGAATTGTATATCCTTGGAGCAGTTGTTCAACCAAGAGTGAAATTCCTTAAGTAGGTTTTCACTCCCTTGCCAGATCAGTAGTCTGACGTCAATGTATTGACGCCATAGCTCTATACACTGACTGTAGGTGTTTTGTTCGCTAAGGATGTAGTTGTGTTTGTATACATCCATGAAGATAATTGCTAGATTGGCCGCAAAGCTAGCCCTCCATAGCAACTCCCTTTGTTTGTATGTAGAAGTCACTCTGAAAGCTAAAAAAGTTTTTAGTCATGGCTACATCAAGGAGTTTGATGATCAATTCAGTTGGGACTCTGTGTGGCCTGGGACGTTTGTTCAGAACTTCTCTCATCACTCTCAATGCCTCACCCTGGGGAATGTTCGTATATAGGGATGTAATATACATGGTGACCAGGAGGTTGTAATTCATATCAAATGGGCAATCGTTCACAAGTTGAATTGCTTGCATGGTATCCCTTATGTAAGTAACGGTATTCTCAGAGATAGGTTTAAGGAATACATCTATATACTTGCATAAAGGCTCTAAAATGGAGCCGCTACCCGAGATTATGGGTCTCCCCGGTGGATCATGCATCCTTTTATGTACTTCTGGGAGGGTATATATGGTCGGGATCCTCGGATACTTGTTATTCAGGTAGTCAAACTCATGTGCACTTAGAAAACCAGACTCAAGACCCTCAAGTGTAATATGTTTGATGGCCTCCATAATCTCTTTAGTGGGATCTGATCTTAGTTTTTCATAATTACCCTCTACCCCTAATTGGGATAGGATCTCCTTTTTGTAATCATCAGTATTTTGAATCACAATATCCCCCCCTTTGTCGGCGGCCTTGATTACTATTTCAGTATTATTGCTGAGAACTGTGAGTGACATACGTTCCGAAAGCGTGACATTGTACTTGACATACTGTCTACGGGAAAAGGCTTTTGTGATATAATGCATTACCACCTGTTCATATGCCATGATCTTGGGTGACATAAGATGGGTCGGTGGGACAAATTTGGATGGAGGACGAAGGCCTGTACAGGAAAAGGTGGGTTGGTAGGGGACTTTGTGGAAATAATGTTTTAACCATATTTTACAAAAAAAAACTGATGTAAATCCATTTTAAGATTGAATTACATCCCTCGCAGAGGGAGGGCAAAGAAACAGGTACACTATCAACAGGAGACACACGGGGACATCCAGACCCGCCGCCAACATTACAGGTGGTAGGAAATACACTAACTACACCTAAAAATCCGATTGTGAATTTATCCTCATACGATTTGAAGCCAGATGAACAAAAAGTCCTGGAGAAAGGTCTATCATGTGTACCTACTGCAGTACCTAATCATTTCAATCTTAAAATGGAATTACATCAGTTGTTTCGTAAAATACGGTTAAAACATTATTTCCGCATAGTCCCCTACCAACCCACCTTTTCCTGTACCGGCCTTCGTCTTCCATCCAAATTTGTCCCACCAACCCATCTTATGTCACCCAAGATCATGGCATATGAACAGGTGGTAATGTGTGATACCACAAAAGCCCTTTTCCGTAGGCAGTATGTCAAGTACAATGTCACGTGTTCGGAACGTATGGCACTCACATCTCTCAGCAATAATACTGAAATAGTAGATGATATATTGTTGTACCTCACATCCCCGGCGCGCTCCATTAACTGCTTGTTAGATATTTTTATCTCATATGGGCGAGTATCTGGGTACACCATATATTGGGGGAAGTCACTCCTTTATTTGCTGCACGGTCCCCCACCACGGCTCCCACAGGTCTATGAAATTCAAATTACAAGCACAGGCTTCAAATATTTGGGAATTTACGTAACGCACAACACCACACAGTTAACAGCCGAGAATCTCACACAGCCACTATTGCGATTTAAACGTGACGTCAAATACTGGCGCTCCCTACCACTTACATTGCTGGGAAGAGTGGCCCTCTCCAAAATGATGGAGCTCCCCAGATTCCTCTACGCTCTCCAGAATACACCATTCCCGGTCCCCTTGTCATACTTCACAGCAATAAACGCGGAAGTGACCGCTTTACTGTGGGACGGAAAAGCGACCCGGATTGCGACGAATAAACTAATGCAGAGTTGGTATGATTGAGGTATCGCCCTCCCCAATATAAAAATCTACTATTGGGCCTCCCAGCTAACAGTCATTAATAATGGCTTCATGCACCCCAAGACGATCCCGCCTACCGCATGGATAGACACATGTTGGAGCCCGCTGGGATCATGGGAACACTCTATAATAAGGCCAAACAGCCCACTATCATGGGCCCAACGGCGCACACGGTACAGGTGTGGTTCGAGGCGCAGAGGAGGAGGGGGTCATTACACAAGCCACGCCACTATGGGACATTAAGAAGCTAGGCATGCTACGAAACACTAAAGGTTTTAAACGGTGGGATCTGATAGGCATCTCAAAAGTGGGAGACCTGTGGAAAAAAGGCGAAGTAATTCCATTTGACCAACTGTAGCGCACTTACAGTCTAGCGCACACGGAAATGTTCTGCTGCAAGCAGATAAGACATGCACTCACTGAGAAAGTCACACTAGGCACACAGCTAGCGGAGGTGACACCGTTAGGGGACAGACTCCTGACTGACCATCTGACAAAAAAGGCAATCTCCCTCACCTACCGAAAAATAATTGATAATCGACCAGACACCGTCGTAGCCCTAAAGACGAAGTGGGAATCGGAGCTAGGTGACCTAGATGATTCGGACTGGCGGGAGGCGCTCGCATCCCCCAAGGAGGTTGCAATATCCTCCAAATTCAAATTAGTACAATTGAAAATTTTACATCGTACGTACTACACGCGCACGCTCCTACATAAGATTGGTAGATGTGATACGCCACTCTGCCTCTGTGGCGAAACAGGCACATTTTTGCATACGATCTGGCATTGTCCCAAGATAGTAAGATATTGACAGGCGGTTATGCGTACAATCTCACAAGTTACAGAAGTCAAGGTTCCCCCTGAACCAAAGAGATGCATTCTCAATATTTGGGAACCCACAGACCTCAACCGCGTGACTCAGGAATGGGTGACACTCGGTATAACGGTGGCGAAGCGAAACATAGCACAACACTGGGGATCCCGACAGATCCTAGCCCTTTCTCAGTGGTGTCGTGACATGGACAGTATAATGGTTGTTCAAAAATCGGTGTACATCCACAGAGGGTGCCCCAAAAAATGGACTCGAAAATGGGGCAGGTGGAATGCTTACCGTGGGCATATCTGTGAACCTCCACGATCAGACTGACACTCGGAGACAAGTGATTGATGTAGTCCACAAAACAATATGTACAAGAGGTGGGATCTCCTGCTGTCTTCCAGGGATATTCACTAAATGAACAAGTTACTTACCTTCGGTAATGACATATCTGTAAGAAACATTAGTTAGTTAGATTCCTCACCTTAGAATATCCCCAGGCATCAGGCTGGATCCGGAAAGATTTTTCGTCAGCAATACCCTGGCGCGTCGCTAGGCGTCGTCTGCGGCTCTGCGTCCGTCATCGGCGTTGTGATCGCCGGGATGACGTCGTCGGAGTACTTAGACGCCGCCTTCGCGCGCTGACGTCAGTTCTTGTACGTAGCTTTCTGCTCCAGGAACGCAGAGCCATGCAACAGACCGGCACTGGTGCCAAAAATTCTAGGGCCCTGAAAGGGATGACCTCAACCCTAGATATCGGTTCGCAGAACGGGGAGGATGGGTGGGGCGGTGAGGAACCTAACTAACTAATGTTTCTTACAGATATATCGTTACCGAAGGTAAGTAACTTGTTCATCTGAAAGAAACACGTTAGTTAGATTCCTCACCTTAGAAAAGATACCCCAGCAATACCAACCCCGGTGGTGGGCCTGCGAACCAAGATCACACCAGAAAGTCCTGGAGAACAGAACGGCCAACAAAAGCCGTCTCTCCGGACTTGGCTGTCCAGGCAATAGTGTTTAGCAAACGTGTGCAGCGAGGCCCACGTTCCTGCCTGACAAATGTCCTGCAAGGGGACTCCCCGGCCCAGGGCAGTGGCCGCCGCTGTGGCCCGAGTGGAATGGGCCCTCAGCCCTACAGGAGGTTCCTTTTTAGCTAAGGAATAACAGGCCTTGATACACAAAACGACCCACCGAGAGATGGTTCGCTTGTGCACCGCCCGCCCATTCTTAGCGCCCACGTAGCCAACAAAGAGTTGATCATCCACCCGGAACTGTTTGGTGCGGTCCAGATAGGAGAGCGCCCGTTTTGGGTCCAGGCGGTGGAGCCTCTCTTCCTCTTTTGAGGGATGCGGAGGCAGAAAGAAGGTGGGCAACGTAACAGACTGTCCGATGTGAAAGGCAGTTACCACTGTAGGGAGAAAGGAAGGACGAGTCCTGAGAACAACTTTGCCCGGATGGACAGAAAGGAAAGGAGGCTTAGAAGAGAGAGCCTGGAGCTCACTCACCCTTCTAGCAGAGGTGATGGCAACCAGGAAAGCAGTCTTAAGCGTCAGCAGACGAAGGGGACAATTATGAAGTGGCTCAAAGGGAGCGCACATCAGAAAGGTTAATACCAGATTCAAATCCCACTGAGGCATTACGAAAGGGACAGGAGGAAACATGTGAGTAAGAATCGAGAAACAACAGGGGATTTGAAAAGAGAAGGCTGATCAGGAAGCCGTAAGAAAGCAGAAATAGCTGAAAGATATCCCTTAACCCCTTCGCTGCTGGGGACATTCCGTTGCAGCGCTGGGGGGGGCAGGGGGGCAGCGCGGTGGGCCTGTGCTCATGACGGAGCCGCTCCGTCATGAGCCACAGTTGAGCTGTGCTCATGACGGAACGGTTCCGTCATGACTCCGCCCATTTGCGTTGTCGCCCCGCACAGGCGGGGAAACAGCGCCGCGCAGGCGGAGCGGCCGCCAACAGGATTGTCATGACGGAACCGTTCCGTCATGAGCACAGCGCAACCGTGGCTCATGACGGAACGGTTCCGTCATGAGCGGGGAAGGGGTTAAGGGTGGGCAGAGCAGAGCCCTGCTGGGCCAGGGAAAGAAAAAAAGAGGAGAACCTCAGCGAGAGAGGCAGCAAGGGGATCCACAGCCTTTGCTGTGCACCATGCCACAAATTTGTTCCATCTGCAGGCGTATACCGATTTTGTGGAGGGACGCCTGGCTGCCAGAATAACATTACAGACTTCAGGAGGCAAGTCAAGTGGCATCAACTGCCGCCGCTCAATCTCCACACATGGAGGTGGAGACTGAACAGGTTCGGTTGGAGGACCGTCCCCTGTTGCTGCGACAGAAGGTCCTCCTGAAGAGGCAGGCGGATCGGGGGATCGATCGATAGACTGAGTAGCTCGGGATGCCAGTATCTTTTTGCCCAATCCGAAGCCACCAGGATGACTTGGGCCCAGTCGCGCCTGATCTTCTTCAGCACTCTGGGCAGAAGTGGTATAGGCGGAAAGGCGTACACACAGACCGCAACTCCACTCGCGACGAAAAGCGTCTCCGAGCGAGTGCTGCCTTGGAAACTCCAACGCACAGAACTGCTGACATTGCGCGTTCTCTTCGGTGGCGAATAGATCTAACCAAGGCTCTCCCCACTGCCGAAAGAGGCCTTGTGTCACGTCCGAGTTTAGACGCCATTCGTGATCCATCATGCACCGGCGGCTGAGTTCGTCTGCTCTGGCGTTCAGAGAGCCCGCCAGATGTTGAACCACCAGGGTGATGCCCTGATGTTCCAACCATGTCCAGAGGCGCAGAGCCTCCTGACAAATGGTCCACGACCCCACCCCGCCCTGTTTGTTGCAATACCACATGGCGGTAGTGTTGTCCGTGAAGACCTGCACTACACTTTCCCGGACAGAAGGAAGGAATGCCTTCAGTGCAAGTCGGATCACCCTCAGCTCCAGAAGGTTGATATGGAGCCGAGACTCCGCCGGAGACCAGAGGCCTCTGATCTCCGCCTCTCCCATGTGGCCCCCACAGCCCAGGAGGGACGCATTTGTCACTACTGTAGCAAGGTGGATATCTGACTATGGTTACCCCCAACTTTTTGCCTAGTGTCTAGCTGGTTTTTCGACTTAGTTGGCCTGAGATCCTGCCATTCAGGGTCCCAGGCTGTCTGCTCTCTCTTTAAAATGGACTCCATGTGCCCTAGGTACATACCCAATTGGTAAGGATCACCTTATTGGACCCTGTACAGTGTACCCTAGGTACCCAGGGCATAGGTGTACCCTAGGCCTCCCAGGGGCTGCAGCATGTATTATGCCACCCCTGGTCTGGCCTTCCAATCAGACACAACTGGCTGATCACTCAGCTGGGGCAAGGTCGTGTAATCACCCCTTGCTTAGGTGTAGTATTCCTATACCTACCTTATATATAGACACATGTGTACCTATCAGCCACTCCTATGGCAGGCCTTAACAATCCTGGAGGCAGAGTGCTTGGTAACATGTGAGATGGTGCTCTAGCATGAGCTGAGCCTGTCTGCAGCTTTCGGAACCATGTCCTTATAGCTGTTCTATGATATAGCCTACCATATACTCTTAAAGTACCTTATAATCTTAAACGGGTATGGTAACTATGGTTTGGCTTTATCAAAACATTTTGTGTAAGGTGTCTAACACTTTGGAATAATACCCCCATACCATTTCTGGTAATGAGGATATTATTCCTCCCTTCTAGAGGGAGAGACATGTTAAAATCCTACTTTGCTGTTTAACTCTGACCAAAGCCTCAGCATCACAAAATGGATGCTGCTGCCACAGACACAAGTCTGACCTCCTGCTGCTGGGAGTCCTTCCAGCGAGGGAGGCTTGGACAATAGGTTTCCTGCCTTGGGAGATGCGAGAACCACCCTAGACAGGATTTAGTGTATTGGGGCAGGGAGGGTTGAATGAAACTAGACACTGCCTGGGGCACACAAGGTGTCCCATGCATAGTCCAGTTCAAACCGGCGCTGGGACACTCCAGCCCCAGCTCTGGCGCGAAACTGGACAAAGGAAAGGGGGTGTAACCACTCCCCTTCCTGGTCCCACCCATAGGAGGGGCCTTGCAGGTAGCCCAACCCACTAGCCCAGTATATCAGTAGGTAGCTGAGCCCTGCTAAATTAGATTAACCGGAATCTGCAACTTGCACAGAAACTCTGGACCTTCGACATTCGACCTCAGGAAGAAGACTGACGAAATCTCCCTTGTGGCCAAGGAGTGACCACCCTGGGCAACCAGGCACCATCCAGCGACCGCTGCTTTGCTTTGTGACTGATCCTACGAGGGACGACTGCAGAGACTGACCAGCGCCGAGACTTCCAGACACCTCTGACCCAGATCCACATCTACAGCGAAGCTGAGACCCGTGGAGGTGACGAGGGACGTGGGACCGGCGATCTGGGAAAACTGGCTAGTACCTGACTAGCGCGACTTCCGAGGCTCCCTCGAGGCTTTGCTTGGGGAATTGAGAAGCCCCCATCCCAAGCACCATCTGCAAAGAAGATCAGCTCCCCACACTTCACGTGTTCTGCGTGGGGCCCTTCTGCACCTGAGTTGCTCGACGTGTTGTCCGGTTGCTGGCCCATCGGCTAGTGACCTCTACGACAACGAACCTTTGTTTTCAACTTGCTGGTCCGGCTCCTCCAGACTGGCACCCACTCCTCTGTGAAAGAGAAGCACCCCAGACCTTCCTGGTCTGCACCAGAAGCAAGTCCTCCATCCTGCGTGGGTTCCGCTTGCCAAGGCTTGTTGGGTCCTGACTCGACTTCGACGCCGCCGACAGCAAGAGCCTTCGTGGGACAGCTCACCTCCTGCTCCTAGTCGTCCTCGACGCCTCCTGGTACCCGTGACTGCTGCGACAAGCTTCACCTCTTCACCTGCATCTTCACGACATCGCCTGGTTCCTTCCTGGTTCCTTCCCGGCTCCTGGCTGGTGACCTAGACTCTGTCCCTTCTGCTTGCAGGTATCCTTCCTTCTTGATTCCATCCTTGGGATCCACCGGACACTCTGCACTGACTGCCTGTCAGCAACTTTCCTTCAGGCATCCATAAGAGTCAACGACGAAACCCGACGCAAGTTCACACCTATGCACCAGCAGCCCGTGGGCTAGGTAACTTGAGCATTTCGGTGCTCACAAGGGTATTGACTATCCAAGGGTCTAGTTTCCGAGTCTCGACTTCCTAGCTATATCAGAAGTGTCCTAAAACTGCTAATTTCTAATAACTTGCATTTCTATCGACTTTTACGCATTACGCGTGAGTGTTTCCACTCTGCACCTGAATCCCGTGGGCCTCCCACTTCCTAACCTTTGGTAGTATAGTGTAGCCCCAGCGATTCCCTAGGCCTAGGCCTATCCTGTGTTCGTGACAGTGGTTCTTATACCACTTACTTAGTATATGGTTTGCGTGGCCCCTAGGGCCTAACTGTATTACTTACCTGTGTGACTTAATGTATGCTTAAATAAGACTGTGTTTTACTTACCTCGAATCTCATAAAGAGTGCTGAGGGTTTGACTAGAATAAATACATTCTATTTTTATATATATCTGTTGTGGTGTCCTTTCATTTGGTGTTCAAGGGATTACATATGGTATAACAGCTGGCTTCACATGCCATTCAGAGTTTAGCCTAAGACTGCTCTTGTCCATTCTACCAGTAGGATAGCTGGTCTATAAGGTTGACTTTACAACCAATCACCATAAGGGTTGTTTGGACTGATACAAGGTGTACACTAGAATTAGTGACATCATATATCAGGCCAACTTCTCACAACTACTACGTGCTCCGGTTGGGGTAGGGAGAGGTATCTGCCACTGACCCAATCGCGGTCCGTGAGCCACCACTGCAACTGTCTTGCAATGCCCTCCGAGATCAAGACATGGTCGGAAGGGTTGCCCCGATGCTGGGCCCACTGAAACTTCAGGTCCCACTGCAGAGCCCGCATCCGCCATCTGGCGTGATGCACCAACAGGATGCAGGAGGCCATCAGACCCAGAAGCCGCAGCGCCAATCTGACCGAAACCCGGGATAGAGTGCAAAAGATAGGAATCAGCGCCTGAATATCCCGGACCCGCTGTTCCGGAGGATAGGCCCGGAACTGCGCCAAGTCCAGAACCGCTCCGATGAAGAGGAGCTTCTGGGAGGGACTCAGATACGACTTCGGCACATTGATGGAGAACCCCAGCAAATGCAAGAGGTCGGCCATAGTCTGGAGGTGGGAGATGACTGCCTGGGGCGAGCCCGCCTTCAACAACCAGTCGTCGAGATAGGGGAAGACTGGAACCCCCAATCTGCGCAGATGAGCTGCGACCACCGCCATCACTTTCGTGAACACCCGAGGGGCACTGGTGAGGCCGAAGGGGAGCACGGCAAACTGAAATTGCTCTTGGCCCACCGTGAACCGCAGGTAACGCCGGTGGGCCAGCAGGACGGGGATGTGGAAATGAGCGTCCTGCAAGTCCAACGCTACCATCCAGTCTCCAGGGTCTAGGGCAGCCAGAACCTGAGCTAAGGTGAGCATCTTGAACTTCTCCTTCCGGAAGAAGGCGTTGACGCTCCTGAGGTCCAAGATAGGGCGTAGGCCCCCTTTGCCCTTCTTGGGAACCAGAAAGTAGTGGGAGTAACAACCCCGACATACTTCTGGGCCAGGAACGCGCTCAATGGCCCCCTTGGCCAAGAGGGCCGTAACTTCCTCCTGCAGAAGTTGCAAGTGATCCCCCGACATGCGGTGGTACTGCGGTGGCATGGCTGGAGGGGTCGTCTCGAAGGGGAGGAAGTAGCCCCTTCGGACGATTTGCAGCACCCAACTGTCCGATGTAATGGTACGCCAGTGGAGCAGGTGATGGCGAACTCTGCCCCCCACTGGCGTGGAATGGGCCTGAAAGCACGGACTAGGAGGGCTTTGAGGCGGATGCTGCTGGGGTAGATGTGGACGGACCGGCTCCTTGTCCCCCTGCTCCGCCTTGGCGGAATCCACGTCCGCGTGGAGGTTGGTTCTGCGGCCTGTGGCTAGGCGGACGTGAGGGGGCGCCCCTTCCTTGGCCACGAAAGTGGCGAAAAGCAGAAGTTTGCGGGCCGAGAGGCCCAAGGACTTGGCTGTAGCCCTGGAGTCCTTAAAACGCTCCAGCGCTCTATCCGCTTTGTCGCCAAAAAGGCGACTGCCATCGAAGGGCATGTCCATGAGGGTGCTCTGGACATCCCCGGAGAAACTCGTGGACCTCAGCCAGGCGTGGCAACGAATCGTCACCGTGGTTGCCATTGCCCTGCCTAGCGATTCGTTGTGTCCAGTCCACATTGGATTGCATGCCGTGCCCCATCCCGCCCCTTGGCAAGAGCCTGGGCGAGCCATGTCCGGGCCTCCTCCGGACACTGGGGCAGCCCGTCCTCCACCGTATCCCACAGGGAGTGGGAGTAACGGTCCAAAAGGCACGCAGAGTTGATAGACCGCAACCCCAAACTAAGAGAGGAGAGTTTCTTCCCAAACTGTTCCAACCTTTTGGATTCCCGATCCGGGGGAGCGGACGGGAAGGAGGTCTGGGAGATGGAGGCCTGGATAACCAGGCTCTCGGGCGTGGGGTGCATCGACAGAAAACTAGGGTCGCCCGGAGCAGGGCAGTGGTGCCGGGCCACGTTCCGGTCCACAGGAGGAACTGTGGGGGGCTTGGACCAGGTGTCCTTCAGAACGTCAATTAGTGCCTCATTGAACTGCAGCAGAGGCTCCGAGGAGCTTTCTGACGGTTGAAGCACTTCGGTGAGGAGATTAGTCCTCACGGCCACAGCAGGCAGCTCCAGCCCAAAGGCTTCGGCCACCTTGCGCAGCACCTCAGACCCCTCCCAGTCGTCACCGTCATCCGATTCCTGGTATATAGGAGGAAGGATCGGAGCCGGGCGGAAGATGAACCTGCCATCCATCGGCGTCGGATGCGGGGCCGCTCAGACGCCGGGCCCGGGCCGGGACTAAACCGGGGAACGGCGTAGTCCGAAGGCGGCGCCGGTGGCAGCACCGGAGGGGTCGGCGCCGGTGGAGGGGTCGTGAGGTCGATCGGCACCGACTGGGATCCAGGCCTTGATCCCTCGGGGGCCTGCGGCGTCGGGACCGGAGTCAATGACGGTGCAGGGGCCGGAGCCGCCGGCTCGCTAGGCCTCTCAGTCGAGCCTGCGGGGCCCGAAGGCGCGCCGGCAGAGTTAGGTTCCTCATGGCCACGAAGAAGTCCCTGACCACCGCCGGAGTCGTGTCAGACCCAGGGACCCGAGGGTATGGGGTCGGACGGGACTCCTGCGGCTCCGACGGAGCCGCGCGGGTGGTGCCACCCGAACCCTCAGCCGAGTCGCGCGATTGGCGAGGGGAGCCAGAAGAGCGATATCGCCTCTTCGACTTCTTGCTGTGCTTCGACTTACCGGATCGCGAAGACTTTGACACTGACGAGCGGTGATGGCTGCGGCTCCGCGACCGGTCCCTCGACCTCCTCCTCGACCGGGACCTTGAGCGGACTGCCGGAACTCGAGCAGCTTGCGGGACCGCTCCCGCCTAGCCTTCGAAGTCAAGGCCCGGCAGTCGAGGCATCGTGGTCGGCCCCAAGGCAACAGAGGCACCGGCGGTGGTGATCCGTGACCGACATCAGTCGGTGACAGGAGTCACAAGCTTTAAAGCCAGGCATCCCTATCGGCACCAGAGTCGAGGTCGACGAAGAATGGAACCAAAAGAGTTCGAAAAAGTTTAGTCAAAAAATGAGCCTCCCACTTCCTAACCTTTGGACTATACCAATTCCACAGTCAATTTTTTGGATCTAGCTATAAAAGCAGAAGAAGGCAAACTTTACACCAGCCTTTACAGAAAGTTGAATGAACGCAACACTCTCCACTCTCCTGCGTTACTCGAGTCACTATCCACGCAACGTTAGGGACAATTTGCCCTTTGGGTAATTCCTAAGGTTGCGGAGGAACTGCTCCAGAAAGGATGACTATTTCCGAGAGTCAGCTGAACTTATGTCACGTTTGACTGACAGAGGCTACCTGCTCAGACTATTAAACAAGCATTTGCAATGCAATAGGTCTCGCATTTGCGAGAGTTTAAGCTATTGGCATTGTAAATGACCATGCTTTTTATTTGTTTTAAAAACCAACACGGCAGTAAAAGGCGTTGTCATTTACAATGCAGTAGCTCAAACTCTTGCAAATGCGAGACCTATTGCATTGCAAATGCTTTTTTTGTTATCGGCTTCATAGTGCAGAATTGCGGCAACTAGGATAAAGGGTTTAGAGGGGCAAGTGAAAAGGAGTGTGGCACTGAGGAAAGAAGAGAAGATTGGGATCCGAGTAGGAAAGAAGTAAGACGACTCATGCAGCTCTCGAATCATTCATGGAGATTTTAATAAAACTGAGTGGACGCTTTTAAGCTCCAGGCTAAAGCTCAAGTACCCCCAAAACAGAACACTTGTCAGCAATTGCCACATACCTGCAATATTTCCCAAAGCCCTCACTGCGTGCTCAGAATGTCAGGAAAGATTCTGTACTGCCCGATTTGGCCAGTCATGTCTGTGATGTTACAACCACACACAGGCCGATTTCATAATGGCGTGGCCATGCACAGGCTTAACTCTCCGGCCAATGCGGTTCAGTTCATACCGCAGTTTTTTCTTTGGGTGCGGTGGCCCATGTTACATCACCATGATCCCCACACTGAGTAAGCTCTGGCGATCTCCATTTGTGCTGCATGGTTTCGGCCAGGAACCATTGGGTAATTTCCATTGAGTCACCCAGATCAGTGTCTGCAGCCTTCCTTTTCTGGTAGACCCAGCTTTCTGAGGTCGGCTGCACCTTGATCTTGCTGAATAGACACTCCTCCTGCTCTTCTCCCGTGGACAATTTGACACAGGGTATAAAAGTATGGCTTCCTCTTTAAAAAGCAGGTGATGATAGACACCAGGGTATGGAAACTAGCATTTCATGAAAGTTCTTCCATGTGCATTCATGACACTACTGAGTAGTAACTGGGAAGGGATACGGTTCTCAAGTCTATCATTGCTAGAAATATGGGTTTGTAGAATCTTGCTCCCTGTTCGTATATACAACTGACAGCTGAAGATACTAACTGTCCTAGGTGGTAGGTTATTGCTGCCTACATTTGTTATGGCAAACTGCAGATACTACAGGAAGGAGACATTTGTACTGCTAAAAGGCTCCTGGTGCTCGCAATCAACCTCCTTAAACTACACAAGGAAGGGACCAATTTTCCTTTCTCTGGGTTGGTAGAGGAAGCATATTGGAAATAGCCACTTGTGTGAGGCAGACCATTGAATGTAACTATGAAAAACGGTGGTTTGTAAGAATCTTCAGGGAACGAAGCTGTCCCCTTTCATGGGCCCAGTGTTGCTAGTAAAGACAGACTTTGGTAGAGGACTTTTTCTTACGACTCCCGAATTTTTTTAACTAGTTGAACTCCCAAATGGAATAGGGAGGAGTTTTGTTATGGGCAGAACTGGATTTTGGTGCTGCAGCCATTTGATAAGCAAAATACGACACACTTTGTGCAGGACTTGTTCCCGCTCTCAAACAATCTTTACATTAAACTTTTTTTTAATTTGACTGCTTCTTGTGCCCCCCGGTAATATGATGTGTACAAAATCATAAAGTACAGTAAGTACAAAATAAGGAGATGGTTTTGGTGATCAGTTATATTCCGGTAATACTCCAAATACTACTGTTTTTTGTGACATTGTATAGCGTGTTTATTTCCTTCTCATTTACATGCTTGGAATTGTATTATTGAGGTTTTACGTTAAAAAACTAAAGCACGTTAAATGAATGAATCCTTCTGGATTGAAGTGAAAGTTTAGAATGAAGAAGCTTTACTTTTTGGGCCATTACGTTAAGCATTTTCTTTACGCTAATAAACTGAAAAGAAAGTTGCACTAATTCTGTTATTAAAATATTGGTGGATCCGTCGTATTCTGGAGGTAGGTTTCTCTTGTGTATGCCTACATGCAGCACATCACTGTCCTTTTCACTTAGATGGTATTGTGTAATCTTTTCAGATTGAAAATATGTCATTCATGTTGCCACATGTGGAGCAAGACTCAGAGGTTACTTTGAAAGATAAATTCCATCCTTGATTGATGGTGACTGGAGGGGTTATGAAACCACAGGGTGTAACTAATTTTATAACTGAAATTTAGGGGTAGCGTGTGCACAACCGTTGCCCTAAGCAATTTCCAAGTGCGTGGATCAAAAAATGTAAATATTTAACTTGCTTTTTATCATTTATATCTTACTTGTATTTCTTCAAGGCTGAATTTCCCTGAACACATAATGTTTTCATTTCTTGTGATAGTTGAATTTAATTTACTGGTTATTTTCCTATTGTCTATAATTTTTCTAGGATTGGCTAGCAGACCTTACTGCTTGAGCTGTTTAATGGTTCCATGGTGCAAATCAATTAAGGAACAATAAACACTCTACAGTCCGATTTTGGAAGGCAAGGGCATTTAGTTTGAATCGCAAATTTCATCACACTTATGTAATCTGGAGAGGATCTTAATTCTTCGAGCAAGAAATGCATAATAGGCACTATCTTTGAAGTAGGTTTTCTATTAGGAATTTGGATGTGAAATGCAATAGTGTTATTGCACAAGTTCTCCTAAATCTGGTGGGTGTTATTTTATAGCTGTGTGCTCGAGGTTAAGCGCACGTTTCTAGCCCTTGGCCCTGAAATAAGACGAGAGTCCATTTATACGAACATTTCTGAAATCTACACCCATCCACTTTCAAAATAAAACCAACGTTGACAGTCCGTATGCCTTGCTTTTAATAGTTAGCAGTTAAAGCTGTAGAATTTACCTCCACTGCGCGCACCCTCATAGCTCCTGAAGCACTTCGGCGCTTTTCCGAGAGCGGCAGCCCGTCTCTTATCTGTGGGATGAAAAGAGTGATTAGGGCGTGAGAAACACAGAGATGGGCTCGACTGCACCGACTGCCCAAAGCACCAGCACTTACTGTACCTCAACAGGCTCCGACTCCGAGCAAGAGACAAACATGGGCTGGGGCGAACACCCGTGACATTAGCAAACTGCAAGGAGGAGAAAGAACCTGCAAGAGCGAGAAGAAGGGGGGGGGGGGGCTAGGACGGGGAGGGTAGTGAGGAAGAACGAGCGGAATCCAGTGTTGTCGGGTTTCTGGCCCAGCACTTCATTCTTCTGCAAATTTCACCGGTAAATAAAGTGGGGTTTATTTCGAATTATCGAAAAGCATTTACACCAACCAAGTTAATTTCCAATTCAACATACTCTGCACAATGTACGCACGCAAATTTCTCTTGTGAAAAAATATTTAAAGTGGCGCAAATAAAACAAGCATTGGACGCGCGAGACGCAATGGTGGGGGGGTGGGGGAGAGAAGCGGGAGTTCTGATGAAAACGTGTGAAATAGCAGCAGGGAAGGGGGCGGAGAGGGGCTACGAGGGAGAGCGACGTAAAGCCATATGGCTGCTTTGCGCGCGTGCACGCCTCGTGCACTGTAGCTCTATGCCAGGGAAAGCACTTTAAAAACCCACTTACAAAATGTCTCAAAGAGACAGCTTTCGCTGTCTCAGCGAGACCTAAAAAGGTGCGTAAATGTGCATGGTTCAACAATAGAGATTCCCTTCTGGAACCCAAAGAGAGAGGGACTAATGATCAAGACAGGTTAGTTTGTGTGACTACATTCTGCACAAAGAGCAATACCATCAAGAACATTATAAACAACCACTGGCACCTGGTGACAGATGAACTTGGTGGACTACCACCACCCATGCATGCGTTCCGCAAAGGCATGATTGTAAGGGAACATGTTGTCAAATCCCTTTTACCCATAGAATCGAGAACTTCACAGATGACATTATGGAACATCCCGCCCGTGAAGGGACATTTTAAATGTGGGCAATGTAAGGCGTGTCCCATGGCCAATGAATTGAAAACGTTCACACACAACAACTACAAACACACACTTCAAGATCACACTAACTGTAACTCCAGCCGGGTAATCTACGCCATTTCCTGTCCATGTGCTTTTATATATTTAGGACAAACTATACAAAAAGTAAAGTCACGTATCCTGCAACACTGCAGTCGTGTACAGTGCCAGGTACAGGGAGCACCCCTCGTGGAACATTTTACATCATTTGGACACACACAGGAGAACCTACGTTGGTGTGTAATAGAGAAGGTACACCAAAACCTCCGGGGAGGGGATTTTGGTAGAATTCTGAGCCTACGCGAGTGTAGATGGATACATCGCTTTGATACTGTAGCGAGAGGATTAAATGAATACGAGGAGATCACCAGACAGGTGTCCACACTCAGCAATGTTTGTTGACAATAGGTCCTTTCAAGACAATCTCCTGTATAACACATATGTAAATGTTTTTTAACTCAATCCTGTTTGCTCCTGCTGAGAATTGGTGTCCTATGCCTCTAGATGTGATAATTTACTGTTTCTTTTCTTTTTTAAATGTCTGTATTTATGTTCAATTTGAAGTGCAATTGTGATGTCATATGTGAATAACTTCGTACCACTAGGTTGGTACATCATCTGTGAATATATCCAAGCTTCAGCACTGGTCGCTAATTGTCTACACACACGGATTCTTAAATCTGAATTGTGGGACCGCACCCTTTGTTTAATTGTACACTGTCAGTTTTAAATACTCATTGAACGATTGAGTCTATCCTAAATATTAGAAGGGTGAGATCGCACCTTGAGGCGTTTTATAATTACATTGAAGACGCTATAGAAAGAGGAGCAGGCTTTTTGTTTAATTGTACATTGGCAGTTTTAATATGCATTGAACAATTGTATCCATCTACAAATGTTAGAACTGTGACATAGCACTTTGAGGCCTTCTGTAATGCTGTAGAAACTGTGACTTTATTGAGTCTTTCGACCCTTTTTACTAGCGTGTGGTTGACACTGCCCCTTTTCAAGGCCACCGACCCCTTTTTCTTACTATAAATGCTCCCGCGGTTTGCTGCTCGGTTGGCTGCTACCGCGATGGAGAAAGGACGTCGATCAGATTGTCTCCAGGTAATTCCCTTTCACAACCGACCATCACCTAGGAAGGCCTTGCACTCCTTAGATAGTATTTTAATTAGAATTGCCTTCCTCCCTTTTTTCTAATCATATAAATTACGCTGTGCCCCGGATTGCCTGATTCATTCAGCCTACTCTTGCCACGCATACGGGCCTAAATATTACGTTCCATGGATGGTCGGGACACCACCATCATGGTTTATATCTACTGAATAACGGGATTTGTCCTTAGTTGGCCCTTGCCACTTTACGGGTGAGTTGCTACAGCCAGTCCTTGTGTACTTTTAGTGTACAATCCATATGGACCCTTGACAGCAACTGTTGTTATTATTACTGAATTGCAGGCATTGGTGTAACCAGGTTTTGGACTCCAATAGAGCATTGCAAGATTGATGAGGTGGGTTTAATACATTACTTTCGCCATTTGATGTGCAGACACCACGCCTGGGTAGCCTATTAGGTCCCGGTTCTAAGTTCCTTGTTTTTATCCTGTAGGGTCACTTCACCTGTTCGTTGTACTGAGGAAGATCAGCATGGCTGAGGTATTAAAGTCCTTCGGTTGCCAAAAAGCCTGATCGAAACATAGACGCTATCCCCCACCGCACCTGGACCAATTTCCCTTCCCCATTGCCCCTGTTTACAGCCTTAAGGAAACTCTCCTTACAACTTTAAAAAATGTAATTCAAATGAATAATTTGCATGTGGCCAGGTTGCATCTAACTGTTTACTGGATATCAGATCTGTACAGTCTTGTAAATATATGCCCTTTACTTTTCTACACACTTTGAGTGCTCTTGACTCCTTTATATACACGTCTTTCTTACACGTTGCCTAGAACATTCTCCTACCTTCTTGACACTCTAGTGATTGTTCCTTTAAATGATTAAATACATATATTGTAATAATACCTAGTGGTTTTTCTGCACATTTGTTTGTTTTAATTATTTTCACGATTTACAGATGTTTGTGAGCTGATTAATGTAAGCTCAAATAAGTTGATAACTCTGCTAAACTAACTCTTCCTTGAATAACTGGTCCAGGACCATTGTTTCTTTATAATAAAATGTAAATGTAAATCCGTATTTGTAAAGCACGATCTACTCACCCTTACGGGTCTCAAGGTGCTGGGGGGCATTGTGGAAATTAAGTGAGCTATTGCCCATTGTCACATGGTGCTGAGCTGAGCTGCTGCAGGAGCCGGGGATCGAACCGTGAGCCCTATGCTCTGAAGTCAGCTGCCCTGGCCGCTGAACCACGCCTCTCCATAATAACCGATACACAGGTCCAGGGACCATTTGGGAATACCCCATTGTTTATAATGGCTTCTCCAACTCTGACAGGAGGCAAGGCTCCGGACGAGGGCAAAATTAAGACAATGCCCGCTTCAGCAATTTCTACCCCACCAGAGGTCAGAAGTTCCGTGGCCGTTGAGGCCAAAGAGGCCGGCAACAGGGTGCTGGAAGAGGTGAGTGCAATACCCTCGCCGAGCTTGTAAGTGGGGGGCGCTTGGCACAGTTTCATCCGGCTTGGGTTTCCCTCACGAGCGACGCTTGGGTGCTGCAGACGGTCCAGGCCTTCCACTTGAAGTTTCATGGCTGTCCTCGTCAGCTAATCCATCCCATCTCCTTCTCGCAGCACGATACCGAGCTTGTACGTGAAGAGGTCTCCGCCCTCTTCCAAAAAGGGGCAATTTGCCGCGCATCAGAGCATCTCGGTGGGTTCCTCAGTAATCTTTTCTTGGTCGACAAGGTCGACGGAGGCTAGCGCCCGGTTATCAATTTGAAAAGTTTCAACGAATGGGTGGTTTACCGCCACTTCCATATGGAGGGGATCCATCTCCTTCGTGATGTGCTGAGACCACTCGACTGGATGGTCCGGCTCGACCTGAAGGATGTGTACCTGACGGTCCCTATCTTTCCCCCTCATCTTTTTTTTTGCAATTCAGGTGGGGAGGTCAGGTTTTCGATTTTACCACGCTCCTTTTTGGGCTATGCTCCGCTCCGTGGTGCTTCACAAAGGTTCTCAGACCGTCAGTGGAGTTCTTGCGAGCTTGGGGGTGTTCGAATGATCGTCTACCTGGACGACATGCTCTTCCTGGATCAGTGCCCCAGAAAGCTATCCAGCCAGTTGAGGACTGTGGTCGACCTCCTCCAGGGACTGGGGTTTGTCATAAACAAGAAGAAGTCCCTGTTGGTTCCAGTCCAGTGTGCAACCTTTTTAGGCTTCAATATGGACTCCGTGTCTTCCACTCTGAGTCTGCCCGCCACGAAGATCAGACACGAATTGCGCCAGACCTTGGCGAAGACACAGATTTCCTTGCGACAACTGACGCGTATCATAGGTTTTCTCTCGTCCTCGATACAGTCCATTTTTCCCAAGCCTTTGCACTACCGGGCCATGCGGCGCCTGAAGGTGCATCACCTCAGGAAGGGTTTGACGTACTCCCAGTCGATACCTCTGACGGACGATGTGAGGGACGAGATGGAATAGTGGCTCACCCACATGGAGGTGTGGAATGGTCGGGCCATATTCGTTTCAGCGCCAGATATGGTAATCGAATCCGACGCCAGCCGCTCCGGTTGGGGAGCAAGGTGCAGAGAGTTCTCCACAGGTGGAGCCTGGTCCACTCACGAACAGTCATTGCATATCAACTGCCTAGAACTTCTAGGCAGTTGATAGGCAGGTCGTTTGCGGTGCAATGCTGGACAAAGGACAGGGTACAATCCTGCGTCCTTCTTAGGATGGACAACAGCTCTGCGGTCCGGTACATCAACCACCTAGGTGGCACCAGATCCAGGATGTTGGTGAACCTAGCCAAGGAATTTTGGCACTTCTGCCTCGACAATCAGATCTCTGTAATGGCGGAGTACCTTCCGGGGCGGGAGAACGAGGTGGCCGACTGACACTCTCGTCATCTCCTGGATGCCAGCATGTGGAAGCTGAACCCTCAGGTTGTAGGAGAGTAGGGTCTGCTTTCTATGTTCACCCCCACTTTTTGCTTTTGCTTCACTGGTTTTCGACTTAGATGTGGCTGTGGGCCTGCCAATCAGACCCACAGCCCAGCTGTTCTCTCTCTAAATTTATACTATGTACTTTAGGTGCATAACCCAATTGGTTAGGATCACCTTATTGGCCCCTGTACAGTGTACCTTAGGTACCCAGGGCATAGGTGTACCCTAGGCCTACCAGGGGCTACAGCATGTATTGTGCCACCCCTGGCCTGGCCTTCCATTATGACACAACTGGCTGATCACTCAGCTGGGGCAAGGTCGTGTAATCACTCCTTGCTTAGGTGTAGTATTCCTATACCTACCTTATATATAGACACATGTGTACCTATCAGCCACTCCTATAGCAGGCCTTAACAATCCTGGAGGCAGAGTGCTTGGTAACATGTGAGATGGTGCTCTAGCATGAGATGAGCCTGTCTGCAGCTTTCGGAACCATGTCCTTATAGCTGTTCTATGATATAGCCTACCATATACTCTTAAAGTGCCTTATAATCTTAAACGGTTATGGTAACTATGGTTTGGCTTTATCAAAACATGTCGTGTAAGGTGTCTAACACTTTGGAATAATACCCCCATACCATTTCTGGCAATGAGGATATTATTCCTCCCTTCTAGAGGGAGAAGACATGTTGAAACCTACTTACCCGGTTAAAGTTAACCAGAGCCCCAGCATCACAAAATGGATGCTGCTGCCACAGACACACCACCCTAGACAGGATTTAGTGTATTGGGGCAGGGAGGGTTGAATGAAACTAGACACTGCCTGGGGCACACAAGGTGTCCCATGCATAGTCCTGTTCAAACCGGCGTTGGGGCACTCCAGCCCCAGCTCTGGCGCGAAACTGGACAAAGGAAAGGGGGTGTAACCACTCCCCTTCCTGGTCCCACCCATAGGAGGGACCTTGCAGGTAGCCCAGCCCACTAGCCCAGTATAACAGTAGGTAGCTGAGCCCTGCTAAATTAGATTAACCTGAATCTGCAACTTGTACAGAAACTCTGGACCTTCGACATTCGACCTCAGGAAGTAGACTGAAGAAATCTCCCTTGTGGCCAAGGAGTGACCACCCTGGGCAACCAGGCACCATCCAGCGACCGCTGCTTGCTTTGCGACTGATCCTACGAGGGACGACTGCAGAGACTGACCAGCGCAGAGACTTCCAGACACCTCTGACCCAGATCCACATCTACAGCGAAGCTGAGACCCGTGGAGGCGACGAGGGACGTGGGACCGGCGACTTGGGAAAAGTGGCTAGTACCTGACTAGCGCGACTTCCGAGGCTCCCTCGAGGCTGTGCTTGGGGAATTGAGAAGCCCCCATCCCGAGCACCATCTGCAAAGAAGACCAGTTCCCCACACTTCACGTGTTCTGCGTGGGGCCCTTCTGCACCTGAGTTGCTCGACGTGTTGTCCAGTTGCTGGCCCGTTGGCTAGTGACTTCTGCGATGACGAACCTTTGTTTTCAACTTGCTGGTCCGGCTCCTCCAGACTGGCACCCGCTCCTCTGTGAAAGAGAAGCACCCCAGACCTTCCTGGTCTGCACCAGAAGCAAGTCCTCCATCCTGCGTGGGTTCCGCTTGCCAAGGCTTGCTGGGTCCTGACTCGACTTCGACGCCGCCGACAGCAAGAGCCTTCGTGGGACAGCTCACCTCCTGGTCCTGGTCGTCCTCGACGCCTCCTGGTACCCGTGACTGCTGCGACAAGCTTCACCTCTTCACCTGCATCTTCACGACATCGCCTGGTTCCTTCCTGGTTCGTTCCCGGCTCCTGGCTGGTGACCTAGACTCTGTCCCTTCTGCTTGCAGGTATCCTTCCTTCTTGATTCCATCCTTGGGATCCACCGGACACTCTTCACTGACTGCCTGTCAGCAACTTTCCTTCAGGCATCCATAGGAGTCAACGACGAAACCCAACGCAAGTTCACACCTATGCACCCGCAGCCCGTGGGCTAGGTAACTTGGGTACTTCGGTGCTCACGAGGGTATTGACTATCCAAGGGTCTAGTTTCCGAGTCTTGACTTCCTAGCTATACCAGAAGTGTCCTAAAACTGTTAATTTCTAATAACTTACATTTTTATCGACTTTTACGCATTACGCGTGAGTGTTTCCACTCTGCACCTGAATCCCGTGGGCCTCCCACTTCCTAACCTTTGGTAGTATAGTGTAGCCCCAGCGATTCCCTAGGCCTAGGCCTATCCTGTGTTCGTGACAGTGGTTCTTATACCATTTACTTATTATATGGTTTGCGTGGCCCCTAGGGCCTAACTGGATTACTTACCTGTGTGACTTAATGTATGCTTAAATAAGACTGTGTTGTACTTACCTCGAATCTCATAAAGAGTGCTGAGGGTTTGACTAGAATAAATACATTCTATTTTTATATATATCTGTTGTGGTGTCCTTTCATTTGGTATTCAAGGGATTACATATGGTATAACAGCTGGCTTCACATGCCATTCAGAGTTTAGCCTAAGACTGCTCTTGTCCATGCTACCACTAGGATAGCTGGTCTATAAGGTTGACTTTACAACCAATCACCATAAGGGTTGTTTGGACTGATACAAGGTGTACACTAGAACTAGTGACATCATATATCAGGCCAACTTCTCACATTGGTGAGCAGCGGTTGGGATCTGAGCTTGCTGTTGTAATACCATTGTAATCTTGAGATACTAAATTGAAAGATCACATAAGATATTGTTAGGTACATATAACATAGATTATAAATACTTAAGTCCTACTGGACTTAGTGGTTGTAGGTTGAAGGGCCTAGCACACCCTGACTACAACTACTAGAGAGGTTTAGTAGATAGAACTTGTGTAGGTAGGTGCACACACCACCCCCTCACTAGATCATGTCTCTGAGAGGAGAGCAAGTTGATTCTCTCTCAGGAGGGGTAGATCCTAGAAAGATCCCCTCTAGATATGATACCCTAACTTTTCAGGAGATGAGACAATTGTGTACCTCCAGAAAATTAAAACAGGGTTCAAACCCTACCCTCATTCAGATAGTAGAGATCCTAGAGGAGTATGATGCTCATAGGGTCTCCCAGGCTAGTGCCCTAGGTACAGGTGAGGGTCTACCCACTACAGATGAGTAAGATGGGACTTCAGAAGATGAGGTAGACAGCCAGGTCAAAGTTGGGAGACTTAGCCAGGCTAACTTAAGCCTACATGGGAGTCTGACTGGGGTCCCCCCATTCAGACCCACAAGTGGGCTTAACCAGAGAAGCAGGAGAGACAGATCCCCTTCAAGGGAATCCATCCTCTCCCATGTCTCTATCAGCTCCAATGCCTCTTCTCATAGTGGAATGACTTCCCCACAGAGAAAAGAGCATGAGGCCAGAATGAGGGAAGCTAATTTGAGGATTGAGAGGGAAGAACTTGCCCTTGTCAAGGAGAAGCTTGCTCTGGCCAGAGAGCAGAAGTTAAGTGGGCTAGAGCCCACTGGTGGCAGCAATATCCCTAAGGATAGAGACAGGACCTATGATAATAGAAACCTGAGCAAGATTGTCCCTCCCTAGAAGTGTGAGGATGACATCCACAAATGGATAACTGCTTTGGAGAGGGCTTGCAAAGTACAGCAGGTACCCCAAAGTCAGTGGGCAGCTATCTTGTGGCTCTCCTTCTCTGAGAAAGGTAGAGACAAGCTCCTCACAGTTAGTGATGAGGATGCTGACAAGTACACTGTCCTGAAGAGTACTCTGATTGATGGGTTTGGCCTAACCACTGAACAATACAGGTTGTTGTTCAGGGATACCCAGAAGACACAGACTCAGGACTGGACTGACTTTGTAGATTGTGCCACTAAGGCTCTGGAAGGCTGGTTATTGGGTAGTAAGGTTAAGGACTATACAGGATTATATAATTTGATCATGAGAGAACAAATCCTTAACAACTGTCAAAACCAGCTGTTGCATCAACACTTGATTGACTCTGACCTAACTTCTCCCCAGGAATTGGGAAAGAAGGCAGATGGGTGGGTCAGGACTAGAGTTAAGCAGAAAAACCAGAACCAGGGCGGTGATCAGAAAAAGACAGACCAGAAGGGTAATGATCAGAAACAAAAAGACTAGAAGTCTTCACCAGGCCCCCAAAAGGATCAGGGGGAGGGTGGTTCCAAAAAGGATAAGAAGAAAGATGGGCAAAAGAAACCATGGGGCAACTATTGTAAGTCAAACTCACATTGGTTTAGTGAGTGCACCAAAAAGGATAAGCCCCCAGCCACCATTGCCCCTAAGACAACTGTACCCCCTAGTCCAGCTGTAAGTGGTGGTTCCCAGCAAAAGGGTGTAGTAGGGTTAACCCTGGGAACTGAGGAGGATTCTGGCCTAGTCAGGATGCCTACTCAGGCTGTTCTGATCTGTGATGGGGACATAGCTTTGTCCTCTACTATAGGTCCCAGTAACCTGGGCAAGTACAGACAGACTCCTTTTATCAACCAGAGAATGGCTCAGGCCTACAGGGACACTGGGGCTAGTGTCACAATGGTGACACCTGCCTTTGTGGGCCCTGGACAGATCATGCTAGGTGAGAATTACCTAGTGACCAACGCTAGCAATGCCACTACCTCCCATAGTGTGGCAATTGTTAACTTCTCCTGGGGAGGGGTAACTGGCCTCAAGAAAGTTGTGGTAAGTTCAGACCTTCCTGTAGAGTGTCTGTTGGGAAATGACCTTGAAACTTCAGTTTGGTCTGAAGTGGAGTATATGACCCATGCAGAAATGCTTGGGATAGATGCACATGTCCTTGCTGTGACCAGGTCACAGGCCAAAAAGTGTAACACTGAACAAGTGCTGGATCCTGGGACAATGGACCAGACACAACCCAAGAGAAAGAGCAGTAGGGTCACGGCTGGGCCTTCCCCCCTGCCTCAGGTGGTGGATCAGCCCTCACAGGAGGATGATTCTGAGAGCCCTGAAGGAACTGTCCTAGAAGAACTTGAACCTGATCAGGTTGAGTTTCTTGGGACAGGGGGACCTTCAAGGGCAGATCTGAGGCAGGCACAATTAGACTGTCCTTCTCTTGAACCGCTCAGACAGCAGGCTGCTGCTGAGGCTGCAGGGAATGCTCAAGGTACCCATAGAGTGTATTGGGATGAAGGGCTACTGTACTCAGAGGCTAGAGACCCCAAGCCTGGTGCGTCCAGGAGGTTGGTCATACCATTGAGTTTCAGAGGCTTCCTTCTTACCTTGGCCCATGATATTCCCCTTTCAGGACACCTAGGCCAGAACAAGACTTGGGACAGGCTTGTCCCTCACTTTCACTGGCCTCATATGTCAGAAGATACCAAGGAGTTTTGTCGCTCCTGTGTCACCTGCCAAGCCAGTGGCAAATCAGGTGGCACCACAAAGGCCCCCCTCATACCACTACCTGTGGTGGGGGTTCCCTTTGAGAGAGTGGGGATAGACATTGTAGGACCAATGGACCCCCAAACAGCATCTGGGCACAGATTCATACTGGTGATAGTGGACCATGCCACCAGGTATCCAGAAGCTATACCCCTAAGGACCACAACAGCTCCTGTTGTGGCAAGGGCCCTACTTGGAGTATTCTCCAGAGTGGGCTTTCCAAAGGAGGTTATTTCTGACAGAGGTGCCAACTTCATGTCAGGATATTTGACTGCAATGTGGAAGGAGTGTGGTGTGAACTACAAGTTCACCACACCCTATCACCCACAGTGCAATGGGCTTGTGGAGAGATTCAACAAGACCCTAAAAGGGATGATAAAAGGTTTACCAGACAAGCTTAGGCAAAGATGGGACATCCTTTTACCCTGCCTTCTGTTTGCTTACAGAGAGGTCCCACAAAAGGGGGTTGGCTACAGCCCTTTTGAGCTTTTGTTTGGGCATCCTGTAAGGGGACCCCTGTGTTTAGTAAGGGAAGGATGGCAGAGACCTCTCAGACAACCCAAACTGGACATAGTGGATTATGTACTTGGCCTCCGCTCCAGGATGGCAGAGTATATGAAGAAGGCTTCTAAAAACCTTGAGGCAAGCCAAGAACTTCAAAAAGCTTGGCATGGCCAAAAGGCTGTGCTGACTGTTTACCAGCCAGGGCAGAAAGTGTGGGTGTTGGAGCCAGTGGCCCCAGCAGCACTTCAAGACAAATGGTCTGGACCCCACACTATTGTTGAGAAAAAGGGAGAAGTCACCTACTTGGTGGACCTTGGGAATCCCAGAAGCCCCCGCAGGGTGCTTCATGTCAACAGATTGAAGGCATATGTCAAAAATTTTTAGAACAGGGTATTCAAAAATTAGGAAGTAGTGGCGCTCTGCAGATAAACGTAGGTACAGTAAGCTTCAATATCTGTATGGTGCAAAACAGGGAGGGGAGACCCCTAAACCCCTCAAATTGTATAGGCCAAATAAAATTGACCTAAAACTAAGCAAAAGACCAGTCCTGTGCACACATACAATTCATTAAATCAAAAATTGACATAAGTAAGTACAATGCAACAAAGAAAACATCCATATATAAATTGGTAATTCCGTTTAATAAGCATATCCAGCCGACACGTGTTTCATCGTGGGACGTGTAAACCACGACTCTTCAGGGCTGGAAAGAATACAAAACATTTCATGCTAAGACATGTGCATCAAGCAAAGCAATTATAAAATATAATGCTCAATACAAACGTAGGATACCACGCCAGTGCGAAGATAAAAAGGAAGAAAACACCACCGCTCCAAGAGGGTACTAAAGTGATGATAAGACAAAGGTATAGATTAAGCCTGCACCACCAATCGGTGAAAAGTCATAAAGGAAGGGAAGGAAGGAAAAAGAAACAAAATCATCACCAATACACCCGAATATGATGAGAGGTCCAAAGGCTATGTACCCAAAGAGTAAAAATTCCACAAAAATGAACTAACGCGTCCATACCTGAAGCTAATGCCAAAATGACAGTAGATACTGAAAAATAAAACAATACAAACAAATAGTCAAAAAAACACACGTGTGTTCCTAGAAGCCAAGACAATGGTCAAAAA
The DNA here is from genome assembly GCF_964204655.1 of Triturus cristatus. Taxonomy (NCBI): domain Eukaryota; kingdom Metazoa; phylum Chordata; class Amphibia; order Caudata; family Salamandridae; genus Triturus; species Triturus cristatus. The sequence continues at coordinate 167,881,835 of NC_140591.1, read as the reverse complement.
GGCGTGTCTAAGAAACAGTAAATGAGAATGTCTTACCCCTCCACCGGTGATAATTCCAACCCGGTAGGGTGAACAAAGGGTCAGTCGATCTGTGCAGATAAGTATCGTCTCTGTACGAATAAAAGATATAATACACCCAATGTAGACTGCACGTAAACACGTAAATAATAAGTCAATAAAACAAGTACAAGAAAACGATTTTTACCTTCAAAATAAAGCAAGTACAAGAAAACGATTCGTACCTTCAAAATAAAGCAACAAGGATCAAAGATGACTTCATACCGCCAGTCACGTAAAATTCAGTTATACATAAAAAGTATCCTTAAAGAGTAATTCCAGCTCGTATGTGTCAGGTAACGTGTTCGTTTAGAACCAGTCTGAGCAAACCATTATCTGGAATGAAAACCACAGCAGGAGAAAAAATTAGGTGACGTTAATGTCTCCCACTACGTAAGATCTAAGTTAAAAGAGATGTCCAATCCACATCTATGCCGTATGTAAACACAACGAACCAGAATAGCAACTAACTACGTACTTACATATGGAACGAAGTGTCAAAGCGTCCTGGCGGCATCTATTCCGTATGTGAGTGAATCCGAGACTCATAACCCGGAAGTGCTTATATAGCAGGAAGCACCCGAACACTAGAACGTAGAGATCAATAAACCGAGTAGTCCCGGAAGAAGACGGACTGCAAAGTACTGTAGCCAAAGTGTCGGAAATCCAAAAAATAAGAAATGCTCATAATTGATTTGAAGGAGAACCCTCGCAATATGACCATTGTCTAGGTACCACGCACAATGCGTCACGGACTGCAAAGTACTGTAGCCGAAGTGTCGGACATCCAAAAAATAAGAAATGCTCATAATTGATTTGAAGGAGAACCCTCGCAATATGACCATTGTCTAGGTACCACGCACAATGCGTCACGAGCTATTAATTATCCGCAAGAAGTAAAGTGAAAAATATCACCAAATATCACAGCTGCAAAACGCGAGTAGTGCAAAGTAATTTCTTAAAAGAGACACGGTTCTCTAACCTTGGTTTAAGTTTATAATGTAAAACAAGGGAACAAAAAAAACTCCAAGCCTATGTTGTGAATAACTCCATTGAGTTCATCTGAAAATTGTAACTCTTAACCTGGAGCCTATCAAGTATACGATAAAACTGTATGATTCAATCCCCTAAACAGAGGATAAAAAAGAAAAAGAAAGGGGTAAAAGAGAGCGACAGAAGAAAGAGAGAAGGAGGTGGGACAGTAGATACCAGTGACATCCCTGTCCTGCATGTATCATTAATTGTAAATCCTAGGCTGACATAAGGTAAACTGATAAGCGAAACTTATGGTATGTAGCACATTGGATCAGACATGACTGGCCAGACAATTGTCAAATATTAAACCAGCCAATGACAAGATATGTTTGCAGTAGAAAATTATACAGGATAAAAATGCAAGTATCAAACTATAGGCACCAAATGAGTTAAACAGCAAAAAAGAGAGTACATACTGAAGCACAAAGCACTTAAGACGTCATCGTTCTCAATTGTAGTAATGTAGTAGATAGATCAATCGCAAGATATAGTAGGATTAAGAGAGTAAGCGAGTACATAACTTACAGCAACATATAAAAAAACTCAAACTTTACAAGCCAATAGGCCAGCCGGAAAAAAGGCAAGTATGTTGAAGTGGGGACAGGACAAATTCTGAATACAGTTGATGTCACGCAAACCAACTAACAGAAATAAAAATAGCTAGCTGGCATTAATTCACCCACATAATTATTGCATTTTGAGACCCAGTTATTATTATGTAACAACATCACAATTTGTACAGAGCAAGATAACAACACACAGTATTGCACACTAGCAAAAAGAGCAAAAAGAAGCAACAGCATATTTAATCATTGATGGAATGGATAAAGATACGGAACAAAGTCGTCTCAACCCAAGAAATACTGCATTTCTGAGTCATAATTAAGCCCATGCTCAACCGTCTGTAGGCGCATTATCCACATGGCCTCACACAGTCTTAGGCGAAGTTCTCTGTTGCCCCCTCGCGCCCCTACATCAATGGTTTCTATCCCAAAGAATTGGAAACCTCCCCGGCTATCCTGTGTAGAGCAGCTAGCAGTGTGTAGAGCTACTGGGTATCTGGCATCTACTTGGTGAATTGCCCTGGTATGTTTGCCAATTCTCTCCTTAAGTGCTCTGATGGTGCTACCCACATATTGTTTCCCACACTTGCACTCTATAATATATACCACAAACTTGGTAGTGCAATTGATGTTGGATTTGATAGTGTATAGGTTGCCATTATGTCCAGAAAAAGATGTGGTCTTATGTTTCGCCCATCTACACACCCCACAGCAGCCACATTTATGAAAACCCAATGTCAGTGGTGTAAACCAAGACTGTTTCCTTTGAACTTTTGGAACCGTAGGACTAAGTCTACTACGTAGATTATAGCCACGTCTATATGTAATCTGTGGGTAACTGGTCAAGAATTCACGAAGAGAGGTGTCTGTTTGGAGAATACCCCAGTGTTTGTTGAGGCTCTTCCTAATGATGTGACTTAATGCATTGTACTCAGTTATCATGCGTATGTTGCGCTCTGTAGTAGTCTTATTGGTGGTTTTAGGTAGTAAAGTATTAGCACGTTTCACCCTGGCTATTCTGTTTTCTGATTTCTTAAGAATTGACGGTGAATAGCCCCGTTTCTGAAATCTCTGTTTCATATCTTTAATACAATTTGCAAACTCCAACTCATCACTACAGTTGTGTCGGGCTCTTAAAAATTCTCCATAGGGAATTGCGTTCACCTGATGAAATGGGTGGTTGCTGTGTGCATGCAGTAAAGAATTGCAAGAGGTGCCTTTACGAAATAGGCGACTGTTCAATTTGTCATTCTTCACAAAAAGTTCAACATCAAGGAATGTAACGTTAGTAGTGCTGTACTCCATAGTGAATTGTATTCCAAAGCTGTTGGTGTTAAGATAAGTGCAAAACCTCAACAGCTCGTTCTCACTGCCGGACCACACTAGAAGACAATCATCTATATAGCGGCCCCAATAGATGATGGAATTCACCCATTCTGTTCCACTGGGGCCCCAAATCCATTCCTTCTCCAAACAGCCCATGAATAGATTAGCAAACGATGGTGAAAACCGCGAACCCATTGCTACTCCCTTCACCTGTTTATACCATGTGTTCTCAAATAAAAAGAAGTTGTTGTTAAGTATGAGTTGCATCATGGTAATCAGCATGTTGTTGTGTAGCCAAAGTGTTGCTGGCCTATTTTCAAGAGTTTTGGTGACTACTCTAAGGCCTAATTCAGGATCAATACTGGTGTACAATGACACTACGTCCAAGGTGGCCAAAATCATGCCAGGTTGCCACTGAAAGTCAGACAAAATGCTAAGAATGTGTTTAGTATCTTGTATGTAAGATGCTAAATTCCGTACCAACGGGCCCAAAAATATGTCGACATACTCAGACAGTCTCTCTGTAGGTCCTCCTATGCCAGAGATAATTGGTCTTCCTGGAGGAAATGGGAGTTGTTTGTGTATCTTCGGCAATGTGTATAATACAGGAAAGGTAGGTCTAAAGACTTTCAGATAGGCTACCTCATCTGCATCTAAAAGACCTGTAGTATGCCACTCTGAGAGATGTTTGTTAATCAATGTCGTCAAATGTCCCATCGGATTGTGAGTGATAGTATGATAACATAAGTGATCACTAAGCTGCGAAAGAATCTCATTATTATAGTCTGCCCGATTCATGATAACAACATTTCCACCCTTGTCCGCCTCCCTGATAAGGATGTGTTCGTTCTCCACAAGTTCTTTTAATGCCTGACGTTCACCTGATGTTAGATTGTCATTGAAAACACACTTGCTCTTATTCCTTTTTGATTCATGCAGGTTAAGATCCTCTAACACCCTTTTGTAAAAGATATCAATCACATTCCGTGGTCCGGCAGTGAGAACGAGCTGTTGAGGTTTTGCACTTATCTTAACACCAACAGCTTTGGAATACAATTCACTATGGAGTACAGCACTACTAACGTTACATTCCTTGATGTTGAACTTTTTGTGAAGAATGACAAATTGAACAGTCGCCTATTTCGTAAAGGCACCTCTTGCAATTCTTTACTGCATGCACACAGCAACCACCCATTTCATCAGGTGAACGCAATTCCCTATGGAGAATTTTTAAGAGCCCGACGCAACTGTAGTGATGAGTTGGAGTTTGCAAATTGTATTAAAGATATGAAACAGAGATTTCAGAAACGGGGCTATTCACCGTCAATTCTTAAGAAATCAGAAAACAGAATAGCCAGGGTGAAACGTGCTAATACTTTACTACCTAAAACCACCAATAAGACTACTACAGAGCGCAACATACGCATGATAACTGAGTACAATGCATTAAGTCACATCATTAGGAAGAGCCTCAACAAACACTGGGGTATTCTCCAAACAGACACCTCTCTTCGTGAATTCTTGACCAGTTACCCACAGATTACATATAGACGTGGCTATAATCTACGTAGTAGACTTAGTCCTACGGTTCCAAAAGTTCAAAGGAAACAGTCTTGGTTTACACCACTGACATTGGGTTTTCATAAATGTGGCTGCTGTGGGGTGTGTAGATGGGCGAAACATAAGACCACATCTTTTTCTGGACATAATGGCAACCTATACACTATCAAATCCAACATCAATTGCACTACCAAGTTTGTGGTATATATTATAGAGTGCAAGTGTGGGAAACAATATGTGGGTAGCACCATCAGAGCACTTAAGGAGAGAATTGGCGAACATACCAGGGCAATTCACCAAGTAGATGCCAGATACCCAGTAGCTCTACACACTGCTAGCTGCTCTACACAGGATAGCCGGGGAGGTTTCCAATTCTTTGGGACAGAAACCATTGATGTAGGGGCGCGAGGGGGCAACAGAGAACTTCGCCTAAGACAGTGTGAGGCCATGTGGATAATGCGCCTACAGACGGTTGAGCATGGGCTTAATTATGACTCAGAAATGCAGTATTTCTTGGGTTGAGACGACTTTGTTCCGTATCTTTATCCATTCCATCAATGATTAAATATGCTGTTGCTTCTTTTTGCTCTTTTTGCTAGTGTGCAATACTGTGTGTTGTTATCTTGCTCTGTACAAATTGTGATGTTGTTACATAATAATAACTGGGTCTCAAAATGCAATAATTATGTGGGTGAATTAATGCCAGCTAGCTATTTTTATTTCTGTTAGTTGGTTTGCGTGACATCAACTGTATTCAGAATTTGTCCTGTCCCCACTTCAACATACTTGCCTTTTTTCCGGCTGGCCTATTGGCTTGTAAAGTTTGAGTTTTTTTATATGTTGCTGTAAGTTATGTACTCTCTTACTCTCTTAATCCTACTATATCTTGCGATTGATCTATCTACTACATTACTACAATTGAGAACGATGACGTCTTAAGTGCTTTGTGCTTCAGTATGTACTCTCTTTTTTGCTGTTTAACTCATTTGGTGCCTATAGTTTGATACTTGCATTTTTATCCTGTATAATTTTCTACTGCAAACATATCTTGTCATTGGCTGGTTTAATATTTGACAATTGTCTGGCCAGTCATGTCTGATCCAATGTGCTACATACCATAAGTTTCGCTTATCAGTTTACCTTATGTCAGCCTAGGATTTACAATTAATGATACATGCAGGACAGGGATGTCACTGGTATCTACTGTCCCACCTCCTTCTCTCTTTCTTCTGTCGCTCTCTTTTACCCCTTTCTTTTTCTTTTTTATCCTCTGTTTAGGGGATTGAATCATACAGTTTTATCGTATACTTGATAGGCTCCAGGTTAAGAGTTACAATTTTCAGATGAACTCAATGGAGTTATTCACAACATAGGCTTGGAGTTTTTTTTGTTCCCTTGTTTTACATTATAAACTTAAACCAAGGTTAGAGAACCGTGTCTCTTTTAAGAAATTACTTTGCACTACTCGCGTTTTGCAGCTGTGATATTTGGTGATATTTTTCACTTTACTTCTTGCGGATAATTAATAGCTCGTGACGCATTGTGCGTGGTACCTAGACAATGGTCATATTGCGAGGGTTCTCCTTCAAATCAATTATGAGCATTTCTTATTTTTTGGATGTCCGACACTTCGGCTACAGTACTTTGCAGTCCGTGACGCATTGTGCGTGGTACCTAGACAATGGTCATATTGCGAGGGTTCTCCTTCAAATCAATTATGAGCATTTCTTATTTTTTGGATTTCCGACACTTTGGCTACAGTACTTTGCAGTCCGTCTTCTTCCGGGACTACTCGGTTTATTGATCTCTACGTTCTAGTGTTCGGGTGCTTCCTGCTATATAAGCACTTCCGGGTTATGAGTCTCGGATTCACTCACATACGGAATAGATGCCGCCAGGACGCTTTGACACTTCGTTCCATATGTAAGTACGTAGTTAGTTGCTATTCTGGTTCGTTGTGTTTACATACGGCATAGATGTGGATTGGACATCTCTTTTAACTTAGATCTTACGTAGTGGGAGACATTAACGTCACCTAATTTTTTCTCCTGCTGTGGTTTTCATTCCAGATAATGGTTTGCTCAGACTGGTTCTAAACGAACACGTTACCTGACACATACGAGCTGGAATTACTCTTTAAGGATACTTTTTATGTATAACTGAATTTTACGTGACTGGCGGTATGAAGTCATCTTTGATCCTTGTTGCTTTATTTTGAAGGTACGAATCGTTTTCTTGTACTTGCTTTATTTTGAAGGTACAAATCGTTTTCTTGTACTTGTTTTATTGACTTATTATTTACGTGTTTACGTGCAGTCTACATTGGGTGTATTATATCTTTTATTCGTACAGAGACGATACTTATCTGCACAGATCGACTGACCCTTTGTTCACCCTACCGGGTTGGAATTATCACCGGTGGAGGGGTAAGACATTCTCATTTACTGTTTCTTAGACACGCCTTTTTGACCATTGTCTTGGCTTCTAGGAACACACGTGTGTTTTTTTGACTATTTGTTTGTATTGTTTTATTTTTCAGTATCTACTGTCATTTTGGCATTAGCTTCAGGTATGGACGCGTTAGTTCATTTTTGTGGAATTTTTACTCTTTGGGTACATAGCCTTTGGACCTCTCATCATATTCGGGTGTATTGGTGATGATTTTGTTTCTTTTTCCTTCCTTCCCTTCCTTTATGACTTTTCACCGATTGGTGGTGCAGGCTTAATCTATACCTTTGTCTTATCATCACTTTAGTACCCTCTTGGAGCGGTGGTGTTTTCTTCCTTTTTATCTTCGCACTGGCGTGGTATCCTACGTTTGTATTGAGCATTATATTTTATAATTGCTTTGCTTGAGGCACATGTCTTAGCATGAAATGTTTTGTATTCTTTCCAGCCCTGAAGAGTCGTGGTTTACACGTCCCACGATGAAACACGTGTCGGCTGGATATGCTTATTAAACGAGATTGAAGGCATATGTTGACAGGGCAGACATGGGCTTACTCATGGCTACAGATGAGGGGCAGGAGGAAGAGAGTGACCCTCTCCCAGACCTGTTGACTCAGAACCCTGATGATGGCTCAGTTGATGGGGTGGTCTTTTCTGACAGCCTCACTGATCATCAGCAACAGGACTGCAGACAAGTTCTGCAATCCTACAGACATATGTTCTCTCTGACCCCAAGTCAGACAAACTGGTGCGCTCATGAGGTGGACACTGGTGACAGTCTGCCTGTGAAGAGTAAAATCTACAGGCAACCTGACCATGTCAGGGACTGCATAAAAGTTGAGGTACAAAAGATGTTGGAGCTGGGAGTCATTGAACCTTCAGAGAGCCCTTGGGCTAGTCCTGTAGTTCTGGTGCCAAAACCTCACACCCAAGATGGTAAGAGAGAGATGAGGTTTTGCGTGGATTACAGAGGTCTCAATGCTGTCACTAGGACAGATGCCCACCCAATACCTAGGGCAGATGAGCTCATTGACAGATTGGCAGCTGCCAAGTTTTTGAGCACATTTGACCTGACAGCAGGCTACTGGCAAATCAGACTAGCTGAGGATGCAAAGGCCAAAACTGCTTTCTCGACCCCAGGAGGACATTATCAATTTGTGGTAATGCCCTTTGGTTTGAAGAATGCACCTGCCACTTTCCAAAGGTTGGTGAATCAAGTCCTTACAGGCCTGGATGACTACTGTGCAGCTTATCTTGATGATATTGCTGTCTTTAGCTCCACCTGGGAGGATCACATGGTCCACCTGAGGAATGTTTTAGAGGCCCTGCAAAAGGCAGGCCTCACTATCAAGGCCACTAAGTGCCAGATAAGGCAGAGCAAGGTTGTATACCTGGGCCACCTAGTCGGTGGGGGTCAGGTTCAACCACTGGAGAGCAAGATCCAGACCATAAAGAACTGGACTCCTCCAACTACCCAGACTCAGGTTAGAGCTTTCTTTGGCCTGACTGGGTACTACAGAAAGTTTGTTAAGAACTATGGGTCCTGGAGGAGCCAAGATGGCGACCGGAGCAGACGCTTGAGCGCCCGGCTCCGTCGGTCCGTGGCCTCGGACTACTATCCTGATGCTCATCCTTGCCGATTCTCGAGGTGCACCGTGTGCGAAGACGCGCTGACCGCGCTGCTGCTTTCCCGGAGTCTCAACCCGCCCGGATGCCCGAGTTCTGGGTGCTTTTGTCCTCGGCACTGAAACCCTGCGCCCTTACGGCCTTTGCCGGCCTCCTGGAAGCTCCGCAGTTACCGGACCAGCTAGCGCTAACCTGAGCCCCGCGGTCCCGATCTCGCCTTGCACCATGGATCGTTGCCGGATGAGCTCGGGGAGAGACGGCCGGACACCTTCTGCACCCTGTGCCTGACGGGCTGGAGCTGTGGGGTGGGCCCCGGTGCGGTGAGTCTCCTGCCCCGCTCTGAGGACCGGGCTGCGGGGGGCTGCTGCCCCCTTTGCCTATTGCCTAGCCAGCGGCGAGGGGGACCGGCGAGAAGATAAGCGACTGTCGGCCTTTCCTGTTGCGGCGTAGACCTGAGGGGAATTGACCCCTTGCCACGACCCCCCCCCCGGCCATTGCACCGTATAGCGGCAAAACATGGCGTTGAGTGCCTGCTCGCGGCTGGGGGGTGATATTCCGGTCTCGCCCGCTGCCCACTTCGCCCTCCCTCTTCCGGACACCAGCTCCACAGTGCCGTCCCGGATTGCTGCCGATGTTGGGGCCCGGCTTCCGCTGACATGCGGCTCCGTTCTGGCTGTCCTGCGGGACTTTCAACTACAGATGTGCGCTGGCCTGCAGGCGCTGAGTGAGAGGTTTGACCCCATACTGTCGGCTGCGGGCCGTGAGCGCACTGTTTGTCATCCACAGGGCGTGGGTCTCCCGGTGCTCTTGTCCTCTTGCGGGGACGCAGCGGCGGTGTATGATTGTGCTACACTGGTGCCTTCATCTAGCGCTCCCGGCGCCCAGGGTCCACCGCTCTCCACCTCAACTGCGGATACTTTGTCTTCCTGGTCATGGCTGCCTGCTTCATTGTTCCCTGCCTCACCGCGTCCGCGAGGCTATCCTGCTGAGCGATACCTAACGGCTTCGAGGGACCGTCCGCGGTGGCCCACTGCTGCCTTTTTCTGGAACTCCTGTACCTTACTTGCCAGGTTTGGATTTTATGTGGTGCAACGAGGGACCCCAATCGGTGGTCGGCGGCCATTTCGTGATCCTACTTCACCATCCTCTCACAAGCGGCCATCTTGTCTTTGTCTGCTCGGGACACGGGGCCTTCACGCAGGAGCTGGTTTAATCCCAAGCCCGCGATCGGGCCAGGGCTAGACTGACTTCTATCGCTATGGTTTATGGACGGGCTGGCCTGGGACTGGGACTGTATGTATGTTTTGCGCGCACTCGTCGCGACTTGTATCCCTTGCTTAAACTGTGGTGCCATGGTATCTTTGCATGCCGTTTTTTGGCGTAGAGGGCTTCCAGTGTGTGGGGGCCATAACTGGCTGATGGTTCGGGGCGCTCTGGTGTCCAGTGGGCTCCTCCCCACCTTCTTTTCTGCTTTCTTCCCTTCTTTACTCTGTTCCTACTTTCTCTCTTCTCTATATTTCGGGTTCATTGGGCGACAGGCACTATGCTGGGGGGGGGGTAGGCCGTAGCCTCCGCATTGGTGTAGGGTGGGGGGGTAATACTCTGTTCTCAATTAGTTCTATGGGCCTTTCTTCTTTTATGTCTCTGTGCTCTACTTTCTTCGATTCGGGGTCCGGGTGTGGGGTGGATCGAGTGGGGGCGGCTCTGGAGGGGCGCGTACTTGCTCATGTGACTATCCTGATATATCTCTGCACCGCCTCACTGATTGAGATTTTACTCCCATTGTTGTTCTTACTGATGTTGCTGCTCGCCCGTGTGGTGAAGCTATCTTGCGGACTCGAATCTACTTTGCTCTTATCCTTCATTGACTTTTTTCTCTGATAAAATTATCAAAAAACTTAAAATTAACCTTCACCTCTCCTTCCCCGGGTTTCAAAGATATCTCCAGTATGTAACTCATAACCTGTTGTTAATCCTGACCGTTGATGCACGGGGGCTGTAATGTGGGTATCAGTGCTTTACTGTATCGTGGCCGGCCTGACGGTTGTAGGCCCGTATTTGTTCTTTTAAGATGCACGAATAAAGGTTTTTTAAAAAAAAAAAAAAAAAAAAAAAAAGAACTATGGGTCCATTGTGACACCACTTAATGACTTGACCTCTAAGAAGATGCCAAAGAAAGTTCAGTGGACAGTGAGCTGTCAAAAAGCATTTGATGACCTGAAGCAGGCCATGTGCAGTGTACCTATCCTGAAAAGTCCAGACTACTCAAAGAGTTCATAGTCCAGACAGATGCTTCTGAGTTGGGTGGGGGAGCTGTTCTTTCACAACTGAATGGAGATGGTCAAGACCAGCCCATTGCTTTTATTAGTAGCAGGCTGACCCCTAGAGAGAAACGTTGGTCAGCTATTGAGAGGGAGGCCTTTGCTGTGGTTTGGGCCCTGAAGAAGCTGAGGCCATACTTGTTTGGCACTCACTTCAAGATTCAGACAGACCATAAGCCCCTCTTGTGGCTAAATCAGAGGAAGGGTGAAAATCCCAAACTTCTTAGGTGGTCCATTTCCCTACAGGGGATGGACTTCACAGTGGAACATAGACCTGGGACTGACCATGCCAATGCAGATGGACTCTCCAGATATTTCCACTTAGAACATGAAGACTCAACTGGTCAAGGTTAGTTTAATGTCCCTAAGTTTGGGGGGGGGGGGTTGTGTAGGAGAGTAGGGTCTGCTTTCTATGTTCACCCCCACTTTTAGCTTTTGCTTCACTGGTTTTCAACTTAGATGTGGCTGTGGGCCTGCCAATCAGACCCACAGCCCAGCTGTTCTCTCTCTAAATGTATATTATGTACTTTAGGTGCATAACCCAATTGGTTAGGATCACCTTATTGCCCCCTGTACAGTGTACCTTAGGTACCCAGGGCATAAGTGTACCCTAGGCCTACCAGGGGCTGCAGCATGTATTGTGCCACCCCTGGCCTGGCCTTCCATTATGACACAACTGGCTGATCACTCAGCTGGGGCAAGGTCGTGTAATCACTCCTTGCTTAGGTGTAGTATTCCTATACCTACCTTATATATAGACACATGTGTACCTATCAGCCACTCCTATGGCAGGCCTTAACAATCCTGGAGGCAGAGTGCTTGGTAACATGTGGGATGATGCTCTAGCATGAGCTGAGCCTGTCTGCAGCTTTCGGAACCATGTCCTTACAGCTGTTCTATGATATAGCCTACCATATACTCTTAAAGTGCCTTATAATCTTAAACGGTTATGGTAACTATGGTTTGGCTTTATCAAAACATGCCGTGTAAGGTGTCTAACACTTTGGAATAATACCCCCATACCATTTCTGGCGATGAGGATATTATTCCTCCCTTCTAGAGGGAGAAGACATGTAAAAACCTACTTACCCGGTTAAAGTTAACCAGAGCCCCAGCATCACAAAATGGATGCTGTTGCCACAGACACAAGTCTGACCTCCTGCTGCTGGGAGTCCTTCCAGCGAGGGAGGCTTGGACAATTGGTTTCCTACCTTGGGAGGTGCGAGCACCACCCTAGACAGGATTTAGTGTATTGGGGCAGGGAGGGTTGAATGAAACTAGACACTGCCTGGGGCACACAAGGTGTCCCATGCATAGTCCAGTTCAAACCGGCGCTGGGGCACTCCAGCCCCAGCTCTGGCGCGAAACTGGACAAAGGAAAGGGGGTGTAACCACTCCCCTTCCTGGTCCCACCCATAGGAGGGACCTTGCAGGTAGCCCAGCCCACTAGCCCAGTATAACAGTAGGTAGCTGAGCCCTGCTAAATTAGATTAACCTGAATCTGCAACTTGTACAGAAACTCTGGACCTTCGACATTCGACCTCAGGAAGAAGACTGAAGAAATCTCCCTTGTGGCCAAGGAGTGACCACCCTGGGCAACCAGGCACCATCCAGCGACCGCTGCTTGCTTTGCGACTGATCCTACGAGGGACGACTGCAGAGACTGACCAGCGCAGAGACTTCCAGACACCTCTGACCCAGATCCACATCTACAGCGAAGCTGAGACCCGTGGAGGCGACGAGGGACGTGGGACCGGCGACTTGGGAAAAGTGGCTAGTACCTGACTAACGCGACTTCCGAGGCTCCCTCGAGGCTGTGCTTGGGGAATTGAGAAGCCCCCATCCCGAGCACCATCTGCAAAGAAGACCAGCTCCCCACACTTCACGTGTTCTGCGTGGGGCCCCTCTGCACCTGAGTTGCTCGATGTGTTGTCCGGTTGCTGGCCCGTTGGCTAGTGACTTCTGCGACGACGAACCTTTGTTTTCAACTTGCTGGTCCGGCTCCTCCAGACTGGCACCCGCTCCTCTGTGAAAGAGAAGCACCCCAGACCTTCCTGGTCTGCACCAGAAGCAAGTCCTCCATCCTGCGTGGGTTCCGCTTGCCAAGGCTTGTTGGGTCCTGACTCGACTTCGACGCCGCCGACAGCAAGAGCCTTCGTGGGATAGCTCACCTCCTGGTCCTGGTCGTCCTCGACGCCTCCTGGTACCCGTGACTGCTGCGACAAGCTTCACCTCTTCACCTGCATCTTCACATCACCTGGTTCCTTCCCGGCTCCTGGCTGGTGACCTAGACTCTGTCCCTTCTGCTTGCAGGTATCCTTCCTTCTTGATTCCATCCTTGGGATCCACCGGACACTCTTCACTGACTGCCTGTCAGCAACTTTCCTTCAGGCATCCATAGGAGTCAACGACGAAACCCAACGCAAGTTCACACCTATGCACCCGCAGCCCGTGGGCTAGGTAACTTGGGTACTTCAGTGCTCACAAGGGTATTGACTATCCAAGGGTCTAGTTTCCGAGTCTCGACTTCCTAGCTATACCAGAAGTGTCCTAAAGCTGTTAATTTCTAATAACTTACATTTCTATCGTCTTTTACGCATTACGCGTGAGTGTTTCCACTCTGCACCTGAATCCCGTGGGCCTCCCACTTCCTAACCTTTGGTAGTATAGTGTAGCCCCAGCGATTCCCTAGGCCTATCCTGTGTTCGTGACAGTGGTTCTTATACTACTTACTTAGTATATGGTTTGCGTGGCCCGTAGGGCCTAACTGTATTACTTACCTGTGTGATTTAATGTATGCTTAAATAAGACTGTGTTGTACTTACCTCGAATCTCATAAAGAGTGCTGAGGGTTTGACTAGAATAAATACATTCTATTTTTATATATATCTGTTGTGGTGTCCTTTCATTTGGTATTCAAGGGTTTACACAGGGTATAACAGCTGGCTTCACATGCCATTCAGAGTTTAGCCTTAGACTGCTCTTGTCCATGCTACCACTAGGATAGCTGGTCTATAAGGTTGACTTTACAACCAATCACCATAAGGGTTGTTTGGACTGATACAAGGTGTACACTAGAACTAGTGACATCATATATCAGGCCAACTTCTCACACAAGTCTTCTCTCAGTTGTCAGAGAAATGGGGCCCCTTCTCAGTAGATCTTTTTGCATCACGGCTAGATCATCAGTTTCCGAGGTACTTCAGTTAACGGCCAGATCCTCAGGCGGAGGCGACGGATGCGTTCCTCCAGGACTGGCAGAGGGAGCACGGCTATCCCTTTCCCTCGTTCTCCATGATCACGCGAGTGTCCGCGTTGCTTCGCCGCCAGCAGGCAGAGGTGGTGTTGATCACACCCTGGTGGAGGTCTCAAGTCTGGTCTCCAGTTCTTCCGGAACTTTCTTGGGATTTTCTAATCAGACTCCCCCCACTTTCCTCACATTCTCCTCAACCCCGATCTCGTTCCCCTTCAGCTGGTAGCGGATGGAACGTTGAGGATGATGGCTTGGCGGATCTCCGGCGTTGCTGGTCGCTCCCAGGCCTTTTGGGAAAGGCTAAGGATTTGCTCACCAAGGCATGGGCGGACAGCATGACTAAGACCAGTCAGCCTGGCACAGATGGCGTCGTTGGTGTGTGCAACGGAGAGTCGATCCTGTGGGGGCAGTTGTAGTCCACATCCTTAAACTTTCTGGCGAGTCTTGCGGAGGAGGGTCTGGCCTATAGGTCAATCAATTCCTTCCAGAGTGTTTTCCGCGGATGTGGCATCGTTCACGGTAAGTACAAGGACAAAGACTAATACTAGGGTCATTTCGTACCCAGCGTTTCCAGATTCCCCTAAACTGTGTGTAGTGCAGTGCCTCTGTGCTTCCGAAGAACGAACTGAGGAAACTCTCCCTCCGGGTGAGAAGCAGCTGCTCATTGCACTACGTAAACCGTACGGAGCAGTCTCGTCCTCAACCATCGCAAGATGGGTGCGTTGGGTTATGCAGGAGGCTGGGATTGATACTAAGCAGTTTGGCGCTCATTCGGTGAGAGGAGCGATGGCTTTTTCCCTAGGTGCGCATTTGGAAGATCTGATGCGGGCAGACGATTGGTCCTCTGACTCCACCTTCAAGAGGTTTTATTTCAAACCAGTTCTGGAGGTGGCAAGGCTAGTAGTCGACAAGCTTTGAACTGGCATAATCTGAGCCTCCAGTCCTGACATAGAATGAGAATTTGCCTAGCTGTAGTGCTGGTAAGTTCCTATTCTATTAAGCACAGAGGCGAGGATTATCCCGCCCAATGACCTCTGCAGATGTGGACCCTCTCCGTTCTAATGCAAGTAAGGCATTCATGGGTCTTTCGAACTGTGGTAATGAGTTGTGAACGTTACTCATGTGTTATTGTTGCTTGTGCTATACTGCAATTGGTTCCAGCTTAGTCCATGACACTACCTGTTTTGCATGAAATGATGGTTCCAAACAAGAAGCGTGAAATCTGACAGGAATGGTTTGCGCGAAGAAAGAGGAAGAGGAAACAGCGTGGAGGGACTATGCTGGCTGACTGGAGTGCGGACAGAGAGAAAGGACTCCTGTTTGAGACTTTTACTTTCCCTATTGTTAATGGGAAATGTATTTGTTATAAGTGTTTGAAAATATGCTGCGGTGAAAACAAAGCGAAGGAAGAAGACATAATCCTCGCTTCCGTGTCCTTAATAGAATTGGAACTTACCAGCTCTACAGCTAGGCAAGTTCTCATTATCATGCAGTTGTATTTTATCATGCATTTGCCTCTTTTGCAGAATACTAAATTTAATTTCACCCCCACCTGCTTGCTGATTGAAATATAGCTTTCATACCACTTCCCCATGCCACTTCCTAATTGATGCTCCACAACTTCTGATTCCGGCATTCCAGTCTCTTCAGTCTGGCCGTTGAAGCCAAGCACACCCTCATTATTCTAGTGGGCCTCTGCAGAAATACCATATTGACCTTTCCTGTTAATTAACAGGTGCCCCACCTTCACTCCCTACCTGAAGTATCCTCCTATCATTCTGATATCTGAGATCCATTTTACCTTTTCTCCATGTAGACACCCTTTTGCTTCTAAAAAAAAAAAGGCTCGGGCAACAAAATAAAAGTGCCCCCCATATTTTAATTAGATACTTAAAAAAGTGGCCCATGTTTGCAAATTCGGGCAGGTTTGAACTTTTAAAACATGCTGTATAAGTGTTTTGAGACATATGGAAGACTACATATATTTGAGCTTGCTACACGTAATCGGGCTCCGGGGGGAGGTAGCTGGCAGAACATCTGCCCCCGGAGTGCTTTGGGCAGATGATACAGGCTAGGGCCAAGGAGTGTCACAATATGTTATGTTATGTTAATGATGCTTATAAAGCGCACTGTTACCCTGAGGTGTCCTGGCGCTGAAACATTGCCTACCTGGTAGAGAGTAGAGTCCAATTAGGAAAAGAGCCAAGTCTTCAGGCCCCTTCTAAACTCTAGGAGCCCGACTGCTCCTCTAAGCTGCAGGGGGAGGCTGTTCCAGGCCTTTGCAGCACAACAAAAGAAACTCCTGCCCCCCCAACTAGCCGTTTTAACGCGTGGAACTTTTACCAGCTTTGCCTCAGCTGACCGTAGAGCCCTGGAGGGAATGTACCATTGAAGATGTTGTCTCATAAAGGTAGGACCATGCCCCTCAAGGGCCTTAAAAACCAGACATAGGGCCTTAAATTCCACACGTTGTTTTATTGGGAGCCAATGAAGGTCCCGAAGTCCCTTCTTGGCTGAGACAAACCTAGGGATACCCAAAAGGACCCTAGAGGCTGCATTTTGCACCACTTGCAGTCGATTGAGCTGCCTTTTTTGGATGTTAAGATACAAGGCATTACAATAATCTAGGCGAGACAAGATGAGCGCAGTTATTACTGTCCTAAGGCTATCCTCCAGAAGAAATTTTTTAATTTTCCTCATAATCCTCAGGAGATGGAAACAGGAGGATACCACTCTGCCGATCTGGTCCCCGAAAAACAGTCTGGAGTCCACCAGGCATTTTTTGCCTTAACGGTAGGGGCTGGAAGTGGACCCAGTGCTTCAGGCCACCAGTTGGTTGACCAGAGATTTGAGGGATTACCAAAGATAATCACCTCTGTCTTCCCTGCATTTAGCTTGAGGCAGTTTGCTGACATCCAGCTTGCAATGGACTGCATGCAGTTATAGCAGTCCTGGCCAGTCTCAGCCTCTTTGCCCTTTTGTTTAGATAACACTAATTGTGTGTCATCTGCATAGGAGGTCAGCTGAAAGCCGAATGATCGTATGAGGGCTGCCAACGGAGACACATATATTTTAAACAGCGTGGGGCTGAGTGCTGACCCCTGTGGAACCCCGCAGGGCAGAGAGAATGGCTTTGAACAATCTTTACCCATGTCTACTGTTTGGGTTCTGTTGGTGAGGAAAGATTATAGAAGGGCAAGAGCCTTGCCTGTAACCCCTCTTTCGCCTAGCCGGTCCAACAATACTTAATGGTGGACCGTGTCAAAGGCCGCCGAGAGGTCCAGCATAATCAGAATCGCAGCTCCACCCTGATCTAGTACTTCTCTAATTTCCTCGGTTGACTTAATCAGCGCCAGCTCTGTGCTGTGTTCTGCGCAGAAGCCGAACTGGGTAGAATCTAAAAGCCCATTGGTATTAATAAGAGCTTAATTGAAAGTTCATTTCCCTTTCAATCATCTTAGCCGGTAAGGGAAGACGAGAGATAGGCCTGTAATTATTTGGCTCCTTAGGATCCAGGTTAGCTTTCTTGAGAAGAGGAAGGATTGAGGCTTTTTTCCAAACTTTGGGAAAAAAACCAGACTTAAAAATATCGTTTAAAAACAGGAGCAAGGGCCGCTCCGATAGTGTACGGGACTAGTTTAGCTACTGATGCTGGACACGGATCTAAAGTGGACCCAGATTGAATTGCCCGCAAAAGCTTAGTAGCATCTAGGGCATCCACTGTCGCAAATCTATCAAAGGTGGGGATTATCTTGGTGTCCTTGGGAGAATCCCAGACACCCATCTTGATGCCATCCTTTGGCAGAGTACTAAAAGACGAGAAGATAGTGCCAACTTTTTCCCGAAAGGCGGAAGCAAGAATTTCACAGAATTCAGGGCTGCTCCGAGGTTTTGCCATGATAGGTGTTGTAAGTTTTAAAACAGTGTTAAAAAGTTCTTTTCCTGAAGATTTCGCGTTGCTAATCTGTTCCCCATAAAATATCTTTTTTGTTTCAGAAAGTGCTTTTTTGTAGCTGAGGAGACTATCCCTGTAGGCCTTCCAATCGTTTACATTCCGTTTTTTGTAGTTTTAAACTATCAGAATACCAGGGGGCTGAAGGTGTTGTCCTCCTAGGAGTGCACATTCTAATTGAAACTAATGTTTTGCAGGCTGAGTCTAACCATTCGGTGTATAACACCGCAGCCTTATCCGCTGATGAGGACCAGGCGCCCATAGTGGTCTTCAGATGATTGTCAAGTTCTTCACTATTAATGTTTTTCAAGGCCCTCGTTTCGACCCTGAGTATAGGTTCGGTTTCTAGTTTGGACTCCTTGGCAAGAGAGATCTCAAAGAAGACGGCTGCATGGTCTGACCAGGGGGACTGGCAGCACTCCGCAGTAGTGAATATTAGGATGGTTAGAAAAGATTCCATCCAAGGTGTGACCGGCAATATGAGTGGGATATAAAACTAGATGACTAAGTTCCCCCCCACCAAGGATTTCTTGTAACTTAACATTGTCAGAGTCCATAGAATCCTCTAGGTAGAAATTAAAATTTCCTAAAATAGTGAATGATTTGGCACTGAGTCCCTCCTCTAGTAGCATTCCTACTGAATCTAAAAACGTACCTCTAGCTCCAGGAGGGCGATAGAGGAGAATTGCTTTAAAAGTGTCATGAGGGGAGATACAGACGTTCACTGCCAAAGCTTCACATGTTTGATTGGGAACTAAACAAAAAGAGGGCTCCAAGGAATTATGGTAAATTATAGCCAATCCTCCACCTTTCCTACCAAGTCTATCTTGTGTATGGCAAAGATATCCAGGCGGCAGGGTTTTTACTATATCCGGGCCAGAGGATTCATCCGACCAGGATTCTGTAACAAAGGCCAGCATTATTTTGTGTTCCTCAATTAACAATGCGCATTCCTCACTGTGTTTGATGAGGGATCTAGCATTTAGAAGCATAGCTTTAACGAGTGCAGGGGAACAATTTTCTTTTTTGCAGGGCTTTGACCTGATCAGGCGTTCCGTGGGGCAGGGAGCTTCGTAAGGCAGTTGGGGCATGAGGCTGGAAATCCCTTAGGGAACTTATCGAGGCTTATCCTCGGGCAACACATATTCCTACCGTTATGATCTAATTGCAGGAGAAGATCTCTGGAATAGGTAAGAATGTCCGGGGCCTTCGGGCCAGGGGGAAAGGCCCTGAGCCCGGTCCGAGCGCAGACGGGCTTGCCTTTGGCGCGCCAGCGGCGCGCCTGCTGCGCGCGTCCGCTGCACGGTCGCTTCAGCGCGTCTGATGTAGGCTACAGAGGAACACAACTAGCCTGCTAACCTCAGACCTGCGACCCGTGTCCTGCTTCCGCCTTCCCCGCGGATCGAGCAGTCGGCGGGAGCCGCGGTCTGCAGGTGGTGCTGGCAGCAGGTAAAATAACAGCGAGCAGGAGCAGTTTAAAATTGGACTAAAACTACTGTGCAAATGAGCGAGAAAAGCAGCAAGGAGCAATTTAAAATAAAGATAAAATACTGTGCAAATGAGCAAGACGGTTAGAAGCTGCCCTTCCTGTCCGGCATTGAACACAGCTCTGACCAGGAGGCAACGCTGTGCGGTCGCGTCAGCGCGTCTGATGTAGGCTACAGAGGAACACAGCTAGCCTGCCAACCTCAGACCAGCGACCCGTGTCCTCCTTCCGCCTTCCCCGCGGATCGAGCAGTCGGCGGGAGCCGCGGTCTGCAGGTGGTGCTGGCAGCAGGTAAAATAACAGCGAGCAGGAGCAGTTTAAAATTAGACTAAAACTACAGTGCAAATGAGCGAGAAAAGCAGCAAGGAGCAATTTAAAATAAAGATAAAATACTGTGCAAATGAGGAAGACGGTTAGAAGTTGCCCTTCCTGTCAGCCATTGAACACAGCTCTGACCAGGAGGCAACTGGAAGGTTCATTTTTGAGATGGGGTTTAGGTGACAGTTAGGGACAAGCGACAGTCATGGTTACTCGTTGAGGTGCGCTGTGGTCCTGTGAGGCAGTACAGGTAGCTTTTATGTCAATATTTTACCATGCATTACTTATTTTAAATGTATACTGTTGGATAGTGATACTTCCCAGCCGATTTCACACACCACCTAGCAGTTCCAGGTAATTAATAGCCCATCCTGCCGGAAGCACCCAGATTACCCTTGCAGGACACCCAGGGCTGCCTTCCATATCGGACTCTGCCTGGTGCTTTTTGCAAGAGGGCTGCTCAGACTTAGCTCCTGCTCCTGCTCCCTCAGTCCAAAGTAGGGCCCTGCTTTGCATTCCTTTCAGTCCTATGCCCCCTTTTTTCCCTTTTAAACTCTTGTCAGTGTCCCAAAGAAAGCAGACAAAACAGCTACTAAAGACAAGTGGTGCACAAATTACCCTAGCAGACCTTCTAAGATGTTCATACCCTTTGCAACCGAAATGAGGCACAAAACTGAAGTCACAGTTCCATTATAATATAGCATAATAGCCAACAAGTGCAGACACAGCCTAGCTGAATGTATAACCACTGATAAAAGGTACTGTTGATGCCTTTTTAAAAACCAAAGATGACAATTGTAAATAGTGACCAATTAAAGTTGCAGGACCATTGTAAGACAAGTCTGAGGAATGTCTGTGGAAAATGTAACGACTGTAGGCAACTACAAATACTGCCCTATCAGATATCAGCACTGTTGTTATGTGCAGGTAAAGGGCATTCCCGAGAAGCTCAGATGAACAAGTTACTTACCATCGGTAACGCTTTTTCTGGTGGATACAGTATCTGCCTGTGGATTCCTCACCTTGTGAATATCCCTGCGCCAGCAACATTCGGAAATTTTTTGTACCTCTCCGCGCCGGCGAGGAGACGTCACAATAGCATGGCTATGCACGCGGCTCCGCTGACGTCACTGGAGCCATAAGAGAGCCTCGTCGGCGTGATGACGTCAGTTCTGCCCTTTTGTTCCGTGCCTTCGAGGCACACGGACGGACTGACAATATTATATATACAGTATACACAGTACATAATATTCAAACCAACACACACAGTGTGAAGTCAATGCAGGAAAGCAAAAGAAATAAAATCTATCTGTTAAGGAAGTGTGTTATCACATTATCACTATTGTAGGTATACAAGGGTGGACAACGGGGAGGCGGTGGGTCAGTGAGGAATCCACAGACAGATACTGTATCCACCAGAAAAAGCGTTACCGAAGGTAAGTAACTTGTTCTTCTGATGGATACATCTGCCAGTGTATTCCTCACCTTGTGAATAGAGTCCCACAGCAGTCCCCACTCCCGGAGGAGGGTGTCCACCCTTCTATACCAAAAAGTCTTGAAGGACGGAACGTGCAAAGTGTCCGTCCCTCCTCACCTCGGAATCTAAGTAGTAATGCTTCACGAAAATGTGGAGGGAGACCCAAGTTGCCGCTCTACAAATGTCCTCCACAGGAACACCTCTAAATAAGGCCAGATGTAGAAGACTTTGCCCTGGTAGAGTGAGCACTTATACCCTCTGGAGGTTCTTTACCGGCCAAAGAGTAACAGATCTTGATGCACAAGATAATCCATCTGGAAAGGGTGCGCTTGTGCACCGCTCTGCCTTTCCTGCAGCCAGTGAAGCCCACGAAGAGCTGGTCATCCACTCGAAAGTCTTTAGTTCTATCGAGGTAAAAACTCACTGCCCTTTTAGGGTCAAAGCGGTGAAGCCGCTCCTCCTCCTTGGAAGGGTGAGGGGGAGGATAGAAGGTAGGAAGGGTAATGGACTGCCTCAGATGGAAAGGAGTTACCACCTTAGGCAGAAAAGCAGCCCTGGTCTTCAGTACCATTCTTTCAGCATGAATGGTCAAAAACGGGGGTTTCAAACTCAGAGCTTGAAGCTCACTTACCCTCTTTGCCGAGGTAAAGACAATGAGAAAAACTGTTTCGAAAGACAATAGCCTTAAGGGACACTTGTGCAAGGGTTCAAAGAGAGAACCCATCAAGTAAGTTAAAACAAGATTTAAGTCCCATTGCGGCACAATAAATGGAGTGGGAGGAAATTTGTTGGTAAGGCCCTTAATGAACCGTAACACAATAGGCGATTTAAACAAGGACGGCTGATCCGGCAAGCAAAGTAATGCCGACAAAACCGATAAATAAACTTTCACATTAGCTACAGCAAAACCGTGCTGAGCTAGAGAGAGAGCAAACTGAAGGATGTTGGATAAACGAGCCCTTAAAGGGTCAATAGACTTTCTCCCCACACCAAAGGACAAATTTGGACCACCTATAGGAATAGATAGACTTGGTGGAGTGACAATTTTTTTTTTTGACAATTTTATTAATAAACTGCATGATTACTTAAAATCTTTACAGTATAAGATTAAAAAAAAAAAGAAAAAAGATTTATGATTTATTGGTGGAGTGACGCCTGGCAGACAAAATCACGTCCACCACATCAGGCGGGAGAGAAAAAGAATTCAGGTTGCCCCGTTCATTCTCCAGGCATGAAGGTGTAAGCTCTGGAGGTGGGGGTGTAGAACCTGCCCCTGCGACTGCGAGAGGAGGTCTGCCCTGAGAGGGAGACGGAGCGGAGGGCACGAGGAGATGTGGAGAAGATCTGTATACCACACCATTCTTGGCCAATCGGGGGGAATGGGAGGAAATGCGTAAAGGAGATGTGAGTCCCATCTCAACTGAAATGCGTCCCCCAAAGCTCCCTGCATCGGATACTGGCGACTGCAGAATAACGAGCAGTGAGCGTTCTCGTGAGTGGCAAACAGGTCCACCCGAGGAGTTCTCCACGTCCGAAAGACGTGACGAACCACCTCCTGATGGAGCCTCCACTCGTGGTCGGCAGAGAACTGCCGACTGAGACTGTCTGCACACACGTTCAGAACTCCGGCCAGATGATTTGCCATCAGACAAATCCGATTATCCTGAACCCAAGACCAGAGACGCAGAGCCTCTCTGCAGAGACAATGCGACCTCACTCCTCCCTGCTTGTTGACATACCACATCGCGGTAGTAACGTCCGTCAGGACTTGAACCGACTGACCGCGAAGGGAAGGGAGGAAGGCCTTGAGTGACAAACGTATCGCCCGCAACTCCAAAAGGTTGATGTGAAGCAACCTTTCCTCTGGAGACCAAAGACCCTTGATCTCCAGATCCCCCAGATGCGCACCCCACCCTAAAGTGGATGCATCCGTTATCTCTGTGGCCACCGATGGAGGTAGATGGAAGGGCTTTCCTTGAGACAGATTGCCCTCCACGCTCCACCAAGACAGATCCGCTGCAGCTTCTCTGGAGATCCTCACAGACTCCCTGAGACCTCCATTGTGGTGATACCACTGCCTGCGGAGGCACCACTGGAACGCCCTCATGTGCCAGCGTGCATGGTTGACCAACAGAATGCAGGAAGCAAACAGACAGAGCAGTCGAAGGACCTTCAGGACTGGAACGACCACTCCATTGTAAAACAAGGGAATCATTTCCTGTATGTCGAGAATCCTTTGTGGAGGTGGGAATGCTCGACACACAGTAGTGTTCAGTACCGCCCCTATGAACAGGTTGCGCTGAGAGGGCACCAGGTGAGATATGGGCACGTTTATCGATAAACCCAATTTGTACAACAGCTGAGTTGTAACCTGCAGATGATGAAACACCTTCTCTGGCGACTCCGCTTTGATCAGCCAGTCGTCCAGATAGGGGAAAACTGGAATCCCCGACCTTCTGAGATGGACTGCAACCACTGCCATCACCTTGGTGAAGACTCGAGTTGCAGTAGTAAGACGGGAGAACCGCAAACTGATAATGTTGCGACCCTACCGTAAAACGGAGATACTTCCTGTGCGACTCCAGGATCGGAATATGAAAATACGCATCCTGCAAGTCGATCAACACCATTCAGTCCTCCTGTTGCAGCGCTTGAAGAACCTGCACAAGGGTGAGCATCTTGAACTTCTCCTGCTTCAGAAAAAGGTTCAAGATCCTGAGATCCAGGATTGGACGTAGCCTGCCATCCTTCTTGGGTATCAGGAAATACCGGGAGTAGCATCCCTGACCCCTTTCCTACTCTGGAACCACCTCTATCGCACCTTTTTTCAGTAATGTTAGGACTTCCTCCTGCAGGAGAAGAAGGTGGTCCTCCGAGCAAGCACCTTGGCAAGGAGGGTCATTTGGAGGGACTTCCCGAAAGGGAAGAGCATACCCATTTTCCAGTAGTGAGTGAGTGATTCACAATCTTGCAGAAAATGGGTAAGCCGACCCCCCACAGGACCAACATGATCCAGAATGGTGGATCTAGGGCTGCTTTGCTGTGGCAAGAGGGAGGGAGGAAGAGGAGGAGGAGGAGGGCTGACGACCTCGTGGACGACCTCTGTTCATGCCCCTGTAGGTCTTATACAGGGTATTTTGCTGCTGCTGCTGCTGCTGCTGAGGATGCCTGTAGGTCCGACAGGAAGACCTCCCAAAACCTCTGTACCTTCTGTAAGAGGAACCTCTAGGCTTTGCCTGCAGGCACAGAGACTTAGCTGTGGCTTTGCTGTCCTTGAACCTTTCCAAGGCTGCATCTACTTTCTTCCCAAACAGTCCAAAACCAAAGGGTAGGTCTAGAAGTGTTGCCTGCACATCTGGAGAAAACTCCAACGACTTAAGCCAAGCACTTCTTCTTGTGGCAACCGAGGAGCCCATGATCCTGGCAACAGAGTCCGCAGTGTCCAAACCACTCTTGAATAACTTGATGTGCAGCTGCTTGAGTGTCCAACAAGACCTCATTAAAATTCGGCCTCTCCTCCACAGACAATAGAGGAGCCAGCTGTTTTGCAGAGTCCATCAGGGCGTGGATGTAACGTCCCAAAAGGCAGGTGGCATTTGTGGACTTCAAGGCCATACTTGCCAAGGAGAACACCTTCTTGGCTGACTGGTCAAGCTTTTTTGACTCCCTATCACCAGGAACTTGAGAAAATGCTCCAGAAGACTTCTTCAAACAGGCAGCTTGAACCACCAGACTCTCAGGAGAAGGATGGGATGTTAGGAAGTCCGGATCTCCTGGAGCCGCCCTGAACCTCCTAGCAACAGACTTTGACACTGCTGGAGCCGAAAAGGGCTTACGCCAAACCTCCATAACCGGATCAGTGATGGCATCATTGAAAGGAAGCAAAGGTTCTACTACAGTGGAGGGAGAATGAAGAACCTCCGTCAAGATATTGGACTTAAATTCAGCCATTGGGAGCTGCAAGTCTAAGAGCTCCGCTGCCTTCCTTATAACTGTGTGATAAGGAACCACATCCTTAGGGGGAGCATCTGAAGGAGGAGAAAGCTCCCATTCTGGGGACATATCAAGGCCACTTGCCTCCCTTAAGTCCTCAAATAAGTCATCTGACTCTTGAAGTTCACCTTCCTCCATTTCTTCTGCCCGATCCTTCTGCTCTTCCAAAATCCTCTGCGCCTCTCGCCTGGATCTTATCCTAGGAACCGGTGGCGCCACACCCGACTCCGACGGAGCCGGAGCCAGCGTCGAACATGGATCCAGAGGCACAGCCTGAGCCGAACGAGGTCAAGTTGGCGGAGCCGGAGATGAAGGGAATGGCGTCGATGTTTTCGGCACCGGGAAATGCCAGGACGGCGCCGCTGAAAGGAATGGCATAAAGGGAGCCTGAGCATAGGCCTGAGGAACCCCCAAATTAAAGGCCATTGGACCTATGGGACCCGAAGGTGCTCCAGAGAGGTACATTGCTCTTGGAAAGACACCATACATGGCATTTAAGTAATGCGATGGGTCTTGACCCGGGCCAGGAAAAGGCGGGTAAGGGCTCGATAAAGGCTCAGGCTGAGGCATTACCGGACTCTGGCCAATCAGCGCTGACGGTGGAGCCAATGGAGTCGAAGACTCATCAGGTACCGGTGCCTCTTCCACCGGAGAATGCGTCGGCGTCGGAGATGGAGCCGGAGCTGGAGAACACTCCGGAGAAGCTGCAGGCGAAGTCGAACGAACAGGTGAAGCCGGATTCGAAACGGAAGGAGAAGGAGAAACATAGTCCTTACGACATCGAGGAACTGGAGAAGTCGATTTCGGAGCCGTCTCCTTATCTGAACGGCGTCGAGAGCCATGCCTCTTCTTTTTATGCTTCTTTGATTTTGAAGCATGACCCGACGTCGACTTCGAGCCCGACCTCGACCTGGACCTCGATCGCCTTCGACCTCTCTTCTCCTTCCTCATCTTCGCTATGAACAGCTTGGCCTCTCTCTCCTTTAAAGCCTTCGGGTTCATCTTACGGCAGCAAGAGCACCCCTCGACGTCGTGATCCGACAACATGCACCAGACACAATCTTCGTGAGGATCCGTGATGGCCATATGTCCTCTGCACTCTCTACAGGGCTTGAACCCTGACTTACTCTACGTCATCTTCAGGAAAGAAGCAAGAGAAGACCAGAAACACAATCCAGAAAAACAAAGTAACTAGACAAGCTACGGAGAGTCCCAGAAAATCGTTAGTGTCGACGGCGCAGAAAAAAGGGAACTGACATCATCACGCCGACGAGGTTCTCTTATGGCTCCAGTGACGTCAGCGCAGCCGCGTGTGGTGCCATGCTATTATGACGTCATCCTCGTCGGCATGGAGAGCTACAAAAAATTTCCGAATGTTGCTGGCACAGGGGATATTCACAAGGTGAGGAATCCACTGGCAGATGTATCCATCAGAAACCACCTGTTTATTGAAAACACAGGCTATAGGAAGCATACACAATTGTAAGCCCTCAAGAAAGAAAATCACATAGAGACAAAAAGGATGGTGTCTGCTAAATCTGAACAGCAGTTGCTGCAGTCTGCTTTAATATCCCTTGCCTCAACGGTTTCTGCATTTTAACCCACACATGATGTCCAATGTAGAGTTGCTGGTACATGGATTTTGATAGCTACTCATCTGCTGAGGAATATCCATTTGATTCCAGTAACACCTCAAAACTTGTTCCAATGAACAACAGACCCATCTGCTGCGTATAAACTTAGGGTAACCCTGTGCTTTACTTTAGCCAAGCGCAATATAGCCAAGATGTGCGGAGCAAAATCCCCTTCAACATTGGGGGAATGAAAGACAGATATGGATTGGTGCATGCAAGCGGAGAGAGTAGTCTATGAAAGTAGAGGGTGTCTACATAAATGGGTCAAAGTCTGGGGAAAGTGGAATGAGATCAGAGGGATGTTGTGCGCATCAGTGCCTAGAATTGATCCGGGGGAATTGGTACACAAGTGGAAAAAAGGAGGTCAGGTCATGGTGATGAAGCTACAGCCGCCAGTTACATGGGTTTGAAGAGGGAATATGTGGAACTCCAATGTGGAAATGCTGTTTTTACTAATTGTATACTGAGAGCTGCTGTCATGACTGTACTGTGCTTAATCACTACAATAAAAAGCGTTGTTACAACAACTAAAAAACTTGTTCCGATGCAACTTGTTTTTGTTGGTGTCTGCTGGCGTTTATTGGTTTCAAGTTGCTGTTCTCATTTAAAAAGCAGAACTTGGATGCCCAAGGAAATGGGAGAAGATATGGGGGACTGGCAGACTTAGAGACCTATAGGAAGTTTACTGTAAATTGCAATTATGACTGCCTGTCATTGCTGTGGTAAATGATGATTTAAGGTTGATTCCTAACAAAAGTATATAAACAAAAAAGAGATGGCGAAACATTATAATTGTTCCTTATATGTACTACTGATTACGTACCAATAAACAGTTAAAAAAAAAAAAGCAGGGGGGCGTGGCCAAGATGGCGACCTAGTCGGACGCACCACCCAGAGGCTCCTCGCGACCGATCCCCCCCCTCCCCGGTTTAATGCCCTTGAGATCCCCAAATGAGCTTCCCCAAGTCCGTGGCACAGCCTGGGCACACGGGACGCCGCCACCGAGAGCTGCTTGTCTGGTCCGGGGCAGCGCGGTGACTCTCCATCTGCCTGGCGCATCCCGCTGAAGATGGCGCCCGAGCCGCGCATATCGCGGATCGTTGCCGCGGCGAGCTTCCGTTGGTCCCTGGAGCTGGGGGACGCCGCCAGACCAGCCGAAATCACCGAGGGAGGTGCCTGCTGCTCTGAGAGCGGCCTGAGGCGGTGAGCTGACACCAGCGCGATCGCGCCCGGGGCCGAGAGGCCTCCATCGCCAGGTGATCGCAGCCGTGGGCGCCGCGAGGCGGAAGGCAAGAGGCAGACTGAGCTCCGAGTGGTGGGCAGCAGTATCGATTCCAGTCCTGTTGCCTGGCTGGGGGCGGCTGTGGGTGCGTGCCTGCAGGCCTTAAGCGCGAGAGAGCGAGAGGCGTGGGAGGACGGCGGGAAGGCCTACACCGGCACAGAAAAGGATCTTGGCCTCCCACGGCTCCAGTCCCAGCGGAGGGCAGGCGGCGGTTGCTGGCCTGCGCGGCGCACCCGTTTACATCGCGCGCAGAGGCCCATTTGCAACAGGTGGGGGGCGGCCCGGGTTGGAGTCGGGCCCTGCGGGCAGGCCCCTGCCAGGCAAGGAATAGCGGCCTGGGACAGCTCAGATTGCGGGGGCCCTCTCTGCGCTCCCGGCCCCGCTAGGCGGGCTGCCTCCACGGACATCGCGAGGCTCCCGGGTTGCGGACGCACCAGGGGCCTGGGGCAGGTCCGGACCACTTGCCTGGTGCTGGGGGTGCTTTACCGGACTGCGGGGCCGCCCATCTGAGGCCTGTTGCGCAAGAGCGCTCGCCGCTGAGGCGGCAGGAACAGCAAGGTGGGCTGGTGGGTGGCGTGGGCCCGGGAGCCCGTCAGCACTGATAGGACGCCCTGGTTTGCCTTCGGGACTCCTGGGGAGCCCCCTGACCCCTTTTCTCCACCTTGGCGGGCACATCTGGACACTCCGCTGCTGGGGGTCGGCCGGGGGACCCGCAGTGAGTGCGCAGACAGGCGGAGGTGAAGACCGGGACCGATTGTGGAACAGGTCCGGCGGTGGAGCAGTGTTTCCCTAGGTAGCTGGACACATTAGCAACCCCAGAGCAGAGGGGCAGTGTGCGACTGGACGGCGAGGTGGGGGCCGCAAGATGGCGGGTATGAGGAAGAAGGGGGAGAGAACACTCAAGGACATGCTCACCAAAACCTCTACGTCGGGAGACACTGGGCTTGCATCCCAGTCCCACCTTGACCGGGAACCGAGGGACATGCCTATCACTAGAGAGTTTATGGAGAAGCTCTTTAATACGCTACGAGACGACTTTCAGACTCTGAAACAGGAGGTTGCCGGCGAAGTCAGGGAAATACGCCGCAAAGTCGACGGCCTGGGGGAGCGGGTAGCAGTCATTGAAAACGGAGAACAATCCAGGAGCGAGGAAGTAGAGCTCCTACAACAAGAAATTATCCGCCTCAAGGAGCAACAGGTAGACCTCCAAGCGCACGCTGAGGATTTGGAGAATCGGTCAAGACGCAACAACATTCGCGTCAGGGGGTTGCCGCTGAGAGAAGAAGGAGCGGACGTGGCTGGATACCTTTGGGGCCTCTTCAGGGAAATTCTTGGGGAGCCTTCGGATTTCGAGATTCGTATTGATCGAGCGCACAGGGTGGGAGTGGTGAGGCGGGCTTCGGCACCTCCTCCTGACATTCTGGCCTTCCTGCCGGACTTCCAGCTGAAAGAACGCATACTCAGGGAAGCCCAGCTGAAACAGCCTCTCCAATATCAGGGACGACCTGTGGCCCTCTATCAGGATCTAGCTTCTCTCACCCTGCAGAAGAGGAAAGCATTCAAAGAGGTGACAGCCTATTTGAAAGACAAAGGGGTGCAGTATTCATGAGGACATCCCTTCCGCCTCATCTTCAAATGGAACGGCAAGTTGCAGCAGCTGCGCTCCCTCCAGGAAACTTGTGATCTTTTGGGCCTAGCGCACCGAAGCCGGCGGCCTCCCCCAGCCCACCGCAGCAATCGCCAGGTGTTAGACCTGGCACCTTGGCGTGAGTTTCCCTTCCACTTTTTGATGGTGTGCCTCGATTGTTTTGCTGGTGTTGTCCGCTCAGGGCACTGCGCCACGGCTAATCCGTGCCGCAGTGCAAGTGCTCCCGAGGTAAAGTGTACCTGTAATTGATGTCCATGATTGGTTTATTGGATTCACTGTCAGTCCCAAGTAAAGTGCACCAGGGGTGCCAGGGCTTGTGAATGCCAATGCTGCTGGTGGGCTTGCAGCGCTGGTTGCGCCACCCACGGAAGCGGCCTTGTAAAGTATGTCTAGGGTCTGCCACCGCAGACCCTGTGCGCGGTCCGGGACCGTCGCGCTGACTGCGCAAGTGCCCCCACTTGCCAGTCCCTGAACCTTCCCTTACCTACATATTAGCCACCCCTCTGGTAGGCCCACGGGCGGGGTGCATTGTAGGCATAAGGTAGGACATGCCCTGATGTGTGTGGCATGTCTTAGTAGTGAATTACAGCCATTTTCGTTCTTCACTATTGAAGGCTACCTGCTCTCCATAGGCCAGACTGGGCTGCCGGGATCACGCCAACGCTGTGACCCCAGTGGACTCAGAGAGCATGGTAGAAGTGTCAAGTTTAGTATGCCTGAACTCAGAATAATAAAATACTTCTTGTAGTCAAGTTTATTTTAATATCCTGGGTTTGTAAATGCTACTTTTAGAAAGTTAGTATTTACTGACCTGACCATCTCAGTCCGCCTCTGCTGTGTGTGTGTGTTCTGCCTGGCAACAGTACGGAGCAGGGTGGGGGGGATCCCCCAGAGACAGGTTGGCTGCCAGGTGGTGGGTAGAGAGGTGACACCTGGATGGGTGGGAGGAGTACACCTTGACTCTTGAATAGCCCTGTGCTCTGCCACCACAAAGCCGGCGCCGCCCCCTGTGGGGCGGCTGATGTCTCTGCCCTGCTGCTGAAAGGAAAGAGCAGAGTCACATAACAAAGTGCTCCAGAACTGGACTGAGCCAGGCCTAGGCCCCCTGGCGCTAAAGAACAAAAGAATCATGGTATAAAAGTAGGAGCCTGGCTCCTAAGAAATCAGAATCCTGTTTACCACAAAGAACCTCTGCCCGACTAGAAGGAGAAGAAGACGCCGGAGGAGCTGGCCTGCTGCTTGCCTTGCTGAGAAAGGAGAGGAAGAGACTTACTGAAAAGACTTTGCTACTTTGTGCTTGAACATTCTCCAAGGGCTTGATCTGAGCTTGCCCCCTGAACTGAACCCCAGGAACAGTGGGTTCTCTGTGCTTCTTGCTCATCCTCCAATTCGAGCCGTGTGTGCATCCCGCTGGAAAAGAGACTGCGCCCCTCATCGCCCCTCCTAGGGCCGTGACACTCAGAAGCTCGCCTGCCTCAAACCCGTGAGAGCCCCGCTCCGTCCCGAGCCGCTCTCTGTCCCCGGGCCAGGCCGCCTGCATCCCTGTCACCGCCTGCTACTGGAGCGCGCTGACCGCGCTATCACCCCTCCCGCCGGAAGCCGTCCGACGACTGTGATCTACGCCGGGTCATCCAGCTGCACTGACGGTGCCCTGCGACCCCGCTTCGCTATCCCCGGACATCTCAGGCCGCGCCGCCCCCGCTGTGGAGACCCTCCTGCACCGCCGTGCTAAAGGGTCGCTGGCCGCGCCTGCCTACGTGCCCACACCTGCTGATTGAGGACCCAAGAACACTTCCCAAGCTGAGAGTCGCACCGACCTGTGCCGACTCTCCACATCACTAAAGAAGTTCCAGTATCGGGCTCGGGGCCCGCAACGCCTTATTTCCCCGTTCACAGG
Source organism: Triturus cristatus (assembly GCF_964204655.1). Lineage (NCBI taxonomy): Eukaryota > Metazoa > Chordata > Amphibia > Caudata > Salamandridae > Triturus > Triturus cristatus. The sequence goes on along the minus strand of NC_140591.1, from coordinate 167,849,959 downwards.
AGCCGATCTCTGTGAGTACTGGAAACTACAAGTAACATTTGCGAGAGACTACAAAGTATCCATTTGAAGCTACGAACAACGAACATTTGCCCGCTGTACAACCTGGTGGCATAGCGAAAACGTTATTGGTCTTGTGATAAGTCTGCTGAGATATATATACCTATTTTTACATAAAGAAGCGTATTTTTATATATATCCAAGTCTGGTGTCCGTTTCTGGGGGGATTGATGTATTTACTGTGTGTACGATTGTAAGTGCTTAACCAACAACGCCTGAGGAATCGCCTTGGCTGCTCACGCCACGCACCTAGAGGGTGAGCAAGGGTCATTCGCGAGGGGTTATCCTGCGCCCTGACGTGGAGGAGAGGGTTCCTGCTTGACACAAGGGCAACCTTGCGCCAACCAGAGATCCCCGACTCTAACATTGTTGGCAGCGGTTGGGATTTCGGATTTGCACTTGTAATTTGCATACAGTGAATTATTAATCACCAGATAGTGAGAGCAGACCAAATAACGCAGCCACAGGTTTTTAATTGTCGAACTTTGTTGAGACATCTGCCATTACTGCAACCATGCCTGGCTCACTCTCTGCTGGAAGAGCGCTCTCCGTGATTTCTGGAATAGATGAGGTGGATTGGGAGAGACTGGAAGGCTACACGATGGAGCAATTGAAAGGCTACAGTGTAAAATTCAGAGTCCCCCATGCTGGATTCAAGAGGAAGCCCCAGTACACCAAGGCGTTGAGAGCCTGGAAGGAGTCACGAGACCCACGGAATGCGGGGGACATCGTTCCACCCGACAACCTTGAGGAACCCAGCAGAGTCCGGTCGCCAGAGGAGCTGGCAGACAGGGCAGCCGACAGGGCGCATGCAATGGAGATGGCAAAGTTGGCCGGACAAATGGAAATGGAAAAGCAGAAGTTGGCCCTGGAGGCACAACAACGCCAAATGGATCATGATATAAGATTGAAGGAGTTGGAGCTGAAGGCGAAAAGTTTGGACACCGCTCCTTCTGGTGGCAGCACTCCACCAGCGCAGGTAGAGTCCAAGGTGTACATCCCCAAAGATGTAGTAAAGGAGTATTTTAGAAAGGATGACATAGGGCAGTGGTTTAGAGCCTACGAGGTGGCCATGTCCTCACACCGGGTCCCTGAGAAAGACTGGGGAGCGGGGTTGTGGGGAAGGTTCCTTGCGGAAGGGCGGGACACACTGTTAGATTTGCCCTTAGAAGTCCAGACCTCATACCCCCATATGAAGGAAGCTTTAATGACCAGGTATGGGTTAACTCCTGAGCTATATAGACAGAGGTTCAGGGAGACCAAGAAGATCCCTGAGAGTACGTATGTGGAGTACGTGACCTTTTTCTGCAGAGCGCTGGATGGTTGGGTGAAGGGTAGCAAAGTGAATGATTATCAAGGGCTGCTTGATTTAATTGCATGGGAGCACTTGTCCAGTCAATGTTTTCCTGAGCTACGCCAGCACCTGATAGATAGCAAGCTGTCCAACCCGAGGAAGCTTGCTGAGGAGGCGGACCGCTGGCTCAGCACCAGGGTCCACAAGGGTCAAGTGGGAGACTCCGCCAAAGGTGGGCAGGGTCCCCAGCAGAAGAGTGGGGGGGACAAGGGTAAACAGAAGGGGTTCCAAAAAGGCCCCCAAAGTAATTCCCAAGGGAACCAGCAGAAGGGTTCTCAGCCTCCCCCACCCCCGCAGCAGAACGGGGCCCTGACAGGTAGACCTGTTCCAAAGGGGCCCTTCAATTGTTATAGGTGTGGTGACCCGGGTCACATTGCCTCTGATCCTAAGTGTCGCCTGTTTGGTAAGACCGCACCCACTGGTGCTCCACCCCGGCAAGTAGCTAGTGTTAACTTTGGGGAGGAGGTAGCAGTCCAGGAGGGTGGGGGTCCCGGGCAGATGACCCTAGTCTCGCTAGGAGACAGTGAGATGGTCCCTGTAACCTACCTGCCCTCTAACACTAAGAAATATGGGCAAGTGGTGACCATCAATGGAAAGAAGGTTGAGGCTCTTAGAGATACAGGAGCCAGCGTGACCTCGGTGAGGCAACACCTGGTGTCTCAAGAGCAAATTGTACCCAATGCCTACTGTAGGGTTGTCAATGCTGACAACGTAGAGAGTCGTTGTCCAATGGCTCAATTTCCCTTTGAGTGGGGGGAGGTCTCTGGTACTCTACAAGTCGCTGTGAGAACTGACATGCCTGTAGACTGTCTGCTAGGGAACGACCTGGAGAGTTCCCCTTGGGAAAAGGTGGAGAAGACCACGCATCTGAGGATGGTGGGTCTACCCGACTGGGCGTGCGTGACCACCCGGTCCATGGCAGCCAGTAGGGGTGTTGAGAGGGTCCTGGAGCCTGAGGGAGAGGTCCAGGAACCGGCCTTAGGGAGAAGGCGCAGGAGGCGCGGGAAACCGGCCCCCGAAGTTCCCACGGCCCAGGAGGAAGTAGACCCTGAGGGGGATGCTCTGGAGCCTACCGGGGAACAGATTGCCGAACTGGGAGATCTGCCTGAGCTGACCCATTGGCAGCAAGAAGGAGGTCCCTCCAGGGAGGAATTCTGCAGGGAGCAGAAAGAATGCCCTTCTCTCGTAGGTATGCGGCAGCAGGCTGCAGACCAGGCCAACGGTGTTCAGGCCAAAACACACTACGTGTACTGGGAGAGTGACCTCCTGTATTCCGAGCCTAAGGCTGCTGAACCTGGGTCAGCCCGTGTGCTGGTGGTACCCCAGAAGTTCAGAACCTTCCTACTGGGGCTGGCTCACGATGTGCCTTTAGCAGGACATTTGGGGATGGACAAGACCTATGACAGGCTTGTCACCCACTTTTACTGGCCCCAAATGCATAAGAATTCAGATTCCTACTGCAGAACCTGTCAGACTTGCCAGGCAAGTGGTAAGAGCGGAGGGAAGCACAAGGCTCCTCTGCAACCTTTCCCTGTGGTCGGTACGCCATTCCAACGAGTGGGTATTGATATTGTGGGGCCTCTGGACCCCAAGACAGCCCTGGGCAACAGGTTCATCCTGGTCTTGGTGGACCATGCCACCCGGTACCCTGAAGCCATCCCTCTGAGGACAGTGACGGCCCCCGTGGTGGGACGGGCACTGATGGGAATTTTCTCCCGAGTGGGATTCCCTCTAGAGGTGGTGAGCGACAGGGGGACCAATTTCATATCCACATATATGAAATCCCTGTGGAAGGAGTGTGGGGTAACTTACAAGTTCACCACTCCTTACCACCCCCAAGGAAAATGGGTTGGTTGAGAGATTCAACCGAACCCTCAAAGGCATGATCATGGGCCTGGACGGTCCAATGAGGCGGAAGTGGGACGTCCTCTTGCCATGCCTGCTCTTCGCTTACCGAGAGGTGCCGCAGAAGTCTCTAGGGTTCAGCCCCTTTGAGCTTCTGTATGGTCACCCGGTAAGAGGACCTCTGAGTTTGGTAAAGGAAGGCTGGGAGCAATCTCCCAGGAAACCTCCCCAGAATGTATATAGTTACATGCTGGCCTTCCGAAACCAGACTCGGCGTTTCAGGCAACTTGCTGAGGCAAATCTGGAAGCCAGCCAGGAGGAGATGAAGCGGTGGTACGACCGGAATGCCACTCTGGTAGAGCTTCAACCTGGACAAAAGGTGTGGGTCTTGGCCCCAGTGGAGCCTTGTGCACTTCAGGATAAGTGGACAGGTCCATTTGAGGTTGTAGAGCGCAAAAGTCCTATCACCTACTTGGTGGACATGCAGACTCCCTGGAACCCTTTGAGGGTCCTACATGTTAACCGCCTTAAGCCCCACTTAGAGAGGACCGAAGTGGGCATGCTGCTGGCCACTGATGATGGAATGGAAGAGGAGACCGAGCCTCTTCCTGACCTCTTAGTGGCCTCTGAGAAAGATGGGTCAGTGGATGGAGTTAACCTCTCACCCACCCTGACGCCCGAACAACAGGAAGATTGCCGCCACTTGCTGGGACAGTTTTCCGACCGATTCTCCCTGGTTCCTGGTGTCACAGATTGGTGCGTCCATGATGTGGACACAGGAGACAGCTTACCTGTAAAGCACAAGGCTTACAGGGTAACTGACAGGGTCAGATCTTGCATTAAGGAGGAGGTCTCCAAAATGCTTGCGCTAGGGGTGGTTGAGTCCTCCAGCAGTCCTTGGTCCAGCCCCGTGGTCTTGGTCCCCAAAGCTGCTGCGCCGGGAGCCACACCTGAACTCCGGTTCTGTGTGGACTACAGAGGACTCAATTCAGTAACGAAGACTGACGCGCACCCCATCCCCAGAGCTGACGAGCTCATTGATCGGCTGGGGGCTGCCCGGTTCCTCAGCACGTTTGATTTAACGTCTGGGTACTGGCAGATCGCCTTGACCGATGGGGCCAAAGAGAGGTCCGCATTCTCTACACCAGATGGGCACTTCCAGTTCCGAGTCATGCCATTTGGGATGAAGAATGCCCCTGCCACCTTTCAGAGGTTGGTCAACCAGGTACTGGTTGGGCTGGATGCGTTCAGTGCCGCCTACCTGGATGACATCGCAGTGTTCAGTGCCACCTGGCCCGAACACCTGCGCCACCTCTGGGAAGTGTTGATGGCTCTGCGCCGAGCAGGCCTCACGATCAAGGCAAGCAAGTGCCAGATTGGGCAGGGTTCCGTGGTGTACTTGGGACACCAAGTGGGGAGTGGCAAGGTGGCACCCTTGCAACCCAAAATCGAGACCATCCTGGCTTGGGAACCCCCCAAGACGCAGACCGCAGTGAGGGCCTTCCTGGGGCTCACTGGGTACTACAGGAGGTTTGTCAAGGGCTATGGAACGATCGTTGCCCCCTTGACAGAGCTGACTTCCAAGAAGCAGCCCAGGAACGTGATTTGGACTGACACCTGTCAGAAAGCTTTCGACACCCTGAAGACTGCCATGTGCACGGCGCCCGTGCTCTTGGCCCCTGACTTCTCCAAGGAATTCCTAGTACAGACAGACGCTTCAGAGCATGGTGTAGGGGCTGTTCTCTCACAGATGACTGAGGAGGGCTGGGACCAACCCGTAGCCTTCATCAGTAGGAGGTTACTTCCACGGGAAAGTAGGTGGAGTGCAATTGAGCGAGAAGCATTTGCTGTGGTCTGGGCGCTGAAGAAGCTAAGACCCTACTTGTTTGGGTCTCACTTCCGGGTTCAGACGGACCACAGGCCCCTCAGATGGTTGATGCAAATGAGGGGTGAGAACCCGAAGCTGTTGAGGTGGTCCATCTCCCTACAGGGTATGGACTTTACGGTGGAACACCGTCCTGGTACAGATCACGCCAACGCTGACGGTCTGTCCAGGTATTTCCGCCTTAGTGACGAGGAACCCCCTGGGCAAGGGTAGTTCTCCCCACATTTCAGCTGGAGGGGACACGTGTTAGACCTGGCACCTTGGCGTGAGTTTCCCTTCCACTTTTTGATGGTGTGCCTCGATTGTTTTGCTGGTGTTGTCCGCTCAGGGCACTGCGCCACGGCTAATCCGTGCCGCAGTGCAAGTGCTCCCGAGGTAAAGTGTACCTGTAATTGATGTCCATGATTGGTTTATTGGATTCACTGTCAGTCCCCAGTAAAGTGCACCAGGGGTGCCAGGGCTTGTGAATGCCAATGCTGCTGGTGGGCTTGCAGCGCTGGTTGCGCCACCCACGGAAGCGGCCTTGTAAAGTGTGTCTAGGGTCTGCCACCGCAGACCCTGTGCGCGGTCCGGGACCGTCGCGCTGACTGCGCAAGTGCCCCCACTTGCCAGTCCCTGAACCTTCCCTTACCTACATATTAGCCACCCCTCTGGTAGGCCCACGGGCGGGGTGCATTGTAGGCATAAGGTAGGACATGCCCTGATGTGTGTGGCATGTCTTAGTAGTGAATTACAGCCATTTTCGTTCTTCACTATTGAAGGCTACCTGCTCTCCATAGGCCAGACTGGGCTGCCGGGATCACGCCAACGCTGTGACCCCAGTGGACTCAGAGAGCATGGTAGAAGTGTCAAGTTTAGTATGCCTGAACTCAGAATAATAAAATACTTCTTGTAGTCAAGTTTATTTTAATATCCTGGGTTTGTAAATGCTACTTTTAGAAAGTTAGTATTTACTGACCTGACCATCTCAGTCCGCCTCTGCTGTGTGTGTGTGTTCTGCCTGGCAACAGTACGGAGCAGGGTGGGGGGGATCCCCCAGAGACAGGTTGGCTGCCAGGTGGTGGGTAGAGAGGTGACACCTGGATGGGTGGGAGGAGTACACCTTGACTCTTGAATAGCCCTGTGCTCTGCCACCACAAAGCCGGCGCCGCCCCCTGTGGGGCGGCTGATGTCTCTGCCCTGCTGCTGAAAGGAAAGAGCAGAGTCACCATAACAAAGTGCTCCAGAACTGGACTGAGCCAGGCCTAGGCCCCCTGGCGCTAAAGAACAAAAGAATCATGGTATAAAAGTAGGAGCCTGGCTCCTAAGAAATCAGAATCCTGTTTACCACAAAGAACCTCTGCCCGACTAGAAGGAGAAGAAGACGCCGGAGGAGCTGGCCTGCTGCTTGCCTTGCTGAGAAAGGAGAGGAAGAGACTTACTGAAAAGACTTTGCTACTTTGTGCTTGAACATTCTCCAAGGGCTTGATCTGAGCTTGCCCCCTGAACTGAACCCCAGGAACAGTGGGTTCTCTGTGCTTCTTGCTCATCCTCCAATTCGAGCCGTGTGTGCATCCCGCTGGAAAAGAGACTGCGCCCCTCATCGCCCCTCCTAGGGCCGTGACACTCAGAAGCTCGCCTGCCTCAAACCCGTGAGAGCCCCGCTCCGTCCCGAGCCGCTCTCTGTCCCCGGGCCAGGCCGCCTGCATCCCTGTCACCGCCAGCTACTGGAGCGCGCTGACCGCGCTATCACCCCTCCCGCCGGAAGCCGTCCGACGACTGTGATCTACGCCGGGTCATCCAGCTGCACTGACGGTGCCCTGCGACCCCGCTTCGCTATCCCCGGACATCTCAGGCCGCGCCGCCCCCGCTGTGGAGACCCTCCTGCACCGCCGTGCTAAAGGGTCGCTGGCCGCGCCTGCCTACGTGCCCACACCTGCTGATTGAGGACCCAAGAACACTTCCCAAGCTGAGAGTCGCACCGACCTGTGCCGACTCTCCACATCACGAAAGAAGTTCCAGTATCGGGCTCGGGGCCCGCAACGCCTTATTTCCCCGTTCACAGGAGCCGATCTCTGTGAGTACTGGAAACTACAAGTAACATTTGCGAGAGACTACAAAGTATCCATTTGAAGCTACGAACAACGAACCTTTGCCCGCTGTACAACCTGGTGGCATAGCGAAAACGTTATTGGTCTTGTGATAAGTCTGCTATACCTATTTTTACATAAAGAAGCGTATTTTTATATATATCCAAGTCTGGTGTCCGTTTCTGGGGGGATTGATGTATTTACTGTGTGTACGATTGTAAGTGCTTAACCAACAACGCCTGAGGAATCGCCTTGGCTGCTCACGCCACGCACCTAGAGGGTGAGCAAGGGTCATTCGCGAGGGGTTATCCTGCGCCCTGACGTGGAGGAGAGGGTTCCTGCTTGACACAAGGGCAACCTTGCGCCAACCAGAGATCCCCGACTCTAACACCAGGGAACGGATGGCGGAGGGTGGGGGGCGGACGCTCGCCCGCAGCAGCATCAAAGCCAGACGCAGTGGCTATGTCCCAGGAGAGGGCATCGGCCTTGGAGGCGGTGCAGCGTGATACCTCAACTCTAGAGTGACGTTTGAAAGCACACGGGGACTCCACAGCAAGAAAGTATAGCTGACCTGGGGGGGGGGGGGGTGAGCCAGGGCGGATGGGGCCACACGAAGACCCTACTCTCTCCTTTTTCCTCTCCATTTACCGGCATCTCTAGAGGGCGGGCACTGGACAATGATGGTTTGTTGGGAGTGCTATGTTGGGGTTAGGGAGGGGGAAGGGTCAGGGGGGGCGTGGGTCGGGGATAGAGGGGTGACGGGGCTGGTTTGGTGGGTCACCCTGGAGGAGACTTGGTTGGGGATTGGTGGGTGGGGGGGGGGCTGGGACAGGGAGGGCTGGGATGGAAGTTGAAGGGATGGGGGAGGGGGTTACCGGGGTGCTGCCAAGGGGAGAACATGGCTAGAGGCGACATTTATGAGTGTGTGCTTCACAGCGGGCTCCCTACATTAGCTTCCCCTTCTCACAAGCTCCCATGGCTCAGTTAAACCACACTCAGCGAACTAACACGTCTGCCCTTGCAACTCAGGTCCTCACTCTCAATGTGAAGGGGCTGAATAACCCCATCAAGAGACGGGCGATTCTTAGCTATTTGGAGAACTCTGGGGCCTCGATCTGCCTATTACAGGAAACACATCTGTTGTCCAAGGATTGGCACAGAATGCGATACCGGGCATTCCCCCACCAATTCTACTCTTCTGGGCCGGATAAGAAAGGAGGTGTGGCTATATTGTTGGCGAGGCACTTTCATGGCAAACTCGGGAACAAAATAGCAGAGCTAAAGGGGCGACTGTTGGCTTACAGGTTTTGGGTGGGGGACACCCCAGTCATTATAGGATCCCTCTACGCTCCCAACACTGGGCAGGAGCCCTTTCTTATGGACTCCCTGTCGGAGGTACTCCGTTATCATGACAGGCATATTTTAATTGGTGGCGACCTCAACGTCGTCATGGACTCTGGAAAGGATAGATCAGGACACCGACAGGGGGGCGCGGGGGCGTTATCAAGTGCAGGGTGGGATTGGCTACAGAATAGGGGGCTGATAGATCTCTGGCGAGCAGCTCACCCTCGCAGCGCGCAATACTCATTTTACTCCCATGTACACCAAACATATGCTCGCCTCGACCACTTTATAGGGTCATCCGATCTACACACCTTGGTCCGGACCGTCGAGATCATCCCGGCCGCTCTGTCGGATCATGATGCCGTGACTGTGACGGTGGACATATGCCCTCGGCGTCGTCCAAACGGGAGGTGGTTCTTAAATGCATCACTGATTACTTGACGGCTAATGACACTCCCGACATATCTTTGGCTACATTGTGGGGAGCCCTTAAAGCAGTGGTGAGAGGGGAATTAATCGCCATTTCCGCGGCTGACAACAAATTCCGCAACGAAAAAAGGGAGGAGTTGGCCGCTAGGGTGGCAGAACTCGAGAGAGTACACAGCCACACTGGGGCCCCGCGAATGTGGCGGCAATTGAAATCGGCCTGAGCTCAATTGGCCAGCCTGGACCTTGATAGGGCGGAGTATGCCGCCCTGCGGCTTAAACACTCCTACTACATAGGGGGGGATAAAACCGGGAAGCTACTGGCGAACAAACTCCGAGCCCGGGCTCAACGCTCCAAAATTGCAGCCCTTCACACCTCATCCGGAGAGCGGGTTGAAGGCGACGAGCAGATCGCAGAAGCCCTTCGTGACTTTTACGCTAACCTGTACAGCAGGGATCCTACGCTCGAGACGCACCCATCAGAGTGGAGGAAGTCATAGGCGCTATCTCCCGCCTCAAACCGCTGAAATCAACGGGGCCGGATGGGTTTTCCGCAGGCTTCTATAAAGCCTTCTGTCAATCCCTAGCTCCGATACTGACTCGCCTGTTTAACTCAATCCCTGCAGACATGCTAGCGGACGATATTGTCATTATTCCCAAGCCCGGGAAGGATCCTGCTCAGTGCGCAGCATACCGTCCAATCTCCCTACTCAATCTTGACTTAAAGCTATTCACGGGCGTCTTGGCGGCCAGGTTGGGCCCCCGTCTGCCGGGCATAATCGAACCGGACCAATCGGGTTTCATACCCAACAGACAAAGTAGCGATAACACCAAACGGTTAATGCATCTGATAGATAAAGCCCATTATATGGAACTGGATGCTATCCTACTCTCAGTCGACGCTGAGAAAGCGTTCGACAGAGTGGATTGGGGCTTTCTGGACAGAACACTAGAGAGCTTTGGTATTGGGAACCGATTTCGGGCCTGGGTCGCAAGCTGCTACGATCAACCCCAGGCGACGATCCGGGTCAATGGGGTCAGTTCTCAGAAGTTCGACATCCGGCGGGGCACTAGACAGGCGTGTCCTCTTTCCCCTTTGCTCTTTGCGCTATACATCGAACCCCTAGCGCAACGGATCAGAGACAACCCCAACATCTCAGGTATTCCCTTTGGGGGGGAACGTCATACTGTTAATTTCTATGCAGACGACATCCTAGCGACCCTTGATACACCCAGTCGGTCGGTCCCAGCGTTTTTGCAGGAGCTGACGGCTTTTGGCAAGGTCTCGGGATTTAAAGTCAACGTGGGGAAATATATGCTGTTGCCACTGGGCCTTAACGAAGCTGCTGCGGGGGGCACGCTTCAGGGGTTCGGGGATCTGCGACCCCAAACGGAGATCCCCTATTTGGGGATTACCCTAACTGCGTCCACTGACCAAACAGTTGCACACAACTATTCTAACCTCCTCTCCCAAATCACACGGGACCTTCGCAGGTGGCAGACTCATCCCCTGTCGCTGCTGGGCCGAGTAGCGGCGGTTAAAATGTCCATTTTGCCTAAAATACTATGTGTATTTCAGACTATTCCGGTAGTACCCTCCATGCGCTATATACGCTCACTGCAACAAGAATTTCACCATTTTATCTGGGCTGGGAAATGTCCGAGGGTACGTAGGGACTTGGCTTGCCGACCCCCGGATGACGGGGGCCTGGGTGTTCCCCATCTACTGACATACTACAGAGCGACGCAACTTCGCTACCTCGTAGAGTGGAGTCGACCGGAATCGGAGAAACGATGGCTCTTCCAGGACAGGGCGATGGCAGGCCTCTCTTTGTGGAAGATACCTTTTCTGAAAACCTTCGGATAGACCGAAGTACCTTAACAGATCTCCCATCACTCGCTCAGTACTGCAAGTGTGGGACGCGGTGGCGACCCAACGGAACCTTACTTCCTTCCCGTCACCGCTTACACCCTTATTTGACAACCCAGACTTCCCCCCGGGCTTAGATACACGGGCATTCCCACAATGGCGGGCTTCGGCCTGTAGATCTGCAGGACACCTCTTTGATCTAGACGGGTTCCTCCCGTACACTGAGTTGTCTACTTGGCATGGGATCAAGGACCCCAAAAGATTTCAATATTTCCAACTTCGCCATTGGCTCCTTCACCCCGACGTGCGCACTCTAGTTAGCAGACATCTTACGTCCTATGAGAAATGGCTATTATCAAAGCACTCTGACCGTCAGCTGATTTCTGACTTATACCTATTGTTACGCCCACCGGCACCCCTGGTGCGTTCGGCGGGGCAGCGACGGTGGGAGACAGAACTGGGCAGGACCCTTTCGCTAAAGGAATGGCAACAGATTTACTATAGGGCGAATCACACTCCCAGGAACACAGCCAGCAAGGAAGCTGCAGTTAAAGTCGCCCTTTACTGGTACCTGACCCCGGCCAGACTGCATAAAATTAACCCAGATCGGAGTCCCACTTGCTGGAGGGGCTGCGACGAGGAGGGAACGCTGACGCACATCCTCTGGGACTGTAGGGAGGTGACGGGCTACTGGACAGCAGTCCTTAATGATATTGACACTTATTTTGAAACCGAAATACCCCGCTTTCCGACCTATGCCCTCCTAGGGTTGCCCAACTCACTCACCTTCCCATTGAAATCCATTCGGGGGAAACAAATGGGGCTAGTAATGGGCGCAGCAGTACACCATATCTTATCGCTTTGGGGCACGCAAACTCGCCCGACACACACTGGGTGGCTGCATAAATTGTGGTATATTGTTGGGATGGAACGGATACACGCCAATCTCACCCACTCCGCAGACTCCTTCCGTACTATCTGGCACCCCATCCTATCTTTGCTGGCGCAGGAATTTAACGAAGTCACATGCCCCAAATATCTCCGCTTGCTCAGACTTAGACGCCCCACAGTCCACGAATACAGCTTAGGAGACACCTCACTGACACGCTCTTACGGCATAGCTGCGCACCGGTAACGGGGAGGGAGGGGGGGCAAGTGGGTGGAGTTGGGTTAGGGAGGGGAGAGGGAAACTAGGGGGGGTCGGACCAGGCATGGACTTGAGTATAGCCCTTTCAATTAGACACCACGTACCGGGCCTAATGTTGGACATTCTCTTCTCTTGGACACGATCCTAAGTAAATGGCTTCGGCTACGTAAAGGTGGGCTACGCCACTACATCTAAGTATGGGGGTCGGTAGGCCGCACAAGGATGGTGGTGGGTCTGTTCGCCTGTACGACTGCCTGTTTGAAACCAATAAATAAAGCTATTTAAAAAAAAAAAAAAAGCAGAACTTGTCTTACATTTTCCTGCCTGCCAATAAACATTTGCAATATAGCCTTAAAGCCCGCCACAGCGGGCTATACCGGCTATTAAAGGCCCGCTCCAGCGTTAAAGGCCCGAGCCGAAGGCAAGGGACTTTAACAAGGGAGCGGAACTTTAATAGCCGGTATAGCCCAGCTACGAAGGGCTATAAGGCTATTAGAACATTCTGACACAAATAAAACAAAAGACTTTCGGAGTTCGAGGGGGTTTAAATCCCCTTGGGCTCCAAGAGGCCTTTGTGAAAACAACATTGCAATGTTGCTTTGCAGGCATTTACCGGCCTGTAGAAGCAGGGAGCACTCCATTGTCTTCAATGTTCTAACAGGTACTATGACACCTCTCTATCCATTGCCATTATTTTCTGCCCAATTTTATGTTGTCTCCAGATTTACTGTTGTAGTTTTCCAATACAATTCCTCCAATACAAATTATGGCCGTCCAGTGTCCATCCAGCCTGTTCATATTGTCAAACTCTACATGGTCATCAAATCCACGATTCCTTACCGGCGAGCAGGCTTGACAAGCACTACCTCTGTTGCTAATTGCTGGTGTTTTCTTTTTTTTTAGACATATTTTATTGAGTTTTTATAGTAACACTGGGCTAACTGCCCAACATATTCCAATTCGAGGCAGGATGATGACAAGTTACCAAAAATGGTAATAACATCTGATACAGTTTGTATATATAACAACAAAGAAAACCAGAACTTTACGCAGACTTCCCCACCCCACCCACATCGGCAAGCAAATTTGGATACAGATGCACATTCAGAGATAGAATACAATATATCATACATTAAGGCCCATGACATCCCAAGGAAACTGTCCCTCATGGGGTTTGCGAAGGAAGAGGGGGAAGCTCTATGCTCCTATATGAAGCCCAGCGAGACCATATTTTTCTGTGTTTTTGAGGGCAACCCTGCGCCAGAAATACTGCTATCTCCGCACCCATACACGTGTCTAGTTCCTTTTGTCATTTCCCTATTGTCTGAGGGGAGGTACCCTTCCATAGTTGAGCGATATCGCGTTTGGCAATAGTAAGAGCGAGAAAGAGTAAGTGTTGTGTTGTAAATCAGTTCTTCATGTAACTTGGCTGACAGTGGTCATTAGCCCTTCCTTTGTGTTCTTACCTCCTTAGCCTATCGGTATACCTATGTGTGTTCTAACTTGTACCAGAGTGTTCTACTCTTGTCAGTTGATGGTCTGGTCAGCTGGCGAGGTGTACACATTTAGCTGTGTCCTACAATAAATCTACATGTAACCAACTAGAAGTGTCCTGAGACGATTTAGCTGACCAGACCAGAGAGGAAATCATCAAACACAGCCTGAGCAGCACCTCGCAAAAAGAACCCACTGCGGTCCACCTATCTGCTGCCAGTAACGTGATCAAAAGAAATAAGAAACCGGACAAACGAGGGGAGAGTCAAAAGAAACGAAACCAAGAAAAGAAAAGTCTACCTTCCTCAACCGTAAGTCAATAACTGATCCCGGGCAGCATCTCCTACCAAGAACCCAAGACTGCGTGCCATCCAATTGAAGCAAGAAACAAGAATAGAAACTGGTAACCTAAGTAATGCGAGAAACTATACAAAAAAAAAAAACACGAAACGAAAATTAACAAGAAACCTGTCTACTGCAAAGTAAACTGCTGTATACTTTGAGTCAAGACGATCTGCCATACACAAAAGACAACTGGGGTTAAAGGCCCAGACGAGAACTCACTGCAAGCCACCCACCATGCCCAGAAATTGGAAGGGAAAAGAAACCTGTAACCAAGGTAACGCGAGAAACACAAACTAAGACAGAAGAAACCTGTCAGCTGCTCCCTCAAACGAGTGATACCATCGCAAGAACATTGCTGCCAGAAAAAGAAACTCACCGTGCTTGGCCCAGCTGCTGCCATCCAGTGGTCATGATTTCTATTTTTGAACAATATTGGCAAAAAGGAAAAATTGATTTCGAGCACCCCGACGTCATCCTTAATAACTGTAAGTCAGCTGTTGGTGCGCGTGTTGGACAATTGTTATGCGCAGCGGAGGCAACATGTTGCTTGTATCTATTCCCTCCTATGCCATCCATGCTATGAAGGAGAAACAGTCTAGGGTCATGAGGGAGGTTCCAGGACAGCACCTCATCAAGGCAGGTTGATACTGTGCACCAAAAGGGCTGGATTGCCGTGCAGCTCCATATCGTATGGAGAAATGTCTCCTCCTCCCTGTCGCAGAGGAGGCACTGAGGGGATGCAATTACACCCATACTCCAAAGAGGCAGACGTGTGTAAAACACCTGATGAACATATTTAAATTCAATACGTTGATATCTCGAAGACACAGCGGCACCACAGGGATTAGCTATTGCCTCCGCCCAGTCATCATCTGTCAGTTCTGGGATATCATCTTGCCACGCCTTCCTAGTTTTGTGTAGGGTTGTGTTGGAGTGTGTTGTCAATGTTTGGTATATCTGCCGAATTTTGTGTGGGCCCAATTCACCCATAAGGAGGCGGCCCTCTAATGGATGAAATTCAGGGAGGTCCGTTAGGTGTGTAAGTGAGGGGGCTAGAGCATGGCGTAGTTGGGGGTACTTGAAAAATTGGGTTTTATGGAGATGGAACTCCTCCTGTAATTGCTGGAAGGGTTCGAGGGTAGTCCCTCGCATAAAGTCCCCTAAAGTGGAGATGCCAATTAGGTCTCACTGGTGTTGCCATCTGGCGACAATAATTACCATGCCACAAGGGCGTCGTCTGAGTTAACCGCCCGTGTCACCCCATTCGCCGGACCGTGTACCGCCAGAGCTGAATCGTCATTTTGCTGGTGTCGGGCAGAAAGTCAAGCTTCCGCGCATTATGCAGTAATTGTAGAGGGGGGGGGGGGGGGTCCCTTCCATTGCTGGTGAATTATACCACCAGTCATTGATGACCAAAAGGTGAGCGTCCACATAAAATGAGTACACGTCCGCAGCGGCAATGCCGCAGCAGTGCGTAGATTGCACGCTGGTCTCAAGCGCCACTCTAACTGCTCCTCCACCCCATAAGAATTTATTATGTATAGCATTTATGTGCGCGAACCACGCAATTTTTAAGCTGATAAAGCACTCTTGGGAGGGAGACCATTTTGAAGATTGCTAATTGCCTGTGTTTTTAACAGTTTAGAAAGGAGAAAGAAGTAAAGGGAGACAAGAACAAAAAGTAAAACGCAAAGCGGAGGTAAGATCAGAAAGGAAGACAAAGAGGGATGCAAATGGAGGAAGAGAGGGGGAAGGTATCCAGAGAAAGAAAGAAAATGGATGAAGGACGAGTAACAGTGTACAAGAGAGAAAAGGAATGATGATGAAAAAGATTAAAATCATAGGCAACGAGGCGAGAAAGTGATGGGAGCAATGGCGCGGATACTGAGAGAGAGAAAATTAAGAAAGTGGGAGGTAAAAACAAGAGTCTGATAGAAGGAAGGAGAAGAAGAAAGAAAGGCTGAAAGAAGAAGGTATAGCGGTGTAACGGTTAGGGAATAGAGGCGAGGATTCAAAAAATGGATGGGAGTGCGAAAGAGGAATGTTCGGAAAAAGACCAGTATATGATGAAACAGGTACAGTATAATGCCCCATTTTCCACATTTTGGTTCAAAAAGTTGTTTGGTGACGACTGTTTTCAAGAGCCCCCTGTAGTTGTTGGGATAACTCACTGTGCTCACTCAGCACAGTATGGTTGCTGGTATGTATTTGTTTGCCAGAGCGGCCTATGGTTCCCAATCCAGCCTTGACTAGCCTCAGAGGTGAACATTCCATTCCAAGAACACAGGTCTAGCTTGCCATTTTGGATATCATGGTGGCACCCTCCATTTTTGTGTTTTTCTTAAAATAAAAATGTACCTTAACTGGCAGCTGAGGTAATACAAATGCTTTTAAATGTAGGTTGTGCATGTACTTCTGGGTAAGAGTGTGACCACGAGAGCGATAACTTGTGTATATGTGGGCATTGTTGTCTAAGTGAGACTCACCGACAGATAGTGAGTGAGCATGACAGAGTAAGCGTGACTGCAGGTGGGAGAGAATGTATTAGCAAGAATACAAGTGAGTGAGTGTTAGAGATTGTGAATGAGAATTAGTGAGGGACAGTAAATGAGTGTAACTACAAGTGAGAATGAGTTAATCAGTGAAGGAGAATAAGTGAGAATGACTTACTATAAGGGACTTAGAGTAAAAGAGTGAGAGTATGAATGAATCAGCGTAAGAATGAGTGAGTGAAAGTGAGGAGTATAAGAAAGTGAGAATGAATGAGTGCAAATGAGTGAGAGCAAGTGTCAATGAGTGAACATTAGTGTTAGTCAGGTGAATATAAACGATGGAGACATGCTATGCTTCTGAGTCTTGGATTTGCCGAGGCATACCCCAAATCTTCGTGGCTCAGACACCTTTAATAAAATACTTGTACTGGCATATTAGAGGTAAACCTTGGCATAATTGGACCATGATGAAACACTGTTGTTGGCACACTACAAGAACTTCTTGACATATGGGGCACCCTTGGAAAGCTCCTGGTGCTGGTAAACTTGAGGAAAGTATTGGCATAAGGGGCAGCCATGGCAAAATTCGGGCAGTAGCACATTGGAGGTAATACCTGGCATATGGGAGGACAACAGTGAGATATGGGAGGGGGCGCAACCATGATAAAATGCTGACCCTGACATGCTAGAGATAACTGTTAGTCTATGGGCGCACAAGAGCACATTTTGTTACAATGGGGTTAGCACACAATGAAAAGACATAAATATTTAATGAGAGCCCATTCAGAGCCTATCAATTTTTAGCTAATCTATGAGAAAAATGTGCTTTACAATGGCACTATTTGACCCAATATTTAAAAAACATTGTCTTAGTTTCAGAAACCCTCTGCACACACCACAGAGGAGGTCCGTTCATTTGCTTCACTTGCTACAATTCAGAGCACGTATGGTTTCCCACCACTTTCGAAGATCGTGCCAGCACCATAATATAGGTGGTATCTAAAACAGACATTTGTTTGTGTTGTATTTTCTTAATAATGATAGTTCTTATGGATGTCCTTAGGATTAATGTGACAACAGCACTTCCTCGAAAGATTAAGGTCATATGATTTCACTTCCTGTGATGTCATTGAGGTCAATGGGTGTGTTATGTCACTAACACTACCCTTGGCATTTTGGTGAATCGACGTCCATGGGGGTTTGTGAGAAGGGAGCTAGTATGCAAGCAAATACTGGTGTAGAGGCTGCCTTACTGGTGTGCATCATTTACGAGGATTCTCTAGCTCTGGTAGCAAGGGCAGGAGGAAGCGTTAATTTGCCGTGAGGGAGAGGCATCATTCCATTGTGGGGGGTGCCCTAGGGGAATGGAACATGACACTGGTGCGTGTGGGGGCCTTGATGGCCCTGCCTGCAGCAGGCGCAGTGCTGGGTGCCAGCTAGTAGATGATGACTGAGGGTTTGCAAATGAACACGAAGTGTTGATCTTTAGAGAGTCAGATGCTTTGGCAGAATGGAAAAAAAGTTAGGTGCTGGGTTATGAACAAGACTAGCTGATGAAATAAACTTAGTGTATGGTGACGGTGAAGCTGCAAAAGAGCATTATAAGGTTAACTAGAAAAAAGAAATGTAAAGCGGGCCATATTTCTTGTCTTTAAGTCAAATATTCAAAACTCTGGTCCTATTGAGCAGGCAGGTAAAAAGCAGAGTGAACATAAGACGGGGGAGCTCATGCATGGTGGGGAGCAGCATAATGTTTAACAGACTGGTCAGTGGGTTTGGGTACCAGTGGAGAAAGTTTAGGAAGGAAACAGAAGAGCAGGTATAGGGGAAGGCACCAGGACTACAGCTCTCTCAGGTTGGAGAGACCTGCGGGACCACATAAGGGCAAGTCTGGAATAAGGGCAAGTCTGGAAGGGAGGCCAGGGTGAGGGACGTGCCCCAGTTCCAGTCTGGAGTGACCTGGGAGCATCAGGATGAAGAGAGGGAGAGGTTTGGTGTAACCCTTCTGACGTTATGGGATGAGAAAAACAGTGAACAAACTCACAGGGCACACAGATTGAGTTGCACACATTTGACGGTGATGTGGGTGATGGTGAGTGTCATGGATGGAGGAGGGCTTGGTTGTGGTGAACATCTGGAAATGGATTATGGTCTCCTGTCTCTCCTTGCTGAAGAAAACCAACTTGCCTGCAAAGAACCCAATAATTACAGGCCAATTTCCCAGTTCAATCTTCCTGCAAAAAGTATAGAGAAAGCTATGAATACCAAACTATATTTGTTCATTAAGAACAATAATCTCTTAGATGATACACAGAATGACTTCAGAAGGTAATACAGAACCAAGTTGGCTTTAATTAGTCTCTGAGGAAATCAGGCACATCCTAGGAAGGGGCAGGGAGGCTGCTCTGATCTTACTAGACTTCGCCATAGTGTTCAACACGGTCAATCATAATCTTCTTATTGACCGTCTCTCAGCCTTGGGCATTAGGGGCAGAGTGCTTAAACTTCTCAAGTCTTTTCTCTCAGACAGAGAGCAGTGCGTGGAACTTCTTTCTTTACTCATCCATGCGGGGTACCACATAGATCTTCGCTAAGCCTGACACTTTCTAATTTATAAGTAACCACTCTTGCTACTCTCATAAAGTCATTTGGCTTTACAGTAGTGTCATATGCCGATGAGACAAATTGTGGCATCACTGGCCAGGGTCCCAGATGACACTGCCTCCAGATTCCATGACTGTATGCATGAATTTGGAAACTGGATGTCCAGCAACTGTTGAACTCTGGAAAGACAGAGGTCCTATTGTTTGGGAGGAACACATCTTTCTGGATGCCCAGCTGGTGGCCGCAGGAAATGGGAGAGCTCCTTACCCCAGTGACAAAGGTAAAATATCTAGGAGTCTATTTTGATGACAAGCTTTCCTTTGAAGCCCAAGTAAACTCGATAACCTTTTCTCGCTTTCTCACGTTAAAAACTCTTAGGAAAGTCCTACCTTTTATTCCTCCCGATCTGAAGAATGTGGTATTTTCTGCACTTATTTTATCAAAGATTGATTACTGCAGTGAGCTCATTTTTAATATACAGTCAAGATTGTTCAATAAATTGCAGGTTCTCCAAAACACTGCAACACGCCTTCTGCTTGCCGTTCTAAATACCAGTCGGTATCTTATGCCTTGCCATTATTGCACTGGCTTGAAATTTAAGTCCCTCTGCACTGCCTTCAAAGCACTGCACGGATTCTGTCCTGAATATTTTAAATATAGATTTCTCTGGTATGTTCCTGTGAGGAAACCCCTGGGAACGCTACTGCTACTCACGATATCCCCTCAGTAAAACCCTTATGGGTACCTTACCGTTCGAGTCAGGACGAAGAAGACAGTAAAAGTCAGGAAGAAACTCCGACAGTTACAAAGGACTTTTCCCTCGTCTCGCAGCCTGGAGGAAGTGACCCGGAAGCAGCCAGTCTTTGGAGAGGCGGGGCGGAACACAGAATGACCAATCAGGGACGCAAGAAGGAAGGCAGGCTTGGCAGAAAAGGGAGGAAGAAGGCATGACAGCGTCGTCAGCAGCTGGAAGACAGAGACAGCGGGAGAGCAGAGCGAGTGCTGGAGGATCGGAGAAGGACGCGGAGATGAGTACGGAGGCTATCGCTGAGACCCGACCCAAATACGGAGACCTGGAGGTTCCCGAGGACTGGTGGATCCCAGAGGAGGCGCCTGAGCCACCGCAACTCAGGATAGTTGCGGCAGAGAGCGGTACGTAGCCTGGGCAGAGAGAGGAGAGGTGGGAGCGGGATAGAGGGGGACTCTCTACCGCGAGTATCTTGGTTTCCCCTTGCCTCACAAAGTGCATGCCCTATGCCCGGCCACCCACATCAGAGCAGAGTGTTTTAGGGACTGGGGTGTTTACGGTCACCCTACTGAGAACTACCGGTTGGCTGATCTTCCTTTCTTTTGGTTATTTTCCCTTATACTTTTCCCTTTTTTGCCTCACTCCTTTGGCCAGTCCCTCACGTGGTGTGGTGGAAGTTGTAATGGTCAAGTAGGGCCTGAGTACGGACCGCTACTTTTTGCTTTCTTTTGCTGGGAGTTGAAACTTTGGGACCCGACCAGACATCCTCTGAAGCGACGAAGACTCCTTTTGACGTACAGGATCACAGATCCCTGTTGGAACCTGTCAAGATTTTGCTTCACTCCTTTGCCTGTGCTGACTCAACAGAACTACTCTTCGTTACCCTCCATCCTGACTTTGCCCTACCGAAGCCTGTTGAGACTGTGCTTTACTCCTCTATCTGTGCTGAATTAACAGGACTATTGTTTTGTTTATCGCCCACCCAACGTCTCTGTGACCCATACCCTCAATCAATATTGCAGTATAATCCCATACAGCCTCCTCGCTTCTGTTTCCAACTGTCCCTCCGACAGTTGCGATCCTCATCAGCATTTAATCAGGTAAATCCCAGGGCCACAACCGCCTTGGGGGACGGAGGCTTTGCAATTCCTCCCCACTTGCTCAAGAAGGAGTCTGATCTGCTCTCCTTCTATAAATCTCTAAAAATCGGGTTGTTCAATAAGTAAAACTTATCTAACACTGATCTCTATCTTTTTCAGTCCTTTCTCTTCTCCCCCCAATCGGAGCACTAGCACCTAGACACCTTTGGTTGTTAGTGCGCGATATAAATTAAACTTTCATTTAAAGAGGAAGAAGAACTTGAAGATGGGTAAATTCCGTTTTGGCAAGAAACTCAAGTTCTAGGGTCAAGGGGAGAAAGCAACAAACAGGCAGGAGGGTGTATAACCTGTTGAAGAGGTCTATTATTTTGCAGATACCTGAAAAGCCTAAGAAGAGGCAAAGATGTTCAAGAGAAAGAACACGGGCATCTTAAGCAGACAGGATAGGCAATCAATGGGAGTCCGAAGGTTTAAAGCCAGGTGAGGCATATTGGTGAAAGTGCTGGGATGGCCAGAAGCACAGGGTAAGGACTGGAATCGTTGAAAAGGCAGTGGGTATGATGTCAGTGAATATAGGAGTGGGAACAGAGTTTGAGGGTGAAAAGGTGATGCTCCAAAAACCAATAACTGAGTTACTGAAGTTAGTATGGACATACACATTGAGAGCAAAAAAGACAAAGTGGTAGAGAAGAATGCAACAGATGAACACAAAAGGGAAAAACAACAGACAAAGGTGATGTTTGCAAAAAACTGAGTGTCACGCTTCTGGGGAAACACTTGTTCATAGCTACACATGAAAACATATGGAAGGTATAGACATTTATGAGCAATTGCATAGGTTGATTCACTCAAAGAAACAGTCTAAAAAAGAGGAATGGGAACTGGTACATAGACTAAGGGTCCCTACTAACATTAATACGTAGACCTCTGCCTTTTTCATGTATGCCAATGTCTGCTGTGAAATGTTTTCAGAAAGATATCGATTTTCAAATACATGGATACTATTTATAAAGCACCGAAGCATTTAAGAGGTATGGCATGGTTACATTATGATTAAGAATTTCATGCCAGATTTGGATTAAGATGTGACAAGCCATGGGGCAAGGTAGATACTGAACTATGGTTCCAATGGATGTTTCCTACACACCTCCTATGGCACCGCATACAGCTGGTGGTTTCGCAGTACAGTATTGGCCCTTTCTTGAGACTCACCCTTGGGAGGGTGGGCGTTTGGGGCAGTAGGCATGGCCTTCCCTCAAGAGCATGTTGGGGATTAAACAGGGATTATTGCATCAGAATCCCTAGTAGATACAAGAAGAAATGAGCCAAATGTGGGGAGATACATGCAGTTCTACAATGTTTCGGGGAGACATTGGGGTTTGGCCAGGTTGCACAAGGAAGAAGAAGGGCATCACTGCCAACAACCTGGAAACAGGGGTTTTTATGCTAATTAAAGCTGACAGACTAGCGTCATGCTAGCCGTTTATCCAAACAGAGAAGTTGCAATGATGTTGGAATGGAGATTTAAAGAAGGATTCAGACTTGGTTATAAGAGACCTAGGGATAGATTGTTCACAGACCGGTTAAGTTCAATGAAAGAAATGCCTCAGGTGGCAAGGGAGAAATTACAGAAAGAAGTAGTGGAAGAGAGAATGGCATGCTCTTTCAATTACTAGCTATTAAAAGACCTCTTGATATCCTGTTTGGGAGTAGTACTAAAGAAGGCTGAAGGAAAATATAGAACGTCATAGCCTGAGGGTGATTCAGTTAAGGATTTCATAGCTAGAAAGGACACAGCAGTGCAGTTTGCATCAGTGGAGGTTGGAAATGGTGAGACGTGAGAGAGCACAAGCGGCTAAGTGCAACAAAGTCAGCTTTCGCCTGTTACCTATTCATCCAGTTAATTTTCCACTGTTGGGTATTCAGTTTGATGGCTTGATTTCTGTGATCAAAGTTTTTACAGATGAGTTGTAAAATTGCATGCAAACTGTTTGTTTTAGTACCTTTTTGCAGTGGTGTTTCACACTTTGATCAGGACACGATTTGGCAACTCATTATTTCAATTACTTTATTCATTGGTAAGAAAGGTACAGAGTCATGTTGGTGTGTGAGTGGTTTTGTATGTTTGTGAGTGGCTGAGAGTGGCTGTATGGGTGTGCGAGTGGTTGTGTGGGTGGGTAAGTGGATGTGTGGGTGTGGATGTATGGGTGAGTGCGTGTGGGTCTGTGAGGGGGTGTGTGAGTGGTTTTGTGGGTCTGAGTGGGTGTGTGAGTGACTGTATTGGTTTGTGAGTGACTGTATGGGTAAGCAAGTGATTGTGTGGGTGTGTAAATGGATGTGAGTGGTTGTGCATGTGTGTAAGTGGGAGCGAGTGGGTCTGCGAGTGGGTGGGTGTGTCGGTGGTCCCGTGTGGGTGTGTAAGAGGTTGTGTGGGTGTTTAAGAGGTTGTGTGGATGTGAAAGAGGTTGTGTGGGAGTGTGGGTGTGCGCGCAAGTGTGGGTGCGTGAGAATGTGCGGGTGTATACGTTTCTTTAATTGGGGTCCAGATCCAGAGAGCACAACGGGTCATGCCGAGCACCGCATTGGATCAGCGGACCGTCACTGAATAACCAATTAAAAAATATATATATTTTTGGACAATTTCTTGCCCAAGAAAGGGGCTCTCACACTGCTTCATCAGTCCCATGGGGTAAGGGTACCTCTACTCTAACACCTATCACTTTAAAATTTGATCCGCTCCCACCCCACCCCGCAGGGAATATAGTCCTGGGGCACAAAATAGCAACCGCAACTTTCTTCTTAGGTTGCAGCCAGCCAATCACGGCATTGTTGGAGGCACGTGGCGCAGTTGCAGTGGATCCGTGTCTCTAGGTATACATATACCTTTTTACTTTAATAACTCCAAAACTACTGAATAGATTTATACCAAATTACATAGAGCACTCTTTTTGGACCAAGATCTAGCTTTCTGTCAAATTTGATGCAATTCTATTCAGCGGTTCGGGCTGTAGTCGTGTCTAAAATCCCTATGGGAAATTGCATGGGGGAAGACACATTTTGGGACCCCCCCCCCTGTTTTCTCTGCTCCAACTTAACGGATCACCCCAAAACCTTCCAGACAGCAGCTGAAGCTACTGGCTAACTAGTTTTGAACATTTTCAGAAATTTCGTCACACAGCACCACAGTTATTAGCAAAACAAAAAACACGCTTCCTATGTAAACTAGGTCCTAATTATAACTACTTACTTTTAAACACCCCCCTCCCAAGGTAGGGCAGGGTTGCAGGGTAAATATTTTTTAGAGGGGGAGGGTGCCCCCTCCCTGTGCCCTAGGAGGCCCTGGCGACCCCATCCTCTGGGGCAGCATCACAACAACATGGTCTCACCTCCCTGTGCCATTTTAAGGCCCAAGGAACTCATCCCCTGGGGCGGATTCACTTTTTAAGGGGAGGGGGACATGAAGCCTCTCTCCGCAGGCCATAACAAGGCCAAGGGATCCCATCCTCCAGTGCCATATCCATTTGTGGGTGCTTGAGTGCCACCCGGAACACCCACAGCAATGAGAACCCTTGGGGCTGTTGGGGGAGCCCCAGGGCCCCATGGCCCCTGCCAGCTCCCCTGCCTGCACCTATCCCAGGCAAAGCAGGAGCTGGGTAAATATGCCTGCTTCTGCCTAGCGGGAGCAGCTTTTTCTGCTCCCCAAAGGGCGAGAGTAATCTGTCTTTCCTGGCCATAAGAGTGAGGACATGGAGTTGAAGTTCTCCCTGCACACCCTCTTGAGGGCAGAGAACAGCAGCGTCCCTGGTGATGGGAGTTCCCATGGCCACTGGAAGGCTTTGGGAGGACGCCCCATGCCCCTCCCAAAAGAATTTTGGTCCTGGGTGATGTGGTACCAGGGAACCTTCTGAAGGCTCATGTGGAAGAGAGGGCCATGCCCTTTCACTAAACATAGCATAGGCCCTCGGGATGGAGTCCACCTGGCACTTCAGAAGGCTTGGTAAGGAAATCCTCACGTCCTCCTCTCCATTAAAAAGTAAGTGAACCCCAGGGGATGGGGTACCCAGGGCCCTAAAGAGGCAAGGGGAGGGGGGCATAAGTCCCTTCCTGATTGAAAAAGTCAGTCAGCCCAGGGAAATGGGGTTTGAGGAACCTCAAAATGGCTCAAGGAGAGAGCTTGCACCACTCTGTCACCTTAATAAAAAACAAAGTAGCAGAGTAGTAGACAATTTCACATTCACTGCTCCAACTGTGGAGTGCCCCATAATGCACTGCAAGGGTGGTAAAAAAATATTTTTTACACTAGTGGTACCTCTAGAAGGGGCGGGCCACCACTCAGCTTTTTTTAAACTGATGTGGGGGGCTGCAGGGAGCAAAGCAACCCACCACCAAGATATTTAAAATAAATAGTAGTAAGTCACCTGGGTCCATGAACCCTGAAGAGCTTACCATAATTTGTAAAGCAGTCAGCACTAGAGCTCTATGCTTTTCAGCTGGAGTGCAGGGACACCTTGTGGTTGGTTCACAGGGTGCATTTTGTAGCTTCAAAAAAAGTTTTTAAAAACACTGACGTTAATTTAAAAAAAATGCTTTATTTAAACTATTTTGTGACAATCACTATTATTACAACAACAACGTGATGAATGGAATGCTTGAATTATTCTCAGCCACTGTCAATCGCTTATGGCCGCATCCTAGTCCATAATGTTTTGCCCACCATACTCTTCAGTATGGACCCAGCCACATGCAAATCAGTCTTGCCTCTGCTCCAATGGGGACAGTCCAGTCCAAACTGCCAAGCCAGGTCATCCCTGAAACAGAACACAAGCAACCTAGCACCAGTTTCGCCCTAATTAGTACTCATTAGCCAGTTATAGTTTAGTTCCAGTGGCAAGTGAGCACAGGACCCATCTCTGAACATATCTGGCACACTTAGGGTATCAACTACAACAACAAGGTGGCGGATGGAATGCTTGAATTTTCTTCTCAGCCACTGACAATCATTTGGGTCGCATCCCAATCCTTTGGTTTTCACCTACCATGCCACCTGTTTGGACTCAGCCATATGCAAATCAATCTTGACCCTGCTTCAAACGTGCCAGGCCCCGACCTCACTATCATTAAACATTGCAATATGAGAATTAATAAAATTTACGTTTTATTATAGTTATCAGTGAATTTTTAACAAACACAATAGGTCTGTTATATATAGGTTGATGTGCTGACCCCTTGATAAAGCAGATATTTTCGTATTCTGACCCTTTAACAAACTCAGTTGGTCTGCCTTACTTAAAATGAACCCTTTATATTGTTACATTAATCAGCCAGTTTGGTATATTATAATATATATATATATATATATATATATATATATATATATATATATATATTACCTACTGGCGGTCGCCAGTAGGTAGTTATAGTTAGGACCACGTTTCCATAGGAAATCCGCAACATTTTATTTTGAATAACTTTGGCGCCGGTCGACGAATCCTCGCGAATTTTTCAAAATAGGTGGGGCGCTACGCTCCGCTCCTACCCTGAAAGTCTCGGGGGGATTCGTCAAGCGGGGGCTGAGATAAAAGGGGGGTCCCAAAACGCGTTTTTCCCATGCATTTTTCCATAGGACCTTTAGACAGGGCTACAGCCCGAACGGCTGAACAGAATTTAATGAAATTTGGCAGAGAGGTAGTCCCCAGGTCAAGGAAGTGCCTTTTGTAGGTTTGATGTAAATCTGTTCAGTAGATTCTGAGAAAATAGCCTTTAAATCAATATATATATCTGTGGCAGCTTACGGTGCGCTTACGGTGCGCTTACGGTGCGCTTACCATACGCGTATGGTGGCGTGCGCGAGCGCGATTCTGATTGGCTCTTAGTTCTTAGTAAACATTCGAATCGGTCGAAACCAGGAAGCGGTGGCCGCATTTTTCTCTCTCGCTTCCTGAGTAGGGCAGCAAAAACCAACCCCAAAAATGTGTAAAGAGGCAGTTTAATGAGATCCTAACCACCCAGCATTGATACAGGGGTCCCCAAACCACCCCCAAGCCCCAAAATTTTTTTTTTTCCGGAAAATCGCCGATTACGCTTACCGTACGCGCACGGTAAAAAATAGTAAAAAAAAAAAAATTATCCACATTCTCCCCACCCCGTGTGCAAATGGTGCCCGAAGGGCACCATTTGTGCATAGCTTATCATAGGTAGGAAGTTAACAAAGAATACATTTCACAAAGATGCGCAAAATATGTCCCCCATGTGCGCACGGTGCGCGAAGCGCATCGTGCATACATGGTCCATCCCGCTTAACGTGGGCACCATGTCTTCTTCCATTAAATTTTAGCTTTACATATATTACAAATATTTTTTTTTCATAAAGACACATATGTCATCAGCAGAAGATTGCGGTCGCGTGAGTTATAGTTGCCTGCAGTAACTATAACGGGGGAATTTCATTGGTTTTTTTATCAGTAAAATGTCCAGCTAACTATAACATGTGTGAAACCTATGGTTTTTTCAGTGAATTTGCAAGGTTTTTTAAATGCTAAGTTACTTTACGCCATTCGTGGCGTGCGCGCCCAGTTAACGCAGTTCGTTCCGTGCGCGCACCCCGTGACCACTGTGCGTGCACGGCACTAACTGCGTAAAGTGGGCGCGCGGTGCGCGAAGCGCACCGCGTGCTCACTGTGCGCGCACGGTGCGCGAAACGCACCGTGCGCGCACGGAACGAACTGCGTTAACTGGGCGCGCACGCCACGAATGGCGTAAAGTAACTTAGCATTTAAAAAACCTTGCAAATTCACTGAAAAAACCATAGGTTTCACACATGTTATAGTTAGCTGGACATTTTACTGATAAAAAAACCAATGAAATTCCCCCGTTATAGTTACTGCAGGCAACTATAACTCACGCGACCGCAATCTTCTGCTGATGACATATGTGTCTTTATGAAAAAAAAATATTTGTAATATATGTAAAGCTAAAATTTAATGGAAGAAGACATGGGCAAATAAGTGTCTAAATACAGTATTAGCATCAGCAGAGGATTGCGGTCGCGTGAGTTATAGTTGCCTGCAGTAACTATAACGGGGGAATTTCATTGGTTTTTTATCAGTAAAATGTCCAGCTAACTATAACATGTGTGAAACCTATGTTTTTTTCAGTGAATATATATATATATATATACACACACATATATATATACACACAAATATATACACATATATACATCTATACACATATATATACACATATACACACACACACATATATATATATATATATTCACTGAAAAAACCATAGGTTTCAGGCACGTTATAGTTAGAAATTAGCATTTAAAAAACCTTAGAAATTTACTGAAAAAACCATAGGTTTAAGACGTTATAGTTAGGAATTGGCATTTAAAAAACCTTAGAAATTCACTGAAAAAAACATTGGTTTTAGAGAAAGTTATAGTTAGCTGGACATTTCACTCGTACAAAACCCGCGAAATTCCCCCCTTATAGTTAGTTCAGCTAACTATAACTCACGTCCCCGCAATGCACTGCTGATGACGTCACATATTACATCACTCATGACATGGTCAGTGACATCACTCATGACATAACTGATGACATCTCAAATGACATCACTGATGACATCATCCAGTGAGTGTGTTTTTCTCTAAAGTTTAAATACGTTTTAATATATATAGGGAAAGGCGTGTTGAAGAATGAGTGGGTGTATAAGTGTCTGAATGGATGATTTACTAGGTGTGTGACTGACTCTATAAGTGAGTGATTAAACATAACTTACTGAATGCATGGGTTAGTGACTAAACTGTGTGAATGTCTGTATTTGTCTGGCTGTTGACAGAGCAACAGAAAGTCCTCCTGTGCCCACAACTTTTTCAGACCGGTACTGGTGGTAACTGACTCTGACTAACCAGGACCGGAGCCAGTGCTATGCGAAAAGACACTTAAAATATTTTGAAAACACCTACATACACTAGGGAACACTATGCGTTGGGGTACCCCTGTGATTACCATGACCTCCTCTGTTAGACCCTAGTACATAATAGGGCGGGGGGATTAAAACTACCTCTTAAAAAGCGCCACAGGGTGCGTTTTACACACTGGTGAAGGGAGGGGGGTGCCTGAGGTGACGTGTGCAAACACGCTGTGTGGCCGTTTTAATTTGGGGGATAAAGTCCCCTTGAATCCTGAATGTCCCTTGGGTCCAACTAGCGCACCAGGTATCTCCAGTAAGTGACACAGAGCTGTGTTGCAGAGAAGTGTAAAAAGGGGCACGGCCTCAACAACCTTTTTGCAACGCTGCGCAGTGGCACTTACTGGAAGCACCAGGTGGGCTAGTTAGCCCCCAGGGGCCCTCTGGAATGCACAGGAAATATTTCCACACGTCACCTCAGGCCCGGTCCCCTCCCTTCACAACTGTGTAAACACGCCCTATAGCTGTTTTAAGTTGGGAGATTAAGTCCCCTTGAATCCTGAGGGTCCCTAGGGTCCAACTAGCCCACTAGGTACCTCCAGTAAGTGCCACAGAGCTGCGTTGCAGGGAGGTGTAAAAAGGGGCACGGCCTGGACTACCTCTTTGCAACGCAGCGGCGCTTACTGGAAGCACCTGGTGGGCTAGTTGGCCAACAGGGGCCCTCAGGATTGAAGGGGAATAATTTCCCCAACTGAAAACGCGCCACAGGATGTGTTCGCACACGTCACCTCAGGCCCCGTCCCCTCCCTTCACCACTGTGTAAACACGCCCTGTGGCTATTTTAAGTTGGGAGATTAAGACCCCTTGAATCCTGAGGGTCCCTAGGGTCCAACTAGCCCACTAGGTACCTCCAGTAAGCGCCACAGAGCTATGTTACAGAGTGTTGTAAAAAGGGCCATGGCCTGGGCCACCTCTCTACAACACAGCGCAGTGGCGCTTACTGGAGGTAAGTGGTGGGCTAGTTGGCCCCCAGGGACCCTCAGGATTGAAGAGGAATTAATTCCCCAACTTAAAACGCACCACAGGGTGTGTTTGCACACATGTCACCTCAGGCCCCGCCCCCTCCCTTGACCACAGAGCAAAAACGCACCCCGTGGCGCTTTTTGAGTTGAGGGATAAAGTCCCCTTGAATCCTGATGGTCCCTGGGATCCAACTAGCTCACCAGGTACCTCCAGTAAGCGCCACAGAGCTGTGTTGCAGAGCGGTGTAAAAAGGGGCGTGGCCTCTGAACACCTCTGCAACGCAGCTCACTGGTGCATACTGGAGGTATCTGGTAGGCTAGTTGGCCCCCAGACACCCTCAGTATTCAAGGGGAATTAATTCCCCAACTTACAACTCGCCAAGGGGCGAGTTTGCACAATGGTGAAGGAAGGGGGCGGGGTCTGAGGTGACATGTCTGCAAACATGCCCTGTGGTGCGTTTTTAAGTTGGGGAATTAATTCCTCTTCAATCCTGAGGGTCCCTGGGAGCCAACTAGCCCACCAGATACCTCCATTAAGCGTCACAGAGCTGCGTTGCATTGACGTGCAAAAAGGGGCGTGGCCTCTGAACACCTCTCTGCAACGCAGCTCCCTGATGCATACTGGAGGTTCCTGGTGGGCTAGTTGGCCCCCAGGGACCCCCAGTATTCAAGGGGAATGGCGCGTTTGCAGAGTGCTGCAGGGAGGGGGCGGGGCCTCCGGCGTGATGCCGGTCTTTTTTTTTTATTATTTATTTTTTTGAGAAGGGGCCTGACCCCAAGTTTTTTTTTTTTTTAAATAAATTGGAAGGGGGTCGCGTGGCCCCCTCCCGAGGCCATAATCGGCTCCGGGGACCCCATCCCCCGGGGCTTGGCCATTTTTTTCCCCATAATTTATCTGGAGGGGGGCTGCGTTGCCCCCGTACTCAGGCCATTTATGGCCCCGGGAACCCCATCCCCCGGGGCCGGCCTTTGTTTTGTTTTTTTGAGGAGGGGGGCCGCCTGCCCCCCTCCCGGGCCACTTCTGGCCCCGGGGACCCCATCCCCCGGGGCCGGCCCTATCCATTGGTGACCATGGGGGGTCCCCAATTCCCTCACGGTCCAGCCGGCTCCCCACATCCTACGGGAGCTGGCATTGCTTTTCCACATGGGGAGCTACTAAGGTGCAGCTCCCCATGTGGAAAAGCAATCGGCTTTGGTTTTTGGAAGAGAGAGCAGGTTTCCTGCTCTCTCTTCCAAACACCAAAGCAGAGTTTGCTATGGCAGGGCGGGAGCCGCAAGGCTCCCGCCCTGCCATAGGAAACTGCAGTGTCCCGGGGGTGGGCACCCCAGGACACTGCAGGAGCCGGCCCTGAGGGCTGGCGGTCCCCAGAGCCATCGAGGGCTCCAGGAGGGGGGCCGTGCGGCCCCCCTCCCACCATTTACAAAGCCCCGGGGAGGTGGTGGTCCCCGGGGCTTGGGGTCCGTAACGGACCCCCAATTTGCATACTTAGTGCCCCGGGGAGGTGTCGGTCCCCGGGGCGTGTGGGGGGGCTCGAGCCCCCCAACACACGTTTGTTTATTTTTTTTTAAAACAAGCCCTGGGGGTGGCGGGCCCCGGGGCTGCGGGGGGGCATGGTCCCCGCAAATATTTTAGAAAATCACTGGGGGGTGGCGGTCCCCGGGGCTTGGGGGTGCCTTTGGAGCCCCCCATTACAATATAAAGATTGCCCCCAGGACTTGGCCCACCCGGGGGCTAAATAATAACGAAGCGCGGGAGCCCGCGCTTCTGTTTTTTTTTTTTTCGCGGCCGGATCAGCGATCCTCCACGCATCCCGCGATTTAAAAAAATATATATATTTTTGGGGGCCCTGGCCCCTGAGCAGGCCTAGGGGATCGGGGTGTTTCTACCCTGCCTTCTTTTCGTGTTTGTTTTTCTCTTTTCTTCTGCCTCGGATCTACCAAGGCACAAGATGGCTGCCAACACTTCCTGGTTTGGAGTGTTGACAGCCAATTAGCATGGTGATCGGGAGGGTGCGCGGATCCTCTGTGCCTCTAGATATCACTATCTTTATTTCTTAATTTCTCAAAAACTACTGAACTGATTTACACCATTTTTAAAAAGGTCGCTTTCTGAGCCAAGCAGTACGTTTTTGCCAAATTTGGTGTAATTCCGTTCAGCAGTTTTTGTTATAACCGTGTCTAAACTTTCCTATGGGAAAATGATTTTTTGACCACTATTTTTTTTAATCTCTCAGGAACTACTGAACGGATTTACACCATTTAAAAAAAGAGACGCTTTCTGGACCAAGGGCTACCTTTTTGCAACATTTGGTGTAATTCCGTTCAGCAGTTCGGGCTGTAGCCGTGTCTAAAATTTCCTATGGGAAATAACATGGGGAAAACGCGTTTTGGGACCCCACTTTTTTCTCGGCCCCCACTTAACGAATCACCCCCAAACATTCAGGATAGTAGCTGACCGGAACGGGCCATTAGTTTTGAAAATATTGCAAAGATTCGTCAACTGGTGCCAAAGTTATTGGGAATAGAATGTGGATAATAGGTCCTAACTATAACTACCTACTGGCGACCACCAGTAGGTAATATATATACATATATATATATATATACATACACACATATATATATATATACATACACATATAAACACATACATATACACACACACACACATATATATACACACATATATATACACATATATATATATACACACACATAAAAATATATATACACATATATATATATATACACACATATATATACACACATATATATACACACATATATACACACACATATATACACACATATATATATACACACATATATATACACACATATATATACACATATATACACACACATATATATATACATTACCTACTGGCGGTCGCCAGTAGGTAGTTATAGTTAGGACCCTGTTTCCATAGGAAATCCGCAACATTCTATTTTGAATAACTTTGGCGCCGGTCGACGAATCCTCGCGAATTTCTCAAAATAGGTGGGGCGCTACGCTCCGCTCCTACCCTGAAAGTCTCGGGGGATTCGTCAAGCGGGGGCTGAGATAAAAGGGGGTCCCAAAACGCGTTTTTCCCATGCATTTTTCCATAGGACCTTTAGACAGGGCTACAGCCCGAACGGCTGAACAGAATTACTAGAAATTTGGCAGAGAGGTAGTCCTCAGGTCAAGGGAGTGCCTTTTGTAGGTTTGGTGTAAATCTGTTCAGTAGATTCTGAGAAAATAGCCTTTAAATCAATATATATAACTGAGCCAGCTTACGGTACGCTTACCGTAAGCTTACCGTACGCGTACGGTGGCGTGCGCGAGCGCGATTCTGATTGGCTGTTACATCTAAGTAAACATTCGAATCGGTCGAAACCAGGAAGCGGCGGCCGCCATTTTCTCTCTCGCACTCTGAGGGGGGGGCTGTAAACAAAGGCAAAAAACATATAAAGGGGCTGTTTAGACAGCGCCCATGCACATAGCCATGTTAGTTGAGTCCTCAAAGATCCCCTAAGGCCAAAAACTGTAAATTTTTATTTTTGAAAATTTCGCCAATTACGCTTACCGTACGCGTACGGTGCGCTTACGCTAAAAATTTTAATAAAAAAAAAAAAAAAAACACTCTCTGTGCATGGCATATTATTGTCATCACTTACAAATTAAATTTAACAGATTACCTATCACAAGGAAGCGCATAATATGTCCTCCATGTGCGCACGGTGCGTAACGTGGGCACGCGGTGCGCGTAGCGCACTGCGTGCCCACCTTGCGTGTACGGCACTAACTGCGTAAAGTGGGCGCGCGGTGCGCGAAGCGCACCGCGTGCTCACTGTGCGCGCGCACGGAACTAACTGCGTTAAGTGGGCGTGCACGCCACGAATGGCGTAAAGTAACTTAGCATTTAAAAAACCGTACAAATTCACTGAAAAAACCATAGGTTTCACACACGTTATAGTTAGGAATTAGCATTTAAAAAACCTTGCAAATTCACTGAAAAAACCATAGGTTTCAGACATGTTATAGTTAGCGGAAATTTTACTGATAAAAAACCAATGAAATTCCCCCGTTATAGTTAGTGCAGGCAACTATAACTCACGCGACCGCAATCTTCTGCTGATGACATATGTGTCTTTATGAAAAAAAAATATTTGTAATATATGTATAGCTAAAAATTTATGGAAGAAGACATGGGCAAATAAGTGTCTAAATACAGTATTAGCATCAGCAGAGGATTGCGGTCGCGTGAGTTATAGTTGCCTGCACTAATTATAACGGGGGAATTTCATTGGTTTTTTATCAGTAAAATTTCCGCTAACTATAACATGTCTGAAACCTATGGTTTTTTCAGTGAATATATATATATATACACACACATAAATATACACATACACACATATATATATACACATACACATATATATTCACACATATATATATATACATACACACATATATATACATATATACATACATGCATATATACACATATATACACATATACATATATATATACATATACATATACACACATATACACACACACACATATATACATATAAATACATATATGTACACACACATATACATATATGTACACACACATATATACACACACACATATATATATATACACATATATATATACACACATATATATACACACACACACATATACACTCACACATATATACTCACACACATACATATATATACACACACACATATATATACACACACACATATGTATACACACATATATACACACCCGTATATGTATCTTTTCTCAAGCGTCCTTACACAGGGGGAGCACTTTCACAGTCGGTTATTTCAAGTCGTATTTCTTCCACGAACCGTAGTTCCTGGTCACGGTAGATTGTTACATTGGTCCTACTTTGATTTTTACCTTATATACTTATGTGTGGTAATGCTGTTATAGTGCATTCTGGGTATGGTAGTTTGTCTACTTTCAATATCAGTAAACTTTATTTGTTTCTACATAAAGCTATGTTAGTTGATAGCATGCTCCATCGATGATATGCTGAGTTAGCAGAGAGGTACCTTTCAGATCGCGCTCGTCATTAATAAGTAACAGCAAAGGCGCGTTGGATTCATAATAGTGAAACATATGATCGATGTTAAAAGGTTTATAACATCGAATCATTTTGAAGGTACAATTAATGACTTGGTGTCAAATACGTTTTTCGGCTGAGTGCCCATTATGTCCTGCTCTCATCTCACACCTTGGAACATGCTGATACAA
This sequence comes from Triturus cristatus, assembly GCF_964204655.1. Lineage (NCBI taxonomy): Eukaryota > Metazoa > Chordata > Amphibia > Caudata > Salamandridae > Triturus > Triturus cristatus. The sequence goes on along the minus strand of NC_140591.1, from coordinate 167,814,976 downwards.
TTCACACAGCATTGTAAGTTGTTACTCATTTTCATTTAGGCGCATTTATGCATGTTTAGACAGATGTTTCAAAACTTAATACATTTGGATTCACATTTGAATCATGATGTCTTTGGGGCATCTCATAATCTTCGACATATTAATCAGTATTTTAGTCTATTCCTAATCATCGTTCAGTTACGTTGTTTCCTATTCAGTACTTATAGATGGACATGGAGCTCCTCGTCCCCATTCAAACCTAGGGGATGCTTGGTTTTGAACCTCATTATCATTCGCGATTCCAATCTACGTAGTTTTTGTATTCGATTACCTCCTCGCTCATTCGGAGGTACTGTCACCAGCCCTGAGTATTTAATGTCCAACCAAGTTTTTCCTATATATTGCTTCCCACAAAAGCATTGAAGTATGTAGACCACAAAGGTTGACTCACATGTTATGGTTTCTCTTATTTCGAATACCTTTCCAGTTGGATCTTTGAGATTCTTTAGGTTCTTTCCAATTTTGCAGGCCTTACATGACATACATTTTGAAAAGCCTTTGGATCTGGACTGTAGCCATGATTCTGTTTTTGTGGCTTCAAAGTGACTCCAAACTAGGTGATCTGAGAGATTTGGTGCTCTTCTATAGGATACCAGTGGACGATCTCCTATGTTTGTACCTATATCTGGATCCTTTTTCAGTACATTCCAATATTTAATCAGTATCTTTTGAATCTTATAGCTTTCTTTGCTATATGTGAGTATTAGTCGAGGTTGATTACCATCCGTTTTTTGATCTCTTTCTTTGTTTCCTTTTTTCTTCGTTATTAATGTTTCCGCTCTGGTTTTTGTCTCATTCTTAGTTCTCCTCGTTTGATGTCTATGTGCCTGTATCCACGTGCATGGCTGATCGCTCTTTTTTTGGTCAGAGAACCCAATAACACCAACAATCTACTTTCTTGATGTGGGTCTTAAATTTACATATAATTCAAGTCCAAAAGAAATTGAATTCCTTGACACCAAGGATTACATCAAGGACAACTGCATGCACACAACGGTGCACAGAAAAAAGACAGCAACCAACAGTCTACTACATGGTCAAAGCTTTCATCCTCAAACATTAAAAAAGAGTATACCATATGGAGAGTTATTGCGGATGAAGAGAAATTGCTCAGAGGGACAAGAAATGGAGAAAAAACTTTGAAGAAACCAAAACACGCCGTGACGCGTTTCGCCACCATAGCAGTGGCGAAACGCGTCACGGCAGGTTTATGATTGGAATAAACCCCCATTTTGATTGAACAAAGCCTGGTTTTCTCTGCGTCAGGAAACTGAGAGCGCGAGTGGAATTCCGTTTTTGAGAGTATATTTGTTTAAAGTTTTTTCTCCGCCGGTCTTGCGCCACCCCTTACACGGCAGAATCCTGACAGCAGGTGTCGTTGCTAGGTGTGCTGCTAAAGCCTAGCACATTCTTTATTTTAAAGTGAAACGCTGTTACTAATTTTAGGAAAGTTCTTAAACCCTTCATTTTGTCATTTGTATAAACGTTTCTGTTTTTAATATATGCACTTTGCACCTGATCGCCTCACCTGTGTCAGACTACCCCTTCGCCCCGGTCCGACGCGGCTTGTGCCATTGCGCGGAGGGCTTCCTGGGAGTTCCAACAGGGCAGGCACTGATGGTAGGGGTTAGCGCAGCAGCTCTCTGCAACCCCACCACTACTTAATCGAATGCTCAAACGCACGCGCAGCAGACGCACGTAGCGGGCGTGCCACCGGCGCACCAAAGGCAAGCCCGTCCACGGCCAGCAGGGGCTAGGGGGCGACCTGCTATGCCCAAATTAGCTCTTACTCAGCTACTGAGTTGAGACACTTACAGGCAAACTGGCCCACCATTGACCCCCACACGATTACCCACCTACGCGCCACAGGGATCCTCAATCCCAGGTACCTGACACCTGAACCCCCTGTCTCACCACCCAAAGAGCGTCCGCCTGCCAAATTAGAAGGAACACCTGACCCTATCACCCCCCTGCTCCAGGAAAACACGACCCTGGTGTTTAACTACTTAAACACTCGCTCGTTGGTTAAACATCAACTGGAAGTATTCCAGCTACTCGCCCTCAACAAACCGGACATACTTCTCTCAGAAACTTGGCTCACCGCCGACTCCGTACCTGACATCCTGTCAGCAATACCCACGGGGTATTACATACTTCAGGCCAACAGAACTTCGGGGAAACCTGGCGGCGGAGTTGCCGCCATTATCCACCACAAACTCAGATTTACCTCCTTGACAGTTGCTGGCATACAGTCAGTGGACAGCCTCATTTTAAAATTTGACTCTCCATATTCCCCTTTTATCTGTGCTCTTTTTTACAGACCCCCCCAATACATGCCCTCTTTCCCTCAGCTGGTAGGTGAACTGATCTCCAAACTAGTCATCAATAATGCTAAAGTCATTATCATAGGGGACTTTAACTACTGGCCCTCTAACACAAAGGAGAGTACCAGCTCCTTAGAATTTACAGACCTCTTGTCCGGGTTAAACTGCGTCTAGCATGTACACACCGCCACTCACATCAAGGGTCACATCCTGGATCAAGTATGGACCTCCAACTTGAAAATTACAATACCCTCCATCTCCCCTTGCCTATGGTCAGACCACCACATCATCTCTTTTTCCTTGCACTGCACTCCCCCTACAAATCCCCCTCTCCTGGGCAACCACTTGGCCAGAAATTGGAACCGGGCCAACATCGATGAACTTTGCACCTTATTAATATATAATATAATAATAAATACTTTATTGCGTGATTAAAAAAACCATTGCAAGTACAAAATTAAAATATCAAGAATTCATTTAAGATAGAACTGGTTAAGTCCGATAAAAGTAGGGGTGTCAGATGGTGCCTGCCAAGACGTTATGCCGACGGAGGATCACTGACTGGAGGTCCCTCACAGAGTTTTTTTTCCGCGTGAGCCATAAACCTTACTAGGGCACAGTTTAATTTAGTGTTCTTGGGATCAAAGCAGGCCAAGACTGCTGCTCTGCAAGTTCTAATCATATTTGTGTTCCAGTGATGCTTAAGGAGGGCCCATCTTTTAGAGAGTAATTTTGGGCATAGACATATGATATGTACAATGTCTTCTTTATGGTCCCCACAGAGTCGGCAGAGATCTCGTCCATGTTCTCTTTTCCATTTTGGCAAATGTACCAGCAAGTTAATGACACCCAATCTCAATCTTAAAAAACATAGTTTTGTTCGTGCCGTAAAGGGTACGGTTAGGTACTGCTGTGGGATCAACGAGGCATATGAATGCAGCGTCAGCCACCCGTGACTTCTTTTGGCTAAGCGAGCCTTGTCTTCCGCTATTGAAAGTTGTTTAATACTGATTTTCGCTAGCCGTTTGAATTCCTTCTGGCTTATGTACATGCTCCAGAGATCATTTATGCCTAAAGTTGTTAAGCCTTTTACCAAATAATTGTGGCCTGCTTGCCATATGTTTGTGTCCAGACTGGCCCACAGGTGGTTGCCTAGACTTCCCTCCTTAGATGATCTTAGTTTGTGGCAACACATGAGGAAAGTCATAACTCTGGCAAGTGGTTGCTGACAAATTCCAAATTCCAGCCTGATTTGTGCTGGTGATGTTTGGATTGGTAACTTGAACACTGATCTGTAAATCTTTGAGATGATTTTGTCCAGTTGGCAGCTATCTAGTCCTTTGAGGACTTCGCTGCCGTAGGATGATTTTCGCCTGTGCAGCCTGTAATATAGGTGCGAGAGTTGGACCTTGTAGTTTCTTTTGAATTAAGCCAATTGCAAAAGCGAGTGCAGCACCCTTCCTTTTTTGTTCTTCTAAGTGGGATTTGTATTTGTCGTTATTATTGAATATGACTCCAAGATACCTGTGGCAGTTTGATTCAACGATGCTTTCCTTATTCAGGGTCCAGGACAAAGTCTTGGCTTTCCCTGGACGAACCGCCAGGATTTTAGTCTTCTTGTTATTGATCACAAGCTCATTCTTGTTTGAATATTCAAGAGTGGCGTCCAAGAGCCTTTGCATTCCGATCTTTGTTTTGCTCAGAAGGACCACGTCGTCAGCGTATAGAAGATTTGACAGCAACATGCCGGTTACTTTAGGAGCATGAGAGTTGACCTTATTTAGAGCTTCTGGAAGGTCGGATAGAAAAAGGTTAAAAAGTGTCGGGGCCAGGACACAGCCCTGTTTTAGGCCTTTTCCCGTTGGAATTGGGCGGGATAATCTTGAGCCGTCCCCGACCTTAATCCTGACCCATGTGTCCTGATGTAGAAGTTGAATGGCTCTTAGGAGATCGGCTGGAATGTTAAGGCTGGACAACTTCTGCCAGAGCTTAGATCTATTCACATTATCGAAGGCCGCTTGGAAGTCGATAAATCCCATGTAGAGTGGGCAAGAGCTGAACTTGGCTTGGTCAATCAAACAGGAGAGGGTCAAAAGATTGACTGAAGTGCCTGTGTTGATTGTGAACCCAGTCTGGTTCGGGGGAATCACAGAGTTGTCTTCCGCCCATGCCCTAAGTGAGTTAAGCAACACTCCCACAAAGTACTTAGCTTCGTTGTCGATGAGGGCAATGAGGCGGTAATTCCTGGGGGATTGTTCTTCCCCACCTTTGAAGATTGGTGCGAGAATTGATCCCCGCCAAGAGGGTGCTATGATGTTATACTGCCAAATTGAGTTGAATAAGATACTTAGCTTCCCAGCCCAGAAAGATGCGTCTTCCTTAAACAAGGCTTGAGGGATTCCTCCTGGACCTGGGGCCCCGTCCTTTCGTCCCTTTTTAATCAGTTTTTCAATGTCTGCCTTCTGGATTGGAGTGGTTTCAATGCTGCTTTGAGGTAGAGGCCTCTCTTTTGTTATTTTCATTTTTGGTTTGTCGTTCCGGCGTACTATCATTGGCTGGTTTGAACTGTTCAAAACAGGTGCCCAGTCGGCTGCTTTATGTGCCGATTTATCATCGACTTGGAGCCTCTGATTTTTAGTGCTTACGTCCCGATCGTTGAAGTGGAGATGGAGGAACGGCGCCCACTCTGACTCCAGTATGTTTGATGAAGCGACTTTCGATGCGCGCCCAGATGCACTGTTAATTGTCCTGATCTTGTTGCAGCTTGAATCTCAAGATTTGTGCTGGGCGTCTGCTTCAGCCCAGTCTGGATCGCGTGCTTTACTGGTAGCGCGTATTTGTCGGTGAGATCAGTTGTAAATATTGACCAGTTGGAAATTGTGTCGTTCGGGCATCTGCTGTGGCGCTCGATTAATCCTTTGGCCTCCCTTGCTACTTGTTGGAGATTATTAAAGGAGCATTTGATTCTTTTTAGGTTGATGGTGAAACTCTCAGATGACAGTGCCCTTCCTTCGTCGAGTTGCATGACACTGGTCCTCAGCGTTATTTCTTGGGGACAATGGTCACTTTCAGTTCTACTCCCTAGGCTGAAATCTGTTATTTGGTGGAGAAGAGAGAGACTGGCGAAAGTATAATCTATTAGTGAAGTGCCTTTTTTCGATATGTATGAGAAGCGAGGGGGCTTGTCTGAGGGAAAACAGCCGTTAAGGGCTCTTGGGCCCAGATTTTTGAGGTTGCCTTGAAGAGAACGTCCCTTTGGATCGTTCTTGTGCCATCCTGGCCGGACCTGCGGGGGTATCACCCAAGTGCTGTCATGTGAATTTGTGACCTCGTTTTTCTCTAAATCTGACATTAGCCACATATTGAAATCACCGGTAAGTAAGATTTCTGGGTCGTAGGGTCCAGTTTTCACTCTCACTACTATCGCGATCACTTCTTTTTATAAAGGATTGCCTTGCTACTGTAGTTGGGCGGACTTTGCACCTTATTAAAAACCTCCCTTCCGGCTGACCAGGGCTCCCTAAACAATCAGGCCGCTGCCATCAAGCACTGGCTTGAATCAGCCAGCAACATCGTTGCCCCCTTCAGACGTTCCAAACGTAAACGTCCTCACGACGCCCAACGCTGGTTTTCTGATAAGCTGAAAATAAAGAAATTAGCTCTCAGACAGGCCGAGCGCAGTTGGAGACGTGACTATACCCCGGATAAAAAAGCCATCTATATGAGCCTCTCAGAAGACTATAAAAAATCTATCCTCCTCGCCAAAACTACGTACTTCTCGTCAAAAATCACCAACTCTGCCACTAAGACCAAAGTGACATCAGTGATGTCATCAGTGATGTCATTTGAGATGTTATCAGCGATGTCATGAGTGATGTCACTGACCATGTCATGAGTGATGTAATATGTGACGTCATCAGCAGTGCATTGCGGGCGCGCGAGTTATAGTTAGCTGAACTAACTATAACAGGGGAATTTCAATGGTTTTGTACGTGTGAAATGTCCAGCTAACTATAACGCCCCTGAAACCTATGGTTTTTTTCACTGAATTTCTAAGGTTTTTTAAATGCAAATTCCCAACTATAACGTGCCTGAAACCTATGGTTTTTTCAGTAAATTTCAAAGGTTTTTTAAATGCTAGTTTCTAACTATGCCTACAGAGGTAGGACATGTGAAGAAAAGAAAAAACGCACAGAAAGAAGCAAAAGAAATACAGAAAGAAGCAACAGAAGTCCACAAAGACGAAGAAAAGTGCAGGAAGAAGCACATGTGCAGAAAGAACCAACAGAGGAGCAGAAAAATGGCTTATTGCAAAATCATCCTGTGCCCACAACTTTTTCTGACGGGTACTGGTGGTAACTGATTCTTACTAACCAGGCCTAGAGCCAGTGCTATTGTAAAAGACACTTAGAATACAGTGAAAACACCTACATACACTAGGGAACACTATGTGTTGGGGTACCCCTGTGATTAGCATGACCTCCTCTGTAAGCCACTAGTACATAATAGGGCAGGGGAATTAAAATTACCTCTAAGTCAGAGGAGCAGAAATATGGTACTTTAACTAGTAGTCGCGTTTGCAGAGTGGTGGAGAAAGGGTGCTGGGCGTCCAACCAACGCTCAGGAATTCTGCTGTGTAGGACTTACAGGAGGTACCTGGAGGGATTCTTGGCCCCCAAAGTCCCTCAGGACTAAATTGGACTTCATTCCCCATCCCGTAGTCTGCCACGAGGTACGTTTGCAGAGTGGTAGAGAAAGGGGGCCATGGCCTCTGAAGACGTCTTAGCAAACCCACTCTGTGGACTTACTGTAGGTAACAAGAGGGGTAGTTGGCCCCCAAAGGACATCCTTGGGGGCCAACTTCCCAAACTATTACATGCAGTCAGTCCCACACAGCAGCATTGTTAAGTACTCGTACCAGGCCATGCCCACTTTACCCACCACTCAACAAATACGCTCCCTGGCATGCTATTGGATGGGGATTGAAATCCCCATCACTGCTTGGGGTCTTTAAGGGGCCAACTAGCCTACCTTTTACCTCCAGTAAGCCCTACGCAGTAGGATTGGTGAGAGGTGGACAAAGGCCATGCCCCCTTTCTCCACCACTCTGCAAACACGCCCCCTGGCGCATTGTAAATTGGGGGATGAAGTCCCCTTGAATCCTGAGGGTCCAACTAGCCCACCAGGTACCTCCAGTAAGTGCCAGAGAACTGCGCTGCAGAAAGGTGTAAGAAGGGGCATGGCCTGGACCACTCCAGCAATCACCCTGTCACTCCCCATGCACTCCTCCAATCAGGATTAGTACATGGTGCTGGGTGGCTGACTGGAGGAATGCATGGGGAGTGACAGGGTGTTTGCTGTAGTGTATGGGTACTACCTGAGGAATTGAAGATTTTAAATGACAAGTGTGTAGATGGTTAGAGGACTGAATGCGTAGTGGACAGGGGTTTGGAGCAGTGCATGTGTAAAGGCCTGGGTCACTGCATGAGTACTTGGGTAGTGACTGTATGATTAGAGTACTGCAAGGAGAGAGCCTGGCTGAATTTATGTGTGTTTGGGTTTTGGCGCAATGTTTGGATTAGTACATGCTGCTGGATGGTTGACTGGAGGAGTGCATGGGGAGTGACAGGGTGATTGCTGGAGTGTATAGGTACTGCCTGGGTAATTGAAGGTGTGAAAGACAAGTGTGTAGGTGGTTAGAGGACTGCATGCATAGTGGACAGTTGTTTGTAGCAGTGTATGTGTTAAGGCCTGGGTCATTGCATGAGTACTTGGGTAGTGACTGAATATTTAGGTACTGCAAGGAGAGTGACTGGGTGAATTTATATGTGTTTTTTGTTTTTGGCGCAATGTTTGGATTAGTACATGGTGCTGGGTGGCTGACTGGAATGCATGGGGTGTGACAGGGTGTTTGCTGGAGTGTATGGGTACTACCCGAGTAATTGAAGGTGTGAAAGACAAGTGTGTAGGTGGTTAGAGGACTGCATGCGTATTGAAGAGGGGTTTGTAGCAGTCCATGTGTTAAGGCCTGGGTCACTGCATGAGTACTTGGGTACTGAAATAATGATTAGAGTACTGCAAGGAGAGTGCCTGGGTGAATTTATAAGTGGTTGGGTTTTGGTGCAGTGTTTGGATTAGTACATGGTGCTGGATGGCTGACTGGAGGAATGCATGGGGAGTGACAGGGTGTTTGCCGGAGTGTATTAGTTCTGCCTGGGTAATTGAAGGTGTGAAAGACAAGTGTGTCGGTGGTAGAAGACTGCATGCATAGTGGATAGGGGTTTGAAGCAGTCTATATGCTAAGACCTGGGTCATTGAATGAGTACTTGGGTACTGACTGAATGATTAGAGTAGTGCAAGGAGAGTGTCTGGGTGAATTTATAAGTGTTTGGGTTTTGGCGTACTGTTTGGATTAGTATATGGTGCTGGATGGCTGACTGGAGGAGTGCATGGGGAGTGACAGGGTGATTGCTGGAGTGTATAGGTACTGCCTGGGTAATTGAAGGTGTGAAAGACAAGTGTGTAGGTGGTTAGAGGACTGCATGCATAGTGGACAGGGGTTTGTAGCAGTGCATGTGTTAAGGCCTGGGTCAGTGCATGCGTACTTGGTTACTGAAAGAATTATTAGAGTCCTGCATGGAGAGTGCCTGGGTGAATTTATAAGTGGTTGGGTTTTGGTGCAGTGTTTGGATTAGTACATGGTGCTGGATGGCTGATTGGAGGAGTGCAAGGGGAGTGACAGGGTGTTTGCTGGAGTGTATGGATACTGCCTGGGGAATTGAAGGTGTGAAAGACAAGTGTGAAGGTGGTTAGAGGAATGCATGCGTAGTGGACAGGGGTTTGTAGCAGTGCATGTGTTAAGGCATGGGTCACTGCATGAGTACTTGGGTCTTGGGTACTGACTGAATGATTAGAGTACTGCAAGGAGAGTGCCTGGGTGGATTTATAAGTATTTGGGTTTTGGCGTAGTGTTTGGATTAGTATATGTGCTGGATGACTGACTGGAGGAGTGCATGGGGAGTGGCAGGGTGTTTGCTGGAGTGTATGGGTACTACCTGAGTAATTGAAGGTGTGAAAGAGAAGTGTATAGGTGGTTAGAGGACTGAATGCGTAGTGGACAGGAGTTTGGAGCAGTGCATGTGTTAAGGCCTCGGTCATTGCGTGAGTACTTGGGTAGTGACCGAATGATTAGAGTCCTGCATGGAGAGTGCCTGGGTGAATTTATAAGTGTTTGGGTTTTGGCGCAGTGAATGGAGTAGTACATGGTGCTGGATGGCTGAGTGGAGGAGTACATGGATGGGGAGTGACAGGGTGATTGCTGGAGTGTATGTGTACTGCCTGGGTAATTGAAGGTGTGAAAGACAAGTGTATAGGTGGTTCGAGGATTGCATGCGTAGTGGACAGGGGTTTGTAGCAATGAGAGGAGGAGGCTGCTGATATCCCAGTGAGAGGAGGTGGCTGCTGATGTCCCAGTGAGAGGAGGAGGCTGCTGATGTCCCAGATGTGAGGAGGAGGCCGCTGATGTTCCAATGAGGATGCTTCTGAAGACCTGCTCAGGCATGTAAGCGAAGGCTGTAAGAAGGCGTGTAGGGGAAGGCTGTGAGAAGGCCTGTAGGGGGAAGGCTGAGATTGCGTTTCGGGCAAGGCTGTGAGAAGGCATGTAGGGGGGAGGCTGTGAGAAGGTGTGTAGGGGAAGGCTGTGAGAAGGCGTGTAGGGGGAAGGCTGTTAGATGGTGTGTAGGGGGAAGGTTGTGAGATGTCGTGTAGGGGAAGGCTGTGAATAGGCGTGTAGGGGGAAGGCTGTGAGAAGGCATGTAGGGGAAAGGCTGTGAGCAGGCGTGTAGGGGAAGGCTGTGAGCAGGCGTGTAGGGGAAGGCTGTGAGCAGGCATGTAGGGGAAGGTTGTGAGCAGGCGTGTAGGGGAAGGCTGTGAGAGGGCGTGTAGGGGAAGGCTGTGAGAGGGCGTGTAGGGGGGAAGGCTGTGAGAAGGCATGTAGGGGGAAGGCTGTGAGAAGGTGTACGGGAAGACTGTGAGAGGAGGCTGCTGAAGTCCCAATGAGGATGCTTCTGTAGACCTGCCAAGGCATGTAGGGGGAAGAGTGTGAGAGGGCTGTAGGGGAAGGCTGTGAGAGGGCGTGTAGGGGAAGGCTGTGAGAATGCATGTAGGGGAAGGCTGTGAGCAGGCATGGAGGGGAAGGCTGTGAGAATGCGTGTAGGGGAAGGCTGTGAGCAGACATGTAGGGGAAGGCTGTGAGAAGGCATGTAGGGGAAAGGCTGTGAGAAGAGGATGCTAAAGTCTCAATGAGAGCTTGTGAAGACCTACTGAGGCATGTAGGGGAAGGCTGTGAGAAGCCGTGTAGGGGAAGGCTGTGAGAAGGGTTCCCCAAAAATGCATGGGATGCAAAGAACTGTTGTCCTATGTTTGAGCATGTGCGGTCAGGCCAGACGCTGACCTGTCCACATACTCTGTGTACGGGAAAATGTGGACCCAGCTACTGGTAGCCCCCAGGGGTACCCACTGCGGGCACTCAGGGCAAGTGATTCTGTGGTGCAGTGTTTATGGACATGTGGGGACCCAGGCCTCTCAGACGCTATAGAACATGGACATGTGTGGCCCAGCTGAGGTGCCAAATCCAGATTCTCTGCATTGGCCATGTGAGGGGCAGGAAGGTCTCTCTGGTGCTTTATTCATGGGCAAGAGTGGCCTGGGCCTGTGTTAGCCCTCTTGCCATGGCTATGTGTGGGAATCCTTTATTCTCTAGAAGCCCTCTGTGTGCCCACATATGTGGGCCCTTATCACAAGAAGCCTTCTGTGGGGCCCCAGACATGGGCATGCGCGGTTTGGGTAAATGGAAGCCATAATCTGCGGTGACCTGTCCGGGGCAGGCCAGTACAGCACCGCTCCTGTCCGGCTGGCACACCATCCTCCGCTTAATGGCTCAGCGTGCAGCCCGGCCTCGGCTGATTCCATGTAGAAAATGTATAGATCGAACACATAAGAGTTGGGGGAGTGCAATTTGCACAATTTTTAAAGTTTAAAAGAAAAAAACGAGAGAAAAATGTTATGACTATTACCACTGGTCACAGACGTTTTTATAGTGTATGTGTTTTTCTGCTGTCTAAACCAGTGCAACATAAGAATGCATGTACTACACTACTACAGACACTATGTGTGACACATGACAACTGCCATTCCAAGCAAACGCCATGTAAACACTAAAAGCGCGCTAACATTTTGAACCGTGAATTTGCACATTTTAGACAACTTAGATAACTGCAGTGTTCAAGTTGCCGGGTTTAATAAAAAATATAAAAACAAACAAAAAAACTTTCTAAACTACAAATGCCAAGGTACTTTATGTTTGTGAGATGCGGTTACCGATATTTTAGTCTGTTGTTCGATAAGCTTTGTTGACAGTTAAATATCTCCCAGCATGTGAAGCATTACGGGACCATAAGTGTAAACAAACCATGTCCCTATATTAATCTTCAATGTCAAACCACCGAACTGTCTTGGGAAATGATCACGTTTCTTAAGGCCAAGTTTCTTAAACACACATTCGGTTCAAAATCTGTCTTCGCACATTTAGTGCACGCGAATAACAAATAAAAAACATCTTTCACTTTTAGTAAATGTACGAAAACAATATTTAGAATGAATCCATACCGGATTGTATAATGTTGATGGAATTGATATTTTATGGAGTCTGCGCTTTGCATTTTAAAATACCCTGGCTCCGATTAAATAGACAATCTTAATAATGTCCCTATCTTAGACACCGAATTTCACAAACTTTTTGTATAAAATAGTTTGTAGATAGACATTTTAACATTTTCAGACACCTTCCTTAGGCACCAGACGCATCTTTGTTTATTCTAAACAAATTTATTGTCTCAATCAGCTCTTACAGAACCGCTACTCAAATTAAATTACAGTCAAATTATCACATCGAAAAGATACCATTATTCGCATAACATCTGTCCATAGTTTCAATCGATTTTTGATATTTTTGTGCTCGTCTGAAAAAAACACGTAATACAAGATCTGGGGGGGGGGAATAAATTACCGTTTTGCAGCAGTTCGTAGGTATTTGCGAATAAAATATTAAAATAAGTAATTTGATGATTTATAAAGCAAATATTTTATTTAGATCAACAGCGGATCTAAGAATTCTATATTGCTGTCTTTTTGAAAAGTCTGTTTATGAAAACTTACGAAAAACACTGCTCGGAAACAGCAGCATTATTTTAATCTCGTCCACGGCGACCTTTCCGGCAGTCCCGGCACCAGACCTCAGGGAGGGCCACGTGCAGTGAAACCGTAGCTGCAGGGCCTCTTCAAATGACCAGTCTTCAAAGCACTCAGGATAGTTAAAGTAATAATACAAAATATTTTCTTTAAAAAAATGATACTATAATGGTATGATTGATAGTTTTTCTTTGGGTGATGTGGAGCTGGCAATACCGGAGATCTTGACAAATGTACCCCACCCCAGTGTTTTTTTAATCCAGACCCCCTCACCGTACCCACTGTCCTCATATCTAGGTGATCACAACTTGCTAATTTTTCCCCGTGTGTCCCGAACTTATTTCTCTATGTTCACAGGCACGGCAGCCTCTTTGCACTTGGTAATGTTTTTGTTATTTTTGCGTATTGTTTTCTGAATGTGTTTGTGGTAGCCTGCTATCTGGGCCAAGTGACGCCTTACAATTGCTAGCTTGCTCTGAAAACAAAAATATATTCAAAATGTGGGACTGAGTGGCCATGAAAAACAAGCCCGGCACAGCACGACATCAGCCTTCTTGCGCAGAGTACAATTGTTGTCACCATATAATTTCAGGACTGACTTTGTTTTTCTACCTGAGGAGCAACAGAGAGCCACACTTGGTAATTCCAAGAGTGTGTTTGCGTGTGGGGAGCTGGGTGTGTGATTTTATTGAACTGTCTTTTCAGCAGTGGGCTCGGCAGTGTCACGTGTGTGAAAACTATCTGAATTATTTCATATCTGTAGAGTTAAACAGTCTGCCGGGCGTCTCCCTGCTCCCCAGCGCCCGCTGTCTGTGCTGAGCTCCTCTCTCTGCAGCCCATCAGCCTGCCTATCCCTCCCGCTCCCTCTGCACAGAGTAGCAGTTCCTCTTGGCCATCCGGAGCCTACACTGACCGCACCATAAATACAACAGCCTCCATTTTCCTTTATTTAAGCAGGAGCTCCGTGGCTCCTTCAGCTGTTGTCTTCTGACATTAGGCACCTCTCACTTCTCTTTCTTGGGCCATTAATCCGAGGAGCGTGGAATCCTCCTCCTCTGCAGTTGATTTTCACTCGATGCAGGCACAAGATGGCTGCCAACACTTCCTGGTTTGAAGTGTTGGCAGTCAATTAGAGCCAAGTTCTGCCCAGATATCACTACCTTTATTTTTTGATTTTCTCAAAAACTACTGAACGAATTTACATCATTTTTTTAAAGGTCTCTATCTGGAACAAGGCCTGGCTTTTTGCCAAATTTGGTGTAATTACATTCAGCAGTTTTTGCTATAACTGTGTCTAAAGTTTCCTATGGGAAATTGATTTTTTGACCTCTATTTTTTGAATTTCTCAGGAACTACTGAACGGATTTACACCATTTAAAAAAAAGGGCGCTTTCTGAACCAAGGGCTACCTTTTTGCAAATGTTGGTGCAATTCCCTTTAGCAGTTTGGGCTGTAGCCCCGGCTAAAGTTTCCTATGGGAAATTGCATGGGGAAAACACGTTTTGGGACCCCCCTTCCCAAATCTCCCCGAAACGTTTAAGATAGGAGCGGACCGGAGCGCCCAACGAGTTTTGAAAATTTTGCGAAGATTCGTCAACCGGCGCCAAATTTATTGGGAATAGAATGTTGCAAATTTCTTATGGAAAATAGATCCTAACTATAACTATCTACTGGCGACCGCCAGTAGATAATATACACACACACATATATATATATATATACACACACACACACATGTATACACACACATATATATACACATATATATATACACACACATACATACATATACACACACACACATACATATATACACATATATACACACATATATACACACACATACATATATATACACATATATACATATATACACATACATATATACACATACACATATATACACACACACATGTATACACATACACATATATACACACACATATATACACACACACATATATACACACACATATATATATACACACACACACACACACATATATATATACACATATATATACACACACACACATACATATATATACACACACACACATATATATATATATACACACACACACACACATATATATATACACACACACACACATATATATATACACACATATATATATTCACTTAAAAAACCATAGGTTTCACACGTTATAGTTAGCTGGACATTTCCCTCGTAAAAAATAAATGAAATTCCCCCGTTATAGTTAGTGCAGGCAACTATAACTCACGCGACCGCAATCCTCTGCTGATGACGTCAGATATTACATCACTGTATTTAGACACCTATTTACCCATGTCTTCTTCCATTAATCTTTAGCTATACATATATTACAAATATTTATTTTTCAGAAAGACACATATGTAATCAGTGATGTCATATCTGATGTCATCAGCAGAGGATTGCGGTCGCGTGAGTTATAGTTGCCTGCACTAACTAGAACGGGGGAATTTCATTGTTTTTTTACGAGGGAAATGTCCAGCTAACTATAACATGTGTGAAACCTATGGTTTTTTAAGTGAATTTGCAAGGTTTTTTAAATGCTAATTCCTAACTATAACGTGTGTGAAACCTATGGTTTTTTAAGTGAATTTGTAAGTTTTTTTAAATGCTAAGTTATGTATTTATTAATAATTAATATTTTTTTTTCAGGTTTTTTACCGTGCGCGCACCGTGCGCGCGCTCTGGGCACTTGGTGCACTTCGCGCACCGAGCGCCCACGATGCGTTGTGCGTGCCGTGTGCGCATGGTGCGCGCACCCCGCTCTTTTTCGTCAAAAAAATAAATGTATTTTTCGCCCTTGGGGGTCCTTCAGTGACCCCCTGACAAAGGCTAGGGGGTCAGGAACTGTCCACCCTGCCCCCTTTTCACGTTCTCCACCTTTGTTTTTCA
The DNA here is from genome assembly GCF_964204655.1 of Triturus cristatus. Taxonomy (NCBI): domain Eukaryota; kingdom Metazoa; phylum Chordata; class Amphibia; order Caudata; family Salamandridae; genus Triturus; species Triturus cristatus. Next base: position 167,799,457 of record NC_140591.1, on the reverse strand, counting down.
CTGCCTCAGACTGCGAGAGACAAAATGGCGGCCGACACTTCCTGATTTCGACCGATTCGAATGTTTACTGACATCTAACAATCAATCAGAATTGCGCTCACGCACGGTGCGCGCTTATAGATATATATGTACTTTTAACTGAAATGTTCTCAGGAACTACTGAACAGATTGACTCCAGATATTCAAAAGGCACATCCCTGACCTGAGGACTACCTCTCTGCCAAATTTCAAGTAATTCTGTTAAGCCGTTCGGGCTGTACCTTGGACTAAAGGTCCCTATGGAAAAATGCATGGGGAAAACTCGTTTTGGGACCCCCCTTTTTTCTCGGCCCCTGCTTGACTAATCACCCCGAGACTTTCAGGGTAGGAGCGGAGCGCCCCACCTATTTTGAAAAATTCGCGAGGATTCGTCAACCGGCGCCAAAGTTATTCAAAATAGAATTTTCAGATTTCCTATGGAAACACGGTCCTAACTATAACTATCTACTGGCGACCGCCAGTAGATAATATACACACACACATATATATATATATATATATATATTCCAACTCAAAGTGCCCAAGCATATCTGGAGGCACACACCGCTGCTGTTAACCGCTGAATCACACCAACGATTAAATTAAAATATAGCAACCAGCAGGATCCGGGATTACAGTCTTTTTGCCGACGCGTTTCGAGGATGTCACCTCTTCTTCATGGGCGACTGCATTTCTAAGTCAATTACGGAACGACCAGCACACCATTTTAATCAGTTCCCGCCCTGAGTGGGTGTTGCTTAGTGCACAGGAGGATGCTGGTAGAAGTAGTTCATTCCCTAAGTGGGATTCCGATGACTTCTTTTTGCGGTAATATTATTACCCTGGGTAGGGTTCCGAATGAAAGCGCTGGTTTTATTCTGCTACAGCAGTGGCGCCGATTAGGCAAGGATCAGTTCCCACCTCGGCCTCTCCTCGTTTGGGACGGTGCTCTCCAGTGCGGCAGGGCTGCCGCGGTTTAGATTCCAACTCAAAGTGCCCAAGCATATCTGGAGGCACACACCGCTGCTGTTAACCGCTGAATCACACCAACGATTAAATTAAAATATAGCAACCAGCAGGATCCGGGATTACAGTCTTTTTGCCGACGCGTTTCGAGGATGTCACCTCTTCTTCATGGGCGACTGCATTTCTAAGTCAATTACGGAACGACCAGCACACCATTTTAATCAGTTCCCGCCCTGAGTGGGTGTTGCTTAGTGCACAGGAGGATGCTGGTAGAAGTAGTTCATTCCCTAAGTGGGATTCCGATGACTTCTTTTTGCGGTAATATTATTACCCTGGGTAGGGTTCCGAATGAAAGCGCTGGTTTTATTCTGCTACAGCAGTGGCGCCGATTAGGCAAGGATCAGTTCCCACCTCGGCCTCTCCTCGTTTGGGACGGTGCTCTCCAGCGCGGCAGGGCTGCCGCGGTTTAGATTCCAACTCAAAGTGCCCAAGCATATCTGGAGGCACACACCGCTGCTGTTAACCGCTGAATCACACCAACGATTAAATTAAAATATAGCAACCAGCAGGATCCGGGATTACAGTCTTTTTGCCGACGCGTTTCGAGGATGTCACCTCTTCTTCATGGGCGACTGCATTTCTAAGTCAATTACGGAACGACCAGCACACCATTTTAATCAGTTCCCGCCCTGAGTGGGTGTTGCTTAGTGCACAGGAGGATGCTGGTAGAAGTAGTTCATTCCCTAAGTGGGATTCCGATGACTTCTTTTTGCGGTAATATTATTACCCTGGGTAGGGTTCCGAATGAAAGCGCTGGTTTTATTCTGCTACAGCAGTGGCGCCGATTAGGCAAGGATCAGTTCCCACCTCGGCCTCTCCTCGTTTGGGACGGTGCTCTCCAGCGCGGCAGGGCTGCCGCGGTTTAGATTCCAACTCAAAGTGCCCAAGCATATCTGGAGGCACACACCGCTGCTGTTAACCGCTGAATCACACCAACGATTAAATTAAAATATAGCAACCAGCAGGATCCGGGATTACAGTCTTTTTGCCGACGCGTTTCGAGGATGTCACCTCTTCTTCATGGGCGACTGCATTTCTAAGTCAATTACGGAACGACCAGCACACCATTTTAATCAGTTCCCGCCCTGAGTGGGTGTTGCTTAGTGCACAGGAGGATGCTGGTAGAAGTAGTTCATTTCCTAAGTGGGATTCCGATGACTTCTTTTTGCGGTAATATTATTACCCTGGGTAGGGTTCCGAATGAAAGCGCTGGTTTTATTCTGCTACAGCAGTGGCGCCGATTAGGCAAGGATCAGTTCCCACCTCGGCCTCTCCTCGTTTGGGACGGTGCTCTCCAGCGCGGCAGGGCTGCCGCGGTTTAGATTCCAACTCAAAGTGCCCAAGCATATCTGGAGGCACACACCGCTGCTGTTAACCGCTGAATCACACCAACGATTAAATTAAAATATAGCAACCAGCAGGATCCGGGATTACAGTCTTTTTGCCGACGCGTTTCGAGGATGTCACCTCTTCTTCATGGGCGACTGCATTTCTAAGTCAATTACGGAACGACCAGCACACCATTTTAATCAGTTCCCGCCCTGAGTGGGTGTTGCTTAGTGCACAGGAGGATGCTGGTAGAAGTAGTTCATTCCCTAAGTGGGATTCCGATGACTTCTTTTTGCGGTAATATTATTACCCTGGGTAGGGTTCCGAATGAAAGCGCTGGTTTTATTCTGCTACAGCAGTGGCGCCGATTAGGCAAGGATCAGTTCCCACCTCGGCCTCTCCTCGTTTGGGACGGTGCTCTCCAGCGCGGCAGGGCTGCCGCGGTTTAGATTCCAACTCAAAGTGCCCAAGCATATCTGGAGGCACACACCACTGCTGTTAACCGCTGAATCACACCAACGATTAAATTAAAATATAGCAACCAGCAGGATCCGGGATTACAGTCTTTTTGCCGACGCGTTTCGAGGATGTCACCTCTTCTTCATGGGCGACTGCATTTCTAAGTCAATTACGGAACGACCAGCACACCATTTTAATCAGTTCCCGCCCTGAGTGGGTGTTGCTTAGTGCACAGGAGGATGCTGGTAGAAGTAGTTCATTCCCTAAGTGGGATTCCGATGACTTCTTTTTGCGGTAATATTATTACCCTGGGTAGGGTTCCGAATGAAAGCGCTGGTTTTATTCTGCTACAGCAGTGGCGCCGATTAGGCAAGGATCAGTTCCCACCTCGGCCTCTCCTCGTTTGGGACGGTGCTCTCCAGCGCGGCAGGGCTGCCGCGGTTTAGATTCCAACTCAAAGTGCCCAAGCATATCTGGAGGCACACACCGCTGCTGTTAACCGCTGAATCACACCAACGATTAAATTAAAATATAGCAACCAGCAGGATCCGGGATTACAGTCTTTTTGCCGACGCGTTTCGAGGATGTCACCTCTTCTTCATGGGCGACTGCATTTCTAAGTCAATTACGGAACGACCAGCACACCATTTTAATCAGTTCCCGCCCTGAGTGGGTGTTGCTTAGTGCACAGGAGGATGCTGGTAGAAGTAGTTCATTCCCTAAGTGGGATTCCGATGACTTCTTTTTGCGGTAATATTATTACCCTGGGTAGGGTTCCGAATGAAAGCGCTGGTTTTATTCTGCTACAGCAGTGGCGCCGATTAGGCAAGGATCAGTTCCCACCTCGGCCTCTCCTCGTTTGGGACGGTGCTCTCCAGCGCGGCAGGGCTGCCGCGGTTTAGATTCCAACTCAAAGTGCCCAAGCATATCTGGAGGCACACACCGCTGCTGTTAACCGCTGAATCACACCAACGATTAAATTAAAATATAGCAACCAGCAGGATCCGGGATTACAGTCTTTTTGCCGACGCGTTTCGAGGATGTCACCTCTTCTTCATGGGCGACTGCATTTCTAAGTCAATTACGGAACGACCAGCACACCATTTTAATCAGTTCCCGCCCTGAGTGGGTGTTGCTTAGTGCACAGGAGGATGCTGGTAGAAGTAGTTCATTCCCTAAGTGGGATTCCGATGACTTCTTTTTGCGGTAATATTATTACCCTGGGTAGGGTTCCGAATGAAAGCGCTGGTTTTATTCTGCTACAGCAATGGCGCCGATTAGGCAAGGATCAGTTCCCACCTCGGCCTCTCCTCGTTTGGGACGGTGCTCTCCAGCGCGGCAGGGCTGCCGCGGTTTAGATTCCAACTCAAAGTGCCCAAGCATATCTGGAGACACACACCGCTGCTGTTAACCGCTGAATCACACCAACGATTAAATTAAAATATAGCAACCAGCAGGATCCGGGATTACAGTCTTTTTGCCGACGCGTTTCGAGGATGTCACCTCTTCTTCATGGGCGACTGCATTTCTAAGTCAATTACGGAACGACCAGCACACCATTTTAATCAGTTCCCGCCCTGAGTGGGTGTTGCTTAGTGCACAGGAGGATGCTGGTAGAAGTAGTTCATTCCCTAAGTGGGATTCCGATGACTTCTTTTTGCGGTAATATTATTACCCTGGGTAGGGTTCCGAATGAAAGCGCTGGTTTTATTCTGCTACAGCAGTGGCGCCGATTAGGCAAGGATCAGTTCCCACCTCGGCCTCTCCTCGTTTGGGACGGTGCTCTCCAGCGCGGCAGGGCTGCCGCGGTTTAGATTCCAACTCAAAGTGCCCAAGCATATCTGGAGGCACACACCGCTGCTGTTAACCGCTGAATCACACCAACGATTAAATTAAAATATAGCAACCAGCAGGATCCGGGATTACAGTCTTTTTGCCGACGCGTTTCGAGGATGTCACCTCTTCTTCATGGGCGACTGCATTTCTAAGTCAATTACGGAACGACCAGCACACCATTTTAATCAGTTCCCGCCCTGAGTGGGTGTTGCTTAGTGCACAGGAGGATGCTGGTAGAAGTAGTTCATTCCCTAAGTGGGATTCCGATGACTTCTTTTTGCGGTAATATTATTACCCTGGGTAGGGTTCCGAATGAAAGCGCTGGTTTTATTCTGCTACAGCACACACACACACATTATCTACTGGCGGTCGCCAGTAGATAGTTATAGTTAGGACCGTGTTTCCATAGGAAATCTCAAAATTCTATTTTGAATAACTTTGGCGCCGGTTGACGAATCTTCGCAAAATTTTCAAAACTAATGGGGCGCTCCGCTCAGCTCCTACCCTAAAAGTCTCGGGGGGATTCGTCAAGCGGGGGCCGAGAAAAAAGGGGGGTCCCAAAACGCGTTTTCCCCATGCATTTTCCCATAGGACCTTTAGTCGAAGGTACAGCCCGAACGGCTGAACAGAATGACTTGAAATTTGGCAGAGAGGTAGTCCTCAGGTCAGGGATGTGCCTTTTGCATATATGGAGTCAATCTGTTCAGTAGTTCCTGAGAAAATTGCAGTTAAAAGCACATACATATCTATAGCCACACACCGTGCGCGCACCCTAACGTGCGCGAGCGTAATTCTGATTGGTTGTTACATGTCAGTCAACGTTCGAATCGGTCGAAATCAGGAAGTGTCGGCCGCCTTTTTGTTTGTTTTCAGTGCGAGAGTGGAAAAGGAAGGTGGCGAACGTGAAAAGGGGGCAGGGTAGAGAGTTCCTGACCCCCTAGCCTTTGTCAGGGGGTCCCTGAAGGACCCCGAAGGCAGAAAAAACCATTAACATTTTTTTTTTTTTTAAAGTCGTGGGGGTGCGCGCACCGTAAAAAACCATAAAAAAAATAACAAAAATGTTAATACGTAGTTTATTGAAAAATAAATATAATATAAAAAAAATAATAATACATACATAACTTAGCATTTAAAAAACCGTACAAATTCACTGAAAAAACCATAGGTTTCACACACGTTATAGTTAGGAATTAGCATTTAAAAAACCTTGCAAATTCACTTAAGAAACCATAGGTTTCACACATGTTATAGTTAGGTGGATATTTCACTTGTAAAAAACCAATGAAATTCCCCCGTTATAGTTAGTTCAGATAACTATAACTCGCGCGACCGCCACTCTATCACAAGGATGATGTCATCAGTGATGTCAAGAGTGATGTCACTGACCATGTCATGAGTGATGTAATATGTGACGTCATGAGCAGAGGATTGCGGGCGCGCGAGTTATAGTTATCTGAACTAACTATAACGGGGGAATTTCATTGGTTTTTTACGAGTGAAATATCCACCTAACTATAACATGTGTGAAACCTATGGTTTTTTAAGTGAATATATATATACACAAATACATATATACATACACATACATATATACACATATATATACATACACATACATATATATATACACAAATATACATACAAATATATACACACATATATATATATACAGGAATAATAAAAAAAGGAAAGGAATAGCTTCCCGTAAAGGGGAAATTCAAAGAACAGTGGAGAGAATACACAAGGATGGTGGTGTCATAGTCAAACCGTCTGACAAAGGCGGTAATGTTGTTTTGTGGGGACGAGATCTGTATAAGAAAGAAGCCTTTAACCAATTAAATAATATGGAATGCTATAAGAGAATGGAAATGAAAGATTTTATTTTGGTCAAAGAACAATATCATGAAAGGTTAGATGTGTGGAAACAGGAAGAATTAATTAATTGGGATGAATTTAAATTCTTAAAACAACACAATCCTGTTTTACCTGTATTTTATATGCTTCCCAAAGTCCACAAAAATGCCACCACACCACCAGGGAGACCTATTATTTCCTCGTGTGGTAGTTTATTCGAAAATACATCCAAATATGTAGATTATTTTTTAAATCCTATTGTCAAGACCCTAGCCTCATATATTAAGGATTCAACAGATTTTTTGAAATATATATATGATGTGAATTGGGAGGAGAATAATATGCTATTACTGACACTAGATATTACAACCCTTTACACCAGCATAAGACATGAGGATGGTCTTAGAGCTACGGAATTTTATCTAAATCAGAGACCTTTGAGATTTGCGAGGCATAACTGCATGCTTTTGGAAATGATGCAATGGTGTCTTACTAAGAATATGTTTTTATTTGGTGAAGAGCTGTTCCAACAGGAGAGGGGGACTGCAATGGGTACCTGCTTCGCCCTCAGTTATGCTAATTTACATCTAGGCTGGTGGGAGGAGCAGGTACTCAAAGGGCCAAATTTGGAACATTGGCTGGAACATGTTTTGCTATGGGTACGGTTCATAGACGACATCTTCGTGCTGTGGCAGGGCACGGAGATTGAAGTCGAGCAATTTATGAAAGATATAAATGATAACACGTTGAACCTAGCATTCACCGGAAATTACAGCAAAACATGTATAGACTTTCTGGATATTAGGGTAAAAGTGAACAAAGTGAATAACAATTTTCCGGAAGACTACCGCAGGAAATACAATCCTACACGCAGATAGTGCCCATCCAGCCCCACTTATTAGAAGTATTCCTTTTGGTGAGTTTTACCGAGCTCGCCGAGCATGCAGTAATGAGGAAGAATATCTGATCATTGAAGGAGAGATGACTGAAAGATTTGTACAAAGAGGGTACTTATCGAGTGTGATTAAGAAGGCCGCTCTGAAAGCTAGAAAAATAAATAGGAGAAACGCATTATTTGAAGCCTCAAAAACAAGCAGGAGAATGAACAGTAAAGATGGCACAAATAATTGTAGGTTTATAACCACTTTTAATACAAGCCATGTAGAAGTGCGGAAAATCCTGAGTAAACATTGGCATTTGATTAAATGTGACTCCGTACTAGGCCCTATGATGAAGAAACATCCAGATATTACATTTCGCAAGTCCAAGTCATTGAGGGACAGAATAGTCAGCAGTGAATTCACAGAACAAAAGAAACAAGGGCAAATAAGCTGGTTAAGTAAAGTGGGATTCTTTAAATGCTTTAAATGTAAGGCGTGTCAACACGGAGTGAATTGCACGCAATTTAAAACTAGCTTTGATAAAATTATAAAAATCAAAGGGCATTTAACTTGTCGATCAAGCTTTGTAGTGTATCAACTACAGTGCCCCTGTAAGAAGATTTATATAGGGAGCACCACTCTACCAGTTTTCAAACGAGTCCTTCAGCATAGAAGAGCAATAGTGAATAAGGATAGAACGTATCCTATTGCTAGACACTTTGAGAGATACCATCAGAGCAATCCTGAAGGGCTGAAGTACAGTTGTATAGCAGAAATCCCTAAAAAGAAACTAGGAGGAGACAGGGAGAAAGAACTTAGAAAATTAGAAACCTACTATATACTGGAATTTGATTGCAAAGAGCCCTATGGACTTAATGTGGATGAGGATCTGTTTACTTGTCTCTGAGAAAGAAAAATGGAAAATGACAAATGAAGAATGATAAATGAATAATGTATTGACATTTAGTGCAGTTAGAAGTCAGTCATTGCCCATTGAAGAAAGTGCCGTCAAAATAAGATTCGTTTTTTAAAAAATTTAAAGTAAGCCTAATGAGGGACTGTGGAAAAGGAGTGGAACAAGTTTAAAGATTTTTAAAAAAATTTTAAACAAAAAACTCCCCTCTTTTTTTAAAGATAAGTAAGGCGTGAGTGTCAAATATTTTATGAATTTAAAAATTGTTTACAAAAGTACTTGTACTTTGTAAAGATTAATGGATGTTGGTTTACATGAGCACTAGCACTTTGTTACCAAAAGAAATATAAACAGTCACGTGATTAGAACGAAGACTGTTTGAGTACTGTTTGAATTCAGAAATTGTTTACATAAGCACTTGCACTTTGTAACGATTACTGAATGTTGGTTTACAGTAGCACTTGCACTTTATTACCAAAGTAAATATAAACGGTCATGTGATTAAAACGAAGGCTGTTGGTAGTACTGTTTAAATTCAGAAATTGTTTGCATAAGCACTTGCACTTTGTAAGGATTATTGAATGTTAAGTTACAAAAGCACTTGCACTTTGAAACGTTTTACTTGTGTAGTAAATGATTGTTTTTTAGCACTAGCATAAAACAAAACACAATAATGAAGCCACTCCAAAATGGCGCCGCATTTGAATACAAATGAAACAGAGGTGAATGTATATGCCATTTCAAGCAGTCCCTTGTTGCTGTTTAAATGTTTTTTAAACCAATTACAAACGAAAAAGCAATGTCGTGAGCAAGGTAGCGTGAAGCTATCGAAACGCGTTGACAAAGCGTCTCGTTCGAATCAAGGAGACCCATTTGAAAAGAATCCTTTGGTGTGCAGCGTGATTTTTCTGGAGAGAAATAATCAGATATTTTATATATATATATATATATATATACACACACATACATACACACATATATATATATACACACATACATACACACATTATCTACTGGCGGTCGCCAGTAGATAGTTATAGTTAGGACCGTGTTTCCATAGGAAATCCGCAACATTCTATTTGGAATAACTTTGGCGCCGGTCGACGAATCCTCGCGAAATTTTCAAAACTAATGGGGCGCTACGCTCCGCTCCTACCCTGAAACTCTCGGGGGGATTCGTCAAGCAGGGGCTGAGAAAAAAGGGGGGTCCCAAAACGCGTTTTCCCCATGCATTTTCCCATGGGACCTTTAGTCCGAGCTACAGCCCGAACGGCTGAACAGAATTACTTGAAATTTGGCAGAGAGGTAGTCCTCAGGTCAAGGATGTGCCTTTTGTAGGTCTGGTGTAAATCTGTTCAGTAGGTCCTGAGAAAATAGCATTTAAATCAATATATATATCTGTAAGCGCGCTCCGTGCGCTTACCGTAAGCTTACCGTACGCGTACGGTGCCGTGCGCGAGCTCAATTCTGATTGGTGGTTACATGACTGTAAACATTCGAATCGGTCGAAATCAGGAAGTGTCGGCCGCCATTTTCTGTCTCTCGCACTGACAAACAAAGGTGGGGAACGTGAAAAGGGGGCAACAAAGAGAGTTGCAGACCCCCTAGTGTTTGTCAGGGGGTCCAAGAAGGACCCAAAAGTATGAAAAATACATTTAATAATTTTTAAAAAAAATCGCGGAGTGCGCGTACGGGAAGCTTACCGTACGCGCACGGGAAAAAAAAATAAAAAAAAAAATAAAGAAGTAACAAAAACATTTATTAAATAAATTAAAGAATCCACATGGGAGGAAAAAAACAAATGTTACTGTGTAAAAAAAGGGGACGCGCGCACGGCATGGACTGCGCAACGTGGGTGCTCGGTGCGCGAAGCGCACCGTGCGCCCACAGCGCGTGCACCGTGCGCGAAGCGCACCGTGCGCGCAGGGTGTGCGCACAGTGAAAAACCAGAAAAAAAAAAAAAAAAATACATAACTTAGCATTTAAAAAACCGTACAAATTCACTGAAAAAACCATAGGTTTCACACACGTTATCGTTAGGAATTATCATTTACAAAACCTTGCAAATTCACTAAAAAACCATAGGTTTCACACATGTTATAGTTAGCTGTACATTTCACTCGTAAAAATAGAACGTATCCTATTGCTAGACACTTTGAGAGATACCATCAAAGCAATCCTGAAGGGCTGAAGTACAGTTGTATAGCAGAAATCCCTAAAAAGAAACGAGGAGGAGACAGGGAGAAAGAACTTAGAAAATTAGAAACCTACTATATACTGGAATTTGATTGCAAAGAGCCCTATGGACTTAATGTGGATGAGGATCTGTTTACTTGTCTCTGAGAAAGAAAAATGGAAAATGACAAATGAAGAATGATAAATGAATAATGTATTGACATTTAGTGCAGTTAGAAGTCAGTCATTGCCCATTGAAGAAAGTGCCGTCAAAATAAGATTCGTTTTAAAAAAAATTTAAAGTAAGCCTAATGAGGGACTGTGGAAAAGGAGTGGAACAAGTTTAAAGATTTTTAAAAAACATTTTAAACAAAAAACTCCCCTCTTTTTTTAAAGATAAGTAAGGCGTGAGTGTCAAATATTTTATGAATTTAAAAATTGTTTACAAAAGTACTTGTACTTTGTAAAGATTAATGGATGTTGGTTTACATGAGCACTAGCACTTTGTTACCAAAAGAAATATAAACAGTCACGTGATTAGAACGAAGACTGTTTGAGTACTGTTTGAATTCAGAAATTGTTTACATAAGCACTTGCACTTTGTAACGATTACTGAATGTTGGTTTACAGTAGCACTTGCACTTTATTACCAAAGTAAATATAAACGGTCATGTGATTAAAACGAAGGCTGTTGGTAGTACTGTTTAAATTCAGAAATTGTTTGCATAAGCACTTGCACTTTGTAAGGATTATTGAATGTTAAGTTACAAAAGCACTTGCACTTTGAAACGTTTTACTTGTGTAGTAAATGATTGTTTTTTAGCACTAGCATAAAACAAAACACAATAATGAAGCCACTCCAAAATGGCGCCGCATTTGAATACAAATGAAACAAAGGTGAATGTATATGCCATTTCAAGCAGTCCCTTGTTGCTGTTTAAATGTTTTTTAAACAATTACAAACGAAAAAGCAATGTCGTGAGCAAGGTAGCGTGAAGCTATCGAAACGCGTTGACAAAGCGTCTCGTTCGAATCAAGGAGACCCGTTTGAAAAGAATCCTTTGGTGTGCAGCGTGATTTTTCTGGAGAGAAATAATCGGATATTTAATATATATATATATATATACACACACATACATACACACATATATATATATACATACATACATACACACATTATCTACTGGCGGTCGCCAGTAGATAGTTATAGTTAGGACCGTGTTTCCATAGGAAATCCGCAACATTCTATTTGGAATAACTTTGGCGCCGGTCGACAAATCCTCGCGAAATTTTCAAAACTAATGGGGCGCTACGCTCCGCTCCTACCCTGAAACTCTCGGGGGGATTCGTCAAGCGGGGGCTGAGAAAAAAGGGGGGTCCCAAAACGCGTTTTCCCCATGCATTTTCCCATGGGACCTTTAGTCCGAGCTACAGCCCGAACGGCTGAACAGAATTACTTGAAATTTGGCAGAGAGGTAGTCCTCAGGTCAAGGATGTGCCTTTTGTAGGTCTGGTGTAAATCTGTTCAGTAGGTCCTGAGAAAATAGCATTTAAATCAATATATATATCTGTAAGCGCGCTCCGTGCACTTACCGTAAGCTTACCGTACGCGTACGGTGCCGTGCGTGACCTCAATTCTGATTGGTGGTTACATGACTGTAAACATTCGAATCGGTCGAAATCAGGAAGTGTCGGCCGCCATTTTCTGTCTCTCGCACTGACAAACAAAGGTGGGGAACGTGAAAAGGGGGCAACAAAGAGAGTTGCAGACCCCCTAGTGTTTGTCAGGGGGTCCAAGAAGAACCCAAAAGTACGAAAAATACATTTAATAATTTTTTTAAAAAATCGCGGAGTGCGCGTACGGGAAGCTTACCGTACGCGCACGGGGAAAAAAAATAAAAAAATAAAATAAAGAAGTAACAAAAACATTTATTAAATAAATTAAAGAATCCACATGGGAGGAAAAAAACAAATGTTACTGTGTAAAAAAAGGGGACGCGCGCACGGCATGGACTGCGCAACGTGGGTGCTCGGTGCGCGAAGCGCACCGTGCGCCCACAGCGCGTGCACCGTGCGCGAAGCGCACCGTGCGCGCAGGGTGTGCGCACAGTGAAAAACCAGAAAAAAAATAAAAAATAAATACATAACTTAGCATTTAAAAAACCGTACAAATTCACTGAAAAAACCATAGGTTTCACACACGTTATAGTTAGGAATTATCATTTACAAAACCTTGCAAATTCACTTAAAAAACCATAGGTTTCACACATGTTATAGTTAGCTGTACATTTCACTCGTAAAAAACCAATGAAATTCCACGTTATAGTTAGATCAGGTAACTATAACTTGCGCGACCGCAATCCACAATGTGTAATTTCAGATGTCATCATTGATGTCATGAGTGATGTCACTGACCATGTCATGAGTGATGTAATATGTGACGTCATCAGCAGTTTATTGTGGGCGCGCAAGTTATAGTTACCTGATCTAACTATAACGTGGAATTTCATTGGTTTTTTACGACTGAAATGTACAGCTAACTATAACATGTGTGAAACCTATGGTTTTTTAAGTGAATATATATATATACACACATACATATATACACATATATATATTCACTTAAAAAACCATAGGTTTCACACATGTTATAGTTAGGTGGATATTTCACTCGTAAAAAACCAATGAAATTCCCCCGTTATAGTTAGTTCAGATAACTACAACTCGCGCGCCCGCAATCCACTGCTCATGACGTCACATATAACATCACTCATGACATGGTCAGTGGCATCACTCATGACATCACTGATGACATCATCCTTGTGATAGAGTGGCGGTCGCACGAGTTATAGTTATCTGAACTAACTATAACGGGGGAATTTCATTGTTTTTTTACGAGTGAAATATCCACCTAACTATAACATGTGTGAAACCTATGGTTTTTTAAGTGAATTTGCAAGGTTTTTTAAATGCTAATTCCTAACTATAACGTGTGTGAAACCTATGGTTTTTTCAGTGAATTTGTACGGTTTTTTAAATGCTAATTTATTTATGTATTATTATTTTTTTTATATATTTATTTTACAATAAACTACGTATTACATTTTTAAAAAATAATTTGGGGGGTTTTTCACCGTGCGCGCACCCCGCGTTTTTTTAATTAAATTTTTTTTTCTGCCTTCGGGGTCCTTCAGGGACCCCCTGACAAAGGCTAGGGGGTCAGGAACTCTCTACCCTGCCCCCTTTTTACGTTCGCCACCTTCCTTTTTCACTTTCGCACTGAAAACAAACAAAATGGCGGCCGACACTTCCTGATTTCGACCGATTCGAATGTTGACTAACATGTAACCACCAATCAGAATTACGCTTGCGCACGTTAGGGTGCTCGCACGGTGCGCGCTTATAGATATTTATAAGCGTTTAAATGCTATTTTCTCAGGAACTACTGAACAGATTGACACCAGACCTGCAAAAGGCACTTCCCTGACCTGAGGACTACCTCTCTGCCAAATTTCAAGTAATTCTGTTCAGCAGTTCGGGCTGTACCCTTGACTAAAGGTCCTATGGAAAAATGCATGGGGAAAACGCGCTTTTTTCTCGGCCCCCGCTTGACGAATCACCCCGAGACTTTTAGGGTAGGAGCTGAACGGAGTGCCCCATTAGTTTTGAAAATTTCGCGAGGATTCGTCAACCGGCGCCAAAGTTATTCAAAATAGAATTTTCAAATTTCCTATGGAAACTCGGTCCTAACTATAACTATCTACTGGCGACCGCCAGTAGATAATAAACATACATACATATATATATATATATATATATAGAATCCAATCCCACTTTTCACTGAAAAACGAGTCCTACACATGCTCAGTGCTGACAGCTAGATTTATTTCCAGAATTCAAGCGCTCAGGGTGAAAATGTTGATTGAAACGCTAGGCAGACGCGTTTCAGCCTGATGGCTTTCTTCAGTGCCTGTTCCATCAAGCGATGTGATTTCACCTGGGGGCTGGTTTAAAAAAGGTTCACAGTTCACTCTGATTGGAGAAAAATGTTAGCCCAGCCTCTGCAGTCACTGTTGCGCTGCCCCCATTCCTTGCCAGGTTTTCGTGCACTCAACAGAGAGTGAAAAATACAGTGATTTCCAACTCGAGGCCAAGTGCCTTCCCAGTCCTGCTGGCTGCGTTTTGCACAATGTCCCATTGAGGGAAAAAACTAAGGAAAAATCGTGCTGCCAGCACCTTAACGCAGCAAAATGCTGCATCCTCTCTCCCCATATGGTGTACAGACTCAGGTGAGTGTTCTTCCCATACAGGGGGGCGCCGCGCTGTAGTTTCATACAAAAACCAAAGGTGCAAGCCATGCAAGGAGCTCCAGAACGGGAGGGCGTGCGGAAAACTGTGCCTGCTGTACCGGTCAAAACATAGAATCCAATCCCACTTTTCACTGAAAAACGGGTCCGACACCTGCTCAGTGCTGACAGCTAGATTTATATATACATACAGTATCTACTGGCAGTCGCCAGTAGGTAGATATAGTTAGGACCTATTTTCCATAGGAAATCCGCAACATTCTATTTGGAATAACGTTGGCGCCGATTGACAAATCTTCACAAAATTTTCCAAACTTTTGGCCAGCTCCGGTCCACTCCTATCCTGAAAATTTCACGTTGATTCGTCAAGCGGGGGCCGAGAAAAAAGGGGGGTCCCAAAACGCGTTTTCCCCATGCATTTTCCCATAGGAACTTTAGCCGCAGCTACAGCCCGAACTGCTGAACGGAATTACACCAAATTTGGCAAAGAGTTAGTCCTCAGTTCAGACTCGTGCCTTTTCCTTAAAGGGTGTAAATCCGTTCTGTAGTTCCTGAGAAAATTACAGTTAAAAGTACATATATATCTATGGCCTCAGAGGATTCGTGCACCTTCCCGATCACGAACTGAATTTTAATTGGCTGCCAATACTCGGAATCAGGAAGTGTTGGCAGCCATCTTGTGCCTCGGTAGAACCGAGGCACAAGAAACCCCCCAAAAAACGATGCAATACGCGAAAGGGGAGCAGGGTAGAAACACCCTGACCCCCTAGGCCTGCTCAGGGGGTCCCACAAAGACCCCCAAGGCCAACATTTTGGTTTTTTTTTTTAAACAGGAGGATGCGCGCTGGATGCGCGCATCCTGTCGATAGAAAAAAAAATTCAGCGAGGCCTCCCGCGCTGAATATGCTAATGTGCCCCCGGGGGGGCCGAATCATGGGGGCATAATAAAAAAATACGTGTGGGGGGTCCCAATCCCCCCACACAGCCCCGGGGAACGCCACCTCCGGGGCTCTAACATAGTATAGGCAGGGGGGCTCACGCCCCCCCCGCAGCCCCAGGGACCGCCACCCCCGGGGCTTCTTTAAAATGGGTGGGGGGGCTCTCAGGCCCCCCAACCTGTGGACAGCCACCCCCCGGGGCAACTTGAAAATGTGGGAGGGGGGCCACGTGGCCCCCCTCCTGCGGCCTTGTATAGGCCCTGGGGACCGCCACCCCCCAAGGCCGGCTCCTGCAGTGTCCCGGGGTGCCCACCCTGGGACACTGCTGTTTGCAATGGCAGGGCGGGATCAGTGATGTCATTTGAGATGTCATCAGTGATGTCACTGACCATGTCATGAATGATGTAATATGTGACATCGTCAGCAGTGGATTGCGGACGCGCACGATGTAGTTAGTACAACAAACTATATCGGAAGAATTTCAATGGTTTTGTTCGAGTGAAATGTCCAGATAACTATAACACCCCTAAAACCTATTGTTTTTTCAGTGAATTTTAAGGTTTTTTAAATGCTAATTCCTAACTATATCAGGCCCGAAACCTATGGTTTTTTCAGTGAATTTCAAAGGTTTTTTAAATGCTAGTTCCTAACTATATCAGGCCTGAAACCTATGGTTTTTTCAGTGAATATATATATATATATATATATATATATATATATATATATATATATATATATATATTCACTGAAAAAAACAGTGAATATATATATATATATATATATATATATATTCGTCCAAAGTTGCTCTGCATTGAAAGCGCACTCGTGCCACAGCCGACTTCAGGCAAAGTCTTTATTTCCAGAATGGCAAAGTAAGCATTTGACATCATAACAGCCACCTGACGCGTTTCGGAATTGCTCCCTTAATCATAGGTTTTGCTGGCTGACTCGCACTGCTACTGCACACAATTTAAATATTAGCCCTCCAATGAGCTTGCGTGTAGCGTCCCAATGCCTGCTGGGAAAGTGAGTGTGTCCATAGCCTACATGAATTAATACAATAACGACCCTGTATGGGCCGCAAAGTGCTTCTTTACCAGATATTCAAAACAAAGCTGTGACTCCAAATCAGGGCATCCATGAATATCGTGCCCCTTGGCCCCACTGCAATCCTCGGGTGGTGCGCTTTCCACGACCGTAGCCGCCGTGAATAAATTCGTCCAAAGTTGCTCTGCATTGAAAGCGCACTCGTGCCACAGCCGACTTCAGGCAAAGTCTTTATTTCCAGAATGGCAAAGTAAGCATTTGACATCATAACAGCCACCTGACGCGTTTCGGAATTGCTCCCTGTTGGAAACAGCCCCACTCCCACTCCGCAGGGTGGTGGCGGACCTTCCCAACACAATGGGGTAGCTTGGCTCGAGTGGTCAGGAAACAGGCGCCGTGCTAAGCATACAATATACCCATACAATAACCATGCGTGCATCCGTTCCAAAAACGACTCTACACCGTAAAAATTATGAAAATATTCTTTCTTTATCTTTTTCTCTTAGTTGCTGATTGGAAAAATAAATAGGTCAATCACAATATACAAGTTTCAATTAGTGCAGGTCAAATAAATATTGGCTGTTTGATGAAATAAATAGGGGTGATCATAAATAACAGGGCATAAATACAAGTGCAATATATACAGACAATTAAATACTTTGAGGCAATAAATACTGTACCAATAAATATTGTACACCATCAAGTCCTGTGGACCTATAAATATAGTGCAGCAATAAATAGGTCAAAATTCAATAAATACAGTACCCCCAATAAATAATTAAAAGTATACAGCAACCCTCATATAATCAGATGACACTTCAATTCTTATGGGCTGATTTGGCCTAGGCACAGCTTGTAGGGTTGTGGAAGGCTTGAGGGGGGCTACTCCCTGGCTGGGACAAGGCTGAGGCCTAAACTGAGGTAGATCAAAGGGGGGAATACCAGTGCCCTGGCTTTCTCTCTCCACACAACCTCTCTAGGTTAGTCCCAGTTCACCCCAGGCACAGTCAGGTTGGTTTCAGCACCTCCCTAGCCCCTTAGAGTAGTCTCTCAGGTCTCCACAGGGCCTTAGGCGCCCTCTACTCCACTTACTGCCCTTTTTCTGATGTTCCGACGCCGCTGGAGTCGTGTCGACGCCGTGAGGCGGTTCCGGTTCGGTCTCGGCGGCCTCGGCACAATGTCAGTTCTTTGGCGACGCCGGTAGGCGGTTCCGGTCCGATGTCGGTGGCCTCGGTTCGATCTCGACCTCCGATTCGACGGCGTCGGGCAGTCTCTTCACGATGTCGACTTCGGGCGGCTCCGGTCCGATGGCGCTCTCGGCTCCGATGACGTCGGCCGGCCTGGCCTCGATGTCGACTTCCGGCGACTCCGGGGTGCGATCCTCACCCCCGACCTCCGGTGCTCCTCCACACAGGTTCCGGGCGACTCCGGAGTGCGATCCTCACTCCCGACCTCCGGTGCTCCTCTTCCTCGGTCTCCGACGACTCCGGAGGGCGGACTTCACTCCTCCGATGACGCCGCTCGCTCGACCTCGGTTCACTCCCTCCTCGACCTCTGGTATTCCTCACGACCTCCGTCGGCGCCCTCTCACGACCTCAGGCGGCTCCGGGTACGACGTCTGCTACTTCAGTCAGCGCCGCTTCTCCACCTCGGGCTCCAGGTCTCAGGCTACTCGACGCCGGACTCCAGGGAAACCAGTTTCCAGGTCAGGATCTTGCTGCTTTCTTGGTTCTAAGGCCTGTTCCTGCTGTCCAGGTCCTTAGGATAAGTTTCTTCTGTCTTCTTCCCACACAGGGCTATAGGCTGGGATCCATCAGTAGGGACAAGTATCAAGGGTGGGTTTATGGACCCCACTCCAGGCACAAGTTTCCACCCCTGCTGCTTCACTCCTTCCTCCTTCACTGTTGTGCTCCTCTCTCTTCACCAGTCAGGTGCCAACTGCCAGCTCCAACTGCCAACTGCCTCTCTTATCCTCCCAACATTCTAAACCGCCTCCAACGGTCACAGGGTTCTGGAAGCTCCTGGAATGTTCTGGAAGGTGCTGGTAGGTTCCAGTGGATGCTGGTGATGTCACAGGTGGCCACCATTTTGTGCTTCAGGCCCTCAGACAGAAGTTTCAGGGGTAGCTAAAATGGTTCCCTGAATCTGTAGCAACACGAAAAAGTCTGGTGGTTCCCAAAAAGGAAAAATTCAAACAGGGTTTGGAGGCAAAAGTGGGACAAAATAAATAATGATGAGGAGGGACCACCCAAAGGGCTGACAGGTCTAACACGCGTCCCCCCCAGCTGAAAGTGGGGAGAGCTACCCAACCCCTTGGGAGTTCTCATCACTAAGGCGGAAGTACCTTGAGAGACCGTCTGCATTGGCGTGGTCCACTCCAGGCCGATGTTCCACCTGAAAGTCCATCCCCTGTAGGGAAATAGACCACCTCAACAACTTGGGATTCTCCCCCTTCATTTGCATCAGCCAACGAAGGGGTCTGTGGTCGGTCTGAACGAGGAAGTGCGATCCAAACAGGTATGGCCGCAACTTCTTCAGAGCCCATACCACTGCAAAGGCTTCGCGCTCTATTGCACTCCACTTCTGTTCCCTGGGAAGTAGTCTCCGGGATAGGAAGACCACGGGTTGATCCAGACCCTCTTCGTTGAGTTGCGATAACACTGCCCCAATGCCATGTTCTGATGCATCTGTCTGGACAATGAACTTCTTGGAAAAGTCTGGGGCCCTTAAGACCGGGGCCTCGCACATGGCTTTCTTCAATTTCTCAAAGGCTTGCTGACAAGCCTCCGTCCAGACTACCCGTCGAGGTTGTTTCTTGGACGTGAGCTCCGTGAGAGGGGCTACGATGGTACCGTACCCCTTCACGAAGCGGCGATAGTATCCCGTGAGGCCCAAAAATGCTCGGACCTCAGTCTGTGTCTTGGGGGGTTCCCAGGCCATGATGGCCTCGATCTTCGCCTGGAGGGGTTGCACCGTTCCCCTACCCACCAAGTGTCCAAGGTACACTACCGACCCCTGCCCGATCTGGCACTTGCTGGCCTTGATCGTCAATCCAGCTTGTCTCAGGGCCTGGAGAACAGCTTGCAGGTGATGCAAGTGATCCTCCCAGCTGCTACTGAAGACGGCTATGTCATCCAGATAAGCAGCAGAGAAACTCTCCATTCCGGTGAGGATCTGGTTTACCAGGCGCTGAAACGTGGCAGGTGCGTTCTTGAGCCCAAAGGGCATCACACAGAACTGGTAGTGGCCATTGGGCGTGGAGAAGGCTGACCTTTCCCTTGCTCCATCAGTCAAAGAGATCTGCCAGTACCCCGAAGTAAGGTCAAAGGTACTCAGATATTGGGCAGCTCCCAGCCGGTCAATTAATTCATCCGCCCTAGGGATCGGATGTGCATCAGTCTTTGTCACTGAATTCAGTCCCCGGTAGTCCACACAGAACCTCAGTTCTGGTTGGGCACCCGGTGGTGCAGCTTTCGGTACTAACACCACCGGACTAGACCAGGGGCTGCTAGAAGGTTCAATCACTCCTAGCTCCAGCATCTTAGTGACTTCACTATGAATGCTGGCCTTCACCTTGTCTGACATCCGGTAGATCTTGGACTTCACAGGTGGGCTGTCTCCTGTGTCCACGTCATGGACGCACAGGTGAGTCCTACCCGGGACAAGGGAGAACAATGAAGAGTACTGCCCCAGGACCTGGCGACAGTCCTCCTGCTGTTCAGGAGTTAGAGATGGGGAGAGAATCACTCCCTCCACCGACCCATCCTTCTCTTGAGACGCAAACAGATCAGGGAGAGGCTCGCTTTCCACGTCCTCTCCTCCGTCAGTCACCATCATCAAGATGACTTCGGGCCTCTCGTGGTGGGGTTTGAGGCGGTTGGCATGCAGCACCCGCAGGGGCTGACGAGGGGTCTTCAGGTCCACCAAGTAGGTAGCCTTACCCTTCTTCTCCAACACCTCAAAGGGTCCTGACCAGCGATCCTGGAGGGCACTAAGCTCTCCGGGTTCGATCACCCACACCTTCTGGCCAGGCTCCAACTCCACCGGGTGAGCGTTGTGGTCATACCACGCCTTCATTACTGCTTGGCTGGCTTCCAGGTTGTCAGAAGCTTGCTTCCACAACTTAGCCATTTGGCTCCGGAAGGCCAGCATGTAGCTCACCACATCCTGGGGGAGCTTCCTGGAAGTTCTTTCCCATCCGTCTCTCACCAGGTTAAGAGGTCCACGTACAGGGTGCCCATACAGAAGCTCGAAGGGGCTGAAGCCCACTCCCTTCTGTGGCACTTCCCTGTAGGAAAAAAGTAAACAGGGTAGGAGGACGTCCCATTTCCTCCGCAGGCTTTCAGGCAGACTTCTGATCATGCCCTTCAAGGTTTTGTTAAACCTCTCCACCAGACCATTGGTCTGGGGGTGGTAAGGAGTGGTGAACCGGTATGTCACTCCACACTCCTTCCACATTGCCCGCATATACGCTGACATGAAGTTGGTCCCCCTGTCGGACACAACTTCCTTGGGAAAACCCACTCGGGTAAAGATTCCCATCAGGGCCCTAGCCACAACAGGTGCTGTTATGGTCCTCAGAGGTATTGCCTCTGGGTACCGTGTGGCATGATCCACCAGAACTAGGATAAACCTGTGACCAGCTGATGTTGGTGGATCTAACGGACCCACAACGTCGATGCCCACCCTTTCAAAGGGGGTGCTAACGACAGGAAGTGGTTCCAGGGGAGCTTTCAGCTTCACCCCTGTTTTCCCACTGGCTTGGCAAGACACACATGTCCGGCAGTAGGTATCGGACGACACTTTCATCTGAGGCCAATAAAAGTGTGGGACAAGACGGGCGAAGGTCTTGTCTTGCCCCAGGTGTCCTGCCAAGGGGATCTCGTGAGCCAACTCTAAAAGGAAGGCTCGATAACGTTGAGGAACTACCAAGGCTCGTGACGATCCATGTAGGGGTGCCTTGGGTTCACTGTAGAGGAGGCCATCCTCCCAGTAAACACTGTAGTTCCCTTCAACGTTCCCTGCTGCCTGGGCTTCGGCCTGTCGCCTCAGCCCCTCAAGGGTAGGGCACTCCCTCTGGCCCTGGCAGAATTCCTCCCTGGACGGGCCTCCCTCCACGTGCCACTCGGCCGGGATGGGTAAGTCCTCCAGGTTGGTAACGTCCCCCTCCGCAGACTCCTGGCCCACCACCTCCGGTGGCCTATCCGTCCTACGGGGTGGAGACGCCGAGGCAGGCTCCTCCTGTCCTCGGTTCTTCCCTTGACTGGCAGCTGGCTGGGCCTTTGTTCCAGGCTCCAGCCGGAATGAACTCCCTCTTCGGGTAGTCGCGGACCTTGTGCTAACACAGGCCCAGTCAGGTGTACCCAGCATCTCGGTGTGAGTCCGGTATTCCACCTCCTTCCAAGCGTTGTGCTCCATGTCATTGCCCAGCAGACAATCGACTGGCACGGCAGGGCTTACGGCAACTCGAAGTGAACCTGCAACCCCCCCCCATTCAAAGGGAACCTCGGCCACGGGATAGTGACCTGTTCTGCCGTCAGCCATCGCGGCTGGGTGGAGTACATCGGGAATTACCTGCTCTGGAGACACCAGCTGGCTACGCACCATAGTCATACTGGCTCCTGTGTCTCTCAGAGCCTCCCCTCTTTGGCCGTTGATGGTGATCCACTGCCCATACTTTGCGGTATTTGCGGGCACCTGGATCTTAGGAACCATCTCCCGTTCTCCCAGGGACACTAAAGTGACACCCGCCCACTCCCTTCCCTTAGTTAAGGGCATCTCCTCCCCGAGCACTACACTAGCTACTCCGGGGGGCTTTCCTCCAGTGGGAGGGGGTGATCGTTTCTGACACTTCGGATCTCCTTTATAGTGTCCAACGCCACCGCACTCGTAGCAATGGACAACCCTTGGCTGCTGACTCTGGCCAGGATTAGGGTTTCTGGGTGGGTTAGCCTTAGAGGTGAATCCTGTTCCCTTCCCTTGGAAGTTATTTTGGGGGCCTTTGGAGAACTCCTTTTTCTTTTCCCCTCCTTCTTTCTTCTGGGGGGCGCCCTGTCCGGCCTTTTGAGTATCCCCTCCAGTCCCCCTTGTGGACACCCGGGTACTAGCCCAAATGTCCGCCTCCTCAGCAAGCTTCCGGGGGCTGGTCAGCTTGCTATCCACCAGGTGTTGCCGCAGTTCAGGGAAACATTTCTCGAGTAGGTGTTCCTTCAGTACTAGGTCAAACAGCTCCTCGTAGTTCCTTACTTCACTGCCCTGAATCCAACCTTCCAGTGCCTTCTTTGCATAGTCCAGGAAGTCCACCCAATTCTGTGTGCCCAGTTTGTGACTACCCCTGAACTTCTGTCTGTACTTTTCAGGTGTTAGTCCAAACTTTCTGATGAGCGCCAGTTTCATGGTGGGGTAGTGGGTCTGCTCATCCTCTTCGAGGGCCAATAAAGCATCCCTACCAGCTGGAGGCATGTACCTATACAATCCTCCTCCCCAATACTTCACTGGAACCCCATGGGCCCTCAACGAGACCTCATAGGCTGCTAGCCACTTGGCGATGTCGTCACCCGCCCCATAGCTAGCTACTATGTCCTTTGGCAGGTAAGGTTTGGATTCCCTGGTGATTTCTTGGTCTTTGCTGCCACCATTAGGAACAGTTGGTGCCCCAATTCTTAAGATCTGAAGCTCTATCTCTTTCAGTCTTATCTCATGAGCCATCCTCTCTTTCTCCGTCTCATGAGCCAACCTCTGTTCCTCCTTCTCCTTCTCCAGCTTTGCTAAATCCCATGTGAGCTGTCTTTTCTCTCTCCGATCTGCTAACTCCACGCTGGATAAGCCCCCGCTAGAGACAGTGCTGCCCTTCCTAGAAAGTGTCCTGGGCCCTGCTGACAGGTTCCCCACCTCAGGTTGGTACATCTCAGCCCCCTCGGGGTCAGGCTCTCCATCCCTGTCTTCCTCCTCAGCCTTGCTTTCTCGGCGTGCCTCCCCCCAAGCCCTTAAGCTGGTTTGGAGTGCACCCTTCTTTGCTCCTGGGGGACAGTACACCCCCTCCCGCTGGCAAAACTCCCTGAGTTGGGCCACAGTGTACGTTTCTAAATCTTCCAGTACAAACTCCATCTTGCCCACTCAGGTTAGAGGACAGGTTTTGTGCAGTAACAATGTAGGGTGGTACCTTTAGTAATACCTCCTCCCACCACCAGAGTAAATTTGGAAAAAACAAAAACCCACAATTAGGAAGGCCGCTGTGAGAAAACTCCCGGTGTAGGCCTATGGACTACCCACAGTTATTGTTGAGTATATGTAGGCACAGCTCTATCCCACCACTGAACACCAATTTATGTTGGAAACAGCCCCACTCCCACTCCGCAGGGTGGTGGCGGACCTTCCCAACACAATGGGGTAGCTTGGCTCGAGTGGTCAGGAAACAGGCGCCGTGCTAAGCATACAATATACCCATACAATAACCATGCGTGCATCCGTTCCAAAAACGACTCTACACCGTAAAAATTATGAAAATATTCTTTCTTTATCTTTTTCTCTTAGTTGCTGATTGGAAAAATAAATAGGTCAATCACAATATACAAGTTTCAATTAGTGCAGGTCAAATAAATATTGGCTGTTTGATGAAATAAATAGGGGTGATCATAAATAACAGGGCATAAATACAAGTGCAATATATACAGACAATTAAATACTTTGAGGCAATAAATACTGTACCAATAAATATTGTACACCATCAAGTCCTGTGGACCTATAAATATAGTGCAGCAATAAATAGGTCAAAATTCAATAAATACAGTACCCCCAATAAATAATTAAAAGTATACAGCAACCCTCATATAATCAGATGACACTTCAATTCTTATGGGCTGATTTGGCCTAGGCACAGCTTGTAGGGTTGTGGAAGGCTTGAGGGGGGCTACTCCCTGGCTGGGACAAGGCTGAGGCCTAAACTGAGGTAGATCAAAGGGGGGAATACCAGTGCCCTGGCTTTCTCTCTCCACACAACCTCTCTAGGTTAGTCCCAGTTCACCCCAGGCACAGTCAGGTTGGTTTCAGCACCTCCCTAGCCCCTTAGAGTAGTCTCTCAGGTCTCCACAGGGCCTTAGGCGACCTCTACTCCACTTACTGCCCTTTTTCTGATGTTCCGACGCCGCTGGAGTCGTGTCGACGCCGTGAGGCGGTTCCGGTTCGGTCTCGGCGGCCTCGGCACAATGTCAGTTCTTTGGCGACGCCGGTAGGCGGTTCCGGTCCGATGTCGGTGGCCTCGGTTCGATCTCGACCTCCGATTCGACGGCGTCGGGCAGTCTCTTCACGATGTCGACTTCGGGCGGCTCCGGTCCGATGGCGCTCTCGGCTCCGATGACGTCGGCCGGCCTGGCCTCGATGTCGACTTCCGGCGACTCCGGGGTGCGATCCTCACCCCCGACCTCCGGTGCTCCTCCACACAGGTTCCGGGCGACTCCGGAGTGCGATCCTCACTCCCGACCTCCGGTGCTCCTCTTCCTCGGTCTCCGACGACTCCGGAGGGCGGACTTCACTCCTCCGATGACGCCGCTCGCTCGACCTCGGTTCACTCCCTCCTCGACCTCTGGTATTCCTCACGACCTCCGTCGGCGCCCTCTCACGACCTCAGGCGGCTCCGGGTACGACGTCTGCTACTTCAGTCAGCGCCGCTTCTCCACCTCGGGCTCCAGGTCTCAGGCTACTCGACGCCGGACTCCAGGGAAACCAGTTTCCAGGTCAGGATCTTGCTGCTTTCTTGGTTCTAAGGCCTGTTCCTGCTGTCCAGGTCCTTAGGATAAGTTTCTTCTGTCTTCTTCCCACACAGGGCTATAGGCTGGGATCCATCAGTAGGGACAAGTATCAAGGGTGGGTTTATGGACCCCACTCCAGGCACAAGTTTCCACCCCTGCTGCTTCACTCCTTCCTCCTTCACTGTTGTGCTCCTCTCTCTTCACCAGTCAGGTGCCAACTGCCAGCTCCAACTGCCAACTGCCTCTCTTATCCTCCCAACATTCTAAACCGCCTCCAACGGTCACAGGGTTCTGGAAGCTCCTGGAATGTTCTGGAAGGTGCTGGTAGGTTCCAGTGGATGCTGGTGATGTCACAGGTGGCCACCATTTTGTGCTTCAGGCCCTCAGACAGAAGTTTCAGGGGTAGCTAAAATGGTTCCCTGAATCTGTAGCAACACGAAAAAGTCTGGTGGTTCCCAAAAAGGAAAAATTCAAACAGGGTTTGGAGGCAAAAGTGGGACAAAATAAATAATGATGAGGAGGGACCACCCAAAGGGCTGACAGGTCTAACACTCCCTTAATCATAGGTTTTGCTGGCTGACTCGCACTGCTACTGCACACAATTTAAATATTAGCCCTCCAATGAGCTTGCGTGTAGCGTCCCAATGCCTGCTGGGAAAGTGAGTGTGTCCATAGCCTACATGAATTAATACAATAACGACCCTGTATGGGCCGCAAAGTGCTTCTTTACCAAATATTCAAAACAAAGCTGTGACTCCAAATCAGGGCATCCATGAATATCGTGCCCCTTGGCCCCACTGCAATCCTCGGGTGGTGCGCTTTCCACGACCGTAGCCGCCGTGAATAAATTCGTCCAAAGTTGCTCTGCATTGAAAGCGCACTCGTGCCACAGCCGACTTCAGGCAAAGTCTTTATTTCCAGAATGGCAAAGTAAGCATTTGACATCATAACAGCCACCTGACGCGTTTCGGAATTGCTCCCTTAATCATAGGTTTTGCTGGCTGACTCGCACTGCTACTGCACACAATTTAAATATTAGCCCTCCAATGAGCTTGCGTGTAGCGTCCCAATGCCTGCTGGGAAAGTGAGTGTGTCCATAGCCTACATGAATTAATACAATAACGACCCTGTATGGGCCGCAAAGTGCTTCTTTACCAGATATTCAAAACAAAGCTGTGACTCCAAATCAGGGCATCCATGAATATCGTGCCCCTTGGCCCCACTGCAATCCTCGGGTGGTGCGCTTTCCACGACCGTAGCCGCCGTGAATAAATTCGTCCAAAGTTGCTCTGCATTGAAAGCGCACTCGTGCCACAGCCGACTTCAGGCAAAGTCTTTATTTCCAGAATGGCAAAGTAAGCATTTGACATCATAACAGCCACCTGACGCGTTTCGGAATTGCTCCCTTAATCATAGGTTTTGCTGGCTGACTCGCACTGCTACTGCACACAATTTAAATATTAGCCCTCCAATGAGCTTGCGTGTAGCGTCCCAATGCCTGCTGGGAAAGTGAGTGTGTCCATAGCCTACATGAATTAATACAATAACGACCCTGTATGGGCCGCAAAGTGCTTCTTTACCAGATATTCAAAACAAAGCTGTGACTCCAAATCAGGGCATCCATGAATATCGTGCCCCTTGGCCCCACTGCAATCCTCGGGTGGTGCGCTTTCCACGACCGTAGCCGCCGTGAATAAATTCGTCCAAAGTTGCTCTGCATTGAAAGCGCACTCGTGCCACAGCCGACTTCAGGCAAAGTCTTTATTTCCAGAATGGCAAAGTAAGCATTTGACATCATAACAGCCACCTGACGCGTTTCGGAATTGCTCCCTTAATCATAGGTTTTGCTGGCTGACTCGCACTGCTACTGCACACAATTTAAATATTAGCCCTCCAATGAGCTTGCGTGTAGCGTCCCAATGCCTGCTGGGAAAGTGAGTGTGTCCATAGCCTACATGAATTAATACAATAACGACCCTGTATGGGCCGCAAAGTGCTTCTTTACCAGATATTCAAAACAAAGCTGTGACTCCAAATCAGGGCATCCATGAATATCGTGCCCCTTGGCCCCACTGCAATCCTCGGGTGGTGCGCTTTCCACGACCGTAGCCGCCGTGAATAAATTCGTCCAAAGTTGCTCTGCATTGAAAGCGCACTCGTGCCACAGCCGACTTCAGGCAAAGTCTTTATTTCCAGAATGGCAAAGTAAGCATTTGACATCATAACAGCCACCTGACGCGTTTCGGAATTGCTCCCTTAATCATAGGTTTTGCTGGCTGACTCGCACTGCTACTGCACACAATTTAAATATTAGCCCTCCAATGAGCTTGCGTGTAGCGTCCCAATGCCTGCTGGGAAAGTGAGTGTGTCCATAGCCTACATGAATTAATACAATAACGACCCTGTATGGGCCGCAAAGTGCTTCTTTACCAGATATTCAAAACAAAGCTGTGACTCCAAATCAGGGCATCCATGAATATCGTGCCCCTTGGCCCCACTGCAATCCTCGGGTGGTGCGCTTTCCACGACCGTAGCCGCCGTGAATAAATTCGTCCAAAGTTGCTCTGCATTGAAAGCGCACTCGTGCCACAGCCGACTTCAGGCAAAGTCTTTATTTCCAGAATGGCAAAGTAAGCATTTGACATCATAACAGCCACCTGACGCGTTTCGGAATTGCTCCCTTAATCATAGGTTTTGCTGGCTGACTCGCACTGCTACTGTACACAATTTAAATATTAGCCCTCCAATGAGCTTGCGTGTAGCGTCCCAATGCCTGCTGGGAAAGTGAGTGTGTCCATAGCCTACATGAATTAATACAATAACGACCCTGTATGGGCCGCAAAGTGCTTCTTTACCAGATATTCAAAACAAAGCTGTGACTCCAAATCAGGGCATCCATGAATATCGTGCCCCTTGGCCCCACTGCAATCCTCGGGTGGTGCGCTTTCCACGACCGTAGCCGCCGTGAATAAATTCGTCCAAAGTTGCTCTGCATTGAAAGCGCACTCGTGCCACAGCCGACTTCAGGCAAAGTCTTTATTTCCAGAATGGCAAAGTAAGCATTTGACATCATAACAGCCACCTGACGCGTTTCGGAATTGCTCCCTTAATCATAGGTTTTGCTGGCTGACTCGCACTGCTACTGCACACAATTTAAATACAGGGTCGTTATTGTATTAATTCATGTAGGCTATGATTAAGGGAGCAATTCCGAAACCCTCCCACTGCCCTCCATAGTCTGTTGTGCTGCCACGGCCCTTCCTGCCTGCTCAGTGTGGTTAAATTGTTGCCTTTGCACCCACCTACCTGCCTTCAATTTTCAGAGTCCGTGCCCCTGGCCTCTGCCTCTCAACAGTATCCTAATGAACAACTAGATTGCTAACATTGTATATTTATTACAAAAGTGTGAAACGCCTGACGTCATCTTGATGTAATCAAAACTGTAATACCTAGAGCATTTCCTTTAGAAATTACATATATGAGAGGGTCTTATTGGCATCAAAATTATGGTTAGTGCTCTAAAAGACTAAAATAAGGACATATTTTCTGAGTTTTCAAATAGTGACAAAGCACTTTTAAATTATTTGTTATCTTTATGTTTTTCTATCCAGTTGACCACTTGATTAAATGTTGCACTTAGGGGAGAGGATGTGGTGTTACTTCCAGAACTGCAGACTTTGCAACTGGGGAACCAGGTTGGAATTTCTGCTTCAGCTCGACATTCTGTGATTCTGGTCAAATCACTTAATCTCCCTATGTCTACAACCAAAATGAATTTGATCTTGAGTGATGTAACCAATGCTCATGTAAAGCACTCCAATACCTGACAAGTCTGTACTATATAAAACTGCAAATACACAAAAAATAAGTGTTTTGCACACTTCTGTCATTGGGCTACATGTGGGCTACATCTGGGTGATATTTGTGCTGCATTTGGGCTCTTTTGTCTCTGGTGGCCATCTTGGGAGATTTATTTGTTATGAAGTTTCCTAATTTCCTCATTTACTGCAGTCTCCTCAGTAGGAAATACTTTCAGTTTTTACTTTGGTTCCATCAAGAAGGCATTCAGATGTGTCACACATTTGCCATAAATTCTGAATGTTAGCACTCTAGTTGCTCTTTAGATCACTGTAGTAAAGCTACTGCTCACCAGGGAAGTCTGCTGCTGGTATCCAAAGTGCATATTTCAGTCTGCATGTCAGAATTTTTTTATGAAATAGAAGAGGATTTGAGAAGTCAAAATGTGCCCTAATTTTTCTTTCTGCAGCACTAATCATACTTTCTATGGCAAAATGAACCCCCTCATTTTGTTCCTTTTTAAATTAAATGTTTTGAGAGTTACCACTTTATTCCAATGAAGATGGCTTCAGGTGTGCAATACGTTTGTCATAAGTAGGACTGTTAGCGCTCTAGTTGTTCTTTAGAACACTCTGGGACGCTGCAGTAGAACACAAAGGAATCAACTGACAGTCTCTGCCCTTGCTGGATGTACATGTTTTACTGAGAATGTCAGACTTCATTCTCACATGACTGAGAAAGATAATGTGAATTTACAGAAAATATGCTCTCAGTTTAGCTTATAGATCACTTTCCAAACCTCTGTGGGAAAAGCATGAGAAAATTGTTTTCTCTCAAACATGATTCATGATATCACAGCAGAAGGCTTTTTCACATGGTAAAATCACCTTAGAACACACCACAATTCCTAAAATGGGTATGGTACCATCAACAAATGATTTATAATGGAACTAAAGTCTTAAAACCTTCTATTAACTGCAATGCTTTTTAATGAGGTGCTATCATGTATATTGGTCCCAAGATGGCTGCCAACACTTCTTGGATGAAGTGCTGACAGCCAATCAGATCTCAGGATGAGATGTGTGGTTAGGCTCCGCCCACATATATATATGATTTTACTTTTGATTTTCTCAGGAACTACTGAACAGATTGACACGAGACCTGCAATAGGCACATCCCTGACCTGACCTCTCTGCCAAATTTCAAGTAATTCTGTTCAGCCGTTCGGGCTGTACCTTGGACTAAAGGTCCCTATGGAAAATTGCATGGGGAAAACGCGTTTTGGGACCCCCTTTTTAGGTCTCGCCTAGACAGCGCTTGCGCTGTCTCTCCGAGACATGCAGTATACACTTTAGTGTAGAAGCTTCATGGAAGCTCCACCCACTCTCCGCCCATCGATTCCATTGGTTTAGGTCAGTAAATGCTGCCTTCCCATTGGTATAAGGCTGGTTAGTCCCGCCTCGTGACGATTATGTCGTCATTTGTATCCTTCCAAGGCTACCGGCCCCTTTACTCACGGCACTTTTTTCTGGCCTGCAGCCTAATTACAACAGCGTGCACGCAATGACGTGCTCTCTTCCTGGACGGCTTTACGGAATGCAGAGGGCGAGCCTAACTGGAGCAGAGTAGAATTTGCATTTGCAATGCGTCGGTCTCGCGTTTGTGATCTGCATTAACCCTGCCTGGCAGCAAGTCGCCATGTCTGCCAGCGAGTCACCATATTCGGGGCTACTTTCCTCCGTCTTCTAAAGTTGTTTTGCGCTCACCTCCCTGAGAAGCAGCTTCTTGAAAATCGCTCTGCGCGGCCAGACTTGGGTTGCGGGCGGCCCCTCCGCGCCAGCACAGACTCCCCAAGTCCTGCCTGGTGCCCCCTCCCTCACCTGTGCTCCTCATCCAGGGGTAGATGCGTAGGCTGCTGCCTCCCTTCAGCTCCTGCTCCCGGCTCGGGTGCTCCTTGGCGCTGCCGCCCTGCTTCGAGGGGTCACCTGCCGGGCACATCATGGGCAGGTTCTGGTCAAAAGGAGAGCACTGCATGTTGAAGGATGCCTCCTCCAGGTCGTAGCTGGCCGGGTAGAGCCCCGGGGTGCTGTGGGGTTGCAGGCTGTTCCCATTGCTTTAAAGTCCCGAGATGTAAGCGCCCTACGAGGCCGGCGCATAAGCCCCCGGCCGCTGGGGGTTAGAGGCAAAGGCGCAAGAAGTTGCTCGGGGAAGACCCCGGACGGGAAGACAGACCCGGTAGCCTGGTATTTGGAGAACAGGACATTGGCATAATACAGGCATAATACAGTTAACTCATAATCCAGCCGGATGATTTGTGGGCCGGGACGTGTTGGTGTCAGTTTTACGAGGTACCGTGATATATTACGGAATTAAGAGTTCAGATTTACACCAAAAAGGACCCCCTTTTTCCTTCCGGACCATGTAACTCTGGGGCACGTGACCGGCCCGGGTCCAATCAGGGCTCAGCTTCCCACTGCTCCTGTAATGTTTTTTAGTTGCAGGCAAGCGCGTGAGCGTAACATTGACACAGTTGAAATGTCTTTTTTTCACTTTAAGGCAAACACGCATTTCGAAAAACTTCTAACGTTTGAGCTTATGCAGAGTGGGTTTCCAGGCACGTAATCTTGCATCCGGGAACACTAGGAGCCATGTAGGGATCCGGCATAGAATTAGCTTTTTTGTTCGCTGCCAGATGCACGTAGACACACTCACTGGCGACTCTGCAGACTGCAGTGCCGGATTGTTTTAAGCCTGACCCAAAGATGCCCGTCGTTAGCAATGTGGATCCTCCCTGATGCGGGACTGCACAGGCGCAGTGTACTGTGTGCTGCCTCCTCCCCCGCCAGCCCCACCTCCCCCTCCCAGGTGGCTATCAGAGGGATACACTCCGCCAATTAGAACGCGGCTTGTTTTGGCGCCGGCCTTGAAGGTGGTCAGTGCAAGAGCAGGCTGATACTGGTGTTCCCTCACAGCCACACAGACAGTCATGCCCCCCTCCCCCTTTACAGTTAAAGTGATCACAGTGGAGGTGTCTAGGAAGTCAAGGGGACGCAGCTGTTGACCGAAGGTGAGTAGATATCTGGGACAATGGAGACGAGAGCCGTGACGTAGATAGGCATACCTGGATGGCCGATCGGCAGTGCTGTGATGGGGTCCCTTAAAGCTTGCATCCGACTGTGAAGGTGAGAGGACTATGCGAGAGCTACGGCTCCTGATGCTTGATCCCGGCTGGGGGTTAGTAGTCTGAGATGCGCAGCTCCCCACGAGAAGCTGGGGGCCGCAGACGCTGCTCCGGACCGGGGTTGTTTCACTGTATTCCCCTCTGGCGGTGCAACCGTCATGTCGAGACAATCAACAAGTGGCACTGCTCGCTTTTGGTCATGCCCGAGGAAACCTATTGCTGCAGCCTCGAGGAGCTGCTACTGGATACCAACCAGCTGCGGGAGCTGCTGAAGGTGAGGGGGTGAGGAGGGCCTCCGGACCCAGGGTCAGTCACCTGGGGAGGCGTGCGAGTTGTCACCTGTATCCCGTCGTGGGCACACTGCATCAGGAACCCATGGGGGGGAGGGAATCACGGGCTGCACCCGGGAACTCGATGCTGGCAATGGAATGACTGCATACTGCAGCGTGTTCCCCACTTTCCTCCTGCACTGTGGGCTGTGGCACAAATGCAGCCTTTTGTGGACAGCTGTGACATGTTAAGCCAGCTCCAAGCAGGCTTTTATTCTTCCCGATGGACAGAAACTGCTCTAGAGCTCTTCATGAGTGAATCATGAAGAGCAGCACACTCTGGTCGCGGCTGTGCTCAGCAGTGCAGCAGTAGACCGCTGGCGGGGAGTGGTGCAGAGTAAATATTTTGACTTGTTCAATTACGTGGGAAAAGAGCCAAAAGGTATTGACTCGCAGCTTCATGTCGTCTTTTAAATATGTTGATATGCGTTGCTGCTTTTGTTCTAAAACATGAGCACAGTTTGGATTCAAATTTAGTATTAATACGTGTTAACCAGAAATAGATTCCCACGCGCATAATCATAAACTGCTTACTGGGTGAAGAGAATTTGTTAATGACCAAGTGTGCACCAAAAGTACAACTTTTAGTTGCATTTTCCATTGTGGTTAGTTTTAATGTAACCAGGTATGTTTTTTTAGCGTGAAAAAATATTTTTGCAATAAGGTCTTTCAAGCTCTGTTATAGTTTATAAGTCCCTTACTTTCTTTTCAGTGATCTACTTTTATTTTGGAAGAAGTTGAAACCTATTTATTTTTTAAGTAGCACTATTGCCAGTTTTATTCCAACATACAACTGTTTTGGGCAGCTGTCCCTGTTTGATATGTTGGTTTCGGCTGGCACAATTCTGAGCTACACTTCTTGTGGTTTGTGACAAGTTTTGCAAACTGAGTAAAGTACGGAAGGTACTGGAGATTGAAAAACACTCTGAAGTCCCCGGACTGGCTTATGACAGATGTTACGTTCTT
Organism: Triturus cristatus; assembly: GCF_964204655.1. NCBI lineage: Eukaryota > Metazoa > Chordata > Amphibia > Caudata > Salamandridae > Triturus > Triturus cristatus. Next base: position 167,765,653 of record NC_140591.1, on the reverse strand, counting down.
CAGAGAAAGTTACAATGCTAGGCCTTCTTCACTAGATTGCTTTTTGGTATTAGATCATCATGGTTTCATATGGACAAATTACATCTGCTGTACGTAATCTATTTAAGGCATTATCACATTTTTGCTTTCAAATCTTGTATTTTCAATGAACTAACCACCCGAAGGCCCTGATTTTATAGCAAAAACAGAGCTTTGGACTATACCATTTCCCGTTGAAAGGCAATACTTCTCTCCATGTGTTCCCATACCTGGCTTGTCACCCAATTTGGTGCTTACTTTCCCTCCATATTAAACACTAGTAGATGTTTCAGCACCCAGGCTAACGTGCTGCGTAGCTAAATGCATATAAGGTTCCAAAGGCGAGACCGATGCATTGCAAATGCTTGTTTTCTCAGCCCCCGCTTGACGAATCCCCCCGAGACTTTCAGGGTAGGAGCGGAGCGGAGCGCCCCACCTATTTTGAAAATTTCGCGAGGATTCGTCAACCGGCGCCAAAGTTATTCCAAATGAATGTTGCGGATTTCCTATGGAAACACGGTCCTAACTATAACTATCTACTGGCGACCGCCAGTAGATAATATACACACACATAGATACATATATATATATATATATATATATACACACACACATACATATATGAATGCGAATCGCCGCCTGCAGCTGCCTCGCTTAGACAGAAATGACGAAGAGCGGACTCAGAAGATGGTGCTAATCAAGGTGTTTTATTTACTCGCCCAGCCAGACCGCCATTACGCGTTTCGACCCCCACTCGGGTCTTGATCACATGACGCATTGCTATGGAAAAAAGCGGCATTTAAAGGTATCGTGCCAGGAAATGACATCATTATATTGCAACATTGGGCATAGAAAGCAACAAGTTACTAGCAGCCTGAAAAAGAGCACTGTGCAAAATATCATGCGTAATAATTTAAGCTTCATTCAATAAATATAAACATAAATTATCTACTGGCGGTCGCCAGTAGATAGTTATAGTTAGGACCGTGTTTCCATAGGAAATCTGAAAATTCTATTTTGAATAACTTTGGCGCCGGTTGACGAATCCTCGCGAAATTTTCAAAACTAATGGGGCGCTCCGCTCAGCTCCTACTCTGAAAGTCTCGGGGTGATTCGTCAAGCGGGGGCTGAGAAAAAAGGGGGGTCCCAAAACGCGTTTTCCCCATGCATTTTCCCGTAGGACCTTTAGTCGAAGGTACAGCCCGAACGGCTGAACAGAATTACTTGAAATTTGGCAAAGAGGTAGTCCTCAGGTCAGGGATGTGCCTTTTGCATATATGGAGTCAATCTGTTCAGTAGTTCCTGAGAAAATTGCAGTTAAAAGTACATAAATATCTATAGGTGCGCACCATGCGCACACGGTGCCGTGCGCGAGCGTTATTCTGATTGGTGGTTTCATGTCAGTCAACATTCGAATCGGTCGAAATCAGGAAGTGTCGGCCGCCATTTTGTGTGTTTTGTGTGTGACAGTGAAAAAGAAAGGTGGAGAACGTGAAAAGGGGGCAGGGTAGAGAGTTCCTGACCCCCTAGCCTTTGTCAGGGGATCCCTGAAGGACCCCGAAGGGTGAAAAAAACATGTTATTTTTTTTCAAAAAATCACGTGGTGCGCGCACCGTGCGCGCACGGTGAAAAACCTTAAGAAAAAAAAATATATATAAAAAATATAATAAAACATACATAACTTAGCATTTAAAAAACCTTACAAATTCACTTAAAAAACCATAGGTTTCACACACGTTATATTTAGGAATTAGCATTTAAAAAACCTTGCAAATTCACTTAAAAAACCATAGGTTTCACACATGTTATAGTTAGCTGGACATTTCACCATTGAAATTCCCCCGTTATAGTTAGTTCAGATAACTATAACTCGCGCGACCGCCACTCTATCACAAGGATGATGTCATCAGTGATGCCACTGACCATGTCATGAGTGATGTAATATGTGACGTCATGAGCAGTGGATTGCGGGCACGTGAGTTATAGTTATCTGAACTAACTATAACGGGGGAATTTCAATGGTTTTTTACGAGTGAAATGTCCAGCTAACTATAACATGTGTGAAACCTATGGTTTTTTTAAGTGAATATAAATATGAATAAATATACATGCCTATACTAATTAAAAAGTGATACTTTCCTTAAAGCACATAAATAAATAATGATATAGGCTGGAAACAGTGCCATGCATGACTATACACCTGCAGGATTTCTAAACAGAATTTCCTCAATTCAGCACATTCATATATGTTGAAGGTCAACTGTTCCAACCACGCGCACAGTAATCGAATGATTGCTTTTTCATTAGCGCTCTCAGTGCTGCTCATGTTTGTGCAGACAATTATGCCCAAATGGGCCGTTTTCAACCTGTGCCCGTCATAAATAATGTCCTGTAATTATACCTGAAAAATTAAGCCTGGGCGTTGAACTCCGCTCCGCTCGCGGAGCTTGCAAAGTTTAGGTAACTTCGCGATTCGGGTAGAGCGAAGTTGCAGATTGCTACGCAATCTACAGCGTAGTGTAGTAGTTTTGCTTCCTCGCGCACTCAATATTCATTCTCGCGCACGCGGTAATGTCTTACCGTGATTCTGCGTTCGCCAACTCGCTTTTTCTGTCCGTTCGCGTGCGCCTCGAGATTTATAATATGGGCGCCCGAGCCCGCGAGAGTGTGCGAACGCGAACACGTCATTCGGGTGCGCAAGCTGACTTCCGGCGGCTGTCTTGGTAAGATCGCGATCCCGAACATGCAAAAACTACAATCTGGCGAAGAATATCTCTCGAGCTTCATAAAACCTTCTCTAAAATGATCATTTTGCTCAGAAAAACTCCTCAGATTGTGATTTTGCTGTAGTCTTTTGTGTAAGGAGTCCTTTAATTTTTTTTACTCTTTTTTTCAAGAGGAAGGAAGTGCCCCTGAGTCTCCAACTTCCTGTTCCTGTCCAGCAGGCTCCTCCCAGTGCTTTGTCCATGTGCTGTTCACTTTCATTTAGATTTGGAGCTGGAAGGATCACTTTTTGTGTCTGCGTGCTACATCATACCATTGGATTGGATTTATTTGAGGACTTTTTGATTTGAGATTTAATTTACTACAAGTAAGTTGGAGAATTGGTGTGTTTGTTTCACCGGGGCTTGTTTGTACCTACATTTTTCTGGGATTTTCATTGTTTTTATAAATTATTGTTGTGGGTGGCCTGTACTTTTAATAGGGGCCTAGTTGTTTTTCTTTGCAATTTCAGCCAGTAGGGTACCCATGGGTCCATGTTTCTGTGGTGTCTGTTGAATTTAAACATCATGTAGGGCATGGATGGCATAGGATTGAAATGCTAAATGTATCTGTGGTGTATTTCACTGTTTGTGTGTGTGTGTGTTTGTGTGTGTGTGAAATACCTTTATTGGATGTGTGTGCTTGATGTGTAACTTCTTTCCAATCCTTTCGTAGCCCTGTTGATTTTCATTTTTGTATTAAAGCTGTGTTGTTTAGCAGGCCTGCTTTGTCCGGTTATATATAGGCCTGCTTCAGTTCATTGTTTTCCATGGCCTGTTGTGAGTGGCCATGTGGCTTGTGGCAATTTTGTGGTGGTAGTTTAGTAGTGTGTGCTTCTTTTTCCATAAAGGCCTGCATTTCTTTTCTTTGTTCCCTTGGCTTATGCTTGTTGTTGTTGTTGTTGTATCCTGGCCATGTGTGTGGCGGCCATTTTGTGAAGGCAGGCATTGTGCTTTTGCCATTGGCTTAAATTGTATGTCTTCCGTTTCTTGTTGTTGTGGGTGGGTAGCGGCCATTTTGTGGAGCCATCCAAGCAGTGTGCTTGCTTTTGCCATTCTGTTCCAAGCTTGTGGCCTAGTCTGCCAGTAGTAGTCCCAGAGGTAGTCATCCTCAAATCATGGGTGCATAAAACAGTTTGTGATGTCTATTGAATTTTTACACAATGGATGGCTTTGGAATGAATTGCAAAAGGTGTTTTTTGGGGTGGAAATGCAGTTTTTGGGTGTGTGTTAAATAAATAGGGCTTTTCAGCCAGTAGGTAACCCTAGGGAATCAGCTCGTGTACTTTTGGTAACTCTGCACAGCACGACAAAGCGGACTAACAGTTTTTGTCATTTTCGTGCTCTCAATATGCGTGTTTGCGCACGCGATAATTACTTTTTGTACAGTTCGCGATGCCGAACATGCAGAATTTGCAATCTGGCAAACAATATCTCGCGAGCAACATAAAACCTTCTCGAAAACGCTGATTTTGTGCATTTTGCTAAAAAAACTTTTATTTTTTTAGGAGAGGAAGTAAGTTCCACAGAGACTACAACTTCCTGTTCCTGTCCTTTGTAATCACTTTTTTGTTATTATTGAGGTGGGTGGCCTGAGCATGTGGGTGGCGTTCATTTTGTGGAGGCAGGCATTGTGCTTTTGCACTAGGCCTGCATTGTCTGTCTTGTATTCTTGACCTTTTCTTGTTTTTGTGAGTGGCCTGGCCATGTGGTGGCAGCCATTTTGAGGGACCAGCCACTGTGCTTTCTCCATAGGCCTCCAAGCTTGTGGCCTAGTCGGACAGTAGGCCCAGGGGTACTACTCATCAATCATCACGGGTGCATGGAAGTTAAACAACTGTTTTTGTGTTGTGCGTTAAATTTCAACATCATGTATTGCTTTGGATTGAATTGTAAAATGTGGGCTTTACTTTTTTTCTGGGGTATATTTCACTTTTTTGGTGTTGTAAATAAATGCCTTTAGTTTTATGTGTATATGTTCGTTGTTGTTGCTCCCTAATGCTGCATCCATCCCATAAGATGCACAAATGTTTATTTAGGACAAACAGGCTACACTACATTTATGTTTTTGTTCTTTGCTATTCTTATTCTTCCTGAGTGTACACAGTACAGTACAAGTACACCAGGATCCCTGGCCTTGTCAGTGTCATAAATGGCTATAGTGTTGTTGTTCACTGACTTAATAACATTTAATAATTGTGACCACCCACCACAAACTAAGAAGTTATATATTATATTATTGATCTTTTGACTGATGTTCTTCTGGCTTTTTTGCTTTTAGGTGCACAAAAGGCGGAGGAGGTGTGTCATCATCATCGACCGTTGTGGTGCCAGACCGACGTCCTGCTGCTGTACACGACGTGACGTGTGAGTGACCTGACCAGCAATCTCTGCAACTGAGTGCTGTTTTGACATCTGAAGAAGATGCCCCCAAAGAAAGCAGGTAGCAGGTCCTCCGGTACCAAGAAAGTTGCCATGGAGAAGAAGTAACAGAAGAAGAAGGAAGTGTCACTTAAGTCTGGTGTGCCTCCCAAAACCTTTTTTGGGACACCAAAAATGACGCCTGCAGCAGCGGTGTCCGTGGGCCAAGCTGTGGGCAGCACCCCCACATCAGTGGGCCCAACCCACCAACCCAGGCCCAAGCAGATGAGTGTGGAAGAGGTAGCCAGCCTAATGGTGGAAAGCAGTGATGCTGAGCCTGAACTAAACTTATCGCTATCTCAAAGTAGTACACAATCAACGCAGGAGGGAACACAGCAGATAAGTGGTCAACAACAGCCGCAACCACCGCCCGCAATAGTAGCTGTAGTTCCTCCCGAAGTAGGGGCAGTTCAGGAAATTGAGCCTCATGCAGAGGAAGAAGAGGAAGCCACTTCTTCAGAAGTTCCATTGTCCCTAAATCCCCAGCAAGGAAAAGGAGGGTTAGTACATCAAGTTCTTCACCAAGCCCCCCTTCTCATGATCTAGATGCCACTTGGAAGCCACAAACTGAGTCTGAGAGGGAGACACGTCACAAGAGCAGGCATGGGAAAAGGAAGGTTCCAGAAAGCCTTACACTTATGGAGGTTGATGTAGAAGAGCAGGATGATGATGATGATGATGAGCCAGTCATCACGAACATCACTTCCGGGCCTGAGGAGATGGAGACCAACATTTTTACACTATCCAAAATGGCTGCGAGGGATGTAGCACGCATACCTCCAACACAGGTAACACCAACACGACCTCCAGCTTCCATATTTACATTAGCAAAGGGCCGGCAGCGTCCTACATCCAGCACAAGCACCACCTCAGCAGAAGTAGGTAGTGGTACTGCACAGAGTCAAATTCAACATACACCCTCCAGTTCATCCGGCATTGGAAGTGGCACCTCCAGCAGGAGACAAAAGTTAAGCTCCCCAGTGTGAGACTTCTTTACGGTTAGCGGAAAGGAGGAGAACATTGCTATATGCTCCGTTTGTCATACCTCTGTTAGTCGTGGTAAGCTTGGTACAAACTATGGTACCGGAGGTCAAATGACCCATCTGAAAAAACACCACGCAATCCAGTGGGAGGAGCACCTTCGTCGCATAAAAACTGAAACCATTGCTGTTGGGGATAAACAAGTAGAAAGTCCGCTCACGGTGGAACAGGAAGAAGAAGAGGGAGACATTCTCTGTGGTAGTGGTACACAGAGTAGCCCTGTCCCCAGCACTGCAGTGGTAACGCCCACATCCTCAGCAACATCTCAGTGGCACAAGAGTAAGAGTCAGCCTGAGACACCAAGGAGTACTGCATTTTAAAAAAGTGCGACGTTGAGCACAGGAAGGAATACCACGCAGCCTACCATTCTTAGCATGTTTACTAGGCCGGAGGATCAGTACGAACGCAACCACCCAATAGCACGTTTGTACAATGCGAAGCTGGCTAAAATGTTAGCACTGGACCTTCTCCCTTTTTCTTTTGTTGAAGGGGTTGGTTCTCTTGAATTTGTGACCACCATCTGCCCAAAATGGAAGGTTCCCAGCCGCTACTATTTCGCAAGAGTTGCTGTTCCAGCACTACATCACGACGTGCTGGAATTGCTTGGAAAAGCCTTAAAACAGAGTGCTGTTCAGAGTATCCACCTGACAACAGACATGTGGACCAGTTGCAAGCCACTGATTACATGTGCATCACTGCACACTGGGTCTCTTTTTCGGGTGTTAAAGATAAGATATCTGAAGGTGTTGTTGACACCGCTGAGATTTTTAAAGACACTCGCAAACATGCAACTGTAGCCATGTTTGCTATGGAGAAATCTCATACTGCTGCAAACATTTTGGATGAGTTTAACAGCAAGGTGTTTGAGTGGCTGCGACCAAGAGGGCCTAACAATGGTTTTGTTGCCACGGACAATGGCAGTAATGTAGTTAGGGCCATGAAAGATGGTGGCCATTTCAGGGTCCCGTGTTTGGCACACTGCATTAACATTGTTGTTCAAGACTTTCTGAAAAATGAAAGCAAAGTCAACAACTTACTGACCACCTGCAGAAGAATATGCACACATTTCAACCATTCTTTTAAAGCCCGGAAGCAGCTGAGGGTCATTCAACGTGAGCATAAAATGCCAGTCAAAGGTACCAACACGTTGGAACTCAACTTATTACATGCTTGAGCGTCTGTTTGAGCAGTACATACCACTCAATGCTTATGTCATGAAAAGGTCAGGAGATCCTACTGTGAAAGGCATGACCGTTGAGATGGCCCAATGGGACCTCATTAAATGCCTGACAGAGATGCTACTTCCTTTTGAGGTCTTCACACGTGAAGTCAAGAGGGAGGACTGTACTATGGGCCAAGCTATCCCATTGTTGTACATGCTAGAGCAAGAGCTGAAGGAGGTGTCAGAAATGTACGCAGGTGTGGATGACAAAGTAGACACATGTTATTTGGCGGACACCTTAGCCACTCGCTTATCTGACAATACAGGGATTCAAAATAACATTGTGTCACATCGGCATTACATTACTGCCTCAATTTTGGATCCACGTTACAAATTATTGCTGAGCAGTAATGAAGTAATTCCTTTTTCAGAAGTGGATGTTGCCAAGTACAAAACTTTGATAGCTGAGGAAGCCACTGACTTTGAAAACGAACGGATCTTAATTAGAGGCCCGCCACCCCAGGGTAGAAAAAGTACTACAGGGCACCCAGAGTCAAGTTCTACTTCAGAGGCCGAGAGCAGTGCGTTTGCCTCCCAGCAGTCAACAACACTGCCAGCAATAACATCAACAACCGCACCAACAGGATCATCAGCCACATTAAAAAAAAACGGCAGGTGATTGGTTTGTACAGAAAGGGTTTTGTACGTCCATTACTGATGCGAAGGCAAAAGAGGCCAAGCAAATCGGAGCACCCCTGAACATTGAGCGGATGGTTCAGGCCTATCTAGATGACACAACAGAGGTCTTTATGGAGCAAAGCCCATTGGTGTATTGGTATGGGAAAAGAAGCCAATGGCCAGTGCTCAGCAAGCTGGCGATAAAGTATGTGGCTTGCCCTGTCGCAAGTGTCTCTTCAGAGCGCATTTTCAGTGCTGCTGGTGCCAATGTTACTGTGAAAAGGACCAGTCTCTCGCCCAAAAGCGTGGAGAGGTTAACCATGATCAAAATGAATCAGCACTTTATACCACCGGAGTACAAAATACGTGAATCACAGCAGGAAGAGGAGAGCGACTTCGATGACATAAGTAGTGGGTTCTTACATGACGCACTTTTGTCCGAACCACCAGAGTTTAAGGACGAGCTCCTCTTCCCTGACAACTAGGCTTTCAAATTGTTCTTCCTACCGTTATTTGTGTGTGTATCTGTTTTTCTGGTTCAAATCTAATCACAACAAATCCATCAACCGTCTCCTCTTTTTATTTCCCTATTGGAGTTGCACGTCAGTGCATAACTGTCCACACTCCACTCAGAGTCCTGCTCCATCTTCCTTATCCTCCCTAAATACATTTCAAGCAAGCCAGACATTGGATGGAGATGGAGAATAGTACAATACATGTTGCCTCTAACAGTCCCTCCATAAGAAGTGAAACGTGACTACAGCTATATTCCGTTTTGTTTCCAAGCTGTACGAAACTCATCACTGACTGTCAGAAGGCTAGGCAGGCATCTGATCTGACAGCCAAAGACAACAGCAAGACCAGTAATGAGTGATTATTTTGATTGATGGCATGCATTGCATTGGATGATTGGTGACTACGAGTGAATGTGCATGAAGTCGAACTATACTAGTTTATCTCTAAAGTAAAAGTGACTCAGGTGACAGTCAATGTTTCCTTGTTGTTTAATAACCACATTGTACTCCTACCACTGCAGGTGCCGGCCAATATCCGTTGCAATTTTGTAATATGGAATATATTATAAACTTAATCAGTCACTACAGACTGAGTTGGTGTTGGAGAACACGTACCACACCGTCATGATGCTGAGCATACTATCTTTGCACACAGTCAGTCAGTTGGATCGGAGATAATTGATGGAATAACTGTGTTTCATGGACTGCCTTAAAAGGTAAACAGTTTCAACAAGAACCACAGCAGACCCAGGCTACATTTCCATGTAGTGGTGAGGACTGGAGTAGAGTGTAGTGGTATGAGTGGCGTATTGATTTAGTCACTTCATTTGGAAAATGCTAGGTTGCTGCAGTGCATATGCCTTTTGTCTGGCTCGGTCAAAATTTAAGGTAAATGGGGGTAGGGTGCCTGGCCTGTGCCATGGTTGGCCTGTTCTGTGGCTGTGCTGGCTCCTGTCCCGTTGTTGTAGCTTAATGCTGTAGAGTAGACACTATGTATCCTATCCAAGCCGCCTCAGTCTGAAAGTGTTCCCTCAAGAGTCATGTCTTCTCTTCTTGCACTCCAATGCAATTTAGTTTATTTTTAATTCAGCTATTTTTCAATACCCCTTTTATTTTTCCATCTACACTTACAGGCCGGCCTTTAACCTGTGCTATAGTGGGAGAAACAACTCACACTTACCTTACCAATCCGCATCAGGCAGGCTGTGGTACCCAAGATTGATGTGCGGAGTGTCCATGGAAGGGAGGACAAAGAGGAATGACGAGAATGATGCAGCTCCACATTTGGACCAGGATAATACAGTAACTTTAGTATCATTCATCATTCGTCTTTAAATTTATTTGATTCCTTTTTTCTCTTCAATCATTACGACTGTGTGTTGTGGTTTGTTTGGTAATTGATCCCTACAACTATTTTTTCATTTCCTTTGCTAGCTTGAAAAATAAAAGTAAGCCCGGTACAGCATGTAATGTGGTTCGGTCTGAGGGCGGCAGACAGGCAAGGCAAATTTCATATTAATAATTTCTGCCCTGTACGGTCTAATTGTGTAGTAGTAGTTAGTAAGTACAACTCATTATCATTAACCATCAAGTTCTCTTCATCAGCATGCATGCATTTCCTTTTTCTCACTTTATAGATTTCTTTGATAATGGATCATGGTCGTCTTACAAGATTGTGTTTTACTTTTGTTGTGTCCATGCATACTGTCTGTTTTTCTTTGTCAAACCTTTCCCAAAAACCCCCTTCCCATCCATTCATCAATCCCTAACCCTCTTCCCCCGGGCTGTGTGATTTATATTGAGGTGTGATGTGACTACATTAAATGTACACCAACAATTGATCACACGCTTGCTGGGGCAGATGTGGTGAAAGCAACACTAATTGAATTTCAACTAAGGCAGGGCAAGGATCTTCTTCTGCTTGCCCACCCATGCTGTACTTTACTTTGTTCTACTACTCCTCCCACAGTCTGTCTCAGTCAAGTGACTTTCTCTTTCTTTTTTCAAATGCTATTACCAGTGTCTACTACTACCACCACAATAATGGCATCTTCTCCATTCATTTGGGAAACCAACCATGCAGCCATCAGTGTGCCGAACTTCATCAGCATCAATCATAGGTAAGATACGTTTGGTGGGAGGTATAATGGACTAGGAGGAGAGACTGGCAGTACTAGTATGACAATTTAAAATAACTCAGTGAGGGGTACTGCATCTATCTGTTTGTGTGTTACAAAATCGGCAGATCTTTTAAATCAAACACTGGCTGCGGGCATGCAGCAGCAAGGAAACAAAGTAACAAACCATGTGACTTAAATTGAATTCGGAAAACAGTAACCCACCACAAAACATTAACATCGTATGTTTAAGTAAATAATATAAAATGTAATTTACCCTAACAAAAATAAACTATCCCACTCTGACCTAACCCACCCCCCTCCCTAACCCCAACCAATGTCCAAAACGAAAGTGAAAGTCCCAAATGTCCGTAAGTGAAACCCCAACGCCCAAAACCCACCCACCAACAAAAGGAATTAAAAAAGGGGCAAATGACAAGGTCCTATAGTCGGCGGGCCTTCAGGTGTTTATCCACCAGGATTTTTACACGCTCCTCTAGGTGCTCCTCCAAGCAGGCCATCCGGCGGAGCAGCTGGCGGCGAAATGCCCTGCAGTTACATGCAGGGTAGGGGGCAGCAGTGGTAGAGATCGAGGCACGGCGGCGGGCGGCTGCCGGACCACGCCGCCGTAAAGCTGGAGGCAGGGCCTGACTGGGGCCCGGGGCATTGGAGGAGGCTGCAGCTGCGGCCGCCTCCTCCTCCTCCTCCTCCGCCTGAGCCACCAGCCGGCGATATTCATCGCAAATGGCCTCCAGTTTACGGCGCCGGGCCCTGGCTGCCAATTCCTTCCTCGTTGGCTTAGGTGTGGAAGGAGTATCTATATCAAGAAAGAAAAAGAAAATGTTGTAACCAATACTCATAGCAAAACAGAAACACTAAATTCATTCAACAGTGTCACAGTATCACTAGCAAGCACAGTACATAACATTTGTGATTTGGTGGTAAGTATCTATACTCCTACTTCCTCGGACTCTAACATTTGTGGGAGTTTCCGACATTATACTCGTACTATGTACTCCGGTACACACCAGTCGTGTTGTTCTTATCTCTAGTTTAGCGCAATTACATAACCTTGTTGTAGCCGGCATCCCAGCTCAGTCAGCTAAGCTTGCACCCAAGAGAAACAGATATGAGTCACATGATGCAGACTCACGTTAGTTTTATTTACTACTACTGTCTGCAGGTGGGGAAGCTCATTTTTTTGTATTACGGCCGGTGGCACTGGCCATACTCTGTCTGTTACATGAGGGCAAATGATCAATTGCACTTTCACCCTGCCCTGGGTACTACAAAAAGGCTGATTATTTATCGGATCCAATGATCATTGCTTATATTATAGATGGTAATACGACATCAGGTCAGTAGCGGTCAGTGGTGGGAGTGCTGCCGGGTGGTGACGTGGGAAGGTGCAGGGTGGGGGTAGTAAACTATGGAATACGGACAATCACAGGTAATTAAACAATACATATAAATAAATAAAACAAATTTTGTTGCACGCACTGAATCGCATTTGGCGGTGCAGTGCGCACAATGAAAATCATTTTATTTATTTTTATGTTTACTTACCTGTATTTGGCCGTAATACATAGTTTACTTGCCACCCACCCTGCCCCTCCCCATGTCACCGCCCGCCAGCACTCCCACCACCGACAGCTACTGCATAGGGTACTTTGCTTTCATTGATTGTGTTTCCAACAGACAGGCCACCCTTTGCAGGCTGGCTGACCCAATCGAAAATACATTAACATAGGTAGGGAGTGGTCCTCGGAGTCGGAGGAAGGTGCTTCGGCTTGATAATATATATATATACACACATATATATATATATTTTCACTGAAAAAACCATAGGTTTCACACACGTTATAGTTAGGAATTAGCATTTAAAAAACCTTGCAAATTCACTGAAAAAACCAGAGGTTTCACACACGTTATAGTTAGCTGGACATTTTACTCGTAAAAAAACAATGAAATTCCCCCGTTATAGTTAGTTCAGCTAACTATAACTCGCGCGCCCGCAATCCACTGCTGATGACGTCACATATTACATCACTCATGACATGGTCAGTGACATCACTGATGACACCTCAAATGACATCACTGATGACATCACTGATGACATCATCTAGTGAGTATGTGTTTTTGAAAAAAAATTCAATATATTTAATATATATAGGGAAAGGCCTGTTTAAGAATGAGGGGGTGTACAAGTGTGTAAATGGATGATTTTCTGTGGTGCATAACATGATTCTTTAAGTTAGTCATTAAATGTATCTTACTGCAGAAGAGTAAACTGTGTAAATGTATGTATGTGTGTGTATGTTGGTGTATAAGTGGCTGCATGGTTTTGAGAACAGCTATATGAGTGTCTATATGAGTTATTGATTGCTTGTGTGAGTATCTGTATGGGTTCATGAGTGTTTGTGTGGGTAGGGTGTGTGTTACTCTGTGCATAGATGTGTGAGTGGGTGATTCTATGGGTGCATGGTTTTAAGAGTGCATCTGTGAGGGACTGTATGGTTGGATGAGTGTATGTATAGGTGTGTTAGGGATTGAATGTATATCTCAGTGGCACATGTGTGACTAACTACATATGTGAAAGGCAGTATATATGCGTGTAAGAGTATACAAGTGGGTAGATGTGAGAGTGTGTGATTGTGAGAGTGACTGTATGGATGAGTGTATGCTTGTATCAGTGAATCTCTAAGAGCGTAAGAATGTGATACTATTTTTATGAGTAAGTGAACTTGAGTGTGTTTCACTGCCTAGGTGAGTAAATGGGAGTGTGATTATTTGCATGATTGAGTAAGTGTGAGAGCACCTCTATGGATGATTGGTAGTGTGTGAGTGTCTATATATGTGTGTGTATAAATTCATACGATACTTTTGTATGAAGTGACTGTAAGTATGAGTGACTGTACAGGTGAGTGTGTGGAGGTGTATGTAGACCTAAGAGTTAATAATTGGGTATGTAGTTATTGGTATTGCAGTATGTATGGTTTTGAGAATGGAACTCTTAAATTTTTAGTCGGTGTATCAAAGGTTATATTAGAGTGTGAGAAGATGTGCTACTCTATCACAAGGATGATGTCATCAGTGATGTCATTTGAGATGTCATCAGTGATGTCATCAGTGATGTCACTGACCATGTCATGAGTGATGTAATATGTGACGTCATCAGCAGTGGATTGCGGGCGCGCAATTTATAGTTAGCTGAACTAACTATAACGGGGGAATTTCATTGGTTTTTTACGAGTAAAATGTCCAGCTAACTATAACGTGTGTGAAACCTCTGGTTTTTTCAGTGAATTTGCAAGGTTTTTTAAATGCTAATTCCTAACTATAACGTGTGTGAAACCTCTGTTTTTTTCAGTGAATTTGCAAGGTTTTTTAAATGCTAATTCCTAACTATAACGTGTGTGAAACCTATGGTTTTTTCAGTGAATTTCAAAGGTTTTTTAAATGCTAATTTTTTAATTTTTTTATTATATTTTTTAAATATTTCTTTTTTAAAAACTTCTCTATGTATACATTTATATATTATCTGTATCCTTTAATTTGGTGTGGCTCATTTTTTTTAAAGTTTTATTTATTTTAAAGTTGAACAGCATAGTTAATATCTTCTATTAAGTTATGTCCACTTTTTTTTTAATATATAAATTCTTGGGGTGCGCGCTCAGAGCGCGCACCTAGTACGTTTGCGTACATTTTTCATGAATTCCGGCGTACGTTATTTACGTACGCATACATACGTTTTACTGCGCGCTCGGAGCGCGCACCTAGTATGCATGCGTATGTACACATGCTTACGTGCGTCGTACGTACTCCACGCGGTACACTTACGTATACGCGTAGAGTACGCGCGCTGACGTTTACGCATACGCGCGTGCTGCGTATGCGCGTTACGTACGCGCATAGTACGTAAGCGCATGCGCGCATACGCGTTCGCGCATGCGTAATTGTACCGTGCGCGCAGGGAGCTTGCTCGGTGCGCACACCTCCGGGTATGTGATGAATAAAACAACACTTCTAATTGGTTTTCATTACTTTCAGTTTCAGATTGTTTCAACACCACACCCAATCCCCTCATGGCAAGTCATGTGATCCAGAAACATCACTTTTCATTGGTTCAAAGTACTTTCATTTCCAGATTCTTCCAAAATCACACCCACCCCCCTCATTGTTAGTTCTGATTCCCTAGGAGAAGGAGCTAATCTGTGTGTTGAGATACAATGGCAGAGCAGCAGCCATCTTCTGAGAATGAGCAGGACACTCGAGAGACAGAGGCAGAGGAAGCAGAGAGACTCCTTTATATGGCAGTTTTTCACTTTTCCAGAGGGACAAAAGAAGGTGAATGCACCAAAGGTCACCTGCAAACTGTGTCAGCGCGTCTTGTCACGTGGGAATCCTAACAAGAAGTATTCTTTTAGTATTCATACTATGACGAGGCACGTTGAGAAAATGCATCCAGTGACTTTTCGTCGAGCTTCTGGAGCAAACCCTCCACCTGCTCAACCGACGACATCTGCAGCAGCTCAGCCGAGCACATCTTCGGCAGCTCAGGCAAGCACTTCTTCTGCAGTGGTGCCTTCACATTCTACCACACCTCTGGATATTCGTCCTTGTTTTTTGAGGATGAGTACTCACTGCATGGATTGTGGTCGTCTTATTACTTTGGGTGAGAGCAGTATTGATCTCATTCAAAGAAAATTTGAGGAGCATCCTTGCGAGAGGCCATAATTTTCTTATTTTTTTTTTCGTTTTTCTCTTCCTCTGTGCCTACATTAACTCAAGGGCTCTTTTTAGAGCCACCTAAAATCAAAACACCACAACTTGTTTTTTACAATCTATTTCTTCTTTTTTTTTTTTTAGAGTGCGCGCACCCAGCGCGCACCCAATGGGTTTTTTTTTTAAAAAAAAACAACATTTTTTTTTCACCTTTAGTAAACCTTCAGGAACTCCCTGAGAAAGAGAGGGGAGTGGTAAAGTAATTAAAAAAGAGATGGTGTACATTTCACAGATGAACGGAAGACAGTCTTCCTATTAAACTTTAAACTCTGCATCAGTATTTATGTATAGGTACCCAAAAAACATAATAGCTCATTTTAGTGCTGCATTTGAATTGGCTGTATTTACAAGGAGAGGAAAAGACACACAGAGAGGCTTATCCTCTCCTTGTAAATATGGAGGAGCACCCTGCGCCACTAGTTCGTCAAGAAAATTGACGTAGTGGTGGCGCAGGTGGCTTGTAAATGTGCCCCAGAGATGTTAAGGAAATTAAGGGTGAAACAGACAAACCAAGAGTGACAGATACAGACACAGAGAGCAAACAACTGACAAGGAGTAAGGCAGTTAAAAAGACTAAGACATATGGATACAGAAAAAGAAACATGGATGAAAAATTAGTGATGGAGGTAGTAAAGGTAGGGGAGTAGTATAGAAGGAGTGAGGAAGTTACAAAAGAGTAGTAAAGCAGGAAGAGAGAGTGAGAAGAGAAATGAGAAAAGTAGAGTAAGGAGAGGTGAAGAAAAGAAAGCATGAAACGAAACCAGTGACACATACAGATATGTTAAACTTACCTGACCATCAAAATAAATAATTTAGATTTAAATGTTTTTATTTAATTGCAAAGATAACTGAATAACATCTTCTAAATTTTCTTTCTAGTTCTGAAAAAAAGTATTAATATTCAACAATACATTGTATTAAACAGTACATGTTTTTTCATATTTAGCAAAGCAATTTTTTGCCCTTTTTTTGCTGTTTTCAGAATGTTTTGATTTTCACTGAAAATAGTGAAATCAATTGTATTCATCATTTAACAGCGGGCAAAAAAAAAAAACAATCTGAAAGATTGTTTCAAAAAGGCCCAAATGTATCCTCACTAAAACATACTTTAATAGAAATGTTAAAAATACCTTTTAAGAAGAATAACAATTTCCAAAAAATAACGTCTGTAAACCTTGTTGCAAAAGAACATTTTCCAAAATAATATCTGTCAAAGAAGTCCACAATTGTTTGTTTTACCTTTCCTTACGGCCAAATGATAAGTTTAAAATCTCTTTTGAGCGAAATATCCAATTTAAATCCTTTTAAATTTTAATAATGCTTTCTTCCAATGATGATGTTAGTATTTAAAATTTGGGTTTCAGAAAAATTAGGTAACAATTGGGTAAATCATAAGGCAAACGTTGCTTGAAAATCAATTGAGAATCATTACACAGTGTCCATCCTTTTTCACATTTAAGATAAACTGTGTAATGACCAGAAGTTATAGAAGGTCCATCATGAAAAATTATTGCAACTGCAACAAAAGTTTTTCAAGATATTGATAATTGTTGTCCTGTAAACTTCTTTATTAAAGTGTCCAATTTTGAACCATCAGCTCTACAACGTTGCATCATTAAAATTACATACTGTCCATATTTCTTTAAAAATAACGTTGACAACATGTCTGATTTACATTGAGAACATTCCATGTTGTGATTAGCATCTTTAACTAATTTACTAAAAGTCACTGTTTTACTCTCTGGTAATGGTAATGGTAAATATATGAACCTTTCAGAATCAACATTACTACTGCTTGTGTTCATACAGTTATCACAACAATGTTCCCATTTATAAGAGACACCAAATACATTTTCTACTTCTACCCCTTCATCTTCCAGTACCATCAGGATATACATCAAGAATTCCTGTGCATCTTGCTGGACATTTTGTGTAAACTGTGTACGTCCAGAACATACATCTAAAAGATTTCTAACATCAGAAGCACTTTCTATTTTAGTTTTATCATTACTCAGCTTCTCATAGAGGAGACTCAGCAAAGAACAGAATCTTTTTTCATGATTTAGTGTTATCTGCTCTTGCAAAAATTCAAGATAAAATACAACATTCAGCACTACATTTGCGTAGCAGTTGACACCGGAGCTATTTTCAAAATGACAACCAACAACCTCTTCAGCATTGTCCTTTTTCTTTTTGCTTGCAGTCACATCACTATCTTTTTGTTTTCTCTTCTGTACACCCTCATTACAGATATCCTCAAATCTCCTTTTCCGACAAACACGTTTTTCAAACACAGGATACTGACCTAAATGAGGAGCATAGCTTCTTCTTAATCTATTATACTCCTTTACACAGTTTGCATCAGCACTTACTTTTGAGTCATCAAAGTCTATCATGAATAAACCAGATAATTTTTTCACGCATGACAAAGCAACATATGCCATACCTTCTTTAAACACACTAGATCCAATGTTTACAAAAGCACTATCAACAGTTAATCCTTGAGACTTGTGAATAGTTACAGCATATGCTAGAGAAAACGGAAACTGCTTCCTACGCACATATAAGTCTTTCACAAGCAAGAAACGAACTGAACAACGACAAATGTCTTTAACCTCTTGTATCTGATCAAATGTTATTTTTAAACATTCAATTCCAACTTTTTTCTGGTAATTAATAAAACCCACAACTCTTCCCATAGCTCCATTCACTAAACCTTTCTCTACATCCAAATTCCGTCTTAAAATTACTCTACAGTTCATACACACAAAGATTCTTTTCCAAACCAGCTGTTTTTGAAATGTTTTTCTCCAGAGAATCCAATTTAGTACCCAATTTGCCTGTCAATATAACAGTTATTCGTTCATGTTCTATTTTATCCACAGCTTCCAGTTTTATGATCTCTTCATTTTCCAATTTCAAAAGTTCTTGATTGAATACAGAGCATTCATGTAGTGTTGGCATTAAGCAGATTACAGTATTTTTTTCTGCAATTTCCTTGTATATTTTCTCTGGAACTATTTGTTCTGTTGGAAACAAATTACTCAGCAATCGACTCTGTAATGCTTTTCTGCTATGTTCTGTGAGTAGTCCAATTCTTATATCTTTCAGAATACTTGCATAGTCCTCATCATTGGCTTGCCTCATATTGTTAATGAGTTCCTTATACTCAAAATATGTCCAAATATTTACATTGCCTATACTTCCTAATGACTTTTTTGTGTCTTCATGTGTAAGTGTATGGAATACCGGTTGTCCTTTAACTGGAGTAAGTTGCAAAAGATCTCCAAAAACTATGACGTGTTTTCCTCCAAATAGGACGTCAAAGTCTGTCTTCAGAATTTGCTGCATTCTTAAATGCACAAAGGCAAGCATTAAGTTTGATACCATGCTTACCTCATCAATAATCAGTACTTTCATTTTCTTCAATACTCTTGAAACTTCCAAGCATGCTTCTCCTGCTAGTTTGTGGTACTGTATTTTGTTCTCATGCTCTACTGGTAACATTAGCAAACGATGTAAGGTAACTCCTTTGATGTTATACGCTGCTAACCCAGTTGGAGCAGTAACAACACAAGACAAAATGGAATCCATTTTCTTCTGTAGGTAGCTTCTAATTACAATAATTAAGAAACTTTTTCCAGTTCCTGCTTGTCCACTTACATACATTCTCATTGGTTCAAAAGATGTGCATGAGCACTCTTTATTTTCATGTAGTAATACGTGATCAATTTTTTCTCTGACTTCTTCATAAATTTGTTTTTGTTCTCCATTCAGTTGCTCCTCCAAATATGTTAAGTCTACTAAATCTTCCTGTGCTTGATTCATAGCTGTTTCCACTTCGTTCATAGCTATTGCTGCTTCATTTTCGATGATCGGTTGTCCTAGAGGATCTTGACTGAATGTCCCAGAACTTTGACTGTCTTGAGAACTGTCTCTAGCTACGTCAGCTGCAATTGTTGCTTCTTGTTCAATTTCTTCATTTAACATTTGAACATAAGTTGTGAAAGTACTGCATTCGACGCTGTCTTTGCTAGCATTGAAGGAATCTTCATAGCTCTGAAATTCTCCAAGTAGTTCGTCCTCTGAACGCCATGGTTTAAACAGCTGCAAAAGTGCCAAGTAGTAAAATTCCTTTTTATCAGGAGTGTCGCAACTCAGCTTCCGATGATTTATCAAACTTCCTTTTGTTTGCTTCACCAAACATCCTTCCTCACCAATGACTTTATATTTTCCATTGTGGATATCTTCTGTGACATTCCGTTTAAAAATAAAGTTTTGCAGCACTTCATAGAGACACATGTTCTTAAGGTGATGACTTCTTTGTGGATAATATGTGTCCAACATGTTTGTTCTTAAAATATCTGTACTTTCTGGTTCGAACTCTGCTAAATATTCAATTTCTCGAATAGATTTCAGTACCCGATTTCGCATTCCTGCAAGGCCTAAACTTGCCCAAATTATTCTTCTGGATTTTGAGTACATACTTGCAGATGATAACCTATCTGAGCATTCATAGGATCCAATTTCTCGATGCGATAACATCTTTAAACTGAAACTGTATAGCTTCTTACTGACAGTCTTTTCGTGAGAAATCTCTTCCCACATTTCCTTCAATTCCATTTTCTCAGATTTAGTGATGTAAGATGTGACATATCGAGCAACAGCAATAGAATTGTCAGCTACATACTGAATATCCATGTTAGCATTCCACATGGATAAAATGACTGGGTTGTAGTCATTTATATATTTTGACTCTTCTTTTCTTCTTAGGTTGTAGGTATTTTTAGGCGATTTTCTTGTAATGGTATGTCGCACAGCTGACATAAAACGGTTTACTCTTCCTTTTGAAAGAACAGGTCGTGGAAATCCAAATCGACATTTTTTGTAGAATTTATCTTCACTCTTGTACTTCCGTCGACAGTATTTTCCACACCGATGACTTTGGAAACGTAAAACTTGCTCTTTTAAATTTTTCTCTTCTGTGCTTTTAGGTATAGCACATGTTGCATATCCTTCGATGAAACTTAAAACTGCATCATCAGAATCTGTTCCAAATTTTGGAGCATCCTTGATCCACAACAGCATATGAATATGAGGAGCACCTCTTGCTTGGTACTGTTTTCCCCAAAAGAAATCCTCAACTTCTCCAAGAGGTGGATTTTTTTTATTGCAGATGAAGGACATCATAGCCTCAAATCTATGATTGAAATATCTGCAAACATTAACCGGATCCAATGAGCACAATTCTCCTGCTGTCTTGTATTGGATGTTTTCAATATTTGAATTTGCCTCTCGAAGAAAATCCAGAAGATCATCCCAAGCGTACTCAGCACAGCTTAGGGTAAGGAACCATGTAGGAGTTCCTAAATTCCGTAACATACATTTCAATTCTCCATGGTGTCGGTACCAATATTCATTCGTCCCACGCTGACAAGCCATCAAATTGATCAATTGAGATTCCAAATGATAATCTCGCTGTTGCACTTTGTTCATAAAATCCTTTGCAGTCACATTACGTAGATGTACTCCAGTTTTCAAAATGTGATTTACTGCAAAAGATAGTGCTGACAAGTCACTTTCAAATAAAAGATGGAACAAATAAGGAATACTTTGACGAAATCTCGGATCTTCTGCATATAGTCTTGTAGTCCGATACTCAGAAGCAGGAATCTGTACTGGACGTTCATCATATCGTCCTCCTTTTCCTGTAGGAAACAGCTGGGGAAAACAACGAGCTTCCAAGCTCTCCTCCCATACACTCACGGGAGTTCCTTGTGCTTTCTTCATCTGAAACAGATCAATAGCGTTTCCCATAACTTCTTTAGAATGTAGAGGATGTATGCTGAAATGTTAATACATTTCTTCTTCTTTTGACTTATCCACTTTTTCAAGTTGCCCAGTTGGTATTCCTGTGTCTTCTAGTATTTCTTCTTCATCTTCATCCATATAAATGGCTTCATACCATTTATTATTTTTTTTCAAATACAAATTTGCTCTTTGTATTTTGCGTACATCCACCAGCTCCTGCCAAATTTTCTTATTCTTCGTAGGTACACCATTAACCAGAATAACTAATGGTTCAGTTTCCAAAGTATCTGCATCAATTGTTTCCATATTTTTTTTCAAATCCAATGGCAAATACACAACTCTTCCTTTTAAACCTCTTTGTAAATCCGAAGGAGGTAATTTACCAGTTTTTGGCTCCATACGCACTATGGTCTGAAACGGATGGACACATTGAATGAGTATAGACTCATACGTATTTAAATCAGAAAGTTCTGGAGGAATATCAACCAATTCTAAATTATTATGTACAGCTCTAGCTGGCATTCTATTTTCTTCTAACTTGTTATAACAGTATTTACAAATACGCTGATCTTCACCCAAATCAAAACAATTTTCCAGAAATATATATGTGGCAAAATCTTTCCACTTATAATTATCTTCATTTTCACTTTTTTTATACAGATCAACATTCCTTGTTTGATTTTTGTAATGGCTTCTCCGGCAACATATACAAGTAATATTTGGTCTTTCATTAGAGATGATAGCAAATTTTGTCATTTCATCATCAAAATTTTTACTAACAGTGAGTTCTACATTCTCTTCCACATTTTCATCAATAACTGTGTCATTTTCTGCACTTTCTTGTTCTGGACCAAAGTAACAAAACTGAATCTCATCAGTAACCTTCACTACATCTGATACAGATCCACGGAACAGAGCATTATTCAACTCATTTAACTTTAGTGCTGGACTTTTAGCAAAATACAATGTTCTCACAAACTTTCTCATTTCAGTATGATGAACAGCCAGCATCCTAAAATGGTGAAAAACACTTTGACACACTTTCCTAGATAGACAAGCCAGAGAATGTCCTTGCAAACCAGTATTCTCTCTCACTCTGCATGGATCTAGTCTTTGAAGCACCTTAATTTTCTGTTTAACACTCTTTTTACTATATTCTCTTAGAAAGTCACGTAATTTATCAATAGATTCCTGACGCACAGTACAAATACTACTACAATTCCAAGTGTACACTGGGGCTTTAGGACGTCTTCCCATAACCTCATCAGCCATCACTTGTTCCTCATTTCTTGGAACCATTTTCTCCTTTTCCATTACACAACCATCCTTAACTTCATAAGCTCTACCATTGGTGTCAACTGCATGCAACAAACTATTACTTTGAAAATAACTCTCTTCATTAAAAAATGGTTCAGTACTTGAACTATGTTTCCATTCTCCTAAGAACACTTTACAAAAGTTTTTTTTTGACTTCTCTTTTCCTTTTGCTTTGTGACTTCATTGCATTCACTAATTTATCTAATCTACGCATCCTGTTCAAAATTAAAATGAATAGTTTTTTTTTATTTCTAATGCCTTGGTAGCAATACTTTCAATAAATTTCTTTTTCTTATAAAATTTTGATTTTTCTTATATTTTTTCACATCCTTCAGCAAATTTAACATCACTCTTCTCTGAAACATTTTTCGACGAATGTTTTTAAAATCTATTTTCCGTGTTAAGTCACTCTTCCTAACTTCTGAGTCTATATTAGCATTTTGTTTTTACAGTCAGTCGACTGTGTTGTAGTTTTGTACTTGTAACACTGTTTTGAATGTATCTTTCGATCATTTTTTTTTTGGAAGATATTTTTTAAAAATTCTTTAGTTTGCTTAACAGAAGACTTTTTCTGTTTTCCAACACGTGCTTCGCCTCCTATTTTTTTTTTTATCAGTCGTCTTCAAATATAGTTGTTGTTTCTTTTCTTTTCTTTTTCTTGACTTTATAGGCATCTTTATATTTTTTCACTGTTGCTCACCAATACCTGCAAAAAACTAAAAAAAAATACCTTTATGTAATTTAAATTCATTACATTTTCTTTTTAAAAACTTTTCAAATCCTATCACATGAGCTGATCCTTTCCTACGAGTCAAACTCTTACAAAATAGAAGAAACATCAATTAAATCTCTGACAACAATTCCTGAGTGCACACAGACTCATGGTCTGATTCTAGGCAGAAAGCGATTTTTCTTTTGGCAATTTGAAAGCACATTTACTACTGGGGTAGACCAAGTGATCATTACTGTAACAGCCTGACACATGTTCCTTCTAGTTTAGACAGGCAGAAAAGAGCACATGTCCTAACAGCTCCTTGAGACCATGACCATGTGTTATAGGGTGACTGATTAGACTAGAGCAAAGGAAGTGAGCCCTGGTGATTTAGAATCTGTTTGCGTTACACACTGCTATCTGAAACACCACACTGAGCTGACTATTACACATGGGAGTGTAGCAGAAGCTGCTGCGTGTGTGCAAAGAGTGTGTTTCTGGAGACAGTGTATTGTCAACTGCAAGAGAGATCTGCATGGAGACTCCCACAACTGCATGAAGAGTACAGACATGTGTGTAAGAGTACATGTGTGATAAGGGTTAATTGGAGTTTTCAACATGTAGGAACCACCTCAGCCATTGCAAGAATTGATGAAAACTCTACCATGCTATTTTTAAATGTATTTGCATTTGCCTCACATTTTTGAGATACTGATTTCTGCTGAGTGCTAACCAACACATTGGAAGAAAACAAGCTGGGCCTTTCCTGAATGTGCAAGTTTTACAGAACAACAGCAACACAAATTAAAACGCTAACAACAATTCCTGTATGCACACAGACTCATGGTCTCATTCTAGGCAGAAAGCAATATTTCCTTTGGCAATTTGAAAGCACATTTACTACTGGGGTAGAGCAAGTGATAATGACTGTAACAGACTGACACATGTTCATTCTAGTTTAGACAGGCAGAAAGGAGCACATGTCCTAACAGCTCCTTGAGACCATGACCATGTGTTAGAGGGTGACTGATTAGACTAGAGCAAACGAAATGAGCCTTGGTGATTTAGAATCTGTTTGCGTTACACACTGCTATCTGAAACAGCACACAGAGCTGACTAATACACATGGGAGTGTAGCAGAAGCTGCTGCATGTGTGCAAAGAGTGTGTTTCTAGAGACTGTGTATTGTCAGCTGCAAGAGAGATCTGCATGGAGACTCCCACAACTGCATGAAGAGTACAGACATGTGTGTAAGAGTACATGTGTGGTAAGGGTTAATTGGAGTTTTCAACATGTAGGAACCACCTCAGCCATTGCAAGAATTGATGCAAAATCTACCATGCTATTTTTAAATGTATTTGCATTTGCCTCACATTTTTGAGATACTGATTTCTGCTGAGTGCTAACCAACACATTGGAAGAAAACAAGCTGGGCCTTTCCTGAATGTGCAAGTTTTACAGAACAACAGCAACACAAATTAAAACGCTAACAACAATTCCTGTATGCACACATACTCATGGTCTCATTCTAGGCAGAAAACAATATTTCCTTTGGCAATTTGAAAGCACATTTACTACTGGGGTAGAGCAAGTGATAATTACTGTAACAGACTGACACATGTTCATTCTAGTTTAGACAGGCAGAAAGGAGCACATGTCCTAACAGCTCCTTGAGACCATGACCATGTGTTAGAGGGTGACTGATTAGACTAGAGCAAAGGAAATGAGCCTTGGTGATGTAGAATCTGTTTGCGTTACACACTGCTATCTGAAACAGCACACAGAGCTGACTAATACACATGGGAGTGTAGCAGAAGCTGCTGCGTGTGTGCAAAGAGTGTGTTTCTGGAGACTGTGTATTGTTAGCTGCAAGAGACATCTGCATGGAGACTCCCACAACTGCATGAAGAGTACAGACATGTGTGTAAGAGTACATGTGTGATAAGGGTTAATTGGAGTTTTCAACATGTAGGAACCACCTCAGCCATTGGAAGAATTGATGAAAAATCTACCATGCTATTTTCAAATGTGTTTGCATTTGCATCACATTTTTGAGATACTGATTTCTGCTGATTGCTAACCAACACATTGGAAGAAAACAAGCTGAGCCTTTCCTGAATGTGCAAGTTTTACAGAACAACAGCAACACAAATTAAAACGCTAACAACAATTCCTGTATGCACACAGACTCATGGTCTCATTCTAGGCAGAAAGCAATATTTCCTTTGGCAATTTGAAAGCACATTTACTACTGGGGTAGAGCAAGTGATAATTACTGTAACAGCCTGACACATGTTCCTTCTAGTTTAGACAGGCAGAAAGGAGCACATGTCCTAACAGCTCCTTGAGACCATGACTATGTGTTAGAGGGTGACTGATTAGACTAGAGCAAAGGAAATGAGCCTTGGTGATTTAGAATCTGTTTGCGTTACACACTGCTATCTGAAACAGCACACAGAGCTGACTAATACACATGTGAGTGTAGCAGAAGCTACTGCGTGTGTGCAAAGAGTGTTTCTGGAGACTGTGTATTGTCAGCTGCAAGAGACATCTGCATGGAGACTCCCACAACTGCATGAAGAGTACAGACATGTGTGTAAGAGTACATGTGTGGTAAGGGTTAATTGGAGTTTTCAACATGTAGGAACCACCTCAGCCATTGCAAGAATTGATGAAAACTCTACCATGCTATTTTCAAATGTGTTTGCATTTGCATCACATTTTTGAGATACTGATTTCTGCTGATTGCTAACCAACACATTGGAAGAAAACAAGCTGAGCCTTTCCTGAATGTGCAAGTTTTACAGAACAACAGCAACACAAATTAAAACGCTAACAACAATTCCTGTATGCACACAGACTCATGGTCTCATTCTAGGCAGAAAGCAATATTTCCTTTGGCAATTTGAAAGCACATTTACTACTGGGGTAGAGCAAGTGATAATTACTGTAACAGACTAACACATGTTCCTTCTAGTTTAGACAAGCACAAAGGAGCACATGTCCTAACAGCTCCTTGAGTCCATGACCATGTGTTAGAGGGTGACTGATTAGACTAGAGTGTTACAAAAAACAAGCTGCCCCTTTCTTGCGAGTGCAAGGGTAATAGAGCAAGACCAACCGGAATGAAATCTCTCTTTACATTTCCTATGTGCTCACTGTCTCATGGTATGATTCTAGGTAGAAAACAGTATTCCTGAGTGATACCAGTACACATTAACTTATAATGAAGACATACTCCATAATATATAACATGTTCAAGCCACTTAAATATCTTCCTTAACATAAAATGTAAAACACAACTTTTTAAGTGGTAGGAAAATGTACCATACTATTTTCAAATGTGTTTGCATTTGCCTCTCACTGATCAGTAAATGATTTCTGCTGAATGCTAACCATCACACTTTAACATAACAAACTACCCCTTTTCTGCGAGTGCAAGGCTAACAGAACAAAAGCAACACCAATTAAATCTCTGACAACAAATCCTGTGTGCAGACAGACTCATGATGTAATTCTAGTCACAAAACAATATTCCTCACTAATACCACTACACCTTACATTGAAGACATACTCCATAATATCTTACTAGTTCAAGACAGTTAAATTTCTCCTAAATCACAAAATGTAAAACACAACTTTAAAACAAGAATGACAATTCTATTATTTATATCAAAATACACCACATACTTCCCCTCTCAAACTCATAACTCACCTTTAAAATTAATTAGTTGAGAAAGGAATGTGGGACTCAAACAGCAGATTATCAGAGCCAGAATCTCAGAGCTGTACACCTCTCTCCTCTCTCCACAACCAGTAAATGGCAATTTTTCCCTCTCCTTTTTCCCACATATACATGTTAATGTAAAATCATAGTCCTTCCCACATTTTTTCAAATGGAATCACACATTTCTATTGGTTGCAACTTTCAACCCCTTTGCAAATCATCCCTTCCCCCAACATGACTTCTGCCTGCTACCATAGCAACAGCTCATGGAACACAGGTGTGAGCAGAGAGGGCAGAAGTTCAGCAGACATTGTTTCAAATCAAAAGAGCAAGAGTGCTTGACTTTTCAAACCTAACAGCAAATCCAAAGTAATGTTCAGTGGGAACACATTTTTCTGTACCAATACAAAACATGCTTTTAAAAATTTAAACATACAGCCTAGTTTTAACTGTAAAATGGTTTGAATCTGCCAATGAGTTCTTTTTATCAAAAAAAAGTATGTATGCCTCCATTTTTCAACTGTGTTTCTTTTCATATTGCCATTCTACTGAAAGACACCTTCTGAGTACATCCAGATCTCCTTGAAAGATGTTCACAGTGTGGATTGTAGGTCATAGCTATGTCTTCTGGAGTGAAAAATTTGCAGAAAAAAGAGGTATGGTGAGAGACCTTGCTTTGCCAAATGTAGACATTAAATGGATTGGTCAGAGAGGGTTAAAGTGGCACCAATTAATGCCTTTGGTGAAAACCTTTCTACATCTCCCACAGCCTAACCTTATTATTGTGCACTGTGGTGGAAATTATCTAGGCACTTTAACTGGGGTAGGTCTGGAAATGCTTATTAAGGACACCTTTGTGCAATTGATGTCGCTTTTTCCTCAATCTGCCTTTGTATAATGTAACATATGCCAAAGGCAAAAGTGGAACTGGTCCAACCAATTTTGTCCACAGAGTGACAAAGCAAGAAAGCACGTCAATAAGTCTGTTTCTGCTTTCCTCAGAGACTATGGTATGGGTTCTATATACCACAACAACTTGCGTTACAACATGCAAGACATTTATAGAGGAGACGGTGTACATTTCAATGATGAAGGGAACAGAGTCTTCCTCTTGAACTTTAGACTCTGCATCGGTACTTACTTGTAGGTACCGAAAAACACTCAATGAACACAAGGGCTCTTTTTAGAGCCACCTAATATCTAAACACTTAAACGTGATTTTTATTTCTATTTTTTTTATTTATTTTTTTCGGGTGCGCACCTCGTGATGTTTTTAAGGTTTTTTCGGGTACGCGTAGAGTGCGAGCACCTCGCGATGTTTTTAAAAAAATTTAATTTTTTTTTTGCCCTTCGTGGTCCTACTGTGCCCCCCTGACAATGACTAGGGGGTCTAGAACTCCCTACCCTGCCCCCTGTTCACGGTCTCCACCTTTCCTTTTTAGTGCGACAGACAAAATGGCGGCCGACTCTTCCTGATTTCGACCTATTCGAATGTTTACTGACATCTAACAACCAATCAGAATTACGCTCGCGCACGGCAAGGTGCGCGCACAGGGCTTGCTCAGTGCGTGCACGGTACGCGCGTATAGATATTGATATGCTTTTAAATGCTATTTTCTCAGGAAATACTGAACAGATTTACACCAGACCTGCAAAAGGCACTTCCTTGACCTTATGGCGACCTCTCTGCCAAATTTCAAGTAATTCTGTTCAGCCGTTCGGGCTGTAGCTGTGTCTAAAGGTCCTATGGAAAAATGCATGGGGAAAACGCGTTTTGGGACCCCCCTTTTTTCTCGGCCCCCGCTTGACAAATCACCCCGAGACTTTCAGGGTAGGAGCTGAACGGAGCGCCCCATTAGTTTTGAAAATTTCACGAGGATTCGTCAACCGGCGCCAAAGTTATTCAAAATAGAATTTTCAGATTTCCTATGGAAACACGGTCCTAACTATAACTATCTACTGGCGACCGCCAGTAGATAATATATATATATATATATATGACGTGCTTGCAAACTACTGCGAGTCAACTGTATTCTGAAAATACTACTTCTATTCCCCTCCGCTTTGCTACTCTGGCGCAGTTTCTTTTACATTTTCTTCAAAGTAAGACTCTCCAGTGACACTCTCCACCTATGCTGTTTATTGATGATAGTACATCCAGGCATGCATCCATTAAAGTAAACATCTATCCTTCTTTTTTATATATCTCTTAACAAACCTTAGTTGGTTTCACCAACAACCACCCATGCGTCCGCTCCTTCCTTGCTTGCCTTGGTTTTGAGTTTGAACCAAACACCGCTGATTCTTGCTATCTAGTACTATCCACCCATACTGTGTCACCCACCCAGGCAGGCATCCTCTTTCACCTTCCACCCATCCTTCAACAACCCATGCATCTGATCTGATTACTATCAGCCACCTATGCATGCTTCCAACATATCCTTCTCTGCCAGTCAGTCATATTATTTATCTCACCCGTCCTTCCACCCTTCTTTCCCTCTTTGTTCAACACATCCATCAAGGTCATCTGATCTGAGTTTGTCTTCTCCATAAAACCTTCACAGCTGATTTGGAGTCAAATAGAAGAGGCCATTGGTTACTCAACTCATGCTGCTAATGCTAAGTAAAGGGTGTCTTCTTCAACCGTTGTATAATGTTCACTGCAACTTAATAAGTCGCACAGTACAGTTAAGTAGTGAACACACTTCCATCTAGTAGTAATGTCAAGAAGTAATGAATATAACTAACCACCACCGGCCACTGCTGCTGGCTCCCCCCCTGTTGCTACTGCAGGTGCTGCCAGTTCTCCCGCCCCCCTCCGGGATGGCCGCATCGCAATCGCCGCTGTCCCCGCCGGCACTGTGGTTGGTAGTGTGCCTAGAAAAGACATTACACATTTTTAGATGCCTGGAAACCTCCCCCTATTTTATTAGTGTTCACTTGGCACATTGAAAAAAAAGTTAATACAACATACATCAGCACTAGAGTAGTACAGCTGGTAGACAGACACTAGTAGTGATATGGTTCCTAGGGTCATCTAGTCCTACTCTACGCTTTTGAAAGTTAGCCTGAGCCATGTGTAACCCTTTTAGATTCATCATTCATGTCGCCTTTGAGGCCACATGACGGTTGCGTATAAGTGAAGAGGTTGAAAAACAAGCCACTTTGTTATTGAGTTTGGTTAGTCCGTATTGCTTAGCCATCACATACATGTTACACTTTTTGCCATGACTGCGAAATGCTTGCATTCAGCAGTATACTATCTAACGGCTAACGCGCAGCATTTTTCTCATATATAATAGGCGGAAGATTCCCTTCTGCAAACCAGAGATTTACAGAGCTTATGATGCATGATATAACCAGTATTTCTACGTTCTACGGTGAGGGGTCTTCCAGAATTCAACAGATCTGTTGTCTTGTTCTTGTCGTCATGTACTTGTAAATGTTTACTGTTTTAATCTTATGCTTTTTGCTGGCTTCTTGACGATGGCTGTAGTAAATTAAATTTCATATAACGACGTACAGAGCTTGTTACTTGTTTCAAATAAACCTTTTGAACTTACACATAAACTCGGTGGTATTTGGTGTGGTGGGGTGGACTTACACAAGTGAGTGAGCAAAATGGTGTTATGTTCTGGGTTGTCTGTCTCAGTCATCATCATTGTGTATCTTCTTCGTGGGGGGTCAGGAGTGGGACCATAATGTGAGACACTATAGCTAGTCGGTCAGGGGATCGTGGGTTCTTCGGACTGAGGTGTGATCAGTAAGGTCCAACCTCCCATCACCAACATCCTATTTTGTTGTGCATAGTTCTATATGTGGCTCTGCAGAATCACTACAACAATAGTAGTATCATGTACTATCCGATCCAAAATACTAGTCAAATATCTGGTAGGGCATTTTGTTTGTGGGAATTGTCAAAGCCTCAACATTGAGAAGACTAGAAGAGGACAACCCAAAGGACAGGACACAGTGGCTAGAGCTATTGGTCAATCAGAGTTTTATTATTCCAAAGAAAACCTTCAATAAAGAGTGGGCAACTGTGCAAGCTTCGCTACAGACAGAATAATAGTAGAAGTAGTAGTAGTACAGAGAGTCATAGCAGAGGCAGTTAGAAGGAACTTAGAGGCAGGGATAAACAGAATTTGGAAACAGATAGTCAAGGTCAAAGAAGCTTTTGTAAAAAATAGAATTAGAAAGTGGAACCATAATTTATAGTTCGGAAAAAAAAATGCAGTAAAAGTTAGGAAATATAACTGTTAATATAACCACTGGAGGACTTACTGGGGCCAGCAGCAGGAACCTCGGTAGAGGAGCGGTCCTGTGGTTCTCCCGCCGACTCCGACCCCGTCTTCTTGCCCCTGGGTGGTGCTGATGATCATATAAAATATAATAAAGAAAGAGACAAACATTAAGGAGTGCTGTGAAACAAATAATAATAAATCATTTGGAAAAATAAGTCAAAAAACATTTTAGGAAACAACAATTGCAATAAAATTGACCTATCTAATCAGATGGATCGACTACTGGCTGCTTGCTGGATTCACGGATCGTCTACTTATTTATGAACACTCCAGTGTTCCATAATCATTCTGATTACAAATACTAATGGAGCCTAGTAAGTACCACCTGACCTACACCACATATTCCAGACGGGCCAATTGTTCACCAAGTCTGCACTTCCATTTTTTTTTAGCCATCAAATGCATAGATGAGATGGAGGACACATGCATAAATTTGTGCATACATACAACAAATTGTGGGTTGGTTGCATGATTCTGATCTACTTCTGCTACTGACTGACCATGCTAAGCCTACCACTCACTAAACAAAGTACAAAAGGTTCTACGGAGGACTGGGGTAAGCAGCACTCAGTGACAGAGGAGGCGTCACGCAGACCGCGTAAAACAATTATTGACTAATCCTAGTATCCAATATCCATCCACCACTATTTCACAGTAGGACAATGGAAGGACTAGAGTCTAGCAAATCGCATTACCTAACTTCAGTTCTCTAAAATAAACTCTTACATAATCAGCACAAGCTAGCGCAAAGTTGCAAACAAGTAAGAGTAGCACCGAGCACCTGGGTCCTACAATCACAGAAGATTTAGATTTTTGGAACGTAGTTTACCAGCAACGCGTAGCATGCAGCAGTAATCTTGTTATTCGTCAAAAATGTAATTTATACACAATAAGTTACTCACCAAGCCCAACAACCTCGACACCTAGCAGGTCCAACAGGTCCTGCTCCCGGTCCAGGATGTCGGACAACCGGTGGGCCAGCTGATTATGGGTGCGCCGGACCCCTGAGCACCGGAACACTGCCCAGCGCACCTTCGCCCACCGACGGTGACGCTCCTGGGTCGTGTACCCAGAGTCGGGCCTGCCGCCTGCTGCCAAGGTCAAGGGGAGGTGGCGCTGAATGAAAAAACACAAGGGCGGCCACCTCCGCCTCCCAAAAAAGGTGCCGGGCCTGCAACCCTGCAGGACGCATTCTGCCGTAAGGCAGGCGGCTCTTGTGCGCAGGTCCCTTGCCCTTTGCACTAGATGTGCCCTTGGCCATGGTTCTGGGGTGGGTGGGAGGCGGAAAAGAAAAGTTAGAAGGGGAAAAAAAGTTAGGGGGAAGAAGTAAGAAAGAAGTAATAAAAGTAAAAAAAACACAGTAAAAGTAGAAATAAAATGCACAATATAAACTTAGGGAAATAGAGAGACAGATGATAACTAAAAAAAGTCAGAAAAAATGTTTTAAATACAAAGGATTCCGGATCAGGACTGAGGGACTAA
This sequence comes from Triturus cristatus, assembly GCF_964204655.1. Classification (NCBI taxonomy): domain Eukaryota; kingdom Metazoa; phylum Chordata; class Amphibia; order Caudata; family Salamandridae; genus Triturus; species Triturus cristatus. The sequence goes on along the minus strand of NC_140591.1, from coordinate 167,732,801 downwards.
TAGTAGGCCTCGCTCTGGACTACATTATCGTCACTTTTGACTGTTCGTGTAAGTTCCCCTCCTGTGGAGGTGGTACGGGGTCTCTTGGGGGCTCTCCCTCCTCCTCTGGGGGACTAGTTAGTTTAATCATTCATGGGGCGACAGGCACACTGCACTTTGGGGGGGCTGTTTGGGCTCATGCAGGGGTGCAGGGAGGGGGGAGTTCTGTTGGGATGGGTGGGTTGGGGTGGGGTGTTGTTCGTTTTTACCGCAAGGCAAACCCTTTATTGTATTGGTGTTTTTAAGGTGCTCTCGGGGGGACGAATGATGGCTTCTGTATGTGATGGGGGGTAGGGACCTGACTTTATTGTCCTGGAACGTTAATGGACTGGGGGATAGGATCAAGCGAGGTGTGGTCCTGCAGTATTTGAAACGACTTTCGCCAGATGTGGTCTTTCTGCAGGAGACACACCTTATTGGTAATTCCTTTTGTGCCATGAATCGGCGTGGCTATCGCTTGGTGGCCCACTCGGGCTTCACGTCGGGCTCACGGGGGGTGGGCATCATGGTGAAGAACTCGCTCCCGTTGGAAATAGACGAGGTGCGCCAAGATGAGAGGGGACGCTACACTGTCTTAGTGGGGAGAATGGAGGGCAAAGTAGTTGTCTTTGTATCAGTGTACGTCCCACCGGGGTTACAGTCTACCACTTTTGCAGACCTGGGGCGCCTCCTCCTTGACCTTCCGGGGGGGCTTCTGGTGGTTGGGGGGGACTTCAATGCGGTGGTTTCTGGGACCGTGGATCGTCACCCCCCTAGGGACCTCCCCCGGGCGCAGGCGTGGCTGTCCGGCTTCTTAGATACACTGGGATTGGTGGACTGCTGGCGCTTAAAACATCCCACGCAGCTGCAGTACACTTTCCACTCGGGTGCCCATGGTAGCCTCTCACGGCTTGATTATGTCCTTGTCCCTGCGGCCTATGTTGGGAGGGTAGGAGAGGTGCGCCATTTGGCGCGGGGTATTTCAGATCACTCCCCGCTCCTGTTGCACGTTGATGTCTTCCCGAGGGGGGAGGGCAGGGTAGCTCCAATCAATGCCTGGTACCTGCGCGACCCCACCGTTCGCGCTGATTTGATTAAATCCTTGCAGCGGTATTTCGATGAGAATGTGGGGTCCGTCCCATCAGCTATCTCCCTGTGGGAAGCCTTCAAGACGGTTCTTAGAGGGGAGGCCCTCTCCTTTATCTCCCATGCCCGGAGGCGCGAGCAGGAGGAGGTGACCCGGGTGGAGGCCGAAATCGCTGAATTGGAGGGTGATCTAGAGGGTGGGGTGACGGATGCTGCACTACATGTCCTACAACTTAAGCAGGCGGCCTACAGGGCCCTCGTCACGGAGGCGGCCAGGGGCCTCTGTAGAGAGCAACAGGGGCGATTGTATGATGTGGGTGATAAGGCTGGTAAACTGCTTGCATGGTTGGATAAAAAGGAGAGAGCGAGTCGTGTGGTCCCGCTGATTGAGAAGAGGGATGGTGTGCGTGTCACCGAGCCAGAAGACATTGTCTCTTGTTTCGCGGATTACTTCCGCGAGGTGTATTCCCCGGTTTCTCCCTGCTCGGAGGAGGATTCCCATGCCCTGCTTAGGGATATCGCGCTGCCTTCCCTTTCGGTGGAGGACAGGGTGTCGTTAGATGCCGCTCCTACCTCCGACGAAATTGCCCTCGCCATACGCTCGGTCGCATCCGGCAAGGCCATGGGCCCGAACGGCATCCCTATCGAGTTGTATAAGCTGCGACCGGATGTATTGGCACCCCACCTCCGCGCGATGTTCCTGGCGGCCCACTCGCTGGGCTCCCTCCCGCCGGACCAGCGTCTGGCTACAATCGTGGTGATCCACAAGGAAGGGAGACCCCGAGACCGGGTTACATCCTATCGGCCTATCTCGCTCTTGAATGCGGAGCCCAAAATCCTCGCCAAGGTGCTAGCCAACCGGCTGGTCGGCGTGGTGGGCGATCTGGTCCACCAAGACCAGTCCGGCTTTATTCCCCATCGCAACACGGCCCTTAATCTGCGGCGCTTGCACGGGGTGCTCGCGCGTGTCCCGTTTGTGCGGGAGCCGGCCATATTGGCGTCCTTAGACGCCACCATGGCGTTTGACACGCTCGAGTGGCCATACATCTGGGCGATGCTGGCGAAGTTTGGATTTGGCCCGGGGTTCATCAGCTGGGTCAAATTGTTGTATTCGGGCCCATTGGCGCAGGTGGTGGTGAATGGAAGAGTATCGGTCCCATTCGAGCTGGGACGGGGCACGCGACAGGGCTGCCCCTTGTCGCCGCTCCTGTTCGCGCTGGCCTTGGAACCCCTGGCGGAGTGGCTGCGGTGGCACCCTTCCATCCGTGGTCTCCGTTGGACCCCCGAGTATGAGGACCGCGTGTCCCTATACGCTGACGATATCCTTTTGTACCTAGCCTCCCCGCGTAAATCACCGATTGTCCTGGTTGATGTTTTGCGCTCATTCGGCCGCAACTCAGGCCTTGTCATCAACTGGGCTAAATCATGTGTGTATGTGCTTTCCGGGGAGGCTCCCGTCCTCCCGCGGGGCTGCCCGATCCAGATTGCCTCTCAGGGTTTTCGGTACCTGGGTGTTTATATTACTCTGGACCCGGAGGCCCGCTACGAGCGGAATTTGCTTCCCCCCCTCCAGCGCTTGAAGGAGGACGTCGCGCGCTGGCGGCGCCTGCCGCTTTCGCCGCTCGGCCGGGCGGCATTGTTTAAGATGGTGTCGTTGCCACGCTTCCTGTACGCTCTCCAGAACACTATGGATTTAGTCCCGGCGCGCTACTTCCGTGAGGTGGAGAGTCTACAGCGCCGCCTGTTCTGGGACGGGAGGCCGCGTATTGCCCTGGCGAAGTTGACGCTCCCATGGTACGACGGGGGGATTGCCCTCCCGGATATTAAACGGTATTACTGGGCCTCCCAGCTAGCTGCAATTAATCATGGCCTTTACGGGCCCGCCTTAAACCCGGCATTTGAAATGGACAAGATGCTCCTGCCTGGTGGCGACTATAATCGAGCGCTCTACTCTGGCGCGCCCGACCCCCGCCTGACGGGACCTACGCGTGTCATGGTGCGAGTATGGCACGCGGCTAATGCAGCTATGGGGTGGAAGGACCGTTTGACCCGGGCATCACCGTTGTACGCGTCTGAGAGATTGGGCTCCCTGTGGACCTCGAAGGGCTTCGAGAAGTGGGACACGATAGGCATCAGTAAAGTGGGGGATCTCTGGACGAGGGGGGGCTTTAAAACATTCGAGACGCTGCAGACGGAGTTTCAGCTGCAGGGCAGTGAATACTTTCGGTACTTGCAGGTCCGCCACGCACTGGGCTCCGTCTTCCCAGACGTCGCCTCCATCCCGGAGTCTTCCCCCCTGGAGGATAGAGTGCTGGATGGCCACGTTCCGGACAGCACGATCTCCCTTATTTACAAAAAATTGATTAATGACCGCTCGGGCTTGCTGACTGGCCTCCGCGAGGCTTGCGTTGCCGATGGGCTGGAGTTGGACGACGAGGACTGGATTTCCGCGGTGGCCTCTCCGAAGGAGGTGGCCATACCGGCTCGCCTTCGCTTCGTCCAGCTTAAGATACTCCACTGGGTTTACATGACGGGGCCAAGGCTTCTGCGTATGGGCTATGCTGAGGATGGGTTGTGTAAGCGTGGGTGTGGTGCTTTGGCGACTTTTTTGCATATTTTGTGGGAATGCCCGAAGGTGGAGCGATTCTGGCGTGGTGTGCATGAGGTCCTGCGAGTGGTTACGCATGTCGCGCTGCTGCCTGAAGCGAGGAGATGCCTGCTGAATGTGTGGGAACCAACTGACTACTCGGTTCCGCAGACGCGATGGGTGACTCTGGGATATATGATAGCCAAGCGTGACATTGCTCAACTGTGGGGATCCCAGAGGCCCCCGGCGGTGTCGGCCTGGAAAGAACACATGGATTGGTGCATGTTCCGAGAAAAGGTGGTGTATGTGGCGAGGGGTAAGCCTGGGGCATGGGTGAAAGTATGGGGCCCCTGGAACGCCTACCGCGGGGGTATCTGCGCGCCACCACTGCTGCCTGCTGCCTCACCAGCCCCGTCCCCTTAGTTGACTCCTTTCCCTAGCCCCGGGCACAGAGTTCCCCCAGTCCTCGATCTGTTCCCCTTCCCCTCTTTAGACTCCTGTGGATGGCTGGGGTCCCCCATTCGGGGAGCACGTGCTGTTACTTTCGATTGCGGGTTGCCTTGCGGGTGTGGTTTTTCGTGTTGTTTGTATAAAATGAAACCGTATTGTGGGGTCAGAGTGATGTGGCCCACGACGTTGATACCTCCTGATTTTGCTTCTCTGCAACGCCAAGTGTTTTTGAACGTATGTCATATGCTCCTGTCATTCTAGCGGCCGGCCGGAAGGTTGTAGGCCCATACTTGTATATTCTTGAGATTGCAATAAACGGTTTCAAAAAAAAAAAAAATACAAAGGATTACAAAGATTCAGGGAGGATAGAAAAGTAGGCCCAGAACCATAGCATAGAGTGAAAAACAAGATGGCCGCGCCCATTCGCGACCGCGTGGGTAAGTTTGCGCGATATTTCTCGCAAACATGCAATAATCGTCGCGAACAAGTAAAATGCGTTCCCGAACACGACATGCGCATCGCGAACACGCTATCCGCGACCCGGAACAGGAAATAAGGCATCGCGAGCGGGACAATTGAAAAACAAGATGGCCGCGCCCATTGGCGACCGCATGGGTAAGATCGCGAGATATTATCCCCTGAGCAAGCAAACAGCTCCCCGAACACGCTCACCGCGCTCCCGAACAAGAAAAAGGCATCGCGAACGGGCGCCCCAAGCAACTACGCAAGCTTGCGTAGTGCAAGAACATCTTCGCGTAGCTTCACGAAGCGCGACTACGTGAACTACGCCCAGGCTTATGAAAAATACTGCTACAAAAATTATGTGCAAAACTGCAAAATTATATAAAAAAACAGTAAACAGAGAGACCTATTACAGGTACTCCTTTTTCCAATTAGTTATCCGCAAAGAGAGTGTACCAGATATCATCTTAAATAATCGTTTCTTAATTCTTCAAAAATATATATCAAGTTTTTCATATTATTTTCTTCTTAACCCCTTCAGTGCCCATGACGAGCTGGACTCGTCATGGGCTGCGGTGGCGCTGTGCCCATGACGAGTCCAGCTCGTCATGAACTCCGCCCGCTAATGGAAGGCGCGGAACTGGGCGGGGAAAGGGGCGGGCATGCAAGGGGTTAAATATACATGACCAGATTATTTACAAAGCAGCTGTATTTCTTGTCCAAATCGTAATGTGAGCCCACATTAAAATTCTTCTGATAACACTGAATGGGAGACTATAAACAGGTATGGAATTCCTCACTAGCATTTAATCCAGCCGGATTTTTAATGTCGAGCTCGAAGATGTATTGTGTCTCCAGGAGGCGCAATTTCGCCTCACGATTACCGCCACGTTTCATTGGTAACACCGTATCTATCAAATAATAGTGAAGAAAATTCAGGTTACTATCATGTTTCTGCTCGAAATGTCTAGCGACAGGATAAGCCTGATCTTTGCCTGTAATGGCCCTAATGTGCTGGAGTATCCTCTTGTGGGCCGGTAACTTGGTGCTACCAACGTACCTGAGCCCACACGGACACTCCAGCACATATACAACAAACTCAGTTTTGCACGTCAATCTCTTATTAATCAGGATTGGTTTAGATTTGAAAGGACTGAGAAAATGGGTCTTGCTACATCCAAATTTGCATGCCTTAAAACTAGAGCACTTTCTAAATCCCTTAACTTAAGCCATACAAGTTGTTGGAATGGCTACCTCAGGACTGCTGCTCACCAAATTATTACTCATGGAGAATGACTTTCTAAACGTTAATGCTGGTTTCTTTGCAACTAAGCCACCAAGAACCGGATCCCCCTGTACCAGGTTCCAGTTTCGGTTGAAAATCTTCCTGAGTTCCTGATGTTGTCTGCTAAAAGTTAAAATGACTCTAGATTGAATACTAGAAGCAGTGTTTACTTAACGCACACTGCTTGAGTTTAGGGATCAAAGTATCACTTCTAGACAGATTTCTCGTTTTCTTAATGGCACTATCAATCATATTTATTGAGTAGCCCCTTGCCAAAAAACCAAGATTGCTGGCTTCCTGTGCGATCCCACATTCCACATCCGAGCTGCATATTCGCCTGATACGCAGCATCTCACCATATGGGATGTTGCGTATCAGATGATGCGGATGATGACTCGACGCGATGATAATTGTGTTACCTGCAGTAGGGTTTCTATATAATCTCGTTGCTAATGAATTATTGTCCACATACACCTCCACATCCAAAAAACAGACTGCCTTGTCATTTATGGTGGATGTAAAGTGTAGATTCAAGCAATTTACATTAAGCATGTCCACAAATTCATGTGCGCTTTGCTCTGTGCCCCTCCAAATAAAGAACAAGTCATCAATGTATCTTAAATAGATAATAGCATGTTCCTCCATAGTCACCTTGAATCTTCCCATCAGGACCTGCTCCTCCCACAGCCCCATGTGCAAACATGAGTAGCTAGGTGAGAAGCAGGCCCCCCATCGCGACTTCCCTGACTTGATGGTAAATCTGATTAAAAAGGAAGAAATTCTGTTCAAGACATGCAGATACCATTGAGATCAACATTTTGTTATGAGCCGCACAATTCATTGGTCGCAGATTCAAATAGTGCTCTACTGCCGTTAAACCATCACAGTGTCTAATTAAGGTGTAGAGTGATGCTACATCAAGAGTCATTAGTAGCATATCTGGACTCCACACTACATGTTCTATTTTACGTAGAAAATCAGATGTATCTTGTACAAAGGATGTCAATCCCCGGACCCAATCCTGAAGAAAAAAATCTATATATTTGGAAGTGTTTTTCCATTGCGCTGTTTATGGCAGAAATGATGGGTCTACCGGGCGGTGTTACAATACTCTTATGTACCTTTGGTACTAGGTAGAAAGTGGGGATAACTGGATGTTCTTTCTTTAGAAACCGATATTCTGCATCTGTTAGCAGCCCCCCACTTTTCCAAGCAAGTAGTTTAAGATAATGTTCGTTCCATGCCGTTTTTACAGTGTGGATGTTGCTTTTTCTGTATCAAGCAATGTCAGCTGGCGTGGCCATAAGACCACGTTGCCCCCCTTGTCCGCCTGTCTTATAATGATGTTGGTATCAGATTCCAATTTTCTCATAAGTTGCTGATAGCAGAGATTTTGTTTATTTATCCCATGGCGGACTTTATGGTGGCGATATACAATTTTTCAAATCTTGGGTGACAAGCTCGTGATAAACATCCAAATTGTTATGCAGCATGATTGGCTGGAAGACTGATTTAGGTTTGAAGGGCGTTCCATAAGCCCCTCTGCCTCCCAACTGCACTCGTTCACTGTCAAGTATTCCTCCTTCTTGTTCGTTTTGCAGAGACCAAGCATCCTCAAATAAATCCAAATCCCCAGCTGTCAACAGGGAAGGGCTAATAGGGTTCTTATCTGCAGACAAAGCCATTTTCTTTTTGGGTTGCAACATATGGAACTTATTCAGCTTGAGCTTCCTCACAAACCGATAGGTATCCATTCTCACATCCGCGTAACTAAAGTTGCAAGGTGGGCAATATGACAGTCCTAAGCCCAGGACTGTTATTTCCGCTGATGTCAATTGCACATTAGTTAGATTGATTACTGCGTTTGAGTTTGTGCTTGTGTCTGGTTCCTGTTCTGGAATTGGTTCCATCTTCCCCTTGTTGCTTTTTTGCCCATACTTTTGGTTTCTTTTGTAGCATTTGTCGTCTCTGGCTGCGCTTGAAGTTGAGTCTTTGCTTTTGGCTCCAGGAGGCCCGCGAGACCTCAGCATATCTCGTCTGTCTTGGCACAGGCAGTCGACCTCCTGTGCTAGGGATAACTTGGTTAACCCCAGTTTTTGCGCCCTGGTAACATCGCCCTCTGGGTCACTTTCAGCAGCCGAACTCAACTCCGAGGCTGAAGTTGACATCACAGTTGCCTCGTTTGATTTTCTCTGAAACGGTCTATTAGCTCGTGCCTTTACCGCATCATATCTGTGGGCATACATAAATATTTGACCATTTTGATAATCTGCCTGATCCCTTTCGAACTTAAAAGCCTTCCTTCTTTTGATAACTTCCTTATCCTTGCTCAAGCGGGCCTGCATATCATCCCTTAGTTTCTTTGTCTGATCGTTTTTTTCCATTTTGTCAATTTCCACTTCCAATAGATCTATCTGCACTTGTAATTTAGCGCGGTCACTTTCTGCGTATTTGATCAATATAGTCATGAGTTTGCAAGACGATTCAAGATTGGATTCTGCCCATTTTGCGAGCATTGCCGGGTCGGGGTTCTCGTAACTGGGCGCCAAGGTAATCCGCAACCCTCTCGGCACTCTTCCGACCTCCAAGTAGCGGGATAATGACCTGTGTTCCCACCACTTGGACTGTTCTGAGCGTATTAGTTTCTCCAATCTTTTATACATCTCCCTGGTGTTTGGGCTTCCTGGTATGTTAATAAAATTTTCAACATCCGCCGACCCCCCAGCCGGGGAGTCGTGAAACATAGAACTGGCTGCCTCCTCTCGATGCCGCAACGCGTCGGCGGACATAGTGGCTGTAGTTTTTAAACCCGATTGGAAAATACAGCTGTTAGTGGTTTGAAACAGTGTCCAAACCAAACGCCGCACACACTCACCACTGGAAATGCTGCCAGATCCTACCTTAACAGACTGCCTGGCGCTCTCTCCGGTCAGCCGACACGGGATGCACCGACTTCCGTGATGAAGGTAGGTCAGTTCGCAGCTACCAGGGGCTCCTCCAGCTTCCTCCACGCGGGAGTATCCAAATCAGTTCTGGGTAACCAGAGCCGGCTGCTTCCTGCTGCTGTGCCCAAAGAGGGGAGGGGTTCCGCTCGTACCGCTGAAGCCTCTCGGTACTCAGATGAATGCAAATCGCCACCTGCAGCTGAATGCTTAGACAGAAATGACGAAGAGTGGGCCCAGAAGATGGTGCCAATCAAAGTGTTTTATTTACTCGCCCAGCCAGACCGCCATTACGCGTTTCGACCCCCACTCGGGTCTTGATCACATGACGCGTTGCTATGGAAAAAAGCAGCATTTAAAGGTATTGTGCCAGGAAATGACATCATTATATTGCAACATTGGGCATAGAAAGCAACAAGTTACTACTAGCAGCCTGAAAAAGAGCACTGTGCAAAACATCATGCGTAATAATTTAAGCATCATTCAATAAATATATAAAAATAAACATAAATATAAATATGAATAAATATACATGCCTATACTAATTAAAAAGTGATACTTTCCTTAAAGCACAAAAATAAATAATGTTATAGGCTGGAAACAGAGCCATGCATGACTATACACCTGCAGGATTTCTAAACAGAATTTCCTCAATTCAGCACATTCATTTATGTTGAAGGTACTGGTTCATGTGTCAACTGTTCCAACCACGCGCACAGTAATTAAATAATTGCTTTTTCATTAGCGCTGCTCATGTTTGTGCAGACAATTATGCCACATACATATATATACACACATACATATATACACACATACATTTAATTTATATATACACACATACATACACACATACACACATACATATATATATATATATATATATATATATATATATATATATACACACACACATACTTGTATTACCTACTGGCGGTCGCCAATAGGTAGTTATAGTTAGAACCTAGTTTCCATAGGTAACGCATTTTTTTATTTGCTAATAACTTTGGCGTCGTTTGACGAATCTTCGTGAATTTCTCCCCCAAAAAAACGTCTATCCAGGTCAGCTCCTATCCTGAACGTTTGGGGGTGATTCGTCAAGCGGGGGCTGAGGAAAAAGGGGTGTCCCAAACTGAGTTTTCTCCATGTTAAGTTCCATGGGAAATTTTGAGACGGGCTACAGCCCGAACTGCTGAACGGAATTACCCTAAATTTGGCAAAAAGGTAGAGCTTGGTTCAGAAAGCAACTTTTTTTTTTTTTAAATGGGGTAAATCCGTTCAGTAGTTTGAGAAATTAAAAAAAAAATAAGAGTCCAAAAATCAATTTCCCATAGGGAACTTTGGGCAAGGCTACAGCCGAAACTGCTGAAAGGAATTAACCCAAATTTGGCAAAAAGGTAGTGCTTGCTTTAGAAAGCGACCTTTTTTTTTAAATGGTGTAAATTGGTAGTTGCTGAGAAATTCAAAATATAAAAGTTTTGATATCTAGGGCAGCGGTGGAGTCACGAACCCTCCCGACCACGCGCTTCATTCTAATTGGCTGTCAACACTCCAAACCAGGAAGTGTTGGCAGCCATCTTGTGGCTCGGTAGAAGTGAGTCACCAGAAAACAGAGAAACAAAGATATAAAACAAGAGAAGGAGGCAGGGTAGAAACCCCCGGACCACCTAGGCTTGCTCAGGGATTCCCAGAAAGACTCCGAGGGCCAAAAAAAGCATTACAAAAAAAAATAATTATGCCGCAATTCGTGCTGGGGTCGCGAATTCTGCCGAAATTGTGAAAAAACAATGAAGCTCGGATTCCCGGGGGCATTTCTCAAAAAATAAAAGCAGGGGCCCGCGGGGGCCCCTGCAGCCCTGAGGACCACCATGTCCGCGGGGCTTCACTTATGTTGGAAGGGGAGGGGGGGCGCGGCCCTCCTCCTGGAGCTCGTGATGGTTCTGGGGGACCACCACCCACCAGGGCCGGCTCCTGCAGTGTCCCGGGGTGCCCACCCCGGGACACTGCTGTTTGCTATGACAGGGCGGGAGCCGCGCCCTGTCATAGCAAACTTGCTTTGGATTTTGGAAGCGAGAGCTGGGAAACCTGCTCTTGCTTCCAAAATCCAAAGCTGATTGCTTTTCAACATGGGGAGGTGCATGTCAGCAGCACCCCGTGTGGAAAAGCACTGCCGGCTCCCGCAGGACGCGGGGAGCCGGCGGGACCGAAGGGCACTGTGGCTCCCCCCACTGTCTCCAACGGTGAGGCCAGGCCCTAGGGGATGGGTCCTCGGGCCTTAATTGGCCACGGGAGGGGGGCCGACGCGGCCCTCTTCTCGTTTTTGCGCAGCTCTAAGTGAGGCACTCGAGTACTGCTTAAGTCTTTCAAACACCGAGGGGTATATTCTGAAGAACACATCGCCGAGTTAACGGCACTTTATCCAACCAAAATGGTGATAAATTTAACGCACCATTCACAAGCTGGAGCAAACAGCCCACATCACCAGTTTACCAGCGATAGCAGCCTCAAAAAGCATTGTCACGAATGAGCCTGGCAAATATTGCGAATGAGATGTAGAGTAGGCGTACCCGTGCAAAAAGCAGCGAACACATCACTTTGCAAGTTTCTCAACCACCAGCAAGATCGTCGAAGAGTACAAAACAGGCGATAAGGTGCGTTAGTGGTAGGAAGTTTACACTAGCTCTGAGCTGGTGTAAAGTCGGACTACAACTTGCAACATGAAAGGGAGCCCAGCCTAGAACAACACCTGAATGACAACAGATGCAATGGAGCCAACGATCATGCAGCTCGGACACCCAACACTGCCCCGACACCCCCCGCCACCAGCCCCTTGTCCGCCATCCCCCCCTCACCACCACCCAAATGCGAGAGCAACCTTAGGAAATCTGGAACGTAACAAATTGGGTGATGCTGCACAATTAGAATTAAGAACATGCATGTGCGGTTGGACAAATAAGAATCTCAGTCATCTATGGATTCACATATAAAACATTTTATTTAAACAAAACAACAAAATAAAAGTAGGTATAGGCAAGGGCTTTCATCCCTCGACAATTTGTGAATCACAGCCTGCAAGGCAAAAAGAAAGATAAGATTGTGCGTCATGCGTCCATCGAAGGTGAGAGAGAGAGAGAAAGAGTGAGAGGAAGAGAGAGAGAAAGAAAGAGGGAGAGAGAGAGAGAAAGGAAGAGATAGAGGGTGAGAGAGAGAGAGAAAGAGTGTGAGTGACAGAAAGGAAGAGATGGAGAGGGAGAGTGAGTGTTGATACTGTGGAGAAAATCTTCACAGCTCACCTTTCTGCCACCGGCGTGTCTCCAACCACGTGCCGGGACATAGTGCAGCCCTCAAGTTTAGTCATCTGAAATATAGTATAGAATCAGTAATGCAGAGTACATACAACTGCACACGCGTACTTCTCTGTTACGCCCCTGCAAACCCAGGCTGCTGCACCCCATCAACTCTCGCCGCCCAGAGGTGTCTGTCCACCCTGCGCACTCAGGGTGCTGCACCCCATCGACTCCTGCCACCCAGAGGTGTCTGCCGGCCTCTGTGCACCCAGGCTGCTGTACCCCATCCACTCCCACTGCCCAGAGGTGTCTGCCCGCTGCAGTGCACCCAGGCTGCTGCACCCCATCCACTCCCCGTGCCCGGAGGTGACTGCCCGTTCCTGCGCACCCACACTGCTGCACCCCATCCACTCCCACTGCCTAGAGGTATCTGCCCGTTCCTGTGCACCCAGGCTGCTGCACCCCATCCACTCCCACTGCTCGGAGGTGTCTGCCCGCTCTCGTGCACCCAGGCTACTGCACACTATCCACTCCCACCGCCCAGAGGTGACTGCCCGCTGCTGTGGAAACAAGCCTCTCTGCTCACCTTCTGCCACAGGCGTTTGTGTAAGAGGGTCCACCACGTGCCGAAGCAACCTCCACAGCCGTTGCGTACACACGGTCAAGCCGAGCTCATAATTCAGGGTGGGTGTTGATTGCAAATGGTCACGCATCATAAGCGCAGGCCTGCTAGACAAAAAGCAAGATAAGATTGTGCGTCATGAGTCCTTCAAAGGAGAGAGAGAAAGAGTGAGAGAGAAGAAGAGAGAGAGAAAGAAAGAGTGAGAGGAAGACAGAGAGAAACAGTGAGAGAGTGAGAGAAAGAGAGAGAGAGAAACAGTGAGAGAGGAAGAGAGAGAGAAACATTGTGAGAAAGAGGAAGAGAGGAAGAGTGAAAGAGAGAGAAAGAGAGAGGGAGAGAGGAAGAGAGGACGAGAGAGAGAAAGAAAGAGTGTGAGAGAGGGTGAGAGAGAAAGAGAGAGAGAGAGAGAGAAAGAGTGAGAGAGAGGAAGGAAGAGATGGAGAGGGACAGAGAGTGCCCACACTGTGGACAAAACCCTCACAGCTCACCTTTCCGCCACCGGTGTGTCTCCAACCACGTGCCTGGACATAGTGGAGCCCTCAAGCTCACTCATCTGAAACATAGTAGAGAATCAGTAATGGCAGAATACATATGACTGCGCATGCCTAAATGGCTGTTTCGCCATTGTGCATCCAGGCTGCTGCACCCCATCCACTTCCACTGCTCAGAGGTATCTGCCCACCGCTGCCCACCCAGGCTGCTGCACCCCATCCACTCCCTCCGCCCAGGTGTTTGCCCGCCCCTGCGCACCCAGGTCTCACTCCTCACCTTTCCGCGGACAGGGCACCCTTCACATCATGCAGCCCCGCTCCGCAGGCCACCAGGTCTCACATTTGGTGCTGCGTCTTGATTTTACCATGGCAGAGGACATACCAGTGCACCCGCCATCATCGCAGGCTGCACACCAGCTCAGCCCTTGCAGTGCCACTAACTCTGACCAGTGTGGCCACGCCACATGGTGGTAGGCCCCCGCTGGTCGATGGCTAGGGCCTACACTGCGGTCCAGCAGGACACACAAAACCGGACCTGTCCGGACCAACAGGACATCATCGCAGGCTGCACACCCGCTCAGCAGTTACAGTGCCCCTACCTCAGCGCACCGAAAGTCACCGTCCTGTGGTGGTGTGCCTGTGCCGGCCGCAGTGCATCGGTGCACCAAGTCTGAAATGGAAATGGCATGGAGCACGTGCGTCCGGTCCTTTTTTTTTGGCAGGGTTACGTGTCCTGTAACGCATGTGCTTGATGGGTGTGGTGTGGGTGTAAACCAGCCGTCAGGGAGTGGCTGTGGCGTATTGAGAACTAGACCTGTGAGCAGCAGATCACTACAATGAAAATCTGGGCCATGTAGCGTTGTTGTCCCTCCCTGTATGCGTAAGCGGTGTGGGCTGGCCCGGCGTATGCCAGTCCTGCGTGAGGCTGAACAAGGACTCCGGAGCTCTGGCCGTGGTTCCGTCTGTATGAGGAATCAACTGATGCGGGTGTCCCTGTTGTAGTGCTGCCACCACATGGGCCGCAAGCGCCAATGTGTCACCCTGTGACCCAAGTCCTAAAACATGGCCAGCATGAAAGGTAGGGGAAATCACTGACCCTACATTCATCCATACTTCCACACATGAAAGATCGTGCACATGTCATATCTGTGTGGATATGAATGTTTATTGCACAGTCAGTGGAGTGTTGCAGCTGTAGCAATACAGGGCCATGCAAAGCACACATTTCCGTTTTTGGCACATGGAGGGCAGCCAATTACAGCCAAGCTCGTGCTCGGGGGTTAGGCTCCATTAACATATGTACTTGTCCAATCACTCCGGCAATTCCGAAGCACTTTATTATAAATTCACTATACACTTGCAGTTCTCTAATGATCCACTCTCTACCTATGTACTTATACAATGACCGAGACAAAGTTACATAACCAAAGATTTCCCCACTGCCAGAGGTAACATGGTTGCGAGCGCTGTCCACAGCAGAATGTAATGTGGTAGGGCCCAGGGGCAGCATCATGCATACATAATGAACACACAGACACAGTCAGAGAGATAGTGGAACTGGGTATGGGCACGTGCGCTCGGCCCCTTTTTATTACCAAGGTCACATGTCCAGTGACGTCTGTGCTGGATGCGTGTGGGGTGAGTGTAAGCCAGCCCTCAGGGAATGGTTGGTGTTGGCAACAAGCACAATAGTAATCATCGGATCACACACAGAGATTCAATCATAAACGGTCCATGACTTGTGCTGCACTAAGGTAGGGGCACCAGATGTGAAAAAATACACAAAAGATTCTATCTTTAAAGGTTCATGACTTATGGTACACTGAGGTAGGGGCAGCAGATCTGAAATCATACACAAAAGAGTCTATCATAAAGGGTCCATGAGTTGTGGTGCACTGAGGTAGGGGCATCAGAAGCGTTCTGCATGTGCACAGCTAGCGATGATGCTTGGTCCAGGAGGGCTGCACTGGTAGCCATGTCTGTTGCCTACTGGACTGCGTCATCTGCAATCGCAACTCGATCTGAATTGTGAACCCTGCAGTCCGCAATGTAGATGGAAGGCAGAAGTCAGCACAGACATCGAGGAATGCTTTTTGTCACTTCCTCTTGACAAAATCCGAGGACATAGAGTACAATTCTGTCTGCAATTAATAAATCATGTCTCAATGTAAATTGTGAGCTCTGCTGACCACAGTGCAGGTAACAAAAGATGAAATATGTATGGAATACATTGTCGAAATGTGTAGGTTTCGGGGACGTAATAGTTAGTTATCTCCTGGACTCTGCAATTAATGAATCAAGACTGAATTTGAACTGTGAGCTCTGCTGGCCGCAGTGTAGACTGCCATTCAGTGTTCCTCTGGACTTGCAAGATGAATTTGGTCATTGTACTAAATCTATAATTGATATCAAAAAAGTTCCTGAAGCAAGGATACTAAAAGCATATTGTGTAGGTTTCGAAGACGATGTAGTGAGTTGCCTACTGGACTCTGAAATTAATGAATCAAGACTCAATTTTAATTGTGAGCCTTGCTGACCACAGTGTGGGCCAGAGGTAGCGGTCAGCAAGGGCCCACAGCCACGTGGCACTGAGTTGAGCTGCACTGTTAGTGGCACCTGAAGCAACCAGCATGTGCGGAGCCTGTGATGATGCATGGTCCGGGCAGGCCGCACTGGAAGCAATGTCTTTTGTCTAATGAACTGTGCCTTAATAAGGCTACGTGGCGATGACTTGTGGTGCAGTGAGTTAGTAGCACCTGAAGCAACCAGCATGTGCGCACCCTGCGATGATGCGTGGTCCAGGCGGGCCGCACTGGTAGAAATGTTTTTTGTCTAATGAATTCAGCCTCAGTAAGGCCACGTGGCGGTGACTTGTGGTGCACTGAGTTAGTGGCACCTGAAGCAATCAGCGTATGCGCACCCTGCAATGATGCGTGGTCCGGGCAGTCTACACTGGTAGCAATGTCTTTTGTCTAATCAATTCTGCCTTAATAAGGCCTCGTGGTGTTGACTTGTGGTGCACTGAGTTAGTGGTACCTCTGGCCCTCAGCGTGTACACATCCTGCGATGATGCGTGGTCCGGGCGGGCAGCACTGGGAGCAATGTGTCTTGCCTACTGGAGTGCATCATCTGCAATCGCGACTCCATCTGAATTGTGAGCCCTGCTGTCTGCAGTGTTGATCGAAGGCAGTAGTGTGTACAGAAATAACTCTGCGGTGCTGTGCCTCTGTGTTCACAGGGGGCCTGTGTCGAGGAGGCCCGCGGTCATGGCGGCAGCCACATAGCAGGGTGAGGGCTAAACTGGAGTGGTGTAGTAGGCAAAAGAACGATGGATTTAACCCAGATCTCTTGACTGGGGGAGAATGTCTGCATTGTCAGCATTCCGTCCATCATTTGTTTGTTGTAACGCTTTTCGCCCTAAGTGGGATGGGTATTCCCAGACGTGGGACCCGTGCTCACTACGCCACTGGAGTCAAGCTATCCTGGCTGATGACGGCTGATAGCCAGAAACCGGTCCTAGGATGCTTGATTCCGGTCCAGGGAAGACATGGCTTGGCAGTTCGGGCTGGACTGTTCCCATGAGGCACAGGGTCAAGACTGATTTGCATATGGCCATGTCTAAACTGGAGTGGTGTAGTGGGCAAAAGAACGATGGATTTAACCCAGATCTCTTGACTGGGGGAGAATGTCTGCATTGTCAGCATTCCGTCCATCATTTGTTTGTTGTAACGCTTTTCGCCCTAAGTAGGATGGGTATTCCCAGACGTGGGACCCGTGCTCTCTACGCCACTGGAGTCAAGCTATCCTTGCTGATGACGGCTGATAGCCAGAAACCGGTCCTAGGATGCTTGATTCCGGTCCAGGGAAGACATGGCTTGGCAGTTCGGGCTGGACTGTTCCCATGAGGCACAGGATCAAGACTGATTTGCATATGGCCATGTCTAAACTGGAGTGGTGTAGTGGGCAAAAGAACGATGGATTTAACCCAGATCTCTTGACTGGGGGAGAATGTCTGCATTGTCAGCATTCCGTCCATCATTTGTTTGTTGTAACGCTTTTCGCCCTAAGTGGGATGGGTATTCCCAGACGTGGGACCCGTGCTCACTACGCCACTGGAGTCAAGCTATCCTGGCTGATGACGGCTGATAGCCAGAAACCGGTCCTAGGATGCTTGATTCCGGTCCAGGGAAAACATGGCTTGGCAGTTCGGGCTGGACTGTTCCCATGAGGCACAGGGTCAAGACTGATTTGCATATGGCCATGTCTAAACTGGAGTGGTGTAGTGGGCAAAAGAACGATGGATTTAACCCAGATCTCTTGACTGGGGGAGAATGTCTGCATTGTCAGCATTCCGTCCATCATTTGTTTGTTGTAACGCTTTTCGCCCTAAGTGGGATGGGTATTCCCAGACGTGGGACCCGTGCTCACTACGCCACTGGAGTCAAGCTATCCTGGCTGATGACGGCTGATAGCCAGAAACCGGTCCTAGGATGCTTGATTCCGGTCCAGGGAAGACATGGCTTGGCAGTTCGGGCTGGACTGTTCCCATGAGGCACAGGGTCAAGACTGATTTGCATATGGCCATGTCTAAACTGGAGTGGTGTAGTGGGCAAAAGAACGATGGATTTAACCCAGATCTCTTGACTGGGGGAGAATGTCTGCATTGTCAGCATTCCGTCCATCATTTGTTTGTTGTAACGCTTTTCGCCCTAAGTAGGATGGGTATTCCCAGACGTGGGACCCGTGCTCACTACGCCACTGGAGTCAAGCTATCCTTGCTGATGACGGCTGATAGCCAGAAACCGGTCCTAGGATGCTTGATTCCGGTCCAGGGAAGACATGGCTTGGCAGTTCGGGCTGGACTGTTCCCATGAGGCACAGGGTCAAGACTGATTTGCATATGGCCATGTCTAAACTGGAGTGGTGTAGTGGGCAAAAGAACGATGGATTTAACCCAGATCTCTTGACTGGGGGAGAATGTCTGCATTGTCAGCATTCCGTCCATCATTTGTTTGTTGTAATGCTTTTCGCCCTAAGTGGGATGGGTATTCCCAGACGTGGGACCCGTGCTCACTACGCCACTGGAGTCAAGCTATCCTGGCTGATGACGGCTGATAGCCAGAAACCGGTCCTAGGATGCTTGATTCCGGTCCAGGGAAGACATGGCTTGGCAGTTCGGGCTGGACTGTTCCCATGAGGCACAGGGTCAAGACTGATTTGCATATGGCCATGTCTAAACTGGAGTGGTGTAGTGGGCAAAAGAACGATGGATTTAACCCAGATCTCTTGACTGGGGGAGAATGTCTGCATTGTCAGCATTCCGTCCATCATTTGTTTGTTGTAACGCTTTTCGCCCTAAGTAGGATGGGTATTCCCAGACGTGGGACCCGTGCTCTCTACGCCACTGGAGTCAAGCTATCCTTGCTGATGACGGCTGATAGCCAGAAACCGGTCCTAGGATGCTTGATTCCGGTCCAGGGAAGACATGGCTTGGCAGTTCGGGCTGGACTGTTCCCATGAGGCACAGGGTCAAGACTGATTTGCATATGGCCATGTCTAAACTGGAGTGGTGTAGTGGGCAAAAGAACGATGGATTTAACCCAGATCTCTTGACTGGGGGAGAATGTCTGCATTGTCAGCATTCCGTCCATCATTTGTTTGTTGTAACGAGGGCTGCAGCTCTGGCAAACGCGTTGGCCTTCACTAAAGTGAACCACGCCCATAGCCCCAGACTATTTATTCACACTTCTACGCTGGAGTGGCGTACATTGGAGCAGCCCACTGCGCTTCCACTAACCGAGGACGACGACACAGGTACATGACCGAGGTTTTTCCCACTGCCTGAGGTAACATGGTTACGTCCACTGTCCACAACACTACAAGCACCAGCAGTATATGTACACATGGAGAGGTTTGTGCTCTGCATAGTGAGGTCTGTCTAGCACATCACCGCTACACTTGGTATTGTGTGCATTAATATTGGTGGGTGACTTGCGTCCTTCACACGTTTGGTTGCCACATCTCGCAACATTCAGCTATTGTGTGGCTGAGGGGCCATGCCGTTTTTGGAAGGTTCGCTGTCCTGCTGTGCGTTGCCTCGGTGGTAGTAGGGGAGGATGGTCTTGGGGGAGGGGGTACGGAGGGTGGTGGCAGTGGGTTTTTTGGCCTTCTTGGGTGTAGGAGGTGCATGATCAGTAGCTCTATGACATTGTTGGTCTTAAGATGTGATTCTGGGTTGGGCTCCCTTTCACACTGTAGGTAGTCGTCCTACTTTACACCAGTAATTTTACACCAGTAAAAGGCAGATGTTACATTCCTACTGCTAACGCAGCTTACTGTCTGCTTTTGGATCGCACAGCAGATTTGGCTGCTCGTTGAAAATATCGGGAAGTGGCGTTTTCGTGTTATTTTTGCATAGGAACGCCTACTCTGCATATTATTAGCGGTAGTTGTTGCTCTCATTTGTGGCGATTTTTTTTGGCGGAAGCTATTGCTGGAAAACTGGCAATATCTGCTGTTTTCACCAGGTTGAGAATAGAATGATAATTTAAAAATCACTGAAAAAACTATAGGTTTAATGAACATTATAATAGGAAATTATCATTTAAAAACCTTTGAAATTCACTGAAAAAAAACATAGGTTTCAGGGACGTTATAGTTAGAAATTAGCATTTAAAAAACCTTGGAAATTCACTGAAAAAAATCATAGGTTTCAGGGACGTTGTAGTTAGTTGGACATTTCACTCGTACAAAACCAGAGAAATTCGAACGTTATAGTTAGTAGAGCTAACTATAACTCGCGCCCCCGCAATGCACTGCTGATGACGTCACATATTACATCACTCATGACATGGTCAGTGACATCAATGAAGACATCACTGATGACATCTCAAATGACATCACTCATGACATCATCCATGTGATAATCTGATTCACCTCCTCATACCCTAATATAACCTTTGATACACCCAGTCTAAAATACAGACTACCATTTTCGAAACCATAGACAAATCAATAGCAGTTACTATATACCCACTGACTAATTCCTAGCTATACACACATGTTCATTCATTCACCCATACAGTTACTCATACATGCAGTCACTCATCAATACAGCACTAGTATATGTACTCATACACCTATATAAACACTCATACACTGTCACTCATCCATAGAGTTATTGACACACCTTGTAGTCATGTAAATAATCAATAACACTGCCATATACTAACCTATACAGTTATACATTCACCATCTAACCTATTCGTACAGATACTAACATATACTTACTCTCTTATACAATCACTGACACAAGCACACTCATTTATATAGCCACTCTCACATATAGTCATTTATTTACTCCAACACTCACATATACTGCCTTTCACATATGTAGTTACTCACACATATACCAATAAGACATACATTCACTCACCAACACACTTAAATACAGCTATTTCCACATGCACTATTGAACCCATACACCCAGTAAATTATCCACTCACACATGTAGGCAGAAAGTCACACACCGCCCACCCACCCACACACACACACACAAACACTGAGGAACCCATACAGATACCCATGCAACTAATAAGTAACCCATATAGACACTCATGTACCTAATCATCAACCCATGCAGCAGCTTACATAACAACTGAGAGACTGATACAGACATTCACAGTTTAGTCACTAACCCATGCATTAAGTAAGACACATTTAATCACTAACTTATACAGTCAGTCACACACCTATTAAATCCTCCACCCACACACTTATACACCAACTCATTCTTCAATACACCTTGGCATTAACATATATAAAATATATTTAAACTTTACAGAAACACACATTCACTGGATGATGTCATCAGTGATGTCATTTGAGATGTCATCAGTGATGTCACTGACCAAGTCATGAGTGATGTAATATGTGGCGTCATCAGCAGTGCATTGCAGGGGCGCGAGTTATAGTTAGCTCTACTAACTATAACGTTCAAATTTCTGTACGAGTGAAATGTCCAACTTATTATAACGTCCCTGAAACCTATGGTTTTTTCAGTGAATATATATATATATATATATATATATATATATATATATATATATTTATATATTATCTACTGGCGGTCGCCAGTAGATAGTTATAGTTAGGACCGTGTTTCCATAGGAAATCTGAAAATTCTATTTTGAATAACTTTGGCGCCGGTTGACAAATCCTCACGGAATTTTCAAAACTAATGGGGCGCTCCGCTCAGCTCCTACCCTGAAAGTCTCGGGGTGATTCGTCAAGCGGGGGCTGAGAAAAAAGGGGGGTCCCAAAACGCGTTTTCCCCATGCATTTTCCCATAGGACCTTTAGTCGAAGGTACAGCCCGAACGGCTGAACAGAATTACTTGAAATTTGGCAAAGAGGTAGTCCTCAGGTCAGGCATGTGCCTTTTGCATATATGGTGTCAATCTGTTCAGTAGTTCCTGAGAAAATTGCATTTAAAAGCACATAAATATCTATAAGCGCGCACCGTGCGCGCACCATAACGTGCGCAAGCGTAATTCTGATTGGTGGTTACATGTCAGTCAGCATTCGAATCGGTCGAAATCAGGAAGTGTCGGCCGCCATTTGGTGTGTTTTGTGTGTGACAGTGAAAAAGAAAGGTGGAGAACGTGAACAGGGGGCAGGGTAGAGAGTTCCTGACCCCCTAGCCTTTGTCAGGGGGTCTCTGAAGGACCCCGAAGGGTGAAAAAAACATTTTATTTTTTTTTCAAAAAAAAAAAAAATCGCACGGTGTGCGCGCACGGTGAAAAACCTTAAGAAAAAAAATATATAAGAAAACATACATTTTTTTAAAAACTCGCGCGACCGCCACTCTATCACAAGGATGATGTCATCAGTGATGTCATGAGTGATGCCACTGACCATGTCATAAGTGATGTAATATGTGACGTCATCAGCAGTGGATTGCGGGCACGCGAGTTATAGTTATCTGAACTAATTATAACAAAGGAATTTCAATGTTTTTTTTACGAGTGAAATGTCCATCTAACTATAACATGTGTGAAACCTATGTTTTTTTAAGTGAAAAAAAAAAAAATATATATATATATTCACTTAAAAAACCATAGGTTTCACACATGTTATAGTTAGCTGGGCATTTTCCTCATGAAAAACCAATGAAATTCCCCCGTTATAGTTAGTGCAGGCAACTATAACTCACGCGACCGTAATCCGCTGCTGATGACGTCAGATATTACATCACTGTATTTACACATTTATATACCCATGTCTTCTTCCTTTTTTTTTTAGCTATACATATATTTTTTTTTTTTTTTTCAGAAAGACACATATGTCATCAGTGATGTAATATCTGACGTCATCAGCAGCGGATTACGGTCGCGTGAGTTATAGTTGCCTGCACTAACAATAACGGGGGAATTTCATTGGTTTTTCATGAGGAAAATGCCCAGCTAACTATAACATGTGTGAAACCTATGGTTTTTTAAGTGAATTTGCAAGGTTTTTTAAATGCTAATTCCTAACTATAACGTGTGTGAAACCTATGGTTTTTTCAGTGAATTTGTACTTTTTTTAAATGCTAAGTTACTTTATGCCGTTCATGCCGTGCACGCACGGTGCGCTTTGCGCACGGTGCGCGCACGGTGGGCACGCGGTGCGCTTTGCGCACCGCGCGCCCACTTCACGCAGTTCGTTCCGTGCGCGCACGGTGAGCACGCGGTGCGCTTTGCGCACCTCGCGCCCACTTTACGCAGTTAGTGCCGTGCGCGCACGGTGCACTTTGCGCACCGTGCACGCACGGTGGGCACGCAGTGCGCTACGCGCACCGCGCGCCCACGTTACGCTTAATGGGCCATGTACGCACGGTGCGCTTCGCGCACCGTCCGCACAAGGAGGACACATGATGCGCTTTGTTGTTAAGGGTTTTGGCATAAACTGTTACGATATAATAAGCCATGCACGAACGCTACGCTGAGCGCAGCCTGCGCACACGGGGGGGATTGACATTGCGATTTTATTTTAAAGTATTTATGCCGTGCGCGCACGCTGCGCGAGCATCGCGGAATTGTTTTCATTTCTATAGTGCGCGCACGCTTCGCGCACTCGGCGATTTACCGAAAAAAAAATAATAATTTAATTGCCCTTGGGGGACCTCCTGGGACCCCTTGACCCCTGCTAGGGGGTCAGGAACTGTCCAGCGTGCCCCCTTTACATGTTTTTCTCCTTTGTGTTTCACCCCCCTCTCAGTGCGAGAGACAAAATGGCGGCCGACACTTCCTGGTTTCGACCAATTCGAATGTTTACTAAGATGTAACAACCAATCAGAAGTGCGCTCGTGGACGGCCGAGTGCGCGCACCCTGCGCGCACGCTGCGCGCGTATAGAAATATATATTGATTTAAATGCTATTTTCTCAGAAAATACTGAACAGATTTACACCAAACCTGCAAAAGGCACCAAACGGACCTTATGGCTACCTCTCTGCCAAATTTCACGTAATTCTGTTCAGCCGTTCGGGCTGTACCTTGGACTAAAGGTCCCTATGGACAAATGCATGGGGAAAACGCGTTTTGGGACCCCCCTTTTTTCTCGGCCCCCGCTTGACGAATCACCCCGAGACTTTCAGGGTAGGAGCGGAGCGGAGCGCCCCATTAGTTTTGAAAATTTCGCGAA
The DNA here is from genome assembly GCF_964204655.1 of Triturus cristatus. NCBI lineage: Eukaryota > Metazoa > Chordata > Amphibia > Caudata > Salamandridae > Triturus > Triturus cristatus. Next base: position 167,708,890 of record NC_140591.1, on the reverse strand, counting down.
GATTCGTCAATCGGCGCCAAAGTTATTCAAAATAGAATTTTGAGATTTCCTATGGAAACTCGGTCCTAACTATAACTATCTACTGGCGACCGCCAGTAGATAATTAATATATATATATATATATATATATATTTATATATATACACACACATACACACACACACCCCTACATATACACACACATACATATATATATATATACACACACACATATATATACACACACACATACATATATACACATACATGCACACATACATATACACATACATATATAGACGAATACATAAATATACACATTACACACATACATATACATAAATACACACACATATACACATATATATATACACATACATTTATTCACTGAAAAAACCATAGGTTTCAGGGGCGTTATAGTTAGCTGGACATTTCTCTCGTACAAAACCCTAGAAATTCCCCTGTTATAGTTAGTTCAGCTAACTATAACTCGCGCCCCCGCAATGCACTGCTGATGATGTCACATATTACATCACTCATGACATGGTCAGTGACATCACTGATGACATCACTGATGACATCTGAAATGACATCACTGATGACGTCATCCAGCGAGTCTGTGTTTCTGTAAAGTTTTAATATGTTTAATATATATATTGAAAGGCCTGTTGAAGAATGAGTGGGTGTACAAGTGTGTGAATGGATGATTTTCTAGGTGCGCAACTGACTCTATAAGTGAGTCATTAAATGTATCTTACTGCAGACTAGTGACTAAACTGTGTGAATGTCTGTATGTGTCTGTGTGTTGGTGTATAAGTGGCTGCATGGTTTTGTGAATAGCTATATGAGTGTCTATATGGGTTATTGATTGGTTGTCTGAGTATCTGTATGGGTGCCTGAGTGTTTGTGTGCGTAGGCTGTGTGTGACTCTGTGCATAGATGTGTGAGTGGGTGATTCTATGGGTGCATGGTTTTAAGAGTGCATCTGTGATGAACTGTATAGTTGAGTGAGTGTATGTATGGGTGTGTTAGGGATTGAATGTATATCTCAGTGGTACATTTGTGACTAACTACATATGTTAAAGGCAGTATATATGCGTGTAAGAGTATATAAGTGGGTATATGTAAGAGTGTGTGATTTTGAGAGTGGCTGTATGTTATGTTATGTTATGTTAAATTAAATTTATTAAGCGCACGTACGCCCGTAGGCTTCATGGCGCTGTGGAAGACTAGCAAAACATAACATGTGACAGAAAGAAAGAAAATTTAACTAAAGATAAGCTTGCTTAAAGAGCCAAGTCTTAAAAGCCTGTCTAAAGGCTAACAGATCTTCGTGGAGTCTTAGTGGCAGTGGCAAGGAGTTCCACAGGGAGGAAGCTAGGAAGTGGAAAGATCCTCCTCCCTGGCGTTGTTTCCTGATCCGGGGCACGACTAACAAATTCTTTTGGCCAGAACGGAGAGCACGGGAGGGAGTGTAACTGACCAGCAGGCAGCTAATGAATCCAGGGCCCTTACCTTGTAGAGCCCTGAAGATAATGCATCCCGCTTTAAATGCTGCTCTCTGCGCTACAGGCAGCCAGTGGAGACTGGCCAGTCCAGGTCTAATAGACTGCCACTTAGGAATTTTACAGATCAACCTGGCCGCTTGGTTCTGAACCAGTTGGAGTCTCTTGAGCTGCCCCGCCGGTAGGCCCAGATATAAACTATTGGAATAATCCAAACGGGACAGCACAAGAGCAATGATGACCTGAATCAGAGCAGGGTGGATTAAAAGGTGGGCGATCTTCTTAATCTTGCGAAGTTGGAAGAAACTTGCAGATACCACAGTCCCTACCTGGCTTTTGAGCGAAAGATCTTCATTAAAAGTGATACCTAAGCTCTTAACTGTTTGGGATTTAGCTGGAGGATCTCCCATTTCTGGAGGCCAGAAGTGTGGTCCCCAATGCAGTTCACTCTTCCCAGGCAAAATCAGTTCAGTTTTGCCTGGGTTGAGTTTCAGATGATTTAGGCCCATCCATCTCTGAATGTGAACCATGACCTCCCGAAATTCGGTGGCAGCGCCAGGGGAGTCCAGACAGAAGATCAGTTGCAGATCATCTGCATAGTTAAAAATTAAGGCGCTAAACTTTTTTAATGAAAATAACAAGGGTCGTAAGTACAAATTAAACAAAAGTGGGGACAGGGACGAGCCCTGGGGGACTCCACATTCATTTTTGATTTTGGGCGCTGTAAAAGTTCCCAATCTCACTGCCTGGGTACGCTCCGAGATAAATGACTTCAGCCATCTAAGTGCCGAGCCTCTCAGGCCAGCCTGTTCGACACGGTCGACCAAGATGGTGTGGTCGACCGTGTCGAATGCGGCCGATAGGTCGAGAAGTACCAATGCTTGGTGAATGTCCCTATCTGCATTGCTTCTTAGTACATTCTGGACCGCCAGTGTCACCATCTCGGTTGAGTGCCCTGGTCGAAACCCAGCTTGGTTATGCTCCAGATATCCAGTGGTTTCAACGAAGCTAGAAAGGCAGCTAGCAACGTGTGCCTCCAGGATTTTTGATAGGAATGGCAGCAGGGATATCGGGCGGTAATTAGATGGATCGTGAGAATCAAGACTGGGTTTTTTGATCAGGGGAATCAATAGAGCATGCTTAAATCCTGCCGGTACCTTTCCCTGGTTAAGTGAGTCGTTAAGCAGAGAGAGGATCCCGTGAGGGATAGAGTGCCCAATCTCTGTAAAAATGTGGGGTGGGCAGATGTCATCGGGTGATCCAGACTTAACCCGTGCCAGGAGAGTTGAAAAGGTTTTAGCATCTATAGCAGGAAGGGTGTCTAATGTAGTGGGGTTATTAAAAATATCATCTAAAGGAGACGATTTAGGAGAGCTAGCAATGTTGCGTTTTATATTTACAATTTTCTCTCTGAAAAAATCATTCAGAGAGTCACACAACTTCTGGGTAGGGGCTATTGATGGGGCTGTCCTATCATCGTCACAGAGCTCGTTGACTATGTTAAAAATATCTTTAGTTTTATTTGAGGAATTTAAAATTTTTTGAGAAAAATAGTCAGATTTATGTTGGAGCAAGATTTTTTGGAACTCCTTTCTTGCGGTACAGAACACTGTCCTGGCTTGAGGGGAGTAGCTTTGGCTCCATTTCCGTTCCTTCTGTCGAACTCCCAGTTTAAGATCTTTCAGTTCTTGGGAGAACCATTTGTGTGCTTCATTTCCTCTAACATTAGGGACCCGTACTAAGGGGGCTGAGAGGTCAGCTGCGTTAAGTAACCAGTTAGACAGCGCTCTCTCGCTAGTGTCCAGATCATCGTACGGTGGTGGTACGGTTTTGTTTAAAATGTCAATAAATCCCGGAAGGTCCATAGATTTCCATTTGCGGAATTCTTTGCTCTTGCATGGCTTGGGTTTGACATTTCCGCCTACTTCTAGTGTGAAATAGATGATGAAATGATCCGACCAGATACATGGGCTGATGACTGGATTGGATAAAGATAGATTATGCGTCCATATCTGGTCCAAGCTGTGACCTTTCTGGTGAGTGGGTACATGGATGTGCTGATTTAGATTCAGGTCTGTTAGCAAATCTATCAATTCAGCAGCTTGAGTATCTGTGCCTATGCTATCAAACCAGTAATTTAGGTCCCCAATAAGGATGATTTTAGAGTAGCTGACTACATATGAAGCCAGCTGCTCTGCCAGAATGGATGGATATTTGGCCATGTATTGGGGGGGTCGGTAAATCAGGACCAGAATGAGGGACCCACTTTCAGTGTCGAGATTAATCACCAAGTTCTCAGTGTCCGGAAGGATCAAAGAAGGCAGTTGCCTGACCTGAAGGGATTTCAAGATTATAGCTGCTACTCCACCTCCGGCCTTCCCAGGTGTACGGTTGGCCGTCAGAATATAGTATTCTGCAGGAAGAGCCACGAGTACGTCGGGGAGGGAGTGAGGGGTTAGCCAAGTTTCAGCTAATAAGAAGATGTCAGGTTTTACCTCCTTCAGGAAAAGAAAAATGTCTATCTGGTTTTTGACCAGGGACCGAGTATTGAGGTAGTAGCAGCGCAAGCTGTGTTTTACAGAGGGTGCAGTTTGAGGCTCAGGAAAAGGTTGTTTTAAAGGCTGAGCATGAGGCACAGCATTGATGGAAGAGGAAAGCCCTAGGCTTTGAATGCAAGTCAATGTGCGTGGGGCTAGGGAGTGCTTACAGGGACCATCAGGATTGTGAGGGCGTAAAAGCAGGAGTTCCTGAGATGAGTATTTATAAAAATGGCCAGGAGGAGTGGGCTCGGGTCCCGGTCGGCCGCGGACGGGCGCAGACGGGCTTAACTCAGGCGCAACTCCGGCGCGCCTCCGTCGCGCCCGCTGCGCTCGTCCGCTGCGCTGACACATGATGGCCCGTTTAAGTAGGGGCGGTACTCGTGGGGGTGTGGCCAAGATGACCGTGGCCTCGCCTCACCCGAGCAGCCCAATCCAAGATGTCGGCCCCAGCTGCTGCGAGCCGCCGCTGTGTTCAGCGCTGTGCCGTGCCGGTGCACTCAGAAGGAGTGGAAGGTGAGCGTCAGGATTTCCGTGGGGGAAGAGATGAGCAGAGAAGATTAAAAGCGCGCCTCTGCGCTTTATACAGGAGCGCTAGTTAAAACAGCGTCTCTTCCTGGGAAACAAGTCAGGTAGTGCAGCTTCCTTTAGCTACAGGCGCGGACCCCCTGCCACAGGGTCAGCCGCCTGCTAGTGCCAAAGGATTGCAATGAACAGTGCTCCTAAGTAGGGGCGGTACTCGTGGGGGTGTGGCCAAGATGACCGTGGCCTCGCCTCACCCGAGCAGCCCAATCCAAGATGTCGGCCCCAGCTGCTGCGAGCCGCCGCTGTGTTCAGCGCTGTGCCGTGCCGGTGCACTCAGAAGGAGTGGAAGGTGAGCGTCAGGATTTCCGTGGGGGAAGAGATGAGCAGAGAAGATTAAAAGCGCGCCTCTGCGCTTTATACAGGAGCGCTAGTTAAAACAGCGTCTCTTCCTGGGAAACAAGTCAGGTAGTGCAGCTTCCTTTAGCTTCCTTTAGCTACAGGCGCGGACCCCCTGCCACAGGGTCAGCCGCCTGCTAGTGCTAGTGCTAGTATGGATAAGTGTGTGCTTGTATCAATGATTGTATAAGAGCGTAAGAATGTGGTACTATTTTTATGAGTAAGTGAACTTGAGTGTGTATAACTGCATAGGTGATTAATGGGAGTGTAATTAATTATTTGCATGACTGACTAGGTGTGAGAGTACCTCTATGGATGATTGGTGGTGTGTGAGTGTCTATGTAGGTGTATAAATGCATATGATAGTCTTGTACGGAGTGACTGTAAGTATGACTGATTGTACAGGTGAATGAGTGGGGGTGTATGTAGACCTAAGAGTTAATGAGTGGGTATGTAGATACTGGTTTTTGAGTAACTATGGTTTTGAGAATGGAAGTCTGGAATTTTGAGTCGGTGTATCAAAGGTTATATTAGGGTGTGAGAAGATGCGGTAATTTATCACATGGATGATGTCATCAGTGATGTCATTTGAGATGTCATTGACCATGTCATGAGTGATGTAATATGTGACGTCATCAGCAGTGCATTGCGGGGGCGCGAGTTATAGTTAGCTGAACTAACTATAACAGGGGAATTTCTAGGGTTTTGTACGAGGGAAATGTCCAGCTAACTATAACGCCCCTGAAACCTATGTTTTTTTCAGTGAATTTCTAAGGTTTTTTTAAATGCCAATTCCTAATTATAACGCCCCTGAAACCTATGGTTTTTTCACTGAATTTCAAAGGTTTTTTAAATGCCAATTCCTAACTATAACGCCCCTGAAACCTATGGTTTTTTCAGTGAATTTCAAAGGTTTTTTAAATGCTAATTCCTATCTATAACTTATCTCTAAAGATATCATGAAAAGCATTCTTTTTTAAAAGTAGGGTGCACATAAGTTTTGTGGAAAAGCATCTTTGTGATTCGTTAAGAAAAAGCAGTTTCAACGTGGAGTACATATCATAGGATAAAATTTGCTCAGACCAACCACACCTGCTACTTGCATTTGGAAGGCACTGTTGGAACTTAAAACAATCATCAACTTTTAATCTGCACGTGTCGTTAAATATTCAAGAAAAAGTTACAAAAAAAATCGTTAAGTTTTAAAAAATTGATGAACTTTTAACCTGCACGTGTTGTAGAATGTTCTAGAAAGTGTGTTGATAGAATATGTTGCACTTCTGACTTCTATGTGTTGTTGAATATTAAAAAAACGGTTCATAGGGAAAATTAAAAAGAAACCAATAGAGAAGTTTTCAAACCTAAAAGAATAAAGGAACTATTCTAATTTATTGTTTACATGTATTTATGTGTGCAGCAACAAAATTATAGGCACAACAGCACTAGGAAGAGGAAGAAGCAGGGAGTGGGGGGAGGGGGGGACGGGCAGAATGGCACACATGCACAATTAAGTACAACAAACATATAGACTAACAATGTCCAAAATGAAACACACCAACAAGGAGCACAAGTCACACAACCTGCCAACATCACACCACTGAACGAGCATAGAAGTGAAAACCACGCTGCATTCATACAGGATGTGTACAAAGGCCAGTCGTTGGTGTTGTGGGATGTCTGCAACCGTAGTCATCATGGATGAGATGCCCAGCATGTGGCACATGGTCGAGTTCACTGTGTGTTATGTTGCCAAACGTCTGCTCCTCCCTCCCACGACCCCCCCCACTTTTGTACGGTGAGCTGTTGTATCTCGTGCACTCGTACGGCACGCCATTGTAATGCCTATTTGCGCATGTCCTGCTACATTCCAACTACACCATCACAGTGCCGTTTGGAGGTGGTGCATGCCACTTTACAACATCGAAAGCTGCGGCTCTTGTAGCAGGCCACACCAGAACACAGAGACACACTTACCGCACTTCCTGTACACGGACATGTCCGAGACACCCCGTTCCCCTTGCCGGATAGGCACACCCCTGCACTGACCTGTGAACCCCAGACCAGCACACGCCAGTTGTGCATGCAGGAGGATGCGTACGTAGCTACACATCGAGGCTCACTGCCAACGCTGAGGTGACAGCACACTGTGATGTTGCAGGGCTCGTGCCTATCATGCTAAGACAATGACCACAGGGACACACTTACTAAGATATGGGTTTGGGGGGTATTGGTGGTCCTGGAGTTGTTGCGATGAGTCTTCTGGCCCTCATGGGTATCCCTGTATCATGCTCATTGACTCTATGGCACCTGTGGGTGTTCTGGTGTGGCTCTTGGCTGTGTTCCCTTTCATGGTGCAGGTAGTTGTCCGGCTTAACACCAGCAGAAAGCAGGTGTAAAATCCCTGGTGCTAACGTGTCTTATCGCCGGAATTTGTTTCACATTGCAATTGCTGTGAAAGCTGTGATGTGATTTTTTTCGTGTGCAGAACAATATACGAACTGAGCAGTGTATCTCGTCAAGATCCAGCACCTGACGCACTATTCCCAATCAATATAAATACAATGAGATTTCTTAATAGATTTTGTGTGTACACTGTAAGTGCAGCCAATACCTCAGTGCAATACAATACAGGATTTTAGTATTTAGAATAAATCGCAAACGTGCACCTCATGTCTTTTTGCACGGGAACGGCTACTCTCTATTTCATTATCAGCAATTTAACGGAAGTAAAGTTCAGAAAAATCTAACACACTATTCAGAAGTTGGTGCAAACTGAAGATATCACTAGTATTCCAGCGATAAGTGCCCCAAAATTTAACACCATGGTGGACTTCATCAAATAACAGTAATAAGAACAAGAAAGAGTCACACAGCACTTAAGAGAACAACCAAAAACATTATTTAAAAAAAAAATCAAACTTTCTTTTTTATAATAATAAATATATAAACGTTAAACTATTTTCAAACTTTATATTTTTATTAACATAAATATAAACAATAAACTAATAAACAAAATGTAACAACCATAATACAAAAAAACAAAGCGGAACATTCCTGTGGGAACCACGGATGTCGATGACAGACCTGCAAAATCAAAAAGATTGTTTAAAAAAAAAACAACAACATGGTATTCTTAACAAAATACCACAAGAAACAAATCACAGATATATAAAATGTATACAGCTGACAAAATTTTATAAGTTTAACTTACAAAAACTGTAATTGTTGCCGCTTTAAAATATTTACCGAATCTGAGGATTTTTTTTACAGAAGGCACCACGCCCACAACGTTTTCCTTCAGTGGTGTGGACATTTTTTACTTTTCCCAAGGGGCAAACAAAGATCAATGCCACCTTGGTCACGTGCAAGATTTGCAAAAGAGTTCTGTTGCGAGGAGATCCTAACAAGAAATACTCGTACGGCACGGCAAGTATGATGAAACACCGAAGGACCCTTCATCCAAACAAACAATCTTGCACGAGAAGAGTGCAAACGGATGAGAAACACTCCTATTCTGTATCTGTAAAAAAGAAACACAAATAAATGTATATTAATAACTTTCAAATTTATACTATTCATTACTGTACAAACACATTTTATATAAAAACTGACTAAGAAACTATAGCCCTGAACCACAAGTGTGACGATCGTTAAAACACTACATGCATAGTGCATACTACTTTGAAGCAGTTCATGCCCTAAAGCCTACCTCACTAAAAGACTACATGCTAACTGACTAAATGATTACAGTACTATAAGGAGACACACTGGGTGAGTGACAGGGTGTTTGCTAGAAGAGTATAAATACTAACTAGGGAATTCAAGGTGTGAAACACAACTGTGTAGGTGATTAGAGGACTGCATCAATACTGCATATGCATTTAAAGCAGTCCATGTGCTAAAGCCTGGCTCACTGCATGACTACTTGGGTACTGACTGAATGATTAGACTACAACAAAGAGAGTGCCTAGGTGAATTTATTAGTGCTAGGCTTTTCGCACAGGGAATGGATTAGTACTTGGTACTGAATGACTCACTAGAGGAGTGCAAAGGCAGTCACAAGTGCTGGACTGTATGGATACTGACTAAGAAATTGAAAGTGTGAAAGACAAGTATCTAGGTGGTTAGAAGACTGCGTGCATAGGGGTTTGATCAGTCCATGTGCTAAGGCCTGGCTCAGTGTATGAATACTTAGGCACTGACTGAATGATTAGAGTACTGCAAAGATAGTATCTTGGTGAATTTATAAGTGTTTGTGTTTTAGCACAGTGAATGGATTAGTACATGATGCTGAATGGGTCAGTAGAGGACTGCAAAGGGAGTGACAGGGTATTTCCTGAAAGTGTATGGATACTGACTAGGGAATTGAAGGTGGGAAAGACAATTGTGTAGGTGGTTAGAGGACTGCATGTATAGTGGATAACGGTTTGAAGCAGTCCATATCCTAAGGCCTGGGTCACTGAATGAGTACTTGGGTACTGACTGAATGATTAGAGTACTGCAAGGAGAGTGCCTGGGTGAATTTATTAGGGTTTGGCGCAGTGAATGGATTAGTACATTATGCTGAATGGGTCACTAGAGGAGTGCAAATGGAGTGACAGGGTGTTTGCTGGAAGTGAACGGATACTGACTGGGGAATTGAAGGAGTGAAAGACATGTGTATAGGTGCTTAGAGGACTGCATGCATAGTGGATATGGGTTTGAAGAAGTCCATATGCAAAGACCTGGCTCTGTGCATGAATACTTAGGCAGTGACTGAATCATTAGAGTACTGGAAAGAGAGCGTCTGGGTGAATTTATAAGTGTTTGGGTTTTGGCACAGTGAATGGATTAGTACATGCTGTTGAATGGGTCTCTAGAGGACTGCAAAGGAAGTGACAGGATGTTTCCTGGAAGTGTATGGATACTGACTAGGGAATTGAAGGTGTAAAAGACAAGTGTATAGTATGTTAGAACACTACATGCATACTGCATAGACATTTGAAGCAGTCAATTTGGTACTTAGATTCTGACTAAATAATCAGACTACTTCTAAGACAGTGCTTAGGTAAAACTTTTAAATTTTCAGTTCTGCCAGTGAACAGAATAGTACATGGTACTACACCTTAGTGTCAAACCCTGACTCATTTTATCAATGCATAAGCAAAGACTAGCTTCTAATGCTACTAAAACTTGACAACATGAGAGGTTTTAAATTAGTTATCTGTTAGCAAATACACGATGTTACCAAATGCCTCTCTCACAGTGGTTCTCAAATGCACACAGACTCACAGTGTGATTCTAAACAACAACCACTATACCTAGAAGTTTACCAAAAATCATTCACTACTGTGGAAGTGGTAAGCGAACTGCACACAATCTTCATATTTCAGGACTGCACTTTTATGTCAAAGCCTGACTCATATAATCAAAGCATAAGCAAAGACTGGATTCTAATTCTACTAAAACTTCACAACATGACAGGTTTTAAAACAGGTATATGTCAGCAAATACACGATGTTACCAAATGCTTCTCTCACAATCCTTACCCAAATGCACACAGACTCACAGTGTGATTTTAGACAAGCAACACTATCCTAGGAGTTTACCAAAACTTATTCACTACAGTGCAAGTGGTAAGGGAACTGCACACAATCTACATATTTCACAATTGCAATTTACTGTCAATGCCTGACTCATATAATGAAAGCATAAGCCATAACTGTCTTCTAATGCTACTAAAACTTGACAACATAACATTACAACACTTATCTGTCAGCAAATACACAATGTTACCAAACACTTCTCTCACAGTGGTTCCCAAATGCACACAGACTCACAGTGTGATTCTAGACAAACAACACTATCCCTAGGAGTTTACTAAAACTCATTCACTACAGTGGAAGTGGTAAAGGAACTGCATACAATCTACATATTTCACGACTACACTTTAAGGTCAATGCCTGACTAATTTAATCAACGCATAAGCAAAGACTGGCTTCTAATGTTACTAAAACTTCACAACAATACAGGTTTTAAAACAGTTATCTGTCAGCAAATACACGATGTTACCAAATGCTTTTCTCACAATCCTTACCCAAATGCACACAGACTCAGTGTTATTTTAGACAAGCAACACTATCCTAGCACTTTACCAAAACTCATTCACTACTGTGGAAGGGGTAAGGGGACTGCACACAATCTATATATTTAAGTACAGCACATCAGTGTCAAGGCATGACTCATTTAATCAACGTATAAGCAAAGAGTGGATTCTAATGCTACTAAAACTTCACAACATGACAGATTTTAAAACAGTTATCTGTCAACAAATACATGATGTTACCAAATGATTCTCTCACAGTGGTTCCCAAATGCACACAGACTCACAGTGTGATTCTAGATAAGCACCACTATCCCTATGAGTTTACCAAAACTCATTCACTACTCTGGAAGAGTTAATGGTACTGCACACAATCTACATATTTAAGTACACCACATCAGTGTCAAAGCATGACTCATTTAATCAATGCATAAGCAAAGACTGGATTCTAATCCTACTAAAACTTCACAACATGACAGGTTTTAAAACAGGTATATGTCAGCAAATACACGATGTTACCAAATGCTTCTCTCACAATCCTTACCCAAATGCACACAGACTCACAGTGTGATTTTAGACACGCAACACTATCCCTAGTTTACCAAAACTCATTACTATGTCAGTAAATACACGATGTTACCAAATGCTTCTCTCACAATCCTTACCCAAATGCACACAGAACCACAGTGTGATTTTAGACAATCCACACTATCCTAGGACTTTACCAAAAATCATTCACTACTGTGGAAGGGGGAAGGGGACTGCACACAATCTACATATTTAAGTACAGCACATCAGTGTCAAGGCATGACTCATTTAATCAACATATAAGCAAAGACTGGATTCTAATGCTACTAAAACTTCACAACATGACAGATTTTAAAACAGTTATCTGTCAGCAAATACAAGATTTTACCAAATGATTCTCTCACACTGATCCCAAATACACACTAACTCACAGTGTGATTCTAGACAAGCACCACTATCCTTATCAGTTTACCAAAACTCATCCACTACAGTGCAAGTGGTAAGGGAACTGCACACAATCTACATATTTCAGGACTGCACTTTTATGTCAAAGCCTGACTCATTTGATGAAAGCATAAGCCAGAACGGTCTTCTAATGCTACTAAAACTTGACAACATAACATGTTTTAAAACAGTTATCTGTCAGCAAATACACGATGTTACCAAATGCTTCTCTCACAGTGGTTCCCAAATGCACACAGACTCACTGTGTGATTCTAGACAAACAACACTATCCCTTGCACTATATCAAAACACATTTCTTCATCTAGAAGTAGTACTACATTTTAGTATAGAAATATAACAGAACTCATTTCACAAATTCATAAACAATGACTGGTTTCTAATTCTACCAAAATATAAAAACTGCAGTTATCTGTCTACAAACACATGAAAAATACAAATGCCTATCACAGAATGGTTTCTAAATGCACGCACATTGTAGAGAAAAAAAGTACTCCCTACACTTTAGCAGGAAAAATACATTAGTCTGATTAAAATAGTCTACATACATCCCCTCACAATTAAATAAGTCATCTTTCAAGTTCTTTTGTAGATTAAGGAGTATATCAATCACTCACCATATTTTCTTGTACAGAATCTCTGCACTGTGCACCTCTCAGCAAAAGCAAAGAATGAAAACGTTTCCCTTTCATTTTCCACACATATACATGTAAACATCAAATCACAATCCTTCGCACATAAACTCAAAAGCAAACACACATTTCTATTGGTTAAACATTTCAACCCTTTCCAACTGAAATACATTTCAACCCTTCCCCCAATCTGCCTTCTGAATGTTACCATAGAAACAGGTCATGGAACACTGCACTGAGCTCACAGGTCACAAGTTCAGCACACAATGTTCCTACACAAGACAGGAAGTGTGCTTGACTTTTCAACATAGCTTATCATATATAATGTTCCTTACAATCTGTTTTTGTTAACCAATAACAATCATACCTTTAAAAAACAAAAATATACACCCTACCTTTCAGTGTAGAAAGTTGTTATACAACCAATGATTTCTTGTCGTTTTTCAAAAAACGTTGCCGTGGGTCCGCGCACCCACCGCGAGAGAATCCGTGCATCCAACGCGATAGGATGCGCGCACCATGCTCGCTTTTCGCCGCTTTTTTTTTTTTAAAAGGGGGGACCCCCTAAGCACCTCTAGAGGGTCAGAGTATTTCCACTCTGCCCCCTTTATATGTTTTACGCACTTATTCCCCTTGCTTCTTCAGCCTCGCTTCTACCGAGGCAGAAAATAGCCGCCAACAGTTCCAGGTTTCGAATGTAGAGAGACGCTCGACAGCCAATTAGCATTTAGGGCGCGATCGGGAGGGTGCGCGCTCTGTTCGGGGAGGGTTCGCTTACGGTGCGGGTAGGGTCCGCGGATCCTCCCCGGCCATAGATATCACTAACTTTTTTACCCTCATTTTCTCAGGAACTACTGAACAGATTCACATCAAATATGCAAAAGGCACGAGTCCGAACTAAGGACTACCTCTTTGCCAAATTTGGTGTCATTCCGTTCAGCGGTTCGGGCTGTAGCTGCGACAACAGATCCTATGGGAAATTGCATGGGAAAAACGCGTTTTGGGACCCCCCTTTTTTCTCGGCCCCCGCTTGACGAATCACCACGAAACTTTCAGGGTAGGAGCGGAGCGGAGCTGGCCAAAAGTTGAGAATTTCGCGAAGATTCGTCAATCGGCACCAAAGAAATTCCCAATAGAATGTTGCGGATTTCCTATGGAAAATAGGTCCTAACTATAACTATCTACTGGCGACCGCCAGTAGATAATATATATATATATATATATATATATATATATATATATCAACCCAACTGTGCCCTGCAATTGAGCCCGCACTCACCGCCGGTATTGTTGAGACATCAACTTTTATTCAATTCAAAGCGAGCATTTTTGTCAGACACTTTTCCCATACTGCTTACATTCTGCTTGCCTGACGCATTTCAGAGAACTTTCTCCTTTCTCAAAGGCGCAATTGTTGCAGTGTTCAGGCTCCCACAAACACTACTTCTTGCTCAAATCCTTTTAAACCCTTTTACGAGTCTCAGGTGTGCTCAAGTCTCTGGTATGCTTTTGTTTCCTCTCCATGGCATTACGGTATTTGTAGTTCCTAAAAAAATGTAATCCTCGATTTTAGAAACAGGGAAAACACCAACTGAAAGTCCCGCTTTCCTTTAACTTTTGTGCGGGCTCAATTGCAGGGCAAAGTTGAGTTGATTTATACGCGGCAGGTCCAGCCGCGGAGCCTACGCACCGCCCGAAAATAGGGATTGTGTTTGTTGGTAATTGTGCCAGGAAAAAACGACCGCTGGTATTTCAAAAGTTAAAGGAAAGCGGGACTTTCAGTTGGTGTTTTCCCTGTTTCTAAAATCGAGGATTTAATTTTTTCAGGAACTACAAATACCGTAATGCCATGGAGAGGAAACAAAAGCATACCAGAGACTTGAGCACACCTGAGACTCGTAAAAGGGTTTAAAAGGATTTGAGCAGGAGGTAGTGTTTGTGGGAGCCTGAACACTGCAACAATTGCGCCTTTGAGAAAGGAGAAAGTTCTCTGAAACGCGTCAGGCAAGCAGAATGTAAGCAGTATGGGAAAAGTGTCTGACAAAAATGCTCGCTTTGAATTGAATAAAAGTTGATGTCTCAACAATACCGGCGGTGAGTGCGGGCTCAATTGCAGGGCAAAGTTGGGTTGATTTATACGCGGCAGGTCCAGCCGCGGAGCCTACGCACCGCCCGAAAATAGGGATTGTGTTTGTTGGTAATTGTGCCAGGAAAAAACGACTGCTGGTATTTCAAAAGTTAAAGGAAAGCGGGACTTTCAGTTGGTGTTTTCCCTGTTTCTAAAATCGAGGATTTAATTTTTTCAGGAACTACAAATACCGTAATGCCATGGAGAGGAAACAAAAGCATACCAGAGACTTGAGCACACCTGAGACTCGTAAAAGGGTTCAAAAGGATTTGAGCAGGAAGTAGTGTTTGTGGGAGCCTGAACACTGCAACAATTGCGCCTTTGAGAAAGGAGAAAGTTCTCTGAAATGCGTCAGGCAAGCAGAATGTAAGCAGTATGGGAAAAGTGTCTGACAAAAATGCTCGCTTTGAATTGAATAAAAGTTGATGTCTCAACAATACCGGCGGTGAGTGCAGGCTCAATTGCAGGGCAAAGTTGGGTTGATTTATACGCGGCAGGTCCAGCCGCGGAGCCTACGCACCGCCCGAAAATAGGGATTGTGTTTGTTGGTAATTGTGCCAGGAAAAAACGACCGCTGGTATTTCAAAAGTTAAAGGAAAGCGGGACTTTCAGTTGGTGTTTTCCCTGTTTCTAAAATCGAGGATTTAATTTTTTCAGGAACTACAAATACCGTAATGCCATGGAGAGGAAACAAAAGCATACCAGAGACTTGAGCACACCTGAGACTCGTAAAAGGGTTCAAAAGGATTTGAGCAGGAAGTAGTGTTTGTGGGAGCCTGAACACTGCAACAATTGCGCCTTTGAGAAAGGAGAAAGTTCTCTGAAATGCGTCAGGCAAGCAGAATGTAAGCAGTATGGGAAAAGTGTCTGACAAAAATGCTCGCTTTGAATTGAATAAAAGTTGATGTCTCAACAATACCGGCGGTGAGTGCAGGCTCAATTGCAGGGCAAAGTTGGGTTGATTTATACGCGGCAGGTCCAGCCGCGGAGCCTACGCACCGCCCGAAAATAGGGATTGTGTTTGTTGGTAATTGTGCCAGGAAAAAACGACCGCTGGTATTTCAAAAGTTAAAGGAAAGCGGGACTTTCAGTTGGTGTTTTCCCTGTTTCTAAAATCGAGGATTTAATTTTTTCAGGAACTACAAATACCGTAATGCCATGGAGAGGAAACAAAAGCATACCAGAGACTTGAGCACACCTGAGACTCGTAAAAGGGTTTAAAAGGATTTGAGCAGGAAGTAGTGTTTGTGGGAGCCTGAACACTGCAACAATTGCGCCTTTGAGAAAGGAGAAAGTTCTCTGAAACGCGTCAGGCAAGCAGAATGTAAGCAGTATGGGAAAAGTGTCTGACAAAAATGCTCGCTTTGAATTGAATAAAAGTTGATGTCTCAACAATACCGGCGGTGAGTGCGGGCTCAATTGCAGGGCAAAGTTGGGTATATATATATATATATATATATATATATATATCAAAAATCCATCAAGTAATAGACCCACTCTCGGAGGTCAAGGGGTCGGGCTGCGCCTTTCTCGTGTGTAAGGGCAGAATTACAAACAACAAGCTACTCGAGTGTTTGCCACATGTCGCCAATTGGTGATTAATTCGCTGCCTCACTCTAATCAATAGTAGCGATTCTCCACGTAGCCTCATCCGCATATACAATGGCATCAGGAACTGCCTAATAATAGGCGGGGGGGTCAAGAGCTTACCAAGTAGCGAAGAGGAACAGCGGGAGGAATCAATACCGCTGTGTGGTTTCCTCGCGTTTCAATAGAAAGTGTATGCGTGCAGCAGCACGCATTACTTAGAACTACCTGAACACAGTCACAACACAATGTCGGAGGAAAGCGAAAGACGGAAGGAAGCGCAAGTCCTTTTTGCCCGTGCTCCAGGGAAGGGCACTACGACAATATCATTGACAGAGAAACCTAAAGACAATGCCTTGTATGTTATTCTCAGAAGATACGAAAAGTTGAAAAAACAAGAGTCATCAAAATGGTGGGAGGCGATCTCCCTCCAGGACTATGTAGATAAGGACATGGTACCGAGGGGTTTAAGAATCTATG
Source organism: Triturus cristatus (assembly GCF_964204655.1). Taxonomy (NCBI): domain Eukaryota; kingdom Metazoa; phylum Chordata; class Amphibia; order Caudata; family Salamandridae; genus Triturus; species Triturus cristatus. The sequence goes on along the minus strand of NC_140591.1, from coordinate 167,692,049 downwards.
TGACCCCATCACACGAATCCCCCAACCCACGCATGCTCGAAGAATGGGCGGCGAATTCAGCATCTAGTTCCAAGAATATGCTGGGCATACTGATAAAATACGCGTGGGAGGACAGAGATAAAATAATTAAAGAACTGGAGGAGATAGAGGAAGATTTCAAAAAGGGCAATGAACAGGACAGTATCAAAAAGTTCAAGGATGAACTGAAAGGAAGACTAAAGAAATACGAAGAGGACATAAAATTACGGAAACAAAGGAAATTGCATAGAGACTGTGCAGACTACGAGTCTGGTCGCATTCTCACTTACAGTCCTAAATACGATCACCTGTATAACCAAGCAACTATCACAACGAACAGACCTGAAGATATTGTGAATGCAAGTGGAATGACCGTTAATACAGTAACCAGTGACTCTGATACTGACATCTCAGTTAAAACCACCAGTACTTCCTCTGACGTGGAAATAATCACCAAACAAGCAACTTTTTTAGACGAGTTCCGAGTTCTTCGAACTCGCCGCCAACCGGAGCAATCATCGGGAATAACACCACAGAGAGGCCGGGGCCAGAAACGGGGGCGAGAAAGAGGAAGAGGCAGAGCCGCTCCAAGCAAAGAAGACTCAAATACAAACAAAGGAGGAAGCAGAGGGCCCATGGGAACCAGACGAGGTGGCTACAGAAACATGAAGTAATCATGGATGACGAAATGGTAAACAAAACTATCATTAATTTATCATCAAGAACATTGTCGAAAGCAGAGAAAACCACCTTATGTCTAGGTCTCACGTTTTGCCCCACAGAAATGTTCAACTACGCTAATACCAGGGTGGACATCTTCAAATTTGTGCGTAAACTAAAACTACAGAAATGGCACACTTTGATGAGCAACAGACCCCCTGATAATACCAATATTAGTGCAGAACACAATACACAATCTATGGTTACCATGAGAGATGCTAATCTACTACAGACATTGTACACATTGGGTGGGATAGCCACAGAAGATGATGACATTAGGTCTATGGCTAATCAAGCTAATATTCCAACGGATAGAGCGGCTTGTACGCAATTTAAACCGAAATCTATTTTCTGTCCTGTTCTTCCCCACGACTCCATTGACACTTTTCACGAAGTAGTGACTAAAGAGCTTACCCAGTACAAGCATAGAATATCAAGAGCTAACAAAGTACAATTTAATCTGTCTAAAAAACAAAGGGATTTTATTGTGTCTTTAGCCAATGATGAAAATGTCATAATACGCCCTTCAGACAAAGGTGGTAATGTGGTGCTATGGGGGAGGGACTTGTACATAGAGGAAGCAAACAGACAACTGAGTGATGGTGAATTTTATTGTAAAAGCAACACCACAGAATACAACCAGAGCATAACTACAACCTGGGAAAAGTTATCCACATGGCAGGAAACAGGTCTCATCACGTGGCAGTACTGTTTTCTTAAAAAAGATTACCCTAAACTCCCTATACTCTATTTACTTCCCAAAGTCCACAAAAATAGTAACCAACCACCTGGGAGACCCATTGTCTCATCAATAGGGAATGTCAATGAAAACTTGTCCAAATATGTGGATCACTTTCTTAGAGACTATGTGACCCAGCTACCATCGCACATAGAGGACACTAAAGATTTCCTTAATAGGATTGATAAAATCAAGTGGGAAAATAATTTCATCATGATCACATTAGATGTTTGCTCACTATATACTATCATAGATCATGAACAAGGAATTAGAGCTTGTCAACATTTTTTGGAAGACAGAAACATGAGCCTTTTTGACCACACACAGATGCTCTTGGAAATGATAAGGATTTGTCTTGTTAATAACATTTTTATGTTCAACGGTGACCTCTTTAAACAAACACGAGGTACCGCGATGGGTTCGTGCTTCGCGCCGAGTTTCGTGCCGAGTTTCGCGAATCTTTTTCTTGGCAAATTCAAAGCAATACTTTGCTTCAATCTGAACTTGTGTAGGTTAAAGTCTGGATGAGGTACATCGACGACCTTTTTATTGTATGGGGTGGCACAGAAAATGAAGCCATTGATTTCATTGGCAAACTTAATAACAACCTGTACAATATCAAATTGACTTACTACATAAGCAGGACTACAACTGAATTTCTAGATGTACTCATAACCGTGCACAATAATACTCTGATCACCAGCTTTCACCGTAAGGAAACAGCTGGTAACAGCCTCCTCCATGCCCTTAGCGCCCATCCTGAATCGTTGAAAGCAAGCATTCCTTATGGGGAACTTTTGAGAGCACGGAGAAACTGTGGTACTGATGAAATCTTTGACAATGAACAGACTAAGATACTTGCAAGATTCCGGGCACGAGGTTACCCTGAGGGAGTATTGACTCGAGCTTTGAATAAAATCAAGGAAGTTACGAGGCCCATGAGTCTAGATTACACTAGGAAGGATCAGGACGAAGAAGCCTGCTTAAGGGTTATTACAACCTTTACACATGATTCCAAAAAAATCAACAAGGTCTTAGCGGATAATTGGAAAATTCTCCAATCAGATAACATCATAGGAGAAAAAATAAGCGATAGACCTCTTATTACATACAGAAGGGGCAGAAACCTTAGGGACATGTTAGTTATGGGCGACATAACTGTAAACAGCAACAGAAATATTCACAATCTCAAAGGATTCTATCCTTGTGGACACTGCCGGGCCTGTAGGTCTAGTCATATGGTTAAAGAGTTTGAAGTACCTGGGTGCCCTAAAAGAACTATCTCACAGTTCCTTACTTGTAGCTCTAACTATGTGATATATGTTTTGGAATGCCCATGCAGGCTTAGGTATGTTGGGAGCACCATCTGCATGGTAAAAAAACGTGTTCAGGAACATCTTAGAGCGATTACTCATGTAGATCTTCACTATCCCATTGCCAGACATTTCCAAGAAAAACACCAATCTAACAACCTTCTTTTGAGATTTTTTGCAATCGAGCAAATTGTCCTAGGCAGACGGGGTGGAAACAGAGAACTCGAGTTGAGGAAAAAAGAATCCAAATGGATTATGGATCTCGAGACCCGAATGCCGGGAGGACACAACTTGGATGAAGAACTGGCCACACATCTGCATAATGATTAATTCACTTTGTCTTTCCATTTAGCTTTTCTCCTGAGAGTTGTGACTGTGTTGATATACTAATTGAATTCATTTTTTCTAGTATATCTGTTTCATGTTTTTTTTAAAAATTGTAAATACCTTTCTCTTTTCATTTTATCACAGGAGAAAAGGAAGGGACCCTTCATGTTCCAGGACTCTGCACGGGTTCCCCACCCTTTTCTTCAACATGATCCTCTGCACTCACTGTGAGATAAGGATAAAATTAATCCTTTTTATTTTATAAAAAAAATATATATAAAAATCTTTTCCTATTTACAATGGTTTTCACATGCTAACTGTCGGTAGTTTTTTCTGTATGATATATCACTTTTTGAATGAACTTGGAGATAACCAAAGTAATAAGCAATTAATGTTTTCAGGCCATGGACACTTGTCGATTAGATGGACTTATTATATTTTTGAACATTTTTTTCTCATTTCACAGTAGCGTATTATTGATTAATGTGCCTAAGAGTTGCCACTGTTGCATTTTTTGATGGGCTGTATACACTATACTTATGGTGTACCATTACATGAGCTCCTCTTCATTTTATGAAGTTAGTCAACTGATTTGGAATTAGATGAATTTAGGAGTGTCTTATATTATGTCCACTTGGAGAATTGAAATGCCATTTTTTGCTTTAAATTGATTTAAATTGTTTTTGTCACGCGTTTACAATACGTGAGTCTTAAAATTCCCGAAATGAATTTTCTGGTGTCTTTGACAATAATTCGCTATGAAACACACTAAGTGATAACATTTACGAATTGGTGAAATTTAACCTCTTACAAAATGGCCGCTACTTTTACCTTGCATACTTGTGTATTTGTTGGTCCTTCTTCTATGTTCAATGCTTATTTATGCACTTTCTTTGAAACTGTATTGTCGTGTGATCAAGACACATTGTTGGTGTCGAAACGCGTAGCGGTTAAACAAGAATTAAACTTGGTGTAGCAACTTGACCTCCGAGAGTGCGTCTATTACTTGATGGATTTTTGGATTACTCTCTTATGGCTTAGGGCTTTTGCCGGTTGACGCTCCACCTGACTCGGGACTGGTCCCAGGAAAACCCACTTCATTTTACATACATATATATATATATATATATATTCAATGAAAAAACCATAGGTTTCACACATGTTATAGTTAGCTGGAAATTTTACTGATAAAAAACCAATGAAATTCCCCCGTTATAGTTACTGTAGGCAACTATAACTCACGCGACCGTAATCCTCTGCTGATGCTAATACTGTATTTAGACACTTATTTGCCCATGTCTTCTTCCATTAAATTTTAGCTATACATATTTTACAAATTTTTTTTTTTCATAAAGACACATATGTCATCAGCAGAGGATTACGGTCGCGTGAGTTATAGTTGCCTACAGTAACTATAACGGGGGAATTTCATTGGTTTTTTATCAGTAAAATTTCCAGCTAACTATAACATGTGTGAAACCTATGGTTTTTTCATTGAATTAGCAAGGTTTTTTAAATGCTAATTCCTAACTATAACGTGTGTGAAACCTATGTTTTTTTCAGTGAATTTGTACGGTTTTTTAAATGCTAAGTTACTTTACGCCATTCGTGGCGTGCACGCCCACTTAACGCAGTTCGTTCCGTGCGCGCACTTTACGCAGTTAGTGCCGTACACGCAAGGTGGGCACGCAGTGCGCTACGCGCACCGCGTGCCCACGTTACGCACCGTGCGCACATGGAGGACATATTATGCGCTTCCTTGTGATAGGTAATCTGTTAAATTTAATTTGTAAGTGATGACAATAATATGCCATGCACAGAGAGTGTTTTTTTTTTTTATTAAAATTTTTTGCGTAAGCGCACCGTACGCGTACGGTAAGCGTAATCGGCGAAATTTTCAAAAAATAAAAATGTACCGTTTTTGGCCTTGGGGGATCTTTGAGGACTCAACTAACATGGCTATGTGCATGGGCGCTGTCTAAACAGCCCCTTTATATGTTTTTTGCCTTTGTTTACCGCCCCCCCCTCAGAGTGCGAGAGAGAAAATGGCGGCCGCCGCTTCCTGGTTTCGACCGATTCGAATGTTTACTTAGATGTAACAGCCAATCAGAATCGCGCTCGCGCACGCCACCGTACGCGTACGGTAAGCGTACCGTAAGCGCACCGTAAGCTGGCTCAGATATATATATTGATTTAAAGGCTATTTTCTCAGAATCTACTGAACAGATTTACACCAAACCTACAAAAGGCACTTCCTTGACCTGAGGACTACCTCTCTGCCAAATTTCTAGTAATTCTGTTCAGCCGTTCGGGCTGTAGCCCTGTCTAAAGGTCCTATGGAAAAATGCATGGGAAAAACGCGTTTTGGGACCCCCCTTTTATCTCAGCCCCCGCTTGACGAATCACCCCGAGACTTTCAGGGTAGGAGCGGAGCGTAGCGCCCCACCTATTTTGAAAAATTCGCGAGGATTCGTCGACCGGCGCCAAAGTTATTCAAAATAGAATGTTGCGGATTTCCTATGGAAACGTGGTCCTAACTATAACTACCTACTGGCGACCGCCAGTAGGTAATATACATATATACATATACACATATACACATATACATATACATACACATATACATACACACACACACACACATATATAAACAGGGCTCGAAAAATCCGAAAAATGGTACTAGTCCTGCAGGTCTAGTGCCTTGGAAAATCCCCTCGACCTCACTTCAACCTACTTGACCTCTGTCTCCGAAAAGGGAGCAAAAGTGACAAGATAACAAGATTTAAAGGCATCTTTATTGCTCATTCCCTTTGTGAGCAATAAAAATGCCTTTAAATCTTGTTATCTTGTCACTTTTGCTTCGTTTTCACAGACAGAGGACAAAAGTTAGTTTCTCTTCCCAGTGGAGCATACCCATATCACAGCTGTTCCATACTGCCAAGAATGCTCACTTTCAGGCCTTTTATACCCTAGAGTTTGCTTTTCGAGGCTCCCTGGGAGACGTGTCACTCCTTTACCGGGACTTTGGCCTCCTTTACACATTTCCACCTTTACCACAGATTCCATGGATACTGAAGAAAGTCAGGAGGGACTGAGCACAGTTCATCCCGATAACCTTGGACTGTGTTTGGAGAGTCTAGTACAGACTTCTCCAACAAGAAGCTCATCGGGTACTGGTAGCATTCCAGCTACCTATAAGTAGTTCTCCTGTGAGCAGCTAAGCCAACTAAATTAAAATCTTTTGTTTGGTTGAATTATTGTATGTATTAAAATTAAATGCCTGTATTTGAGTGTTGGCATGCTCCTTCCCAATCTCAGCAGACAGGCTGACTTCTTGTCTTGGCACTTCATGGCAGGTAATCAGCGCTTGCAGCAAGAGGTGGACTCAGGTTATGCCACCTCACCTCTGAAAAGCTGGCTACCAGGCTGACATCAGCTCTGGTAGCACTGTAGTCTACCGAGTACTCTGCAGAGCACACCCTTTCTTGCTCAGGTCATAGAAAACTTGATCTGGAACAAGTGGGTCAGAGGTGCCCACGTTAACATAAAGCAGTTAAGAGATGTAGATTCGGGAGGAGCCAAGATGGCGACCGGAGCAGACGCTTGAGCGCCCGGCTCCGTCGGTCCGTGGCCTCGGACTACTATCCTGATGCCCATCCTCGCCGATTCTCGAGGTGCACCGTGTGCGAAGACGCGCTGACCGCGCTGCTGCTTTCCCGGAGTCTTAACCCGCCCGGATGCCCGAGTTCTGGGTGCTTTTGTCCTCGGCACTGAAACCCTGCGCCCTTACGGCCTTTGCCTGCCTCCTGGAAGCTCCGCAGTTACCGGACCAGCTAGCGCTAACCTGAGCCCCGCGGTCCCGATCTCGCCTCGCACCATGGATCGTTGCCTGATGAGCCCGGGGAGAGACGGCCGGACACCTTCTGCACCCTGTGCCTGACGGGCTGGAGCTGTGGGGTGGGCCCCGGTGCGGTGAGTCTCCTGCCCCGCTCTGAGGACCGAGCTGTGGGGGGCTGCTGCCCCCTTTGCCTATTGCCTAGCCGGCGGCGAGGGGGACCGGCGAGAAGATAAGCGACTGTCGGCCTTTCCTGTTGCGGCGTGGACCTGAGGGGAATTGACCCCTTGCCACGACCCCCCCCCCCTGGCCATTGCACCGTATAGCGGCAAAACATGGCGTTGAGTGCCTGCTCGCGGCTGGGGGGTGACACTCCGGTCTCGCCCGCTGCTCACTTCGCCCTCCCTCTTCCGGACACCAGCTCCACAGTGCCGTCCCGGATTGCTGCCGATGTTGGGGCCCGGCTTCCGCTGACATGCGGCTCCGTTCTGGCTGTCCTGCGGGACTTTCAACTACAGATGTGCGCTGGCCTGCAGGCGCTGAGTGAGAGGTTTGACCCCATACTGTCGGCTGCGGGCCGTGGGCGCGCTGTTTGTCATCGACAGGGCGTGGGTCCTTCGGTGCTCTTGTCCGCTTGCGGGGAAGCAGCGGCGGTGTATGACTGTGCTACACTGGTGCCTTCATCTAGCGCTCCCGGCGCCCAGGGTCCACCGCTCTCCACCTCAACCGCGGATATTTTGTCCCCCTGGTCATGGCTGCCTGCTTTATTGTTCCCTGCCTCACCGCGTCCGCGAGGCTATCCTGCTGAGCGATACCTAACGGCCTCGAGGGACCGTCCGCGGTGGCCCACTGCTGCCTTTTTGTGGAACTCCTGTACCTTACTTGCCAGGTTTGGATTTTATGTGGTGCAACGAGGGACCTCAATCGATGGTCGGCGGCCATTTCGTGATCCTACTTCACCATCCTCTCACAAGCGGCCATCTTGTCTTTGTCTGCTCGGGACACGGGGCCTTCACGCAGGAGCTGGTTTAATCCCAAGCCCGCGATCGGGCCAGGGCTAGACTGACTTCTATCGCTATGGTTTATGGACGGGCTGGCCTGGGACTGGGACTGTATGTAGGTTTTGCGCGCACTCGTCGCGACTTGTATCCCTTGCTTAAACTGTGGTGCCATGGTATCTTTGCATGCCGTTTTTTGGCGTAGAGGGCTCTCAGTGTGTGGGGGCCATAACTGGCTGATGGTTCGGGGCGCTCTGGTGTCCAGTGGGCTCCTCCCCACCTTCTTTTTTGTTTTCTTCCCTTCTTTACTCTGTTCCTACTTTCTCTCTTCTCTATATTTCGGGTTCCTTGGGCGACAGGCACTATGCTGGGGGGGGGGTAGGCCGTAGCCTCCGCATTGGTGTAGGGTGGGGGGGTAATACTCTGTTCTCAATTAGTTCTATGGGCCTTTTTTCTTTTATGTCTCTGTGCTCTACTTTCTTCGATTCGGGGTCCGGGTGTGGGGTGGATCGAGTGGGGGCGGCTCTGGAGGGGTGCGTACTTGCTCATGTGACTATCCTGATATATCTCTGCACCGCCTCACTGATTGAGATTTTACTCCCATTGTTGTTCTTACTGATGTTGCTGCTCGCCCGTGTGGTGAAGCTATCTTGCGGACTCGAATCTACTTTGCTCTTATCCTTCATTGACTTTTTTTTTCTCTGAGAAAATTATCAAAAAACTTAAAATTAACCTTCACCTCTCCTTCCCCGGGTTTCAAAGATATCTCCAGTATGTGACTCATAACCGGTTGTTAATCCTGACCGTTGATGCACGGGGGCTGTAATGTGGGTATCAGTGCTTTACTGTATCGTGGCCGGCCTGACGGTTGTAGGCCCGTATTTGTTCTTTTAAGATGCACGAATAAAGGTTTTTAAAAAAAAAAAAAAAAAAAAAAAAAGAGATGTAGATTCACTGTCTACGCCATCAAAACTGGTTTGGAGTGGTTCTCCTTTCAAGTATCCTCTCCAGACGCAGCGTATGAGGGCAGTGATGCCCCTCACAGCAGGGTAGTCTCCACCCTACAGCACTCACAACAGACACACAAAGAGGTCTAAGGTTCCTGCACTTGGTTGTCATACATCACACTGAACAGTGATCAGGGAAAATATAAAAGGCTGGCCTCACGCAAGAGGTCCCTTTTGCCTTTAACAAAAGAGACTGCAGTTTCACCCTTGTTCCCTACCAACTACCAAATGGCAGTGCTTCAGGAAGACTAATCAGCAGTGTCTCTCAACAAAAGACTGAATCACATTTTAAAAGAACCCTTGTCATTTCTTTCCACACTTCAGTGCATAGGTCTTTTCCCCTCTAGCTAGGTCAGCAATACACTTCCATTGTCTGGGAAAATAATCTTACCTCTACTTTGTGCATGAGGCCAAACATGTCCAAAATGGAACCCACAGACCTCCATTAATCTGGTTCAGTTAATACACACCGTGCATGTACCACGGACGCCATCTGGTGCAGAGGCAATGGGTGCAAGTGCCATTGCCGTCTCAGAGACTGCCCTGATCCACTTACCACATTGTTCTCAGTGAATGCAACAGGGCCCTCTTGGACCCTTTCGCACATAGTAAACATACTCAATATCACGGGTGCAGTTGGTAAAGGGTCTTTCATATGGCAGTCTTGCTTGTAATGCCCCTACTTGTAACACCTATAATAAGTAATCACCTTGGACTTGCAAGAACCACCCTTTCATCACTTCTCCATATAATGTTCCGGTCTTGAAACTGAATTTCCTTTCTGCTTGTGTCTTTCCCAAGAACCTTGAGAATTGCTGTGGCCCTTACCTGCTGGTTTGGTTTTGAACAGGTCCGTTGAGAGTTCCCCTTTCCCTTTAGCTTACAGTCATGCTGCTTCAGACCTTTGTTAACCCTGCTAGCTAACCACTTGTCAGTCAACACTGAAAGTATCTCTGTGTCTTTCTCAAATCTGAGGGGTATTATCTAAGAGGGGTAGAGGTGCTCTGTCACCACCAACTAGTTAAGGACATTAAAATTGTTGGCCTCCACCCCTTTCACCTTTTGTTCCAATTATACAACATACCATGAATCAAGGTTTCAAACAGAACACCATGTGCTTTATTACGGTCTTTAAATCCCCGTACAGTACTGAGTTGGCTTCAGCCCAAACCATCTAAACACAGCTTCCTTTGTTTGCTCATAATTCATTTGCTTAGCCACAGACATCCTTTCAATGACTGCTGTCCCGTTTATGGGCAGGCAACTCAAAGACACATCATTCAAACTCTGCATACTAAAGTAATCTCAAAGCTCACAAAGCATGCTAAAATATCTAGTCTCTTGTCCACAGATGCAGAAGCACTTTTGGATTCTTGGCAGGTATCCCAGTAGAATTAGAAGTGAGATCACTTTTCCCAGAGGTCTCTGCTGCCATCAAGACCTTCTATTTCTCTAAAGCCATCCTCCGTCTCCGTTTGCTACCTTTCCATTCCACACTCCTCATGCTCCCATTTTCTCTTCTCATAACCTATTCTTCCTGTTGCTTCCTCTCACATTCCTCCTGTTCTTAGCAAGCTACTCGCATTTTCTCCCTCTCAAACGCCACGGTCTTTTTCACAGTTTTTGGGAAAGCCAAATGCAAATTCAGGGTTTCAGCGAGACTTAGCCTATGCAAAGGAATAACTCCTAGAGTCGGTGACAATGCTATCCTAGAAATCAGTGTCAGTGACTACCTTCTGGAAATATTGGAAAGCAAACTTGGGGATACACACTGGGTGTGCTTGGGGAAAAAACTGTACTAAGGAGCTTTGAGAACCCGAGTTCCTATTATGATACCTGCCCCAAAGTGAATAACTGTTTCTTTCCTCCCCTCCAGTTTCTCTACCTGGTCTTTAATCCAACTCACAAGGACCTTCCTAACCCAGTTCCTAGGACCTCTCTTCTATCCATCCAAACACTGATCCCACAACAGTTGCCAAGGTCTGCCCCCATTAACTTTGTATCAGTAATTTCCGTACTCAGGTTCTAATGTATACAAGTTAAACTTATTACACTATTGAAAAAGTAAGACTGACTTTAGTAGGATCTTTCACAGCTTGCTGCCAATTTTAAGACCCGTTTCAGGGGTCATGGGCTAAGCAGGGACTACTGAGCCTCAACCACTGGGCATGAGTTTGTTTGTCTCTGAACTAACAGAATCTGTCCTACTATGGTTCTGCAAACTGGGCTAAGTACAACTACTTCAGAAATATAATAACTAATTGTGCCACATAATGCTTGACTGTCAAAAAGAAAAGTACATTAATGCACACTAGAAGTAAATGCTACACAATGTAATTTAGGGTTTGTTTCTAGCTTGCTTAGGCTAAGGAGAATATTACCCCGGTATACGCTTGTGATAGCACACAGTGTTTTAACTCAATTAATTGGTTATCACCCAGCGAATCACAGCGAATCACTTTCAATCTGTGAACGGGCTGATGCTTCTTGGGCAGCCAACTTGGCTCCTCAGATGTTTGACTGTTCACCCTCTTCTGGGCTGAATGCGAGTTTGCAATTCCTCTCAGCCTCCTCAGTGGTCATTTCTGGGAGATGAACTTGTGGTCAGGGGTGGCTGTTCAGGGAAATGTGTGATCATCTCAAAAATGATCTGGTGGGGAGCCCAGTGCAGCCTGCTCAGGCTGTTTGTGTTTGAAATGTTTTGACAACGCGCGTGTGGGCTCGGGCACACTGAAATTCCAGGTTGTACGGAAGCTCTGGGTGACGCTTTAGAATAGATGCAGGGGTGTAGTGTCTTCAGGCCATGCTGTGGTATCACAATTTGGGCACAGAGGCTCAGGTCGCTGCAACACTTCACAGATTGGGCTCGACAGACCAGGTCAGGCCAAAACTTCACAGATTGGGCTCTACAGTGAAGGTCATGCAGCAGCATCACAAATCAGACGCAGCAGAATCACAAATCAGACAAAGCAGCTCCAGTCATGCCGTATCACTATTCTTTCCACAAACTGCAATGGAAAGTCTGGAGTCCACAACACCAGGGCACACAGATCAATAACCACAGCCCTCCTGCTCTGCAGATGCACTGCACCAGGGTCACACTGCATCTTGCTCCTCCTCCTTCAGGGTTGGCAGTCTCTCCACCTTTCTTTCTGCGGTGGCCTGGCTACTAGGCACTTCAGGACAGGTAATCAACTCTTGCTGAAAGGGGTAGACTCGGGTAATGTTCCTTCACCTCAGGAAAGCTGGGTGTCAGGCAGGCGCTAGCTCTGGTTGCACAGGAGTTTTAAGAGTACCCTATGGAGCACTCCCTTCCTTGGTCATAGAGTACTTGGAACTGGAACAACAAGTATGTTCCACTTTTATACAGTCAAAGCAGACATGACTTTTGGGTTAGTTGTCCTTTCAAGTGTTCTCTCCAGGCTGCTTCCAAGACACTTTCAGTCGATAGAGTGATGCTCCTCACAGCAGAGTAGCCTCCACTGTGGAGTACCCACAACAGAGGCATAAAGAGAAGTGGGATTTTTGCAACTGGTTGTCATCAGCCACACTTAAATGTGATCATAGAAATACAAAAGGCTGGCCTCACCTAATGGGTCCAATTTGCTTTGAACAAACAAGACTACAATACCACCCTTCACCCCCACCATCTACCAAAGGGCAGTGGTTCCATAAGACTAGTCAGCTGCTCCTCTCCGCAAAGGGCCCAATCAAATTTCTAAACAACTCTTGCCTTCTCTTTCCCCACTTCAGTGTCTAGGTCTGCTTCCTCCATCTTTAGGATTGCCAGTAATTAACTTCCACTGTCTGCAAAGAAAAACTTTACATCCATCTTGTGAACAAGTTCAAGCTTGAGGTATCCAAAATGGATCAAATAGGCCTCCATTACTCTGCTTCACTCATACAATGCAGGCATGTACCATGCATGCTACATACACAAACATGCATAACATACACTTGCGATGTTGGTGCTAGAGTCTGGGTTAGCAAACACAACAAAAAGATGGACTCACCACTCACCCCCAGTCACAGATCTGGGTTTAATCCATTGTTCTTTTGCTCACTATGCCACCCCAGTTTGGACCCAACCATATGCAAATCAGTCTTGACCCTGTTCTTTATGGGAACAGTCCAGCCTGAACTGCCAAGCCAGGTCTTACCTGGACCGGAAACAAGCATCCTGGGACTGGTTTCATGGTATTACCTCTCATAAGCCAGGCTTGCTTGAATCCTGTGGCACAGTGAGCAAGGGAGTTTTGCATTTATCGGGTGTGCCCAGACGTGGGTCCTGTGCTCTCCATTCCTCATGGAGATATCATGACTGACAGCCAAATACTGCTGCCATAAAACAACTGATGGCTGAAGGGAAGGGGCCCAAAGCGTGTCTTGATGACATGAGCTCTGGCAAACAGATGTCTGTTGCCAAAGAAGCAGTCTGAAGCCAAAATTCAAAATGGGGAGGTGGACCCAACTAAATAGTGATTAAATAAGTTTTCAGAGGACAGCAATTATGTTGCAAAATATTTACTCCAGTGCTTACGTAATTGAGCCAATATGAACACCATATTTCCTTGGTAACAGATGAGTTATTGATCCATATTTCTGACAACAGACACATCATGGGCTTGTCGAACATTGTATCAAAAGTACTGGAACATAATGTATATGCCTCTATTTTTACTTTACTTCACTCATTTTAGCACCACATTAAAAAAAATAGATTGGAGAATTTTAAGAGAAAACTGTCTGCACACAGCACTGACTAGAGTGTCTTATGATTTAAGTTCAAATATGGTTTTCATAAGGACACGGGGAGAGAGTTCAGCTCAATAAAGGTGGTGTGGGTAGTAGTGACATTTTAAAAAAATTGCGTTTTGCCTTTTTAATCTTTATATAGCAGACGTGTTTGTTTAAATAAAGTGCACCACCAAAATTAGGAAGCATTCCCAAGCCTATTTTACCCTATTATGATGACACTTACTCAGAGCCGTGGATGGCTGCAAGAAAACCAATCAGCTTGCAATAAATGTTAATAATACAAGTGTAGGGCGGGGGTAGTTCCCTTTTCGACATTGCAGCAGACATACGAAATGGCGGACTCAGAGCGTTTCCGCTACGCCCAGATTAAGCACTCACTGCAGGCTAATATTCCCGCTGGCACGACATTGCCTCAGTCGTCCCCGCTTGAGGACCGGCTGCTTGACGGACACCTACCTGATAAGTCCATATCGCTCACATACAAGAAGCTCATTAACAACGTCCCTGATCCACTCACTGCGTTACGGGAGAAATGGGTGCGAGATGGCCTCGAAATGGATGATGAGGACTGGCAGGTGGCAGTCTCATCACCAAAGGAAGTGGCCATATCCGCCAAACTCAGCCTAGTCCAACTAAAAATCCTCCACAGGGCATACCTCTCAGAGACACATTTGCTGAAGGTGGGCAGGAGCGCTGATGGGCACTGTAGGAGACGGTGTGGGATGGAAGGCGGATTCATGCACATCCTATGGGAATGCCCGCAAATTCAATCTTACTGGGGGAAAGTCTTGAATTGCATGAGTGGGGTTTGGGAGGTTCCACTGCGGCCTGAGGCCAAGAGATGCCTACTGAACGTCTGGGAGCCCACTGACCTGGGTGTGAGAGGGAGATTGTGAGTCACCTTAGGGCAGATGATTGCTAAACGTAACATTGCACAGGCATGGGGTGCCACCGTGCCACCCACACTAAAGAAGTGGAAGGAGGACATGGACTGGTGCATGTTGAGGGAGAAAACTGTCTATGTTGCTCGGGGATGCCCTCAAAAATGGATTGCATTGTGGACTAAATGGAATGATTACCGGGGAGGACTATGCGAGCCACCGACGGTCCCCACACCCGAAGAACACTGTATGATATAGATACCATTGCATGGCTCCCGAGAGAGTCGGGGAAAATTGTGTTATCCTCTGAGCCCTTGTGTACCTTTGTGCCGTATGAAGTAATTATTTGTAAGTATGACAGACTTGTTATCATTTCAATAAACAGAGTTAAAAAAAAATAATAATAAATAAATAAATAATGCAAGTGTAATAAGTATAAGGAAGGCGAATAGGCAACTATTTTGGTATGTTAAGGAGCTACAATTGAAAAAGTCCCTAAATAAGCCTAATTTGGTGTAAACCCGCTTTGTGGAGGCCCTCAGATGGAAACGTTAGTAATGGAATGCAGAAACTGATATAGGTAAATTTTAAAGAATGTGTGGCGTTCTTTCACCTATCGCAATTATTAAGACATTCTATGCTAATATTTACTTGAGAAGAATAAAATTAGGAGGATTTATCAGGGGTGAAAAAGTCTAAAGTGGCCTTAACGGTGCATAGTATTCATGAGACAGTGCTGAATTATGCCTGTGTTCTTATTTATTAGAACAATGGTCCCAGTACACAATTGTATAAAAGAACCACAAAATTACATTGAGTTAAACAAAAATGAAACAAAACATCTTATTCTTGATGTACAGTGTTGTTTAATCACACTGAACAACCAGTAGTTCATTACATTCGCTGACACTTTTAAAGCAGTACTCCAGGGAGGAAGGGTGAGGGTATAGTGAATGAAGCGAGGATAAGGAAGTGAGTGAAACAGTGTACGTAATCGATTACTACAAAACACAAAAAGCGGCTCATACAAGAGCCAAGTAATTCACATTGGGTACAAATCTTGAATAGCCACGGTTGCAGACAGAGTCACAGTGATGAATCGCTGTTGGTCAAACTGGCTAGTGTGGTAGATGTCGACGTTGATGTACTCAGTCATTCCGTAACTCCAGGAAACGACTGAGTACGGAGAATCAGTGGCCTATGCATTGACTTCACAAGTAATTTTTGCCAGGCTCAGCAGATTAACCCTGTGTGGCCCACCCATAATTCAGGAATTGTTGAGTACCCGCAGAAGTGACTGCTCTCGCCTACTACAGTTTGGAGTTCACGCGCCCTCCTGGCCATCAGGCCCAACGAAGGGGCCACTGATGATAACTCTCCCCCACTCCCTCTCCTACACTCCTGTCCTGAGAAAGACACCGACGTAAGGGACACACATACCTACCACTATCAAGGGGTTGAAACGTCGACATCTACCACACTAGCCAGTTTGACCAACAGCGATTCATCACTGTGACTCTGTCTGCAACCACGGCTAGCTAACATTTGTACCCAATGTGATTTACTTGGCTCTTGTATGAGCCGCTTTTTGTGTTTTGTAGTAATTGATTACGTGAATTGTAGTAATTGATTACGTGAATTGTACATTGTTTCACTCACTTCCTTATCCTCACTTCATTCACTAAACCCTCACCCTTCCTCCCTGGGGCACTGCTTTAAAAGTGTCAGCGAAGGTAATGAACTACTAGTTGTTCAGTGTGATTAAACAACACTGTACATCAAGAATAAGATGTTTTGTTTAATTTTTGGTTAAGTCAATGTCATTTTGTGGTTCTTTTATACAATCGTTTACTGGGACCATTGTTCTAATGTACTGCTCTATACCCAGGTCCCAGTGACGTTTTTGGGTTTACCCTTCTAAGTAACTGTGTTCTTATTTAAGCTAATATCGTCTGGTCCACTGACAATCTAGTGAATTTTGAGGAATTAGATGAGTTTAAAGGCTATGTTCCTTTTCTAGCACTACTGCCAACACTGTATTTCTTGGATATTCGACTTCACTTCTACCTATCCAATGAAATTAGTTTGTGAGTCTTACTCACTCTGTCTACTGCATTTATTGATGCTTTCAAGCTGCTGAGTACGCCATCAGCACCACCTTGCGTGCTGTTTAATTGTGTCATTTGTCCCATTGAACACGTTTCTTACCTTTAGGCAGGTTAGCAGAGGAAACATTCTTCATTTTCTGTGGTATTAAATTTTTCGGAACTGGGAATTGCTCCAATGTTCTGGGACTCCGATAGGACTCTGCAAGGTCCTTATGGCCAGAATCTACAGAATCTTCAGAGAAGGAACTTTTGCTGTCAGATCTTCTGCTACTGCTATCCCGAGTTTTACTCTCTCTGTGTTCTGGTGAGGTACTACAACTGTGGCGACTGCTTGTCTTGCTAATACTTGTCCTTTGAGAATCAATGGATTCTCTCTTTTTCATGCACTGCACCGAAGTGTTATCCCCCTGGTCTCCAGCACAGAGGAAGCCATCGTCCTCTGGACTCTCCGAATTCAGGTCACCACTGGACATTGTTGTTCCAAAGCCAAAACTTACTGCATGATTGATGGTGTGTCCAGTTATGAACAAGTGTTCATTTGCATAAACGTTGATCAAAGTTTTCAAGGTGCGCCTCTAGCAAGTCACATCTGCTTTCATCCCGCAGGAACCGAAAACTCTATGTAAAAAAAAAAAAACACAGAACAGTTTGCACCGTGTTTGCATTGAACATGTATTTTGAAACTTAGTGAAGCGAGAAAATGCAGGTGCTCCACATGTTCTTCTCATACAACACTTGTCATGGTCATTAGTACAAAATATATTTTTACCGTTCAAACGTGCAGTCAACCAAGCATTTTATGTATTGCTCGGGTTCTTCAAAGATGCAACTCAATATTGGGCATGAAAAGAAAGCCTTCATTCTCCTCTCAAAAATATGCCCTCCTCGGACCGAACTTGTCGAGCTAAGAGAACTGCAGATGGCAAAAAGTGAAACCTCAATTCTAAAATGTAAATATATGATTTTGTGATTGGGCACACAGTGGCAATTAAAAGTACACAAATGTATTGAGAACTGTCTCACTTCTGCTGACTTGTTTTCTCCTCTGCTTACTCTGATATTTTAGAAATTTTGTTGAAAGATCCTACAAGTTAATGACTATACTACAAGTAGACCGCAGTACCACAGAAAAATTAATATTTAATACATGCATCGGTAACTAAATCTAAATTTTGGAAACTAAGGGGCATATTTACAAGGGCTTTATCTACGCTTTTTTGGCTTACAAAGCCAAAAAAGGGGAGATAAAACCAGCGCCCTTATTTACAAGAGGGTGCTAACATTCATAATTGCATATTAGCACCCTTTTCCCAACGCCTCCCTTTGCATCTCCAATGAGATGCAAAGTGGGCGTTACTGGGCATAACCCGGATGGACTACCTTGCAAATATCGCTGATGTGTACATTGCGATATTTACAAGGCAGCCCACATGATTTTAGCAGACGTTAGATTTTGGCGAAAACTGCAGTTTTTGCCAAAATCTAACGTCTGTTAAAAAAAACTTACTTGGCCATCCCTAACATAGGGGGTGTATTATGCTGATACAACCCTGTGGGTCATATCACCAAGGGTATCGCCGTTTTGCAGGGAACGTCCCTGGAAAACCAGCGATGTTCTCTGCAAAAGGGCGATAACCTCGCTATCTCTGGAATTTTTATCGCCCTGGAGAAACGCATTGTTAATAACGCGCTACCAGGGCGATAAATTCCAGAGATAGCCTGCGATAATATTATTATCGCTAAGCACGGCCAGCGATAATTATCGCTGGCCGTTGTTAATATGCCCCACAATGTGGATTGTGTAATGCAGTGCTTTCTTTTGTGATTTGTGCACACGACTAGTAAAAATATAGCAACAGCTAGTTAAAGAAGTACATGCTTATTTATATAGATTTTGTTTTACTAGCAAAAAGATCAGTTAGAGTTGTGGCTCAGTGAAAAAATAAGACGTGGGAG
Organism: Triturus cristatus; assembly: GCF_964204655.1. NCBI lineage: Eukaryota > Metazoa > Chordata > Amphibia > Caudata > Salamandridae > Triturus > Triturus cristatus. The sequence goes on along the minus strand of NC_140591.1, from coordinate 167,673,389 downwards.
GAGCAACGATAGGTACTTGAACGTTTAAAACTGAAAATCACCGGGAGCCTAGCCCTACTAATGCAGACGAAAGACAATCTGGTTCATTAAATAATTAGTCTCCAGTAACCAGCTGGGGAAGATGTTATTTCTAACTATCAAACCATAGAACTCGTATTAAATTTGCAAAAATGTTGCACTGGCAATCTCACGCCGTTTTACTAATGTATATAACCCATCCTTTTATCATGTTTTGATAATGTTGTATGTAAACTCATTTTATGAATATTTTTTTTAAACAATGGTTGTTCACACTCTCTTTTAAAAATTGTAAGTCATATTGCAAATGGTTTTAAGTAACTGCAATACAAAATAAAAAATTCATACTAATTCAGATGGCAACTACTGTAAAGAAAAATTCAAATTGAACTGAATTTGTTGCTTAAGCATTGCACATATTGAAAGCAGGCCAGTGACATGGTCGTACCTCAGTGTTCTGACATGCAAAAGACTGAAATGGGAATTTCTTGCAGAGATTAAAGCGTTTGGGTTAGCTCGTTTATGTAGTGTGTACAATTCTTACAATAGGGACATTTAGTTCAATTACTATATCAACTGTTGGTATTAAACATATTTTTAGCTAAATCTTTACCACGCACATACACTCTCTCTAACTCACGCCTCTCGCACTATGGTTTATTGCTAACAACTAAAGTATATTTGGCTCTGTTCGAAGGCAGTTATGTTATATACTATGTGCGTTGCATCAAGTGTACTGCCTGATTTCTACTGCGGTATCAGTTACAGATAAGCAGACCACACACAGAAATTGATACGAAACAATTTCGAGCAAACACAGAGGACCTGAGCACATTTTGATGTACATGGAACGTAGGGGAGAGAGCTGGGTAAAAAGGCGGTTGAGGAGCTGCAAAGACGGCTGTTCCTTTACGCTGTCCCAGACTATGTTGGAGCCTTTATTGGACACTAAATCATCTTTGAAATTTTACAGAGGCTCATGTCTATCCCTACAATTGTGACGACGAGCGGCCGTTACAAGAATCTACGCATAGGTCGAAATGATATGCTCGTGGCAGCATCGAAAATGAACTACTCTACATCGCGACTACGCTGAGGATGATGATACTGTGAACGGAAATCCACCCAATTACTGTTGTGGTGAGAACCGGTGCTAAACGGTCAGAGCGATATTTAAACTACTCTTACCATTCCACGTGCATCAAGGGTTTTCGAGCACCTCCGCTTCCTCGCTTTCAGCCCGCTCTAGACGCAGCGTCACAGTTTGCATGTGCGCCCCGCGTCTCTCCTGTTGTCAGCGCGAATCAAGGCAACAACGTAGCGAGGTCACGCTTACGTGCAGCGCGATTCCGCCATGGTGGATCTCTACAACGTCCCATGGGCGAATACCGGAATTCGCGGCGTTTTTTCAAACTCCACGAACAGCCGGCGGAGCGAAGGTTACCTGCACACACGCCGCTAAATTAGTAGCTTCATCGCGCTTAACTTGTCTGGGACGCTTTCAAAGCTGATCAGCTTGTTGTCACCTGCATTACCTTAGCCAGAGCCTATACTGCGGCCTTGGAGCAGCTGTGATGAGCGGAGATAGTGGGTTTGTTGTGAGTGGAGGCAGCCTTTGGAGAGCAATAGCGAAGTGTGGGGCCGGGATTGCTCAATTTGTGGAATATTATACCCTCATTTGAGAGTGCAGAGTTCCACCCTCTGACATACGATATAATACATTTGTGGGGTTTAGTACCCCTTATGAGGTATTCTTGGTGTTGTTAACTCTATGGGAATTTCAGTGTATGTGAGTTCTGATTTGCCTTTTGTTGAGAGTGTTTATTTGCCATTATCCTCTTATTAATCCTGGTCATCATTAGGGCGATGTGCCATTGCTGGCCTTCTTCAGCGCTGAGGGTGTTGGCCCAACATTCCTTCTGGTGACTTGTAGCCTGCATAATTAGTTTAGGTGCGTTTTGCTTTTACCCCTGGCATTGGCCTATGTTTAGGCGCTAGGTGACATTCCTTATGATTGATAGTAAAAGTTCTCTACATTTGCTACATTGTAAACCAAAAAGTTACATCTTGTAAGCCTTAAACTATGGGCCTAAGTACGACGATAGAGTAAAGAGGTGGACCGCTCAGCTGAAGGTCGTAGCCGCCAGCACGCCAGATTACTACTTTCCAGTGGTCTGGCGGTGCCCTTTAAAAGGCGGGTGTGCCTTTTAAAAAGGCACCGCAATGAGAGCACCTCACAAGATACACACAGCTGGCGGTCACACTAAGTGGGGACTCAGCTTTGGACGCCCTCAACTTCTGTGAGGGGTTGCGCTCGGTGGCCAATTGGATGAACCAGAATTGTCTCCAATTGAACACAAAGAAGACAGAGGTGATGGTGTTTGGGAAGCAACCTGGATGTTGGAATGACAGCTGGTGGCCCCCCGAGTTAGGAATGATCCCCTCTCCTGCTATGGAGTTAAAAAACCTCGGGGTCTGGCTGGACCCTTCACTTAGTTTTATTTGCCATACTAAGAAGGTGGCTGCGTCTTGCTTTGGCATTATTAGGAGCATCAGGCCGGTGCTTAAATTTTTTGATGCCAACACTAGACAGCTCGTGGTCCAGGCATCGGCACTATCCAGGATAGACTATGCCAGTGCTCTGCTTGCAGGCACGAACAAGGCTGAACTTTTGCGGTTACAACGAGTGCAGAATGCCGCCGCAAGAGCGATATTTGGGTTGCCCAAACGTTGCTCAGTGTCTGGAACACTGCAAACACTCCATTGGTTGCCTGTTGCGCGGCGGATCGAGTTTAAGGTGCTTTGCCTGGCCTTTAAAATTTTGAAAGGCCTGGCTCCACCTATTCTCATGAATCTCCTGACTCCATATATCCCCTCTCGCTCTTTGAGATCGATGGGCCAGAATTTAGCTGTTGTTCCCCGTTTTCTGTTGAGCAGGACTGGAGGCCGCTCCTTTTGAGTAGTAGCCGCCAAGCTCTGGAACTCCCTCCCTAATGACATCCGTGCTTTGGAAGACTTAACCAGGTTCAGACGTGTCATCAAAACGCTCCTTTTTAATAACATTAACTGACTTTGCTGCATTTTGTGATGTTGTGTTCACCTTTCTTGGCGCCAGGACGCCCCTTTGCTGGGGCAGCTGTGCGCGGTACAAAAACCATTAACATAACATAACATAACAGCATGGATTCGTAAGTCCATGCAGTGCAGGAACCTATGTGCATGCACACTGGAGGGCACATGTTATGCCCCCCTGTGTGCATCCACATATGTCTGAAGCACAGGGGGGCCCAGTAGGGCCCTATTTGTTTCCTCTCAGCTAGGCTTTTCATGGCGGTGAGGAAACTCGTAATATGCTTGTCGGGACCGTGGTGGTCCAGCCAAGCATATTGCAGCCTCTGACTGCCGCTCCTACACCAGGCGGTTCCTTGGTAGAGACTGCGGTCCGACTGCTGAGTCGTAATCAGGCGGTCAGACCGCCGGTGTGGTGGTGGCTGGATTCACCACTGCAGTGCCACCACAATTCTGGTGGTCCAAGGACGACAAGCCTCATATCTGGCCCTAAATGTTTTGCTCTTCAGGTTCTGTTCCATAGCCAGTTTCCATGGCTTTTCTACACTTTTGTGTAGACATTTTTGGTTCATATATGTTTTTGTACATTATTGTATTGCTTTCCTTTGATTATGTCATAGGTCTTCAGGGAGATGTAGTCTTTTAGTTGATTTTATCACTTTATTGTAAGGAGTTCTTCATATTCTTGACTCTTTTGGAGTTGTTATGCCGCTTTGCGTTATTACTTAATATTTTCTTCTGTTCTGAAGGAAATTTCCCTCAAATGCGTTACCTTTTCTCTATGCATGTTTTCATATTCATTGATATGTCGGGAAAAAATCCTTTATGTAGCTTAAATCAGTAATCACCACATCTGCAACAAAGGGGGGACAAGCACGTTTATTGCATATCACAAATTAAAACAGCTGGGAGAGTGACTGAACTATAAGAGAAGCACAAGTCAGTCTCAAATTACACACGCTGCAAGTCCATTCTTATAATACTATTTTTGTCAAACAACCATAACTCCAATACAGTATTAACAATAGAAAAAGCTTTGTGTTTTTCCGTTCATTCCCACCGAGTCTTCTACTTCATAATCACACGTTTCGTCAGAGCGCAGCTTTCCTGTTTTCGTGACTCTAGTAGTCCCGCTACCTATACAAACCTAAGTTTGGAACATCCTCTGCTGCTCTGAGTTTCCTGCAAAATATCCAAGTCACGAAGGTTCTCAGAAACACACATTGTGCAGGAGGAAAAAACACTTAAAAGTCAGAACGCATTTAAACCTTTTTTCAAAGCAGGCTGTAGATTATTTACCAGATAAATATGAAACCTATACATGCACTTTAACCACACATTTAAACAGCATCATACAAAATGTCCTTCTTTGCACCATAATAATGCTTTGCAGTTTCTGTGTGAGAAATAGCTAAAACAGAATAATCAACAGAATGATTAGGGACTAAAGCTAAATTTAGGGTATTGATTCCTTTAATTCGCCTCTCTAGTCGATTCTACAACTACTTCACTACCCCTGTACATTTCACCTACTTCTGTATTGCGCATCTCTTTATTTCTTATTATAGGAAACTTACCTCCCACTTTAGCTGTAACCCTCTTGCATAATGCTAAAATAATCTGAAATACTAGTCACATCAATAGCAAAAGAAATATTATAGGCAACAACGCCTTAAACAACCCTGACATCCATGACGACACCGAGTCGAACCAACCAGTGAACCACTCATCCCGAGCACCCCCTCTTTCTTCATTTGTATATGCAAGTTATGCAAAGTCGATATGGCCTGAGTCAGGTTTTCTTCATCTGAAGGATTTGCTGGAATAAAAGTGCAGCATACGGAACCAATCTTCTTACACACCCCACATTTGATCGCTGTCATCAAGTCCAATATATATCGATGCTCCATCTCCATAAGTCTGATTGAACGCAGTTCCTCTTTAATGGCATTAAAGCCATCTTCAGTCGCATTTATTGTCTTCTCAACTCCCACCGGGTTATCTGGACCCAGCGAGCAGTTGCTTTCACTTGAAACATGGGTAACAGACTCCCAAAAAATGTTTAGGCGTCATTGAACAGCCTACACTCTTTGGGCACATCCTGCCACACTGAAGTTCCAAAGTATTCAGCCATTCGTTTTCTTCTGTGATGATGCAACAAAGTTGATGCTTTACTCATAGAATGCAAATCTTTTATTCCTTTTGCTGGTATTTCCATAGATGGGGTGTGCAGAGTCACCAAGGAGCAGATTCCACTCTAGTCGGGGGGTAGTTGAGTGTATATTCGAACACCACACTTCCAGACTAAATTCATAAGGCTAGAGGTACTGCCCTGCATATCGGCATTGTATAGTTAAGCCACAATTGACATTCTTTCCCACTTTAACAATCCCATTTCCCTGAAAGCAAAGAGAGAATCTCATTAATTTCATCGCTATTTTAGGATGACGTTTAGGTCTGGTCTATCTATATCTCTGTATGTTTTCATCCCATACTTGCTGACATGATCCTTTTACATCAGCAAATCTCAAATGACTATTTGTTTCTGTGCCATTCCATAAAGATATGGCCCTACTTGTGAAACTAGCTCCAGTAAACCATTTTTTATCAAAAACTGATGCTTCAATACTTAATACTGGCCTGGCTGCACAATTTGGGGGCAGTGGCTTGGCAGAATAATTACTAGAGGTGGATGATGGATTAGCTCTCCCTAGAATACCTCGTTCCAATACTGCTTCCTCCCAATTTACATAACTATATTTATGCCCTGCTCCCTTCCTTCTGGATCTCTCTTTCATTATCTCTGTTTTATCTGTCTTAATTTGTAAAAGATACGGGGTTATATCAAATCTAGTTGTATTAACTTGGGGAGTCACAGGACTAACATGAGTTGGCTGTAACTGTGCTTTTATCCTACCCAAGAAAAGATGCAATAAACAGCTTGTTATAGTAACAGGCACTTCTTTAGGATACACTAAAGGTGGTATATCTATGTCATGGGAAATAAGAGAACATATATAATAACTATAATTCTGGGTATTGTTACCTATATTATGCATGTCTTTATACTACCTATTATCAATTAAAGAATCATGCAAAGGATGTATATCTGTTTAATCAAAAACAGCTCTGCGAAAGAGTAATATTTCTTCCTTTAGTGTGGGGTATTTTGCGTCTACATAACACATAGTACAATTGCAAATTGGCAGAGTAATATTCATTAGCACTGAACTCATTATTATAATATGAAAAATATAATTTAACTGTCTCTTCATTGTGTCATCTACTCTTGGACCATTGCCTCCTCTCCTCTCTGCTGGAGTGAGGCTGAAAATGGAATAAGGTCCGTTAGGTGCACCCAGTTCCGCATCCCCTCCACGTTTACTGCTGTTGGCATGCTCTGTGTTACTTGGTAGGGGCCTGGAAACTTGAGGTCTTTCCATTTCCTCACGAAGTTTCGCACGAAGACCCTGGAAAGGATGCATCATGCTGAAGACAACGACAGGGGTGGTGCAGTACTGTCGGCATGTTGCAGCTGAACCTGTTTAGAATAAAATTGTACAGCATTTGTTAAGGCAGACTTATGCATTCATTTCTTGCCAAACACTTTCTGATGCAGACTTAGTATCAGAACAAATCATTTGATTTTGTTTAAAGGAAAAATCACACTACCTACCTGTTGGGACCTGGTGAGGGGTCAAATGATGATCCTTTGAAGGGGCATTTCTCAGCGTTTCCAGAGCGATGGAAAGGCAGTAAAAACAATTATTTTTCAATGTCTCACAAATCTTTGACATTTTACTTTTTAATAGGCCATTCATACTCTCAACTATTCCGTTACTCTCTTGATGGTAAACTGGTGTTCCACTTCTAGTAGTTTAGTAATTTGCTGAAATACTGTGTTAGCAAAGTGTATGCCATTATCGCTATGTATTGCCGCTAGAACCCTCCACCTCGGTATGACCTCTCTCACCAGGAATTTGGCTGCCTGGTCAGCATAACATCTGGAGCATGGTCCAACTTCAATCCATCGTGAAAAAGGACACACCACCACTAACATGTACCTATATCCGTTGCATGTTTGTATCATAGCTACAAAGTCTATGTGTAACTCTTATGAACTGACCTATTTTTTGATTATTTTTTTAGAGTTTTATATAGCGCGAACTCGACTAGAAGATATCAGGTATCAGAGCGCTTTATATGAGCATCAGTTTCATTGCAGATGGACACATTAATTTTTGTTAGGCACGGGGAGATTACGTGATTTGGCCAGAATCACAGGATGTTGAGCGTCCCTGTCGAGACTCGTACCGGGTTACCCAGCTTCGAGGTCGACCACTCTAGCCATAAGGGTACACCTATTGGTCTTGGAATGGAGGATGAAGGGATTTTGGGTGATATCTTATTAGAGTACTGATAACACACAACATGAAGCTAAGAATACGTCAACTAATGGTCCTAAATTAGGGATAAACCAGCTTTTATTCAATTCATCAATCATTACTCTTTTAGAATTGTGTGTTGGTAAATTAAGTTGTTGATGGGTTCTTATAAGTAGAGACGGGAACATTATAATTTTACCTGAAGTTGCTGATTTATAAAGGAGATCTGGAAATCAAGTCACCCCCCTCGATTTCCAGAGATCTTTCTCATCTTGTGGTGCTGCATTTTGAATGTCTAATAATGCCTCTGTAGAAATAATCTTATAGTGTTTGATTACAACTTCATCACCTGCATCTAAAGTGTGCATTCTGCATGTTTTCATTGCATATAAACTAATTTTCTTCACTGCTGTATCAGCAGCTTAATTTCCCTTAGACACCAAATCTGTTCCTTTTGTATGTGTCTGGCACTTAACCACTGTTATTTGACATGGTATTTGTAATGCAGCAATAAGATCAGCTAAGAGATGGTGTGTTACTGGTGTCCCACAATATCCGAGAATTCCTCGTCGTTACCATCTCTTCAGTCCTGAGTGAACTGTGGAAGCTACATATGCTGAATCAGTGTATATCATTACTGGCTGACCCTGACAAGCCTGTAGGGCTGTTATCGATGCTTTTAACTCAGCCACTTGGGCTTAGTCTTGGGATGACAAGGGTAAGAGGTGCAATGTCTGTAAGGTATAATCAGTGGATGTACCAATAGCCTCAACAACAGCTGCACCTGTATGTCTTGCACCTGTCTCCTGGTCTGTCCATGAGGAACCATCAATTAACAATGTCGGCCATCAGACAAGGTGTCCTCCTGTGCCCGGTGATCGTCCCCCTCCAATGTTACACTACAGTCATGATCATTGGGCTCTAGTGGGTGCACTAAAGAAGTTGCAGGATTGACTGAGTGTACTTGCTCAATGCAGGTAGAAGGATTTGCCAGCATTACTTCATAATCTGTCGCTCTTTGAGTGGTCAGCCTCCTTTTACTTTTCTGCAGCAAATGGAGAGCGCTCAACGTACAGCATTACTGGGCATCCTGTAGTAATAGTACTACTCTTTTCTACAACAAAAGCTTCTGCTGCAAGCACTCCTCACAAGGAAAGTGACAGTTAATTACTGGATCTAGTAGTCCACTAAAATAGGCGACGGGTATGTGACCCATCGGATATTTTTAAGTAAGGACTGATATCATGGCAGCGGAGAACACAAAAAAATCTCTTTGTATAGAATGGATTTGCTAGCACTAGGGCTAAAGCAATTGCTTCTTTCAGTGTCTGAAATGCACCTACATTGTCATCAGTCCACTGTATGTCTGTGTTGTCAGTTTTAGCTTGCTTCATTGCATATAATAGTGGTTATATGATGGTAGCGTAATCAAATACCCACTGACGAACAAAATTACGAAGACCTAGAAATGTTTGCATGTCTTTTACTGTGTTGGGCTGAGGTTGATCACGTATAGTTGGTATTCTAGAACCTGCTATCTTTTTGCCTTCTGCAGACAACACTTGGCCCATATGCAGCACTTCCTGTTGCACAAACTATTTTTTTCCTGTTCACTTTGTATCCCTTAGCAGCAAGCAGCGCTAAGAGATTGACAGTGTCCAAAACATATTCATATTCTGTTTACTACATACTAGTAAATCGTCTACATATTGCATGGCTATACTGTCTTACTGGAAATTTAACAAATCATCTCTCAATATTCTATTAAACACAGATGGAAACTCACAATAGCCTTGTGGAAGTCGAGAGTAGACAAGTTGTTCACCATCAAAACTGAAAATAGTGACTGTCAGGATGTAAAGGTATGCTAAAAAAAGCATTCTTTAGATCCACCACAGAAAACCATTTGCTGTTACTTGGTATATTAGTAAATATCACAAATGGGTCTAGCACTGTGGGGTACTCTGCTAATACTATGGCATTAAGGGGGTGAAAATCCTGTACCATCCTCCAAGTATTACCTGTAGCTTTTTTCACAGGAAAAATTGTGATGTTACATGGTCATGGACAGGAATACAGGACTCCCTGATCCTTCAGTCTTTGTATTGTCCCTTTAATACCTTCTTTTTCTTCTTTGGATACTGTTTTACAATGGGGCAATTGAGCACCTGACTTCAACTTTATCTTAAATGGTTCTGCAGATAGTATCAGTCCTACCTCGTATGGAGCTGATGTCTGGAGACAAAGCGATAGCCTTGCAATCATTTCAATATCATGGGAAGGGGATGGCACATCTGGTAACATGATCTGTGCACGGTAAACATGCATTAGCGAGGGTGCGGTGTGTGTGTAAACTATCTCAGGCTTGGTGGATAGTCTGAAAAGAGTTCTGAGTCTGAAATGTCCCGTTGTCTCAGACCAGGCATAAGAAAAATCAGGACCTTCTAAATCCCTCCATCATTATCTGATGCCACCAGGGTGCCCTACCTACTTGTTATTTCCATGCACTCAAAGTAAAGGGTGTTCACCTGTCCCAATTCATCAACTAACTTGCCACAGGAAAATTAATATAGGTGGCAGTTCTATCCGTCTCCCTAAAAGTATTTCCTCAGTCTTCAGAACCTTAAGTACTGCATCTCCTAGTAATTAATAATACACTGGCTCTGCCCTTCCAACCACATTTTTCTCTGGTATTCTTATCAGATGTATCGCACATTTCACGGGACTTGATATTTCACATGTCATAGACCCATCAGCAGAAAATCTTGCTGCCATGTTTAATTTAGACATAATATCCCTTCCTATAACTTTGCTGGTGAGTTTGGAGAATAAAGGAGAAGCTCCTGCGTATGCACTCATGCCACCTCTATGGGCACATATGTCGTGTATGGAATGTGCTGTACTTCACCAGAGAAGCGCTGCGTATCCATGGTAGCCATTATAAACAATGGGGTATTCCCAAATGGTCCCTGGACCTGGGTATCGGTTATTATAAAGAAACAATGGTCCTGGACCAGTTATTCAAGGAAAAGTTAGTTTAGCAGAATTATCAACTTATTTGAGCTTACATTAATCAGCTCACAAACATCTGTAAATCGTGAAAATAATTAAAACAAACAAATGTGCAGAAAAACCACTAGGTATTATTACAATATTTTATTTAGTCATTTAAAGGAACAATCACTAGAGCGTCAAGAAGGTAGGAGAATGTTCTAGGGAACGTGTAAGAAAGAGTGCTCAAGTGTATATAAAGGAGTTGAGAGCTCAAAGTGTGTAGAAAAGTAAAGGGCATATATTAAGACTGTACAGAACTGATATCCAATAAACAGATGCAACCTGGCCACATGCAAATTATTCATTTGAATTATATTTTGTAAAGTTGGAAGGAGAGTTTGCTTAAGGCTGTAAACGGGGGTAATGGGGAAGGGGAAAATGGTCCAGGTGCGGTGGGGGATAGCGCCGACGTTTCGATCCGGCTTATCGGCAACCGAGGGACTTTAATACCTCAGCCATGCGGATCTTCCTCAGGACAAGGGTACAGGTGAAGTGACCCTCATCAATCTTGCAATGCTCTATTGGAGTCCAAAACCTGGTTACACCAATGCCCGTAAAGTGGCAAGGGCCAACTATGGACAATTCCTGTTATTCAGTAGATATAAACCATGATGGTGGTGCCCAGACCATCCATGGAATGTAATATTCAGGCCCGTATGCGTGGCAAAAGTTGCCTGAATGAATCGGGCAATCCGGGGCACAGCATAATTTATACGACTGGAGACGATCTGATCGACGTCCTTACTCCATCACGGTATCCATGGTGGCAGAGGACGATGGAACATTTCCTATCTCCTTCCCATTATAATCATATCTAGCATTGATTCCTCCTTTAGGTCAAGATTCCTAGCTACCACAGAACAATTGGGATTCAATGGTGCGTCCCATCATGCTGTATGATAAAAGGGGTTTCCACCTTGAACAATCACTTCTTCATGCTCTTGACTCCCAGTGCTCACTACTGATGTAGTCTGCCCCTGGGGTTGGCCTCCTGTCTGTACTACAGGTTCTGGCGTGCCTTGGACAGGTATGTTAGCAAATTGCTGTTGTGACATATAAAACTGTTGTAGTGGAGTTATTTGTTGTTGAGGTTAGGGGACGTACTGGTAAGGACCACTTAGAGGCGTTTGCCCCGACATGTTGACGTTTTGCTGTCCCCTTCCTCTCCCGCTTCATCACTCTTCTTAAAGGGCATTCAGCAATAAAATACCCAATGTAGCAGCACTACACACTTTGTTTTCACAATGACAGAGGGATCACCCTAATAAATAGTACCCACTCTCCCTCCAGTCATTTTTTAACACGCCACTTTAGACTTCACTGCCACTTACACCCATGCACCCAAACAGCTTCTCATCAAAAGATCTCCGTTAAAGAAACCCTTTGGGGGACTTGTAGGGCATTGCACCGCCACCACGACACGGAGCAATGCCCAAATGATGAAGCATGACATCCTTCGGGGTGTGTGACGGCATTATGATGAGAACACACTGTCCCCCACAGATAGAGTAGCACACGAAAAAAAAAATCTTCCTCTTTCATCCTCTACAAGGAACAGTGCTCCCTTTGTGTACTAAGTCCATTCTTAGTCATTGCAAGTGTATTTAATTTATAAATAGTATATGGTCTGGGAGTTGGTCATTACGAACTCCACAGCTCCATAATGGCTTTACTAATACCTTCGAAGTTTGGTAGCAAGCGTCTCAGCACATTAAACCCACACTGATGCCAGTGTGGTATTTAATGTAAAATGCACTCAGAGGGCATCTTAGAGATGCACCCAGAAAAATGACAAGCCCTGGTGTGGTTCCTGGATGGCTGCCCGCCATTTAACACCACCAGTTTCTGGACCCCTGGGTATAGAGCCTCTGTTCTCAGAGTCCAGAAACAAAGCCCATCCTGGGCAGAGGTGTCATGCCTCCTCACCCAGAATGGGCTGGGCCCACGAAGAGGAAGCTTCAAAGGCCTGTCGCCTTTTGAAGCTGTCCCTGCATTTTGCTGCCCCCAGCAGCTGGCTCCCACCGGTTCTGCCCCCCCCCCACTTTAGGCAGGATAATCAGCAGGAAAACCAAACTAGGAAGAGAGGTGTGCCTACCTTTGCCAGCCCTCAGGTGGGGGAGGCGAGGTGAAGCACACATCTCAGTCCCCTACATCTTGAAGATGAGGGGACTCAGACAATTAGTGAGAGGCTCATGCCCCCTCCCATTGGAGGGTGGCATAATAGGGGGTGTACGCACCCCAAGGAAGTGAGCCATTAGTCCCGACCTCCACACCCCTTTTAACGCCACTAATTCTAGTATTTCGGGGCCACCGGGAACCTTGCCTCCTCAGATTTGAGGAAGGAAGAAGAAGGACAGAAGAGCCTTGCTGACCCAGAAAGAAGAAGACACCAACTGCTTTGTCCCCAACCCTACCAGCCTGTCTCATCTTCGACCTGGCTAGAGCGAGTACAGCAGCCAGCAACCTCCACAGCCCAGAGGACCTGCCATGCAACAATCTTACAGACTCTGTTGCCGGAGAGCACCGGATTTGCTCAAGCAATGACTCCCCCACAGAATCCGGATCCATGCGGCTTGGCGATTCTGCACCACTCTGCACTGACGCCCACGGCCCAAGTTCGAGTGGCCCGACACCACGAGGCGGTCTTCGCAGTGATCCTGACCTGGGATCTGTCGATCCCGACCTCCCTCAACCTTCGAGATGATGCCTGCAGCCTCAACTTGAAGAGTCCCCCCGATAGTGACCAGAGCTGGTAAGAAAACCCAACAACAGAAGACACTCCTCCATCTGACTCCCCACGGCCTTGAGTGTCCCAACCGGCGGTGTCTAGGCATCCCCAAAAAAACCACCTTTCCTCTCTAGCTGGTGGTCACCTTCAAGACGCTTCCCTGCCTGTGCCTGCAGCAACTTTACCACCCTAAGGAAGGGACCCATTGGTCCTGACCTGCATACCCCTTTTAACGTCCCTAAATGTAGTATTTAGGGGCGACCCTGAACCTCGCCTCCTGAGATTCAAGGAAGAAATAAGAAGGTCTGAAGACCCATGCTGACCTAGGAAGAAGAACACTCCAACTGCTTCCGCGCCAGCCCTACCGGCCTGTCCTGTCTACAAACTGCCTACAGCAAGAACCCCGGCACAAGATCTGCTCAAGCAAAGACGCACCCACAGAATCTGGCTCCAGGCGGCTCTGCAACTCTGCACCCGACCCCCACAGCCCAAGTACAGGTGGTCCAACACCATTAGGAGGTCTCCCCAGCAATCCTGACTTGGGATATTGTGGTCCCCGACCTCCTTCAAGCTTTGAGACGACAACTTCAGCCTCAAACTGAAGGGTCCCTCCCGACCACGACCTGAGCTGGTAAGAGAACCAGATGCCAGAAGACACCCCTCCACCTGACGCCCCACCACATTGGATGGCACAACCCACGGTGTTCAGGCATCCCTCACAAAGCCAACTTATTGCTCATGCCAGTGGTCGCCTTCAGGACGTCTCCCTGCCAGAGCCTTCAGCAACTTTACCGAACAGAAGCTCCCTATTGAAAACCACAAAGTCTCCACTGTCTCCTTGGTACCCTGCACCCAGACGCCCCTGTGCCACTGGTGGTGCAGCTCCTGTGCTAATTGTTGGCCCCTGCAGTGCTGACCTTAACCTCAGGAGCTTTGCACCCACATTTGAGTGGCCTGCTCGTAAGCAGCCCCTAACTGGAGGCCCCCTTAGCCCCACTGTCTAACATAGGGCCTCTGCACTCTGCACCCGCCCGCCCCAGTACAGCTGGTGGTGCAACTCGAGTGCCTATCTAGACCTTGGGTAACCTTGGTCTTGACCTCCAAAACTCCCACTAAGGCACTTACTTACCTGTGAAACTGATAACCACTTTTCCCATAGGAACCCATGTTATAAGACTTTGGGCCTAAATTGTTCTGCCGGTTCTGGTGGCTCAGTGGACTAATACATCCAATGCAGGGGCCTGTGTTCGACCTCCTGGCCACAGGTTGGAATCCTGGCGGGTCCACTCAGCCTTTCATCAATCTGAGGTCGATAAAATGAGTAACATTGAGTTGGGTAAGAATAAACATCTGTTATTCAGCGCCAAGATACCCAAGGGTGAACGTGCGCTTTACAAATCCACGTTATGTTGAACTGTTGTTTTGTATGGGGAAAACAGTAACTTAAACTCAAACCAAGAGAAGTCTTCCCTACCTTGTATTGTGAGATCCTTAGGTGTGTTATCTAGGCATACCATCCCAGTACTAAATGTAATCTAAAAGTAGTCACAAAGTACCCTAAAACTAATTACTGTGTAAATTCACGTGCTTTTTGAAACCACATCAACCTGTAACTGTTCCAAATCCATTCCTAATTGCATTTCTATGTAAAGGTTTACATTTGAAAGTATATTTTACTTACCTGAACCAAGTTCTGCTTGGTTCTAGAAATAAAATATAAGTATATTTTTTTATATTTACCCAATTGGTCTGGAATTTGTCTCTCAGTGTGTGTGATCAGTCTTTCTTGAGCGAGTGAATACAATAAATGCTTAACACGCTCTCTGGATAAGCCTAACTACTCACCCATTCTACCACAAAGGGAGCGGTTACTACTTACCTAATTTAGCCTCTGCTAAACCTCTGGGGACTCCATAGACTTTGTGCACACTATATCTTTCTTTGGTATAGTATATACAGAGCCAGCTTCCTATATTGGTGGATCAGCGAGGGGATGTAAAGCCTTGCATTTATTGGACTAACTTTGTCAACCTCTGATCACATGACAAGAATCCCAAAAATGGACTTTAGTCCAACTCATTTTTTTTATTGACTATTGTTTCCCCCAAAATTTCTGAACGTCGTGGTGGGCTTTGTGTTAAGTACCTGAAGCCTTTTTTTGTTGAAAAGGCAGGGGGTAAGTATTTAGAACTGCTTGTGTAGATCTTCTAAAAAGGACCACACTTTACAAACATAATGAGCAACACAGGGAATATGGATGAGGAGCTCAACCTCACTCCTTACTCCAACCTACAGGTTAGAGAGTTAAAGCTTCTCTGTAAGGCTAAGCAAATACAAATTTACAACTCAAGAAGTTCCTGGTAGGGTATGCAAGGGGTCACCCCACAGAAGACGGTGAAGACCTTCAGGAGAATGGGGAAAGGAGTGAGGATGATTAATTCCTAGACCAACTGCCTGAACGATTTAGGAAGGAAGGGAACTTTGTGTCCTGCCCTTCACACCCAGAGGTACAGGGTCTGGCTCCTACAGAGGTAGGGACAACTCCATACCAGACAGTGAGGACAACTTCACTGCCATGCTGCTACACATGGTCCTATATTCAGGACCGACGCTTAGAGGACTGCTGCGACCAGGACAGTTTTTCTGATTTGGAAACGAATATTATGCACAATGAGATGGTGTGGTAAATTGACCAAAGAAACCCCTCTGTGGCATAAGGGTTTGTTGGCGCAGCTGCCCGGGTTTCGGGGCTGGGAGATTATTGGGATCAACACTGTGGTGGCGGTTATGCATGGTCAGAACCTAAAGTCATTTCAAGAACTTAAGACAGAATATCCCATTCCCCATTCACAATTCTACAGCTACCTCCAATTCTGTCACGCCTTCTCCCCGTATCTAGCACAGAAAGCAGACATACCTGACTTTAACCCAGTAGAAGCTAAAATCTTTATGGGGGATCTGGGAGACCACAGAGTCACTAAAATATATCGCACAATTATGAATAATAGCCCTACTATACCAACTAAAACTCGGGACGCGTGGCAGCTGGATCTTGGCTCCTTAGATGAGTATGAATAGGTGGAGGCGATGGAGTCCCCTCGCAGCACCACGATTGTGGCACGCTTGAGACTTATTCAATTTAGATACCTTCATCGGGTCTACTTTACTAGATATAGGCTTTGGCACTCAGGACTTATCGTCTCCCCTCATTGCCTGCGTTGTGGGGCTGCTGAGGGCACCTTCATACATACAGTATGGCAGTGTACGACCTTACTGAAGTTTTGGAGTGGGGTAACCACTTGCCTTCCGGAGGTCCTCGGATGGGATATCCCACTTTCGCCTCGCTTGACTTTGCTCCACATTACTGAGGGACTGGGTGTCAATCGATACACGCGTCACTTGTTGTTTCTAGGCCTCACATTAGCTAAATGTGGTATTGTCAGGGCGTGGAAGAATGAGTCTCCGCCTTCTGTCGCAACATGGAAGAAGGGCCTAGACTTCTCTATGGGTCTGTAAATATCTGTTTTCAAGGCAAGGGTATGCCCCCAGAAACATCCTAAAATATGGAAGAGGTGGTCAGATTAAAGAGGGCTTTACTTGGAAGCTATTCCTCCTGTTTCTTCCATGGAGGGACTGCCAATATGACTGTTTTGTGTTGTGACCCATATTTTGATCATCTTTGCCTTCAAACTGGATGCCAGATGTATCTCAGATCTTTTTAGTCCTTCTGTAAGTTTAATATGGCACTATTGTTTGTTTTAAAAAGTTTTATTCAAACATTCATATATCAAAAATGGTGGTATTGCACTGTTGAAAATGTTGATATCAGTTTTGTTAACAATTCCTGTACGTTTCTGGCACCCTGTAGTGCTAGAGGCACTCTTGTGGTCTGACATGACCTTTGACTACCATTATTTCAACTGACTTTGGTGTGTTATTTTATCCTAGCTTGAATGTACGAAGTCCTGCATATGCCTTGCGTCTCTTAAAGGTTTATTTCTTGTAATCTTGCAGTCTTTCAGTGGGAGCTGTCACGGAGTAGAACAGCCTTGCCAAGAACAGAATGTGTGGGATGTGCATTTGAAAGCATGATAGAGTGAAGTGTGGAATGTACTTTTTGGTCTCAAAGTGCAGTGTTATGAGCAGTGGTGCACACAAGTGCTCTGTGTTGTACATTAAGAGATGAAGTATGTGATGCTATAAGCAGTAGTGCACAAATGTGCATTGTGTTGTACATTGGTAGTATTATTAAGTTCTTACTATTGGCTTTGACATGGCCTCATGTCATCCTGAATTCTGACTCTGCCTGGCTTGAGCTTTATCTGCGTGCACAGCCACGCTTGCAAGTTGTTTGGGTTAATCACGTTCAAGGATTGTTTTTGTGAGAGATTGTTTAATGTACCCTGGAAGGCTTTCGTGAGCTTCGTCAAGATAAAGGCTGGAACATGCAAGAATCTAGAGGGAACGTGGGAACTCCTTCCTGCCATGGAATGCTTGTTAGAAGCTGGCCAGTCCTGGTAAGATTCCTATGGCATGGGGAGGAACCCTACAGAATCTTTTAGTGTATGTTTTGAGATTATAAAGCTAAGGGTTGTTGACTTAGAAACCGGGATTTTGGAATCCGAATGGAGATGGATGCGTCTACATTGGTACAGTGGAACCCTGGTTGCTGAGGCTCTTATCCCCGGTTGTTAATCCGCCGGTCAGGAGTGGGCTAAGATGCAGTGTTTGCTCCAGGTAAAGTGTTGAGTTTTGATTATTGCCATTGTGATGTGTGGCCAGTGGCTTTGATCATTTGAGGTGTTTTCTTTGTGATTCAGTGTATATATCTTTCTGATCTCTTGCAGGATGTCCCATATAATATTTTCTTGAGTGTTATCTGATATTATTTGATGCTTGTTTATTCATCAGTAGTGTTCATGCATTTAACTGTTGCATTTACCAAGTGTGTTATATATCTATGTGTATTTGAATTTTGTGCATTTGGCATCCGGGAAAGCCTTTCTGTTAGAGAGCATTGTGTAAAATAAAATCCCAAGCCTTATTCTAAAAAGAGAATCTTTGCATTTCGTAAAATAAAATCCTTTTCTAAAGGTGTTAGTTGTGTTTCATGTCTCCAGCTTTGTCGTGTGTGTTTTGAGATACAGTGTGGGAGATTCTGTATTATCTGATAGGCGAAGCAAGACAAGCCCATGGTAGCGCCAAGTCTGTATCAGCTGTCAAAAAATAAATTATGTTATGAAAAAAAAGAAAAGTGAGGAAGTCTCACTGGGAGGCACTCCTTTGGGAACTGTTCTCTGGTAAGTGCAGAGACAGACTTCTGACCCTTAGTGGGGCAGAAGCAGAGTCCTATGAACTCATGAAGGGCACCCTGATTGAGGGATTTAGACTTACTATTGAGGAGTGCAACATTAAATTCAGGGTGGTTCAGAAATTCTAGAGACAGTCCTGGGAGGAACTTGTAGACTACTCAGTAAAGACACTAAGTGGCTGGTTGACTGGAAGTAAGGTCCAGAATAATTAAGTACTTTATAAGTTGTTTATGAAGGAACACATTTTAAGTAACTGCATCACTGAAAGGTTGCATCAGTATCAGGTAGACCGAGGTTCAATTTCTCCCCAAGAATGGGGAAAGAAGGAGGACCGCTGGATCAATACAAGAATAACCAAGACAACCACTGGGGGTGACCAAAAGAAAGGGGTCCCAAAGCCTCCTCAGGGGAAAGAGAGGGTGAGAAACCCAAAGATAAAATATAAGAGTCTTCTAAAGGCCCCCAAAATTCTGAACGGGGTTGGGCCCAAGAACTCTTCCCAGCCACTAGTGGGTACAAGAGAAAACATTTTGATCCTGCTAAGGCCTGGTGTTTCCACTGTACCAAGAATGGACATTGAACTGGAGATCCTGCCTGTCCCAATAAACAAGCCCCATGTGCCCCACCAGTTTCTACTGGTATAGCAAATCACCAGATAGGATCAATAGTGTGCCCAGAGCAAATCAGGGTCCACACTGAGGCTGTTTCAATTTCTGAGGGGGAGGGAGGGTTAGCCACGTTTGCTGTCTGGCCTCATAATTTAAAGACATCCCTACAGTACCCCTTAGTGAATGGGACTAAGATAGAAGCCCTGAGGGATACTGGTGCCAGTGTTACCATGGTGAGAGATACACTGGTTTCCCCAGAGCAATCCCAAACTGGAAAGACCTATCCAGTTACCAATGCTGACAGTGTCACTACTAACCATGCCGTGGCTATGGTGATATTAGACTTGGGTGGCAGAGTGGGGTTTGCTGGCCTGAAACAGGTAGCGGTCTCTCTAAAACTCACAGCCGAAAGTTTGACGTTAAACAACGCATACATTTACAACACATGCCTTTACAACGCAGTTTTTACATCGCAACATCCTTCACAACGCACACATTTACATCGCATGCAACTACAACGAATGTTTTAAAACTACACTTACAACACATTCCATTACATCGCATCATACCTTTACAACGCATACCATTACAACGCATACCATTACATTGCATTTAAGGTAAGTGTTGGATAGTGTAGGGGTAAAAATTACTATTCTTACTCTAGGGGTGCAACAGTAGGCTAAGTGTTGGATAGTGTAGGGGTAAAAATTACTATTCTAACTCCAGGGGGTGCAACAGTAGGGTAAGTGTTGGATAGTTAGGGGTAAAAATTACTACTCTAACTCCAGGAGGTGCAACAGTAGGGTAAGTGTTGGATAGTGCAGGAGTATTATGTGTTGTAATGGTATGCGTTGGAAAGACATGCGATGTAATGCCTGCTTTGTAGTGACATGCGTTGTAGTGTCATGCTTTGTAGTGACATGCAATGTAATGGCTGCGTTGTAGTGACGTGCGTTGTAATGGCTGCGTTGTAAATGTAGGGCGATGTAATGACTGCGTTGTAAAGGTTGTTTCCCCTCACAGCCGCTAGTCTGCTTGGAAATGATCTGGATCCCTCAGCATGGGCTGAGGTGAAAAGGACTCATGCAGCCATGCTGCAAATCCTTGAAACAGTTTGTGTAAACACCAGAGCACAATGCCTAGCACAGGGTGAAAAAGGAGAGTTGGAGTCTGAAATGATGGGCCAGCCTCCCAAGAGAAAATGCAGGAAGACTGGTGACAGCTTCCACGCTACACAAAGATGAGGACCCCTCTCCTGGGGAGAGGACTTGTCAGCCCCAGAGGGAACTGAGCCCACGGAGCTTGAACCATAGAGCTCTTGGGACCAAGAGGACCCTCAAGGGAACAGCTGTGCCTTGGTCAGCAGGTTTGCCCCATTCTTGAAGGTCTGAGGCAGCAATCTGCTGCACAGGAGCAGGGAGATGTCAGTGGCTCCCACAAGGGCTATTGGAAAGAAGGACTTCTGTACACTTAGGCAAAAGACCCCAAACCTGGTGCCTCTAGGAAAGTGGTAGTGCCTCAGTTGTATAGGGAGTTTCTACTCACTCTAGCCCATGACATCCCCCTGGCTGGACACCTGGGCCAGACCAAAACTTGGAAAAGATTGGTTTCCCACTTCTATTGCCTCCAGATGTCCCAACAATTGAAGGAGTTTGTAAGTTCCAGTATTACCTGTCAGGCCAGTGGCAAGACAGGAGGACACCCAACGCCCCCCTACTCATACTACCAGTGGTTGGGGTATCTTTGAAAGGGTAGAGGTGGAAATAGTGGGTCCACTTGAACCTCCCACAGCCTCAGGAAACAAGATCATGCTAGTAGTAGTGGATCATGCTACTAGGTATCCTGAAGCCATTCCCCTTAGGACCACTACAACCCCTGTGGTAGCCAAGGCCCTCATTGGTGTATTCACCATGGCAGGGATTCCTAAGGAGGTAGTATAAGACTGAGGTACCAACTTCATGTCTGCATACTTAAAACACGTGGAATGAGTGTGGCGTGACCTACAAGTTCACAACAGCTTACCACCCGCAAACCAATGGCCTTCTTGAAAGATTCAACAAGACATTGAAAGGCATGATAATGGGACTCCCTGAAAAACTCAAAAGGAGATAGAACATCCTATCGCCCTACCTGCTTTTTGCCTACTGAGAGGTGCCTCAGAAGGGAGTAAGGTTCTCACCTTTGAATATTTGTTTGGCCACCCTGTAAGGGGACCACTCTCACTTGTGAGGGAAGGATGGGAGAAACCCCAACATGTACCAAAACAAGATGTGGTATGTACTAGGCCTTCGTTCCAGGATGGCAGCGTACATGCAGAAAGCATCAAAGAATCTGAAGATCAACCAGTAGCTCCAGAAGCTCTGGTATGACCAAAAACTGCACTGGTAGAATTTCAACAAGGGCAGCCAGTGGCACCAAGGGCCCTCCAGGACAAATGGAGTGGCCCTTACACGATCCTAGAGAAAAAGAAGGAGGTCACCTACTTGGTAGACCTGGGCACTAGCAGGTCCCCCCAAAAGGGTGATACATGTGAACCGCCTCAAACTCTATTGTGACAGGGCCGATATGTCCTTGCTGATGGTTACTGAGGAGGATCAGAAGACAGAGAGTGAACTTCTCCCTTACTTTCTCTCCTTCAGCTCCCAAGATGGGTCAGTAGATGGAGTTGTCTATTCAGACACCCTCTCTGCCAAACATCAGGCTGATTGCAGACAGGTTCTGCAGCAGTATGCACAGCTCTTTTCCTTATCCCTTGTTCAGACTCCATGGTGTACCCATGATGTGGACAGCTTACCTTTCAAAACCAAAATCTATCACCAATCTGATCAAGTTAAAGAAAGCATCGAACCGGATGCTGGAATTGGGAGTCATTGAGCCTTCTGATAGTCCCTGGGCAAGCCCAGTGGTCCTAGTCCCAAACCCTCATCCACAGGGTGGAAAGAGATAAATTAGGTTTGTGTGGACTACAGAGGCCACAATGCTGTCACCAAGACAGATGCACACCCCATCCCCAGAGCTGATGAACTGATAGATAAGTTAGGGGCTGCCAAATACCTAAGTACCTTTCACTTAACTGCAGGGTACGGGCAGATTGGCTTAGCCCCTGGAGCAAATGAAAAGACAGCATTCTTTAGACTTTGGTCTAAAGAATGCCCCTGCCACCTTCAAAAGGTCCTTGCTGTTGTGTACTCGGCCCACCTTGTAGGTGGGGGCCACATCCAACAACTACAACCCAAAATCCAGAGAATTCTAGATTGGGAAGCTCCAACTACCCAGACCCAAGTCAGGCAATTCCTTGGCTTGACTGGGCACTATAGGAGATTTGTGAAGGGGTATGGATCCATTGTGACACCCCTCACAGAACCTACCTCCAACAAGATGCTCAAGAAAGTGAACTAAACAGTCGGCTGCCAAAAAGGCCTTTGAAACCCTAAAAGAGGCAATGTGCTCACCACCTATTGTCAAGGCTCCATATTACTCCAAGCAGTTCATTTTGCAGATTGATGCCTCTGAGCGAGGGATAGGTGCGGTCCTATCCTAAACAAATGATGATGGACAAGACCAACCTGTTGCTTTCATAAGCAGAAGGCTACTCCCCAGGGAACAGCGTTGGAGTGCCATTGAGAGGGAGGCCTTTACTGTGGTTTGGTCCCTGAAGAAGCTGAGACCATACCTGTTTAGTACTCACTTCCTAGTTCAAACTGACCACAGACCTCTCAGATAGCTCCATAGACCTTGGACTGCCCATGCCAATGCAGATGGCCTTTCCAGATGTTTCCACTTAGACAATGAAGACTCTCTCAGGAAAGGATAGTCTCAACCTCTTTCGTTTGGGGGGGGTGTTTGAAGGAAAGTGCCCCTTTTTCCATGGTTGCCTCCCAGTTTTTGCCTGATGTCTGATGCTACCAGACTTGATTTGCCCTGGGTCCCTGCCAATCAGGTTCCCAGAGCATGTGTTTTTTCCAAAAACTGTACCTTTGTACCCACAATTGGCACATCTATGGCCACAGGTAAGGCCCTTGTAAAAGGGCACTGTGACCAGAGAAGGCCTCTAAGGGTTGCAGCACCGATTGTGCCACCCTTAGAGGCCCTGTACCTTAACACCCACACACTGCCATTGCAGGCTACGTGTTTTGGTGCTGAGAAAAGTGAAGACATGGCTCACATCTCTGTGTGCCATGCCTACAACCCACTGCTTGAGGCCTAGGTAAGTCACCCCTCCAGCAGGGTGCACTAGCACTCAGGTGAGGGTACAGTGGAATGAGCCCTGTTCCCCTACAGTGCCTAAGTCCATTCTTAGACATTGCAAGTGTAGTAAAGCCATAAACAGTATATGGTCTGGGAGTTGGCCATTGCGAACTCCACAGCTCCATAATGGCTTTACTAATACCTGGGAAGTTTGGTAGCAAACTTCTCCGCACATTAAACCCACACTGATGCCAGTGTGGGATTTAATGTAAAATGCACTCAGAGGGCATCTTAGAGATGCCCCCTGAAAAACAACCAACCCTAGTGTGGTTCCTGAATGACAGTCCGCCATTAGCCACCACCAGACAAGTTCTGGACCCCTGGGTTGAGAGCCTTCGCTCTCTGGTCCAGAAACAGAGCCCATCCTGGGCAGAGGTGTCATTCCTCCTCCCCCAGGATGGGCTGGGTCCATGAAGGGGAAGCTTTGAAGGCCGGCTGCTTTTGAAAGATGCCCCTGCCGTCTAGGGCGAGAGAATCAGCAGGAAAACCAAAGTAGAAAGAGAGGTGTTTCCCTGGATAACCCCCTTTAGTAACAACAAGGGCACCCAGAAAAAAGTCAACTAGGGACCCTGGGAATTATGTAATTCTAAGCAACAATCGTCCCTAGACATAGAAAGAGTAGCATTAGTGATAAATAAGGACCCAATCAGTACTTATAATTTGAGAGACTTGTCCAGCCGGACAGAGGTCATGAGTTTTACTAATATAGAAAAATGACAAAACAATTAGAAGATTCATAAAGTGGGACACAAGCCTGTGTCCAGTACATACATTAGGCCAAAGAGGCAAAAAAGGTTCAGGCATGAAACATAGTTTGTTATAGATAGCATAAATAATGGAGAAACAAACATTACAAACAACACCCTTATGTGTCAAAATCACGGTTTTTACAACATATCGGGTATTTGTGAGTGTCGACGGCGTTTCGATCCTACTAAGTAAATGCAAGGATCATCATCAGGACAGAGGACAATAATGCCTGTAAGGTACAACCTGAATAACCTTGAAGAGAAGGGGAAGGAAGAAGGAGAAGGTATTATGAACATTATGGACTCATAAGAGTCAAGACTTAAAATGGTGACCACTAAGACCTACACGTTAAAATTTGTACAATGCGCTAGTAGTGATAGTAAGGCGGAAGGAGGAGCAATCTCGTGGATATAAATGCAAGTGCAGAACATTATTACGTCAAGTCGATGGTGAAACATTAAAGAGTAGAATTTGAAACTCTAATTATTTTAGCAAGTGCCAATCATTATTTATGAGTCAAAACCATAATTTTGTAGAGATAGTGGTTAGGCAGGAGATATGCCGCAGAACTGAAGCCGAAGTGGCAGGCGTGAGATCACTGATCAGCCAAGGCGTGTGCATTAAAGTACATGCTATACGGGTTGCGATAACGGGTGAAGGATGCCTAAAATTGTGCTTGTGATAGCCTAAGAGCTGGAAAATAATTAGAGTTTCAAATTCTACTCTTTAATGTTTCACCATCGACTTGACGTAATAATGTTCTGCACTTGCATTTATATCCATGAGATTGCTCCTCCTTCCGCCTTACTATCACTACTAGCGTATTGTACAAATTTTAACGTGTAGGTCTTAGTTGTCACCATTTTAAGTCTTGACTCTTATGAGTCCATAATGTTCATAATACCTTCTCCTTCTTCCTTCCCCTTCTCTTCAAGGTTATTCAGGTTGTACCTTACAGGCATTATTGTCCTCTGTCCTGATGATGATCCTTGCATTTACTTAGTAGGATCGAAACGCCGTCGACACTCACAAATACCCGATATGTTGTAAAAACCGTGATTTTGACACATAAGGGTGTTGTTTGTAATGTTTGTTTCTCCATTATTTATGCTATCTATAACAAACTATGTTTCATGCCTGAACCTTTTTTGCCTCTTTGGCCTAATGTATGTACTGGACACAGGCTTGTGTCCCACTTTATGAATCTTCTAATTGTTTTGTCATTTTTCTATATTAGTAAAACTCATGACCTCTGTCCGGCTGGACAAGTCTCTCAAATTATAAGTACTGATTGGGTCCTTATTTATCACTAATGCTACTCTTTCTATGTCTAGGGACGATTGTTGCCTGGATAACCCCGGCACTGCTGCTGGTGCAGCTCCTGTGCTGATTGATGGCCCCTGCAGTGCTGATCTTAACCCCAGGAGCTTTGCTCCCACACCTGAGTGGCCTGTTCTTTAGCAGATACTAACCGGAGGCCCCCTTATCCCCATTGTCTAACATTGGGCCCCTGCACTCTGAACCTGGCTGCCCCAGTGCCGCTGGTGGTGCCACTCAAGTGCCTATCTAGACCTTGGGGAACTTAGGTCTTAACCCCCAAAACTCCCATTTGTAAGGCACTTACTTACCTGCGAAACGGATAACCACTTTTTCCCATAGGAACCCATGTTATGAGATTTTGGGCCTAAATTGTTCTAAGCGTTGAACTGTTGTTTTGTATGGGGAAAACAGTAACTTAAACTCAAACCAAGAAAAGTCTTACTTACATTGTATTGTGAGATACTTAGGTGTGGTATCTAGGCATACCATCCCCCTTTATCAATATAATCTAAAAGTAATCAAAAAGTACTATAAAAGTAATTACTGTGTAATTTCAACTGCTTTTTGAAACCATACCAACCTGTAACTGTTCCAAATCCATTCTGAAATGAAAAGAAATGAAAAGTAAATTTATATAGCGCGATTGCTGCCCAGAGGCGTCCAACCGCTAGAGGCCAGAGTGGGTTGCTTGCCAGAGGAAGAAAAAAGAATAGCGGGAAGTTAATGAGGGTCATTGAACAAAAACGTCTTCAGCTGTTTTCGAAAAGAGGAGAGGTTAGAGTTGGACCTAAGATAAAGAGGAAGTGAATTCCATGTCTTGGCGGCATTGTAGGCGAACGTCCTGCTGCCAGCTCTTACCTTTTTTATTCTGGGGACTATGGCCATACATGCCTGGCTAGAGCGGAGGTTTCTGCTGGGTTGGTACTGTTTTACTAGGTCCCGGGCAATCATCGGTCCTGTGTCCCAAAAGGCCTGGTGAGAAATACACATGGCCTTAAAGGTGATTCTTTGTCGCACTGGAAGCCAATGCAGCCTGCTCAGTCCAGGTTTGGCTGACTGTCTGCGCGGCAGCTGGAGCAGTGTGCGAGCCGCACAATTCTGGACTATCTGTAGTTTGTGTAAGGTGTATTCCGGGGCGCCGAGATAAAGGACATTATTAAAGTCTAAACGGGACTGAATCAAGCCTTGAATGGCCCCCTGCTTTGCCTCCACAGGTAGAAGAGGGAGTACTTTCTTCAACATCCTAAGAAGTCCGAAGCAGGTAGCCGAGAGTTTAGTAGCCTGGGTGTTAAATGAGAGGGTTTTATCAAGCCAGACCCCAAGGCTCTTAATATTGTCCTTGGGTATAGGGGGAGCACCTAAACAAGAGGGCCACAAGGAGATGAAAAACGTGGGATTTGTGGGACCCAGGAGCATCAGCTCAGTTTTGTCCCCATTGAGCTTAAGGGAGGAGGAAGTCATCCATCCCTTTACCTCCTCTAAGCATTTTGTTAGCCCACCTGAAGCTGACAGACCAGCCTCCTGCGCCAAGGAGACCACTAGCTGGGTGTCGTCCGCGTAAGAATTTATTTTAACCCCAAACGGACAGACAACCTCAGCCAGTGGTCTCATGTAGATGTTAAAAAGCGCGGGGCTTAAGGAGGAGCCCTGTGGGACTCCACACCTCAACGGTCTGCTCGTGGATTCTCAATGTCATTTCTGTGTAACGTTTACAATTGAAAGTATATTTTACTTACCTGTTCCAAGTCCTGCCTGGTTCTAGAAATAGAATACAAGTATATCTTTTTTATACTTACCCAATTGGTCTGGATTCTGTCTCTGAGTGTGTGTAATTAGTCCTTGAGTGAGCGAATACACTAAATGCTTAACACACCCTCCGGATAAGCCTAACTGCTTGCCCACACTACCACAAAGAGAGCTGTTAGTACTTACCTAATTTAGCCTCTGCTATACTTCTGGGGACTCCTTGGACTCCATGCACACTATACCTTACGTTGCTATAGTATATACAGAACCAGCTTCTTACAAATGGCCTTTAAAATTTCTCCTTCCTGGCATCTGTCTCCCCTCTCTTTGACCCCTTCCTTGCTCTCTGTTTGCAACAGGAATCTGCACAGTCATTTCTTTTCCTTCTTAAGTCTCTGTATTTTTTGTCAGCAGTTTGGCTTGGGCTCTGTCACTTTGGTCTTTACTTTTTCTCTCCTTTTCATCCTTTTTTCTACAAAAATGTATAATATGTGCTTGTAGTTCTGCCTAGGGTTTAACATTTAAGGCCACAACCTGATCTAAATGGTCTTGTGTGTCTACCGGTAGCCTCTGTTTTAAAACATTGTAGAATAATCTACATCTACCTCCCATATCTACAGGTCCTACATCTGTTTCCCACTTTTTATTCATCGTTGTGTAGTCTGCACAGGACTGTCGCAGAGACATAGTTTGTGTCAATGCTCCAATGGCTGGTCGGTCTGGGTACCTGTTACTTAAGTCAGTCCACACCCTAGAGCGCACTACTCCAAAAGCAGACCCATTATGTTTCCCTTAGTAATAGTTACTCCTTGTATCCCTGCACTTCTCATTATACTGTACACTTCATCCCTTACTATGGAGCTCAACAGGCTCTTCACATCTCCAAGAGCTGACGGTATCATAGCTGTTGCATATTCAAATGCTTTTATCCATTTCCCTCCTCCTTTGTGTAATGGAGGCAGGCCCTTTTTCAGATTTTCTTTATCCATGTGTTGCCATGGAACATAGACATCCTGTGCTCACTGTGTCTTATACACCATTGGCATCTGCATTACAGTGGTATTTCTGCCACCATGTCCATCATATGGTGTCTTAGAACGTATATTTCTTCCACACGCACAGACTTTGTTATATATAAACATAATTCCAGTCTGGGTCCCCATAACCTTGGAAAATACATAAATCAGCGATATTTATCAATTCAGGGTCAAAGGATCCTACTTTTGGCCACAATGTAGTCTGTGGCACTATACGCTCTGTCCACCCGCAAGGTTATTAGTGAATTGGACAGCATTATACCAAGTATTTTCTCCCTTCGTTACTATTTCATTGGGTCTCAAGTCACTGTTTCCTTTCCTTTGTTGTCTTTGTATAAAACTCGTCATTCCCTGCATATTTCGAACATAAAGGGATCTTGCTCCAGCCAGAGAAAAACGTTGTCCTAATTCTATCATACCCTCTGCTTGAAACGCATGCCCAGACCTTGCTATACTACTGGGAAACATCTGCTCTCCTATTGTTTGTTCTCGAGAGGCACTTTGTTCCTCTAATCTTCTATTTATTTCAGCATTTCTATTCTCAGCCTCTCGTCACAATTCCAAGTGTTCACAGACAAGAACCCTTCTGATTTCAATCCCCACTCAGTTTATTTCTTCCTCATCTTTCTCATCTTCTCTGTCACTTTCTTAACTTCCACATCATATTCCATATTCCTCACAACTGGCTTTTCATCTGTCTTAAATAATATGGATTTACATATATTTGAACAGTGATCAGCAAAATGGCTTAGTCCGTCAATTGTGTTCTCTATTCCCTTTACACTGATGGTCATGTGACAATAAACCTTATCCTCTTCCTGATACATATTTGATCGTGCCCCAAAGCCAGACGTCACCTGTAGGGTACTAGTATAGTATCCCATTTCCTTCACTTGAGTTTTGGGGTATCCTACTAGCTCATTCCAATATATCTTTTGACTTTTGTTCCAGACATTTTCCATTATTGTCCTATCTTATTTGAACTGAAATGTCTCCTGTTAGAGACACTATCCCCAAATATACTTTTTCATGTTTAAAAGAATATTTATTAATTGTTTGAGCAAGATCAACCTCCCCATGTTTATCAAGTCATCAACCTTTGGTGTAATTTTATTTATGTCAGTCAGGGGTATTATTGTCGGGTCTTTGTAGCCTACAGCTGGATCATCAGTGTCCATTGAGTCTAATGAGGTAGAGGATTCCTTATCTTCCACAAACAATTATTGATACATACACTGATGGCATAAGGGCCCTTTAATTATCTCAGAATATGTCAGGTGGTGCTTTGGATTCCACATGGGAATCCTGACTGAATATCTTCCACATGTCTAATGACGCTAATCATTTTGTTCCTTTAAGAGATTCAATGTTACTAGGCTATCACAGTATTATCAAAAGAGCCATCTGGGGGCCATGGAACCAGGGAAGTCTTTGTACCTTCTGCTCATTCCTGACAATGTATTTTTATCCTATCAGAGTCTCCTGGAAATGTGGAAATCATGTCGCCTAAAGGAGTCCCTTTTGCTCCCTGTGTGCCCGGGGAAGATTTCTTAAAGAATAGCATGACCTCATACTTTTTTTTTTTATCTATTGAAAACCTTTACGATTCCTGTTCATTGGGAAAATATTTTTGGACTACAAAACAGACTACTCCCTTTTGTTTAGCCTTATCTGCAGCTATCCCTAAATAAACAAGTTATAGGAGACTTACAAGAGTTTCACACAACACACCTACTCTCAAATCAGATGGATCTATATTACACTGAATAAATCTACCTGGTATCCTAGTAGACCCAATTCTTACTAATCTTACAGGCTTCTGTGCTAATGGAGTTAACACTAAAAAAACATATGGTGCCTCTAATGATGCTGGAGAAATCATGATCTATTACACATGATATAATAATAACAAAAGCTACATTACATAAATATATATATATATTTTTTTTTAAAACAACTCACATAACATTTATTTCTACAACATGTCAACATTTTCTCTCTCTCTGACATTTTCCTAATTCAAACTGTCAGGATAAACTTACCATATAATTCCATTTCTCTAATAAATCCAAAAGGAAAAAAAAACAATCGCCAAGTTTAACTTAGATTGTTCAAACCTCCCAGAACTAAACACTCTAAAATGTGAGATAATAATAGGCTCTAATATATTTTCAGTAACTGGCTGGACAATACTGATCTATCTAAGAAATTGCTGTATGCAAAATTTACTTTGTTATTATTCTTCCTTTCTTGCTGGAGGGTTAGGACATACGGGCTTTGGACTTATCAGGGTGATCCTTTAACCCAGAAAGGGTTGCTAACCATTGCTAGATGTACCAAGTCGAACACTTGGATGTTTTGTTTGTCATCGTTCCCTAACATCCCAAAGTTATGTATGGTGCAAGGTGGGTTTCAGGGGAACTTTGACCCAGTGGAGTGAATCAGTATTTAATTTGAATCATGAAAAGCGATAAACCGGTCTTGTCATTTACTTTAGCTAGATGAGTCAGGTGGCTGATGCAGGAAGCAGGAATTGATACCTCCAGGCGCTCATTCTACCAGGAGTGTCATGTCTTCCAAAGCTCTTCTTCTTGGAGCTAGATTGGAGGATATCCTAAGCTTACCAGACTGATTTTCCGATTCTACTTTCAAGAAGTTATATTTTAAACCAATATCAGAAAGGGCTACACTGGTGGTGAGTAAGCTTTGAATAAGCATAACCTGAGCATCCAGTCCTGCCATCTAATGAAGAATTTACTATCTATTGTGAAGGAAAGTTTCAATTCTATTAAGGGCATGGAGGTGAAGATTACCCCAGCCAAAATTTGGAGATGTCGATTTCTTCCTACTTTATTATTGGGTGATTTCATTGTGATATTTCAGTCTGGCGTATTATTGGCAATTCCTGTGAATGTTAAATGTACAATTTATACTTGTGTGTGTTATTGCTAGTAATTTGACTTTGTTACAGACGGTGATAGTACGTGATAGGAGATAAATGCCTGTCAATAATTAATTTGAAAAACAATAACTAATAGTGGGAGAGCAGCAATCTAAAAGCAGTTTAGCTGATGACTCATTCAGAACTACTCTTTTTGGCCTCACAGAAGAAATAGGAAGAGTTACTATGAGGAGCTTGTGGGTGGGAGATGTTGATATTGGTGCTTTTGTATCATGTGTTCTGTACTTTTTGCACACATGCCTAATGGTTCATATAGTTAGTAATGTTATTGGTTGCTGTATTTGAAGTTAAGAAAGTATAGAATAATCTTCACCTAGGAGTCCTTAATAGAATTGAAAATTTCCTTCATGATAGCTAGGAATATTTCAGTTGGCAACCAATGGCAGCTCGAGGAAACCATAACACAATCTGTGGAAAGGGCTGACTGGGCCAACACTGCCCACCAAACCACAGAGGACAAGTTGGATAACCTGAGGCTTGAAAGGGAACCAACACAGCTCTAAAAGGACAAAAATCAGGAGAGAGGAACACGATGAGAGAATGATCCTGAAGATTAAGATTTGTTGCATACTTTTCTCAAACAGGAGAAGCTCTCTAACCCTCTTCCACGACTCAAGGGTGAGTCGTGGACCAGACAAGTGTGTGGGGAATAATCGTGGGTTGTAGGAAGGGTGAGAAGCCAAGACAAAAGTAAAGAAGAAAAGTCTATTATAGATATATAGGAATGGGAGCAGTTTCTAGTTATGAAGCACTGAGTTTTGTTTGGGACAAGAGTCATTAATAGTCTCAATAAGGGTCTCACTCTGGGAAGTATAAAGAGATCAGGGAATCTAGAAGATAAGGTGGCATGAGAACCTATTTGGTTCTATTCACCAGAAAAAGAAAAAATTAAGAAAGGACAGAACAAAGCGGAAAAGTAGCTTATAAAACAAAGAAGATAATGAAATGAAGAAAGAAAGGGACAAAAGAAGACAAAAGTAAATGATCATAATGCATGGTTTTTAATCCTTTAATATTTTTGTCTACCATTTTATTTCTCATTAATACCTACCAAAATTTATTTCGAGGGTCAATATCCTGGTGGGGAGAAGATAAAAGGACGAGGATAAAACGACTGAGGAAAAGACCTGGAAGAAAGTAAGAGAAAGAATGTGAGTCTATATAGTAGCATATTTGGCAAGATAAATCTAAGAGTCATCAAGAACAGCCCAGGTGTCCTACAACCATAATGTTGTACTTGTTTATGTGGGCATTTGGTCTGACAAATTATTTAAAAGTGAAGATAGGTCAACAGCCCATTATCACCAAATACCTAGACACGCTTATGTGGCCACTCCTAAAATTAGCTACCTGTTCACTTGCCCTATTTCTGTGGTGGCTGTGTCACTGTTGGTTTCATTTTCGAGCTAGTAATGTATTTTTATATAGTTTTCACATTTTTATTTCGTGGTAAAAAAATAACAGATATGTATATTTCTTATCATAAAAAAACGTGTTAGCATCAGCAATGCACACAACTATTTCTTGGTTTGTCTTTAACAGAGGGTAGAATGGAGATAGCATACAGGGTTTCCAGCTGGCAATACTTAAGTGTCCTTGCCAGTAAAAAATGTTTGCAAAAGCAATTAAATTTTGTATTTTTACCTTTTGCGGTATAGATTTAAAACAGAAAATAAAAGAAGACCACTTTAAACTTATTTTAATTTGTATATAATTTAAATATGGTTATTAACACAAATAGAGGGACAGCTGCCAATATCACAACGGAGTATTAAGAATTTTACACTACCGCATCTTGTCCCTTCCAGAACAGCGAAATGTAAACAAATGGCCAGTATTTTTTTCTGACAAAGGTTACAACCCCGATAGATATGAATTTCTGCTGCAAAGTGCATGTTCAACCCATTTACTGCCCTACTTTTGAGATAAGTTTAATTGGTTTTTAGGCGATCTTAAATTGGAATCGGTTAACGAATATCGATACCTAGGGATGTGGTTTGAAAAGACACTAAACTGGCATACACACCTGGAAGCCCAAAAAGCGAAAGCACTCACATCAATCTCTGGTTTAAAAATGTTTAATCTGGATTACGGGGATATGTCTCATCGTCCATTACTAAAGGCTTTCAGTGCAATGATACCCCCGCAAGTACTATATGGCGCAGAAATCCTTTATTTGAGCGGTAAGGGAGTCTGGGACCTGGAGGAAGGGAAATGCCTGAAAACCCTTTTGTCCCTGCCCCCATCATCAATGGTCCAAGCAATAAGAACTGAATTAGGAACAACGACCTGGGGGGTACAAGTACAAATAGCAGTGATTAGACTTTGGAAACGCTTGGAAAATGAAAAAGGCCAAAAGGTTGCACAGTGGTGTAGAAAAGAGATCCAATTTAGTAACTTAAAATGGGCAAAAACTTGTAGGAAGAAAATGGTGCAGGCCTGTGAGGGTTTAAATGTGTTCATGTGCCAAGAATCCCAACGAATAGACTGTACTAAAAGTGATTTGAAGTTTAACGGGCAAGAAGTCTCTAGAAGAACCGATATGGAATATCTAGCTAAGAAAAAATCAGTAGAGTTCATGATGAACTCTTGGTCAAAGGAAAACTGGTTCCCTTATTTGGATATCTTACCAAATCGTTGGTATAGACAGGAGATGCTAAGGATGCGAATTGGGATTAATCCGTGGCTGATAAACAAAGAAACCAAATCGAAAATGTTAGATCACAAAGGGTGTTGCAAGTGTAGGCTGGGCACAAAAGGGGATCTAGTGCACATCCTGCTGGATTGCTTAACTATATTAAAACAGCGTAAATTATGTCTGCGCCCAATATTTTTAAAATATGATATAAGAACACAGGCACAGGCGGTCAACCTGCTCACGGAAATGCCTTCTATCGAAATTGCAATTGCTCTAGGGAATTATATAAAGGTAGTACAGAGATCCCTAATAACCTTGACCTGAGGACTAGCTCTCTGCCAAATTTCAAGTAATTCTGTTCAGCCGTTCGGGCTGTAGCTGTGTCTAAAGGTCCTATGGAAAAATGCATGGGAAAAACGCGTTTTGGGACCCCCCTTTTATCTCAGCCCCCGCTTGACGAATCCCCCCGAGACTTTCAGGGTAGGAGCGGAGCGTAGCGCCCCACCTATTTTGAAAAATTCGCGAGGATTCGTCGACCGGCGCCAAAGTTATTCAAAATAGAATGTTGCGGATTTCCTATGGAAACAGGGTCCTAACTATAACTACCTACTGGCGACCGCCAGTAGGTAATATATATATATATATATATATATATATATATATATATATATAAAATGTTCCTTTCACATTTTTGTGTGATTATGTTAATACTTTCCTAGGATAAGCCTTTTTTCTTTTTAAAGTGAGGAATGTTATACAGGCATGACATTACTCCATGTGGCTACACTTCCTGTGATGTCATTGTGAATTACATATGCCAATAACTCCCCTACTATTTTTCTTAGGATTTGTGGCCCGCAAAGAATCTTTCTATGGCACAGTGCAAGTTATGAAGAGCACTATTGCTGGACATGTGTGGTGTTTAAATGAGGTTCATTCTTGCCATGAAAAGTATGAAAAACCAAAGTTTGGAGACATTAATTACTACACAAAAAGAAAACTAAATGTTTAAAATAATAAGCAATTTATCGCAGGGCAGCTTGATCGGTTCCCCTTTCTCTCTCCTTTTACGGACGGTCTGGTGAGAGGCAGGTGCCGTCGGCAGAGAAATCAAGGAAGGAGTCGAGTGGAAGGCTCTTTCAAGCTTTTGTTGATTCCCTGTCAGTAGCACACATCCACGATTAGAACATATATTTATATAACAAATGTTAATATATACCAATATATCATATCAAAGTTTAAGAAAAATGTAAAGTTCATTTTAGTTGCCTCATATTCCATCATTGAAAGATGGTTAAAAAAAATACAACAAAAACTAACCCATTTCAGAAAATTTTTATTTTATGTTTATATTTAGCTAAAAGCAAAAAAAATAAAGGAGTTGTACTTTACCATCTAAAACTAAAAAACCTTTTAAAAACAGGGTTCGTTTTTGCGGTAAATGCTGACTTTTAAGATGGCGAGTGTGTTGACCCTCGACCCTTATAGCAGTGCGGTTCCTCTGAGTCCCGTTTGTATTTGTTGCAAAGAAGTTCTGGGCACAACAGATGCTTCAGGGAACCAATCTCTTACCCAGCTGTCGCTTCCCAAAATATCCACCGGCCAATGAGCGGAGCAACAGCGAGCAGACTGACAGAGCCGGCTACGCTGATATTCACAAGCGGGTCACTGAAGATCTGGTTGTTGGGGGGCTCGTTTGTCAATCTCGGGAGCCCGTCTTTGCAGCTATAGATCTCCTCTCCTGCACTCAGAATGGTTATCAAAGTATTTGTGGCTAATGTTGCAGGCTCTACGGCAGTAAGTTTGTTTCCTGTTATTTTTTTGTTCAAGTTAACGTGAGGCGAGAATATTAAGTCATTAATGTTAACGCCTGCAGGAGAAATGAATTACGTTAGTGCTCGTGGTAACCTCATTGGAGTTGTATGATTTCTTGAAAATGCATATTCGATGTGATTTTTTACCTTGTACTGCTTTGCAACAAACTGTCACATTTTTCACTAAGTGCCTGGGAAATTCTGCAAACGAAATTATATTTTGTAAAGTTCTACATTGAAGGCTGGGTATGTAGTGTAAACAGATGGCTTGTGGGAAATCGATCCCACAGAGGCAGTGGTAGTAGTGGTCATGGTGCAAACTTCGCCGACTTTGTGGGGGGAGTATATTAATGTCTGGCAGCTTTATTGTACGCACGTTGTGTATTTCTGGAAAGTTATAGAAAAGGCGTAATATGTGCTCATATAATACGTTTTACAATATGTTTAACGACAGCATGCCTTAAACAACGGTTTGCTTTTCTCTTGGAGCACGCTGCAGTTCTACATTCCAGGGCAGTATTTTATTTCTAGCCGTAGGAAGGCCACGCTCTGAGGCGGTGCAGGCGTGGAGAGGGGCTGTTTCCTTTTATATCCAGTGTTCACAGTGAAGCTCGGATTCCAGTCCTGTCTCAGCAATTACCCCGGCACTTATTTACTGCAAGACACATTGTAAACGTAGATGACAGACTCCTCAAGAAACTTCGAGAACCAGCAAGCAAATTTTACAACGTAGTTTTCTTTCTTAACAAAAAGGGAGTTGAATACATAGTTGATAATGCTAAAACCAAGATATATAAAACTCTAAAATAAATGTCATTGAGCATTTCAGGGAGAGTTAAAATCTCAACATATCCTCTAATTTCTCTTACTTAATTTTATCTTTTATGCATCCAACACATTCGCTAGTGTTCAAAACAGTCTAACTGGAAATTCAGACAGGAACAACATTTTCACGTGAAAATTCCCATATCGCAACCTTAACAAGTGAAGCTGGCGGAGCACGAGCTATGTGGCTTACATACCTTTTAACTGCGTTTATTGATAGAGCTGTCAGTTCATTGTTCTGATAGAGAAGTACAATTCTTCATGTTGAAGATAAAATAATTTTATTGCGTATAATGTGGTATAGGAATAGAGTTTCTGTCTGTGAACCTAGAAGACATGTTTCCAAGTTTCTCACTCGACCATATTGAGTAAAAGGGCACATCATTTTCAGCCTGAGAAATGTCTTGGCAAAAGAGAGTAACGGCAAATCATAAATTAGAATTCTGCATATTCATAAGTTACAACTTTTTCACGTAGGCTATACTACTTTATAAATATTTTGCTTATTGAGTTTGGAGTGCACGGTTTTTCCTTTTGTAAATTTGTCATACTTTGGGTTACTTGTTCCCGCTATGTGCTCCTACACTGACAAGGCCCGAAAAGGATACTAAATGCAAGCTTATCCTAATTGCTTTTTGCTCATGAATCTTTTATGTACATGTTCCTACAACTTTTGCATTACCTGTGCTTTAAATACATTACATAGGTATGTACATTGATGGCTAACGCGGCAATGCCTTAAATGGGCTAAAATAAGTGCAGGTACTCATTAAAATAGAGGTGTGGCAAGTGGGCGGGGCTAAGGGCAAAATATCGTCATACATAATGACTTATGCACCAGTTGCAGCACATATTAAAACACATGACATGCGTTTATGTAAAAAAAAAAAACAATTAACTCATTACAGAAAATGAAAGTCATGATGGCACTTTCACCCGAATGGTCGCTGCGCACCTGATTGACAGTGCAGGATCTGTCTAGAGACCCTGTCCTGTTAATCACAGCGTGGCACAAGCCCTCTCACCCACCTATCCCCCCTGCAGTTTGGGTACATTCAAATGGGTGCTGCTGGACTCTTCACCAGCAACTCTGCAAAAGGCTTCTTCATCCGAGTGATTTACAAGCTCCGACGAAGCAGAGCGGCCTCTACCCTGCACTGGAGGCGAAATCTAACCTGAGAGTGCGTGCCGTGGATCAGGGTACCGGTACTCTCCCTGGCTACAGAGAAAGTGCCGGTACTGACGGCAAAAAAAATCAGAAGTGCCGGTACTCAGTACCGGTGAGTACCGGCCCATTTAAAGCACATGTCAACAATTTTACCTTTTATTTTATCCTAATTAAATGTAATATTCACTTATCATGCAACTACTTTCTATGCAATCTTTAAAAATACTGTATTGATTACTGCACTTTACTACTTTTTTTCTGCACATTATAGGCAGGGTCCATTTGGGTGCATGTTATTTCTCAGATGAGTGCAACAAGTACATTTGTCAGTACCGAAAAAGTTTCTAATGTGTTTGTGCAAATTCGCTTTGCATGTCTTTTAGATTTAGACATTTTTCTATCTCCCTCCAAAGTACTCCGAAAATACGTTTCAAATCATTCTGGATATTACTTACAAGTAGAACACACACCCAGTTAGGGCAATCAAGCCTAATATTATTAGGTAAAGGAATTGACTCGCACTTTGAAAATGACTGGTGATTCATGCAAATCCACTTTAGTCTTTATCCTGCTGTGCAGTTTTCAGTTAGATTTTGTGGATTTGTATCCATGCTAAGTGAAAAACTGTGTTTGTTTTTCAAAACAGATTTTCCTAAGTTCAGAATTGGAAGTATGGCATAGGGTGTGGCAGTGAGCATGGATGGTCTATCATCTGGACCGTCTTTTGTGTCTGAGGTCATCCCAACGTATCTTATTGTGTACAGCTTCTGTAGAAATCCGTTGGTGGGAAGAAAGTAATTTGATCCCAGTTATATATTGGTGTGACGTTATATTAAGATCATAAACAACTTCTTGTTTACGGCTGTGACGTCACAGCCATTGGATGCCGTACTGTGGTCTTCCCTTGCCTCCTTTGGGTCTTCAGGAACCCTAGGGTAGCATTGGAAGTGCAGATTCCGATTTGCCACCCCCCCTGAGCCTCAAGAGATCCGAGGAAAGCAGTGGAATGGTTGATGATGATTCTCAGTCTCCCCTGATCTCCCCAGCTCCCCTGGGCCTCAACAGACCCAAGGGAACTGGTGGACTGCGGGGCGTGATCTGGTCGAACCACCTGCTGTCTCCATTGCTTACTGGGGGCCTTCACAGGGCTACTGCAGGAAGTAGTTTCCAGGCATGCTACTTTGTTGCTCAGTGTCAACACAGCCAAGCATGGCGCCCTCCCATTTCTTTCTGGGAGAGAGCGGAAAGCAACCAAATAAGAAAGGGCGAGAAGAGATTAAAGAGCAGTGCTTAGTTTGTAAAAGAATGAGTGCAGAAACCCAACGTTTTGCTCAGAAGCCTGAAGGCTCAATTGAAGGTTGGGTTGCAGAATCCCAAGGCTGCTTTGTCTTGATTCCTCCTCATGCCACTTTAATCTGGTACCAGCACACCCTCCTCCTTCATTTCACTCTTGCAGGTTCTTTTTCATCCTTGCTTTCTCTCTTTGTCACTGTTTTTCAACCTATCTCTCCCCCTTTTTGTGTTTTTCTCTCTTGTTTTGGGTCAAAGTTAGATGATTCCAAATAAGTCCTGGTCCCCAAAAAAGAATGCTGGTGGGTCTGTCTACAGCCGCTAGCTTAAATTAAGCACTGTGAAAAATGGTCGGTGTGTGTGAAAGATGGTCGGTGTGAGAAGGTGTCAGATATATATATATATCACCTAGTGGTGGTCGCCACTAGGTTGTTATAGTTAGGCCTGATGTTCCATCGGAAAAGCGTTTTTTGTGTTTCAAATAACTTTGGCCCTGTTTGACGAATCTCCACTAAACTTTCCAAAAAGGTGCTACTTTCCAAAAAGGTGCTACATTTTGACTAGTTTGTGCATGGAAAGTTTCTAGTTTCGGGGTGATCCGTCAAATGGAAGCTGAGAAAAAGGGGGGGGTTCCAAAATCACCAAATATTTTCCATAGACTTCTTTAGACAAGGTCATAGCAAAAACTGCAATAGGAATTACACCAGGAAGGAAGCTAGATCTTGGTTTTTGCTTTGAGGTTAATCAGTTCAGTAGTTTTTGAGAAATTAAGGTTAAAAAATAACTATACATTTGGATGGTTGAGCTGCAATTTAAAAATAGAGTGTTCTGATTGGCCCAGGGAGCTTTATTTCCCTTGGGCTATCTTGCTTCTGTGGGAGTCAGACTCACACAGGAGTGAGCGCTCTGATTGGCTGCCAGAAAAATGTTGTTGGGAGCCATTACAGGACTCGCTGACTCAGTTCCCTGTCTTGAACTTTAAAGGAGGACTAATATATGGGGCGAGGGCATTTAGGGTCCTGGAAACCCATCCCATGGGGCAGGGTATATTTGAGGGGAGGGGGCACGCGGCTCCCTCCCTGAGCCATTTTCATCCCCAGGACCAATTATTTATTAAGGGTAGAGGGGCGCGCAGCTCCCCACACAAGCCATTTTTGGTCCTGAGGAGCGCATACCGTAGGGCCCAATTGAAATATTTAGGGAGGGGTTGCATTATTATTAGGTCCCATGGACCCCGTCCCCGGGGCCCAATGTATTTAATAAGGGGAGGGAGTCGCGTAGCCTAATTAGACTCTCGGAGGGTTCAGCGCACCCCCTCCCTTTATTAGTCAGCCAGGGGGATGGGGTCCCAGAGCCTAATAAGACTCAGGGAGAGAGCTGCACGACACTCCCTCTTTTTTATTAAATTTGGCACCTGGGATGGGGTCCCCTGGGCCTAAGTGTAGCCTCCCTCCCCTTTTTAATTGGCTTTGGCCCCAGGGGGTGGGGTCCCTGGGGACTAATAAGGCTCAAGAAGAGAGGCCGTTTAGCCCCCCCTCCCAAACAAAAAATGGCACCAGGGGATGGGGTCCCCGGGCCCTATGAAGGCTTGGTGAAGGGGTGCTGCATGAACCCCTACCCTTTGCCATTTGGTTGGACCCTGGGATGGGGACCCCGGGGCCTAATAAGGCTTGGGGAGGGGGTATGCATGCCCCTTCCCCATTGATTTTGCCACAAGAAGGGGTCCCTGGGGCCCAAGAAGGTTTTGGAAGGGTGGGCCGCGCAGCCCCTCCCCCTTTTATTGTATTTGGCACCAAGGGGATGTTGTCCCTGGGGCCTATTAAGGCTTGGGAGGGACCTGCATGCCCTCCTTCCCTATTTAATTGTATTTGGCCCCTGGCGATAGGGTCCTTGGGGCCTTTCAAGGCTTGGAGAGGGGGCCATGTTGGCCCCCTCCCTTTTTATTGGAGCTGGCCCTGGGGTGTCAAAATCACCATGCATTTTCCATAGACTTCTTAAGAAAAGGGTACAGCAAAAACTGCTGAACGGAATTACACCAAATACGGAAATAAGCTCGATCTTGATCTGCAGATTGTGTTTTTTTTTAATGCAATTCGTTCTGTAGTTTTTGAGAAACAAAGGTTGAAAAATAATTGTATATCTGGAGCTGCATTTTAAAAATAGAGTATTCTGATTGGCCCAGGAAGCTTTATTTCCATCGGGCCATCTCACTCTAGCGAGAGTTAGATTCACGCGGGAGCGAGCGCTCTGATTGGCTGCCAGTAACATAAGGAAAATGTTGCTGCAAGCCTTACAGGACTCAGGGACTCAGTCCCCGGTCCTGAAGTTAGAAAAAAAATAAAAGGCAGGATAGGGATACCCTGACGCACTAGGCCCCATGGGGTGGACCCGGAGGGACACCCTGGATTCCAAAAAAAAGAACAATCTGGAAAAAATGTTGCAATCCCACAGGACTCTCGCCGGATTGAAAAAAATAAAGTAGCAGCTGTAGGAGAGTAGGGTCTGCTTTCTATGTTCACCCCCACTTTTTGCTTTTGCTTTACTGGTTTACGACTTAGATGTGGCTGTGGGCCTGCTAATCAGACCCACAGCCCTG
Organism: Triturus cristatus; assembly: GCF_964204655.1. Classification (NCBI taxonomy): domain Eukaryota; kingdom Metazoa; phylum Chordata; class Amphibia; order Caudata; family Salamandridae; genus Triturus; species Triturus cristatus. The sequence continues at coordinate 167,631,821 of NC_140591.1, read as the reverse complement.
CTGTTCTCTCTCTAAATTAATACTATGTACTTTAGGTGCATAACCCATTTGGATAGGATCACCTTATTGGCCCCTGTACAGTGTACCCTAGGTACCCAGGGCATAGGTGTACCCTAGGCCTACCAGGGGCTGCAGCATGTATTGTGCCACCCCTGGCCTGGCCTTCCATTTTGACACAACTGGCTGATCACTCAGCTGGGGCAAGGTCGTGTAATCACCCCTTGCTTAGGTGTAGTATTCCTATACCTAACTTACATATAGACACATGGGTACCTATCAGTCACTCCTATGGCAGGCCTTGACAATCCTGGAGGCAGAGTGCTTGGTAACATGTGAGATGGTGCTCTAGCATGAGCTGAGCCTGTCTGCAGCTTTCGGAACCATGTCCTTATAGCTGTTCTATGATATAGCCTACCATATACTCTTAAAGTACCTTATAATCTTAGACGGTTATGGTAACTATGGTTTGGCTTTATCAAAACATGTCGTGTAAGGTGTCTAACACTCGGGAATAATACCCCCATGCCATTTCTGGACATGAGAATATTATTCCCCCCTTCTAGAGGGAAAGACATGTTAAAATCATACTTCAACTGTTAGCCTCTGACCAAAGCCTCAGCATCACAAAATGGATGCTGCTGCCACGACACAAGTCTGACCTCCTGCAGCTGGGAGTGATCCCAGCCAGGGAGGCCTGGACAATAGGTTTCCTGCTTGGGGAGGTGCTAGCACCTCCCCAGACAGCCTTTAGTGTATTGGGGCAGGGTGGGCTGAAAGGAATGAGACATGCCTGGGGCACACAAGGTGTTCCTTGCATAGTCCAGTTCAAACCGGCGCTGGGGCACTCCAGCCCCAGCTCTGGCGCGAAACTGGACAAAGGGAAGTGGGTGTAACCACCCCCTCCCAGGTCCCACCCATAAGGCGTGACCTAGCAGGTATCCCAGCCCCCCAGATTAGTATAAGAGTGGGAGTTGGGCCTCAAGACTTTAGATTATCCTGAACCTGCAAAACTGAACAGAAACTCTGGACCTTCGACATTCGACGAAAGAAGAAGACTGAAGAATCTCCCTTGTAGCCAAGGAGTGGCTACCCTGTGCAAACAGGCACCATCAAGTGACTACCCTTTGCTTTGTGAAACGTTCGACGAGGAACCGACTGCAGAGCCCGACCAGAGCCTTGATTTCCAGACTTCTCCGACCCTCATCCACATCTGCAGCAGAGCTGAGATCCGTGGAGGCGACGAGCGACGTGGGACCGGCTACCTGGGAAAAGTGGCTAGTAGCTTACAGCGCAGCTTCTGAGGTACCCTCGAAGTTGTGCACCGGGGATTGAGAAGCCCCAACCCCAAGCACCATCTGCACCGAAGACCAGCCCCCCACACTCCACGAGTCCTGCGTGGGGCCCTTCAGCATTTTCCTGCTTGCCGCGTCTGTCCGGTTGCTTGCCCGCTGGCTAGTGGCCTTTGTGACGACGCTCCCTGAAATCTTCTGCGCTGGTTTGGCTCCTCCAGACTGGCTCCCGCTTCTCTGCAAAGAAGAAGCACCCCAGACCTTCCTGGTCTGCACCAGAAGCAAGTCCTTTGTTCTTCGTGGGTTCCGCTTGCCAAGGCTTGGTGAGTCCTAGTCCAACTTCGACGCCGCCGACAGCAAGAGCCTTCGTGGGACAGCTCGCCTCCTGGTCCTGGTCGTCCTCGACGCTTCCTGGTCCTCCTGGCTGCAGCGACAAGCTTCACCCTCACCTGCAACTCTTCACGACATCGCCTGGTTCCTTCCTGGTTCCACGTGGTCACTGGCTAGTGACCTTGACTCTGTCCCTTCTGCTTGCAGGTTTCTTCTCTTCTTGATCCCAGCCTTGGGATCCACCGGACACTCTCCCCTGACTGCCTGTCAGCATCTTTCTTCAGGCATCCATAGGAGTCGACGACGAAAACGACGCATCTTCACCCCTATGCACCCGCAGCCTGTGGGCTAGGTAACTTGGGTACTCCGGTGCTCATCAGGATAGTGACTATCCTAGTGTCTAGTTTTCAAGCCTCAACTTCCTAGCTACTCCGGAAGTGTCCTAAATCTATCCATTTCTAAACTGTAACATTGCTATTGACTTTTACGCATTACGCGTGAGTGTTTCCACTCTGCACACGAATCCCGTGGGCCTCCCACTTCCTAACTAACGCTAGTGTAGTGTAGCCCCAGCGATTCCCTAGGCCTAGGCCTATTCTATTTCCGTGACAGTGGTTCTTATACCACTTACTTAGTATATGGTTTGCGTGGCCCCTAGGGCCTAACTGTATTACCTGTGTGACTTACTGTATGCATTAATAAGACTGTGTTGTACTTACCTCTAAACTCATAAAGAGTGCTGAGGGTTTGCTTAGAATAAATACACTTTATTTTATATATATATATCTGTTGTGGTGTCCTTTCATTTGGTATTCAAGGGATTATATATGGTATCACAGCTGGCTTCACATGCCATTCAGAGTTTAGCCTAAGACTGCTCTTGTCCATGCTACCACTAGGATAGCTGGTCTATAAGGTTGACTTTACAACCAATCACCATAAGGGTATTTGGACTGATATAAGGTGTACACTATAACTAGTGACATCATACATCAGGCCAACTTCTCACATTGGTGAGCAGCGGTTGGGATCTGAGCTTGCTGTTGTAATACCATTGTAATCTTGAGATACTAAATTGAAAGATCACACAGATATTGTCTAGGTACATATAACATAGATTATTATACTTAAGTCCTACTGGACTTTGTAGTTGTAGGTTGAAGGGAATAACACACCCTGACTACAACTACTAGAAAGGTTTAGTAGATACAACTAGTGTAGGTAGGTGCACACACCACACCCTCACTAGATCATGCCTCTGGGAGGAGATCAAGTAGATGCTCTCTCAGGAGGGGCAGGTCTGCAGAAGACCCCCTCTAGGTATGATACCTTAACATTCCAGGAGATGAGACAATTGTGTACCTCCAGAGGAATAAAACAGGGTGCAAACCCTACCCTCCTTCAGTTAAGACAACTCCTAGAGGAGTATGATGCTCAGAGGGCATCACAGGAAGGTGCCCTAGGCACAGAGGAGGGTCTACCCACCACAGAGGAGTCAGATGGGGCTTCAGATGGGGAGGTAGACAGCCAGAGCCAAGTAAGGAGACTTAGCCAGGCTAACTTAAGTTTACATGGGAGTTTGCATGGGGTCCCCCCATACAGACCCACAAGTAGACATTCACAGAGAAACAGGAGGGACAGACCCCCTTCAAGGGAATCCATCCACTCCCATGTCTCTAACATCTCTAATGCTTCCTCTCACAGGGGAATGACTTCACCTGAGAGAAAGGAGCATGCAGCCAGAATGAGGGAGGCTAATCTGAGGATTCAGAGGGAAGAACTTGCCCTTGCCAAAGAAAAGCTTGTTCTGGCTAGAGAACAAAAGTTAAGTGGGTTAGAACCCACTGGTGGCAGCAACATTCCTAGAGATAGAGACAGGCACTATGATAATAGAAACCTGAGCAAGATTGTCCCTCCCTACAAGTGTGGGGATGACATCCACAAATGGATAACTGCTTTGGAGAGAGCTTGCAAAGTACAGCAGGTACCCCAAAGTCAGTGGGCAGCTATCTTGTGGCTCTCCTTCTCTGAGAAAGGAAGAGACAAGCTCCTCACAGTCAGTGATGAGGATGCAGATAATTACACTGTCCTGAAGAGTGCTCTGATTGATGGGTTTGGCCTAACCACTGAACAATACAGGTTGTTGTTCAGGGATACCCAGAAGACACAGACTCAGGACTGGACTGACTTTGTAGATTGTGCCACTAAGGCTCTGGAAGGCTGGCTATTGGGAAGTAAGGTTAAGGACTATACAGGATTGTATAATTTGATCATGAGAGAACAAATACTTAACAACTGTCAAAACCAGCTATTGCATCAACACCTGATTGATTCTGATCTGACTTCTCCCCAAGAATTGGGAAAGAAGGCAGATAGATGGGTCAGGACTAGAGTTAAGCAGAAAAACCAGAACCAGGGCGGTGATCAGAAAAAGGCAGACCAGAAGGGTAATGAGCAGAAACAAAAAGACCAGAAGTCTTCACCAGGCCCCCAAAAGGCTCAGGGGGAGGGTGGTTCCAAAAAGGATAAGAAGAAGGAAGGCCAAAAGAAACCATGGTGCAACTATTGTAAGTCTACCTCACATTGGTTTAGTGAGTGCACCAAAAAGGATAAGCCCCCAGCCACCATTGCCCCTAAGGCAACTGTACCCCCTAGTTCAGCTGTAAGTGGTGGTTCCCAGCAAAAGGGTGTAGTAGGGTTAACCCTGGGAACTGAGGAGGATTCTGGCCTAGTCAGAGTACCTACTCAGGCTGTCCTGATCTGTGATGGGGACTTAGCTTTGTCCTCTACTGTAGGCCCCAGTAACCTGGGCAAGTACAGACAGACACCTTTTATCAACCAAAGAATGGCTCAGGCCTACAGGGACACTGGGGCTAGTGTCACAATGGTGACACCTGCTTTTGTGGACCCTGGACAGATCATACTAGGTGAGAATTACCTAGTGACCAACGCTAGCAATGCCACTACCTCCCATAGTGTGGCTATTGTTAACTTCTCCTGGGGAGGGGTAACTGGCCTCAAGAAAGTTGTTGTTAGTTCAGACCTCCCTGTAGAGTGTTTACTGGGCAATGATCTTGAAACTTCAGTTTGGTCTGAAGTGGAGTATAGGACCCATGCAGAAATGCTGGGGATAGATGCACATGTCCTTGCTGTGACCAGGTCACAGGCCAAAAAGTGCAACACTGAACAAGTGCTGGATCCTGAAACTATGGACCAGTCACAATCCAAGAGAAAGAGCAGTAGGGTTAAGGCTGTGCCTTCCCCCCTGCCTCAGGTAGTGGATCAGCCCTCCCAGGAGGATGATTCTGAGAGCCCTGAAGGAACTGTCCTAGAAGAACTTGAACCTGATCAGGTTGAGTTTCTTGGGACAGGGGGACCTTCAAGGGCAGATCTGAGGCAGGCTCAATTAGACTGCCCCTCTCTTGAACCCCTCAGACAGCTGGCTGCTGCTGAGGCTGCAGGGAATGCTCAAGGTACCCATAGAGTGTATTGGGATGAAGGGCTACTGTACTCAGAGGCTAGAGACCCCAAGCCTGGTGCATCCAGGAGGTTGGTCATACCACTGAAGTTCAGAGGCTTCCTTCTAACCTTGGCCCATGATATTCCCCTTGCAGGACATTTAGGCCAGAACAAGACTTGGGACAGGCTTGTCCCTCACTTTCACTGGCCCCATATGTCAGAAGATACTAAGGAGTTTTGTCGCTCCTGTGTCACCTGCCAAGCCAGTGGCAAATCAGGTGGCACCACAAAGGCCCCCCTCATACCACTACCTGTGGTGGGGGTCCCCTTTGAAAGAGTGGGCATAGATATTGTAGGACCAATGGACCCACAAACAGCATCTGGGCACAGATTCATACTGGTGATAGTGGACCATGCCACCAGGTACCCAGAAGCAATTCCCCTGAGGACCACAACAGCTCCTGTTGTGGCAAGGGCCCTGCTTGGAGTATTCTCCAGAGTGGGCTTTCCAAAGGAGGTCATTTCTGACAGAGGTGCCAACTTTATGTCAGGATACTTGACTGCAATGTAGAAGGAGTGTGGTGTTAACTATAAGTTCACCACACCCTATCACCCACAGTGCAATGGGCTTGTTGAAAGATTCAACAAGACCCTAAAGGGAATGATAAAAGGATTACCAGACAAGCTTAGGCGAAGATGGGACATCCTTTTACCCTGCCTTCTGTTTGCTTACAGAGAGGTCCCAGAAAAGGGGGTTGGCTACAGCCCTTTTGAGCTTTTGTTTGGGCATCCTGTAAGAGGACCCCTGTGTTTGGTGAAGGAAGGATGGGAGAGACCTCTCAGACAACCCAAACTAGACATAGTGGATTATGTACTTGGTCTCCGCTCCAGGATGGCAGAGTATATGAAGAAGGCTTCTAAAAACCTTGAGGCAAGCCAAGAACTCCAAAAAGCTTGGCATGACCAAAAGGCTGTACTGACTGTTTACCAGCCAGGGCAGAAAGTGTGGGTGTTGGAGCCAGTGGCCCCAGCAGCACTCCAAGACAAATGGTCTGGACCCCACACTATTGTTGAGAAAAAGGGAGAAGTCACCTACTTGGTGGACCTTGGGACTCCCAGAAGCCCCCACAGGGTGCTTCATGTCAACAGATTGAAGGCATATGTTGACAGGGCAGACATGGGGCTACTCATGGCTACAGATGAGGGGCAGGAGGAAGAGAGTGACCCTCTCCCAGACCTGTTGACTCAGAACCCTGATGATGGCTCAGTTGATGGTGTGGTCTTTTCTGACAGCCTCACTGTCCATCAGCAACAGGACTGCAGACAAGTTCTGCAGGCCTACAGACATATGTTCTCTCTGACCCCAAGTCAGACAAACTGGTGCACCCATGAGGTGGACACTGGTGACAGTCTGCCTGTGAAGAGTAAAATCTACAGGCAACCTGACCATGTCAGAGACTGCATAAAAGTTGAGGTACAAAAGATGTTGGAGCTGGGAGTCATTGAACCTTCAGAGAGCCCTTGGGCTAGTCCTGTAGTCCTTGTGCCAAAACCTCACACCCAAGATGGTAAGAGAGAGATGAGGTTTTGCGTGGATTACAGAGGTCTCAATGCTGTCACTAGGACAGATGCCCACCCAATACCTAGGGCAGATGAGCTCATTGACAGACTGGCAGCTGCTAAGTTTTTGAGCACATTTGACCTAACAGCAGGCTACTGGCAAATCAGACTAGCTGAGAGTGCAAAGGCCAAAACTGCTTTCTCGACCCCAGGAGGACATTATCAATTTGTGGTAATGCCCTTTGGTTTGAAGAATGCACCTGCCACTTTCCAAAGGCTGGTGAATCAAGTCCTTACTGGGTTGGATGATTATTGTGCAGCTTATCTTGATGATATTGCTGTCTTTAGCTCCACCTGGGAGGATCACCTGGTCCACCTGAGGAATGTTTTAGAGGCCCTGCAAAAGGCAGGCCTCACTATCAAGGCCACTAAGTGCCAGATAGGGCAGAGCAAGGTTGTATACCTGGGCCACCTAGTTGGTGGGGGTCAGGTTCAACCACTGGAGAGCAAGATCCAGACCATAAAGGACTGGGCTCCTCCAACTACCCAGACTCATGTCAGAGCTTTCTTGGGCCTGTCTGGGTACTACAGAAAGTTTGTTAAGAACTATGGGTCCATAGTGACACCACTTAATGACTTGACCTCCAAGAAGATGCCAAAGAAAGTTCAGTGGACAGCAAGCTGTCAAAAAGCATTTGATGACCTGAAGCAGGCCATGTGCAGTGCACCTATTCTGAAAAGTCCAGACTACTCCAAAGAGTTCATTGTCCAGACAGATGCTTCTGAGTTAGGTGTGGGAGCTGTTCTTTCACAACTGAATGTAGATGGTCAAGACCAGCCCATTGCTTTTATAAGTAGAAGGCTGACCCCTAGAGAGAAACGTTGGTCAGCTATTGAGAGGGAGGCCTTTGCTGTGGTTTGGGCCCTGAAGAAGCTGAGGCCATACTTGTTTGGCACTCACTTCAAGATTCAGACAGACCATAAGCCCCTCTTGTGGCTAAATCAGATGAATGGTGAAAATCCCAAACTTCTTAGGTGGTCCATTTCCCTACGGGGATGGACTTCACAGTGGAACATAGACCTGGGACTGACCATGCCAATGCAGATGGACTCTCCAGATATTTCCACTTAGAACATGAAGACTCAACTGGTCAAGGTTAGTTTAATGTCCCTAAGTTTGGGGGGGGGGTTGTGTAGGAGAGTAGGGTCTGCTTTCTATGTTCACCCCCACTTTTTGCTTTTGCTTTACTGGTTTACGACTTAGATGTGGCTGTGGGCCTGCTAATCAGACCCACGGCGCCCTGCTGTTCTCTCTCTAAATTAATACTATGTACTTTAGGTGCATAACCCATTTGGATAGGATCACCTTATTGGCCCCTGTACAGTGTACCCTAGGTACCCAGGGCATAGGTGTACCCTAGGCCTACCAGGGGCTGCAGCATGTATTGTGCCACCCCTGGCCTGGCCTTCCATTTTGACACAACTGGCTGATCACTCAGCTGGGGCAAGGTCGTGTAATCACCCCTTGCTTAGGTGTAGTATTCCTATACCTAACTTACATATAGACACATGGGTACCTATCAGTCACTCCTATGGCAGGCCTTGACAATCCTGGAGGCAGAGTGCTTGGTAACATGTGAGATGGTGCTCTAGCATGAGCTGAGCCTGTCTGCAGCTTTCGGAACCATGTCCTTATAGCTGTTCTATGATATAGCCTACCATATACTCTTAAAGTACCTTATAATCTTAGACGGTTATGGTAACTATGGTTTGGCTTTATCAAAACATGTCGTGTAAGGTGTCTAACACTCGGGAATAATACCCCCATGCCATTTCTGGACATGAGAATATTATTCCCCCCTTCTAGAGGGAAAGACATGTTAAAATCATACTTCAACTGTTAGCCTCTGACCAAAGCCTCAGCATCACAAAATGGATGCTGCTGCCACGACACAAGTCTGACCTCCTGCAGCTGGGAGTGATCCCAGCCAGGGAGGCCTGGACAATAGGTTTCCTGCTTGGGGAGGTGCTAGCACCTCCCCAGACAGCCTTTAGTGTATTGGGGCAGGGTGGGCTGAAAGGAATGAGACATGCCTGGGGCACACAAGGTGTTCCTTGCATAGTCCAGTTCAAACCGGCGCTGGGGCACTCCAGCCCCAGCTCTGGCGCGAAACTGGACAAAGGGAAGTGGGTGTAACCACCCCCTCCCAGGTCCCACCCATAAGGCGTGACCTAGCAGGTATCCCAGCCCCCCAGATTAGTATAAGAGTGGGAGTTGGGCCTCAAGACTTTAGATTATCCTGAACCTGCAAAACTGAACAGAAACTCTGGACCTTCGACATTCGACGAAAGAAGAAGACTGAAGAATCTCCCTTGTAGCCAAGGAGTGGCTACCCTGTGCAAACAGGCACCATCAAGTGACTACCCTTTGCTTTGTGAAACGTTCGACGAGGAACCGACTGCAGAGCCCGACCAGAGCCTTGATTTCCAGACTTCTCCGACCCTCATCCACATCTGCAGCAGAGCTGAGATCCGTGGAGGCGACGAGCGACGTGGGACCGGCTACCTGGGAAAAGTGGCTAGTAGCTTACAGCGCAGCTTCTGAGGTACCCTCGAAGTTGTGCACCGGGGATTGAGAAGCCCCAACCCCAAGCACCATCTGCACCGAAGACCAGCCCCCCACACTCCACGAGTCCTGCGTGGGGCCCTTCAGCATTTTCCTGCTTGCCGCGTCTGTCCGGTTGCTTGCCCGCTGGCTAGTGGCCTTTGTGACGACGCTCCCTGAAATCTTCTGCGCTGGTTTGGCTCCTCCAGACTGGCTCCCGCTTCTCTGCAAAGAAGAAGCACCCCAGACCTTCCTGGTCTGCACCAGAAGCAAGTCCTTTGTTCTTCGTGGGTTCCGCTTGCCAAGGCTTGGTGAGTCCTAGTCCAACTTCGACGCCGCCGACAGCAAGAGCCTTCGTGGGACAGCTCGCCTCCTGGTCCTGGTCGTCCTCGACGCTTCCTGGTCCTCCTGGCTGCAGCGACAAGCTTCACCCTCACCTGCAACTCTTCACGACATCGCCTGGTTCCTTCCTGGTTCCACGTGGTCACTGGCTAGTGACCTTGACTCTGTCCCTTCTGCTTGCAGGTTTCTTCTCTTCTTGATCCCAGCCTTGGGATCCACCGGACACTCTCCCCTGACTGCCTGTCAGCATCTTTCTTCAGGCATCCATAGGAGTCGACGACGAAAACGACGCATCTTCACCCCTATGCACCCGCAGCCTGTGGGCTAGGTAACTTGGGTACTCCGGTGCTCATCAGGATAGTGACTATCCTAGTGTCTAGTTTTCAAGCCTCAACTTCCTAGCTACTCCGGAAGTGTCCTAAATCTATCCATTTCTAAACTGTAACATTGCTATTGACTTTTACGCATTACGCGTGAGTGTTTCCACTCTGCACACGAATCCCGTGGGCCTCCCACTTCCTAACTAACGCTAGTGTAGTGTAGCCCCAGCGATTCCCTAGGCCTAGGCCTATTCTATTTCCGTGACAGTGGTTCTTATACCACTTACTTAGTATATGGTTTGCGTGGCCCCTAGGGCCTAACTGTATTACTTACCTGTGTGACTTACTGTATGCATTAATAAGACTGTGTTGTACTTACCTCTAAACTCATAAAGAGTGCTGAGGGTTTGCTTAGAATAAATACACTTTATTTTATATATATATCTGTTGTGGTGTCCTTTCATTTGGTATTCAAGGGATTATATATGGTATCACAGCTGGCTTCACATGCCATTCAGAGTTTAGCCTAAGACTGCTCTTGTCCATGCTACCACTAGGATAGCTGGTCTATAAGGTTGACTTTACAACCAATCACCATAAGGGTATTTGGACTGATATAAGTTGTACACTATAACTAGTGACATCATACATCAGGCCAACTTCTCACAGCAGCCAGCCGCCTTTATTATGTTTATGCCCTGGGGAGTCCACCCCGCATTATATTTATGAAGGGTAGGGGGCTGCATGGCCTGCCTCGACAAGTTCCAGAGGCCCGGGGTGTTTACCTCGTGGCCAAAATTTGTTTATATGGGGTCAGGGGCTGTGCGTCCCCCTGCAGAGCCTCCAGAGGCCCCGGGGAGCCCACCTCCGGGGCTGAAATAAAAAAAAACGTGGAGAGGGCCCTCTCACATAGTCATTAATGGCCCTGGGGACCCCCTTCCTGGGGGACAGCTTGCAAACTATGTCCCAGAGACCCCACACCTGGGACATAGCGGTGTCCCTGCCCCATTGGTGCAGGCAGGGAAACCTGTGTTTGCTCTTGCTTGACGAGCATTTTTTTTATTTCACACCAAGCAGGAGCAGACTTTTGATCTATTTCCAGGAAAATAGATCAAAATATTGGTCTGGCCCAGAGGATGGAGCAGTAGGAGAAGCTCCCTGCGTGTTGGGAGCAATGCAGACTGCTGCTGTATGTGGGGAGCTGGGTGGGGCTGTGGGGGCCTCGGGGCACCCCCTACAATCCCCAACGAGAGTATGGTGGGTGCACGGAGTTGGCACCCAACTTTAAAAGTGCAAATCCCTGTTTAATGGGTTCCTGGGGCCGAAATAGCCCATGGGAATGGGGCCGCGTACCTCCCTCCCACGGGCCTCGGACGGAGGATGTGGTTTCCAGACCCTAACAAGGCTTGGGGAGGGGCCCACGATGCCCCAACCCCCATTTATTCAAGTAGGCTGTGCGGCCCCCCTCTCCTTAATAAAATGGAAGATGGGGTCCCCAAGGCCTAAAGATGCAAGGGGAGAGTGGCAGTGCACCCCTTCCCCTTTATCAAATAGATGTACAATCTGGGGGGATGGGATCTCCAGGGCCTAAAGAAGCTTGGTATAGGGGAACATGCAGCCCCCTCCCTTTATTTAAATACGTGGCTTTGGTGGCTGGGGTCTCTGGGGCTCATAATGGCTTGGGAAGGGGGTCCATGCTGAACCTCTCCCCTTTATTTTTAGAAATGGCCCTGGAGGGCGGGGTCCCCAGGATCTAACAATTCTCTGGGAGGGAGGCAGTGCACCCCTCCTCTCCTTTAATTAAAAAACACAAATGACCCTAGGTAATGGGGTCACCAGGACCTTTCAAAGCTCAGGAGCAGCTGGGCAACCCCCCCCTTTTATTTTAATATATATGTACAGCACTGGGGGAAGGAGTCGCAAGGGCCTAAAGAGGCTCAGAGAGAGGAGCTGAGTGGCCCCATCCCTTCTAACGTATATGTACTGTACTAGGGGATAGAGTCTCCAGGGCCTAAAGAGGCTCAGGGAGGGGGGCCGCATGGCCCCCTCACCTTTTAATTAAAAAAAAAAGGCCCTGGGGAATAGGATCTCCAGGGCCAGGCCCTATGGCCAGCCCCACGGCGTCACGACAGACAGCCCTGCGCAATGTGGGGTTGGCTTCCTTTACAGGGGTTGACCACAAAGCTTGCCCGCAGGCCAGGCCTAGAAGCCAACTCCCAGCTATGGGGTTGGCTGCATGTGGGGGGTTGTATTTATGTATGAAAATTAAATATTACTTTATGTTAAAAGAAACCTAGAAATTCACTGAAAAAAAGGTTACAGGAACGTTATAGGTAGGTGTGATAAAACCATCTGGTTAAAAAAAATTGTAGAATTTCCCGAAAATAAACAAAGGTTGAAGTTCGACCGGTCCCTGGGGCCCCGCCGCGCCCTGTCATCATCAAATTTCTCAATTACAGGGATCGCGACGCTCTGTTGCGCCTTGCCAGGGAGAAGCAACCGATCCTGCATGAAAACGTCACCATTTCCTTTTATCTGGACTTTACCCAGACGGTGCAAGATGCTCGCCGCAAGTTTGCAGGAGTAAAGAAGAAGCTGCAACAACGGGACATTACATATTCCATGCAGTACCCCGCCAAGCTCAAGATCACTCATCATGGCAAGCCCCTTTTCTTCGGCAACCCGCAACAGGTGGAGGACTTCCTAAAAGACCAGCCCTCTGCTGCCTCTCAGCGGCGCAGCCCTGAGACACGATCGGGCTCCCGCTCTCCGCTGTCTGCTCCGGACTGATGAGTACTGCTGTTATGGTTTCTCCTCTGTTTCCTTCCCCCTGCGTCTGTCTTTCCATCTTGTTGGGCATTGCCTTTTCCTCCTCGCTCTTGTTTCCCCACTTTTTGCTAGACCTGTCATTGGGCTGTGGACATGGAGTGACCGCACTTATGGGGGGGATTGCTCACGCCCTGGAGGGGGCTGCCTTAACCTTTAGACCTTGTTCTCAGTTGTAGGGGGTTGAGAAGACATTACTATCTGGGGACCCGCATGTGCTGTCGCCCACTGTTTACGATGTTCTGGTCTGGACTTTGATGACTTGTTTCGCCTTGGCACTCCCCCCCCCCCCCTACCCCACGTAGACTCCTCACCCAATGGGGTGATGGTGCGGTGGGTGCAAAGAGGGGGCTGGGGAGGGTGGGTCCGGCACACTAGTGGCTCCTGTAGAGGGTATACCCCAACTCCACAGTTATGTTCGTTGAACGGGATGTGAGGGGGTCTGGATTCCGGCAGGATTGGGCTGCTGCGGTGGGAGGGGGTGGGATGGGAGATGGGGGCTTTTACAGGGGGATGGTGTTTGGGGTAGGTTCCCTCCGACGAGTTGGGGAAGTCGGTTGGGCTGGGTGGGGGGGGGGGATTTGTATTTATGACCACACACTTGAACACTGGCACACACACTGTTCGCTGCTCGGGTTTGAACTCTGGCGCTCTCGGTATGGGGGCCTGCGGGTGGGGGCGTGGCACCTTCCTAGTATAAGGCGGGCTGGCCTGCGGGGCGCGGGGGTCTGGTTGCAGGGTCTACCTAGCTTTATCCAATGGAGTCCCCACGAGTAATGGTACTGGGGGAGCGAAGTGCACAGCATGACCCGCACAGTAGGATCAATGTTTTGAGGTGGAACATACGGGGGCTGGGAGACCCGCGCAAGCGTCGTCAGGTCCTGGGTTATCTAGACCGCCATCAAATACACATAGCACTACTGCAGGAAACCCACACAGACCCCCGTAGGGCACCTACATTTGCGTCACGATGGGCGGCATATGGCCTCTTTTCTTCCTACTCCACATACTCCAGGGGAACGGCCGTTCTCGTCAAAAAACACACCCCGTTTGTGCCTCTGGGGGAAAAACTTGACCCTGAGGGACGTTTCTGCGTGATGTGGGGACGGATGGGTAATGCTACTGTTACAATTGTCTCCTCTTATGGGCCTAATGTAGATGGCCCCGCACATTTCATCTCCCTATGGGAAGTCATATTGGAGATAGGATCCACGCACCTGATCTGGGGAGGGGACTTTAACGTTACACTCGACCCTGCCCTGGATCGCTCTAATGCAGACACTGCGCATCACCCCCGCTCGCAGGCTTATATTCTTGACCTCATGGCGCACCACTCGCTGCTTGACGCGTGCCGACATATACACCCGGCTACGCGGGAGGGCACGCACTGGTCGATGTTGCATTCCACTTGGGCTCGGTTGGATTACCTGCCCCTGTCAAGGTCTCTGGGGACCTCCCTCTTGGGAGCGAGACACTTGCCTCGTACCTACTCTGATCATGCGCCCGTGCTCCTTACTCTGGCCAGGGCTTGACTGGTTGGAGATCCGCTTCCGTGGCGCATGCAGTCCAACATCCTATTGGATGAATTATTTAAGTTTGAGATGGCCCAGGGGATCACGGAGTTCATAGACCGGAATCGGGGGTCGGTGGATAGCGTGGCGACGGTGTGGGAGGCCTTTAAGGCCACCATGCGGGGTGTGTGTATTTCTAAGGGCTCGGGCATGCTACGCTCGCTCCGCGCTATGCTGACCACCTTAGAACGAGCCTTGCAGACCCTAGAAACTGGCCCTAATTTTATGGGGGATCCTGCGGCGCAATTAGACTACCGCACCAAACTCACCGAGTTCAAGCTCGCGGCTTAGAGAGAAGTACGCTTCCGTGGTAAGCATTTCACTGCACGCGCGTATGGCGAGGGAGAGCGCCCTGGCAGGTTTATGGTGGGTGCTGTTCACCCTCAGCGTGGCGCTAATCACATACTAGAGGTCAGGGCCCCAGATGGCACTATGCAGCGTGATACGCCTTCCATACTGTCCACTTTCGTGTCTCATTATTCCGCCTTATATACATCCCAACGTGAAGCGCCCCTGGAGATGACCGAGTACCTGTCCGAGCTTACCCTCAGGTGGCTATCTAATGCCCAACGAGAACTTCTGGCGGCTCCTATAGGGTTAGCCGAAATTAAGGAGGCCATTATGCAGACTGCGTCGGGTAAGTCACCGGGCCTGGACGGCTTCCCTGTTGAATACTATAAAACTTTCATTGACCCGCTTGCGGCAGTTCTGCGAGAGGTGTTTGAGGAGGTTAATGAGACTAGCTCCCTGCCGCCCAGTGTGTCGGAGACTCTCATCGTCTCTCTTCTTAAGCCAGGAAAGCCCCCGGATAGTTGTGATTCATACCGACCTCTTTCCCTCATCAATAGTGACGTGAAGATCTTGACCAAGGTGCTAGCGAACCGGGTCAACCTCCTGATTGCAGGGCTGATATTGCCGGACCAAGCGGGGTTTATTCCGGGCCGCTCTACCTCCCACAACTTGCGGACGCTCTTCTCGGTTTTGAATAACGTGGATCCCTCCCTTGCCTTGGTGGCGGTTTTTTTGGACGCCACCAAGGCATTCGATTCGGTCGAATGGGACTATCTCCATCTGATCCTCAAAAACATGGGTATGCCTGTGGCATTTTCTAGATGGATTCAGATATTGTATCGCTGCCCCAAGCCAAGAATCCTTATTAATGGCCGCGTCTCTGCTCCCTTTCTAGTGACTAGGGGTACTCGACAGGGGTGCCCACTGTCGCCGCTTCTTTTCGCGTTGGCGATAGAACCTCTGGCGTCCCGCTTGCGGCAGAACTACCTCGCGGCATCCCTGAGATGCCAACGGCGGCAAGTCCTACTGTCACTCTATGCGGATGATCTCACACTTTACATTAAGCACCCTCGGGATAATCTGAACCCTATACTTAGAGAGTTTGTTCGCTTTACGCTATACTCGGGAATCCACATTAATTGGGGTAAATCCGCTGTCTTCCCTCTCACGAACGGTATTGATAGAATCCCGCTTGATTATCCACTGGAGTGGTGCGATGAGGGCGTGAAGTACTTGGGAGTATGGGTCTCTAGGGACCGACAGGAGGTGCTGTGCATGAATTACGGAAGGGCGCTCAAAGCCATACGCTCGCATGTGGCCCAGTGGCTGACTCTGCCGCTGACTATGGCCGGTCGAGTTTCCCTTATAAAGATGGTTATACTCCCCAAGCTGCTCTACCTCTTCCTCAATATACCGTTTCACCCGGGAGGCTATTTTTTTCGGGAATTAAGATCGGAGCTTATCCGATTGGTGTGGGGGGGGAAGAGACCACGGCTTAAGTGGTCTGTACTTACACGTCCATATGGGCAAGGTGGATTCGATATACCGGACTTTGTACTCTATCATAACTGCGCTCAGGCGCACTATGCGTACTATTGGTATCGACCCTCGCCCTTCATGCCGCAGACGGCGGTGGAGCACTGGTTGGCGGATCCGGTGCCGCTTGAGGGGGCAGTCCTCGCTGCGGTGCCTTCGTCTCGCGCGGACCGCAACCCTGTACAAGCTACGGCGCATGCTTGGGGTGCTATCGCGGACCGTCTGGGCTTGTCATTTCTCTACTCTCCATTGATGCCTCTGGTGTATCATCCGGCTCTCCCACTTTTAGGAGAAGAAATGTTCCGGAGAATAAAATTGAAGATGGGGATTGTGATTGGGGCGACCTCTTTCATGAAGGTAGATTTCGCGATCTTCCGCTCCTCTATGGGGACGCTGTCCCCACCCCGCTGGAAACTTTCGCCTTCATTCGGCTTTGCAGCGGGCTACAGAAACTGTTGCCGGCATATCCGGATGAACCTCCAGTTCTGGAGCCGTTTCATAATATGCTCGACTCTTCTTCGCCTTCACATATGGTCTCCTCGCTGTATCGGCGGATATATAATCGCGAGGGGGGGTGGTGCTGAGGTCCCGTGCGGGCTGGGAGGCCGAGATTGGCATTGAGTTTACGGACGACCAGTGGGAGTTCTGCTGTTTGCAGACCGAAATGATTTCATCTAGTAGTAGGTTCCGCATTATCCATTACAAATTCCTACATCACCTCTACTGCACTCCAGCCCAGATGCATAGGTTTCATCTTCGCGATAATGATCGCTGCGACAGGTGTCATTCTCCTGGAGCGGATTTCTTGCACCTGGCCTGGACCTGCCCCAGCATAGATGAATACTGGAGCCAGGTATACGAGACCCTGGGGGAAATGCTGGGGTCCCCGTTGCCGCCCTCTCCTCTACAGGCCCTCTTGGGGTATACTCGAGATATACCTAAGCCAGATCGCCGTTTTGTTACTAGTGCGCTGCTGCTCGCTAAGCGCCATATAGCGTGCCGATGGGGGCGGGGTAGGCGTCCCAAGTTTAAGGAATGGCTGCGGGATATGATAACTTGTCAGGAAAATGTCCTGTTGTATTCAGAGCTGCTCCCGCCTACGTCCCGACCCCCCGACATCTGGGGACCACTGACGCAGTACCTTGCAGCGCACAGCGACCAGCGATCGCCTTCCGCTTCCGTGAAGGCCGATTCTCCTACTGCCGGCTCTGGCTAGGAGGGATGCGCGTGGTGCGGGTATTTCTGGGGACTGTTGTCCTACCTATGGGGGTGAGGAGAGGACACTGCCAGCTCAGGGGTGTCTCTGGTGGCTGCCTGCGATTTCACCCCCTCATGACATACCACTACATCGCCACAATGAGCCATGGGGGAATGCTGCTAGTTGGTATGGGGCAGCAGGGCTGGCTGCCCGTGGAGGCACTCCGTATGTTGGAGGCAGTCATTGGGGGGGGCTGTCGAGGAGGGGAGGTCCTATGTCCGATTGCCGGGGAACCAGGGAGGGCCTTGTGGGGATAGTATTGTGAAGCAACATGTGAGTGGCCGGAGTCTAAGATACGATGTAATATGCCATTGTTTTCCTTTTTTGACTCATGTCTGGACAAGTGTGTTGCGCTATTGTAATGTGCTGCATAAAATTTTAAATAAAGAGTTAAAAAAATAAATAAATAACGCTATAGTTAGGTGAATATGTCAGTGAGAACATTAACATTTTGAACTAAATGAAACACAGAAATTCAACAGTTATAGTTAATAGAGCTAACTGTAACTTGCGCCACCTCCATGCACTGCTTATGACCTCACATATTACATAATTCATGACATTTTCTATGACATTACTTATCTCCTTGTGTTTGCATCATTTATGACATCTCTGATGACATCTCAAACTACATCATTGATGACACCACTGCTGACTTCATCCAACCTTTTTAACACATTGCTCTATAAGTGGGTATAGCATTAGAGTTCTGAAAATAAGTACAAAATAGCTCAGAAAAATATGAGGCATCATTAATGCCATCACAGAAATAACTCCCTTAGGTGTAGAAAGCATGGGTTATGTGCCACATTGACGCTATACTATACACTTCAAGGGTAGCATAGTTCACATTAACAATCAACCACAGATATATGGGAAACCCTCAATGCATACCATGTTCAACCTGGATTCAACTCCAGGCCCTGGTCACATCCAGGCTGGACTACTGCAATGTCCTGTATCTAGAAGTCTTACAGTCTCGGTTGGTGAGACTTCAGTGCGTGCAGAACGCGGCAGCCCATCTGCTGCTGAATCTTGCCAAGCGGTCCTCCTGGGCTCTGCTCTTTCAAAACTGCAATGGCTACTTCTCAAGAAAAGGCTGTCTTTTAAAAGCATGTGCTATTGTTACAGGGTCGTCAAAAACAATGGCCCTCAATTTTTGCATCCTTTCTTTACCCTATTCTCCTACAAGGAGTTTTAAGTTCAGCAGGGGCTTTATTGCCATGCATTCTCACTGTAAAAAAAAGCACACATTGTTCTTTTAGTTTTTAAAACAGCCAAGATGTGGAATTCCGTTCAATCACACAGGAAGAAACTGAACTATCGTTATGTAGAAATCTAAAAACCTGGATGTTCCGGTAGACCTGGTTAGGGCCGTCTCTGAACGTCTTTTCCAAAACAAATGCCCTACTACGGTTAGCTTTTATGTGTATCAAACCCCTGACAGTCACCGAACCTACATTGAGAAATTAAGTTGATATGAGTAGGGAAGGGGGGACTGTGAACAGTGTTTACTCTATGGTGAGAGTTTACCCTGTACCACATTGTTTGCAGACAGTGAAACTCTCATGTGAAATACACTCCAGAATATTAAAAAGTGTCTACTAAGAACAGTGGACACTCTATGCAACACTCGGCAAAAAAATACACTATTCACTTAAAATAAGCAATGTCTGAAGATTATACTTCCTGCAGCCTTCATACTGTGGTGAAAACTTTACAAATAACCCATCTTCTGAAGCAAAACAACGACATGTACATAGCTTAATACCTTGTGCAAACAGTCTTCTGTTACGTAGAAATTGTCTTGATGACGATTCTGTCTAATAACTCAATGCTGCTTACAATACTTATTATGTTGTATGTAGAACCTTTGGCCCACAGTCGACTTTTTCTGCAGAGTCAAAAAACGAGTGTGGAACATAATGGAGACTAGTTGTCAACTGTCACCTGCACACAGGGTTAGTCTTCATTGCTATTAGAACTGGGGATCTCTAGTTGGCTGAGGTAGGTTACTTAGTCCAAATAGGGACCCTTGCTTCTAAGTCAGGGAAAAGAAGGACACCTTCTCAGATAGCCCCTGCTCACCCCCTCGGTAGCATGGCACGAGCAGCCAGGCTCATCTCCGAGGCAAATGTGTAAAGTAATTGCGTCCGCACTCTCAGTAAACCAGTGATAACACCACAAATGGACTCCACACGAGTTTCATAAAAAACAATTATATGTTTATAAAAAAGATATACGATGAGAACACACAATAAAAATCCCACATATGCGTATTTGTAATATTTCACCTTGTCGGTTATTAGGCGAGCAAGCCCTTGTAGTTTCTTGCAGTATTAATGAGCAATTCTTGATGATCCAATGCAGTCCTAATGCAATGCTATGCAGTTCGTAATGCAAGAATCAGGCACTTTATCATGTAAAAATAATGCAGTTCGTAATGCAACAATCAGGCAGTTTATAATGCAAAAATAATGCAATTCGTAATGCAACAGTCAGGCAGTTCGTAATGCAAAAATAATGCAATTCATAATGCAACAATCAGGCAGTTCGTAATGCAAAAATAATGCAATTCGTAATGCAACAATCAGGCAGTTTATAATGCAAAAATAATGCAATTCGTAATGCAACAATCAGGCAGTTTATAATGCAAAAATAATGCAATTCGTAATGCAACAGTCAGGCAGTTCGTAATGCAAAAATAATACAATTCGTAATACAACAATGAGGCAGTTCGGAATGCAAAAATAATGCAATTCATAATGCAACAATCAGGCAGTTCGGAATGCAAAAATATTGTACTCCGGCACCGATCGCGGTGCTTGGGACGGTCTCTATGCCACTCTTACTGACTCACGGTCAGCTACTGCCAAAATATGCCCCCAACACTGTTATGATGGAAAACAAAGTGCAGCTCCACTCTCTGGCCCTAGTACTGCCACTCCTCCGCAAGTACGGGCCGCGATACGGACTTGAGCAGAGGCTTGCGCTGCAAAGATGGGAAAGGCCAAGAGCGTTTCTCTCGTAGCCCGCACCCCGCCCAAGGCAGCGACACATGCATGCTTGCTGAGCGTTACCTGGGAGGTGCGATCTCACTCCCCTCCCCTCTCCTCGCGGCTTGGGCCTCCGATGCGACTGCGTTGATCTTGGGCAGTGGAACACGGACCCCCGACGGTAATGGTTCGTGGTCTCTCCTTGGCAAAGGCAGGCTTGGGCCGGAGGCGGTGAATCCTCACAGCTCCTCTGGGGATGCCGGTCCGGGCCGATGGCAATGACAATCACAGCACTTCTGGTCACGCTGTCAATCGAAGTAGAGAACAAGACTGCTCTGGGATACACAGTCCCGGGGCAATTCTCATGAAGGTCTCAGGCTGCAACAGGGCACACACACACAGCGTCGCTGAGACTCACTTGAGCTCCGGGGGCACATGAGCCCAGGGCAATCCTCACGAAGGTCTCAGACTGCGCGAAACACACGCACACAGCGCCGCTGAGACTCACTTGGATTTCGGGTGCACACGACCCCAGGTCAATCCTCACAAAGGTCTCAGGCTGCACGAAGCACACACACACAGCGTCGCTGAGACTCACTTGGATTCTGGTTGCCCACGATCACAGGGCAATCCTCACGAAGGTCTCAGGCTGCACAAAGCACATGCACACATCGACGCTGAGACACACTTGGATTCCGGGTGCACACGAACACGGGGCAGTTCTTACGAAGTTCTCAGGCTGCAAAAAGCACACGCACACAGCATCGCTGAGACACACTTTGAAACTTTTATGTTCCTGAGTTTCCACAACCGGAAGCCAGCTTTCCTAGGTCCCTTGGGGACAAGTTACTTCAGGACACAGCACACAGCAAAGTCCTTTCAAGCAGGGGGAAACAGCACACAGCAAAGTCCCTTAGCCTCTCCTTGGTTAAATCAGCAAACTGCAAGCCAGCCCCAGAACACACAGCAAGGGTAAGTCCTTTCCTTCAGTCTCTTCACCTGTTTCTTCCTTGGCAGAGGTTCCTCTTGACCACAAAGTAGTTTAAATCCTTTTCAGTCTTGATCAGTCCATAGTCCAGGGGTTTCAGCTCTCATCGTTATACCCCTCGATGTCTTTGTAGTCTTTGAGTTCAGGGGGCACTGATCCCTGTCCAAACCTGTTCTGGGTGTCTCACTGCCAGTGACACCTTCTTCCTTTGATAGTGGGGGTCTGGATCCTCAATCACTCAGCAGGGGATGGAGCCATTGTTTAATGGCAGCAGCCCAGGCCTCTACCTCCAGGGGCTACTCTTCCCCCCTACACTCCTGATGCAGGTCAGCCTGTTGCTGTCTCACCTCCTCCCCTGGGTCAAGACATTCCCAGATCCTATTGCTTTCAAATCCAGACAGTCAATCCACAACCAGGCAGAGACACACAGAATTGTTAGAGCACAAAAAAACAGCCACTTCTAAAAGTGTGGTTTGTAAACACACAATGCAAAAACCACCTTCACAAAAAGATGTGTTATTAAATTGTGAGTTCAGGCACACTAAACTTCACCTCTCCATCTTAAGCCTATGGGAAGATAGGCTGGACACATATTACACAGCCTTCCCCATTCTGTCCTATGGGCAAGATGGCCTTGCAACAGTGAAAAACGAAATGGAGAGTATTTCACTGTGAGGACATGGTACACACCTTAGTACATGTCCTACCTTTCACAGACACTGCACCCTGCCTAGGGGGATACCCTGGACCTACCATAGGGGTGTCTGATGTGCATGGAAAGGGAAGGGTAAAGTCTGGCAGTGGATGCACTTGTCAGGACAACATAGCAGTTAGCAAACTGCGCGCAGGCAATGCAGTGGCAAGCCTGAGTTCTCTCTTTAGGGCTACTTGTGTGGGTGGCACAATTTGTGCTGCAGGCCCACTAGTAGCATTTGCATTACCAGCTCTGGCGCACATAATGCACTTTACTAGGGATTTTACTAGTAAGGGAAACATACCAATTATGGACAACCAATTACCATAACACTTTATACAGGGAGCACTTGCACTTTGACACTGATCAGCAGTGGCAAAGTGCCCAAAGCATCTAAGCCAGCAAAGCGCAATCCATCACAGCATCAAATTGAGGAGGTAGAGGCAAAAAGTCAGGGGTAACCACGGCAAGAAATGCCAGGTCTAACAATTGCAAATATTTATAACGTGTGCAATTGCTCTACACAACTTTGATACTCTAGCAGCACATGGATTTTGTAAACACTTACACCTTAAACTGGACCCAGACTGTACAAAATGATGTATAAAAGTAATATTGTAGCTACCCACCACTATGTAAACTATAAAATAAATTGGATGATGTCACCATTGATGTAATCAATAATGTCATTTGAGATGTCATCAGTGATGTAGGAAGCTGGCTTTATGTAGTGGTCATCAAACAAAGAGAGCCTGAGGAGATTTAAAGACCAAAAGGGGACGCCTCCCCATCGAAAAAGTCCCATAACACAGAAAGGCCTCTGGGTTTGATAAAAGATAGCTGAGGAGTGCAGGAGTGCCCCTTTTAGAGGGTGGTTTCCCTCACCCACCCGAGGACGGCATGCCTAATCATAGGATAACCTCCTCGTAATGTGAACCTGGTCACAGAGCAGGTTACAACTCCCTCACTGAGAGGAAAGAGCTCAGGGATGTTTTAAGTATGAGATGAGAGATATACTAAAACCTATAGATGAGCGATGTGTGGTGAAGGTAGTGCAAACATTTTTAAAGGTGAATGTCAGTTAAAACTAACTCCAAAGGATACCAACATCTTTATTTGGGCATCCCAGAGTTAGGATTATGAACGAAACCTATAGCTGGAGTGGATTAAACCTGTCATAGTGTAGTGTTGGTTGACATGTTTCAGCCTCATACCCTCCGTAGAGGTGTAAAGTATTTCTTCAGGACCAAAGATATGAAGTATGCCTCCCAATACTTAACAGAGACATACACAATCATAAGAAGGTATACTAAACCAGTGGTTGGAGTAAATCATCACTCAGATAAGGTCCAACCGGTATGTGTTTTACCTAAAAGAAATAACTTGATTAAATACTCATGCAAAACAACTCTTTTCATATATACAATGCACTCACTCCAAAGATCCATTTGTTGTGAGGAAAACGTGATGTATACTCTATATCTTTTAAAACCTTAGAATTTCATCAACCATATATCTCATGAGCAATTACACTATTGGTCTATTAATTTATTGATGAGCTTACCTGCTATGCCAGGTAGCTACAGACCCCTGCACCTCGGTACAATACTTGAGTGGGTCGTCTACATCCTATGGAGAAAGTACTATTGGAAATAAACCAACTGTAGGTAGATGACAGTTGACTCAAGATGTTTTTAAAAGAGTGTTGTTCATAGTTAAACTTATTCAGTATAAATCATGAATCCTGTAATACTGTTGTCAGAACCTGGACTTCCAAAGAGAGGAGTAAAGACTATCTGTTAAACAATTCATAAATTAGATGTGTCTGTTTAGCAGGCTGCTAATTTAATCTCTCAAGTATGTGGTTTACTAATGTTTCTCAAATCAGAGGTTGCGTTCAGGTGATATGAAGATGCTGTGCCCGAACACCCAAGCCCAGGCTACTCAAAAGTCTGGGTCGGCCTCACAACACCAACATGTAACCAAACTACGGTGTGTTCAGAACAAACACCCACACCATAAGGGAGATCTCATGCCCATGATAAATAGTATTACAGGGCGGGTTCGGCATCCCCAAAGGTGATGTCACAAAGAAGCTTAAAACCAGATACAGCATGCCCATCGTTCGGAGAACAGCGCCCAAGCCCGTCAACAAAAACGCCAAGCACAAACTCAATTTGTTAATTGCAATTTCTTAATTGCAATTGAACACAAGAGATGTCATCAAGTGAAAGGAAAATCTTGTGCCCGTAAATGTTTGTACTGCGGAACGCCTACTGATTGGTAACAATATGGAGACAGTGTATTAAATTAAAGCATACTGTACAATGCACCATATACATTGCCTGGTGGTATGTAGAGACCTCCAAAGTGAAAATACAAAATGAGAAGTGAAAAACCTAATTCGACCACGGCGAGTGGTGGACGTGCGATTGCACCTTGGATAGAAATTTTTAAGCAGAAGAAAGGAGTTTTAAAATCAAGTGGCTGTGCACGTATCCCGAGCCCGCCCCTCTGGGCGTGGTAGGACTTCAAAGGTGCTGAGATTAGTAGTGCAGAGGTCACTGCCCGCGTACTCCAAAACCTGGGAAATGTAGTTCCAGGTTATGAAGTCATATTTTCAAAAGGGAGGAAGGAGTTTAGAAACCAAGTAGCTAAGCGTGTATCCTGGACCTGCCCCTTCTGGACGTGGTAGGACTACAAAGGCACTGGGATTAGTACAGAGGACACTGCTCCCGTACTGAGAAATACCTAGGAAAAGTGGTTCCAGGTAATAAACTCATATTGTTATCCAACATAGGGATTCTACCATGTATTATGTGAATATATATGCACCCATGTGTGTGCTGCTATTTTAAAAATTAAATATTAAAAATAGCAGCACACACATGGATGCATATATATTCACATAATACATGGTAGAGTCCCTATGTTGGATAACAGTATCAAGAGGAGGACGATTCTACCTTTTTCCTCTTCACTCCCTCCTTTGATTTTTTTTTTTTTGTTTGACAACAAATTTTATTTGGTCATTTTTCGATACATTGGGCAGCGGCCCCACAGTGGCACGGTGAATCAGTTGATCAATGTGTGCATCAATAACCATTTCTATGAAAAGAAACACACCCTGCAATACATGCAGGTAAAATGATAATCTAAACAATGTGCAGACAGTGCTCCAATTTCTAGATACAATACATGATTCAGCAAATTCACAATATACAATCCAGCGAAATAATAAAGCAGTCAGGCGATACAAACTTGGGGGACACATGGCAGGGAGCAGAGGAAGCAACTCAGGGGTCCTCCTCAGGGAGGGGGGGGCAGATCGATTCCACGATAAGCTGCCCATCGCGTCCATACCTTGCGATGTTTCCGTGGGCAACCCCTAGCCTCAAATACAGCAATCTCGGCTCCCATACACCTATCCAATTCAGACTTCCATTTACCTATAGTCGGAGGAGATGATGCCTTCCATCCCTGTGCTATGTCCCATTTGGCTATAGTAAGGGCGAGGAACAGTAGATGTTGTTTGTATTTATTCCCCCCAATGTCGTCGGTGGAATGTAACAAAAACCGCCGTGGGTCCTGTGGGAGTACCCACCCCAGCACCTCATTAAGACATGTCCTAACTCTGTTCCAAAAGGGGTGTAAAGCTGTGCAAGTCCACACCGTATGGAAGAAAGATCCGTCCTCTCTGCCACACTGCAGACACTCAGGGGACTGAATGATCCCCACTCGCCACAGTCACACCCTCGTGTAATACACTCTATGTAAGTATTTGAATTGGATGAGCCTGTAACGTGTGGAGACGGCCGCGGACTTTCGATCGCTTCCGCCCAATCGTCGTCAGTTAATTCGGGAATGTCTGCCGTCCAGGCTAGTCGGGTGCTGTCCAGAGTGGTGGGAGTGTGTGTCGTCAGTGTTTGGTATATTTGCATGATTTTGTGCAGTCCAAGGTCCCCCATCAACAGGCAACCCTCTAGGGGTTGGAACTCAGGGAGAGTCTCCATATGTCGAATCTGGGGAGAGAGTGCATGTCGGAGCTGTAAAACTTTTATAAAATTGCGACTTGTGGAGGCCGAAATCCACCTGTAGTTGCTGGAATGATTTTAAGGAAGTGCCCTTCATAACATCACCCAGGGTAGAAATCTCCACCAGGTCCCATCCCTGGAACCCTCTCAATGTGTTAGCAGTTCTGAGGTACGTACCATGCCACAGGGGGGGTCTGTCGAGTAAGTCGCCCTTTCCATCCCATTTGTCTGGTCTTGGCCCTCCATAACTGGATAGCTTGTCTACTAGCAGGTGGTAAATGATCTAGCTTTGTGTAGCTGTATAACAAATGAAGCAGGGGGACTTGTTCCATTGCGTCATGTTCAATAGCATAGGCCGGATCGGTGGGAGTATTATACCATAGCTCATTGATTACGAGGATGTGAGATGCGACATAATATGAGTAAATATCAGCAGCCGCGATCCCCCCACAATACTTAGATTGTGCGCAGGTGCGGAGCGCCACGCGAACAGCTCCCCCGGGGACATTATGGAGGCGATACAGGATCCGAGGCAGAGAAACAATTTTAAAAATGTCTGAGCGCCCATAGAGGGACAGTGGAAGAGCAGACCATATCGTCGTTTCGTTTTTGAGGCTGGTCAACAGTGGGGTGATATTATGTGTCCACGAAATCTTGGGGCACGGGGAAATAAAAAATCCCTAGATATTTGAAACCATCTGAGGCCCCGGAAAATTGCGCGGCCCACGATTCACGGCCCTGGTGTCCACATACAGGGAAAAGGATAGATTTAGCTGGATTGGCGTGGAGGCCGGTGGTGCCGCCAAACACCCTGAGAATCTCTAGTATACGGGGGCCAGAATACGACGGGTCCGTCATAAAAAAGAGAACGTCATCGGCATATAATGCTATGCGATCTGATCGTGAGCGGGACCAATCGAATCCCCTGAGCACCGGGTCACTCCTGACCCAAGCCGCCAGAGGCTCGACCGCCAGGGCGAACAACAATGGAGACAGTGGAATCCTCTGGATCGGAAAGGGGCGGGAGCGGTGTCCATATACGACAGGTGTACATACGACAGGAACCGGGGTCCTAAGTTGATTGCTTCAAGCCGCTGAAAAAGGTAGACCCAGCTCAGCGAATCAAATGCTTGATCGATATCAGCTAGCAATAGGGCAGCAGGACGACCTAAAGCGGGGGCCGCAGCGATAGCGTTATGAACTCTTCTAATGTTATGTCTGTTGGCCCTCTGCGGCATGAAGCCTGACTGGTCGGGGTGGATCAGATCGGTAATACACCCCCGAAGGCGGTCTTCCAAGACTTTTCCTAACAGTTTAGGTTAGAAATTTATTAGGGAGATGGGACGATAGGAAGACGGGTCTTCAGGGGGCCGGCCAGGTTTGAGAAAAAGCACGATCTCTGCGTGACGCCAGTCCCTCGGAAGCCTTGCCATGTCCGATGCGTCCGTAATGATCGCCAACAGATGTGGCCCCAAGAGAGGCATATGGGATCGAAGAAATTCCATGAGGAAACCATTGGGACCCGGGGCGTGGCCCGGCTGGATCACGCTGAGGGCGCCAGTCCATTCCTCCAGTGTAATTGGGGTCTCCAAACGCTCCCGGACAGAGTCGGGGAGCCTACGAGGTGGAATGTCCACGAGGAACTCCGCTATAAGTTCAGCAGAGATCTGCTCCTTCTGGGCATATAGTGATGTAAAGTGCTTTGCAAATTCTTCGGCTACCCCCGCCGGTGATGTGTGTGCAAGGACCTGTCTGAGCCACAAATAGTGGGTGTGACGGCCGGGGCACCGTTCTCCTGGCACAATCTGTGTAGCATTTTACTGGACTAATCCCCCCACTGATATATCCGATGTTGCGATGCCTCCCAGATCTCTTTGGCCTTGCCCAATAGATATTGACGCAATTCTTGTTGTGTGAGGACTAAATTGTGGCGAATGATGGGGCAGGGATTGGTACTGAGTTGGGAAACTAAGGTCGTCTGGCGCATTTCTAGGGCGTCGAGCTGTTTGCGGCATGTACATTTCTCATGTGTGCGATAGCTAATTTCGTAGCCCCGGACGGTTGGCTTGAGCGCCTCCCAGAGGGTAGTGCTCGAGGGAGCTGAGGGGCTGTTGTCTCCTACATAAGTAGTAATCGCTCTATTGAGCATATCGTGATAGGCCGGACTGCGGAGGTGCCACGAGGACATTCTCCAGCGGAATGGAGGCCTGTGGGAGCACGTGTGGAATTGCATTGTGACCGGGGAGTGGTCGGACAGACCACGGGGTCGATGCTGTATCTGAGAGAATTTATGAAGGAAGACCTGGGGGACAAAAAAATAATCCAGGTGGGACTGGGACCCATGGACCATTGATAAGTATGTGTAATCGTGCTCAGTAGGGTGGAATTCCCTTCACATGTCAGCCCAGTCCATTGTCGATGTCAGGGTATACAGTTTAGTCGGACCCGATGGTTGAGGGGTGTCACCGATACGCTGGCGGTCCAGTGGCCCCATTGTATCATTCCAGTCTTCACCCATCAGGGTCAAACCAGTCGGAAGGGAGCCCCAGACCCCCAGTAACTTTTCAATAAAAGTGGCTCTCATTGGGGGGGGGGCATAAATGCTACCAATAGTAATCTGTTCGCCACAGATCATGCCTGTGATGAAGAGAAATCGGCCTCCAGGATCTGCCCTATGTGCAATGTATGTAAACTGTACTTTACGATGAACGAGAATTGCCACCCCCCTGGAGCCTCTTGTGAACCCTGCGTGGTAGATGTGACAAAAACCAAAGCGAGCGAGGCACGGGGCTTTCGTACCCATCAAATGGGTTTCTTGTAAAAGCAGGATGTCTGCCCCATACCTCTTTGCCTGTCGCAGGATGGCCCCACGTTTCACCTTATTCAGTAGCCCCCGAACATTGCAAGACACCACCATGAGGGCCCCAAGGGGGTTGTCGTCACCGGGTGTCATTAGAGTTGAAATAGCGGCTAAATAGAGCTAGAAAATCTGCAGAAAAGACGTTCCACCGTCTGCATAAATAAAAACATAAGAACCTTAAAAAGCAACAACACATCCGCAAGGATATCCCCCCCACCCGACACTACCAGAAACAAGGAGCATCTGTCGCGGTGTAAAAGGCAGCGGACCCCCAACGGGGAGCCCCCAGAAATCACACTAAAAGATCCCACCCCACCCTATAAACCTAAGGAAACAGGAAATATAAGGCGCCCTTGGCTTAACGGCCCGTGGTCAAGAACCCACGCCCACCCAGAGAACGACATTACTGATATACATTCTACCAATGCAGTGTCATTCAGGTCGCCATTTGGAGTGTGGAGCAATCCGGAGCTATCATGGTGGTCGCTCGGGGCTCGGTGACATTCTGTCCGACTCCGGCCCCAGCCACTTCTGGGACTTGTTGCGGCGTGGCCGCTGAGCACGAGAGCTGCGAGAGGAGTCCGAGTCTATGGCAGATGGAGAGTTCACTCGGACCTGAGGGTGCTCATCCGACCATGCGAAGACCGCCTCAGGGGTGTCAAAGAAGTATGACTTGGAGTTGTAGATTACTCACATCTGAGCCGGATACAGCAGCATGTATTGAACATTCAGTTCCCTGTGTCTGTGCTTCGCGGCCATGAAGGATTGGCGTTGTTGCTGGACCAGGCGCGTGTAGTCCGGAAATATCAAGATAGAGAGAGAGTCATGTATAAAACAGTCTTTGTGCGTCCTGTTGAATCGCAGAATAGCATCCCGGTCGGCATAGTTCATGATCTTGGCGATGACAGGCCTTGGGGCCTCACCCGGGGGGCTTCCGCGTCAAGGCCCTGTGCGCCCTCTCGACAACGAAGGCGGAGGATAAGAGGTCGTTAGGCAGGATATCTTTGAGCCACGTGGTGATGAAGTTTGTCATGGATGCCCCTTCACAACCCTCGGCCAGGCCTACGAAGCGCAGATTGTTCCTCCGGGCTCGGCCCTCCGCATCCTCCACCCTGCGTGACAACAGATAGCTTGTTTACTTTCTTTTGAAGGGAGGTCACTGAATCTTCCACCGTAGAGACCCTTGTTTCGGCCTCGGTTATCCGGTCTACTGCTTTACGAAGATCTTGTCGCAGAAAGGAGACTTCGGATCCCACCGCACCGATCTTGGCATCCAACATGTCCCGGGCACTGTTGATTGCTGCCAGAAGGGCCGCATTATCAGGGGCCGAGCCACTCCCATCCTCGCCGACCGCACCTCCCAGATGCCGTGGTGTTCTGGTCTATAGTACCCTGTTTGGGGCCGGCCCCACTCGGCCCGCCCTTACCCATGAGGATGGTCGGTCTTGGCAGTGGAGTAAGGAAGGGGGCGGTGAGCCCACACCTCCTGGGCAGGCAGTCATCCCACCAGGCGGAACTCAGATGGCAGAGTCCAGGAGGGTACAGTCACAGAGGAAGCACAAAGCGTGTATCGAGGATCGGGCCACACCACACAATACACCAAGTCAGGCGCCCAGGGAGGACCCACACGGGGAGGGCACTGGAGAGGGCGGTGGGCCGCGACAACTCGTGGGCCCCTCGCAGCTCCAGCGCACACATCTCAACTTCCTCAGGGTAACGCACTAGTGTCCTTGGGCAGTGCAGACCAATATTGGGGGCCTGTGTGGACCTGCCCCAAGCAGCAAGATGTGTGACCTTAGGGCCACCAGCATACCAGATCAGGACCGCAACAGCAGCGAGCACCGCAAAAAAGTGGAGGACTGTCCCCAGGTGCCACAACACGATGATGCTTCAACCCACTAGCCCCAGGCCGGGCCAATCTCACGCCGGGTGTGGGGGGGGGGGGGGGGGGGGGAGGATGACAGTGGCACTCACCGTCCGGGTCGCGGCCCAACCCTAAGTGTCCAGGCAGCACCTCGCTCAATCCGCCCCACCAGAGCTTGTGCATGTCAGTGGCAGGCGGAAGGGCCCCGCTCAGTGGCCCAAGGGGCGACGAGATCTCCACGACCCCACTGAAGAAGGCCGGGCGGAGAGGCAGCAATCCACACACGCCAGTGCTCCGCTCCCCCACCACGCAACTCATCAGGGGTACAAGGCACCACTCCTCTGGCGTCCGCGTTCCAGGCATCATGTAAAATCAGCCAGGACCAGGGCGATATCCCAAGGGAGGCACCGTCTCTCCCTCGGCAGAGCACCAGCACAGTGGCGGCCGCGATGGATAGGGAGATGGGCCAGCGGCGAACTCCTCACACTGCTGCAGCGTTCCACAGCAAAGCGGGCCGCTAGGGGCACGGGGCTCCTTCACTGCAAAGGTCCGATTTCTGGGTGCCGAACAGTGCCCCATACCGCAGCGCCACACAGCAGTCCCTGGGACGATCACCGCAACGAGATCTGCAAACGGCGAAGGTCTCGGGTGTTCCCTGCATCCACTCCACCAAACTACAAATCGACGATATCTCCGCACACTAGAGGGGTAATCGGCGGAGCTAGAAAAGTCGTCTCAGGGCAGGATCTTGCAGGATAATCAACGGATTACGGCGTGGGTGGACGGAGCTATGCTAAACTGCGTCTGCCATGAAGGCCTGCCAAGCCACGCCCCCTCCTTTGATTTTTTGATTATAAACTCATATTCACTAGTAAGCCTGGAAAATGTCATGGTAATACAATTATCAAAACATGGAAGAAGGCTAAAGGAACTATTTTCCAGGACGGCGTCGTGGGGCTGTGGGGGGTTCTCATGGTCCAGAGTTACAGTACTGTGGAATTCCGCCATGTCGCATGAGATGTAGTGTTATGAGCATTATCAAACAAAAGGCTTGGCTCTGTCGTCAGAAAGCTGTCAAATAATTGCGACCTATTCTCCAAGGGGAGGTAAGGAGTTTAAAAAGACAAAGAGGTTAAGCGTGTATCTCGGACCCACCCATGGCGAACGCGCTAAGATTACAAAGGTGCTGGGATTTGTATTACCGAGTGCTACAAGAGTGTGTTAGAGGTTAAGAGGCCATACTCAATTGAGGCCTCGAAAATTGTACAGAAACCATCGTGGAACATTACTGTAACATGACAGAGAACCATGGGGGACCGTTTATCCGGACAGTCTCCTGGGGCTGGATTGCAGTACTAATGATTTAGACATGTTTAGCATAAGACATGTCGGAACGAATACTATCAAGCAAATCGAGCCTGGCTCTGCCATCAGAAACTGGCAAATGATTATGACATTTCTTCAAAAAGGTACAAAGAAGTGCAGGCAGGCAAACAAGGTTGTTACCAGATAGGTAATGTAAGACCTCGTAAAATCAAAGCAGCAAGACAGACTATTCAGTCATATACCTGTTGGTTTATTAACCAGCTCTCACAGGTCGCTCCGAATCATTCAGATGGACAAATCATCTGCTTCAACCACATCTGTATTATGTGTAATGACTCACTGTATGTGCACTTAAATGTTCCCAAAGTAGCTAAGCTCTTGCTAGCATGGATTGTACCAAACGTTACTGCGCTCTCAATTGTTTAGTCTATGGTAAGGTGTTGTGTATGCACTAAAGAGGACCACGAAATGTCATCAGTCAGGCCCTCTTTATCACTTTTTAGTCTAAACACCCAACGTTGTTCTCTTATAAAAAGTTACTGGGCTACATTGTTAGTGATAGGTGTCATGTTTGGTTTGCCTAAAACAGTCCAAGTCAGATCATCAGGCCTGTGTTTCTTTTCTAAGAAATGTGTAGTCAGTTTAGTGATTTGTTTCATGCAACCTATTGCACTTTTGTGTTCTGTGATGCATGTTTTTATTTTCCTTGTCGTCATGCCGACGTATCTGAAGCCACAAGGGCATGTGCTCAAATAGATCAGACGATCAGAATTACAATTAGTGTGGACTCTCTGTTCCCAGGGTCTATTAGTGCCTATGTCTATATGAGTTGTATGACTGGTTTGAGCACAGTTGCCACACAAACCACAAGGGAAGTGTCCTTTCACAGGAGGCAGGCCCCAAAGGGTGGTCTGAGTGTTCATGGTGGAAGACTGTGGATGTGTATGTATCAATTTGTCCTTGAGGGTTTCGCTTCTCTTAAATGCAAACATAGGGCGTGGTAATGTCATAGACCCTTTATTTAGTATTACCCAGTTTTCATTGATAGATTTCTGTAGGAGACTTGACTTACAGCTAAGGGTGTTGACACATACCAGTCTTTCATCAGGTTCTTTGGGGGGGGGGTGTTTTCTCCCGTTAATTGTTTCTGGCTCTTTTGTCCGACTTCCGAACCAAGAAATGTGAATATTGGCGATCAAGCAGTTGCGACTGTAAATTGGCCTCATGGTCTTTATAGTTCTTGGTCTCTGAGCAGTTTTGCCTTAACTTCAGAAACTGACCGAACTGCAGGTTATCCCTTAGGGATTTGGGATGGAAACTTGAATAGGCAAGGAGTGCATTACGTGCCATTGGTTTCCTGTACAGTTCTCCTGCCCTCTCCTGTATAAATCATGAGGCCCAAGAACGGGAGGCATTCCTTGCTGTATTCGCAGATAAATTCCGGAAACCCATCCCAAGTATTGAGCCATTCATGAAAGTGATCTCTGGTATCTGCCGTTCTGCACCAAATAACAAAGATATCGTCGATGTAGCGCTTCCAAAGCACGATGTTGTGCCAATGAGGGTACGGTGGTGTTAAAATCAATTCTGTTTCAAGTGAATGCATATAGAAGTTGTCTAAGCTTGGAGCAAAGGTGCTGCCCATCGAAGTTCCAGAGAGTTGTAGGTATAATCTTTCCTCAAATTGAAAGAAGTTCTCTTTCATTGCAGTGGTAGCACATTTCATGATAAATGGCACTAGTGTTATCGTGTTATGGTGCTATCGTGTCTAGTTCCTTAGGCCGTAGGAGAGCTTCTATTGTAGATAGCATCAGGTCCTTCAGAATATAGAGCGACTCCACATCAAAGGAGACCAAAAAATCTTTGTCAGTGTTAAATTCTATATCCTTTAAGACACATAGTATGTCTTTTGTGTCCTGTAAATAGGTTGGCATTTCTTTGACCAAGGGTCTCAGAAAGAAATCAACAAATTGGGTAAGGGGTTTAGCAGAGACCTGATTTCTGAGAGGATCGGTCATCCTGGTGGTGGTCTCTGTGGTTTATGAATTTTCGGACGGACATAGAAGTAAGGAATAATGGGATCGGGATTGATTGATTGATCAGGAACTCAGCTTCCTTAGATGTTACCCATCCATTGTCCTTTGCTTCTCTCACGAGGGTTGTGATCATGCTTTGCACCCTCTTAGTTGGATCCATTTTTCATGGGCGATATGCATTCCGTACATCCAGTTGTCTCCGGCACTCATTTCTGTAGCATGTGGTACCCATAATGACGATCGCCCCACCTTTGTCTGCTGGTTTGATCGTTATTGTGTCATCTCTGCTCAGATCTTGAAGAGTCTGTTGTTCCGCTCTGGATAAGGTTCTGGAACGTCGGTTGGTTAGGATTGAAGCTCGAGTTGATATCTTTTAGTATGGACTTCTCGAAAGATATCACTTCATGGGGCAGCAAATGCGTGTGAGAAGGAAAAGTCGATTTTCTACAAAGATTCTTATTAGAAACTTGATCTCTTAGGGTGATTGTTTCTTTCTCTGAATAGAAAAATGTCAGACGGATCTTTCTGAAGAACTGTGAGAGTTCTTGATTTAATTGGAACAAATCTCCTTGATAAGTGGGGACTAATCCGAGTCCCTTGTTGAGTAGCTTCAACTCGGTGGGGGTGAGGGCTTGTTGGCTAAGATTAATATCTGAAAGAGACCGTAGTTATAGATTCCTTACCTTAGAATTACCCCCGGACGTCAGACTGGATCCCGAGAAACATTTTCATAGCAGTACCCCTGCGCGTCGGTAGGTGGCGTCGACTCCACGTTCGTTGTTGGCATCGTGGTTGCCGGAATGATGTTGCGATGTCTACTTATCCCCTGTGCACTCCCGTCATCACGTCAGTTCTTCCTTTTCCGTGCCAGCTAGCGCAGATCGGGAGAGAGCGTAGTCACTTTTTCAACTTTTGTTGACATCTTTTTTGAGTCTTGTGAATCCTGGTGCACGAGAGATGTACAGTCGTCGGCCCGGTTTCAAGCCCTGTGACCTCTGTCACAAGTTGATGTCGGTCACCGATCCCCACCTCGTGTGCCTTTGGTGCCTGGAGCGCGACTACGACCCGAAGTCGTGCTCCAACTGCCGGGCCATGAACCCGAAGTCTTTGTGGGAGCGGTCCAGAAATCTTTTGGAGGGCCGGCAGTTCGCTCCGTGCCGTTCGAGGTCCCGGTCGAGGGAAAGGTTGCTGGACTGTTCGCGTAGCCATCATCATTCATCATCGAAGTCTTCGCACTCATCGGGTAAGAAGAAGGCGAAGAAGCATCATCCCTCTTTGCATTCTCTGTGTCCGTCGGCTGGTGTGACGCGGGACCCGGAGCGTCGCCGCTCTCTGGCTCCGTCCTCAGAGCCCGCTGGGACGACTCCGCGCATTCCTCCCTTTCTGGTAGCTGGAGCGTCCCTTGCCCAACTTCTTGCATTTTACGAAGCCCTCCACTCTATCTTTGGGAAGCTCTACTCTGCCGGCGCACCTTCGTGCCCCACGGACTCGGCTGGGGGCTCTAGGCTTTCGATGCCGGCGGCTCCGGCCTTGGCGCTGCAGGGCCCCCATGGATCCAGGCATGAATCCGGATCCGTGCTGGTCGACCTCACGGTACCTTCCCCAGCTCCGATTTCAGTGGCAACGCTCCCGATGCCGGCTGCGCCCCCAGCTGGCGTCGACCCCAGCCTCATATTCGTCATTGACACGGCGCAGGACCGACGCCAGTACCTGCGCCGGAGGGTAATTTTGTCCCTTTGTTCATCCCTGGCGTTCCCTACTACCTTGAGTGGCAGCCAGTGGATGATGAGGAGGACTAGGAGGGGTCTAATGACCCTGTTGCAGACCAACTTGAAGAGCCGGACTGGAGAGAGGAGTTTGGTGATGCCAGTGGTCTGGATACCTCCCCAGACCTTGGTATGCTTTCTCCCCCTACCGTGGAACCCCTGCTGCCTTTAAATGAGGCCCTTACTGACATCTTTCTGGGCAGTTGGTCAAAGCCCAGCACAGGCCGAGAGCTTGATGGTCCAAGCCTCAACCTCAAAAGGCGCATTCACTTCAGCTCCCGCAGATAGGGAATCCAAGAAGCTGGACCATTTTGGGAAGAAGATGTTTTCTTCTGCCAGCTTAGGACTGCGGTAGGTGAACACTGCATGTCTCTTGAGCCGTTACACACACACTGTGTAGGACACGGTTGCGCAAGTGCTGCCACAGTGCCTAGAGGAGGCCCGGGCCGTGCTCACCTGCGCTGTTGCAGAAGGTTGAGATGCACCAAAGTTCACCATCCGGTGTGGGCTGGATACCGCCGAATTGCTGGGTAGAACGATTTCAACATCAGTAGCCCTGAGGCGGTACGCCTGGCTGAGGTCCACTGGCTTCTCTGGGGATGTCCAATTGACTCCTTTGGACATGCCTTTTGATGACCGTTGTCTGTTTGGCGACAAGGCAGACAATGCGCTTGAACGTTTCAAGGACTCTAGGGATACGGCCAGATCCTTGGGCCTCGCTGCCACTTCTCGTCCCATGCAGTCTGCCTTTCGCCCTTTTTGTGGCTATTGAAGGGGTACCCCACCACGTTCCACCCAGAGCCACAGGCCTGCGCAAGCTACACAGTCTCTGCGCAGCTGGGGATGTAAGACTCAGCGACGAGGGTCTGGGGGCCTCCAAGCCTTCCTAGTCTGACCTTTCAGGGCCACCGGATGCCAGTGGGTGGCAGGATCCTCCATCACCTCCCACACTGGCACAACATCACATCAGACAGGTGTGTTTTGCAAATAGTCCAAAGAGGCTAGTCCCTCCCCTTCGAGACTACTCCTCCCTCCATTCCACCAACATTCCAAGGCATGGCCCTTTTCAGTCCGAAAATTACGGCTCTCTTCGCCAAGGGAGCTATTGAACGCGTCCCTGTGCCAGAAGTAGGTCCTGGTTGCTACTCCCACTACTTCCTGGAACGCAAGAAGGACAGAGGCATGCGTCCTATCTTAGACCTCAGGGACGTCAACTGCTTCCTCCGGAAGAAGTTCAAGATGTTAATCTTGGCTCAGGTCTTGTCTGCCCTCGACCCTGGAGAATGGATGATAGCGTTGGACTTGCAGGACGCTTACTTTCACATCCCCGTCCTGCCTTCCCACCTGCGTTACCTATGGTTCATGGTAGGCCACGAGCATTTTCAGTTTACCGTGCTCCGCTTTGGCCTTACCAGCGACCCTCGGGTGTTCACTAAAGTGATGGCCGTGGTTGCAGCTCATCTGCGCAGATCAGGGGTTCCAGTCTTCCCCTATCTCGACGACTGGCTGTTGAAGGCGGGCTCGCCTCAGGGTGTTGTCTCCCACCTCCAGACTACGGCAGACCTCCTGCATTCGCTGGGGTTCACTATCAACGTGCCAAAGGCGCGCCTGATTCCCTCTCAGAAGCTCCTTTTCATCGGAGCAGTTCTGGACACAGCATAGTTCAGGTCTATCCTGCCGAGCAGCGAGTCTGGGATATTCGGGCTATGACACCGATGTTTCAGCCTCTACCCCGGATTTCGGTGAGAATTACCCTAAGGCTGCTGGGCCTCATGGCCTCCTAAATCCTGCTAGTGGATCATGCCAAATGGCATATGAGGCTCTGCAGTGGGACCTGAAGTTCCAGTGGGCACAGCATCAGGGAAATCTTTCTGATGTCTTTCAGATCTCGGAGGGGACTGCAAGTCAGTTGCACTGGTGGCTCACGAACCAGGATTGCAGATCCCTCTCCCTTCCCCAAACAGAGTTCACAGTAGTGATGGATGTGTCAATGGGCTACATATCAGAGAAGATTATGGGACGTTTGGTGTTAAATAAAATTCAGGAATGGATTAGTGCACAAGATATTTTATCTCCCTTCCAGGCTGGATTCCGGGCATGTATAAGTACTATCGATCAAACCTTTCGTTTTACATTACTCTACTGGAAGACAGTGGTTTTGGAAAAAGGCAGCTTGTACCCTGCCTTTGTAGATTTAAAGTCAGCTTTTGACCTTGTCTCCCGTAATAGATTATGGAGAGTTTTACAAGACTTGAGGATGCCCCATACATTATTATCTCTCATTGCTAGACTCCATCAGGACACATATGCAAAAATTAGATGGGGATGCCAGGGCCAGGTTACCCCCCCCATTTTAGTGGAAAGAGGGGTGAGACAAGGCTTTGTGATGGCCCCAACCTTGTTTTCCATCTTTATTAATGGGGTAGTAAAATTCTTGGAAGATACTCCAACGGACGCTCCGAAATTGGCGGGTGTAAGAATTCCAATTCTTATGTTCGCCGATGATACGTTGTTATTAGCAAAAACACTGAGCGGTTTACAGCGTGCTTTATCTCTCTTTGAGGAATTTTGCCAACTTCGGGGATTAGAAATAAATGTCTGTAAAACAAAATATATGACATTTAACGCCCATAGATCGTTTGGTGGAACATTGCTGCTAAATAAACGTCCGCTGGAGCAGGTAAAAGAATATACATATCTTGGGGTTGTCATACAGAGGGATATGAAATGGGGCAAACAACTGGATATGGCTACATTGAAACATCGACAGCTAGCTGGAACTTTATTAGCTGAGTTTAATGCATCTTTTACAAAACCAGTTAGCCCAGTCCTGACTATTTATAACATGAAAGTCATTAGTGCAGTTCTTTATGGGGCAGAGTTATGGGGCTACAAAAACCTGTCTAAATTGACTGTTGCTGAAAATAGTTTTCTACGAAAAATCACTAACCTCCCGCAAAGTACACCAGTGCTGCCTTTACTTAGCGATCTAGGAAGGAAGGCATTGGCCGACAGTGCTAGACTGCGACCTCTATTATACTGGCGAAGAATTTGGTCAACCCCAGAATTGTCCTCGTATGCTGAGGGTTTTAAAGACCTAATAAGAGTTGACCAATTCAAGAAAATTAAATGGTTGCAGAATCTTAGATCGATGCTAGGAAATATTGGTATGGCTGAACTTTGGGAGAATCCAGAAAAAAAGCAGTTCCCATCGAAAGTGCAATTGAAGGAAAGATATTGGGGATGGGTGGAAGCAAACACTTTCAGGAATAGTGACCCATCGACGCTGACAGGCCAATTCTTTATGGCTAAACCAACTCAAAGGCTAGAAGCCTATTGGGACACTATTACAAAGCCTCTTGATAGAAAGCTCCTGTTCCAATTAAGAGTTGGTACACTACCTGTCTAGTCTTTTTCAGAAAGCTGGGGGACCACAGTTGATACGTCTTGCCCCTTCAGTCATGTATCTATGGAGTGTTTGGCTCATTTACTATTTGTGTGCCCTGCTTATACTATTCCACGGCGCATATGGCTGGCTCCTATTTGCCGTGTTTTGGGTACTCGAAAATGTGAGGTTGCCCTCAGATTGATTCGCACCGAAACTTGGCTACCACTTCTCATAGCTATAGCCAAATATCTAGGTTGGGCATGGATAATAGGATCAAAAGCGATGGCTGCACTTTAACCCATGCATGTTACCCTGCCTACGAATGTAAATTGTTTGCTACTATTTGCACATTGTTATATAGTCTGGAGACGAGCTCATGAATCTTATTTTTGTTGTTTTTCTATCTGCTTTATGGTCTCTTTTAATTGAGGAAAAATTTCCTGTTTTATCAATTTTATAATATTGGTCATTTATCGTGTATTGGATTGTGCTTTTATGACACATTGTCGAATAAAGCTTTTATGACTGACTGACATATCACTAGTGTGACTACACCCCTGTATGACCACTTCCTGTGGTCTGACCCTGACACAGATGTCTCTTTTTACGCCAAAAACAAGATGGTGAACCCCTTCTGTAGCTGTTCACTTCAGATAGCACACCATAGGGGTGTGACTAGCTTGTGAGTGAAACACGCCTCCTGAATATGTAATTTCCCGCTTCCTCTGGTGCCAAATGGGCCCCACGGCAGGAGGTGGCATTCACCAAGTCTGGGGAAGCCAGGGTTGCATATCAAGTGCAGCACAGGCTTTCAAGACTTTGACCTTGATATGCTAAATAACTATTAATCCTTCTGGAGGAGGTGGGAACACCTTCTACAAGCAGGCATTGTTCCTCACCTCAGAGCGTGGGCTCTGCCTTGCAGGGTGTCAGAAACTTGTCTGTGGTGGCAGGCAGGAAGATGCCAGTCAACCAACACATTGGGAGACTAGTAGGGTACCAGGACACTTCTAAGGTGCCCTCTGGGTGAATGTCTTCATAAATGTGATACTGGCTTCAGTATGGATATACTAAGACAAAGTGTTTGATACCAAATACCATTACTTTCAGTGAACCCATCATGCAGGTGGGTAACTCGTAATTACTAGTGCTCAGTACTTGTTCTTAAAATAGCTTCCTGAACACTTGCCATGACTAGTAATGGAAGCAGGCATCACAGGGGTACATCCACTCATGCAGATGTGTCCTCACATGTAATGTAATGCACCCTGCCTTATGGCTCTAAAGTCTTGCTGTAGGGGTGACTTACATATAAAACATGCAGTGTAGTGTGTTGGGGCATTAAGATCAAATTACCTAACCTAAGTCAAAACTCTTCAGATAGGCTACTTTTATTTAATGTTGATGTCCGCCCCCTGGGCCCATAAAAATTCTCCTTTATTGGAAATTATCAGACTAATTGAAATCAACCTAGATTCAGAAGACTTTGCTTAGATGATTTTAATAGGAGATTTTAATGCCAAAGTATCCAATGAGGCACTGAAGGCACACAAACATAAGGAATTAGATGCAGCATGGAACATCCCGGAGGTCTCTTTCCCTCCCAATTAAACGGCCGATAAACGGGCCCAACTGCTCCTAGACTTGGTAGCAGGTGTAAATTGGGTGATTTTAAATGGGAGAGAGGACAGGGACATCCTGGCGTCATTCACCAGAAAGGGTATATTTGGAGCTTTAATTATTGATTATATTATTGCCGTGTTAGACCTGTCAGCCCTTTGGGTGGTCCCTCCTCATCATTATTTATTTTGTCCCACTTTTGCCTCAAACCCTGTTAGAATTTTTCCTTTTTGGGAACCACCAGACTTTTTTAGTATTGATGCAGATTCAGGGAGCCATTTTATCTACCCCTGGAACTTCTGTCTGAGGGCCTGAAACACAAAATGGTGGCCACCCATTGTCACCTGTGACATCACTGGAACCTACCAGCACCTTCCAGAACATTCCAGAACCCTGTGACAGTGTGAGGCAGGTTTAGAATGTTGGGAAGGCATCTCCAGGTTGGCAGTTGGAGTTGGCAGTTGGCACCTGACTGGTGAAGAGAGAGCAGCAGAAACCTGAAGGAGGAAGGAGTGAGGCAGCAGGGGTGGAAACTTGTGCCTGGAGTGGGGTCCATAAACCCACCCTTGATACTAGTCCCTGCTGACTGAGCCCAGCCTGGAGCCCTGTGTGGGAGAAAGCAAGAAAAACCATCTTAAGGACCTGGACAGCAGGAACAGGCCTTAAAAGTAAAGAACAGCAAGTTCCTGACCTGGTTACTGGTAACTTCTTGAAGTCCGACGTCGAGAAGCCTGAAGACCTGGAGCCCGAGGTGGAGAAGCGGCGCTGACTGGAAAGCAGACGTCGTACCCGGAGCCGCCAGAGGTCGAGAGAGGGCGCCGACGGAGGTCGTGGAGACACCAGAGGTCGAGGAGGAAGTCACCTGAGGTCGAGTGTGCGGCGTCGACGGGGGAGTGAAGTCCGCCCTCCGGAGTCGCCGGAGACCGAGGTGAAGCGTGCCGGAGGTCGGGAGTGGAGATCGCACTCCGGAGCCACCGTAGGTCGACATCGAGCCGAGGCCGCCGACATCGAACCGGAGCCGCCCGAAGTCGACATCGAGCCAAGACTGCCCGACGTCATCGAACCGGAGGTCGACATCGAGCCGAGGCCGCCGACATCGAACCGGAACCGCCTCCCGGCGTCGACAAGAACTGTCATTGAGCCGAGGCCACCGACATCGAACCGGAACCGCCTCACGGCGTCGACACGACTCCAGCGGCGTCGGAACTTCATAAAAAGGGCAGTAAGTGGAATAGAGGGCGCCTAAGGCCCTGTGAAGCCCTAAGAGACCATCCTAGAGGCTAGAGAGGTGCTGGAACCAGCTTGATTGTGCCAGGGGTGAGCTGAGACTAATACAGAAGGGTTGTGTAGTGTGGGAGAGCCAGATCTCTAGATTCCCCCTTGATCTACCTCAGTTTAGGCCTCAGCCTTGTCCAAGCCAGGGAGTATACCCCTCAGGCCATCCAAATCTCTACAAGCTGGGATTGGGTCAAATCATCCCATAGTACCTCAGGAATGTGAACTGATTTTCAAGTGTCACTGTTGGCTTTTATTATTTATTGAGAGCACTGTATTTATTGTATTCATCCTATTTATTGCCTCACAGTATTTATTGTTTCACAGTATTTATTGTCGCACAGTATTTATTGTCTCGCAGTATTTATTGCCTCGTAATATTTAATTGCCTTTTATGTAATGCACTTATATTTATGCCTTGATTATTTATGATCTACCTTATTTATTGTATCGTTGAAGTATTATTGATCTGATTTACCCTTCCACAGGAAAAGCCTTGTGTACTGTGATTGTATTATTATTTATTTAATCAGCAACTAAGAGAAAAGAAGATAGAGATATATTTTCAGTATAATTTTTACGGTGTAGTGTCGTTTTTGGAACGGATGCACGCATGGTTATTGTGTGGGTATGACGTATGCTTAGCACGGTGCCTGATCCCTGACCACTCGAGCCAAGCTACCACAGTGTATGTCTGGGAGAACACCACCACCCTTCCGGTGTGGGAGTGTTTTTCTAACATAATTGGTGTTCAGTGGTGGGATAGAGCTGTGCCTACGTATACTCGACAATAACTGTGGGTAGTCCATAGGCCTACACCGGGAGTTTTCTCCAAGCGGACTTCCTAATTGTGAGTTTTTGTTTTTTCCAAATTTACTCTGGTGGTGGGAGGAGGTATTATAAAAGGTACCCCCCTGCATAGCTTCTGCAAATAACTGTCCTCTGACCTGAGTGGGCAAGATGGAGTTTGTACTGGAGAATTTAGAAACGTACACTGTGGCCCAACTCAGGGAGTTTTGTCAGCGGGAGGGGGTGTATTGTCCCCCAGGAGCAAAGAAGGGTGCACTCCAAACCAGCTTAAGGGCTTGGGGGGAGGCACGACGAGAAAGCAAGGCTGAGGAGGAGGACGGGGATAGAGAGCCCGACAGTGAGGGAGCTGGTTTGTACCAACCTGAGGTGGGGAACCTGTTAGCGGGGCCCAGGACACTTTCTAGGAAGGGCAGCAGTGCCTCTAGCGGTGGCTTGTCTGAAGTGGAGTTAACAGACCGGAGGGAGAAAAGACAGCTCACATGGGACTTAGCAAGGCTGGAGAAAGAGAAGGAGGAACAGAGGATGGCTCATGAGCTGAGGTTAAGGGAGATAGATCTCCAGATCCTACGAGCCGGGGCACACCCTATTCCTAATGGTGACAGCGAAGAAAGAGAGTTCACCAGGGAACCCAAACCCTATTTGCCGAAAGACCTAGTGGCTAGCTATGGTGTGGGCGACGATATTGCCAAGTGGCTAGCGGCCTATGAGGTCTCATTAAGGGCCCATGGGGTTCCAGAGAAGTACTGGGGAGGGGGATTGTACAGGTACATGCCTCCAGCTGGTAGGGATGCATTATTGGCCCTAGAGCAGGATGAGCAGACCCACTACCCCATCATGAAAGTGGCGCTCATACGAAAGTTTGGACTAACACCCAAGAAATACAGACAGAAGTTCCGGGGTAGCCACAAACTGGGCACACAGAATTGGGTGGACTTCCTGGATTATGCAAAGAAGGCATTGGAGGGTTGGATTCAGGGCAGTGAAGTAAGGAACTACGAGGGGTTGTTTGATTTAGTATTGAAGGAACACCTGCTCGAAAAATGTTTCCCTGAACTGCGTCAACACCTGGTGGATAGCAAGCTGACCAATCCCCGGAAGCTTGCTGAGGAGGCGGACATTTGGGCTAGTACCCGGGTGTCCACAAGGGGGACTGGAGGGGATACTCAAAAGGCCGGACAGGGCGCCCCCCAGAAGAAAGAGGGAGGGGAAAAGAAAAAGGAGTTCTCCAAA
Organism: Triturus cristatus; assembly: GCF_964204655.1. Taxonomy (NCBI): domain Eukaryota; kingdom Metazoa; phylum Chordata; class Amphibia; order Caudata; family Salamandridae; genus Triturus; species Triturus cristatus. The sequence goes on along the minus strand of NC_140591.1, from coordinate 167,587,547 downwards.
GGCCCCCAAAATAATTTCCAAGGTAAGGGAACAGGATTCACCCCTAGGGCTAATCCACCCAGAAACCCTAATCCTGGCCAGAGTCAGCAGCCAAGGGTTGTCCATTGCTTCGAGTGCGGTGGCGTTGGACACTATAAGGGAGATGCGAAGTGCCCAAAACGACCACCCCCTCCCATTGGAGGAAAGGCCCCCGGAGTAGCTAGTGTAGTGCTCGGGGAGGAGATGCCTTTAATTAAGGGAAGGGAGTGGGCGGGTGTCACTTTAGTGTCCCTGGGAGAACGGGAGATGGTTCCTAAGATCCAGGTGCCCGCAAATACTGTAAAGTATGGGCAGTGGGTCACCATCAACGGCCAAAGGGGGGAGGCTCTGAGAGACACAGGGACCAGTATGACTATGGTGCGTAGCCAACTGGTGTCTCCAGAGCAGGTGATTCCCGATGTACTCCACCCTGCCGCGATGGCTGACGGCAGAATGGGCCACTATGCGGTGGCCGAGGTTCCCTTTGAATGGGAAGGGGTTGCAGGTTCACTTCGAGTTGCCATAAGCCCTGCCGTGCCAGTCGATTGTCTGCTGGGGAATGACATGGAGCACAATGCTTGGAAGGAGGTGGAATACCGGACTCATACTGAGATGCTGGGTACACCTGACTGGGCCTGTGTGAGCACAGGGTCCGCGACTACCCGGAGAGGGAGTTCGTTTCGGCTGGAGCCTGGAACAAAGGCCCAGCCAGCTGCCAGTCAAGGGAAGAACCGAGGACAGGAGGAGCCTGCCTCGGCGTCCGCACCCCGTAGGACGGATAGGCCACCGGAGGTGGTGGACCAGGAGTCCGCGGTGGGGGATGTTACCAAACTGGAGGACCTACCCATCCCGGCCGAGTGGCACGTGGAGGGAGGCCCGACCAGGGAGGAATTCTGCCAGGGCCAGAGGGAGTGCCCTACCCTTGAGGGACTGAGGCGTCAGGCCGAAGCCCAGGCAGCAGGGAACGTTGAAGGGAACTACAGTGTTTACTGGGAGGATGGCCTCCTCTACAGTGAACCCAAGGCACCCCTACATGGATCGTCACGAGCCTTGGTAGTCCCTCAACGTTATCGAGCCTTCCTTCTGGATTTGGCTCACGAGATCCCATTGGCAGGACACCTGGGGCAAGACAAGACCTTCGCCCGTCTTGTCCCACACTTTTATTGGCCTCAAATGAAAGTGTCGTCCGATACCTACTGCCGGACATGTGTGTCTTGCCAAGCCAGTGGGAAAACAGGGGTGAAGCTGAAAGCTCCCCTGGAACCACTTCCTGTCGTTAGCACCCCCTTTGAAAGGGTGGGCATCGACATTGTGGGTCCGTTAGATCCGCCTACGTCAGCTGGTCACAGGTTTATCCTGGTTCTGGTGGATCATGCCACACGGTACCCAGAGGCAATACCTCTGAGGACCATAACAGCACGTGTTGTGGCTAGGGCCCTGATGGGAATCTTTACCCGAGTGGGTTTTCCCAAGGAAGTTGTGTCCGACAGGGGGACCAACTTCATGTCAGCGTACATGCGGGCCATGTGGAAGGAGTGTGGAGTGACCTACCGGTTCACAACTCCTTACCACCCCCAGACCAATGGTCTGGTGGAGAGGTTTAACAAAACCTTGAAAGGCATGATCAGAAGTCTGCCTGAAAGCCTGCGGAGGAAATGGGACGTCCTCCTACCCTGTCTATTGTTTTCCTACAGGGAAGTGCCCCAGAAGGGAGTGGGCTTCAGCCCCTCCGAGCTTTTGTATGGGCACCCTGTACGTGGACCTCTCAACCTGGTGAGAGACGGATGGGAAAGAACTCCCAGGAAGCTTCCCCAGGATGTGGTGAGCTACATGCTGGCCTTCCGGAGCCAAATGGCTAAGTTGTGGAAGCAAGCTTCTGACAACTTGGAAGCCAGCCAAGCAGTAATGAAGGCGTGGTATGACCACAACGCTCACCCGGTGGAATTGGAGCCTGGCCAGAAGGTGTGGGTGATCGAACCGGGAGAGCTTAGCGCCCTCCAGGATCGCTGGTCAGGACCCTTTGAGGTGTTGGAGAAGAAGGGTAAGGCTACCTACTTGGTGGATCTTAAGACCCCTCGTCAGCCCCTACGGGTGCTGCACGCCAACCGCCTCAAACCCCACCACGAGAGGCCCGAAGTCATCTTGATGATGGTGACTGACGGAGCAGAGGACGCGGAAAGCGAGCCTCTCCCCGATGTATTTGCGTCTCAAGAGAAGGATGGGTCGGTGGAGGGAGTGATTCTCTCCCCATCTCTAACTCCTGAACAGCAGGAGGACTGCCGGCAGGTCCTGGGACAGTACTCTTTGTTGTTCTCCCTTGTTCCGGGTAGGACTCACCTGTGCGTCCATGATGTGGACACAGGAGACAGCCCACCTGTGAAGTCCAAGATCTACCGGATGTCAGACAAGGTGAAGGCCAGCATTAACAGTGAAGTCACTAAGATGCTGGAGCTAGGAGTGATCGAACCTTCCAGCAGCCTCTGGTCCAGTCCGGTGGTGTTAGTACCAAAAGCCGCACCACCGGGTGGCCAACCGGAACTGAGGTTCTGTGTGGACTACCGGGGACTGAATTCAGTAACCAAAACTGATGCTCATCCGATCCCAAGGGCGGATGAATTGATTGACCGGCTGGGAGCTGCCCAATATCTAAGTACCTTTGACCTTACTTCTGGGTACTGGCAGATCTCTTTGACTGATGGAGCAAGGGAAAGGTCAGCCTTCTCCACGCCCAATGGCCACTACCAGTTCTGTGTGATGCCCTTTGGGCTCAAGAACGCACCTGCCACGTTTCAGCGTCTGGTGAACCAGATCCTCACTGGAATGGAGAGTTTCTCTGCTGCTTATCTGGATGACATAGCCGTCTTCAGTAACAGCTGGGAGGATCACTTGCGTCACCTGCAAGCTGTTCTCCAGGCCCTGAGACAAGCTGGGTTAACGATCAAGGCCAGCAAGTGCCAGATCGGGCAGGGGTCGGTAGTGTACCTTGGACACTTGGTGGGTAGGGGAGCGGTGCAACCCCTCCAGGCGAAGATCGAGGCCATCATGGCCTGGGAACCCCCCAAGACTCAGACTGAGGTCCGAGCATTTTTGGGCCTCACCGGATACTACCGCCGCTTCGTGAAGGGATACGGTACCATCGTGGCCCCCCTCACGGAGCTTACGTTCAAGAAGCAACCTCGACGGGTAGTCTGGACGGAGGCTTGTCAGCAGGCCTTCGTAAAGCTGAAGCAAGCCATGTGCGAGGCCCTGGTCTTAAGGGCCCCAGACTTTTCCAAGAAGTTCATTGTCCAGACAGATGCATCAGAACATGGCATTGGGGCAGTGTTATCGCAACTCAATGAAGAGGGTCTGGATCAACCCGTGGTCTTCCTATCCCGGAGACTACTTCCCAGGGAACAGAAGTGGAGTGCAATAGAGCGAGAAGCCTTTGCAGTGGTATGGGCTCTGAAGAAGCTGCGGCCATACCTGTTTGGCACGCACTTCCTAGTTCAGACCGACCACAGACCCCTTCGTTGGCTGATGCAGATGAAGGGGGAGAATCCCAAGTTGTTGAGGTGGTCTATCTCCCTACAGGGAATGGACTTTCAGGTGGAACATCGGCCTGGAGTGGACCACGCCAATGCAGACGGTCTCTCAAGGTATTTCCGCCTTAGTGATGAGAACTCCCAAGGGGTTGGGTAGCTCTCCCCACTTTCAGCTGGGGGGGACGCGTGTTAGACCTGTCAGCCCTTTGGGTGGTCCCTCCTCATCATTATTTATTTTGTCCCACTTTTGCCTCAAACCCTGTTAGAATTTTTCCTTTTTGGGAACCACCAGACTTTTTTAGTATTGATGCAGATTCAGGGAGCCATTTTATCTACCCCTGGAACTTCTGTCTGAGGGCCTGAAACACAAAATGGTGGCCACCCATTGTCACCTGTGACATCACTGGAACCTACCAGCACCTTCCAGAACATTCCAGAACCCTGTGACAGTGTGAGGCAGGTTTAGAATGTTGGGAAGGCATCTCCAGGTTGGCAGTTGGAGTTGGCAGTTGGCACCTGACTGGTGAAGAGAGAGCAGCAGAAACCTGAAGGAGGAAGGAGTGAGGCAGCAGGGGTGGAAACTTGTGCCTGGAGTGGGGTCCATATACCCACCCTTGATACTAGTCCCTGCTGACTGAGCCCAGCCTGGAGCCCTGTGTGGGAGAAAGCAAGAAAAACCATCTTAAGGACCTGGACAGCAGGAACAGGCCTTAAAAGTAAAGAACAGCAAGTTCCTGACCTGGTTACTGGTAACTTCTTGAAGTCCGACGTCGAGAAGCCTGAAGACCTGGAGCCCGAGGTGGAGAAGCGGCGCTGACTGGAAAGCAGACGTCGTACCCGGAGCCGCCAGAGGTCGAGAGAGGGCGCCGACGGAGGTCGTGGAGACACCAGAGGTCGAGGTGGAAGTCACCTGAGGTCGAGTGTGCGGCGTCGACGGGGGAGTGAAGTCCGCCCTCCGGAGTCGCCGGAGACCGAGGTGAAGCGTGCCGGAGGTCGGGAGTGGAGATCGCACTCCGGAGTCGCCGGAACCTGAAGAGAATCGTGCCGGAGGTCGGGAGTGGAGGTTGCACTCCGGAGTCGCCGGAACCTGAGGAAAGGAGCACCGGAGGTCGGGAGTGGAGATCGCACTCCGGAGCCACCGGAGGTCGACATCGAGCCGAGGCCGCCGACATCGAACCGGAGCCGCCCGAAGTCGACATCGAGCCAAGACTGCCCGACGTCATCGAACCGGAGGTCGACATCGAGCCGAGGCCGCCGACATCGAACCGGAACCGCCTCCCGGCATCGACAAGAACTGTCATTGAGCCGAGGCCACCGACATCGAACCGGAACCGCCTCACGGCGTCGACACGACTCCAGCGGCGTCGGAACTTCATAAAAAGGGCAGTAAGTGGAATAGAGGGCGCCTAAGGCCCTGTGAAGCCCTAAGAGACCATCCTAGAGGATAGAGAGGTGCTGGAACCAGCTTGATTGTGCCAGGGGTGAGCTGAGACTAATACAGAGGGGTTGTGTAGTGTGGGAGAGCCAGATCTCTAGATTCCCCCTTGATCTACCTCAGTTTAGGCCTCAGCCTTGTCCAAGCCAGGGAGTATACCCCTCAGGCCATCCAAATCTCTACAAGCTGGGATTGGGTCAAATCATCCCATAGTACCTCAGGAATGTGAACTGATTTTCAAGTGTCACTGTTGGCTTTTATTATTTATTGAGAGCACTGTATTTATTGTATTCATCCTATTTATTGCCTCACAGTATTTATTGTTTCACAGTATTTATTGTCGCACAGTATTTATTGTCTCGCAGTATTTATTGCCTCGTAATATTTAATTGCCTTTTATGTAATGCACTTATATTTATGCCTTGATTATTTATGATCTACCTTATTTATTGTATCGTTGAAGTATTATTGATCTGATTTACCCTTCCACAGGAAAAGCCTTGTGTACTGTGATTGTATTATTATTTATTTAATCAGCAACTAAGAGAAAAGAAGATAAAGAGATATATTTTCAGTATAATTTTTACGGTGTAGTGTCGTTTTTGGAACGGATGCACGCATGGTTATTGTGTGGGTATGACGTATGCTTAGCACGGTGCCTGATCCCTGACCACTCGAGCCAAGCTACCACAGTGTATGTCTGGGAGAACACCACCACCCTTCCGGTGTGGGAGTGTTTTTCTAACATGCCGGTTTTAATACCTTCCAAAAATTCCTTTCGCTTCAAGTAAATTTAAACCATGGTAGTTACCATGTTATAGTTCATCTAAGCTTTTAGACACCTTACCAGTTGACCTCGCCTAGGTCATTAAACAACGAAAACGGTAGAGCAACTGTTGCTTTGAAGCAGGGGCGACTTAACTGGAGCTCTTCCATCATAGCTTTGTTTAATAAGTTTCTCTCTTCTGCAGTGGCTCAAAATAAAATGGTGAATGGAGATCCAGTCAAGATCTTCGAAGACACAATGTTGGAAGTGGCAAATAAGATTCAAAGAAGATTATAGGCAATAAAGATAAAAGTAATCTCCTCTAAAGATCCGAAAGAGGAATAACCTTCTTGTGTATTAAACAAACCGATTCCTGTGCAGTTTTTTGATTCATCAGTATTCAGATGGAAATTCGTTCTGAGCTCAATAAAAAAGCAGCTGACTCAAACTGGCTGGATTTCTAACAAGCAATAAAGTTTAAAAAGTGCAGATACCTTTGACAAAGAGTCGCCGAGCAGACAAGTAGACCTCAAGCTCCTTATGCAATTCCAATCTCGCCTTCTGAATGGATCGATTACTTCACAAACTTATATGGAAAAAACACAGCTATAGTACAGCATGAGCTACCTCTAGTACCTACAGTAAAAACTACTTTGGACAATGGACAAATAAATCCTCCAAACAAAAAACAAATAACGTCTCTAATAAAGGCAGATTGTTTTAGATTGGAGTGGGGCAGATTGTTTTGGATTGGAGTGGGGCAGATTGTTTTGTTTTGGGTTGGAGGGGGGCACATTTTTTGGATTGGAGTGGAGCTGAGTGGAGTGGGGCAGATTGTTTTGGAGTGGGGCAGACTGTTTTGGGGTGGATTTGCTTGAGGTGAGGTGGGTTGAATTGGATTGCAGTGGGTTAGATTGGATTGGGCTGGATTGGGGTGGATTGTATTGGTGTGGGTGGTTTGAACTGGAGTGGGGTAGATTATTGTGAATTGGAGTGGGTTCAATTTGGATGGAGTGGATGGATTTGGGGTGAGGTGGATTGGATTGGATTGGAGTGGGGCGGATTGTTTTGGAGCGGATTGTTTGTTGATAGGAGCGTTTGAATACTTGATGAAGTGGTTCAGATTCTTTCTCACGAGAGGTATTATTGTATATTGTTGCGACCTTTCAAGCTACTCAAACTACTAATTGTTGAATCTGTTCTGGCTCACATTTGACCACTCCGTCCAGTTGAACTTGTTGCGAATACAAAATGCTTGACATCTTTTTAAAATTGACATAGGGTTTCATATATTCACCAGTGATATCTACACTTATCTTTCTGTATTGGGAAAGCCGAAGATTTTAGCTCAAATTTCACATGATCCCATTAGATTTAATATTTTTGTTTTTTCAGTTTTCTGGTTTGACTCGAACACCACTTGTGGCAGTAGCAAATTACAATTTAAATAGGATAGAGGACTTGTTTGGCCATATCTCTGGAAACGACAGAGTTCCAACTGAAGTGAAGAAATGTACTAATTTAGCATTGTTTTTTAACCAAATGGGATTAAAGAGTTTGTCTATGCCCTATCTTCAAGATGAACTGAATAGATTGTTGTTTCTAGTAAAGGTACAAGACATTTCATTAAAACTTCTAAAGGGCTTAGACTTTAGAATTGATCTTGTGAACTGATTTAAAAAATTTAACTTTGTCCATAGGTGCCATTTAGTGGACCCACTACTTAGGGTTTACAGGTTTATAAATAAAAAATTGGCTTCAGTGTTGATCTGTGATATTGTGGTCCAATATATTGTTTAAAGATGGAGAATAATCTCTGTAAATCACTCAATATACAGATGACTGCCAATACTAACGGTCTGAGACTAGAGTTTGGACTTAGAAATTTAAATCTTAGGGCCAAGGTTTCAGGATTATTGGTATATATCGATTTATATGGTATTTCTATAGCGTGAACCTGCCAAAAGGCAGCAGAGCGCTGTGCATGGTCAAAGACAAGCAAATAGTCAACGAGTGAAAGGAGAGATGGATGGTTAATGCACTGTCATGTAGTGTTTTTAAAGAGGTGAGTCTCCAACTCTTTCCTAAATTGAAGTAGTGTTGTGGCGGTCCTGATGGATACAGGAATGTTGTTCTAGATCATGAGTGAATAGATGGAAAAGACATGCTGTCTTGTTTTTTTGCTTTTTTACACTAATTAGTCTGCATTCTGATAGTTTCTTGGCTGCTGGTGGGTCAAAAACCACCAGAGATGGCAAGCTTGTCTGCAAGATAAGCAAGGGAGCTGTTTTTGATAGCTTTGTAGAGTATGCCAAGGGTTTTGAAGATGGTGCAGGCTGGCAAGGGGAGCCAATGGAGTTCCATTAGTATGTGGGTGATGTGATCATATTTTTCAGTCACTAGATGATACGTGCGGCAGCGTGTAGAGCACCACTAGGGGGTTCCCATTGTGGAGTGCGGAATGACATGGAGTAGGGCATTACCACTATCCAGATGTAAAGGTACAAATGCTTGAACAGCAGTTCTGAAGTCGCTTTTTGGAAGAAACAATTTGACTTTCTTTGGGAGAGAGAGCTTGCACTAGGCCATCTTTATTTTTTGTAACCTGTTCCTTGAGGGTGAAGTTGGGGCCTAGGGTGAATCCAAGTGACTTGGCATTCAGTGAAAGTTGGTGTTCAAAGCTGTGATGGTTCATGTTATTGAGCCAAGACTGTATCTTGTTTGTTGTTCTAGTCAAATAACAGGAATTCAGTCTTAGTTGGGTTGAGCCTAAAAAAGGCGCTAGACATTCAGGTTTAGAAGAGATGCAGGCAATGTTTGAGGTATTGACTATCTAAAGCAGAGGAGACTGGAGTAGACTTGTATATCATTGCCTTATTGGTGAATCTTGATGCTGTTATTTATGAGTAGAGCACCAGTAATTGCTCCTTGCCATTTGTATAATCCTTTCCTATCACAGAGAGATCACTTCCTAAGGAGCATACAAACTACCATCAGATTTCTGATTGTATTGCCATCTTTCTTTCTCATTGTGTATTGGTCATTATGCATATCTTGTCTGAATAGCATTGTCTTTGCAGGGATTGCACTATTTAGTTACTAACTTGTTCCAGTCCACTGATTATTTCTTATCCTTTGCTTTCCCAACATTCAAGTGTCTGTCGTGTATACTAAACCTCTTCTCCAGAACTACCCAATACTAGTTCAGGTCAGACTGTCCTTGCTGGTTAGTTTTTTCCAGATCTCTTCTGAGTTCCTGACAACCACATCATTGAACACATAGAGGGAGGGTTGCCTAGTATAAGCACTTGGCTTGTCTATGAGTTAAGCTTCCGAGAGTTGGAAGACACCCAATCCAAAACGTCCAAAAGGCTAGCCCAACTTTCTTAACATCTAGCTACAACAATACTTGGGGATCGACTTTAAATATGAACAAACAGATCAGTGTAGCTAGGAGAGTGAAATTGTCATTCAACGGTATGCGCCTTATGGCTGACCCCTGAGGTGCACCACAAGAAAGGCTTTAGTTCTGAACAGAAAGGGGGCAGGAAGATCACGCGTGCCCTATTCTAGTCAGTTAAGGGAATTGCAGATGTTCCCCAGTTATTGCAGATTCTGGAGAAGTATTGGATGATCAACAGTGTCAAATCCGACAGAAAGTTCTAAAAAGCATGTGTGCAGTAATAATGCCACCACAAAAGGTCAATCTAATATCATCCAGGGCTGAAACAAGGACTGACTCCATGCTTTAGGTAGGCCTAAACCTAGATGGGCCCAGGTCAAAATATCAGCCTGGAGTGCTACTGTAGAGATTGGTGTAAGCTTTCAAAATCAGCAGGGTCTTCGGTGGACTTTTTTTTTAAAAAAAATGGGTACCCAAGGTTTGCTTAAATCAGAATGAGACTTGTGGAATCGCCAATGAAAGAGTAAGGTTATGAACCTAGAAGGTACCATTTTCAACTGAGCTTGTATGCACAAGTTTTAGGGAAAGCCGAACCTAATCGTGGCAAGAAGGTTTTCCTGTGCTAGAGAGTAAAATGGTTGAGAACAGTACAAATGTATTGCAAGATAGAAACCGAGGGGGTCATAGGCAGTTACTGTTAATAAGCCCAGATTTTACATGCAAAAAGTTGGAAAGATTCTTTCATAAATATAGGAAAGGAAAAATATAATTGTGTGTGCGGATGAGATTGCTAAATTCCCTTGTAACCTCAAAGATAGTTTTAGATGGGTTGAAAGTCCAGCTGGCCTTGTTGTTTTAGTCAGTGTTAGAATTTCAACTCCAGGACGACTTTCATCTTGGCTCTTCCATTGGGGTGGTCGCTGACTCAATCATAGAGCCGGGCACTACACCCATAAAACAGTATGTAAAGTTTGGCACGTTTGAAAGAGCATTATGCTGTTCGAAATTATATCCCCTGACAAACCATTCCAATGGGGAAATTGATTTAGCAAATGTTTTAGTCATGCACATGAGGAATCCCTCTGTTCATGTTGCAGCCTGATAAAGTAATTGCACTGTTTCCTTAATGGTAGTATGCATGTGTCACACTGATGAAGTGGTTCAATGATCCATTTTGAACAATTTTGGGGGAAAGGCTGTTTATGTTTTTATTGTCATGTGCACACAGATCACCATCTCTAAGAACCATGGAATACTCTGTTGCTCTGTGCACCCGTGCTTCCAAGCACCAGGTGCACAAAGACAGTAAGTCTCTACCTGTCTGTCGGTGATTGGATGCCCGGTCTGCACCATAGTCCTTTGTCCCGGATACCCAATGAATGCGAGAGCATTTAGCCTTACGGATAGCGCTGCCGACATTGGAGCTGGGGAACTGGGTTCGAACCTCAGCGTCGGCTCAGCATCCTGTGATTCTGGGCAAATCGCCTATATCTCCCCGCACCTACCAAATAATGAATGTGTCCTTGTGTAACGTAACTGGTGCTCATGTAAAGCGCTACAATACTGTTGGTCGAGTTTGCGCTATATAAATCAGTCAGTCGGTCAAAAAAGCTTTATTATCGGCTAAAAACCCTAAAAGCTCATATTTACAAAGATTTAAATAAAACATACCAATATCCCACAATGCAATATATTCATGATGAATAGGAATACTCCTAAAATAGTTTTTTTTTTAAATGCAAGTATAAAACCAGGAAATAATCCATACAATTTAAAACATAGCAGATAAAAGAGTAAAATCAATCCCTTCACAAGTTAATATCAGGGAATCCCTATGATATGCTGGGTCTGTGGTAACGCGGATGTAACAGATAATTGTTTTTTAATTTTTGCGCCTCTGGCGCACCCCATGGCCCAGAGGTATCTAGAGATCGCAAAGACAATCAGGGGGGTGGTGTCGTGTTTAAATATTCTAAATGCTTCCCTGTAATCCCTGAGACCCAGTGATTTACAAAGCTGGACGATCCATTTAGCTCTAGCCCTGGTGTAAAGAGGGCAGAAGAGCAGAACGTGCAGATCCGTCTCCTCACAACCATCACATCCTGGGCATGAGCTAGAAACGGGTGAAGCGATTGACCACTTGTTTGTCACTGCCCTCAGTGGAAGTGTCCCATGTCTAAATTGGACATAAAGTTTCTTCGCCAGTGAGGGCTGAATGTCATCCAAGAGTTTCTCAAAGCGGTAAGTATCCTTCACCTCCAGAAATCTGTTGGTCAACTTGCCCAGGGATGGACTAGAACATACAAGATCCATTCGATATTGATTGATTAAGTTGACCAACACCCTTTTAGGCATCAAAGGACATGTCTGCTCCGGAGAGAACCAAATGTCTCCCCTACCCAGTGCATAGCAGAGATGCTTAACATATTTTAGCCAGGGGATTTTCCCTACCCCCCTTATGGTCATTAAATCCCTTAGGTCATCCCGATAGCTTAGCAGCTCTGGGGTATATAAATCTGCAAAAATAAAAAAAAACAAATATGAAGCCATAGGTTTGTGGCAGGGGTGTGATGATGCTGATCTAGGTGCACCAGTCGTGAATAAGTTGTGCCTCGATCCAGGTCGGGGAGCACTAGGCATTTATGCCATTTCTTCAGGGGTTTTGCATCTTTGAGTGATTGTTAGTGGGGAAAGCATGTGTTTCCAAATAAACCCTGGCCCCAGGAAGGAAGAGGCATTCAAAATGCATTTATGTAGTTTATTTAGTGCAAACATTGCTTAAAGTAATTGGAGTGCGTTACGTTAGAAATAGCAAGTTACATGAGAAATTGAGCCGATCACAGTGTTGATAATAATGAGAACTACACCTAAGAGTAATGAGATGAATAAAAGGAAGGAGACAAGGTGCGAAAAAATGTAACTACAATAATAAACATTTGCAACAAATTAATCAGATGCAGCATAAAAAAGAATAAACTCGGAGTCTGGAATAAGGGATATAACGAAGTATTAAGACCGTACTTAATGATCAGAGATCATGGAAAAGTGAGTGGCGCGCGAAACTGACGATTAAAGAAGTAGTGTGAACAGGTGGGACTCGATGATTGGAATGGAGGACAAGTGAGAGGGAGAGGAGGTAGAAAGAAGGGCAGCAGCCGTATTGTGGGTTGAGTTAAGAGTTCAAGGAGGCTGACTTCAGAGTGGAGATGTAGTAAAATAATGAGAAATGCACATAATGTAATGTAATGTAATGTAATGTAAAATAGCATTTATACCGCGCAGCAGTCACTCCAGGGAGCATCAAGGCGCCAGATACTGATTTAGTGATGAAGGAAACAGGTAGGGATAAGATGGAGCTCACCCAACTGTTACACTAGTGCTCTAACGCGGGAGTCCTGTAGCTTGAAAATCCAGGTTTTCAGTCCCTTTCTGAAATCTTTTTCCCTGTCTAGGGCACGGAGGTCGGGGGGAAGAGTGTTCCATGCTTAGCTGTGTTACCTCATTTGCATGGGATTAGTACACATTGAAAAATACATTTGATCCCTGTCATTCTATATTTCTAAAAAGTATGTCAAAACTTGACGCGCAAATTATAGGGTGAACAAAGCCGAAACTGGAGTTTTCTGCCGAGGCAAGTTTCCATAATGGCCGCCCAGCCAGTATTTACTACACCTTCCAGAGTTTCGAATTATATTAATGTTTTTGTATATGTGTGACTGCTAAAATGCAGTTTAAAATATGTTTTAAGCTCTTGTGCATGTCTCACCTATAAATATTTGCGCGGTCTATGTCCCTTCTACCTTGGACATGGCAACATTTTCCAACATTTACTATGACTGACTAGCGCAAAAACAACACTTTTTCGCAGCCAGTCGCCGGTCTAAATATGTATGAAAAATGTCACAAGCGCCTGTGCAATCTGTGTGCTTCGGCCCGCAGTGTCCGATAAATATGTACAGAGAGACTTCTTATCTGAGTGCATGTGGGAAGGACGCATACCTTTCCCATTTAGGGCTGCTGGGATGATCGCTGTTATTTTTCTTGCTTGAGCCTGTTTTAAACACCGCTGTCACGAGAACTAAGGATATGTTGTGGGAGTAGCTTTTTATGTTTGACTTTTCACAGCAGCCTTACGTCAAAGAAAACTGAACACTAGCATGTCAAACCCTTCATTCCGGTCACCTCACACGACTAGTGCTGTTTCTGTGGCAGTGGTTTGCATACTACAATCTGTATGTAGGACTATTTCTTATCAAGAAACCTGGTCCAAGCGGCTGTAGATGGTTGTATGCATGTACAATGGAATTTGGAAAGATTTGTTACCACTGTTATGGGCCACTTCTGTGTAGTGTACTAAAGAAATACGAGCTGGTACATGAATGGAAATGTAGATTCACTAGTAAGTTGCATGCCCAGCATGCAGTGTGCAAAGGTGTGTAAGACCCTAGCAGCAATGTGCAAAGGTGGGCATGAGCCTCTCAGCCAATGACTGACAATGTACATATGTCCTTCCAAAAGAAGTAGTATTGTATATCCTTGAGGTTGGCGTCCAAGATCTCTGAGAGGGGATCTATGTGTTGAGACACATTACACCTTTAACTGACGTATTCTTGACTATCATCAGCCACCTTTGATCTGCATGTCCTACACGATGACAGTGTCACTCTGACAGTGAAGGGCATCAACCCTCCGCTGACACGGATTACCCTGCTTCCACCGCCACAGCCATGGGAATAGCCACATCGTTGTAGACTCAAACACACACAGCGGAAGTCGGCATCACAGCACTGTCACCAGGGTGGGACCATTTAGTTAGTACAATTGACGGACCTTGAATATCCATGTAGCACAGGTAATTGATAGCCATTAACGTGCTTGGTTAGAGGATATCATCCCTGGACCATAATTATACAGGAGAAACTAACTTTTTATGGTTAAGCTTAATGTAGTGTACCTGGGTGTGAAAAGGGTTGTGCATCTGGGTCTCCGTCTGACTCCTTACTACCACCCCCTCTAGGTGACATGCTTGTGCTACTTTCAGATTGCTAGTTATTCATCTGAATAGCACCTTCAATTTTCAATTATTAGTGCTATGTAGTAACACCAGGAGATGGGGGTCTTGCCCTCTGAGGTGAGTGTGAGGCTAAGTCAACCAGTATCTTCCACTATTTGTCTTATTAAGCGCCAAAATCACCTCCGGAGGGGTATCTCCGTACTACGGGAGTGCTAAAGAGTCACAAGGGGATTCAAAAGAGTTCGGCTTTAAGAAACCTGCGGATAGTTAGTGCATTCGCGGAGTTGTAAGGGAGGTTGATTCCAGTAAGAGGGGGCCAGATGATAAAAGGCTTTCACACCTATGCGAGATTTCTTTACAAGGGGTACCAGGAGGAGCGATTTATAGGCAGACCAGAGGGTTCTGGAAGGCTGATATCGTATGAGTCTATCTGCAAGATAGCTGGGGGCGTATAAATGACCACCTAGGTGGTCATTTATAAATTTGGCGGGTGGAGTAGTCTCAGTCTAGCGGATGTAAAGTCCTCCACCAGGTCAAGGGAGAATACTCTGTCCATCAAGAAATAAATTGGGCCCATGGTTCCTACAGAGAACCATCTAGGACACATTCTGCATCTTAAAGCCATCTTTCTATAAGGCGCTAAGGCAAGTCACTAATGCATTCAAATTCCATGTTCCTTTCCAAACACAGCATCACCTTCTTACTCACATCACAACAGACGTGGTAAACACTAAGGGACCTCTATTTCTTTGGGATCTTGTTCGCCACACAGGCTTTTCATTGTATACACATAGCTAAGATAGAGCTCCAGGATTCCCCTTTCGTCGCCTCCCTTCACAAATGAAATGTCATCAGACCACCCTTATAGTCAAACCACTTTTCATGGGCACAGAACAATGGTGACTAGTTGAGTGTCTGCAGTTATCCAAAGATCAGGATACTGGAACTATGTCCTACAGAGTTAAGCACCTCACCTTTAAACGATATTGCAACCAATCATGATTACCCTCTATCCCCCACGTAAGATTGTGGGGGCCCCTTGAGGACAAGCTTGACGACCCTCTACCACAAATGACCAATCACAAAGGTAGTACACAAGTAGACTTCCCAAACATGGTCCACCATTGAGTGGGTCATTGGGATGCTCAAACAGTGAGTCACAATCCTTAATCTGTGGAATTTGTGGGGCGCAAGTTGAGCTACTGAAGCCAAGACACCTGTTGCATGCTTTACAGCATGGTAATCAATGCTGTTACCGATTCCGGGCACTCAGGTCACTTCTTCGGCAAAGCTTGCTCCTTGGTATGAGGTGGGCCTACACACCGTGGGAGACCCATATCGTGATGGTTCTCTATCCCCCTTGAGTCTCTGATTGAGGAGGAGGTTTCCCTCCAGGCCACATTTTGCTTTACAATTCTCTCCTTGGGGCGCTGGGTGGGTGCTGCACCAGAAACGCCCGATGCACCTCACACTTCTCTATCTTCATGTTATGGAGGCGGAACGCCACCTGACACGCTGGCTCGCTGAACCTTTGCTCACACTTGCGGCGCTGCCTCTTACCCCCTTGCGCAGACATTGGGAAATGGATCTGGGCCACCCTTGTACTAGCAAAGAATGGACTGCCATACTGTATATCCGGCTCTCCTTCAACGCAATAACTGCTTTCACCTCATCCAGTTCTATATACTTCATAGAGCTTATCTAACCCCAGACAAGATAAATCGCTATTATCATCATTGTCGTACGGACGCTGTCTGCGCCCTCTGTTCCATGCCCGGCGCTGATCTAATTCATATGCTCTGGACTCGCCTGTCCCTTCACAGTTAATGGCTAGGCGTGACTACACACGTCCTCAGCTTGCCTCTCTAGGAGGTGGACCCGCCTGGTCAAGTTGTGCTCCCTGGCGGCTGTATCTGCAACTCTAGGACGAGCCAGAAAGGTACCCAGCTTCTCCACAGCATTTAATACTGAGTCTAATTTGGTGTCTAATACCAATGAGGACACCGTGTCTGGGACATGCTGTCCTCGCACTGGGGGTATAGAAGAGGTGTCTGGCTGTGAGGTGGCCAAGGTGGGGGGGCCCGCTATCGACCCATCTCCTGAGAGTGATCCACAGGGTTGCTCGCATGGAGTATTGGATGTGGCCTGTGGCCAGAGGGGGACAGGTCCTATGCTCGGCCCCCTACTTTTGTGGTGAGTACAGGTGTGCGGTTTGGGGTGACAGCGCCACGCAGGGGCAAACGCTTTTACAGGTGGCCCGCAAGGAATGTGCCTCGGTCTGTTTTGTTCTC
The DNA here is from genome assembly GCF_964204655.1 of Triturus cristatus. Classification (NCBI taxonomy): domain Eukaryota; kingdom Metazoa; phylum Chordata; class Amphibia; order Caudata; family Salamandridae; genus Triturus; species Triturus cristatus. The sequence goes on along the minus strand of NC_140591.1, from coordinate 167,571,096 downwards.
CCAGACTCGTTGGGGCACATGCAGAGGCCGCGGGTCCGAGCCCAGCTGCGCACCAGGCAAGATGCAGGGAGCCAAGGCAGAGGATGGGGGCTCAATAGAGTAAAATTTCCTGCAGTCATATGTTTCCGGCAAATCGAGTTCGGCCAGACAGCACCGCACGGTCCTGCTGCGACCGGTGCCTCGAGCCCGCGTGTCCTGCATGAGAATAGGCCTGAGTCTGATCCAGCCCCCGGGCCCTGACGTATTGTCCCCAGTTCCAGCGCCCCCATATTGTGCCAGAGAGGGCCCGAGGGTCTTGCATGTAAAACACCCCTATGGTAGGCCCAATGTGCCCCATGGGCAGGGTGCAGTGTATGTGAAAGGTAGGACAATTGCTGGTGTGTGTGACATGTCCTGATAGTGAAATACTGCCAATTTCGTTTTTTACTATGGAAAGGTATCTGCTCCATAGGATAGAATGGGAAATACTTTGTAACATCTTACAAGTATAACTTCCCATTGGGACAAGATAGAGAAATAAAGTTTAGGTTCTATGAACTCAGAATTTAATAACACATTGTTTAGTAAAGATGGTTTAAAATTGTGTGTTTGAAAATGCCACTTTTCGAAAGTAGAGAAGAGCGAGGGGTGAACCCAATATACCCTTGAGGGCTTGGGCAGATAAATTGAAAAGGTAGGGATGCCAACAAGGGATTTTATTTGAAACACACTAATTACTTGTTCCTTTCAAAAAACTTAATTGGTATGTGTATTTAAATGAGTTAACACCAAAGTGAGGTCAATCAATTGATCTAATCATCAGCTATAAACAAAACAAACACACGGGGATTCAGATTTGTGAATTAAACACAATTCTTTTTATATATCCATCAAAAGATAAAAAGGAGTACAGGTGAAACAATAATTTGAGCAATATTTCATGAAAAAAGGGGTTACATCAGATCCACATTTCATCAAAAAAACATCTATTCCATCATAGTTTGGACAGAGACCAATCTCATCATTGAGAAAAATAATCAACTGTGCATAACAAATAATTTGAAAATAGATGGTATAGTCGACGTTTCGGTCTTGGGTGGTGTCAATCCATCAGACCATCTTCAGGACAATTATTGCATAACATAGACTCCTATACAAACATAATACAAACAATTACACAAATGTAAACATGATTGTACTGTCAGTATTAAATACACAATAAATTTAAAACAACCCGTGTGTGAGAGGTTATCTTCTAAATGTTATAACAAACCTAGCTTGTCATTGTCTTCAAAATCTTTTTGACAAAACAGCTATCGTTATTTAATATTAAATATTTATCTACATTAACCCCTTCGCTGCTGCGGACATTCCGCTGCAGCGCTGGGGGGGGCAGGGGGGCAGCGCGGCGGGCCTGTGCTCATGACGGAGCCGCTCCGTCATGAGCCACAGTTGAGCTGTGCTCATGACGGAACGGTTCCGTCATGACTCCGCCCATTTGCGTTGTCGCCCCGCACAGGCGGGGAAACAGCGCCGCGCAGGCGGAGCGGCCGCCGACAGGATTGTCATGACGGAACCGTTCCGTCATGAGCACACGGCAACCGTGGCTCATGACGGAACGGTTCCGTCATGAGCAGGGAAGGGGTTAAAAGACAAAATCTACAAATAAACAAGATATGCTTACTTTTGAATCTTTAGAATTTTCACGATACTTGTTTGAAATCGTGAATCTAGACGTTTTAAGTTGGTGCTGTAACAAGAAGATTGGGAGCTCAGCATTTCACCAAAGATGAAACATTTATGGTGATTAAAAAATAGAGTCAAGGTAGTAAAATCAAATCCTACCAGGTAGTCTTCATTTATTGAAAGTACAAGCGTTACAAACAAGGTGTGGATATTAATATTAAGACAGCCACCAGTGAATCGAGATCTCATAAATCTATTTTGTTAGAGAACGGTATCCTAAGCCTCGGCATTTCAAACATAGCTACATCCGAATTAACATTAGGATGCATTAATATGTGGGATTAATCGCATATTGAAACTCAATAAGTCTGACAGTCAAAGATGTCCGCCCCTTGTGCACCGTCTAACCATAGAGATGCCTTTCCGGCATTAGCCAGATTCATTTCCGCTTTCTGATGCTACCTGTCTTTAAAAACACTCCATGGATATCAGACAGTTGAGGCTCCCCGGACTTGGACGGACCCCCGTACGTCTTTCGATCAGTACAGAAGACAAGTAAGTTTGACCCGAGCTCTTTCGCTACCCGTCTCTACTTGCTACTAAGTATAACTGACTAAGAGACTCGTAACTCGGAGAGTCAGTGACACTTAATGGCCAGCTCGCCCTGAATAGCATGTGTTTATTATTCTTTGGTAGGGTGGGTGTTGATTTTATAAGTTAAGACTTCCTTAGGCTGGCTATGTGACTGTGAGAAAAATGTCCAGGCGTGCCTCATAAATGCTATTCCACGAACGTGAGGGATGCGCTAGCTATCGCACGTATATTTGTAATCCCCCGTGATAAATAAAAAGTCGTTACATCAGGGAACGGTGGTTCGTGAATGACATTACTCAACTCGTAATTACAACTATAAGTCTACCCAATGAACGAGTATAGTACGATTGCATTACAGTCATCGTGTGTGCCAGACATTTTCATGACTAAGAGCCAAACAATATTTCACTGACCATCTGGCTTCAATAGTCGGTCAAAGCTAGGAGCGAAGTATAATGCCTGAATGTTGAGGTTCGGTAGTAAAAGCACCTCTAATATAGTTAAATGTCATTGTGTAATATTTTGCCATTTCGCTTTATTACACAGTTGTGATATGACAAGAGGAAATATTCCCTCGCGCTTAGATATTGTGGCAGTCAGAAATCTTGAAGACTACCTGGTAGGATTTGATTTTACTACCTTGACTCTATTTTTTAATCACCATAAATGTTTCATCTTTGGTGAAATGCTGAGATCCCAATCTTCTTGTTACAGCACCAACTTAAAACGTCTAGATTCACGATTTCAAACAAGTATCGTGAAAATTCTAAAGATTCAAAAAGTAAGCATATCTTGTTTATTTGTAGATTTTGTCTTTTAATGTAGATAAATATTTAATATTAAATAACGATAGCTGTTTTGTCAAAAAGATTTTGAAGACCATGACAAGCTAGGTTTGTTATAACATTTAGAAGATAACCTCTCACACACGGGTTGTTTTAAATTTATTGTGTATTTAATACTGACAGTACAATCATGTTTACATTTGTGTAATTGTTTGTATTATGTTTGTATAGGAGTCTACGTTATGCAATAATTGTCCTGAAGATGGTCTGATGGATTGACACCACCCAAGACCGAAACGTCGACTATACCATCTATTTTCAAATTATTTGTTATGCACAGTTGATTATTTTTCTCAATGATGAGATTGGTCTCTGTCCAAACTATGATGGAATAGATGTTTTTTTGATGAAATGTGAATCTGATGTAACCCCTTTTTTCATGAAATATTGCTCAAATTATTGTTTCACCTGTACTCCTTTTTATCTTTTGATGGATATATAAAAAGAATTGTGTTTAATTCACAAATCTGAATCCCCGTGTGTTTGTTTTGTTTATAGCTGATGATTAGATCAATTGATTGACCTCACTTTGGTGTTAACTCATTTAAATACACCTACCAATTAAGTTTTTTGAAAGGAACAAGTAATTAGTGTGTTTCAAATAAAATCCCTTGTTGGCATCCCTACCTTTTCAACTTTTCGAAAGTAGGCATTTTCTTGTTTAACCATTCTGTGTGCCTCTGCCTGTTTGACTGTCTGGTTTTGGAGTGAGAGGGGCTGGGGATGTGCATTCACTGTAGACAGTCACTGGGGGTTTGAGATGTGCTTGGCCCTTCCTGGATGACTCAGAGCTGAGCGGAATAGACCATGGCTGAATTCAGAGTAGTGGGAGGAGATTTCCTTGCATCTGATTAGGGCCTGTCTACCTTGCAAAATGCTGTCTACACCCTCTGTGGTCATACTGCACCTTTGATGACAGAACTGGTTTGGACTGGGCTCAGAGACTCTTGCACAAAAAGAACAAATACATTTTGGTGTATACGTATTACACCTGAAACCCCAGAACTTTAGGCTACTTCTGGAATCAAGAGGAACCTTTGCCAAGGTGAAGACCTGGAGAAACTGGAGGAGTACTGCCCTTTGCTGTGTACTGTCTGGGGTTGACCTGTAGTAGCTGTTTCTGCCAAGGAAAGGACACCTCTTTCAGTAAAGATGGTTTAAAATTGTGTGTTTGAAAATGGCACTTTTAGACAGTAGGCATTTTCTTGTTTAACCATTCTGTGTGCCTCTGCCTGTTTGTATATTGACCGTCTGGTTTTGGAGTGACAGGGGCTGGGGATGTGCATTCACTGTAGACAGCCACTGGGGGTTGAGGTGTGCTTGGCCATTCCTGGATGACTTAGAGCTGAGCGGAATAGACCTTGGCTGAATTCAGAGTAGTGTGAGATTTCCTTGCATCCGAATAGGGCCTGTCTACCTTGCAAAATGTTGTCTCCACCCTCTGTGGTCATACTGCACCTTTGAGGACAGAACTGGTTTGGACTGGGCTCAGAGACCTTTGCTCAAAGAGAACAAAGACATTTGGTGTATAAGTATTACACCTGAAATCCCAGAACTTTAGACTACTTCTGGAATCAAGAGAAACCTTTGCCAAGGAGAAGACCTGGAGAAACTGGAGGAGGAGTACTGCCCCTTTGCTGTGTGCTGTCTGTGGTTGACCTGCAGTTGCTGTTTCTGTCAAGGAAAGGACAAGAACTTTGCTGTGTCCCCCTGCTTGAGGAAGATCTCCAAGGGCTTGAGTAGAGCTTGCCTCGTGTTCTGAAGTCTCATGGACACAAAGACTTCACCCCCAGCTCCCCTGAACTTCCTTGCTGGGAGTTCTGACCTGCCATGAGGTGCATATGACTGTGTTGGGCCTCTGAAGGTTGTTCCTGCTATTGGGAACTGGAAAGGCAACGCAACCACAAGAAAATCTTCTTATGTCTGTTTTTCCGACTCAGCAACGCTGTGCGAGAAGAATCTCCACGCATTGCCGTGGCACTGCCAAAACCGATGCAGCGCCTGTTGCTGCTGCAAGAACCGACACATCGAGGGATCTTGGCTGTAGAAACCAACATTGACGCATCGATTGCCGACACATCTTGGATTTCCACGCATCGTACCTGTTCGGCAAGCTTTACAGACGCATCACCCGCGGACCAGAACTGCCTCGGAATCGACGCATCACTTTCGCCTACAGACCGGATTCGAAGCATCATTTCTCCTGCATGCAGCAGAACTGTCGCATCGCCTCCGCATGGTTTCAGGAACTGATGCATCTCTTTGTTTTTCAACGCTTCCCATCTCTGCGGCTTTTTGGCCTTGTAAATTTTGTCGCAACTACTGCTACTTTTAGAGAAATCACGCATCCATAGTTTTCTATGAACCAAGTTGTTTGAACCCCTTTTTAAAGTTATATTCTTAATACTTATATGTTGGATTATTGTCGTTTTATTCTTGTTGAGTTTAGATAAAGATACTTTATTTTTCTAAACTGGTGTGGTGTTCATTTGTGGTGTTATCACTGTATTACTGTGTGTTTTGAGTACAAATACTTTATACATTGCCTTTGGGATAAGTCTGTCTGCTTGTGACAAGCTACCCAGGGGGTGAGCAGGGGTTATCTAAAGTGTGTATCCCCCTTACCCTACTAGAAGCAAGGGTTCCTATTTTGTCAAAAGTACCTACCTCTGCCAACTAGAAACCCCCATTTCTAACTGGTAGTATCTGCTCTCTTCATTTTCAAGGGACACAAGTAATACATGTTACAGGTATTTTCCGATGTGCCCTTGAGTTGTGTTGGCCCATGAGAACTGGCCTGACACTCTCAAAGAGCTGGTTGGTCAAAATCCAACTCTCGAGTGGCAATGAGAGTTGGTACATGTCGCCAAAAACTATAGTATGTGTGAAAGTGTTGACCAAAAAATGTCCAAGGGTGTGCGTATTGCGCTATCAATGAATGACTTCTAAGCTGTGTAATGGCTTTGTCGTGAGCAAGCATGGAAGGGGGGCAAACGTGAAGCACTGCTGCTTAACAAAACCGACCCACAGCACTGCTACTTTTGTTACTGGGGGCCGATATTGCAGCGTCGCTGCAAAACCGGCCCTCAGTAACAAAACCGCCCCCCACTGTTCCAAATCTGGCCCTGCCCTTCCAGCCTCCCAGGCAAACGCCTTATGCCCACTAAGGCCAGTCCGGCCCTGGTAAGGTTACTCCGTCGCAACCGCAACAGAGTATCCTTACCCCCCAAAGATGATGGGTGGACCATAGGTGTAACTCCATCTCCCCCATGGTTTTACCCCTCTGACACCCTGATGGAGTGAGGGCCGTCAGAGGCTGACCTCTGTCTCGCCACCTAATTTAAATGGGTGGACATAGAGGTCAGTTTTCACTGACTATGGCACGTTACATCACATGCTTTTTTAACGCATGCCATTACAACACAAGTCAGATCAACAACTTGCTCTAGGGGGGGCGCTGGATGTTGGAATAGTATAAATTACTATTCCAACTCCAGTCTGTGCAACAGTAGGGAAGGTGTTGGATTTTAAATTGAACACCTTCTGACTCCTAGAGCACTATGACAGCCGTTTCTGCCAATTCTTTAGTAAACTACAGGCTTGGCAGTCATTTCTAGATTTAGTGGGCGGAGTAGTTTCGGCATGTCAGAAGAGGAGAGGTGTGGCGCAGTGGCCAGAGATGCTGACTCCGGAGCGCAAGGTTCATGGTTCAATCCACGGTGCCGGCGGCAGCTCAGCTCAGCATCATTTGACTCTTGGCAGTAGCTCACTTAATCTCCCTGATGGTTCCCAGCGCCTTGAAACCCTTAGGGAGTGATACGTTTGCGCTTTGCAAATAGGAATTCTTCTTCTTATTATTATTAATAATTCCCCCACTAAGACAATGGAAATTACTCTGTCCGCTAAATATTAAATTGTCCCCTAAATTAAGTGTTAAATCCAGGGTGCAATTGCATCACAGAAATGCATTATTATATAAAAAGTTCCAAAAAATGATAGATAGTACAATTACCTCATGTCCGGAAAAACTGTTATGTAAATCCCATACATGCTTTTTTGTACATACAGATCAGTGTCTTGATGTGTCACCCAAAATCTTAAAATTAATTGAATTCCTATTTATGTGGACCCCTCATCGCAGGAGACACGCCATAGTAATGGACGATGTAACGCTGGAATTGGAGGACATTACTTAATCAGCAACAGGTCCATGTTCTAAAACCCATGTGCTAAGGCAGGAGGATGTCAGTCCTCAAGCGTCACACATTGGAATCCAACAAAGGCATTGTACTGCAATGCCCAGCCATCTTGTCCCAAGTCAACAAGAGCAACATGTTAATTTGCAGCAAAACTCTTCCTTGGAGAGATGAATGCTGGTTGTACAAAAACAGGAGCTGTCTGGTGTGAATTTCATTGGTTGCCATTTAGGTGAAATGACAGTAGTATTCACATGTCAGAACAGCATTAAAGAGATACGTGTGGCATGCATTTCAGGAAATATAGGGAATACAATAGGTAATGTCAAGAATGGAACACAGGGAACCTATGCATCCATTCCAGGGGTAGACAGAACACACATTTAGTCATGGCATTTAGTAGTCTTTGTTACAATTTTCTTCATCAGCTGTACCATCAGGTTCCATAAGGGCTGAGTGAAGTCAAACAATGATCTCGAATGTAATTTCTTAGAAGTGTAAGTTACCTTTAGCCAGTTCACAGTAGCAACATCCACGGAATGGGACATTCAATCCATTCCAACTGGAAGTGCGGCACCCAGCTCTCTGCGCTCAATCCCTAGATACCTGATATGAGTTGCACTGTACTTGCAGGGATGTAAATCGGCATGCTAAATTTACGCTACCCTGCCAGTGTCATGCAATTATGAGTTAAACCCCATGAAATGAGGAATTACCCTGTGGGATCGGATTTACCAGTCGTAACAAGTCATAAAATTCCCAGTTCCATGGGGATTAAGTCATAGTTTGCTGGGGTAAACTACCTTCACCCCGCATCTGTGACCCCGCATGCTGTCACAACGCGGTCGTAACAACGACTGGCAGTTGGTTGTGACCGGCAGGTTCTAAATAAAAATAGTTTGGTTGTGGAGAGCTGAGATTATTTTCAAAGTCAATGTTTTCTCACAGTTGACAGCCTTAGAAGCTTGCTGATCTGTAAAGAGTCAGACACTGAATTGTGCGAGGGACACTGTAATCACAGACGTGTGTGTGTGTTATCAGTCAGTGTTCTTCAGAGGACAGCTTTGTGTGGGCTCTGAATTGCAGGTGCCTTGAATGTAGGTATGCATGCAAGAGAGAGTGAGAGAGAGCGAGCGATAAAGTGATAGAGAGGGGGAAAGATATATATATATATATATATATATATATATATATATATATATATTTAACATAGCGATGATCCATAGGAAGAATATTTTTTGTTTTGATAATAACTTTGAACGGTTTGATAAATCTGCACAAAACTTAAAAAAGTGAATCCCTCTCAGCCCCTTCTTTGAAAGCTTTGCTTTGCACTGATCTGCCAAGCAGGAGGTCAAGAAAAATGTGGGTGGCTGCCAAAACATTAATTCCACATGTTAAATCCCATAGGAAACTGCTCTCCAATACAGAAAAAAAATGGCTGAACAGAATTTGGCAAAATGTTAGGCCTTGTGCTGCGAGGGGTTAGCTGATTGCAGGGGTTGGCACGCCTGTGGCGGTGGATGTAGGCACTGCGGTCAACCCAGCCGTGGACCATGCAGGTAAGAGAGGTGGGGTGGTGGGGCCCGGTTTCGGGGACGGTCGGGGGGTCGACAGACTACCACAAGGGAAAATTAAATATTTATTTAATTATCCCTCGTGGTCATTTGTTGAATCCAGCCCAACCCAGCCCCACCGCTCTTACCTTCATGGGCCGCGGCTGGGTCAACCCCTCGCTGCCCACAGTCTATAATCGAGGCTTATTTTCAGTAAAAAGGCCAGGGTTTCTGGCCCGGGGCCCCATCCAGGCGCAGACAGGCTTGCCTTAGGCGCGCCTTTGGCACGACAGTGGTGCGTCCGCTCCAGCCTGCTCCTAAATAGGTGCCTCTGGTAGCTGGACCGCTAACCGGGGGCAGAATGAGGGCCCGGAAGTGAGGCCAAGTGATAGGTCTTCCCTCGACAACAATCGGCGTAAAGCCACGGCGGACCAGGGAAGCCTGAAGGTGGGGCAAAGTGCTAAGTAAGTGTGCAAATAATGCAGTAAAAAGTATAAAAGTAAAAAATGATTAAATCGTTTAAAAAGCGTACTGGAGATAGCCAGAATAGCCGGGAGTGTGAACAGAGGAGGCCTGTGTAGTATTTACGAAAGTAGCTGTCCCCGCATTATTCAATTCCCAGTGCAGTTCCAGCGCTGGTGCCCCTGCTCATTGCCACCATTCCAGAAGCTGCCCGCTGCCTTGCTGCGCACAGCATGTACGAACGATATTTACTTGCGGCCAATGGCCATCTTTGATTGGTTAGGAAGCTGGGTGCAATGCTTCCCTCTTACACGGTGATACGCACACCCTCGCAAAGCAATTCCAGTGCGTATAATACAGCGTTTCCCCACCGAGCTGTCACGCGGCGATATGCATGCCTTCGTTAGTGCGTACAATACAGCGTTTCCTCATCAAGCTGTTACACGGCGATACGCATATCTTTGTAAGTGCGTTCAATGCAGCATTTCTCTGCCAATTTTGCAGCAGTGATACGCACACCTTGAATGAGATATTTATGAGTTATCAATGCGTTCACGACGGTGCTAAGCACACCAGTGAGTGTTTTTGTTTGTGTTAGACCTGGCACCATTGGCGTGGGTCTCCCCTGCATTTTTTGCCTTTGCCTCCTGTATTTTTGCCGTGTGTTGGACTCTGTTTTGCTGATCTAGATGCTTTGGGCACTTTGCCACTGCTGTTCAGTGCCAAAGTATAAGTGCTCTCTTTGTAAATTGTTGTTATGGATTGGTGTTTCCATGATCAGCTGATTTGATTTACTAGTCAGTCCATAGTACAGTGCACTGTGTGTACCCAATGCCTGTAAATCAAATTCTGCTAGTAGGCTGCTGCACTGATTGTGCCACCCACATAAGCAGCCTATAAATGTAACTCTGGACTGCCTTTGCGGAGCCTGTGTGCAGTCTGGTACTGCCATGTCGACCTTGCCAGTGCACCCACTTGCCAGGCCCTAGCCTTCCCTTTTCTTACATATTAGTCACTCCTAAGGTAGGCCCAAGGTACCCCTGTGGGCAGGGGGCAGTGTATGTGAAAGGTAGTACATGCCCTGGTGTGTGTGGCCTGTCCTTATAGTGAATTACTGCCAATTTCATTTTTCACTATTGCAGGGCTACCTGTTCTTATAAATATAAGTACCTCTGGGAGCAAAGAAGGAAAATAAAGTTTAGTATGCCTGAACGCAGATTGTTAAAATGCATCTTTTAGTGAGGGTGATTTTTACATTCTGTGTTTGATAATATCACTTTTAGAAAGTAAGTATTTTCTTGCTTAGCCATCCAGTGTGCCTCTGCTAGGTTTGTGTATTGCATGTCTGGCTTTTGGATGACTGGGGCTGGGGAGGAGCATTGGCTCCAGATGGTCTGATGAGTCAGGGCTGGTCTAAATAGACCTGGGCGGCATTTAGAGTAGGGGGATAAGATTTCTTTTCACCTGAATGTGCCTGGTCTGCCTTCCACAATTCTGTTTCCACCTCCTGCCAGGAAGCTGCACCAGAGAGGACAGAACCGGTTTTGACCAATCACAGGGCTTCTCTGCCATCAGAGAACAAAGGATTTTGTAGTATAAATATTGGGCAAAAACCAAAGGAAATGATGGACGGAGTGTTGAACATTGCAAGCACTCACCCCCAGTCAACTGATCTGGGTTTAATCCATCACCATTCTTTAGCCCACTCTGCCACCCCAGTTCTGACATGGCCATATGCAAATCAGTCTGACCCTGTGCCTCATGGGAACAGTCCAGCCCAAACTGCCAAGCCATGTCTTCCCTGGACCGGAAACAAGCTTTCTAGGACCGGTTTCTGGCATTTCAGCCGTCTTCAGCCAGGCTTGCTTGAATCCAGTGGCAAAGTGAGCAAGGGACTCACGTCTGAGCATACCCTGCCAACTTATGGCGAACAAAGCAAAAACCAATGGAAATGATGGACGGAGTGTTGAACATTGCAAGCACTCACCCCCAGTCAACTGATCTGGGTTTAATCCATCACCATTCTTTAGCCCACTCTGCCACCCCAGTTCTGACATGGCCATATGCAAATCAGTCTGACCCTGTGCCTCATGGGAACAGTCCAGCCCAAACTGCCAAGCCATGTCTTCCCTGGACCGGAAACAAGCTTCCTAGGACCGGTTTCTGGCATTTCAGCCGTCTTCAGCCAGGCTTGCTTGAATCCAGTGCCAAAGTGAGCAAGGGACTCACGTCTGAGCATACCCTGCCAACTTATGGCAAACAAAGCAAAAACCAAAGGAAAAGATGGACGGAGTGTTGAACATTGCAAGCACTCACCCCCAGTCAACTGATCTGGGTTTAATCCATCACCATTCTTTAGCCCACTCTGCCACCCCAGTTCAGACATGGCCCTATGCAAATCAGTCTGACCCTGTGCCTCATGGGAACAGTCCAGCCCGAACAGCCAAGCCAGGCCTTCCCTGGACCGGAAACAAGCTTCCTAGGACCGGTTTCTGGCATTTCAGCCGTCTTCAGCCAGGCTTGCTTGAATCCAGTGGCAAAGTGAGCAAGGGACTCACGTCTGAGCATACCCTGCCAACTTATGGCGAACAAAGCAAAAACCAAAGGAAAAGATGGACGGAGTGTTGAACATTGCAAGCACTCACCCCCAGTCAACTGATCTGGGTTTAATCCATCACCATTCTTTAGCCCACTCTGCCACCCCAGTTCTGACATGGCCATATGCAAATCAGTCTGACCCTGTGCCTCATGGGAACAGTCCAGCCCAAACTGCCAAGCCATGTCTTCCCTGGACCGGAAACAAGCTTCCTAGGACCGGTTTCTGGCATTTCAGCCGTCTTCAGCCAGGCTTGCTTGAATCCAGTGGCAAAGTGAGCAAGGGACTCACGTCTGAGCATACCCTGCCAACTTATGGCGAACAAAGCAAAAACCAAAGGAAATGATGGACGGAGTGTTGAACATTGCAAGCACTCACCCCCAGTCAACTGATCTGGGTTTAATCCATCACCATTCTTTAGCCCACTCTGCCACCCCAGTTCAGACATGGCCCTATGCAAATCAGTCTGACCCTGTGCCTCATGGGAACAGTCCAGCCCGAACAGCCAAGCCAGGCCTTCCCTGGACCGGAAACAAGCTTCCTAGGACCGGTTTCTGGCATTTCAGCCGTCTTCAGCCAGGCTTGCTTGAATCCAGTGGCAAAGTGAGCAAGGGACTCACGTCTGAGCATACCCTGCCAACTTATGGCGAACAAAGCAAAAACCAAAGGAAAAGATGGACGGAGTGTTGAACATTGCAAGCACTCACCCCCAGTCAACTGATCTGGGTTTAATCCATCACCATTCTTTAGCCCACTCTGCCACCCCAGTTCTGACATGGCCATATGCAAATCAGTCTGACCCTGTGCCTCATGGGAACAGTCCAGCCCAAACTGCCAAGCCATGTCTTCCCTGGACCGGAAACAAGCTTCCTAGGACCGGTTTCTGGCATTTCAGCCGTCTTCAGCCAGGCTTGCTTGAATCCAGTGGCAAAGTGAGCAAGGGACTCACGTCTGAGCATACCCTGCCAACTTATGGCGAACAAAGCAAAAACCAAAGGAAATGATGGACGGAGTGTTGAACATTGCAAGCACTCACCCCCAGTCAACTGATCTGGGTTTAATCCATCACCATTCTTTAGCCCACTCTGCCACCCCAGTTCAGACATGGCCCTATGCAAATCAGTCTGACCCTGTGCCTCATGGGAACAGTCCAGCCCGAACAGCCAAGCCAGGCCTTCCCTGGACCGGAAACAAGCTTCCTAGGACCGGTTTCTGGCATTTCAGCCGTCTTCAGCCAGGCTTGCTTGAATCCAGTGGCAAAGTGAGCAAGGGACTCACGTCTGAGCATACCCTGCCAACTTATGGCGAGCAAAGCAAAAACCAAAGGAAATGATGGACGGAGTGTTGAACATTGCAAGCACTCACCCCCAGTCAACTGATCTGGGTTTAATCCATCACCATTCTTTAGCCCACTCTGCCACCCCAGTTCTGACATGGCCATATGCAAATCAGTCTGACCCTGTGCCTCATGGGAACAGTCCAGCCCAAACTGCCAAGACATGTCTTCCCTGGACCGGAAACAAGCTTCCTAGGACCGGTTTCTGGCATTTCAGCCGTCTTAAGCCAGGCTTGCTTGAATCCAATGGCAAAGTGAGCAAGGGACTCACGTCTGAGCATACCCTGCCAACTTATGGCGAACAAAGCAAAAACCAAAGGAAAAGATGGACGGAGTGTTGAACATTGCAAGCACTCACCCCCAGTCAACTGATCTGGGTTTAATCCATCACCATTCTTTAGCCCACTCTGCCACCCCAGTTCTGACATGGCCATATGCAAATCAGTCTGACCCTGTGCCTCATGGGAACAGTCCAGCCCAAACTGCCAAGCCATGTCTTCCCTGGACCGGAAACAAGCTTCCTAGGACCGGTTTCTGGCATTTCAGCCGTCTTCAGCCAGGCTTGCTTGAATCCAGTGGCAAAGTGAGCAAGCCTGGCTGAAGACGGCTGAAATGCCAGAAACCGGTCCTAGGATGCTTGTTTCCAGTCCAGGGAGAACCTGGCTTGGCAGTTCGGGCTGGACTGTTCCCATGAGGCACAGGGTCAAGACTGATTTGCATATGGCTGGGTTCAAACTGGAACGGCATGGTGAGCAAAAAAACGATCGATTTAGGCCCAGATCTCTGTACTGGGGTGAATGTATGACATTGTTCTGCATTCTGTCCATCAATTGTTGTTTTTGCATTTGTCACCCCGAGTGGAAAGGGTATGCCCAGACGTGGGTCCCTTGCTCTCCATGCCACTGGAAATCAAGCAAGCCTGGCTGAAGACGGCTGAAATGCCAGAAACCGGTCCTAGGATGCTTGTTTCCAGTCCAGGGAGAACCTGACTTGGCAGTTCGGGCTGGACTGTTCCCATGAGGCACAGGGTCAAGACTGATTTGCATATGGCTGGGTTCAAACTGGAACGGCATGGTGAGCAAAAAAACGATGGATTTAGGCCCAGATCTCTGTACTGGGGTGAATGTATGACATTGTTCTGCATTCTGTCCATCAATTGTTGTTTCTGCACGTATAAATATTGGGGCCCACAACTTTAGATCACTTCTGGGATTCAAGAGGAAATTTTGACAAGGAGAGGAGCCAGAGCAGCTGAGGAGGAATACTGCTCCTGTGCTGTTTGCTGTCTGGGGTTGGCCTGCAATGGCTACTTGCTGCCAAGGAAAGGAGAAAAGGACTTTGCTGTTTACTGTGTCCGCTGCTTGAAGAACATCTCCAAAGGCTTGAAACTGAGCTTTCCTCCTGTTCTGAAGTCTCAGGGACACAAAGACTGTACTACCAGCTTCCCTGAACTGCCTTGCTGGGGAACATCCTTTACATCGCGGTTAGTACACCGCGATGCAGTTACATTGCAATCGTTACAACGACTGCGATGTTACCACGCCATGCCGTTACAACGCAAGTCTTTACATCGACTTGCGCTAGATGGCGTGCTAACATTACAAATAGTGTAGTTTACTATCCCAACACCTTCCCTACTGTTAAGTGGACTGGAGTTGGAATAGTAAATTACGCTTTTCTAATGTTAGCACGCCATCTAGTGCAAGTCGATGTAAAGACTTGCGTTGTAAAGGCATGGCGTGGTAACATCGCAGTCGTTGTAACGACCGCGATGTAATGGTACGCGTTGTAAAAACTTGCGTTGTAACATCGTACATCCGCCTTGCTGGGTGTTCAGACCTGCAAAGAGGTGCCTGCTGTTGTTTTTGACTTCTAGTGACTGTTTTCCACTGGGAGCTGGAAAATCAACGTAACACGAGAAGCTTGACACATCCGCCACATCACCGAACACACTGGTGCAGCGCCTGCCGCGGCTCAAGAAATCACTGCACGCCGCATCGAGTGCAACGATCTCCAAAACCCGAGATCACCACACCAATTCCGATGCAAGCCCTGCTGTGCAGCTGCAAGAATCCACATATCGTCCCGGATCGTCGCATCGTATTGAGGTGCCAAGTCTGTTGCATTGTTGGGGTATGCAGTAAGAAACCGATGCATCACTTACCCACGCAGTAAGAAACCGACGCGTCACCTCCTCTCCAGTAAGGAACCGACGCATCACCTCCCCTGCGCTGCAGTAAGGAATTGACTTATCAGCTCCCCTGGAGCAAGGAACCAACACATCACCTTCCCTGAGTGTAAGGGACCGACCCATCACCTTCCCTGCGGCCCGTTTTGTTTGTTTGCGTGACGCATCCAAGGTACTTTGTGTGAAGTGTTGCTTCTGCAATTTGCTTTGAACTGAACTATTTCGACCATCAGAAAGTCATATTTTTATTACTGTATTGTGGATATTCGTCGTTTGGTCTTGTTTTGGTTTAAATAAAGATTACTTTTTTTAGGTCAAGCATTCGAGACCTCTTGTATATACTTTAGTATATACTTATATGTGTATGTACTTTGTGGGGTCTGGAGATCAGCCCTAGGACTTGTCTGCTTTCGCTTAAGGACTTTTTTTCTGTTCAACTGCCTCTATTTAACTTTCTTGATAGAAAACGACCAGCAGAGGTAAGTAAAATACCAGAATCACTTTAGCATTCTCTAGATTCCAGTACATAGAAATTGTCCTCCATGAGCACCCGTAGATAATAATATTTTTTCCAAATCTTGTATTTTCAGTGATGTGACTACCGAAGGCCCTGATTTTATGTTAAAAACAGAGCTTTAGACTACACCATTTCCTGCTGAAAGGCAATATTTCTCTCCATGTGTTCCCATACCTGGCGTGTCACGCAGTTTGGTGCTTACTTTTCCTCCATGTTAAAGAACAGTAGATATTTCAGCACCCAGGCTAATGTGCTGCATAGCTAAATACATATGATGTGGGGCAAAGCAAGGGCGGCAGGCAGGATGGACTGGTGGTCGAACTGTCGCGGTGCAAGGTTGACGTTGAGGGGGGGGTGAAGGCAGGAGTAATGCGACCGAGACTCATCTCGGCCGGTTGGCTGGATCCTCCCTCCCTCGTCTCACGTCGTGCGGACGCTTTCTCTGAATCTCCGAAAACAGGTGAAGGTCTCTCTCAATTTCCCCTACAATCTAAATACATATATGGTCCCAAAGGCGAGACCGATTGCATTGCAAATGCTTGTTCTAAACTGGTGTGGTGTCCATTTGTAGTGTTTTCATTGTATTACTGTATACGTTCACAAATGCTTTACACACTGCCTCTGAGATAAGCCTGTCTGCTTGTGCCAAGCTACCAAGGGGGTGAGCAAGGGTTATTTTAGAAGTGGTTCCCCCTTACCCTGACTAGAAGCAAGGGTCCCTATTTGGGCAAAGGTACCTACCTCTGCCAACTAGAGACCCCCATTTCTAAATGTTTGTTTAGTATCCCAGTTGTAGCACAGATTATTTACTGCTTAAACTGCATAGATAAGATTTGTTACTAAGATATTGAGTTTTTTTGTTTTGTTATTGGTATTTCTGCTTTTCACTATTCATCGGTGCAATGGCTACTAGTAGTGTCCTCAATGTAACTCAACCTCAACCTTTTGTGCCATCCTCTGAAGAAAATGCACTCAAGTGGGAGGAATGGAAGCAATGTTTATTTAATTATATTTCTACCCTTGATGAAGACGATGATTTCACTTCAGAAAATAAGATTTTGTTAAACTCTTTGGGCACTATGGGATTGAGAGTGTAAATGTTTTCATGCATGCATTGGAAGATCTTGAAATGTATTATGCTCCTACTGCTTGCGTGGGAACAGACGGGTATCATTTCTACCACAGAAAACAATTAAAGGAGGAAACTGTGAAAGAATATGTTTCTGCCCAAAAGAATTTAGGGGCAGATTTATGTTGCACTTGCGCCACTTTTGCGCCGCCGTTGCGTCACTTTTGTGACGCAGCAGCGGCGCAAATCCTGCGCCATGGTGCGGGGTATTTACAACATGACGCATCTGGGAGATGCGTCACGTTGTAAAGCCCTGCGCCACATGTAGGCGTTCCAGGGCAGGTGGGGGCGTTCTGACGCAGGAACGCCTCCTAAAAGTGGCTGAGTGAAATCTACAAGATTTCACTCAGTCACTTTTAGGCCCATGCTGCGTCAAAACCCTGCGCCTGCTTGAAGCAGGCGTAAGGATTGACGCAGCATTGTAAAGATAGGGCCCCCCAGATCATTGCTGGAGCTGCGTCGCGCTTGCGACGCAACTCCAGCAATGCGCCACTTTTTGGCACAGATGCGTCACGCATCTGTGCCGTTTTTGCCCCATGGTGCGCCGCATTATAAATGCGGCGCATCCATGGTGGCGCAGCTGTGGCGCATAATAACTGGCGCATCCCTGCTGATATGCAGGGATGCGCCAGTCGTCATAAATCTGCCCCTCAGCATTTAACATGTCGTTCCGGCATGTTGCACATCATTGGCTCCTGTGATGTTGATAGATAGCGACGAGAGACTTCCTAAGCTAAGAAGATTGTTATTACAAACCACCCTCAATAACTTTTTTTTTTTACTATTATATACAAAACTGGTGTAATTTAATTTAGATGAGAGGTCTCCCAGGAGCCAAGCAGAGCTACTGTCACATAAATAGAGCCTGAATACTCCGGTCGGGTAACATTCAGGAGGGGAGAGATCGAACCGGAAGCTATATTCTGCACCACAAGTAAGTGACCGAGATGTCAATAGAATTACTGTTCTAGCCTAGCACGAGCCTTAGCTTAAGCGATCCTTGACTTTAGATTGGGGGATAATCTTTAGCGTGTTTGCCTTTTCTTTTCCCTCTCTTAAGGAGGGCAGCCTACGCATCCCTCCCGCTACCCCATGAGGTATGTTTGGTGATGCTTCAAAAAAGGGAGGAACCAAGAGCTTTTTAATGAGGTCCTGCACAGTGCTCCAAAGAATCGAGAACAAAACCAGGAGTGCAGTTCCTCTAGGAGAGGGGGGGGGGGGTTAAGAGAGGGGGGAGAGCGATTAGTCTCTATAGAATGCCCTCACACACCTAGCAAGGTGTCATGCTTCATCATAGGGCTGTGCTCCTCGTCGGGCCGGCGCTGCAATGCCCGACGGGCTCCCGCGAAGGGGCTCTTTTTCGGAGATCTTTTTAGAGACAGCCGTATTGGTGCGTGGGGGTAGGTGCAACAAGTGTAGTGAGTGATGGTGTAGTGAGTTAAAATAGGTATGGTATTGCCAAACGATGAACCATTTTATTCTGGTGGTATACCAGCCTAAGTAAAAAAGGTGACCCCCGAGGGATTATAATGCTCCCTAGGGAAGTAGAAAGGTCAACAGCGCAATACTCTGCCTAAAATGGGCTTTTGCCATTTTCCAGCACTTACTATTTTTAAACTAATGACCATCTTAAGGAAACGTATTTACATGTGTTACATGATTGAATGGGATAAGTACGATCGGCACAGGCCGATTGACATCTAATTAACATACATGCAGGAAAGCGGAACCCCGATCTTTGTAACAATGTTGGTGATATTGTATGCATAAACCGTAGTGTGGTATAGAAGACTAATCATGGTCTACCAACACCTACAAACTGAATATGTATATGAATACATTACCATAAATACCTTGATTGGCTAAAAATAACGTAGGAGATTTCATATGTTTTAAACAGACATGGAGTAATGACAGTCACGTGTAGATTCTTATTCTTAGTAGAAAGTACGCCGAATCTTGCTTAGTGCAAAGAGCACACACATATAATGCAACCATCATCAGGGGCATAGAACTAACTTGAGACTTCACACATCTATTGGATGAAAACTAGATATGTGACATAATGTCTGGCATTATGTGCAAACTAACTTTTCTTATTAATTTACAGCTGAGAATATATGCATTCTCGCTTGCCAGAGTGAATACAACTGGCGGAATAATGAGATCCAGGGGATAGTATTCCACCTGACGTGAGTAATATAGAAAAAACAAGGGGGGGGGGGATTATCCTTTCTCCCCTCTAATAGGTCCTGACCAAAGCCATTGGCCCGACAAGGGCGCATGTCGGCTGAAACATGCAGACCATTCTTTTAACCTTATTAATAGTGAGGTGAAGAACACATTGCAGGTCCTATTTTCCACATCCACCGTTGTTTTTAACCTTACCCTTATCATTTGTTTGAATAAATTTGAGTCTATGATAAAGAGGTAATTTTAACTCACATTTTTCACAAAGTAGATCTCAACTAGTTCCTCGGAATCACCTCCTGGTGGAGGCCAACAAGTATCCAATGATGATGCTACCAACCAGGATTACGCCAGTGGCAAAAGACATACCAAAGGCGAAAAACGGCTGTTGAGGGTCCCATACATATTTTTTATTTAGATCCCTCGAGGCATCAAAGCTCCACTCCTTTTTGATTTTATGTCGAGTATTGACCTAGCCATTGAAAAGAAGGTGAGGTGTTTTGTGCAGCAACTTGGGAAAAAAACTTGTTACTATCAAACCATCATTATGTTCTATCAAGTGCCCAGAAATGCCGTAGGAAAGGATTGGTTTGGACATTTTAGGTCCTGAACAAGATGGTTGTGAGTCTAAGTATGTCATTGTTATATTTGATAATTTTTCAAAGTTGTCTTACAGTAAGGTGATTTATAAGGCGGGTGTGCAATCTGTAGAGTGTTTTCTGGACAAGGTATTTCTGAGAGAGGGATTGCCCAAGGTGGTTTTGACAGATAATGGAGCTCAATTTTGTTCTGAGGTATTCAAAGCATTGCTGAAAAAGAATAGTATTGTACACAAGACCACTTCTATTTACCACCTTGCTGGCAATGGAGCCGTTTAGCACTTCAACAGGGTGCTCATAAATACTATTAAGTTGGCCATGGAAAGTAAATTTTTCATGGTTTAAGGAAGTGTGCTGCACTGTGTGGGCGTATAGAGTTACACAGTGTAGTTCCACAGGGTTTAGTCCTTTTGAGACTATGAAAGGCAGGTGTCCGTGTATGAAAGACAATGTTGGATGTATTCTCAGCGTCAAGAGAAGTGAATGGACCCCCGTTGTGTCCAAGGCACAGGATAAGTGTAAAACATTTCACGACAAGTGAAATGATTGCAAACGTGTGGAGGTCCGGGTCAGAGATTGGGTGAGGGTTAAAATTCTTGGTGGTCATAAAGAAAGCGAGGAGAGATTTTTCTAACCTTTGCTAGTGGTAAAGGTTTTGTGCAACTCTGTCAAGTTGAGCAACGGTAAGGTGGGGTATTTGAGTCGCATTTCTTTTTACAAAGGTGAGAAAAAGATTCTAGCAGTTGTTTCTGAAGTAAATGTCAGTAATTCTGATTGGTTATTGGGTGAGTGTGGATCTGGGATAATCCGGAATGGAATGGTTGAAAACAGCAGTGGAATGGGGGAGAACAGCAAAGGTAGGATAGAAAGGGAACATTCCATAGAATTGCAATAGTAACCAACAGGAGATGGCGCAACTTCCCTCTACCTCTTCTGAGTGTAGTGATGTTTGGTGGGGGATGTTGAGGCGCAGAATCACGAAACCCATGAATTTTCATGACTAGGGGGCCGATTCACGGAACTAATCTGAGATAAAAACCTAAACTTACTACTTTTGGTATGCACAGAAGGCATTTAGTAGTAGTAAAGTTAGGACTCCTAACCTTACTACTACTAAACTGATACAAAATCCTAACTTTACGACTTTCGGTATTCACAAAAGGCATTTAGTAGTAGTAAAGTTGGGAGTCCTAACTTTACTACCACTAAATGCCTTCTGTGAATACCAAAAGTAGTAAGTTTAGGATTTTATCTCAGATTAGTTCTGTGAATCGGCCCCTATGTATGCAATTGAATCTTTATTTTTTTATAATATATTAACGTAATATTTTGTATGCTATTGAATCTTTATTCTCATAATATGTTAAAGTAATACTATGTGAATTTGGAGGAAAGATGTGTTGTGTTGTATAGTAGTGCCATTACCTATTGTCATATCTTTGTGCCCTTAGTTTGATCTGTCAGGGCTTCCTTGCTTTACTATTGTAGTAATGGAATGGGTTGATGTAATGTGGAATGCAGGTGACAGTCGAGATGTAACCAGCTGGTGACTTTACTAGCGGACGGATTCTGTTGCTGGGGTTTTTATTCTACAATAAATCCTATTTATATCCTTCGTGGTGTTTGGATGCACTACAGTTTAGTTGGCTGCCTGTGGGGGGGGTTGTCTGCCCAGCATCTAACCCGCTGCTGTGCACCGTGGTAGAGGGAAATTGTAGAGGAGAATTCTGCACTGCTCCCTTCTCCCTTGGGTCTGCCATATGATGGAAACACGTTTGGCAGGGACCAAGGAGAAACTGGCTGACTGGGGCCTAGTTTCAGAACTCTTGCTGTATGTGCGCATGTTAGTAACAGCCAGCATACACAGCAAAAGCTATGAAAGGCACTCAAGCCTCAGAATCGTGCTTTTTTTCAAATACAAGATCCCATCCTCATGGGGCAGAATGTTCTAATGCCTATATAGTGTGCTGTGGTGCGCTGCACTGCCCATTAAAGTCCCATTCCCTTGTTATAGACCTCTGCCTTTAGCTTGGGTCTTTAACCCTAGAGTGAATTATTAATGGTGAGTATAGGCTGCTACAGCAGCATGACTCAGAAATTCTACCCGCTCGCTCATTATTAGGGGTGGGCGGAATTTGCGAAATTCACTTTCGCAAATTATCGCGAAAATGTTAAAAATCTCCGCAAACACGCGGAAATATCACGAAGATGCAGAAGTTTTTTTCCCGCCCGTTCGCGGTATTTTCTGCGTGGTCGCGGCTCGCCAACTTACCCATGCGGATGCTCGCGGGCGCAGCCATCTTGTTTTCACTTGTCTCGCGGTGCATGATCGCGAGAAGAAAGACGTGATCGCGCGACGCATGACGTTACTGCGGGCGCGAACTGTTGCGAGGCACCGCGAATGGCTACCAACAATCCAACATCTCGTGGAGAACGCGAGCGGATCGGGAAAACTTGTTGGCGAACGCGGGGATTCAGGTAAGGCGATCGCCGCACGCGAGAATGTATTATTTTACATCGCGAGCAAGCAAAAAATTTCCTGTAAAATGCGGATTGCGGACATTTTTACATTTTCGCACTCTCCGCGGAACGCGAAAATGTCAATTATCGCAATTTCCGCGAGCGGAACGGAATTTTAGCCCAGGCCTACTCATTATGGCGAGTCGATTTTTATCAAGGCCAGCCAGTTTTCAAACCTACTGGTTCATCCTGGCGAAAGAGCTCAGGCTGGCTAAGAACAGGTGTAGTGATTGGTTGATTGTAGTGCAGGCTCAACTGCATTGCAATTAACCAATCAGATGGCAGTTCATACTTGTGTTTTATTGGTCAGTTATATAGTGAGGTTCTCATTGGCTAGATCTACAACCATAGACACCTGCACACTGGTTTTTGCAAGCCTCTGCTTGCGGTACCTCATTACTCTTTCCAGGATTGAGTTAGACTGCACTTGGAATGTGGTCTGTGTTGGGAAGTGTTTCTCCTGTGCGTTTAAAGCTGTGGCAAAGAATTACAACACTTCAGCTGCCTGGGAAGTTTGCGGAGTAATGACTCTACTACTCCAAAGTCTCGGACTGGCAGGACATGCCACTCCTGCAGGCCCTTTATGTGATGCTCTTTACTGAATCTAGGTACAAAGGTGTATTTGTGTAACGTGTGGAAGAATTCTACCTACATCATATTATATTACTTCATGGAGAGGCATTTATTAAAAGTGAGTTTTAAATCTATCTACTCAACCTTGCGTGTTTATGATGTATATCTACTTATTCTGTACTTGTATGATTTTCTCTGAAAATCGAAAAAAAATGTTTAAAGTGCACTTACTGACTCAAGAAGGCATCAAGGGGCCGGCTATAGCCAGGGTCTACGGGACCAGTCTTAAAAGACCGCTGTTCTACCAGACCACAGGAGCATAGAGTTCAAAGCACCTTTCAAACGTTAGGCCTTCACCTCATTTAAGATCGTGTTTAGGTTTTGCCCATGAGCCCTTAATTGTAATAAAAGCCGAGTTGTAGCTTGCTTCCAATATCCGTATGCTCTTGTTTTAATAGCTCTGGTTCCTACTTCCTATCCTTGTCCGGGAACTCAGCTTTAATGATAGAGGGAACCTGAGGTTTGATCAGTGTGTTGCCCTCCGGAGGGACACAGGTAAGAGACCACCTTCTGCTCTGCAGAGGCGGGAGAGAAATAACTTATCAGGGAGAGCAAAGTGTCGGCTCTAAGGGCCCGTGCAAGAGGCGAGCCTCAAAAATATTTGTCATCGAACTCACACGACAAATGTCGTGTTAGAATATAAATTGTCTTCAAAATTCCAAAAAGTGTATTTCTTTAACCAATGGAAGCGTTTCATTTTAGTACATCAGATTATATATCTACACTGAGAAGTATTTATTAATAAGTGAGAGTTTTCAAACATGAACTGAGAAACATTGATGACACTGCTATTAGTTAACTAAGAGTCACATGTACCCTATATGTAGGCGAGATTTGTACTATATCAAACAGGAGATTTTTTTGGTATGGCACACATCCTGAACTCTCATAATTGAAGCTTTATCTCTTCTGCGATAATGAGCAAAAAGGAACCTCAGTAAAATAAAAGTGTTTACCTAAGATCACACAGTGTTCTCAAGCAGGAAAGCTGGGATTGAGCCACAGTGTTGGGCTCATCCTGACAACCAGGTGGCAGCTTGATATCCTCCGTTCTGTCCCAGAGCTCATTTTTTGTGTGAAAAATGGAAATGTTTAGCTGTTCAAGGCGAGGCCGTCTTTCTTGTCCTGAGAATTTCTGGCCCAAGTCACACATATGTGGACATGGCAATTACTTATGGAGCTCTTCTTCCATTTGTTTTCCATATAGCTGTGTGTTCAAAGAGGAGGGGCAAATGGATGTACAGTGGAGTAAGAGGTGCAACACCGTATTTTTTATTTCACAACTGAACCTATTGTAAGAAAAAAAGCAAGAGGCCGGGATTTCTATAATCGCGTAACACGTTTTTTTCAGTGCCGAGGATCACACAATTTGGTCAAGCTGGACATGATCCAGGTTTTCTGGTTTCACACTTTGCATTTCAGCACTAGATGGGTATCGCTTTCTCTCTCCTGCTTCAGATCTTCAAAGTAGCTCATGCATGACACTTCCAGTGTATTTCGTTGTCTGCTGCAGCACCCAGTGAAAGAAGCAGCCGCCTTGCTCTGTGCCCTGCTGCAGCCACCAAAATAAGCTGAAAGTGTCCTTCATGCCTCAGCTGCTTTAAATATCGTTAACAAGCGGGTTGAAGCTTTTGGATCGAGTACTATTTTGTCGAGGGCTACACGGCTAATATAAATATGTTATCAGGTTGTAATCATGCCTTACTTAAGAGCGCCCATTCAGATGGTGGAATTGGGTAGGCCTGGGGCTATTTTTGGTTCATGAATTGTAGCTTCCTCGCAGAGATGAGAAACTGGGCACAGGTTTGTGTAACTTAACCCATGCCTGAGCTGCTGCCCCGAAGATAAGAAACAGAGAGCCTCCATATCAAGAGGTCTGACAGCATGAGAGTACACAGGCAGCAATAATGCTCGCAGCAGAAACATGGGTGGTGACTGGACAGTGGGAGGGTGGGGGGTAGAATGGTAGAAATGGAGCAAGGGGTTAGTTAATCAGCAAGACAGGGCCGCTGGTGAACTAAGAGGCAAGCTAATTGACATGTGTAACATGTGGCATACATTTTCATATGTAAAGCAACATTATAGCTTAGGTCATCCACAAGAGGGGTTTGTACAGCGCACATCCTGAGCTCGCATATTTGAAGGTGTTCTACTATGTGATAATTAATTGTGGCCAGCTCATGGGCCGTGTGCTTTACAGTAAGTATGAGTAGCTAAGTGAATAGACACTGGATCCGGAGGTCTAGTCAGCGTCGCCCTACTGGCTCAAAGCCAGCGGCTGAAAAATAAAATGATGGTTTATTATCGTTTTTTTTTTTTAGTTGCTGGCCGAGCCAGCGTGTGTAAGCAGGGAGGCGCTGGGGTCACAGGGAGGAGTGGTTGTGCACTTCTATGTGCGCCTGTCTGTTTGGCTGGCCGTCTCAGACAGACATGCGCAGTTAGGAATCTGTAACCCAGTTGTATTCTACAGCTGCGTAGAGAAATGTGCCAAACTCCCTGTGCCTGAGCGGTGCGTCTAAGCAGCCCGCTTAGGCCAACCCCGAGAGCAGCGTCTGGATTGGTTGGGGAGTCTGTCCCAGGGACTGTCAAGAGCAGCAGGCTAAAGGAGCACCGAAGCACGAGGCGGCCGCAAGATCAGTTTTTATTTTAATTTTAATTTTTATGCTGCTGCCCTGCCAACACCCCCTCGGGATATTGGCAGCAGCCGCGACTGGGTCTAGTAATATTTGTATGATTTTTCGAGGCATGAGAAGGCTGTACGATTAAATTAACATACATACAAGACAAATAACATAATTGTTCTTCTAACTTTTAACCAAGAAAGGTGGTTTTAAGAAGAAATACTGTCAGATGAATAAAGACAATGATAGCAACCAATCAGAAAAAGCTTTACTCTAAGTTGCAGGTACCGTTTGTAGGAAGCTGGCTCTGCATGTACAACATTGAACCTGACACTTGTATTCTCGAGGAAACACTGTTGAACTATAGCTGCACGCTAGAGAAGAGGAACATAAGATATTTATAAACAACTTCCAGAAACTAAACACGTGAGTTATCATCAAAAACGGAAATAAGACTCGTGAGGGGCGGAGCACCTTATGAAAAAAAAAAAGGACGTCGAACGCACGAACTGTTATAGAGATTTCTCTTTAAAGTATAAAATTAGAGCCACGAGCACGCATCGAATTCATCATAAATTGAGGAACGGTTGAACATAATAGGAGAAAAGCGAGTGAAAAACTTTTAAACGAACAAAGTCCCACGAATTAAGGAGAGAGGAAATAGGATTGACATAAGTGAGAGACAGAATCATTGTGTCTTGACAAAGATGGTACGATTAATTTGAAGCCATCGAAACGCGTCGACGCTGTTGAAGGCACAATCTAAGGACTAACATAGACTGGTTAAATTCTGATTGGATCAATGTATTACTAGCTGTGTTTTTGAGTCCAATATGATGTGCATCTGTAAATGACAAAAAGCTGTGTCTTACGTATGTGTTTGTCTCTATTATGCTGGTCATAATTGTGACTTGTTGTTAATCAATTCCCCCCTGATTGACATGTACTGTATGTTTTTTAATTTGTTTTAAAAAAAACCCAACTTTTTATTGTGTTATTATTGTGATGCTACATGCGGTTTTAATCTTTCTGGAATAATACAGGGAATTTTATTTTTTTTAAATAAAATGTTTTTGTAATATATGCATTGGATATAGTATTCAATATTTTATTGTATTGTTAACTACTGTATATGGACATTGGAATTGTTGGGTCAAGGGAATTTCTTTCATTTCTGTATGTACTATACCAAAGTATGGCTCAAGTAGATAATATTAAAAGCTCTATTTCTGGTAGTGTGGTTGAGCAGTTAGGCTTATCAGAAGGCTTGGTTAAGCATTTGTTGTACACACTCAGGCAAGAAATGAATACACACACTCACAGACGATCTTTACACTTCTGACCTGGGGGCCGCCCCGCAACAATCTTTACGCACCTCGGCCGCCCTGCAAGGAGCCAGCTTAACCGCCACTAGGCTGGGCAAGGTGAGGTTTCCCAGCTTACAATATGCAGCTGACACAGCAATAATGGACCACACCAGGGTGGGCCTCCAGAGGCGCTCATTGCACTCTGCAGGTACAATCAGGAAAAGCGACCTGCAAGTTAACCAGAGCAAAACCAAGATAGTTGTATTTGGTAAATATCCACATAAAAGGCTGGCAACTCGGAGAACATCAAATAGGGACAACATCTTCCTACAACTACCTTGGGGTTTGGCTCTCGGAGAGGGCCAAACCGGATACTCACATAAAACACCTAAGCTTAAGGCAGTCCTTGTATTCCACACACTAAAGCAATTAAGCAAACGCCTGATGAGCCCAACTGTAGAGCCAATGTTGACAGTCCTGAAAGCAAAATTAATACCGGCTACCAATTACGGACATCTGTCCTTCCCGGGCACCCTGGATACATTTATATTAGCAGGACAGGCCAAAGCATACAAATCAGTGCTGCTAGCTCTGAGACAAGTTAGGAAAGCTAGACTAAGACTGGAGGTTGGTCTTGGCGGACCAGACCTGGCACTTACAGGGGGACCTAACTAAGTTCTACATCAGTGTCTGAAGAACCCCAGATAACACACTTAAACATCATTTGGGAACTGTCTTCAAGGAAGAGGATTCCCCCTGGCATTCCAAGCCAGGGCAAGCAATTGGCAATTTGAAGATTGAAGCAGAGAGCCTGCTCTCACCCGAGATCCCGATATCGACCCGGAAAAATGCAGCTAAGAGGCAGGTATTGGTCATCTTGTTTGAAAAGGACCTGGCAGCATTCCACCAAAACTCCATTACCATGGCACTGGATAAGTCATACAACTTGGAGAAGGCCAGCAATTCCTACGCAAACCATTGTCTGCTCAGACCCACAGGAAAATACTCTACATGAGGCTCATTGCATTAAGAATCACTGATTTCAATCCAGCTTGGGCATGCAAGGGGGAAGTAGCATCTTGGAGCTTGTGCTCATACCATAAGGAATCTTGGTTGCAATTGTTGGGTTGCTGTCCCAAATTGGCCTTAGATCGCCACAGTTTGCTTTGCCCCAACTTCAGGGCCAAGGGAGCAAGGACTTGTAAAGAGGCCTCAGACTTCTGCTTTACCAAAACAAAGGTCTGCAACCTCACAAGAGTGGTGAAGTTTGCACATTTAATCAGACTAGCATTCAAAGATTCTCCACAGATTTTATAGTCCCTCGACAGGCCAAAACATAAAACAGCAAAACCGGGATGGCAGAGCTTCTTTACCTGAACTTAACAGTGAGCTGCTGGACTCAGGCCATCGAGAGATTAAAGATACGCAAGTCCAATCAATACGAGGTACTTTTCATTATTCCTAGGCGGCGGTAGCATATCCTTCCATCATGCGCTGAAGAAGTGCACAGTAAGGGCCACCCACCAGTATCACAAGAACAGCAAATCGGACCTCGAATCAATAATCTTACTGGTTAGCTTTGGCCTGTTGCTAACGTATTACAACCGGCCCGAGGAGATAGCACATTGCACTTTAAAACTGCACCTTGCACTTTAGCATATTAAGCGGCTTAGAATCAGGCCCCTAACTCGGGCAGGGGGACAGTATTGCTAATTGAAACCATAATTTAATTTATTTTCAGTCTTTCATATTTTATCAAATTACGGTTAAAAAAAAAAAATAATAATAAATAAACAGGACTTTTAACCCCTTCCATGCTGCGCAGATTCCGCCGCTGTGCTGACGGAATCTTGCGCGGGCGTGGTCATGACGGAACGGTTCCGTCATGAGCACAGCTCAACCGTGGCTCATGACGGAACCGTTCCGTCATGAGCACCGAAGGGGTTAATGAAATGACACATAATATAAAACACCCACACGCTCTTTTTCCTGCCTGCGCAAATTAACAATGAATCAAAGATACATGAACGGTGACACCAGGTTGCCTTGGAACTTGGGGGGATTCTTATTTTACTGTAATGATTTTAATTAATCGAACAGTTCATAAAACTTTACTTACGTACGTACTCAAAGACTGAATCCAAGACCAAATGTTTTGTATAAAAAGTTATTACTTTATTATTTTATTTTAGAACCAAGCAGAACTCAGTTGCAGGTAAGTAACGTGATTACGAGTGGGCGTGCACTAGGTAAAAGAAGTCCAAGGCAATCTTGTATTATGTAAGGTCTTTATGTTAAATTCATATTTTCAGATAATAATGACAACTTCAGCTCAACCAACGCGTTTCGTTCTCCTCGGAGAACTTCATCAGGGCTGAAATTCATATGTATAAGGACAAAAAATCAAAATACAAAACCACTAAACAAAAAACAATTCAAAACAATAAGACAGAAAGCACAGGACTTCGACAGAAATCACTAATGAACATGTAAATATATGTGTTCTGTTGAGGACTCTTTTTCTTTACCCAAGGTAAGGCCATGGTCCTTGTGCACTTTTATTCAAGGATGGATTACTTTATGTCTAAGCACTTTTCCTATAATCTCTTGTTAACTGACTAGGACCCCTATTTTTATTTTTCAGACCCTTGGCTTTGGGCACTGCTTAGCCCATTTGTGTCCAGCACTACATACTGGAGCACTTACTTTGGAAACCTACCTACTTGCTGTCATCGGGGTTTTGCCAAGTCTTAATTTAAGGTGAAATCTCATTTCTGGAATACTTTGACTACCCATGGTTCGTTCTTGAGTGACTAACATGGAACATATACCTTTTCTTGCCTTGTTCTTGCATTCTGTTTTTATACTTTATCGTTCATATTGGAGCGTATATAAGTGAGAGGGGTCTTGTATCGCAACTACAATTACAACTTTTGTGTTAAAATTGCTCCAGGTTTTTAACTGACACTATGATTGTGTGTCCCTATACGTTTTGATGTCATTTTTAAGAGGTGTTTGTGTTTTTCTGGTCCCATCATTTTTCATAATTTTAGAGTTTCAAGCTTAGTGTGTATTTATGTATATTTACATGTTCATTAGTGATTTCTGTCAAAGTCCTGTGCTTTCTGTCTTATGGTGTTGAATCGTCTTTTGTTTTGTGTTTTATTTTTTATATTTCTTTTGGATTTTGATTTGTTGTCCTTTTACATATGAATTTCAGCCCTGATGAAGTTCTCCGAAAGGAACGAAACCCGTTGGTTGAGCTGAAGTTGTCATTATTATCTGAAAATATTAGTTCAAAATAAAGACCTTACATTCTACAAGATTGCCTTGGACTTCTTTTACCTGGTGCACGCCCACTCGTAATCACACTTTCAGAATCTGGGACACAGAGGTACCACGTAACGGTTGGTGCCGGGCTCCAGTTCACAGGACTCCTAATTTGATGAAACAGGCATGAGGTGCAAAACCAACAGTCTGGCGTTGAAGCTTTTGTTCCTTAGATTGCAGGTAAGTAACAGTTTCAACAGTAGTAATACTTTTCACAATGCAGTAGGAATTGTTTTGCAAGGCAGTAGAATGCTTTTCAGTGATAGAAATACCTTTGTGTTGCCAATCAGAAACAGTAGAAGTTAGTAGTTGTAAAAGATAAACAGTTTAAATGCAATAGGAGGAATACAATGCAATCCTATGGAAGGAAAACAAATATATGCATTAACAGGAAAGTACACGTCTTATTCTTTCAGTCTTGGAGGGTTTAGACCAACACTGGGCAAGGTTCAGTTTAAGGTAGGTACTGCACCACCAGCGGCACAGGGGCGGCTGGGTGCATAGGTCGCTGTGCCCAATGTTAACCAAAGGAAACTAGGGGCATCAAACAAGGTGCAGATTGCAGGTAGGTACACGTGGTTTCAGGGCACAGGGCCTGGGAGTTAAGGCAAGTGTTGGAAAACCACACTCCCACTCTGAAAGGGTGGTGGTGGTCTTCCGGACACACTGTGGTAGCTTGGCTCGAGTGGTCAGGAAACAGGCGCAGTGCTAAGCATACAATATACCCATACAATAACCATGCGTGCATCCGTTCCAAAAACGACTCTACACCGTAAAAATTATGAAAATATTCTTCTTTATCTTTTTCTCTTAGTTGCTGATTGGAAAAATAAATAAGACAATCACAATATACAAATTTTAAATAGTGCAGATCAAATAAATACTGTCTGGAGATTCAATAAATAGGGGTGATCATAAATATAAAGGACATAAATAACAGTGCAGGTAATACAGGCAATTAAATATTCTGAGGCAATAAATACTGTCACCAATACATATTGTACACCAACAAGTCCTGTGGACCAATAAATATAGTGAAGCAATAAATAGGTTAACCACAATAAATACAGGGCCCCCCAATAAATAATTAAGAGTATACAGCAACACTCATGTAATCAGATCACTTTTCAATTCCTAAGGGCTGATTTGGCCCAGGCACAGCTTGTAGGGTTGTGGAAGGCTTGAGGGGTTCTACTCCCTGGCTGGGACAAGGCTGAGGCCTAAACTGAGGTAGATCAAGGGGGGAATACCAGTGCCCTGGCTTTCTCTCTCCACACAACCTCTCTAGGTTAGTCCCAATTCACCCCTGGCACAGTCAGGTTGGTTCCAGCACCTCCCTAGCCCCTTAGAGCAGTCTCTCAGGTCTCCACAGGGCCTTAGGCGCCCTCTACTCCACTTACTGCCCTTTTTCTGATGCTCCGACGCCGCTGGAGTCGTGTCGATGCCGTGAGGCGGTTCCGGTTCGGTCTCGGCGGCCTCGGCACAATGTCAGTTCTAGACGACGCCGGTAGGCGGGTCCGGTCCGATGTCGGCGGCCTCGGTTCGATCTCGACCTCCGATTCGACGGCGTCGGGCAGTCTCTACTTCCGGCGACTCCGGGGTGCGATCCTCACCCCCGACCTCCGGTGCTCCTCCTCTCAGGTTCCGGGCGACTCCGGAGTGCGATCCTCACTCCCGACCTCCGGTACACTTCACCTCGGTCTCCGACGACTCCGGAGGGTGGACTTCACTCCTCCGATGACGCCGCTCACTCGACCTCGGTTAACTTCCTCCTCGACCTTTGGTATTCCTCACGACCTCCGTCTGCGCCCTCTCACGACCTCAGGCGGCTCCGGGTACGACGTCTGCTTCTTCAGTCAGCGCCGCTTCTCCACCTCGGGCTCCAGGTCTTAGGCTACTCGACGCCGGACTCCAGGGAAACCAGTTTCCAGGTCAGGATCTTGCTGCTTTCTGCTTCTAAGGCCTGTTCCTGCTGTCCAGGTCCTTAGGATGAGTTTTTCTGGCTTCTTCCCACACAGGGCTACAGGCTGGGATCCATCAGTAGGGACTAGTATCAAGGGTGGGTTTATGGACCCCACTCCAGGCACAAGTTTCCACCCCTGCTGCTTCACTCCTTCCTCCTTCACTGTTGTGCTGCTCACTCTTCACCAGTCAGGTGCCAACTGCCAGCTCCAACTGCCAACTCTCTGTCTTAGCTTCCCAACATTCTAAACCGCCTCCAACTGTCACAGGGTTCTGGAATGTTCTGGAAGGTGCTAGCAGGTTCCAGTGGATGCTGGTGATGTCACAGGTGGCCACCATCTTGTGCTTCAGGCCCTCAGATAGAAGTTTCAGGGGTAGCTAAAATGGCTCCCTGAATCTGCATCAACATGAAAAATGAAAACAACTGAGGGAAAAAGGGCCAAGTCCTACACAACCCCCTTCCAGCCAAAAGCCAGGGTAGACCGATCAATGCCTTGATGGTCTTCCCTGCTTGGGGCGAGAAAAGGTGGACGCAGGCCCGCAACGGCAGGAGCACCCGCAAGTTCTCCTCCGCTCTGGAACCCAATGGTTCCCTAACAAACCTCCCTGGACCAACAAAACCACCCCACGGGGGCTCCCTAGCTAGTTGGGGCCAGGACCGGCCCCTGGGCCATCCAGATGTCTCTGGCCCGGGTGATCTCGCGGAGTGGGGGGCAGTAGCCCCAGGCCTGTAGTGCCCGTTGACCACTCCGGTCCTCCTCCTTGCAGTCCTAAACTGCCTCTGGTCCTTCTTCCTGGGGTTCACACCCTTAGGCTGACCAGCCTTCCGGGGCGAGGCTCTCCTCCCCCTAACTCTCCTTCTGGGGTTCCTCATCCTACCCTGCGAGGCACCCTCAGACCAACACTTCCTCCTCAGTCTAGGGCCTTGACCCCTCAACTGATCCTTCAACCTAGGGTCTAAACCCTTAGGCTGAGTCGGTGCCCGAGGCGAGACCTTCCTCCCTCTGCACCCCCTTCCAGATTTCAGCACCCTCCTAACGGGAAAAGTACCCCTGGAAGTCAATTTCGGGGGGACCCGGTTAACCGAGGCCCCACCCGCCAGGTCAGGCAACCCCTGAGCCTGGCATCCCAGCCCAGGACCTAAACCCTGAAACTGAGCCAACCTCAGGCGCGCTGGTTACAGTCGCCCTGGGTCCTCCTGACACTAGGGGCTCCCCTGCACTGGATGGCACTTCGGGACAGCCTAGGCTCCCAACCTGGGGCTCCCTTGCGGAACTCTCCAGGCCCTGAGACTTCGGTTGGGGCACCTCGGGACACCTCCCCGTCTCACGCCTTCCTACAGATAGGTCGTGAGGCCCTACAACCCTCTCTCCCTGGGACCTAGCTGGGCTATCTGCCACTTCTCTCACCTCGCTGGGTTGGAAGATCCCTGCACTACCCCCTTCAGGTTCACACCCCAATGCCTCCTCAGACACCCTGGTGATGTCTTCCTGGGGTAAATATACTTCTAGCTCCTGTGAAGCTTCTGGTATGCTGCCACCAGTGTCCTCGCTGGACACACTCATCTGGAGGGCACGCAGCTTCATCTCCTTCATCCAAAGCTCGTGCGCCATCCTTTTCTCCTCCATCTCTTTCTCCAGCCTTGCTAAGTCCCATGTGAGCTGTCTTTCCTCCCTCCGGTCTGTTAACTTCCTGACTTGGGCCACAGTGTACGTTTCTAGATTCTCTAGTACAAACTCCATCTTGCCCACTCAGGTTAGAGGACAGGTTTTGTGCAGTAACAATGTAGGGTGGTACCTTTAGTAATACCTCCTCCCACCACCAGAGTAAATTTGGAAAAAACAAAAACCCACAATTAGGAAGGCCGCTTTTGAGAAAACTCCCGGTGTAGGCCTATGGACTACCCACAGTTATTGTTGAGTATATGTAGGCACAGCTCTATCCCACCACTGAACACCAATTTATGTTGGAAAACCACACTCCCACTCTGAAAGGGTGGTGGTGGTCTTCCGGACACACTGTGGTAGCTTGGCTCGAGTGGTCAGGAAACAGGCGCAGTGCTAAGCATACAATATACCCATACAATAACCATGCGTGCATCCGTTCCAAAAACGACTCTACACCGTAAAAATTATGAAAATATTCTTCTTTATCTTTTTCTCTTAGTTGCTGATTGGAAAAATAAATAAGACAATCACAATATACAAATTTTAAATAGTGCAGATCAAATAAATACTGTCTGGAGATTCAATAAATAGGGGTGATCATAAATATAAAGGACATAAATAACAGTGCAGGTAATACAGGCAATTAAATATTCTGAGGCAATAAATACTGTCACCAATAAATATTGTACACCAACAAGTCCTGTGGACCAATAAATATAGTGAAGCAATAAATAGGTTAACCACAATAAATACAGGGCCCCCCAATAAATAATTAAGAGTATACAGCAACACTCATGTAATCAGATCACTTTTCAATTCCTAAGGGCTGATTTGGCCCAGGCACAGCTTGTAGGGTTGTGGAAGGCTTGAGGGGTTCTACTCCCTGGCTGGGACAAGGCTGAGGCCTAAACTGAGGTAGATCAAGGGGGGAATACCAGTGCCCTGGCTTTCTCTCTCCACACAACCTCTCTAGGTTAGTCCCAATTCACCCCTGGCACAGTCAGGTTGGTTCCAGCACCTCCCTAGCCCCTTAGAGCAGTCTCTCAGGTCTCCACAGGGCCTTAGGCGCCCTCTACTCCACTTACTGCCCTTTTTCTGATGCTCCGACGCCGCTGGAGTCGTGTCGATGCCGTGAGGCGGTTCCGGTTCGGTCTCGGCGGCCTCGGCACAATGTCAGTTCTAGACGACGCCGGTAGGCGGGTCCGGTCCGATGTCGGCGGCCTCGGTTCGATCTCGACCTCCGATTCGACGGCGTCGGGCAGTCTCTACTCGACGTCGACTTCGGGCGGCTCCGGTCCGATGGCGCTCTCGGCTTCGATGACGTCGGCCGGCCTGGCCTCGATGTCGACTTCCGGCGACTCCGGGGTGCGATCCTCACCCCCGACCTCCGGTGCTCCTCCTCTCAGGTTCCGGGCGACTCCGGAGTGCGATCCTCACTCCCGACCTCCGGTACACTTCACCTCGGTCTCCGACGACTCCGGAGGGTGGACTTCACTCCTCCGATGACGCCGCTCACTCGACCTCGGTTAACTTCCTCCTCGACCTTTGGTATTCCTCACGACCTCCGTCGGCGCCCTCTCACGACCTCAGGCGGCTCCGGGTACGACGTCTGCTTCTTCAGTCAGCGCCGCTTCTCCACCTCGGG
Organism: Triturus cristatus; assembly: GCF_964204655.1. Lineage (NCBI taxonomy): Eukaryota > Metazoa > Chordata > Amphibia > Caudata > Salamandridae > Triturus > Triturus cristatus. The sequence goes on along the minus strand of NC_140591.1, from coordinate 167,535,538 downwards.
CTCCAGGTCTTAGGCTACTCGACGCCGGACTCCAGGGAAACCAGTTTCCAGGTCAGGATCTTGCTGCTTTCTGCTTCTAAGGCCTGTTCCTGCTGTCCAGGTCCTTAGGATGAGTTTTTCTGGCTTCTTCCCACACAGGGCTACAGGCTGGGATCCATCAGTAGGGACTAGTATCAAGGGTGGGTTTATGGACCCCACTCCAGGCACAAGTTTCCACCCCTGCTGCTTCACTCCTTCCTCCTTCACTGTTGTGCTGCTCACTCTTCACCAGTCAGGTGCCAACTGCCAGCTCCAACTGCCAACTCTCTGTCTTAGCTTCCCAACATTCTAAACCGCCTCCAACTGTCACAGGGTTCTGGAATGTTCTGGAAGGTGCTAGCAGGTTCCAGTGGATGCTGGTGATGTCACAGGTGGCCACCATCTTGTGCTTCAGGCCCTCAGATAGAAGTTTCAGGGGTAGCTAAAATGGCTCCCTGAATCTGCATCAACATGAAAAATGAAAACAACTGAGGGAAAAAGGGCCAAGTCCTACAGCAAGTATATGCAATATAATCTACAATGTGTTCTGTTGGGTAATACAATCACTTCGTATAAACAGGAATTGATCAAACGGAAATGCAGCTTAATCATTTCTTTAAAGCAATCAGTGTTTGGCAATTATATTGACATTAAATGTGAGTCAAACACACCACACAAAACGTATTATCAATATATATATTCCAATTTATATTTTAAAATAATCATGGAATGAATTAGTTTTGTGTGGTGTGTTTGACTCACATTTAATGTCAATATAAAAATATGCAGTGTCAATATAAGCTTAATTTCAATCTGTTCACCCAGGTCGGTCATAGTAAGTGCAGTTTTCTTTGAAAGGTTAATCCGCGTAGTCCCTTCATCCGAAAATAAATGGGTAAATTATCCAAAAACAATTAAAAAATGGGTCAGCCTTAGCTTTCTTGGTAGGTTTTTTTGTACTTAAATGTGTATGAAACAGGCTACTCTGGGAAAGATTTATAGGGGTAGCAAGCAAAGAATGGCATTTATTTTATTGCTGGATACATTCATTCAGGTAATATGGAGGCTATAAAGACAAATTGTAGTAGCAACGAGGTAGCTTTAAAGTTGTTATATTGGGTAATTGATAGGAAAAACTGCAATCAATGCATAGAGCATTGCATTAGATGGGGTCTAAAAGAATGAACTATTGGGCTAGTTAAAAAAAAAAAACATTCATTGAGAAGAGTATTGGTTGCCGAGGTCATTAAGAATGTAAGATTATTAGAGAGCGGTTCTGTTAGACCTGTCAGCCCTTTGGGTGGTCCCTCCTCATCATTATTTATTTTGTCCCACTTTTGCCTCAACCCCTGTTTGAATTTTTCCTTTTTGGGAACCACCAGACTTTTTAGTGTTGCTGCAGATTCAGGGAGCCATTTTAGCTACCCCTGAAACTTCTGTCTGAGGGCCTGGAGCACAAAATGGTGGCCACCTGTGACATCACCAGCATCCACTGGAACCTACCAGCACCTTCCAGAACATTCCAGGAGATTCCAGAACCCTGTGACAGTTGGAGGCGGTTTGGAATGTTGGGGAGTTAAGAGAGAGTGTTGGCAGTTGAAGCTGGCAGTTGGCACCTGACTGGTGAAGAGAGAGGAGCACAACAGTGAAGGAGGAAGGAGTGAAGCAGCAGGGGTGGAAACTTGTGCCTGGAGTGGGGTCCATAAACCCACCCTTGATACTTGTCCCTACTGATGGATCCCAGCCTATAGCCCTGTGTGGGAAGAAGACAGAAGAAACTTATCCTAAGGACCTGGACAGCAGGAACAGGCCTTAGAACCAAGAAAACAGCAAGATTCTGACCTGAGAACTGGTTTCCCTGGAGTCCGGCGTCGAGTAGCCTGAAGACCTGGAGCCCGAGGTGGAGAATCGGCGCTGACTGAAGTAGCAGACGTCGTACCCGGAGCCGCCTGAGGTCGTGAGAGGGCGCCGACGGAGGTCGTGAGGAATACCAGAGGTCGAGGAGGAAGTGAACCGAGGTCGAGCGAGCGGCGTCATCGGAGGAGTGAAGTCCGCCCTCCGGAGTCGTCGGAGACCGAGGTAGAGGAGCACCGGAGGTCGGGAGTGAGGATCGCACTCCGGAGTCGCCCGGAGCCTGTGAGGAGGAGCACCGGAGGTCGGGGGTGAGGATCGCACCCCGGAGTCGCCGGAAGTCGACATCGAGGCCAGGCCGGCCGACGTCATCGGAGCCGAGAGCGCCATCGGACCGGAGCCGCCCGAAGTCGACATCGTGAAGAGACTGCCCGACGCCGTCGAATCGGAGGTCGAGATCGAACCGAGGCCACCGACATCGGACCGGAACCGCCTGCCGGCGTCGTCAAAGAACTGACATTGTGCCGAGGCCACCGAGACCGAACCGGAACCGCCTCACGGCGTCGACACGACTCCAGCGGCGTCGGAACATCAGAAAAAGGGCAGTAAGTGGAGTAGAGGGCGCCTAAGGCCCTGTGGAGACCTGAGAGACTGCTCTAAGGGGCTAGGGAGGTGCTGAAACCCACCTGACTGTGCCTGGGGTGAACTGGGACTAACCTAGAGAGGTTGTGTGGAGAGAGAAAGCCAGGGCACTGGTATACCCCCCTTGGATCTACCTCAGATTAGGCCTCAGCCTTGTCCCAGCCAGGGAGTAGCCCCCCTCAAGCCTTCCACAACCCTACAAGCTGTGCCTGGGCCATATCAGCCCTTAAGAATTGAAGTGTCATCTGATTACATGAGTGTTGCTGTATACTTTTAATTATTTATTGGGGGTACTGTATTTATTGAATTTTTACCTATTTATTGCTGCACTATATTTATAGGTCCACAGGACTTGATGGTGTACAATATTGATTGGTACAGTATTTATTGCCTCAAAGTATTTAATTGTCTGTATATATTGCACTTGTATTTATGCCCTGTTATTTATGATCACCCCTATTTATTTCATCAAACAGCCAATATTTATTTGACCTGCACTAATTGAAACTTGTATATTGTGATTGACCTATTTATTTTTCCAATCAGCAACTAAGAGAAAAAGATAAAGAAAGAATATTTTCATAATTTTTACGGTGTAGAGTCGTTTTTGGAACGGATGCACGCATGGTTCTTGTATGGGTATATTGTATGCTTAGCACTGTGCCTGTTTCCTGACCACTCGAGCCAAGCTACCACAGTGTGTTCGGGGAGTCCACCACCACCCTGCGGAGTGGGAGTGGGCTGTTTCCAACATAAATTGGTGTTCAGTGGTGGGATAGAGCTGTGCCTACATATACTCAACAATAACTGTGGGTAGTCCATAGGCCTACACCGGGAGTTTTCTCACAGCGGCCTTCCTAATTGTGGGTTTTTGTTTTTTCCAAATTTACTCTGGTGGTGGGAGGAGGTATTACTAAAGGTACCCCCCTACATTGCTACTGCACAAAACCTGTCCTCTAACCTGAGTGGGCAAGATGGAGTTTGTACTAGAGAATCTAGAAACGTACACTGTGGCCCAACTCAGGGAGTTTTGCCAGCGGGAGGGGGTGTACTGTCCCCCAGGAGCAAAGAAGGGTGCACTCCAAACCAGCTTAAGGGCTTGGGGGGAGGCACGCCGAGAAAGCAAGGCTGAGGAGGAAGACAGGGATGGAGAGCCTGACCCCGAGGGGGCTGAGATGTACCAACCTGAGGTGGGGAACCTGTCAGCAGGGCCCAGGACACTTTCTAGGAAGGGCAGCACTGTCTCTAGCGGGGGCTTATCCAGCGTGGAGTTAGCAGATCGGAGAGAGAAAAGACAGCTCACATGGGATTTAGCAAAGCTGGAGAAGGAGAAGGAGGAACAGAGGTTGGCTCATGAGACGGAGAAAGAGAGGATGGCTCATGAGATAAGACTGAAAGAGATAGAGCTTCAGATCCTAAGAATTGGGGCACCAACTGTTCCTAATGGTGGCAGCCAAATCCAAGAGTCCACCAGGGAACCCAAACCTTACCTGCCAAAGGACATAGTAGCTAGCTATGGGGTGGGTGATGACATCGCCAAGTGGCTAGCAGCCTATGAGGTCTCGTTGAGGGCCCATGGGGTACCAGTGAAGTATTGGGGAGGAGGATTGTATAGGTACATGCCTCCAGCTGGTAGGGATGCTTTATTGGCCCTCGAAGAGGATGAGCAGACCCACTACCCCACCATGAAACTGGCGCTCATCAGAAAGTTTGGACTAACACCTGAAAAGTACAGACAGAAGTTCAGGGGTAGTCACAAGCTGGGCACACAGAATTGGGTGGACTTCCTGGACTATGCAAAGAAGGCACTGGAAGGTTGGATTCAGGGCAGTGAAGTAAGGAACTACGAGGAGCTGTTTGACCTAGTACTGAAGGAACACCTACTCGAGAAATGTTTCCCTGAACTGCGGCAACACCTGGTGGATAGCAAGCTGACCAGTCCCCGGAAGCTTGCTGAGGAGGCGGACATTTGGGCTAGTACCCGGGTGTCCACAAGGGGGACTGGAGGGGATACTCAAAAGGCCGGACAGGGCGCCCCCCAGAAGAAAGAGGGAGGGGAAAAGAAAAAGGAGTTCTCCAAAGGCCCCCAAAATAACTTCCAAGGGAAGGGAACAGGATTCACCTCTAAGGCTAACCCACCCAGAAACCCTAATCCTGGCCAGAGTCAGCAGCCAAGGGTTGTCCATTGCTACGAGTGCGGTGGCGTTGGACACTATAAAGGAGATCCGAAGTGTCAGAAACGATCACCCCCTCCCACTGGAGGAAAGCCCCCCGGAGTAGCTAGTGTAGTGCTCGGGGAGGAGATGCCCTTAACTAAGGGAAGGGAGTGGGCGGGTGTCACTCTAGTGTCCCTGGGAGAACGGGAGATGGTTCCTAAGATCCAGGTGCCCGCAAATACCGCAAAGTATGGGCAGTGGATCACCATCAACGGCCAAAGAGGGGAGGCTCTGAGAGACACAGGAGCCAGTATGACTATGGTGCGTAGCCAGCTGGTGTCTCCAGAGCAGGTAATTCCCGATGTACTCCACCCAGCCGCGATGGCTGACGGCAGAACAGGTCACTATCCAGTGGCCGAGGTTCCCTTTGAATGGGGGGGGGTTGCAGGTTCACTTCGAGTTGCCGTAAGCCCTGCCGTGCCAGTCGATTGTCTGCTGGGCAATGACATGGAGCACAACGCTTGGAAGGAGGTGGAATACCGGACTCACACCGAGATGCTGGGTACACCTGACTGGGCCTGTGTTAGCACAAGGTCCGAGACTACCCGAAGAGGGAGTTCATTCCGGCTGGAGCCTGGAACAAAGGCCCAGCCAGCTGCCAGTCAAGGGAAGAACCGAGGACAGGAGGAGCCTGCCTCGGCGTCTCCACCCCGTAGGACGGATAGGCCACCGGAGGTGGTGGACCAGGAGTCTGCGGAGGGGGACGTTACCAACCTGGAGGACCTACCCATCCCGGCCGAGTGGCACGTGGAGGGAGGCCCGTCCAGGGAGGAATTCTGCCAGGGCCAGAGGGAGTGCCCTACCCTTGAGGGGCTGAGGCGACAGGCCGAAGCCCAGGCAGCAGGGAACGTTGAAGGGAACTACAGTGTTTACTGGGAGGATGGCCTCCTCTACAGTGAACCCAAGGCACCCCTACATGGATCGTCACGAGCCTTGGTAGTTCCTCAACGTTATCGAGCCTTCCTTTTAGAGTTGGCTCACGAGATACCATTGGCAGGACACCTGGGGCAAGACAAGACCTTCGCCCGTCTTGTCCCACACTTTTATTGGCCTCAGATGAAAGTGTCGTCCGATACCTACTGCCGGACATGTGTGTCTTGCCAAGCCAGTGGGAAAACAGGGGTGAAGCTGAAAGCTCCCCTGGAACCACTCCCTGTCGTTAGCACCCCCTTTGAAAGGGTGGGCATCGACATTGTGGGTCCATTAGATCCACCAACTACAGCTGGTCACAGGTTTATCCTGGTTCTGGTGGATCATGCCACACGGTACCCAGAGGCAATACCTCTGAGGACCATAACAGCACCTGTTGTGGCTAGGGCCCTGATGGGAATCTTTACCCGAGTGGGTTTTCCCAAGGAAGTTGTGTCCGACAGGGGGACCAACTTCATGTCAGCATATATGCGGGCAATGTGGAAGGAGTGTGGAGTGACCTACCGGTTCACGACTCCTTACCACCCCCAGACCAATGGTCTAGTGGAAAGGTTTAACAAAACCTTAAAAGGCATGATCAGAAGTCTGCCTGAAAGCCTGCGGAGGAAATGGGACGTCCTCCTACCCTGTTTACTTTTTTCCTACAGGGAAGTGCCACAGAAGGGAGTGGGCTTCAGCCCCTTCGAGCTTCTATATGGGCACCCTGTACGTGGACCTCTTAACCTGGTGAGAGACGGATGGGAAAGAACTCCCAGAAAGCTCCCCCAGGATGTGGTGAGCTACATGCTGGCCTTCCGGAGCCAAATGGCTAAGTTGTGGAAGCAAGCTTCTGACAACTTGGAAGCCAGCCAAGCAGTAATGAAGGCGTGGTATGACCACAACGCTCACCCGGTGGAGTTGGAGCCTGGCCAGAAGGTGTGGGTGATCGAACCAGGAGAGCTTAGTGCCCTTCAGGATCGCTGGTCAGGACCCTTTGAGGTGTTGGAGAAGAAGGGTAAGGCTACCTACTTGGTGGACCTGAAGACCCCTCGTCAGCCCCTGCGGGTGCTGCATGCCAACCGCCTCAAACCCCACCACGAGAGGCCCGAAGTCATCTTGATGATGGTGACTGACGGAGGAGAGGACGTGGAAAGCGAGCCTCTCCCTGATCTGTTTGCGTCTCAAGAAAAGGATGGGTCGGTGGAGGGAGTGATTCTCTCCCCATCTCTAACTCCTGAACAGCAGGGGGACTGTCGCCAGGTCCTGGGGCAGTACTCTTCGTTGTTCTCCCTTGTCCCGGGTAGGACTCACCTGTGCGTCCATGACGTGGACACAGGAGACAGCCCACCTGTGAAGTCCAAGATCTACCGGATGTCAGACAAGGTGAAGGCCAGCATTCATAGTGAAGTCACTAAGATGCTAGAGCTAGGAGTGATCGAACCTTCTAGCAGCCCCTGGTCCAGTCCGGTGGTGTTAGTACCAAAAGCTGCACCACCGGGTGCCCAACCAGAACTGAGGTTCTGTGTGGACTATCGGGGACTGAATTCAGTGACCAAAACTGATGCTCATCCGATCCCTAGGGCGGATGAATTGATTGACCAGCTGGGAGCTGCCCAATATTTAAGTACCTTTGACCTTACTTCAGGGTACTGGCAGATCTCTTTGACTGATGGAGCAAGGGAAAGGTCAGCCTTCTCCACGCCCAATGGCCACTACCAGTTCTGTGTGATGCCCTTTGGGCTCAAGAACGCACCTGCCACGTTTCAGCGCCTGGTAAACCAGATCCTCACCGGAATGGAGAGTTTCTCTGCTGCTTATCTGGATGACATAGCCGTCTTCAGTAACAGCTGGGAGGATCACTTGCGTCACCTGCAAGCTGTTCTCCAGGCCCTGAGACAAGCTGGATTGACGATCAAGGCCAGCAAGTGCCAGATCGGGCAGGGGTCGGTAGTGTACCTTGGACACTTGGTGGGTAGGGGAGCGGTGCAACCCCTCCAGGCGAAGATCGAGGCCATCATGGCCTGGGAACCCCCCAAGACACAGACTGAGGTCCGAGCATTTTTGGGCCTCACGGGATACTACCGCCGCTTCGTGAAGGGGTACGGTACCATCGTAGCCCCCCTCACGGAGCTCACGTCCAAGAAACAACCTCGACGGGTAGTCTGGACGGAGGCTTGTCAGCAAGCCTTTGAGAAATTGAAGAAAGCCATGTGCGAGGCCCCGGTCTTACGGGCCCCAGACTTTTCCAAGGAGTTCATTGTCCAGACAGATGCATCAGAACATGGCATTGGGGCAGTGTTATCGCAGCTCAACGAAGAGGGTCTGGATCAACCCGTGGTCTTCCTATCCCGGAGACTACTTCCCAGGGAACAGAAGTGGAGTGCAATAGAGCGTGAAGCCTTTGCAGTGGTATGGGCTCTGAAGAAGTTGCGGCCATACCTGTTTGGCTCGCACTTCCTTGTTCAGACCGACCACAGACCCCTTCGTTGGCTGATGCAAATGAAGGGGGAGAATCCCAAGTTGTTGAGGTGGTCTATTTCCCTACAGGGGATGGACTTTCAGGTGGAACATCGGCCTGGAGTGGACCACGCCAACGCAGACGGTCTCTCAAGGTATTTCCGCCTTAGTGATGAGAACTCCCAAGGGGTTGGGTAGCTCTCCCCACTTTCAGCTGGGGGGGACGCGTGTTAGACCTGTCAGCCCTTTGGGTGGTCCCTCCTCATCATTATTTATTTTGTCCCACTTTTGCCTCAACCCCTGTTTGAATTTTTCCTTTTTGGGAACCACCAGACTTTTTAGTGTTGCTGCAGATTCAGGGAGCCATTTTTGCTACCCCTGAAACTTCTGTCTGAGGGCCTGGAGCACAAAATGGTGGCCACCTGTGACATCACCAGCATCCACTGGAACCTACCAGCACCTTCCAGAACATTCCAGGAGATTCCAGAACCCTGTGACAGTTGGAGGCGGTTTGGAATGTTGGGGAGTTAAGAGAGAGTGTTGGCAGTTGAAGCTGGCAGTTGGCACCTGACTGGTGAAGAGAGAGGAGCACAACAGTGAAGGAGGAAGGAGTGAAGCAGCAGGGGTGGAAACTTGTGCCTGGAGTGGGGTCCATAAACCCACCCTTGATACTTGTCCCTACTGATGGATCCCAGCCTATAGCCCTGTGTGGGAAGAAGACAGAAGAAACTTATCCTAAGGACCTGGACAGCAGGAACAGGCCTTAGAACCAAGAAAACAGCAAGATTCTGACCTGAGAACTGGTTTCCCTGGAGTCCGGCGTCGAGTAGCCTGAAGACCTGGAGCCCGAGGTGGAGAAGCGGCGCTGACTGAAGTAGCAGACGTCGTACCCGGAGCCGCCTGAGGTCGTGAGAGGGCGCCGACGGAGGTCGTGAGGAATACCAGAGGTCGAGGAGGAAGTGAACCGAGGTCGAGCGAGCGGCGTCATCGGAGGAGTGAAGTCCGCCCTCCGGAGTCGTCGGAGACCGAGGTAGAGGAGCACCGGAGGTCGGGAGTGAGGATCGCACTCCGGAGTCGCCCGGAGCCTGTGAGGAGGAGCACCGGAGGTCGGGGGTGAGGATCGCACCCCGGAGTCGCCGGAAGTCGACATCGAGGCCAGGCCGGCCGACGTCATCGGAGCCGAGAGCGCCATCGGACCGGAGCCGCCCGAAGTCGACATCGTGAAGAGACTGCCCGACGCCGTCGAATCGGAGGTCGAGATCGAACCGAGGCCACCGACATCGGACCGGAACCGCCTGCCGGCGTCGTCAAAGAACTGACATTGTGCCGAGGCCGCCGAGACCGAACCGGAACCGCCTCACGGCGTCGACACGACTCCAGCGGCGTCGGAACATCAGAAAAAGGGCAGTAAGTGGAGTAGAGGGCGCCTAAGGCCCTGTGGAGACCTGAGAGACTGCTCTAAGGGGCTAGGGAGGTGCTGAAACCCACCTGACTGTGCCTGGGGTGAACTGGGACTAACCTAGAGAGGTTGTGTGGAGAGAGAAAGCCAGGGCACTGGTATACCCCCCTTGGATCTACCTCAGATTAGGCCTCAGCCTTGTCCCAGCCAGGGAGTAGCCCCCCTCAAGCCTTCCACAACCCTACAAGCTGTGCCTGGGCCATATCAGCCCTTAAGAATTGAAGTGTCATCTGATTACATGAGTGTTGCTGTATACTTTTAATTATTTATTGGGGGTACTGTATTTATTGAATTTTTACCTATTTATTGCTGCACTATATTTATAGGTCCACAGGACTTGATGGTGTACAATATTGATTGGTACAGTATTTATTGCCTCAAAGTATTTAATTGTCTGTATATATTGCACTTGTATTTATGCCCTGTTATTTATGATCACCCCTATTTATTTCATCAAACAGCCAATATTTATTTGACCTGCACTAATTGAAACTTGTATATTGTGATTGACCTATTTATTTTTCCAATCAGCAACTAAGAGAAAAAGATAAAGAAAGAATATTTTCATAATTTTTACGGTGTAGAGTCGTTTTTGGAACGGATGCACGCATGGTTCTTGTATGGGTATATTGTATGCTTAGCACTGTGCCTGTTTCCTGACCACTCGAGCCAAGCTACCACAGTGTGTTCGGGGAGTCCACCACCACCCTGCGGAGTGGGAGTGGGCTGTTTCCAACAGGTTCAACATCCCATTCTCTGTGAATACTGGATTTAACTAGATTTCTACTTGACTCAGAGTAATCGTTGTCTATTTACCAGATTAAGAAGAAACAGCAAGAGGTGGTGGGCTTTTTGAAGGCCAACAGAATTGACTATGAAGAGAAAGATATAGCCTGCAATGAAGACAATCGGAAATGGATGCGAAATAATGTACCCGGAGAGAAGAAACCACAGAACGGGATCCCCCTCCCTCCTCAGATCTTCAATGAAGAACAGTATTGTGGGGTAAGAAACATGTTAAAGTCGATTATTGTTATGGCTCTGCTGTGTGATCAATAAGTGCTTCGCTCCAAACCAGTTTACCACTAATCCTTTTCACATTACTATCTGACACTTGTGCCAGCTGATGTAATCGTCTCTATTTCACAAATAAATCACTTTTGCACCCAATACAGAATAATTTGCTACCATGTGGATGAAGAGAGATTATATATCCACATAGTATACCCCAAGGATTTGAATGGAGAGAAAACTGTTTGTAGGCTTTCTTTGTTAGGCGGGAGAGTATGTTTATTTCTTCCTAAAATTTATCTCAATTTCCCATACTGGTAGACCGTCTCAGTCCCACTCGCTTCTGCTTCTGCTTCAGTTTTTACTATGAAAGTTTTCTGTCTTTCCCCATGGTCCTCTTTACTGAATGTGCAATACTGATCCACTGGTTATAAATTAAATTAATTTATATGTTGTTAAACAATACAGAAAATATACGTTTTGACTATGTTCCAGGTCCTAAGGGCCCTGCCCTGATTCAAATCAAACACTATGACATTGATCTAAAAAAAAGTTGCAAATGTGCAACTCTTGGTTTACTGTCTCGAATGGGGGCAGATTATGATTTATTGAAACTTACAAAACAAGTTTTCTAGGTGCCAGTCGCAGCTTTTTCAGGTATAAACCTCAAAGTTTATTGAATTCAATTTTTGCATTTGAAAATATTCATTTGTCTATTTTCGAATGCAAAAAAATCTTGAGCAAGTGCCAATGCACTGGTTAGTCTTTGTCTTTTCTTTCTTATGGGGACCAGTTGCAGCACTGACTTTGGGCAGCAGTTGGAGCTGTAACTGATATCCCTGTGTGTCCCGAGCCCTCTGTCCCCTAGTACTGGATCCTCGTTGGCAGCATTAACTGGTTTCTAACTTTGGTCAGTTTCTTTTGTCAATCAGAAATCTCTTAGTTTATTTTCTGAGTGTTCAAATTTATTTTTGGGTGTGGTTTTTTGTGCTTTTCAAGAATATGACATTCTACCAACAGCTTGAGTTCAAGTCCACAGAGCTACCTTTCCTTCCTTTCATTTTATTACCTTATAGAGCACAGGAAGTTAGAAAAAAGTGCAAGAACAGGGTAGCTTCAAGTGCATGGAAAGATACAGCAGCGTTTTCCAAACTGTGAGTCGCGATCCACTGGTGGAATCGTGAAAGTCCAAACAATACATAAACATGCCTTTACATTCCGTGTTTATCTTGTCACATTTGCTTCACTTCAAATACAGAGGTCATATATCAGGCTATGTCTTTTGACAAATTGCTGCTTATATTTTTAACATGCGGATTGGTGTTTACAAATATTTTTCCTCCACTCTGCAGTCAGGGAAAGAAAAGTAAAGTGAATATGTCATATTCTGGTTGGGATAGAGGGGGTGTGAAAGGTAAGGCTGTAGAATGTCATTATTTGTAACACACAGCAAAATGGAAGTACCTGTAAATGAACTGTACACATTTGACAGTTAGGAAAGCAAAAATGAAGTACATTTATTTTTAATTCTGACGTATGATGGTAACAAAGATTTTAATAGAATCAAAACAAATCAAGACACTTCACTTGATGATGCACAAATGTTAAATATTCTAAAACACTATTTCCACACATTATCAGTTGTGTGCAATATAAATATACTTTTATCAGTAAAAATGTGTGTCTGTGCAAATTTAGTGTCCATTTCAATGGCGAATGTGCTGTCTGTGAATGGCAGTTATATACACACAAGGACAACCCTTTATGCCCACGGGGACCAGGGCTGGTGTTAACTATGTAAATAGAGTCCACAGTGGGTCTCTTTTTCTCACGTAGGCCTCCCTCTTCCACTTGTATGGGGAGACCCCCACCCAATGTATTTGTTTGGATGCTCAGTGAATAATTCTCACATGTGAGGTATATACAACAAAGTAATGACACTAAGTGGGTTTCTGTTGTTGCTATTATATATATATATATTCACTGAAAAAACCATAGGTTTCACACATGTTATAGTTAGCGGAAATTTTACTGATAAAAAACCAGTGAAATTGCCCCGTTATAGTTAGTGCTGGCAACTATAACTCACGCGACCGCAATCCTCTGCTGATGCTAATACTGTATTTAGACACTTATTTGCCCATGTCTTCTTCCATACATTTTTAGCTATACATATATTACAAATATTTTTTTTTCATAAAGACACATATGTCATCAGCAGAAGATTGCGGTCGCGTGAGTTATAGTTGCCAGCACTAACTATAACGGGGCAATTTCACTGGTTTTTTATCAGTAAAATTTCCGCTAACTATAACATGTGTGAAACCTATGGTTTTTTCAGTGAATTTGCAAGGTTTTTTAAATGCTAATTCCTAACTATAACGTGTGTGAAACCTATGGTTTTTTCAGTGAATTTGTACGGTTTTTTAAATGCTAAGTTACTTTACGCCATTCGAGGCGTGCGCGCCCACTTAACGCAGTTCGTTCCGTGCACGGTTTTTATCAACTTTAATAAGCCCTGTACATTTGGTGGCCTTCGGCCACCAAAAGCACAGGGGGTGGGGTCAATGTGGATAGTGTTTTTTTTATTTCGATTTTATAATTTCATGTTGCCAAAATTTAGTTTTTTTTACCTATTAATAAGCCCTGTACATTTGGTGGCCTACGGCCACCAAAAGCACAGGGGGTGGGGTAAGTGTGGATAGTGTTTTTTTTATTTTATTTTTTTTACCGTACGCTTACGGTAAGCGTACGGTAAGCGTACTCGGCGAAATTACAGGAAAAAAAAATAAAACCGTTTTTGCTCTTGGGGGATGTTTGGGGACTCCCTCAACATGACTATGTGGGAGGGAGTTGTCAAAACAGCCCCGTAACATGTTTTTGGCCATCTTGTTTGATAAACAACACTCAGTGCGAGAGACAAAATGGCGGCCGCCGCTTCCTGGTTTCGGCCGATTCGAATGTTTACTAAGATCTAAGAGCCAATCAGAATCGCACTCGCGCACGCCACCGTACGCTTACGGTAAGCGTACGGTAAGCGTACCGTAAGCGGGCTCAGATATATATATTGATTTAAAGGCTATTTTCTCAGAATCTACTGAACAGATTTACACCAAACCTACAAAAGGCACTTCCTTGACCTAGGGACTACCTCTCTGCCAAATGTCTAGTAATTCTGTTCAGCCGTTCGGGCTGTAGCTCGTTCTAAAGGTCCTATGGAAAAATGCATGGGAAAAACGCGTTTTGGGACCCCCCTTTTATCTCAGCCCCCGCTTGACGAATCCCCCCGAGACTTTCAGGGTAGGAGCGGAGCGTAGCGCCCCACCTATTTTGAGAAATTCGCGAGGATTCATCGACCGGCGCCAAAGTTATTCAAAATAGAATGTTGAGGTTTTCCTATGGAAAAGGGGTCCTAACTATAACTACCTACTGGCGACCGCCAGTAGGTAATATATATATATATACATATATATATATATACATACATACAAATGATAGATCAAAATGCAGACGACGCAGTGCTCAAGTGAGCGCATAAATTGATAAAATATATACAAAGGACCCCATAGATACTCTCTGGGTCATTACATTGTTTTCTCAATGCACATGTATGTGCATACCGTATTACACAATGTGGATTACAAATGATCTGGGACCCAGAGTGGCGTAACACAGGCCCCCACAGCCCCCGCCGTGCAAGGGGGGCCCCAGGCTCTAGGGAGCCCCCCCCCGCACATTACTCTGGCCGGAGAGCTCATGATTGAGTCCGGAGGGGGCCCCTCCATGTGCCCTCCAGGGGAGCCCCATCATGTTTTGTTAGGCCAGTGGGGACCCAAGAGATATTTATGTAGACGTTTCAACCCCTTGTAAGTGATGGGGTCTCATCAGGACCAAGTCGTCTGGCTTTGTACCTGCTCTGTACCTGCATTTATCGAGAGACAGAAATCCAGGCCATATATCAGTCTTAGTCAACCACCCCTAAATGTAGCTGGCAGTTTGTAGTAATGGAACCGGACACGTTGAGGTATTTCAAGGTTGGTTTATTGAAGATTAGTAGTTGAGTCCAGAAGTAATAATGAATAGACCCCACCAGGAGCAGCCAGCAGGCAGCTCAGCCCAACTCAACTGTGCCTTTCTTGAGAGACACCCAACATTCCACAGAGCATCATCACACTGTAACATTCTAGAGGCATTGCATGTGATGAATGAGGAGGAGGACAAGTATGGACTGAGGTGTAAGATACTACATATCTCCCTTTCTTCCCCAACCCAACAACGGAAAGAACAGTAGAGAAGTAAAAACACTGGAACAACAGGAACTGGCAAAAAGAGAAAAACTGCAAGGAAGGAACAGAAAGGTAGAAAGAGTGGGAGGAGAAACTGCGTGGAAGGAACAGAAAGGTAGAAAGAGTGGGAGGAAACACTGGTAGAAAGAGTGGGACGAGAAACTGCATGGAAGACACAGAAAAGTAGAAAGAGTGGGAGGAAACACCGAAGGGTACAAACACGTAAATAAGTACTCATCCTCCCTTCTCTATAAAACAACGAGAAAGAAGATGGAAAGAGAAACCCAAGAACTACCCCAGACACACCCACTGGCAGGAGAGGTATGAAAGTAGACAGGCATTGAGTAAATGGAAATAGCAAATAGAGAAGCAGAGGAAAGAACAACAAAAGATCCGTCATACTACCCCGTTAAAACAGCAATGAAACATAATGAATCGAGCAATAGAAAGGGAAAAACCCATATTGACAAAACCTCATAAAGGGTCACAAATTGAAGAATTGAGTGGGATAAACCCCCATATCGACAATCTCATAAAGGTCACACATTGAAAACACATTGAAAAATTGAGAGGGATGAAACTCCAAATTGAAAACTTGGTAAAGGTCACACATTGAGAAAAAACCCATTGAAAAACGAGTAATTGAACTGTTGAGGGTGACCATTTGAAATCGTGCGTACCGTGGTGAGTACAACACAATGTAATCCCAACTAGGGAATACTACTGGAGTATGCAAATTGAGAAGTGCAATCCCGAACAGGGAAAACTGCATGTGCAATCCCGAACAGGGAAAATTGCATTGAAAAATAGAGTAACCAAACACATGCATGTACATTGATATAAGAGGGTAATCGAATAAGGGTGCAAAAATGTACCCCATTGAGCTAAATAGAATTGACTTGACCTATAATCGTGCACTTACATAAACAGTAACACTAGACCATTTGCAATAAAATTTGAAACCATGCAAAAACGATAAATATCATTTGAAATTGAACACATTGAGGGGAATAACCCCATAGCGACAACCTAGTAGAGGTCAAACATAGAAACTATTGAGCAGAATAGAAAAATAGAGAAACAACTTCTCTTTGAAGAACAATTGAAGATACTTGAGGGAGACCTGATTAACTCAAAAGGTGCATGGCTAGAAACAGTACCAATAGAGTGTTGAAGTAGTGCTTAAACGATCCGGCTCGAGAACAGTGTGAACAGTAGCACCATGCAGAAAGACAGGAAGGTTCCCTCACTTGTACTTGCAGTCAGCTGATGGTCCATAGGCGATCTAAAATGTACAACATCCTTCGACCCAGAAGATTTGAGCAACAAAAACTTTATAGAGACGCTACTAGAAGTGGTTTTAGATACGTAGCGCAAAAAAAAGTCATGAAGTGCCAACTATAAGATGACGCCACACTGCATCACGCCATGCCGAGTACTTCCCAGCACGCTCGTGCTCCAAGGCGTCCGCAAACAGCTTTGTAGGTTAAAGGTAGGCAAGAAAGA
This sequence comes from Triturus cristatus, assembly GCF_964204655.1. Taxonomy (NCBI): domain Eukaryota; kingdom Metazoa; phylum Chordata; class Amphibia; order Caudata; family Salamandridae; genus Triturus; species Triturus cristatus. The sequence goes on along the minus strand of NC_140591.1, from coordinate 167,519,183 downwards.
GGACATTGTCAGGGGTTCAGGTGAAGCTGCGTATGGCACCATGGAATGAAAGGTGTGTGAGCCGCGTTTGAATTTTTGAGCAACAGCGTGACAGGCGGTTGAACTGCCATAAATTCAGAGAAATATGAAGCCCAAAATGTAATTGAAATTGACTCACCCCCTTAAGCCAATGTGTGCACAACTCCCATTTGCACAGGAGAGGTACGGGGAAGGTTCGGGGCCCGTAACAATTTTTTTTTTTTATATTTCTGTTTATTGAAAAAACAACTTTGTCATGGTTACAGAATTTTGCTTCAGATGAGGTCGTTGTACACAGGGCTTTAGAGGTCAACACAACTTTCCCGGCTGTTCCCGGGTTCACCAACTTCCATGCAATGGTAATTACAACATACAGTGGTCTTCGGGTGTAGGGACATCCGGGGGCTCACACAGTCCTCCCCGGTATACATTCCATTTAGTCCATATTTCAATCCATTTTTTGGGGCACCCCCGCGCCACATAGACCGTTTTCTCTTTCAGCATGCACCAGTCCATGTCTTCCTTCCACTTCCTCAGTGTTGGCGGCGCGGCGGCCCCCCATGCCTGTGCTATGTTACGTTTTGCAATCATCTGCCCTAAAGTGACCCACAGCCTCCCCCGCACATCCAGATCTGTGGGCTCCCAAACGTTCAAAAGGCAGCGCCTGGCTTCGAGCCCCAGCGGGACCCCCCAGATCTCACTCATGCAGTTCAAGACTTTACCCCAGTAACATTGAATGAGCGGACATTCCCATAGTATATGCAGAAATCCGCCTTCCACCCCACACCGTCTCCTACAGTACCCATCAGCACTTCTGCCCATCGCGAGTAAGTGTGTCTCGGAAAGGTACGCCCTGTGTAGGATTTTCAGTTGGATTAGGCGGAGTTTGGCAGATATGGCCACCTCCTTCGGCGATGAGACTGCCACCTGCCAGTCCTCGTCGTCCATTTCGAGGCCGTCCCGCGTCCATTTCTCTCGCAACGCGGTGAGGGGGTCAGGGGTGTTGTTAATGAGCTTCTTGTATGTGAGCGAGATAGCCTTGTCAGGTAGGTGCCCATCAAGCAGCCGATCCTCGAGTGGGGAGGCTTCAGGCAATGCCGCACCAAGAGGGATATTGGCCTGTAGTGAGTGCTTAATTTGAGCATATCGGAATTGTTCCGAGTCAGCCACTTTGAAATTGAGGAAATTCAGTAAAAGAACTTTCCAACCCTTACTAAGGAATAGTGCACAAATTGAAATTGAGAAGATCGAGTAGTAAAAAAGCAATTTCTCCCGAAAAAACAAAAAATGCACAAATTGAAATCGAGTAATTGAAATAATGTTTTCAAATTGAAATAAGTTGATATGTGCAGTTCGAGCAGGGAGTACTGCACGCAAGCAAGTGTAATCAGGGCAAACTTAAACAGAGTATAATTAGGGTCCATGTGTGTACCCAGTTGAGCTGGATAGAAATTACACAGATTCTTGTGAAGGAGTAACTTTGTTAAACACAGGCACAAAAGTAAACAGACTTAAAAACCATTCGTAATACAAATCGACTAGAACAATTGAAATCAAGCGAAAACATGCATGTGAATAGAAATCTAGAGATTGAGGAGGAGTAAATGAGAGTGTGTAACTGAGGCCGATATATGCACACCATAGAGTACGATAGTATGATAGAAATAACACAGCTGCAATTGGGTGAATTATACATTTGAGGCAACAGTAACATTATGTAAAGCACAGCAGGCCCAAACATACATGCATATATGAAAAGCGGACTTAATAAGTTGAAAATTGATTTGAAGAGATGACCATGTGAAAGTCACAGTATAAATATGAGAAAGTACAAATCACAGGTGACTTAGACACACCTCACATGACATTGAGAACCTCTCAGGCGTGAAAAGCATGTGCTTGAATTAAGGCCTAGAACGTGAGAAACAGCATGGCTCGTAAGAAGGTCATTGACATAGCGCTAGAAACAGACTAAATTGAAAACACATGAGGAGACCTTGAAAAGTCACAAATGTAACATAGCGCGTGAAAATTGAAAAGTACCTTTGAAATATTGAAGTAACGCTCAAGTAGATACGTGCCTTTACTGGGGAGAATCCATACAGGGGAATGCCTCGCCGAAAACTCATCATGCACATGTATGCCTAATTCCATATCTCACCAATAAGAGGGTTCTCTACGTGAGAAAAATAGACCCACGGTGGACTCTGTGTACATAGTCTGTAAGTGACAGCGCGTGATGCAGCGCGGCTATTATAAAAACCTTTCCTTACGACACTAACCCAGAAAACTCTTACACCATTTGTTCGTCGGTGGGGCCCATGACACCGAAACACACATTCACTCAGTTTTCTGGATCAGTGATAAGTAGACGAGCTGCAAGACATACGGGGTACCTTGTTAATATTTTTACCTAAATAATAACTATATATATTATATACATTTGATTTTGGAATTGTCGGTTCTAAACATCAAGGTACTCCGCTATTTTGGTCAATGGACCAACTAGTAGGAATCAGTTGATGGCGATTAAGTCCAGCTCAATCACAATTTTAAAACCTTTTAACAATTATTGATCATAACTTTAATTCTAATAACCACAGACTCAGTTTGAGTTAGCATGAAATTTCAGCTAGATTCATTGGATAAATTGAATAAGTAAAGTTTTATTAGACAATTATTCTAGACATTATCACATAAGCATTTAAGTAAAGATTGAATAGAAAACGGAAAATACTCATTACCCTTGGCCTTAGGGCGATGACGAGAATGGTTCACCAGAACATGCACCGAAGATCACAGGATAGGTTCCCAATACTGACTGACTATCCCTCTAACCTCCTTGGACATAATTCCTTCCGAGATAGAATCCCGCTACGGTCTCGTTCCTTTTCCCCATCAACGTTCGAAGTCCAAAATTGACAGTCTTTTTCAGCATCAGAAGGCAAATCGTCTCAACAGACAGCGTGTCGTGTTGAATAGATCGATTTAGAATAAGCGCCACACCTCATTGTAAGCACAAGCTCTTTTATACCCTTTACACTAACTTGCTATACCCAAAATTGAAACCTTTTAGGGGCTACATTCATTCTGATTGGTCCATTGGAGGGGTGGTGATGGTCACCTCATCGTCCTCCTTGCTCGAACCGGTTCGCAAACAATCAATGCATACAATAGTTCTTGTGATTCATCAAGTCCAAATGAACTTTAACTTTGTTAATATATTTGCAACATTATTCGACAGTCATGAATTAGTTAATCTTCTGGAGTTCGATTCTCCCATCCATTCCCATGCATTCATGCTGAACTCTTGGCACAACTCATGTTTTAGGTCAGACTGGCCTTGACATCTCTCAGTCCGGGCATAGGCCACACTCTCGTGACTGGAACTTCCACTCTGGTCATGCGCGGGGGCCATCTTTATTCGGCGCACGCCACAATATAATTTTACTACAAACGAAATACATGAAATTTACTTATACTTTCTACACGAATCAAGAACCTATGTTAATTTAATTTCACATTTTGCCAGTTAGTTTGCCACGTGTAGTGTCTAATTAAAGGTGCATTTGTTGATTAATACATGCATTCAAACAGTTAGTATTTTAAAGTTATGAGGTCATTAATTTCGAAGGGGTACAAAGATTCTTGTCCTTTTTCATTTGTTATCACAAACAATTGTATTCTTCACATTCTGTCTCTTAGACTTGTTGTACATTTTCTCTTTAAATTCTTCTAATTCAATCTCTCCCATTTCTCGCTTTCTTTGTTTATTTTTCTCATTTAGTCTTTTTACGTTATTTTCTCCTTCTCTTTTCTAACACATGCACATGCTAATCTCAACATCAATGTCATTATTATTGCTATTGTCACTGGTATTAGTATTTTCCCAACTAATGAACTACCTATTTCTGCAAACCATTTCTTTACTGAGGAAAAACTCTTACCAAGTTTCTCCAAAGCACCATCAACCTCCAGTGGGGTAATTTCTTTATGCAATTTAGTAATATTCTTTATATACCTTTGTATATTCTGACTTTTACCAGGAATGTAAGTGCAACAATGTTGTACCTTCAGCATTCCACAGACTCCTACCTCTTTGCCAAAGAATATTAAGGGCAAGTCGATTTTGCATCACCATAGCTCGCATGGCAACGGCATTTACCATTAAGAACCCTCCAGCAGTATTCGTTGATAAATGATCTACTATTGTTGACAATTTCCGAATCTTATATGCATTAAAAGATATACCCACTGCTGGTATCAATCCTCCAAAAATATCACCTATTATCTCTGAGAAACTTTCCCTTCTTCTACGTGTTAGTGGTTTACCTATCTCGTGAGTTCCTTTAGTTCCCCTATCTACATGAAATATCTTTGGAAAGACCAGGCCTAGATAACCTGTTCTGTACCAATGGTCTGGCAACCTATAATAAGCTGTGTTCCCACAAATAAAATAGATCCCTGGGAATCCTGAATCTTTTCCTCCTTTGAATCCCCATCCCCCTATAATTCTGTATGTATCTCGGCATTCACTAGCACCCACAAAATAGTTGTCATACATCGTGTTCTCTACGAATGCACAATTTCCCTTGTTGTGGCAAATTTAACCCTATTGCTACATTAGTTTCACTCTTATCATAACTTCCTTCCTCAAAACCCCAAGGTGGTGTTTTCATCTTTTCTCCAGTTGCTTTTCTTTGAAACTTAACTCTTCTATCCTCTACCATGTCTAAAAATACTTTTTCTTCTTTCCTTCATCTACAAGTAAGATTGTGTCTAAATGCGTAATCTAATGTTAATTCTTTTGTTTCTAAGAAAAATTCTCCAAGAACTTTACCAGGCTTCACCTTGTTTAGTCCAGGAACTACAGAAACTTTAGCAAAAACAGCATCCATATCAGTATAATAATATTCTAATTTGCCTGTTTTATAAAATAAACTAGCCAACACACTGCAAGTTATTCCATACGTCAAAGGAAGGTGATGATATGTTACACCCTCTGTCACAGACGCAGGTAGCTGCATGCATACGTAACAATCCCTAACATCCATTGTCTCTACATATTCATGTAAAAGCTTTGTAAAAACATTCTTAGAGAAATCATTTATTGACCTGTCTCCATGAGACTCAGTATTATCTATCAGTGTTGCAGTATCCTTTGTGTTATGTGCTTTATCGCTATTTGTTTTATTGATCATCCCAGACGTATTTTCTGCAGTTAATCTAAGTGGAATAACTATTGCTAAAATGAACCAAATAAGCATCAGTAAACCAGTACAGTAAAAACACATTCTACACCGTCTGTGTAAAAACCTACACCTAGATCTTCTATTTTCATTTTCTGGTAAACTATAGTCTATGACATGGGTACTCACAAACTTTCTGTCGGGGGCCAAAATTACAGTGTGGTTTGTGGCCGAGGGCCGCACCAGTAGGGGCGGGGTCAGTGGGGGGCGGGGCTAGAGTAAAAAAAAAAATCAAACCTGTTTCAAAACATTAGACAATGCAACAATGCTATATTTCAGAAGCAGATGTAACTACAAAGAGCACATTTTGACAATATATTCTTATTAGCAGACAATAGCAATCTTAAGAGGCATTGCATAGCTCCATACACACTTTGACCCCAATTCCATCACTCTCTCTCTCTCAGCCAGTAAGTCTCTCCGTCAGTCAGTCTCTCTCTCTCTCTCTCTCTCTCTCTCTCTCTCTCTCTCTCTCTCTCTCTCTCTGTCTCTCTCTCTCTGTGTCTCTCTCTCTGTCTATCTCTATCTCTCTGTCAGTCTCTATCTCTCTGTCAGTCAGTCAGTCTCTCTCTCTCTGTCTCTCTCTCTCTGTCTGTCAGTCTCTCTCTGTCTCTCTCTCTCTGTCTGTCTCTCTCTCTGTCAGTCTCTCTCTCTGTCAGTCTCTCTCTCTCTGTCAGTCTCTCTCTCTCTGTCAGTCTCTCTCTCTGTCAGTCTCTCTCTCTCTGTCAGTTTCTCTCAGTAGTCTCTCTCAGTCAGTCTCTCTCTCTGTCAGTCTCTCTCTCTCTGTCAGTCGCTCTGTCAGTCGCTCTGTCAGTCTCTCTCAGTAGTCTCTCTCAGTCAGTCTCTCTCTCTGTCAGTCTCTCTCTCTCTCTGTCAGTCTCTCTCTCTCTCTCTGTCAGTCTCTCTCTCTGTCAGTCTCTCTCTCTCTGTCAGTTTCTCTCAGTAGTCTCTCTCAGTCAGTCGCTCTCTCTGTCAGTCTCTCTCTCTCTGTCAGTCGCTCTGTCAGTCTCTCTCAGTAGTCTCTCTCAGTCAGTCTCTCTCTCTGTCAGTCTCTCTCTCTCTCTGTCAGTCTCTCTCTGTCAGTTTCTCTCTCTCTGTCAGTTTCTCTCTCTCTCTGTCAGTCTCTCTCCATCTCTGTCAGTCTCTCTCTCTCTCTGTCAGTCTCTCTCTCTGTCAGTCTCTCTCTCTGTCAGTCTCTCTCTCTGTCAGTCTCTCTCTCTGTCAGTTGCTCTCTCTGTCAGTTGCTCTCTCTGTCAATTGCTCTCTCTGTCAGTCTCTCTCTCTCTGTCAGTCGCTCTGTCAGTCTCTCTCAGTAGTCTCTCTCAGTCAGTCTCTCTCTCTGTCAGTCTCTCTCTCTCTCTGTCAGTCTCTCTCTCTCTCTGTCAGTCTCTCTCTCTCTGTCATTCTCTCTCTCTCTCTGTCAGTCTCTCTCTCTCTGTCAGTCTCTCTCTCTGTCAGTCTCTCTCTCTGTCAGTTGCTCTGTCAGTCTCTCTCTCTGTCAGTCTCTCTCTCTGTCAGTTGCTCTCTCTCTGTCAGTTGCTCTCTCTGTCAGTTGCTCTCTCTGTCAGTCGCTCTCCCTGTCAGTCGCTCGCTCCCTGAGTCAGTCAGTCTCTCTCTCTCTGTCAGTCTCTCTCTCTCTGTCAGTCTCTCTCTCTCTGTCAGTCTCTCTCTCTCTGTCAGTCTCTCTCTCTCTGTCAGTCTCTCTCTCTCAGTCAGTCTCTCTCAGTCAGTCAGTCTCTCTCAGTCAGTCAGTCAGTCTCTCTCAGTCAGTCAGTCTCTCTCTCTCAGTCAGTCTCTCTCTCTCAGTCAGTCTCTCCCTCTAAGTCAGACTCTCCCTCAGTCATTCTCTCTCTCTCTCTTTAAATAGCAGTATTTCTCTACTATAAACAGACACGTAACAGAACCTAAAAATAGATTTTTAGATCGAACTACGGCGATATATACACATAACTGACATGGATCGCCTGGTTACAGGGCTTTTAGTGGGATGAAAAACCTGGGGGGTTCTCTCACAGGGCCATGACCGATAAAATTAAGGGTATGGCTCAAAAACATGTAAACAAAAATCTGTGCTTAGCATAGTGTGCCACCCTACTGGTATGTTGCTAATTGTCATTGGATCCAGATATATCAGATACAACCATTAACATTATACCTGCAACAAGTCAGGACTATTGGCATTGCCAATAGTTGTTAGTTGCATAGATAAATAAGCAACAACTATGGCTTTGTTGTATATAATATAAAACATTTAAATGCTTCAGTTCTGAAATGATGAAACTGTGAAAGAACTTAAACAAGCCTATTTGGAATTACATCAAAGGCTTTGTGCTGCTGTTGAGTTGAGCTAAGGGCGAAAATGGAGACCCAAGTGGTTGCGAGTTGCATAAGATAAATAAGCAAAAACTATGGGTTTGTTGTATATAATATTGAAAATGCTTCAGGTCTGAAATGATGAGACTGTAAGAATTTAAACATATGGATTTGAACTGACAAAGGCTTTCTGAGCAGTGGTGCTGCTACCGAGTTGATATATATTTTTTCCACCCTGAAGGCAAAAATGGAGCCCCCGATAGCTACCCGTCTCAGCACTTGGTTTGAAGCACCTGGCCCACTAAAAGCCCTGCCTGTTAACTCCGGGAGAACAAACTCACATAAAAAGTAAATTTAAGCTGATGATTAAATCACAAGTGGTCACAGAATGCGGCAACAGCGCCCACTAAAAGCCCTGCCTGTTAACTCCGGGAGAACAAACTCGCATAAAATGTAAATTTAAGCTGATGATTAAATCACAATTGGTCACAGAATGCGGCAACATCGCCATCTACTGTTGCATTCACTTAAATTAATATGCAAAAACACTCACAATAAATAAGGGCAGATAAAGAAAGGCAGCAACTTGAGTGCCTTCCTTTAAAAGCCTCACCTGCCCTGATGCAAGCCTATGACCTCACAGTGGCAGACGAGGGCGGGGGCCGCAGGTGAGCATGCAAGACACTACTTGTCTGCTCATGCCCCTTTGACCTTTTCTCGGCAAATGCTGCCCCCGAGGAATTACAACAGAAGTAATGGCGCCGAGTCCCTGACTGCTATTGTTTTCCATGGGGGCCGCAAGGGAAGGTCTGGCGGGCCTCAAGTGGCCCGCAGGCCGTACTATGAGTACCGCTGGTCTAAGATATGTACAGAAAAATGTATCTTTCCACACTCGAAAATATGGCATTCGAACCAACTGCCCTTAGCGTACTGTTTGGTCCTTCAAAATAATTTTTCTTTGAATTTGTCAGTTTGTCTTTATTCTGGTTTCTTCAGTTTCTTCAGGATGGGCACAGTTCACTTTCACCCTCCTGCTTACAATTTTCGTTTGGGTTCTCTTGACTGCTATCCATCTCTTCGATGTCAGGCAGTGCTATGTAAGTCCATTCAGGTGATTTGTATTTCAGATTAGGTCTTTTTACTCTTTTCAGTCTTTGCAAATGTCCTTTATTCAAATGTATTTGATTTCTTTGACTCGTTATTTCATTCACTTGTTCTTCCTTGTCTTTGTTTAAATTTATTATTTTATATCTCAGTCTTTTACTCTCGTAGGCCAATTGTCTCCTTTTCTTGGCCTTTTTAGTTCAGTCTCTGTTTCTTCTCGTTCCACTTTGTCTTATTTCTTCTTCACTTTCTTCCGATTCTGTTTCAGGTCTCACTTCACCTTCTTTAACTTTGAACTTTATGATCTCTGATTCTCCGTCTGATTTTAGATTTTCTTCTGTTTCAATTACTTCTGAAGGGATTTCCCCAAAACTTGTACTTGGTTGTTCAACATTACTGTGAATTATTTCTGTCTCTCCTGTTTCAGTATCAATTGTCTGTCTTTAAAAGTCTTCTGTTTGCTTTTCAATGTCCTCAGTTTGTCTTTCACCAGATTCAGATTGTTCTGCTTCAGATGCCAAACTGGTTTCTGATATTTCCAGATGTCGACTTACGGGTCGATCTTCAGGATCTGGAACTTTGATTGTATGGCTGGCATGAATCCAGTTTTTCACACCTGCACACTTTACTGCTGTGGTAGTCACCAAGATCACCTGACGTGGTGTATCCCAGCGAGGAACCAGGCAATTTCTTCTTCTGTGGACTTTTATGCAAACCCAGTCTCCCGGACTCAGATCATGAGCTGGGTTTCTCTCAAGAGTGATCGCATCCGGTCCAACCTGATGAAACACAGAATGCACCACATCAGCCAATCCTTTGCAATAGTCCAGAATAAGATCATCAGTTATAGTCAGCAGTTTGTTGACCGGTATGAATGCTTGTTTCATTACTCGTCCCATTATTATTTAATGAGGACTCAAACCTGTTTTTCTGTCTGGTACGCTCCTTATGCTCATGAGCACAAGTGGTAGGGCATCTGGCCATTTGAGTCCTGTAGCTAGGCACATTTTTCCTAGCTTATTCTTGATTGTGCCATTTACTTGCTCAACCACCCCAGAAGCCTCTGGTCTGTAGGCACAATGCAGCTTTTGTTGAATGTCTAATGTTTCACATATCAGCTGGATAACTTCATTTTGAAAATGACTTCCTCTATCTGTTTCTATCGTTACCGGAAAACCATATCTAGGAATGAATTCTCTCAGTAGGAGTTTTGCTACAGTAATTCCATCATTACTTCTTGTCGGATATGCTTCTAACCAACGAGAAAACAAACAGACAACCACCAGGACATACCTCAGTCTGTTACTTGGGGGCATTTCAATGAAATCTAGTTGCATTCTGGTAAAAGGACCTCCTTCACGTCCTATTGTTCCCAAACTCACTACTGTTTTCCTTCCAGGATTCAGCTGTTGACATATAAGACATCTTTGACAAAGGCTTTCAGCTATAGCCCTAAATTTTGGGTTGTAACAAGTCTGTTTAAAAAGTCTGATCATTGCATCCCAACCTATGTGTGCCTGTCCATGGTACACATGTGCCATGTTAGAGATCATGCTATCAGGCATAACTGGCCTTTTATCCCTGTAAACCAAAACTTCATCTTCCTCTCTTCGTCTACAGCCTGATTTTATCCATATATCTTTTTCCTCATCACTTGAAGCAAGTGCAATTGCCTCACCTCTTCCCACTTTTCAATTGTGTTAGTAAACATCAAAGGACATGAAACATGTTCTTTTTCCCTCCTCCGATTTATTGAGTTCATATTTCTGGCACAATATTGAGCTATCTCATCAGCAAATTTGTTGCCCTTTGTAATGTAGTCATCTCCATTCTTGTGTGCAGCACATTTCACTACCGCAATCTGTTTAGGCAGCTGAATTGCCTCAAGCAACATTTTCACTAACTCACCATTCCTAATTGGAGGTCCCGAAGAGTCATGAATCCCCTCTGGGACCAGATCTGTCCGAAATTATGTACCACTCCGAAGCCATACTGGCTATCCGTGATCACAGTGTTTAGGAAATTTCTTCCCAGTTTGCAAGCTCGAATCAGAGCAATCAGCTCAGCAACTTGGGCTGAACGTATTTCCCTCAAACAAGATGCTTCCATTATGGCTGCCACCGTACATACAGCAAACGCAGCACTTAAAATTTCTTCTTGCGTTCCCAAGCATGATCCATTCACATCACATAATCTGACTCTTCTAGGGGTTCATCTCTGATGTCAGGGCGGGGCTTTGTGCAGAATTCAAGTACATCCAAGCAATTGTGATCAACGTCATCTTTGACCTCTGCATTTACTGCATCAGGCAATAAAGTGGAAGGATTCACACTTATGCATCTCACAATCGTTACATTTTCTGTACCCAAAATCACCTTCTCATATCTGGTTAATCGGCTATGGGTCATGAATTGGGTCTTTGTTCTGATCAAAAGGATTTCAACTGAATGTAGGACATATACTTTTAACGGGTATCCCATCACAATGCCTTCACTCTGTTCCAGACTCACACAATTTGCAGCTACTGCTTTTAGACATCAAGGGTAGGCTTTTGCTACTGGGTCCAAAACAGCTGAAAAATATGCTATTGGCCGTCTCATTCTTCCATGCCTTTGTACTAGTACCGAAAGTGCACATCCGTCTCTTTCACTACAGTACAACGCAAATTCTTTCTCATAATCTGGCATTCCCAATGCTGGGGCTTCACACAACCTGTTCTCAGTTGCTTGAAAGCTTCCATCTCTTTCTCATTCAATGCAATTGGATCTTTTACATCACTTTTTGTTAACCGCTGTAAAGGTTTTGCAATCAATGAAAATTCATTTATCCACTATCGGCAATAACCAACCATTCCGAGAAACATTCTCACCTCTCTCTGTGTCATTGGGGCTCTCATTCCTTTAATAATCCTGATTCTTTCTGTTGTTACTTTTCTCATCCCTTTTTCAATCTTATGACCTAAATACTGTACTTCTTGTTGACAGAACTGCAGCTTTGATGGGGACACCTTATGTCCTCCTTCTGCCAAATGATTCAATTATGCGATTGTGTCAGTAATACATGCCTCTTTTGTCCTTGATGCCACCAATAGGTCAGCAATATTCTGGACCATAACAGATTTCTCAGCCATTTTCAAACTTTCTAGAGATTTCTTCAGAATCTGATTAAAAATGGAAGGACTTTGAGTATACCCTTGAGGAATTCGGCACCACGCTAAAATACGCTCGCCAAACCGGAAGCCAAAAAATGGTTGGCTGTCAGGGTGCAAGGGAATGGAAAAGAATGCATGGCACAAATCAATAACTGTGTACCATTCTGCATCATGAGGAATTTGATACAATATTACAGCAGGGTTTGGTACAATTGGACAACAGGGAACAACAATTTTATTGACTTGTCTCAAATTCTGTACTATCCTATCGGTGCCATTAGGCTTTTTCAATCCCATTATAGGTGAATTACATGGGCTACTCATTATTTTTCTCAGAATCCCTTGTTCAGTCATTTTATCAATCACTGGTGTTATTCCTTCAATAATTTCTGGCGTTAATTTGTACTGTGGGGTATTCGGGTAAATTGCTTCTTCTTTTACAGTAATTTTTACAGGATCAATTCCTTTCATTAGACCTATATCTTCACCTGTGAAATCCCATACATTAGTCTTCACTAATCTTTTCAATTCAGTAGGGATTTTCTCTGCATCAAATACAGGGAATGTATCACATTTTTCTGGTTCAAGTGCTGACATAGTCATTTTATACAGAACATCATCATCTGATGTCTGAAAAGCAATATCATCTGAGGTACAGTAGATGGCGCAGTTCAATTTACAAAGTATATCGCGTCCACGTAAATTTACGGGACTGCAATCGCTCACAACAAAACGGTGCATATCTTTAAAGGGACGAATTTCCACCTCTACTGGTTTTGTAAGAGGGGTTTTAATTTGACTGTTGGAGACACCTACGACTTGGATGAATTCTCCTGAGAGAGGAAGGTTTGAAATCTCAACTGATCTTACAGTAGAACGGGTAGCACCAGTGTCCACAAGGAAAGTAACATTTACACCATTCACCTTTCCATCCACAAATGGACCTGACTGATCTACCTCTAGAGTTGCGCCAAGCACGCACTTTTTCCTCTCCTAGGCACCGTCATAAGCTTTCATCCGATTCATTTCCATCCGGTCGTAGCCAATACTGTGAAACAGCAGCTGTGCGCGGCAATTTCGTTACCGTAGAATCCTGCCTCTGCACTGTATCTTTGAAGATTTACACTCTTTGGGAGAGGTGGCTGCGGCACCTGACTCTGTTGAGTAACTACCTGTTGCTGTGGCGGTTTTTGATAACCCACCTCATTCTGCAACTGTGGATTTAATTCTTTATTCTCGGTATTTAACTTTTGGAGGTAATTTACACTCGTTTTTCCAATACCCTAATTTTCCGCAATTATGACATGGCCATTTCTTTTTAGCTTCTTCTATGTTTATCTGACCTTTTCCTTTACCAATGTTTGATTTCATTTTGGTCTGCCCTGCTTCATTAATCTGGTTAATTATCTGAGCTTCTTGCAGTTCTGCAACCTTCACCTGTGCCCACATTGCCTTTTCTTTGAGCTTACGTTGTCTGGCCTCAATGTCATCACTACAATATTTTGCATACCTTAGTACCTCATCCACTGTACTAGACTGCCAACACTAAAGTTTGAAAAACAACGGGGCCCCTGGACACAGGATGAAACCTACCAAGGAAAAAACTGTTTTGGAAAAAGGGGGGGGGGGGGGGGGAAAGGGGGGGAGACAGGAGGGGAATGTATAAGCTGTATGGTTGTATCTGTTGCAGAAAGGAGCAAGGAGGGTTTTTTAATTACCCAAACTATAAGAACTAAATTGTTCCACAATGAAAAAGATAACAGAAATATGAATTTTTCAATTTTATTTCTTTTTGTTGGTTATTTTTGATTTCTAAATTGATTTCCGAATTTTTTTCTTATATCAAAAAGTATACAAAGACATATAATTGTGCCTATTTACAAAATTAGTGAGAAAAGAACAGACATTTTATACTTCTATCATTATTCTAAAAGACTCACATGTACACAATTTCTCAATATGACAAGAATACAAGATGAGAGAATACAGTATGCTCGATTCAGTTACCAGCGTGGTGATGCTGTGCTTGAATTATTCTCTTGTACTTTCAAAAGCAGACATGATATACACATGAGATTCACAGAGAAATAAACTATCAATGACGTGTGATGGGAAAACACATGGTGGAAAAACCAACGCGTTTCGGCAATGCCTTCATCAGGATTACATCACTGTGATTAATAAAAACAAAAAATTATAAATGGAAAAACTATGTGAATATGTACATGTGTGAACACACAAAAAAATACATTGGCTCCTTAATGCTGTGATACATTCATTAATTACAGCTTAACTTAATACTATAAATTACATAATTACAGGGTATGTGAATTCGAGAATGCATGCTCATGGGAACTATCAATGAGCCAATCCTACGATGGACAGGGTCAGTGTTGGGTGGTGCTGGGGTAACATACTAAGGAATGAAACAAGAAAAATTGAAAATGAAAAAGAAGAAAAGGAGAGAAAGGAAACAAAAATAAAAAGAAAGAAAAAAGAAGAAAAAGAAAAAGGAAAAAGAGATAAGAGCAGAAAAACTTTATATAGAAGCATAACAGAAACGAACTGAAAAGGAAGAAAAATAAAACGGAAAAATGAAGAAAGAAAAATAAATGAAACAGAGAAGAGAAGTAGAAAAAGAAGAAGAGAGAAGAGAGAGAAGGAAGAAAGGATATTTTTATGATGTAAGTTGCTAACATACAACTACGATACCTTTGAATGAAAGTCTATGTAATGAGTAGTCATTAGTAATTGACATAGAACGAATCTGCAGTAGTAAGAAGACCTATGAGAGGCCTCATATTTACCTCAATGTGAAAAATCAGTCTGGGAACTCTGCTGGGTCATTCTGGTTAGCGTATATTAGATAGGATTATGGCAGCTGACACAATCTAATAAATCATAAACATAGTGTTAATAGGTATAATATCCAGATGGGTCTAATGATAGTATGATTTTCAAGGAGTATCATCACTATGCTAATATAGGTCTTACCGGGGTGATTTAACTTTCCTTATCAGTGCGATTCGATATCTGTTATTTTTATTTTATATATATTTTCATGCCATCACGTTTTTATCCCCCTAGGGATAGAGGTATAAGTCAGAGCTTCTATCCTTTTGTTAAATTCTGTAAAGGGAGATGTAGAGACAAATTATTACTGGGCCATAAATGAATAGATACAGTCACCACAAGAAGGACCTAATCTATGACACGATTTATACTAACCTCTAACGTTCACCTATATATATTTTTCGCGGTGTTGGAGGAAAATATTTCTTTCACTCTTTCTTATTTCAGATGGCACTGGTTCGTGTAAACGGTATGTTACATCTCCCTATTTAACAGATAAAAAAGAGAAGGGGGGGGGGGTTATTAAATAAACATTGAAGTTTCTGGCTTCTTATTAACCAAGGGGGCATAACGATTCAAAAGAATTATATCCTGAATCTTTTTTAATATATATATTGCCACAATCTGGTCTTATTATTTTAAATAGAAGTTTGCTTTAAATAACAATAGAAAATCATAACTTACTAAACTCAGAAAAATCAAAACCTGGATTTAAAAAAATATAATTAATGCTATCCCGTCTGCAGCTCTGTGAAGTGAGCTGTCCTAACTTACAGCTGGCTGACTGTGTGGCTTACCGCTAGATGTCCGTGGATGACGTACGCTGGATGTGAGTATCAAGAAGTGAGAGTGGACCAATGTAGTTATATAATAGCCCCCGGAACTCATCTTCACCATTCGCGCCAAAAAAGGGGATGACCTACCTAATGGAAGTCGTGCAGTAATTCAAACACCATGTTTGAATAGGTTGTTGTTGCCAGGAGTCGGCTTGTTAGATGTCAGGTACGCTAAAGACGAGCGTCCGGTAAAAACGATAAACACATTGAGATATTTGTCCGGTAGTAACGATAAACACATTGACAAATTTGTGTCCCGCAGGACTTATTTACAGCAATGGTAAACAGAATCAAATCTGTAATTGTAATGCGGGTTGTGCAGTGCATCGGACGCCATGTTGGAATGGGTGACTAAGTAATGCATCGAGTGCCGTTTCGAAGTAAGCGATACATCAGACGCCATGTTTGAAGCGATAATTTATACTTGGCAGTATATGAGGTAAAATTATACTTGTCGACTATTTGACACTGAATAGGATGAGAAATGTAACAATTAAAAGGTACCATGGAAAATGATAGCAAGCAATTCGAGCTTTGTATGGACAGTGGAACTCGTGTATAGCGGTCAACCTGAGTTTACATCCCTAAAAGTAATACGGATCGTTAGATTTTTCCAGTGCCATGGTAAAAAAGGGATGGCATATGTTGATCTACTATTGACTAGTTAATAAAGGTGATATATATGTCAACTATGCATGTGCACTATAAGCGGTGAACGATATAAGATATGGTAAAAACCATAGGGGCAGACCCATGTGAGCACTGCATGAAAACCAAGTTATACAGAACGTGGGGAAAACTCTTAAAGATGGTTTCAGAATGTCATGCATTACAACCAATTATGGGTATACAGAAAAACTCCAAAGACTCCGGGCTATACCAATTGGCTGACATGAAAGTGATGATGTTTCCATGTATATAACAGGAAAAACACCTGTTCCGGCAAAGGGGATTACAGGTTTTTTAAGTTTTAAAGGAGATTTTATTGAAGTTCATTTACAACATACTATCAACAAAGCATAGTATTAAAACTCATCTCAAGTAGAAAAATAGAACATCATAATTAAGAGAGAGAACTAAAAGACAGGGGAAAGAGATAGAAAGGAGAAAGGTAGAAGGCATCATCAAATAGAGCAAAAACAACTGCAGTACAAATGTAATCATTGCCATACAAAATTGTACACAAGCCTAAAGAAGTGCATCAAACGTACAAAAACTCCTCCAATAAAGATATACACAATAGCTATAAGTTAAGCAATACAAATATGTACATGAAACCATCAGGAATGTTATCATGGAGGTTTGGGAACTTCTTCTGTACACGGGTTATGTAGGGGCAGGAGACGAGCAGACACATCTAAGAAATCTGTAATGGGGAGCCATAATAAATCACGTTTAATGGCAAGTGTAATGGGGTAAACATAGGCTCTATCAAGTCTGTGGTGATAACAAACTCCATACCACCAAGCCTGAAAGGAAACATTCAAGGTATCCTTCCAAGATTTAGTGATTTGCTGAAACGCTACAGCCAGAAGTAAATCAATAATGGATGTATTAGCGGTAGAAGAGGACCATATGTCTGAAAGACTACCTAAAAAGATATGTGAAAATGTAAGAGGGAAAGAGGTGGAAAAAATCCTATTGATCTGAACCCACACATCAGACCAAAATTTATGAATCTTCGGACAACTAAATAACATATGCTTAAGATCCGCCCCTGACGCTGAGCAAGACCAGCAAGAGGAGGAGATGGAAGGATCAATTGTATGCAATTTGACAGGAGTAACCAAAAGTCTGTTGTATATAAAAAATAACGTTTGAGTCGTATTCGCTGCTCTAGAGGATTTCCTTATCTTAGTCCAGACCCTTTGCCACAGTGAGACAGAAAAAGTGTCCTCTACATCAGACTCCCAATCTATTTCTGTTTTAGATTTATCGTGAGTGCTAGCAGTATCTCTTAATTTTGCATATATCTGGGAAGCAGAAGAAGAAGCCAGTAAACAAGGGAGAGAGAGAGGGGAAAAATTAGTGTGAGTGATGGAATCAGAAAGAACATCATAACTGTTTTGCAAAACCTCACGCAAAAGATCATACTTGGATGCATGTGATACATGCAAAGAAAAGCGAGATTGAAGGATAGAGAAGGGAATACAAGTGCCTTCATCAAACAATTGATGAGTCCAATGTATACCAAGGTTATACCAATCCTTCCAAAAAAGCATCCTATTTTGAAGTTTAATAAGAGGATTATACCACAAGGGAGAATGTAAAAAACGCGAACGGTCATCTAAACCACCCAGTAAGAGAGGAGAAAAAGTTTTCCGAGAATTTTTAAGAATAGGGAGAGAAAATTTATTGGGAATATGGGACAACGATACAAATTCTTCAAAGGTAAAAGGATGAAAAAAAGACGATTCAATCTCAACCCACAAAGGCTTTGAAAGGGCATCGGATACCTGCCCAGACAATAAGGGGATAGAATGTTTAAGGAAAAATGAGGAATGATAAGAGGCAAAATCCGGAAAATTAACTCCACCCAACTGCTTAGGGCATTTAAGTTTTGCAAAGGACATTCTAGCCTTTTTATGTTGCCATAGGAATTTAGACAGCGTAGAATAGATATTCTTATAACAAGACTTAGGGATATTAACTGGAAGGTTAGAAAGGTAAAACAAAATAATGGGAACTAACATCATTTTAATCGAGTCCAGTCTTCCCCACCAGGATAAAAACAAGGGATGCCAACGAGTCGTAGAGTCCTGTAACAATATTTGTAGGTTTTGGGATTACAGGTTTTAATTGTTGTATTTTATAGCCTGATCCCACGGAATCTCTTGATTGAGTCCCCTAATAGACGTGCCCAAAATGAAAATCCAGTAGACCTCTCTGACTTTTCTTGTTTTTTCTGTAGTGGTACCTATTTTAGGGAGAATTTTCTCCAAGATGTACCATTGCATATCTTCTGGTGAGTGGTTCGTGTCCAAGTAATGTTTGACCAGTGGAGCTGAGATTTTATGGGTTCTGATGGCAGACCTGTTTTCAGTTAGTCTTGTACTGATTTGTCTGCCGGTTTCCCCCACATAACCTAGTTTGCAAGGGCATATGATTAAGTAAATTACATCAGATGTCTTGCAATTGTTCAGTCTGGTTGAAGTGATGACTTGTCCATTGAAATGCAGCGTGGGAGCCTGTAAAGCTGAATCACAGGATTTACAGGTGGTACATTTGTATGTACCTACTATGGGTTTAGTGCCATCAATGCTTGTTTGTTGCTGGCAAACACGTTTGCCCATGCGTGAATGTACCACATGGTCTTTGAGGTTTCTATTACGCCTGTACGCAAATAGTGGTTTGGGGATCGATTTCGAATGATTAGGTCCCTCAATATTCAAAATTGGCCAACTGGAACAAACTGCTTGTCGAACACGTTCATTCAGCATAGAATGTCTGGTGACGAAGATCAACTGGGGATCTTTTTGTTTCGTAGTTTCAGTTAAATGCTGATGGTCATAGAAACGCGCTCTCTTGTATGCATCCCTCACTATTTTCCTTGGGTAGCCTCTTGCTAGAAATTTGTTCTTCATGTCTAGGGCTTTGCTGTCATAATCTTGAATATTTGTACAGTTGCGACTAACGCGCAGAAACTCACCAAACGGGATGCTTTTTTTCTGTATGGTAGGGTGATAGCTATCATAGTGAAGCAAGGTGTTTCTGGCTGTAGCTTTTACAAACAGGTTTACAATTAGGGCTCCTGCCTCATGTTGAATAAGCACATCTAGGTATTCAACTTTTTCAGTACTCACAGTATGAGTGAAACGGATATGTTGATCACATAAATTAATCCATTCCAAAAATTGAAGTAAATCTTCATGAGGGCCACCCCAGATAAAAAAACACATCATCTATGAACCTTGACCAATGGGTCACAGATTCATAAAAGGGTGCTACCTCATTAAAGATGATTTTTTTCTCAAACAGGGACATGTATATATTGGCCACCGTAGGTGCACACGAAGCCCCCATGCTCACGCCTTGTTTTTGTTTGTAGATGTTATTATTAAATTCAAAAATGTTATCTGTTAACACAACTTTTAGGCACTCCAAGATGAACACTGTGGGACATTTGATGTTAAAGGTGTGTATGAACCACTGAACAGCACATAAGGCCCCGTCAATGGGTATGTTGCTGTACAGCGCTTCGATGTCCATGGTTACCAAATATTGGGTATTTGGGTTGAAAGCCATATTTTCAACAAGATTAATGATATGACGTGAATCTTGGACGTATGCAGTAGTGCGTGATACATGGGGGCTGAGGATGGCATCAACGTATTTTGAAAGGGGTTCAGTTATGGATCCAATAGTGGTCACTATCGGTCTCAAAGGCGGGTCAGTTAGACTTTTGTGGATCTTGGGTATACCATAGATACTAGATAGTTTGGGATTTTCTGTATTAAGGAAATTTAATTCCTTCTCACAAATGTCTCCATTTTTGAGAGCCCGATTGGTCAATTTTCGTATGGTACCCGCTGTCTGGGCAGTAGAATCTTTTTTGACTCGTGAGTATAGATGAATGTCACTTAACATAGTTTCCATTTTTGACACATACGTAGAAGTGTCATAGACGACAATCCCGCCACCCTTGTCACATGCCTTAATGATGTTGTCTGGAGATCTTTTTAGTTGTAATAAGGCTTGATATTCTTCTTTGTTGAGGTTGTAGGGTGTTTTTTGTACATGTTTAGTTATATTTACAATCTTGTTATATACAACTTTCTCAAAAACGGCCACTTCTGGTGGCAATTGTTCAATCGTGGGAGTGAACGTGGATTTAGGTGCAAGACCGGATAGATTGTTATTCTCCTGCAAATAATCATTGTTGGCAAAAAACACCCTCAATCTTATTTTTCGGAAAAAGGCCATCAGATCTCTAAATAATTCAAATTTATTGAGTCCTGAATGTGGTACAAAAGTTAACCCTTTAGTGAGTATCGTGATGACTGAGGGTGAAATGGAAGAGCCACTCAAGTTGAAAATGAGTATGGTTTCTACTCCCTCCAGTACTGAGCGTTCCGGGTGACCAAATATTGGTTGAAATCCATCTGTGGACTGGCCTGGAACCTGGGTTGATATTGTGGTCTCCAATTGCCTCGTCTCGCAAAACGTCTCCCTAAAAAAGGAGTAGAATTGCGTTGTCTGTTGTTGTAGCTACCTCCGCGATATTCTCGGTTGGCCAATTGTCCCTCACCATCTGAGTCAGAGCTCTCCGAGAAGGTGGTTATTTTTCTGTTATATCTAAATTGTCTGTTGGTAAATTGATCGTGCTGGCCACCTCCCGGTGTGGTGTAATATTGGTCTGACAGATATGGATATGTGCTTTCCTTACTGAAAAATCTCACATCTTTTTTTAGCTTTTCAACCTTCTGTTTGGTAAGATATTCTGTATATGAATTGAGATCTTTTTCGATATCCTCTAATTTTTTCTTTGAGTCCTCCACTATGCCTGAAGTCTTAATTTTATTTTCCAGTTCTAGTATTTCAGATGCTAATTGTTGTAAAACTTCCTTGGATGTTTCCACAATAAGCATCATATAGTCACGTGAGCAACGGTTGGATATCATAGCCCACCGTTCTAGAAACTGCTTGATTTGGATGAAAAGCCCCGGTATATTTCTTACTCTGAGGCATTGAGGAATGACCCCAGCTTTGAGGTATTCCAACATGTATTGCCCGTGAAGCTCTATGCGCTTCATCTTTTTTTTGAGTGCTAATAGTGCTATAGCTTCATCGTTTTTATATGTGGAGCTCGTAGCTGGCTGACCAAAGCTTACAGAACTTCCTACCATATTGGCGAACTGTTCATCTGTGAAACCAAAAGTGGGTAAATTAGACATGATGAAACAGGGGAAGGAGAAAGGAAAGAAAAGAAGTAAAACAACAAAGAGAGAAAAAAAGAAAAGGAGAGAGAAAATTGAATGAAAACGTGCCCTTAAACTAGTGATGGCTCTTAATGAATTCCCATTAACAAGTTCGAGAAAACCCCACTTACAATAAAAATAGATACTTAGGGCCTCATGTAGGTAAATAAATTTTACCGGTTCTTAAATACCGAGCCGTACCGAATCGGTAAATTAGAATCGGTAAGTTATATGTAGGTAAAAATTCGGTAACAGTTACCGATTCGGTAACATTCGGTAAATACGAATCGGAATTCACCGATTCGGTAAATACCGAGGTGATAATTACCGAATCGGAAAATACCGAGGTGGTATCTACCGATTCGGAAAATACCGAGGTGGTATCTACCGAATCGGAAAATACCGAATCGGTATGTACGGATTCGGTAAATAACATCACATGACTTGACGAAACAGCTAATCCTGTGCAACGACAGCCCACCCAACCAGGAACTGCCCACACCCAGGCAGGTGTACACAATTAGCCGACGTGGCCACACCCAGGCAGGTGTACATAATTAGCCGACCCTGGAGAGGCTTGGAGTGCAGAGGAGAGGCAGGGAGCAGTTGCATGTGCGAGCGGGAAACGAACAGCATGTCCAGCCAGAGAACACAGAAAGACGGAGGGGAAAGGAGGAGGAAGCTCAAATTCAGCCCCAAGGAACTCCAGGTGCTGGTGGAGGAGGTGGTGAAGCAGCACCAGAAGCTGTTTGGGAGGCAATCCCTGCAAGTGCCTGAGGCCGAAAAGCGCAACATATGGCTGGCCATCCAGGCGCAGGTCAATGCTGTGGGAGTGACCCACAGGGACATTGAGGTCCTCAAAAAGCGCTGGTATGACCTGAGGATTGTGACCAAGAGGAAGATGGGCGACATCCAGAAGGAGGCCAGCCAGACCGGAGGTGGAACCAACAGGGCACCTGCCCTCACCGAACTGGAGGAGCTGGTGGCGGCCACAATCGAGCAAGAGAGCGTCGTGGGTCTTGGGGACGCCGACAGCTCTGCCAGAGCCGCAACACACCAAGGTAAGACGAAAGCACAGCAATGTAGCCTCCCCTACCCCTATCCCACATCCCCCATTGTGAAACGAGAATCACACTGCAGTCCACACGTGTCAGTGCAGACAGGCAATGCATTCCGGGAGATGTAGTCAGGGCAACACTAACCATGACGGAAATGTCACAGGGCAACAAGGCATGTCACGCACTCGAGGCACAAGGAGACAGAGGACAGATTGGAATGTGAAATGATTTATTGTGACGCTTGCAATGCAGCCCTTCGGGGACACTGAGCCAATGTTGTTTTTCTGTCCACAGATGTGACATCATGCAGTACAGGGCATGCTGCAGGGGAGACGGCACACCGGCCACAAAAATCACCTCTAGCCAGCACGAGTTCAGACCAGGGAGCAGGCCCACTGGCAGCCGAACCACCAACACAGCCAGCCTCGCCGCACACAGAGCCAGCATCACCTCACCGAGAGCCAGCATCACCACAACCACAGCCAGCATCGCCACTCATGTTCGAATCACCGGCCACATCTCCGCTTGCAGGTGTGAGAATGAGGAGGCGTCCAGCAGCCAGGCTACGAGCCTTCGACACCTCGTCAGACGACAGCATGGGCCCAGAAGACCGCACCGGGCACCAGGAAGGGAGCCATCCCACTGTGCCCCACACCTCACAGGCAGCACAGACGGGAGCAAGAGGGCGCCGCAGGTCGCGTGTCCAGAGTCCACCAGCACCCACTGACGGCCATGGTGTCTTCTTGGGGCTCGAGGGCCAAATGTTGAAGCAACAGCGCCTGCAATCAAAGGCAGTTATGTCAGTCCAGAGGCACATGCGGGTGATGAAGACAAGCTTAGTCAACATGGACACAAACATTGGCGGCATGGCTGCGGGCATTCGGGACATGTCCCAGTCAATCCAGCAGTTGTGCAGCAAATTAGATGCTGACATCGAAGCACGGCGCCGGGAACGCCAGAGAAGGGACACTACCAGCAGGGCACTCAACCGTCTGGCAACTGCGACTTCCCTACTTTGCCGGCGCTCTGTGACGATGCAGGAGGGCCTAACACAGTGCTGCAGCGACCTGTCTCGGGGGATGGTGCAGGTGACAAGTGCACTAGGGGTGCTATTGACTAGTCAGGCGTCGACAACTGCTGCAGGGGATGCTGCGGAGAGCATCGACACCAGCAGCAGCATCACACCCCCCGTCCCCGAAGCACGCAGGAGCAGCAGGCGGCTTGGGGTTGGCTCTAGTGAGGATGCACAGGCCGTGCAATCCACCACTGCAGCGCGTATGCGCAAACATTGATGTGGCCCTGCTTAGCCACTTCCCATTGGGTGACGTAACCCTGGACATACTCCTTGTATAGATGGTATATTGCCAGATTGGCCTGTTCATGTGTTCATGGCGTGGTGCCACATTAAACTACGTCATGACTTCTCACAACTCGCTGTGTCCCCTCACTTACTCAGAAATAGTTGCATGTGATCTCTGCCCGTCTCTCTCTCCCATCGATTGCAGTTGGCACTCTAGCTGCGCTGCCCTCTGGCTGGCCTGACTCATCCTCGTTGTCCTCAAAATATGTTAGTTCCACATCTGTACCTTTTTTCGTGGCAAGGTTGTGCAGCATTGCACAAGTGGCAATAATCTTGCAGCAGGTGATGGGTTTGTACTGGCGTGCGCCTCCGCTCTTGTGGAGGCAGCGGAACCTGCTCTTCAGTAGTCCAAACGTGCGCTCCACCACATTGCGTGTTGTTTTGTGGGCCACGTTGTATTGTCTCTCACTCTGGGTTGCTGGGTGTAGGTAGGGAGTGAGGATGAATGAACGGCATGCATATGCACTGTCGCCTGGATGAGTAAAAGGGAACCATCAGTTACATGCCTCTATACACTCTGATTTGCAGGTTTCAAGGGGCGTCACTGTTACTTACCCAGCAGGTATCCCTCTCCGAATTCTCCGGCACTCAGTCGTGTGTAGATCCCACTATTCTGGAAGATGTAAGAGTTGTGGGTGCTCCCAGGAAACTTTGCAACAATATCTGTGATGATGTTCCCTGCATCACAGATCACCTGCACATTGATGGAGTGGGTGGACTTCCTGTTCCTGTAGATGTGCTCTGTGTCAGCTGGTGGACAGATTGGGATGTGTGTACCATCAATACAGCCGATGACATGGGGGAACTGTGCCATGTGATAAAAGTCTGTTTTTGTTTTCTGCAGTGCAGCCTGTGTGTTTGGGAAGCTTATGTAGTGGTGCATTCTCTGCATCATGGCATCCAGGAACTTCCTGAAGAAACGGGACAGGCAACTCTGGGATACACCACCCACTGCAGCTATCACCACCTGATAACTGCCGGATGCCAGTAGATGTAGGCTGCAGAGCACCTGCACATGTGGTGGTATGGCGTGCGCCCTTCTTGTTGGCTGGTCCAGGAGTGGGTGCAGGTCCCTTATCAGGTCCATGATGGTTTCGGGGTGTAGCCTGTACCTCTCATGTATCTCTGCATCAGTCAGCTGGAATAGTGTGATGCGCTGTCTGTAGATTTGTTCCTCCCGTCGCCACACCCTCAGTCCTGCTGCCTGTAGACGTAGGCGCCTTGCAATGACGTACATGGCGGCCATGTTGCATTTTGGGATTGCTTATGTGCATTGTTGATGGTTACCACCTGCTTTCAATCCGTGTTAATTACCGACTCTTATTTACCGATTTTCCTGGATTTCTTAATTACCGACTGCTCCTACATGTCATTTTAAATTTTTACCACTTCATATTTACCACTTCATATTTACCGATTCGTTAATTATGCATTCGGTAAATATGAATCGGTATTTTAGAATTCGGTAACTATGAATCGGTATTTACCGCCTCATATTTACCGAAAAGTGGTTTTTGGACTCCTACATCTCACTTGTCTGAATACCGGTCGGTAACGGCATATTTACCGAAAATCGGCCGTTACCGACCGGTATTTGGCTACCTACATGAGGCCCTTAATCTTTTGATTGAGGAATAAACTCAAAAGGATTAAAGAAGAAAACCCCTCACAGACAGGCTGCGAGATACTAAAGTTTGAAAAACAACGGGGCCCCTGGACACAGGATGAAACCTACCAAGGAAAAAACTGTTTTGGAAAAAGGGGTGGGGGGGGAAGGTGGGGGGGAGACGGGAGGGGAATGTATAAGCTGTATGGTTGTATCTGTTGCAGAAAGGAGCAAGGAGGGTTTTTTAATTACCCAAACTATAAGAACTAAATTGTTCCACAATGAAAAAGATAACAGAAATATGAATTTTTCAATTTTATTTCTTTTTGTTGGTTATTTTTGATTTCTAAATTGATTTCCGAATTTTTTTCTTATATCAAAAAGTATACAAAGACATATAATTGTGCCTATTTACAAAATTAGTGAGAAAAGAACAGACATTTTATACTTCTATCATTATTCTAAAAGACTCACATGTACACAATTTCTCAATATGACAAGAATACAAGATGAGAGAATACAGTATGCTCGATTCAGTTACCAGCGTGGTGATGCTGTGCTTGAATTATTCTCTTGTACTTTCAAAAGCAGACATGATATACACATGAGATTCACAGAGAAATAAACTATCAATGACGTGTGATGGGAAAACACATGGTGGAAAAACCAACGCGTTTCGGCAATGCCTTCATCAGGATTACATCACTGTGATTAATAAAAACAAAAAATTATAAATGGAAAAACTATGTGAATATGTACATGTGTGAACACACAAAAAAATACATTGGCTCCTTAATGCTGTGATACATTCATTAATTACAGCTTAACTTAATACTATAAATTACATAATTACAGGGTATGGGAATTCGAGAATGCATGCCAACACAACATATGCTGCTTAATCATTTCACTTATCTCAGGTCTCAGACCATACACAAATCGATATACAAGGTGACTCATGTCTTTTTCACTCAGATTCTCATATCCACTGTACTGTTTAAAAGCTAGAAGCAACCTTTCATAATAAGCGTGCACAGGCTCTTCAAGTTCCTGAGTTTTTTTTTTTTTTATTAAACTTTTTATTAACATTTTCACTTACAACCTTTACTGCATTACCATATCGTGTTTCACAACGTACATTACAGCTTTTGCGAATACAATCGTAATCTACAGGAAAGACCCCTGTCAGGTTCTTCATTATCTTGACACCTGTCTCCTTCAACACTCCCTCATCTCCCTCCCCCGATCTCTCCGCGCGCTCCCCTACTAGTCGGAAGTGTCTGATTGTGAGTCGTCCTGTGGGGGATCGCAGATGTTGCCCCGATATACATTCCACTTCCCCCATAAGTTCCTGAGTTTTTCTATCGATCTTTACTCAATCTGTTTCTTTCGGAGGAATCTTATTTTTCAAAAATGTGATTGCCTGCTCATATTTTTCATTACTTCTGGACCTGGGGCTCCTGTTTTTGCGTCTCTAGGATATTCTTCCTTTGGTCAATCAATTGTGATTTTACATTCTGTCCACAAATTAGCAGGTACAACAATCTCAAACAATCCATCCAAATCTTCCCACAATACCTTTGAAAATTTTACAAACCTTTCCACTTGTCTGTACCATTTTACAGGCTTTTCTCTCAATCTTGGAAATCATTTGTAAATAACAATATATCCTGTCTGGACCATGGGACATGTACATAACCTCCTTCTGGAATTTCTCTCATCGGACATTATTCTACTGTTGGTTCTTTTTCTTTTACTGGGAAAGCTAATGTTGCTTTATCAGCCGTACCTTCTTTTCTCCTTATCCACCTACTTCTCCATCTGTCTACATCTCCCCATTTTCTCAGTAACACAATTAGTTCTTTTATCTGTGTTAACCGTCCTGAAGTGTTCAGATTTTCTATATCTTTCTCATTAAAATCTATTCTGTAAGGTTTCTGTAATCCTCTAACTTTTGCAAAATCTACTCCCAATTCATTTGCTGTTTCTTCCAATTTTTCATGAAAATTCTTAGCTCTCCAAGTAATATTTTTACACATAAACATTAATTCATCATCCTGAAATGTTTTGAATCGATCTGTACCAATAGTCCCTAGAATCAGTTCTTTCATGTCTCTTTTTAATCTAACCCAATCCAAAGGTTGTGTTTGTGTATCTCTCTTCTGCAAATTCTTGACCCACTCATTTAATTCTTCCGCAGTTGGACCCACAAGGGTCGTATTTAAATCTATTCTATTCACACTTTTCTCTGGTGTTTCAGTTGCTGATTCAGCTCCCATAGGAATTTTATTTATTGGACTCTGATTTATTGTCAAATCCATAGGTGGAGTTAATCTAACCGAATCTTTTGTCTCCCTAACTTCAGGATGAATCTTTTCTCGTACTTTTTTCATACTAGAATGTAAGGGAATCGTTATGGAATGTTCCTCTATCTTTTGATTTTCAAATACTGGTATCACTGGACCTATAGTTACTGGCACAGTTACATTTCTACATTCTTTGTCAATTCTTTTATCTTTTCAGCCAATTCTTTTGTTGTTCTTGCTAGTTCAGACGCATTATGAATATCCGGTTCTACAGTCTGTGGTATTTTCTGTCTATTAAATGGACTATTTATTTCAGAAAATCGTTCTGGGTTTTGATTTATCACAGTTTCCATTGGCGGTGCATTTGGTGTCACCGCTGCAGAAGCCTGTTGACATGGAGGGGGTCTTTTATTTAATATGTCCTCCAGCAACTCATCATCTGTATCACTGGCTCCATACCCACACCTTTCTGGTACTGGATGCTTTTTTTTCTCTGTACACTTTTTCCCTACTACTTCTTCAGCTGTTCTAGCAGGAAACATACCATCCGTCATATTAGCGTACCACCATCGTCTCATCCTGGATTCATGACTCAAACCCCATACTCTTCCATGGACATAACTATCATCCCTTATACCTATGTGTCTCTCTCTTTCATACATCTCATCTTCCCATTCACCTAGAGCTTCAAACTGAGTCAGTCTAGGTCTCTGTTCAAGTTTCATCATTTTGTTTCTCAAATTTCGTAGTATAGCTGTGTTAAACTAACCAGTTTCTGGAAACGCCAATACTCCATCATTTTGAGTATATTTTGCCCAATTTTCCAACCAAATACAAGTATGATAACTATATTTCGTTATCATGTAAGATGCTGGTGTTTTCGTGGAGGAAGCACTTCTCCCTCTCTCGTTACAATCTTTTTATCTTTCTTAAAAAGGTTCTTGAATTTCCTAAAACATGAAGGTTTCTCTATCTCTCGTCCATCGTAATAAGCCATATTTCACAATTATTTGCCAAAGCGAATTCACACAACTCTCCTTTAATCTGCTCGACTATTCTGTCCTATCCCAGCGCGAATCACATTAACGCACCAATCAGAAAGCTCTTCGTACTTCCGCGATTGTCCAATCCCAGCGCGACTCACACCAATGTACCAATCAGAAAGCTCTTCGTACTTCCGCAACTGACCAATCCCAGTGCAGTTCTTGTTAACGTCAGCCCTACTCCTGCTTCTGCTGACCCCTCCTTTAAAAAATTATCGGCACTGTTTTATAACTCGTTGATTTGACAAAATCGGTTAATTACGACATAAAACACATTTCCATTGTCCGTTTCTCTAAACAAAAGAGATAGATAAGTGTAGCACTTCCCTCTACTTTACCCTTCTCTCAAGCAAGAGGTAAACCCGTTTCTCTGGGGATAGAACACATGTGGAGACTATACTGCTCCTGAGAATTAAGGCCAAAGTTTCACAAGAAAACCTGTTGCTATTTCACTCAACGCAATTCACACATGAATTTCCCTAACATAACACAGTCCTGTGTTATCACCAAATTGAAATCAGACAATGCACAATTCCATGTGATGTCTCTTGTCACACATATCCACTTCCTACTTCCTGGAAGCTTCAAAATTCCGACTACATATAAAGTAACACAAACTCAACATGGAGTGTTAAACATAGAAATTAATAATCAATAATCAATAATCCCCTATAATGACCTATAGAAACCATAACTCTGCTACCAAGAAAACTGATGCAGCGCTGCTATTATAAAAACCTTTCCTTACGACACTAACCCAGAAAACTCTTACACACATTCACTCAGTTTTCTGGATCAGTGATAAGTAGATGGGCTGCAAGACATACGGGGTACCTTGTTAATATTTTTACCTAAATAATAACTATATACATTATATACATTTGATTTTGGAATTGTTGGTTCTAAACATCAAGGTACTCCGCTATTTCGGTCGATGGGCCAACTAGTAGGAATCAGTTGATGGCGATCAAGTCCAGCTCAATCACAATTTTAAAACCTTTTAACAATTATTGATCATAACTTTAATTCTAATAACAACAGAATCAGTTTGAGTTAGCATGAAATTTTATCTAGATTCATTGGATAAATTGAATAAGTAAAGTTTTATTAGACAAATATTCTAGACATTATTAAATAAGCATTTAAGTAAAGATTGAATAGAAAACGAGAAATACTCATTACCCTTGGCCTTAGGGCGATGACGAGAATGGTTCACCAGAACATAAACCGAAGATCACAGGATAGGTTACCAGTACTGACTGACTGTCCCTCTAACCTCCTCGGACGTAATCCCTCCCAAGATAGAATCCCGCGACGGTCTCGTTCCTTTTCTCCATCAACGTTAAAAGTCCAAAATTGACAAAGTCTTTTTCAGCATCAGAAGGTAAATCCTCTCAACAGACAGCGTGTCGTGTTGACTAGATCGCTGTAGAATAAGCGCGCCCCCCTCATTGTAAGCACAAGCTCTTTTATACCCTTGACCCTAACTTGCTATACCCAAAATTGAAACCTTTTAGGGGCTACATTCATTCTGATTGGTCCAAATGGAGGGAGGGTGATGTCACCTCATCGCCCTCCTTGCTCGAACCGGTTTGCAAACAATCGATGCATACAATAGTTCTCGTGATTCATCAAGTCCAAATGTACTTTAACTTTGTTAATATATTTGCAACATTATTCGACAGTCATGAATTAGTTCATCT
Organism: Triturus cristatus; assembly: GCF_964204655.1. Classification (NCBI taxonomy): domain Eukaryota; kingdom Metazoa; phylum Chordata; class Amphibia; order Caudata; family Salamandridae; genus Triturus; species Triturus cristatus. The sequence goes on along the minus strand of NC_140591.1, from coordinate 167,488,665 downwards.
TCTGGTGTTTAATTCTCCCATCCGTTCCCATGCATTCATGCTGAACTCTTGGCACAACTCTTGTTTTAGGTCAGACTGGCCTTGACATCTCTCACTCCGGACATAGGCCACACACTCGTGACTGGAACTTCCACTCTGCTCATTCGCGGGGGCCATCTTTATTCGGTGCACGCAATCACGTCTCTCTGGAGCAGCAATTTTCAGGTGAGGCCTAGCAGGCCCGAACGGAACTAATATAAAAACAACATAGCAGAAATTAGACAGAGAAAATAAGCCCTTCTGTTCACCACCCACCATTCTAATGACCCGTGTTAGGTGTTACCTAGCATAAGCGACATTTAAAGCCATTTTACTAACCATCTGCATTCTTTACCACAATATAATTTTACTACAAACGAAATACATGCAATTTGCTTCTACTTTCTACACGAATCACAAACCTATGTTAATTTATTTTCACATTTGTAAATAAATTAGATTTTTGCAATGCCAGTTAGTTTCCCACGTGTAGTGTCTAATTAAAGGTGCATTTGTTGATTAATACATGCATTCAAACAGTTAGTATTTTCTTTTTGTATTTCCCCTGCTCCATCACCTGCTACCACTGATGCCTTAGTTACATCAAAAAATCACCTGCCTTATGTCCATTACAGCTACGTGGGTCGCGAAAGTCTGTCCTTCTAAAAAGTGGGTTTTGGATTTAAAAAGTTTGGGAGGCAGTGAGATATAGGATTTATTCTTTTGGGAGAGGGCAAATGAATTGCAGGCAATGTGGATAGAAACATGGAGAGAATTGCAGTGTTTAAGGTTATGAAGTGAGAAGGCTTAAAAACGAGGCTAGGCAGAGGGAAGAATAAGTGATAGTAACCTCTGCTGAGCATAGCTTGATGTCATGCACACAGGAGGTGTGCGCAGGGCTTGGCCACATGCCCAGATCATCTGCATATAGCAGAAAGTAGTGTGCAGCTGGGGTGCATGCACAGGTTGTGCAGGAGGGGCTCAGGGCCAGAGACTCTGTGCAGCAGGACTTTGTGACAAACACTGTGAGGATGTTACAAATGTTGTTGAGAGCTTTCAAAATAACATATCATACAGTAGTCATAACATATAAACAAAATCTGTTGTTCACATGGACACAATTCAGTCTACATTAATGTAGTACATTGTATTGGCTTTCCTGCACATTCACCGTTCCAGGTGGATATTTTGTTTACAGTATAGTATTTGACACTGTAAATTAGCTGTACACTATCAGAGTGCTGCATTTTGATTGGCTGCTGGCTGGTCGATATTTACACAGGAGATTCAGAACTGTTATTTAGGGCAATCTCCCTTACCACTGCCTTCTTCCTCGAACAGCTGACTGGGACGATCACAAAGTGGGAGAGATGCTGCCGGAGAAGAAAGCTTTAGAATCATTTTCTTTCCTGTGCAGAAATCTTCATATGTTCATTAAAATAGTTATCTTCTTTGCTTTTCCATACTCCTGAGCTAAATGAGTCCCACAAAACAATCCTTCTATGAGTTAGTATTATATATTGAAAGTGTTCCCACTTTGTGAACATCGTGTGGTCCTTGACATTTTTACTGTGTTTTAAAATAGTTAGTTCCTTGTTCTATATAAATCAGGTTACTGTTTTAAAATATGTTTTGATTATCTTTGAATGTAGTCATAAGCTACAGAGAGTAACATATTTACAAACAATACATATATTTTAATCATCTTCTATCATTTCCTTATATGTAACTCACACTAAAAGTGCTTTTGAAGCCAGTGCATATTCATGCAGGGAGATGCATCAACTGTTAACAGGAAGTTGAGGGTGTGAAAATAAAAAGGATAAGCCCAACCAGCAACTCATTCAGAGGGTCTCACCATCCACATAAGCACAAAGTTGTTTCTTTTAAATATGAGATCTGTCTTCAAACATCAATCTGCTCTTTTACAAAAATCTATCCTTGAGCATTTCAATGGAAGATTAAAAAAACTAAAATCTTTTATTTCTATCAGAGGTCCTATTCTAAAATTATGGCTGTATGAATCGACAGAGATTGGATACTCTAAAGAATCATTTATTACAAGGGAATGTAGACTTCCGTAGCGCCCTATCTCATTAACAGTTTTTAGCCCTTTAAAATATATTATGCCATACAAGACTAAAACTCATACATCCCCTCACATTCTTGAAACAGCAGGCTTCATGTCTGCATTAACCTGTCAATGCTTCTCTACTTCAAAGTGCTTGTGCGTTCCCCCTGTAACATGGTACGATTGGCTTACACCAATTTGGCACATTTACTTTATTAGTAAGTCTCTAGTAAATGGTACTACCTGTAGCCACGACCTGTAAATTAAATGCTACTAGTGGGCCTGCAGCACTCATTGTGACCCCAGGGACCCTCTGGGTTGAAGGGGAATTAATTGGGATGTCATAGTTAGAAATTAGCATTTAAAAAACCGTTGAAATTCACTGAAAAAACCATAGGTTTCAGGTACGTTATAGTTAGCTGGACATTTCACTCTTACAAAACCATAGAAATTCCACCGTTATAGTTAGTTCAGATAACTATAACTCGCGCCCCCGCAATGCACTGCTGATGACGTCACATATTACATCATTCATGACATCTCAAATGCGAGTTTGACTACAATAAGGGTGTCGAGATGTCAGGTGCACCCACTGGCCATGGACCCAATCCCCCAGTTGATCCCGATGTTCCCCAAGCTTCCTGGGCCGTCGACCCTGCAGCAGATAGAGGCCTTCAGATAGTTCATGCTGCAAATTGTTTATATGCTTCTGGCTCTCTCTAGCGTGACTTCAGGCCCGTGGGATCACCAACGGGCCCCTCCCTGGTGTTGTCTGCCCCCTCTAAACTCATTATCAGACCCGTTCTGACTCTTGTACAGAATTCCACTCCAGCTCAAGGATCCATTACAGGTTTCTGCCACCCCATCGTAAATGCTGAGGCCTCTGGCACCTATGGATGACTTAGTGCTGACCCCCATGTTATATTCTGAAGAGAGGCCTGCTTGTGTTCCACTGATGTTGCACTATGAGAATATAAAAGCACAACCTGTTGTCATACACCCAGACTCTAATCTTGTGCCTCTACTGCGTCACATCTATTAGCAGAGGCTCCATTCTATTTTTGACTTTAATTCTGACCCTGTGCCAGCACAGGGTACATTCCAGGATGTTGATGATGGAGCAGATATGGCATGCCCCTCCTCCATTACACTGATGATGCCATGTATGTTGATGTACAAAACACCAGTGGGTTTGATACCTCCCCTGAGACAGAGCTTGACTTGCCACTTCGATTACCAATGGAAGAAAGTGCTCGGTTCGCAGTGGTGGTTCAAAGGACGGCTGAAGTACTAGAATTACAGCTGCCCTTCATCAAGACTAGGACTAGAAATGTTTTGACAGAAAACCTAAAGCCCAAGCCATCAGCATCAGAGGAATTACTCGCTTTAAATGATACTTTGGTTGCTTCTTATGAACAGGCAGATGGCGATACTTCATAGACTGGTGCCAGGTGAACTGCATTTTCTCACCATGCGCCCCACTCCAGACAGCCTTATTTTATAGGCTTTGACCACTAAAGTGACCTTCAACTCATGTCCAATCTACTAGACAGAGAATCCAAAAGGATTGACAACTTTGGCAAACCAGTTTTTTTCTGCCAGCTTAGCACCTAGATCTGTAAATGTCGTCTGTGTGTTTGGGCTGATATACACACGACGTTTGAGACATGGTTAGCAAAATCTTGTCCTGAAGTATTTTATAGTCTCTCTGGCTCAGGCGATACATGCAGGTCAGCACACAGGCAAGTATATTATCCACTGCAGTCTTGAAACCATGGATTGCATTGGCATGGCAGTCAGTGCCAATGTTGTCCTCCTTAGACATGCCTGGATGAGGTGTACTGGTTTTTACAGACTTCACGAATTTGGACATGTTCTTTAATGCAACTTGCTTTTTTGAGAAAAAGGCAGACTCCACTTTGGAATTGTTTGGGTGTTAGCTCCTGCTAAACAATTCCGGCACTAAATCAGGAAAGGTAGAGGCTATTGCAAGGTGCTGGGGCATAGGCAGAGGCAGCCTTCCAAGGCAGTAATGCAACAGACAACCAGGCCTTTCAGGTCTTTGGGCTCAGAACCGTTAGACAACTTGCAGGCCAGCAGGGGCATCAGTCCTTTAACTCCTCTTTTCCTGCTACAACATTCACCGACCTTTAACAGAAAAGCAGAGAGGTAGAGGGTAGGCCACCGTGCGTCCCCCCCAAAGTATCAATGTAATCACAAGAATGAGTATGGCAGCGCAAAGACAAGAGAGATAGAAGACAGATTGTTTCTTAAGCTAACTGAAACATTCCAGAGTCCAGATTTTGGACATCACAGGACTTCTGCCAAGCTTATGAGGAAAGTCATACTTTATGGAAGAGGAAACCTCACACACATAATAGTGTTGTGCTTTATCATCGGCATCCTCTCCCCACCCTGGTAGGTCAGTGCCACCAAATGGGCTCAACCTCGTCGAGGACTTTAAGTAAGGAGTGAGTTCTTAGATAAAAACTACTGGTCAAGGTGGGATCCAGACATGCTAAAAATATCTTCCTCTGTATTACACCTTTATTGGTGAGGACCCCAGGTATATCTATAAACAAAGATGAGCGGGTACACAGAGGACTATGACTGAGATCCATCTCCTTTCTGCAAGCATGTATCTGCCCACCAATTATAGCCTAACAGGTCTGGGGAATTATTCAGGGCTTATGGACCCCTTAACTAACCTCAGTGGCTTTATTAGCCACAAAGACACTTTTTCCTATGTGTGTACACCACCAATATCCCAGGTAAATCCTACCTGAAACTGGATCTATGTAATTACATTAACCTATTTGGAAAGGTATAACAAAAGATACATAATGTTACAGTTTAAAAAAAAAAAGCTTTCCGACATTAGCATATGCTTGGTACTTGTATTTGTAATGTGGGAATGCAAGTGCACTGTCACTGCAAACCACTGCAAACTAACACACGTGATGAGTTGTGGAGGTGAAGTTGGGGGGGGGGGGCTTACACCCCTCATAGGCACACATGCAACAATGACATATGGTACCAAAAATATTTTTGAGAACCAATTATTGTATTCAGATAACTAGACTCTTCCTTACCCTAGAATTTAGTGGATACCAGCTTTCTGGTCAAGGAGGAGTTGATGTCCTTTGTAGTCACACACTAATCATAGGGTAAAGAAAGGTTAGTGGTGTAAAGTAGGTCATCATATCTGGAGGGCGGCAACTGTCTCCCTTTCACATCCTATGGGGGCTTGAATCTGCCCATGACTAGCACTATTCTGGGGGAGCCCAAAACACACATTTGTATGAAGGAATGTGTTACATACATAACCCATGCACCGTGTCATATCTTGGGGGGCCATAATTCGTTTTCTGAGACGTACTGTGAGCATTCATTTGTAAGTCTTCCATCTGGTCATCATGTATTGTCTCCTTGCGAATATGTCCTTAAAACTCAATGCACACCTGTAGAAGCCATGGATAACATATGGTCATCACCCTCCTTGACCTCCTTGTTACAGTACCACTGCTATGTGGTACTGCAACAAGCCAGACAGAGTGGGATCCTCTGCCAGGAAGCTTTGCACCTTTCAAAGGTGGCTAGAGCGCCATGGCATCTTTCTGATTGCCAACCACCTGATTGGGTCCCTGGATGCCAAAGCAAACAAGTTGAGCAGAAGGCTGCATAGACATTGATTAAGAGGTTGCTGAGAAGATAATCGTCTGATGCAGCTTCATTTTCTTTTTTTGAGTGACTCATAAGAACTCATGGCAACTCTTAAATGTCTGTAGCACTTCTTTTAAAATAGCCTTATAATTGACCTAATAAATATCCAGGGTTGCTCAGCCACTTTTTAACATTTTGTGATAGATTGTACTGTCTATTTAATCTCACTACTCTCTCACCTCACTTCCCCGGTCCCGCCGTGGCACCTCGCCGATTGTTGCGGAGGGAAGTGGGTGTTTTCCTCTCATCATCTCCACTTCCTGTGGCCTCCACTCTCTGTGTGGTGGGGTTAGCACTCTAGTCTTTTCTGGCCCAGCCTACTTAAGAGCATGCTGAGCCGGATGCGCAACGGATAGATGGCCAGAGGCTGTCAGGAACTACACGCTGTAAGAAGCTCTTGTCGGTTGTTTATTTGGCATTGTTTTGAATGAAAAAAAAACAACTTTTAAACATTTTGTGATAGATTGCACTGTTTATTTTATCTCACTTCTCTCTCACCTCACTTCCCTGGTCCGCCGCAGCACCTCGCCAATTGTTGCAGAGGTTAGTGGGCATTTTCCTATCCTCATCTCCACTTCCTGTAGGCTCCACTCTCTGTGTGGTGGAGTTATCACTCAAAGGCAATCCCGTCTGCGCCCGTCCGCGCCTGGACTGCGCCTTGCGCCAGGACCCCTAGTTGTTTTATAAGGGACACTACTAAGCCTCTCACTTACTCCAAAAGCCAGCTTCTTGAGCTACGGAGGCATGGAGAGTTCCAATGCCACACTATAAACCTGGAAGCTGACACATGCAATCAGTTGCCTGTCTGCCCTATATGTAATTTTCAGTTACCTCCTGCTAAACCCTGCCATGTTGTTGCTGAAGATCTCTCTCTCTCCCCTTTATTTCCCTGGAGAATACCTTGTCGACCTATCTCATTAATGCTAGATCCCTGATTTAAAACAAAGTGGAGTTTTGTGACTTCGTCTCCTTTCAAAGGCCAGACTGGGTTTTAATTACTGAGACCTAGGCCAGGGATTGCTCAGGCCCTGACTTGGTCGATGCAATCCCGCAGGGCTATGTATTATCACTATTTGACAGGGTAAGGAGAATTGGTGGGGGGGTTAGGCATTCGATTTAAGGATTCCTATACCTGCTACATTGAACCGCTAACTACATCTTCTGACCCCTAACAGGCGATATTCTTTTCCTTAAAAATCCTTTCTACAGAAAGCTATGCTGGAATTTTAACCTATCGTCCCCCTGGCCAAGATCATCTTTCACTCAGGAGTTCACTAATCGCATAAAACCCTGCTTGGCGAAACTTAATTTGGCGCTCCTGGGGGATCTTAATTTTCACTTGGATAAGTCCTTATGTAAAGACTCAGACTCTTATATAAACCATGACATGCGGTGGCTTACCACAATTGGTAAAAACCACTACTCATGAGGCGGGACACGTTTTGGATGGCATTTTTTCTAATGACTCCCGCCTCACAGTAATAGAGCCATTTCAACTTTCTTTTTTTTTTTTACTGTTTTTTTAATTTTCTTTTTAAATCTTAGCCAGTACAATAGAAGGTGAGTCATATACATTACAAGTTCAACAGTTTTGCTAATTGTTTTTACATGCAAACTTGCAGAGGTTACGTTACAATGCTTTCTTGACTGGTGTCTCTCCCCCTTACCCCACTGTAGGTTAAGCAGAACCCGCCCCCAGTGTACTCTCTTGGGAAACCAGGATGTCGATAGACAAGTAATGGGCCGAACGTGGAGGGGCATGTATTGTAGGCCTGGGCGGTAAATTCCATTCTGCTTGCAGAATTTGGGTAATTTCACGTTCCGCGGAGAACGCGGAATTACCAAAGATTTCACGGCTTCGCAGAATTTTTTGCTTGTTTGCGCTTTCAAAATTCGTGTTCGCAAGATATTTCCCCCCGAACACCCAAACAGGGTTCGCGAACAGGAAAAAAGCATCGCGAACGGGCAGAACACGCAATTCCACGTGTTCGTGGAACTCTGCTTGCTCGCGGAGATTTTTTACAGTTTCGCTGAGCTTTGCGTAGCGTGACTATGCAAATTCTGCCCACCCCTAATGTATTGTCCGTTTCCTCCTCAGTCATTTCCATATTGTAGTACTTTAACCATGGTTTACAAATCTTTCTAAACTTTTTTGGGCACCCCCCACCCGCATAAACTGTTTTCTCTACCCCCATGTATAGGTTCATACTGGCCCGCCACTCTGCCATGTTAGGCAACTCTTTTTTTTTTTCCCCAATACCTAGCAATGTCACGCTTGGCCACTATAAATCCTAGCTTACTCAATAGGAGTTTGTATTTGGGGATGTCTACATCTGTGAAGATGCCCAGCAGGACGTATTTGGGGCCCATAGGAATTTGCACTTCCAATATGTCATTTAACTCCTTGACTATTAGTAACCAGTACCATTGTATTTGTTGACATTCCCACAGGATATGTATATATGTTCCTTGCTCTGTCTTACAGCGCAGGCATTTGGGTGTCTCAGCCCTACCCATTTTGTGAAGTCTTGCATTGTCATAGTATACCCTATTCAGTATTTTAAACTGTATTAATCGGAGGTGAAGCTTAATTGCCACCTCCCTCGGATGCATCAAGGCTGCTTCCCAATCAATGTCTTCAAGTGTACCTGTAGTTTCCTCCCATTTGCCTCTAAGAGCTAGCAATCTATCGGGGATTTTATTTATTAAGGTTCTATATGTCCAGGAGACTGCCTTCAAGGACATCTCTTCCTGTAGTAGTCTCCACTCCAATGGTGCGTATTCCGGGATGTCCAGCATGTCAGGCTTTTGCGCTCTCCAAGCATGTTGTAGTTGTAGATAATAATATTGTTTTGTCCGTCAATTGATAATCTGTTTGGAGCTCTGTGAACGTAATTAGCTCCCCCTTTTTAATAATGTCTCCTAGCTATGTGATTCCAACCATGTCCCTGCCCTTGAAGCCCTGTAGCTTCGTCAGCTCTGATAGTCTTCTTCCCTCCCACAACGGTGTTGCTTTGGTTAGTTTCTTGTCCCAGGGCATCTGTTTTTCTACTCCTTTCCACACACTCTGTGTAGCTGGTAATAGGCTCTGTGTCCCAGCACCTCCGTATAGGTAATGTAGGTAGGAGGACTTCTGAAACTGGAGTCTCTCGAAGGCGTAAGTGGGGTGATCACCCGGAGCATGGCACCATTCATTAATAGCGATTAAATGTGCCGCTCGACAATAAGCTTGATTGTCTGGTAGGGCAATACCCCCGTTGTACTGGCCGCGTTGCAGTGTTTGCAGTGCCACTGAAGGATGTTCCCCGTCCCACAGAAGTGCTTGTAATTCACTGTTGATCATCTTGAAGACATTGCCTGGGATCGTATGATATGTGTTTTGGAGTATATACAGTAGTTTGAGGAGTGTTACCATTTTGTACATGGCTGCTCTCCCCAATAGGGTCAAGGGGAGTCGCCTCCATCTGGCCACGTCATCCCAGAATTCTGCAAGGACTCGTTCAATGTTGTGTTTGAGGCAGTCAGTCATGTTCGTCGAGACGAATAGTCCCAGGTAATTGAAGCCCTCTACAGTAATGGGTAAGTGTTCTGGTAGTGGGTATATTTCTCCAGGGTCTCCTATAGGATATAGGCTCTATTTCCCCCAATTGATATTATACCCGGCATGTTTACCATATTCCCCGACTAGTTGGCGTATTAAGGGAAGAGACATACCAGGGTTAGTGACATAGAGTAGGGAGATCCGTTCGTCTACCAACTGTCCACTAATGTCTTGAAATCCGCTAAGGCCCAGATATGCCCTGATTTGACAACTGGGGTGGCGTAGTGGGCAAAAGAACGATGGATTTAACCCAGATCTCTTGACTGGGGGAGAATGTCTGCATTGTCAGCATTCCGTCCATCATTTGTTTGTTGTAACGCTGATTTGACAAGCCAGCGGCTCCAGGACTAGGCCGAAGAGCTGGGGAGGGAGGTGGCATCCCTGGCAGGTTCCTCTTTGGATGGGAAAGTCAAATGATTTCACTCTATTTACTCGGACTCGGGCTCTAGTTTGGGTGTATAGGAGTTCTAACCAAGCTATAAATGTTTGCCCAAAGCTTGCAAGGACGCACCTCATGAAAGGCCAGGGACAGCAGCATGTGTGGGGTGGCTCTATATTTTACTGTATCTAGCCAGTTGGCAGAGATTAAAACGTGTAGCACGGCCAGGCAAAAAGCCTGATTGGTCACGATGTATTAGGGATGTAATTACGGGTATAAGCCGTGTTGCTAGGATAGAAGCCAGGATCTTTGTTTCAATATTCAGTAGTGAGATCGGGCAATAAGATCCGCAACAATCTGGGGTCTTGCCTGGCTTTGGTATAACAACCACTGTGGCCTGACGGAGGTCTAGCGGCAGCATCACCTCTTTCTGTGCAGCTTGGAACATCTTTAAGAGATGGGGAGCCAATAGTCCCATATTTTGTTTAACACATTCTGCTGGGAGTCCATTTGGTCCTAGGGTTTTCCCCGACTTTTGTCTATTTATGGCATCCTGCACTTCAGTTAAAGTGATTTCTGCCTCCAGGCCATCTCTTTCATCTTGTTCTAGGACAGGAGTTGCTATATTGCCAAGGTAGGCCATTATCCATGTATGATCTGCTAGGGGTTGCGCTCTGTATAGCCCCGTGTAAAAATGTGCAAAAGCGTCTGCTATAGCCTGTGCGGTGGTATGTTGCCTTCCCTGCTCTCATATTTGGGACACCCATTCGCCTCCCTCTCTCTTCTACCCAACCAGGCTAGGAGTTTCCCCGCCCTGTCTCCTTTTTCATAAAGTCTTTGATGGGTGGCTTGGATTTGAATTTGCACCTCGTGTTTAGTCAGGTCCCATAGTTCTTTCCGTGTAATTGCCAGCTGCCTCAGGTGGGCGGCTTCCGTGTCGGGAGTTACGCGACTCTCAAGTTCCAGGAGTCTCTCCTCTAGGGATTCTATTTGTTGAGTTTCTTTTCCTATGCTTATGCGCTATGGCATCTTGGATTTTACCTCTGAGCACTGCCTTATAGGCTTTCCAGAGGGTAGTGTGTGAGGACCGAGCCCTCGTTCTCCCGGAAATACATCTCGGTTTCTGCTCTTATTATTCCCCTGACAGACTGATCCCGGAGCTCCCACGCATTCAGTCTCCAGTCTGATCTCTCTGTTATCCGTGCCTCTCACCGTCAAACAGAGGGGTGAGTGGTCTGATCTACCTCTCGCCATGTACGCTGCTTTATCTACTGTACATATCTCACCTGACAGAGCCAGGAAATAGTCTAGTCTAGAGTAAACTTTGTGTGCCCCAGAGAAAAAGGAATATGTGTGGTCTAGTGTGTGTTTTTGCCGTCAAAGGTCAACCAACCCCAGCAAATTCACAAAATCCGCTAGCGGGGTATGAATACGCGTTCTTGTGGCAGTGTTTGTTCGGTATATAGTTGGATCAATTACATCATTAAAGTCACCTCCAATAAGGTGGGCACTTCAACTTTCTTGGTCAGATCATTATGCTGTTCCTTTTTCTCTCATGATTTCTCTACCACACAAATCCTTGAACAAGGGGAATAGAAAGCGATTTAAGAGGGATTATAGCTGTATTAATAAGGAAGCTTTCCTTAAAACCCTCAGTAATCTTCACTGGGCCAATCATTCCAATGCCAATCTGGCATCTACAGAGTTCTCTAATTGACTGTTGACAGCTATTGATTCCCTCGTCCCCACCCTTAAAGAATACTATGCAGGCAGAAAAAGCCGACTGCCCCCTGGTTTTCAGAAAGGCTAAGGAAGCTTAGACAATCCTGCCGCCATCAAAAAAGCATCTGGCGCCGACATCTTGACCTGATATAAAAAGACCATCATAAACGGAAATTAGTTCAATAACAAAATTGTTATTAAAAAGGGAAAAAACCATCCATTAACTTTTATCCGGACTTTACTCAACTGGTCCAGAAACAGCGGATGGGATTCCAGGGGGTGAAACGTCGTCTTCGTGAGCTGGGCCTAAAGTACTCTATGCTCTACCCTGCCAAACTCCGAGTGGAACATGAGGATCGGACTGCCTTCTTTGACTCTCCTGTGGCCGTGAGTGACTGGTTGGACTCGCTGCCGGACAGAGGTGGCCGTCCCAGGCCCTCTGCGGGTGCCAACGGTGACGGGTCCCCTTTGGAGTGACTCTTGGTCCTTGATTTTGTCAATTTGCACTGCTCAGCTGGGTTGTACTTCTTTGGTTCAGTGTGTTTTGCTAGTACCTGTATGGGGGCGGGCGGGGACGGGTCCCTCTCCTCCTCCGGGGTCTTTTTGTAGACTGGGGTTAGTTGGGCGACAGGCACACTGCAATTTGGGGGGGTTTTTTGGCCCGCAGGGGTGCAGGGTGGGGGGAGTTGGGTGTTGGGGGGGGTGGGGGGGAAGGAGGGGTTGTTTTGTAGTGTGGTTTTTGTTTGCAGGGCGAGGTATTGATTTTCTGCCACCTTTGGGACTTGTGCTGCTTGCGGGGGGACCTCTGAGCTATTGGAGGGGATGGGGGGGGACGGGTTGAAGCTGATGTCATGGAACGTCAATGGGTTGGGGGACCGTATCAAACGGGGTGTAGTTCTGCAGTATTTGCGTCGTCTGACTCCTGATGTGGTGTTTATCCAGGAGACGCATTTGGTTGGCAATGTCTGCCATGCAATGAACAGGGGGGGATACCGCCTCGTGGCCCACTCTGGTTTCACAACTGGCTCCAGGGGGGTGGGCATTCTCCTGCGATCCTCACTTCCGTTGGAGATCACGAGGGTGGTCTCAGATGACAGAGGGCGTTATGTTTGTCTGACTGGGAGGTGGGAGGGGCATCCCCTTGCCCTGGTCTCAATTTACGTCCCACCGGGCCTCCAGAACTCCACCTTCGCGGACTTGGGTCGAATGCTGCTTGAACTTCCGGATGGCCTTTTGCTTATGGGCGGGGATTTTAACTCGGTGGTTTCGGGGGACCTGGATCGTCACCCACCCAGGGCCCTCCCCGCTGCCCAGGCTTGGCTAGGCGGTCTGTTGGAGACCTTCGGCCTGGTGGATAGTTGGCGATTAATGCATCCGACCCAATGTCAATACACCTTTCACTCTGGGGCACATGGGAGTCTTTCTAGGTTAGACTATTTCCTTATGCCCGCGGCGCAGACGGGTCGAATTCGAGAGGTCAGGCACCTGGCGAGGGGTATCTCCGATCATTCCCCGCTGTGGCTTCTCTTTGACACCGAGTCGCGGTCTGCAGGGCGGATCGCTCCCATTAACCCGTGGTACCTGCGAGACCCCACGACCCGCGAGAGTCTGGTTAAGGCTATGGACCAATACTTTCTTGAAAACGAGGGGTCTGTGTTGTCTGCAATGTCCCTGTGGGAAGCCTTTAAAACCGTAATCCGCGGACACGCCCTCTCCCAGATAGTAGTGGCCAAGAAGCTCAGGAGTGAGGCGGTGGTGAAGCTGGAGACTGACATCTCGGGGCTGGAGTCGGCCTTGGAGGAGGGTGTCACTCCGGACGGGCTCCATGCCCTCAGCCTGAAACAGTTTGAATACAGATCTCTTGTCACCGACGCTGCCAAAACTATGTATAGGGAGCAGCAGGGTCGGTTGTATGATGCCGGGGACAAGGCGGGAAAGCTGATTGCGTGGCTGGACGAGAAGGAGAGAGTGAATCGTGTGGTCCCGGAGTTGCGTGTCTCGGATGGAGTGTGTGTGACTGAGCCTGGTGAGATTGTGGAATGTTTTGCCGACCACCTCCGGACTGTGTACTCCCCGGTGACTGATAGGGATGAGGAAGATTCTCGCCTTCTCCTGAGGGACATTGCTTTGCCTGGCCTTTCTGCCGAGGACCGTGAGCAGCTGGACGCTCCCTTGTCGGTGGATGAAATCGCGACTGCGATTCGGTCCCTTCGCTCGGGCAAGGCCATGGGTCCCAACGGTCTACCTATCGAATTATATAAGTTGCGCCCGGATAAACTAGCTCCCTTCCTCAGTCGTATGTTTCAGGAGTCCCTCGAGGCCGGTTCCCTTCCGGTCGACCAGCGACTGGCCACGATAGTCGTGATCCCCAAGGAAGGTAAGCCACGGGACCGCTGTGCCTCTTACAGGCCTATCTCACTGCTAAATGCAGAGCCTAAAATCCTGGCTAAAGTCCTTGCCAATCGTTTGTTGAGCGTTATCTGCGATCTGATTCATCCTGATCAATGCGGCTTCATCCCACATCGCAACACCGCCCTCAACTTGCGGCGACTCCATGGCGCCCTCGCCAGGGCAGAGTACCTCTCCGAACCGGCCGTGCTGGTTTCTTTAGATGCCACGATGGCCTTTGACACCATCGAGTGGCCATTCCTCTGGGCTGTCATGACCAAATTCGGCTTTGGGGAGGGATTTCTTGGCTGGGTGAAGCTTCTCTACACGGGACCCATGGCTCAGGTGGTGGTTAATGGGCGGGTCTCTCGGCCCTTCGCTCTCGGTAGGGGTACGAGGCAGGGGTGCCCGTTGTCCCCTCTGCTCTTTGCTCTCGCCCTGGAGCCACTCGCCGCTTGGCTCCGCTGGGAGCCCTCGATCAGGGGGATCCGGTGGGCTCCGGGCTTTGAGGATCGGGTCTCGTTATATGCTGACGATATCCTCCTGTATCTTACCTCACCGCGGCAGTCGCTTAACGTTCTCTTCGATGTTCTGACTTCCTATGGAAGAAATTCGGGTCTCACGATTAACTGGTCTAAATCCTGTGTCTATCCTATCTCCGGTGGCCCCCCTCTCCTGCCGCCTCGGCTTCCGATCCAAATATCTCTGTCCGGCTTTAAATACCTGGGGATACACATCTCGCTGGACCCGGTAGCTCGCTATGAGCACAATCTCCTGCTTCCACTTCGGCGTTTGAGGGAAGACACGGCTCGGTGGGGTAGGCTGCCCCTGTCCCCACTGGGTCGGGCCGCATTGTTTAAAATGATGTCCCTTCCCAGGTTCCTCTATGCACTTCAGAACTCCTTCGACATCATTCCAGTGGCCTACTTTCGGGAAGTAGAGAGCCTGCAGAGGAGACTGGTGTGGGACGGACGGGCGCGTATCGCCCTGGCCAAACTCACTCTCCCCTGGTACGACGGGGGCATCGCGCTTCCCGACATTCGCAGGTATTATTGGGCCTCACAGCTATCAGCCATTAACCATGCCACGTATGCGCCTGGCTTGAACCCGGCGTATGAGATGGATAAATTCCTGCTTCCCGGTGGTAACTATAACAGGGCGCTTTACTCCCGCTCGGCTGGACGGACCCTGACGGGCCCCACTAAGATCGCGGTACGGATTTGGAAGGCGGCCAATGTAGCCATGGGCTGGAGTGAGCGACTGACATGCGCTACTCCTTTATTTGCCTCCGACCGACTGGGAAGCCTCTGGACAACGAAGGGGTTTGACCGTTGGGACACGATTGGCATCAGTAGAGTGGGAGACTTATGGATGAAGGGCGCGGTTAAGACCTTCGCGGCGCTCCAGAGCGAATACGAACTCACGGAAAAGGAGTTCTTCCGATACGCCCAGGTTCGGCATGCCCTGCTCTCTGTCTTTGGGGAGGGGACCAAGATCCCGGCCTCTTCGCCCCTCGAGGACCGCATACTTGATGGTCATGTTCCCGACAGTACTATCTCCTTAATCTATAAAAAACTCATTAATAATCGGGCGGACCTATTGGTGCGCCTTCGGGAGACGTGGACGGGGGACGGGGTGGAATTAGACGACGAGGACTGGCAGTCCGCACTATCGTCCCCCAAGGAAGTCGCCATTCTAGCCCGTCTCCGCCTGGTCCAGTTAAAGATTCTCCACCGGGTGTATGTGACGGGCCCCCGTCTGGTCTCGATGGGATTCTCGGAAGATGGGCTCTGCAAGCGGGGGTGTGGGCTCAGTGCCACCTTTCTCCATATCCTTTGGGAGTGCCGGGAGGTGGCGGAATACTGGCGTCCGGTTCATGGGGTCATGGGACAAGTCACCGGGGTGGCGCTGCTGCCGGAGGTGCGTCGCTGTGTCTTGAATGTGTGGGAGCCTAATGATTATAATGCGGCGCAGACTCGGTGGGCGGCCCTGGGCTACATGATTGCTAAGAGGGATATAGCGCAGCTTTGGGGTTCCCAGCGGCCACCCACCGTGTCAGTATGGAAGGAAAACATGGACTGGTGTATGTTCAGGGAGAAGACGGTATATGTGGCCCGCGGTAAACCCGGGGCATGGGGTAGAATTTGGGGGCAATGGAACGTGTATCGTGGGGGTATCTGTACGCCCCCCCTAGTGGACACCGATATTGCCTTGTCCCCCTGACCCTTGATGGTTCCTTGCGACTGATTGTAATAATCGAATATAGATGTTCCTTTCCCGTTACCCCCCCCGATCTTTCAGTACTCCCTCCTGTTGATAGCTCATTGAAGGTTTGGAGTAAAAGTCCCCCGGATGTAGCCTGACACACGCCTTTTGCCCGTATGCCTCGCCTTTTGTTTTTTGTTGTTATTTATGTTAAATGTATGTCTCCTGCTTCTCTCGAGACATCCTGAGCCATTTACGGGGCTGGGCCCCAGGTGTCGCCTACTGCTTTAACTAATGTACGATCCTTTCTGAGTCTAGCGGCCGGCCCTGGTGGTTGTAGGCCCATGCTTGTAACTGCTTTATTGTTTTAATAAAATTCTTGGAAAAAAAAAAAAAAAAAAAAAAAAAGGAAAAAACATTATTTTACTCTCGAATGACAGAATCTTTCAGATCCTCTAGGGAACTATTCAGTGTAATTATCTCTCTCTGTTCTCCTTCTGCCTCTGCTTACACTGACAGCTCGCAGGATCTCTGCGACAAGATGGCTAAATATTTTCATTCGAAGATTTCAGAAATATATTCCTCCCTGGACAATCTCAATTTAGAGCTGTACAATACAGCCTCAACAACTGGTTCTGTTCTCCTTAACTCTCCCTTACTCAACGAGGGGGAAGCTAAACTATCTGTCTTCCCTTTCTTGTCCCATGAGCAACGCATCGTCTCCTTGGGGGAAATTACTTCTGGATCCCCTCTGGAATCCTGCCCCCTGAAGATCATGAAATTAGGAAGGTAGATGATTGTCCCTCACCTTCCTCCACGCTCAATTCAGCTATCTAATCCGGGCAGTACCCTCACCCATGGTAAACAGCGAGGGTCAAACCTTTATTAAAAAAAGCTACACTGGATCCCTCTGAACTAAAAAAACTATTGGCCTATTATTTTGCTACCAGTCCCTGCAAAGATCTTGGAGAAGGTTCTAAACTCTCAGCTTAGGTCCTATTTGGAGCAAAATCATTTGCTTGATGGCTCCCAGCATGGGTTCAGGAGTGGGCATAACCCGTAGACTGTTCGTACCTTCTCAGTAAATAATATACGCCTTCAAGTAGATGCTGGATACACCTCTCTATTAATTCTCCTAGACCTAACCGAAGCCTTTGATACCATTTCACTTATGAGGCTGGTTGGCTGTCTCAAAGAAATTGGGGTCACAGGCTCCGCTTTGGTGCTTCTGTCCTCATTTCTCACTTATCGCTCACAAAAAGTAAAACTGGATCAATTCTACTGTGAAGCCACTTACACCTTCTGCCAAGTCCCACAGTGTTCCTCATTGAGTCCAACCTTATTCAACATCTATGTCGCCCCTTTGGCCAAGGTTATTAGATCTTTTGGTTTTCAGGCTCAGTCTTATGCAAGTGACACACAAATTAGTGTGTCAATCACCAATAGCATTGAGGCGTCCGCTGCAAATTTTAAAAGCTGCATGCGGGCTGTAGCCTCCTGGATGGTAGACAACTAGTCTTGATTTTTGGCAGTCAAGAATCTATATGGTCCCACTCTTGGTGGCCTAAAATGCTCGCCTCATACCCCTGTCCAGCTCCAGCAGCAAAGAATCTTGGGGTCATTGTTGATAGCTCTCTCTCTTTTGACCCTCTGATCAACAGAACGGTTTCCACCTGTTTTGGTATCATCGGAATCCTGAGGAAGATCTTTCCATGTATCTCCCTTCCCTCAGTCAGCTGTTGCCCTGGTTCTGTCCAGATTGGATTATTGTAATGCCCTTTACCTGGACATCAATAAGGGATCCATCCATAAATTGCAGCTTGTACAAAATGCAGCAGCTAGACTTGTGATGGATCTTCCTAAATTCCACGCAGTTTCGGCATCTATCTGTAAGTTGCACTGGCTTCCTTTAGAAAAGAGTATTTTGTTCAAAGCACTTTGCCTTGTCCATAAGGCTCTTCATAATTTCGGGTTCCGAAGGCATTAAAAGGACCTTCCAATGGTATGTCCCTACCAAACAACTGAGGTCTGCTAGCAAAAACTAGTTGGTAGTTCCCAGGTTCAGGATAGTAAGGTGTGAAGGAAGAGCTTTTTTGTTGTTGCTGCCTCTAAGTTTTGGAATTCTCTCCCGCTATCGATCTCTGGGCAACACTCTCACCTTCTGTTCCGTAAGGCCCTAAAAACATGGCTCTTCTTTCTTTAACTGCTTGGCTCCTTTTTGTGCTTCCTATGACCGCCGGCTCTATCCGCAGCGTCTTGACGCCTTTGGGCAAAGTTTGCGCTCTATAAGACTAATATTCATTCATTCATTCAGCAAATTACACGCATTGGGTGCCCATAAGGTTGGGAACAATTCAACTGTATATAATTTCAGATTTGCAAACCTCACCTTGGAAGCACTGAATCCATGAACAGCCTAATTGAAAGAAGATATGAACCGTTCATGAGGCTGCGGTGTTTTTGGCATCAATGGAATCTGGGAAAAGGGGATAACCCTAGCTGATCATAAATAAGCTGACATTCTAACCAAAGGAGTTAGGGTTCAAGGTGAAGTGAGACATTCGAGAGTTGGGGGCATCCCCTTCAAAACTAGGGTGGAATACTGTGACTTTGGGATTGATAGGGTCTATGTTGCTTGGAATACCCTTTGTGTGCTGTGTTGTCTGTTAGAAGTATCGATTCACATGCTGCAAAATGTGCACACAGGACTGTACTTTTGTGGTTTTGGGTGAATAGCTTTTAAAGATTGTATTCATAACCCAGGATGGCTAGGAGCTAATGGGTAATCGTATAGCACTGTACAAACTCAACAAAACATTTTTTGCATTTTATTGGCATAAACAGTATTTGGAAGGGGATGGTTATTACTCGCTTTCCGATTTCCAGATTAGCGTCTGTTTTGGAAACACACCAGTCTTTTACTAAACACAGAAGATAGAAAAATTTAATTTTCATATGGAGAACAAACTTACATTTCCAGAGGTAATACAGTAAGTATGCCCATGCATAGTTGTAAAAATGCTGTAAAGACAAATATCTACTAACTGCAATATACAGTAAAATCGATAAATACTTTGTTAAATGTATCTTTGCTTCTTTCCTGTAGGACTTCGACTCTTTCTTTGATGCCAAGGAAGGAAATGAAATTGACTTTTTCTTTGGTCTTGCGCCTCGTACTAGCTCCAAGGTAGGTGTGGTGGGATTCAGTAGCAGTGAGCTATATCTTTTCCATGGTTAGCTTGCCAAAGGAATGCCTTTGTGTGGCCCAGCTGTCTATCTCTCTTACTTTCACATGTATTTGCTAGCTACAGTATTGATTGGTTCCTGGCAGTATGAACTCATGTATTTATGTATCCTCATCTTGCTGAGGGTGAGCCCATACCAGACCAAAAACTCAATTTTCCTCTCTCAGAGTACTAATTGCGCAAGAACTTAACATATTTTGCCAAGGTTCTGGGCTGTACAGGACTCTAATTAAAATCAATGCAGGGTTGTCTTCATGGGCAAAACTAGGTTGTTAACTCCAGTCAATTGTGGCAGAATTTAACAACATTTCTAGAAATTAGTTGTGTGACACTTGTACTAAACATCTAAGTACACCACTCAATTAGATGTTCTCAACAAAGTAATTTCTCACAGAAATTACATTATTCCAAGCATAAGATACAAAAATGAATTTCTAAAACATATGTTAGGCTCTATAAATGAACACCCACCACATGCTAAGTAAAAACAGCACTTTGGTGTTCCTGTTATTATCTGAACATGTAAATTGGCATAACTTCCATTTTTCACTTATCATCATGCAACCGGCCCTTGCATGATTCAAGGCGCACTTTACAGTTGGCTTATTTAAAGTCAAGGATCGTCCTAAACATGTAAAAATAGGTTGATTTTGACATATGAATACTGTTGTTTTGCCTTCATTATGCCAGATCTGCCAGTCGGCCAATTTTCCATGTTTTAACACGTCCGTGTCATAAGGCCAATCTGCATCCGTCATTGAGCATTTGAGTTTTATTGGACACCTCTTTGGGGCAAGCCCAATATGGCAGTCACTTTTTGCCAATCAGTTACCATGCTTTAGAGGTTAACACACATGCAGTAAGATGTTGGTCACTGGCCACAGGTACCAGATCTCCAGTTAAACAATGGAGGGGGGAATGGGAGGTCACAAATAAAGATGCATTAATCTAGGCTTATTCTTCTTGCAAAAGAAAAGCATCTTCTGCCACAGGGCCCCAAGCCAGCAAAACGGTCAAAGAAGGAGATGATTGTGCCAGGGACTTTGTTAGGACCCACTCTTATACTCCTAGAGGTCCTTCAGAGAAGCAGCATCATCAGTGTTCCCATTTAACACTGAGAAGTTTGCCATCAGGACGCTCAGTGTCAGGAACCTTACCTGTGATCTGTATGATGGCGAAGCATCTTTTACTACCTAGGTAACAGCTGTGATGTTGAGGCACTCTTCACCGTCAGTTCGAAGTCAAGATATGAAAGGCTCAGAGGTGCAGGTTGGATTTCTTTTATTAAAGGAAGGATCGATGCTGTTTTCCAGGGTCCAGAAAAATTACCAGAGTTAAAAGTGGAACTAAACAGTGGGGTGAGGGCTTCCCCAATGATTTCTGGAACCTGTTTAAGTACAGAGGCTGGACATGGGTCCAAAGGGGAACCTGAACGAATTTCTAACAATAATTTGGTAACCTCATGTAAATCCAGCGATGTAAAACAATCTAGTATGGGGATAGGCCTATTATCCTTGAGCAACCCTGTCACTGAAGCCTTATTGGCGACAGTAGGCTGGAGAGTAAAGGAGGAAAATATGATTTCCACCTTTTGCAGAAAAAAGGCGGCCAGAGTCTCACATAGTTCAGGGCTACTGTCTGTCTTGGGGCTAGAGGAGGTTGTAAGTGTAGGGATAGTTTTAAACAGATCTTAAGATGAGGATCTGGCTTTCCTAATTTGTTCCCCACAGTATATCCTTTTGGTTTCAGAGAGCAGTTTTTTATAGTTTGTAAGGCTTACTTTATAGGCCTCTTTATCGAAGTTATTGTACCCTCGCCTCCAAGCTTGCTCTAGCCTCTTACAGTCAAGTTTATGTGCTTTAAGTTTTTCTGAATACCAAGGGGCAGATGGCGATGCCCGCTTGGGAATACCCCGTTTGCCCGGCACTAATTTCCTGCAAGCGGAATCAACCCATTCCTTGTAGGTGGCCGTAGCTTCCTCTACATTAGAGGATGGTGGGTGTGCTGAAGCTTTCAGGAGACTTCCTAGTTCTAGGCTATCAATATTTTTCCAGGCGCTTGTGGTTGTCACGGCCTTAGAGAAAAAGTTATATTGAGGGCGCTTAGCCTCTTTAAATTCAAATAAAATCGCCGTGCGGTCAGTCCAGGTAAGTGGTAATGCTTCCGTATATGCAAGGTTAGGGTTATTAGAGAAAATTCCATCTAATGTATGCCCTGCAGAATGAGTGGGATCTATCACAAGCTGCTTGAGGTCCCCCCCATTAAAAATTTGCTGCAGTCTTATATTATCAGGATCGGTGAGGTCCTCAAGGTGGAAATTAAAATCTCCCATAACCGTAAAGAACTTAGCACACAACCCTTCCTCTAAAACTGTTCCAATGGAATCTGAAAACGCACCCCTAGGGCCTGGGGGGCGGTAGAGGAAGACGGCATTGAATGTGTCATGGTCAGATGTTCGAATACTGATTGACAGTGCCTCGCATGCATAATTAGAAGCCTTAAGAAAAGAGGACTCTAAAGTGTCATGATAGATAAGTGCCAACCTACCACCCCTCTTGATAGGTCTATCAAGCGTGTAGCAGAAGAAACCGGGTGGAGTGGCTTTGACAAGGTCCAGATGCTTCATTAGACCAGGATTCTGTTATAAGGGCTAGTTTAATATTATGTTCCTCAATAAACAGGGCGCATTCCACACTATGCTTGATCAGAGACCTGGCATTGAGAAGAAGACATTTAAGTGGTGCCTGAGCAACTTAACTGGTCCTGTCCCCGGTTGTGTTACCTCGCAGATTGATGACATGTTTCACAATGCGTGGGAGGACTAGGTGACACTTAGGACAGAGCTCAACCTGTGCTTCCATAAATAAGTTGGGAGTAATCCTAGGGCAGCAGGCATTGCCCCCTTCAGAATCCCAACCCATAAGCTGCTCTCTAGAGTAAGTCCAAATGTCTGACATGAAATGGCCAGGGGGACATGCCCTGAGCCCGTTCCGAGCACGCGTCCGCTGCCCGGTCGTGTCTGCGTGAGGATTTATGTATTCTGGCTGGAAAAGCCTAGAGCGCTAACCGCCAAGATGGCTATCGGTGTCCTGCCCCTGATTCCTCTACACGGAGCAGTCGCCGTGCCAGCGTAAACAAATGAAAGGTAAAGTGCCCAGTGTGTCTCAGTTAAAAGAATAACACAGTAATGTCAATGATAACATTTAAAATAACTATTAAAAGGTACAGCAATTAATTTAAAAGTAAAGCGATATAATTAGTCACCTGCCTGATGAGCATTGAACACAGCTCTGTCCCAGGAGGCAGCGCTGCACGGTCGCGTCAGCGTGAGGATTTATGTATTCGGCTGGAAAAGCCTAGAGCGCTAACCTCCAATATGGCTATCGGTGTCCTGCCCCTGATTCCTCTACACGGAGCAGTCACCGTGCCAGCATAAACAAATGAAAGGTAAAGTGCCTAGTGCGTCTCAGTTAAAAGATTAACACAGTAATCTCAATGATAACATTTAAAATATCTATTAAAAGGTACAGCAATTAGTTTAAAAGTAAAGCAATAAAATTAGTCACCTGCCTGGCGAGCATTGAACGCAGCTCTGTCCCAGGAGGCAGCGCAGCACTGTGCAACACTTCAAACAGTAACACAGTGACAACAACATAAAAAGACTCCACACCAGTTTAGAAAAATAGATTATGATTTTATAAATAAAACAAGACCCAAACTACAAAAATGCAATAAGTAGAGGTCTAGATACGCATCTTTAGAGATTAAAAGTGAAAAACTGTGCTTAAAAGCAGTAGGCACCTATGGAGTTATCTGGTTGCACTGGATTCTGGCAAAGTCAAAGGTTCAGGGCGACCACGATAGAGCACAGGCGGGATACATGAGCCACGCAATGCCCGCTGAACAAAATCCTTGATCCTGGTGATGCGTCAGTGTCAATCCCGTAGTCGAGGTTATGCTTTGATTTTTTCCACTCATCGATGGTGCTGTGCTGGTTCCGAAGAGCGTTGCTTCCGAAGCGTATGTGTCGTGTTTCTCTGCGCAGTCGAGGGGATGCGAAGATCATCTTTCTCTAGTGGTGGCGATGTGGTGATTCCAATGTGTCGGTTCTGATGGCGATGCCCTGGTTCTGTTTCCGCAACAGCAGTGATTGTCGCTTCTGCTCACGCAGTAGAGGATGCGTCGGTGCCACCGGAGCAAGCACCTGAATCCACTTCCAATGGACCAGGCACAGGAGCAGGGGGTAAGACTTTGATATCCCGAAGTCTCAAAAGAGGAGGCAGCCAGCTTGCCCATAGAGATGACTCTGGGTTCAAGCAAGAGTGCAGCTCTTCCTCTGCAGCGCAGAGGTCAGCAGTCAGTAGGGCAGCACAGCAGAAAAGCATTTCTTCCAGAGCAACAGTCCAGCAGAATGGCAGCTCTTGTAGAAGCACAGCAGTTGCTCATGTCAGAGTTCTTCGCAGAACCAGTAGTGTCTGATTTGGTGGAGTCAAAGACCCAGTACTTTTACCCAGCTGTGCCCTTGAAGTGGTGGTGACTTCAAAGAGGGGCTTTGAAGTGCACAGAGGTCAACCCTCCCAGCTGTTGGTCCAGGCTCACTACATGGGGGTATGCAGCCCTTTGTTTGGGACAGGACGCTGCCTGTTCAGGTGTATGTGTCAGATCCTCCCTTCTATCCTGCCCAGGATGGCCCATCAGGATGTAGAGTACATGTGCTACTTTTTGATTACACACACTCTGCCCTTTGGGCTGCCAAGGTCCAACCTTAGAGGTGATGTATAGGTAATAAAAGGAGTTTCAGGTTTGGAAAGGGATTTTAAATACAAAGTCAACATGGTAATGTAAACTGCACACACAGGCTCTGTGGTGGCAGGCCTGAGACATGTTTAAAGTGCTACTTGTGTGGGTGGCACAATCGGTGTTGCAGGCCACTAGTAGCATTTAATTTACAGGCCCTGGGCACAGGTAGTGCACTCTACTAGAGACTTATAGAGCAATTAAATATGCCAGTTGTGGATAAGTCAATCAAACTATGTTTTAGGGGAGAAGCACATGCACTTTAGCACTGGTTGCAATGGTAAAGTGCTCAGAGTCCCAAGGCCAACAAAAAGAAATCAGCAAAAAGTTGATGCAAACAGGCAAAACGTTTGTGGAAAGCCACCCTAAGGCTGTCAAGTCTAACACCACATATATTAATCAATGTCAATGGACATCAAAAAACCAAAGAGAAGGGGAAACAGGCGCAAATACAAATACGGAGAAAATAGGAACAGAAACGAGGAGCATGCGTCGGAGCAACAAATAACGGATGAACTGCAAGTGGTGAATCTATCAAGCAGACCCATATCGGAAATTGAAATATCATTATTAAAAAGAGGCATACATTTTTGCCCGACGAGAAGGATGGATCTGGCACAAGTAAGGATAGATGTATACCTCTACATCCGTAAAATGAAATTAGCAAAATTATTTTTGGAAAAACAGCAAAAAACTAAAATGACCACACCAGGGGAACAAATAACTGGCTTGAAAGTCAAAGACTCAAAAGGTTTCCTGACGTTATTGAATTTAGACACAGAAGATGGTGAAGAGATTCCCCTCAACAGAGCCTGTGAACAGGAAGGTACAGGCTTAAGTGGAAAGAAATCGAAGTCTAAATTTTATCCGCAATTGGCGCCTGGTGACAAAATAGATGTGTTTCAGGAAGCCGTCATCGAAGACCTATATACATTGAAAAGCCTGGATTCCAAAGATAACTTGACAAAACAGGAGAGAGACGCACTGACAAACCTTACAACTGACACCCAGATTGAAATTAAAATGGCAGACAAGGGAGGGAACGTAGTTATATTGGAAAAAGGAGCATATGTCTTGGAAGCACATCGCCAATTATGGAACATCACTTATTATGAGAAGTTAAAGAAAAATCCAACCTTGGAAATAAAGGAAATGGTTGATGGTAAACTACAAGAATGGACTGGAAAGGGTCTTATAAATGAAGATGAACGTAAATACCTTACAGTGTCCCACCCAATAACAGCCACAATATATTTTTTACCCAAATTGCATAAAGATCATAAAAGACCACCTGGCAGACCAATTTTGTCCGCAAAATGATCTTTACTAGAACCCATGGCAAATTTTATTGACTATTTCCTAATGCCCTACATGACCCAACTGAGCTCCTTACTGAGGCTACTACAAAATACTCCTTGGCAAGAAACATACCTACTGATAACGATGGATGTCATATCCCTGTACACCAGGAATGACTTTGGAATGGAGGCATGTAATTTTTTCCTACAAGAGAGGAACATGGAATATAGTGAACATAACATCATGCTCCTGGAAATGATAACAATCTGCCTCAATAAAAAAAAAAAATTCTTCAGTGAAGAAGTCTATCGCCCAAAAAACGGTACCGCTATGGGTTTTTCTTTTAGCCCTAGTTACGCCTGTCTGGCTATGGGATACTGGGAGAAAGAAGTAGCGTGGAGTGTGGGAAATGACAGAATGCTGAACAAAATAGTCAGCTGGAAACGATTTATCAATGACCTACTGATTATATGGGATGGCACAGCAGAGCAATTCCAGGAATACTTCGAAATTTTAAACAACAGTACAGCACACTTGAAATGTACTTATGAAATGAGCAATAAACGAGTAGTCTTCCTGGATACTGAAATCTATATTCAAGACAGTCAGATTCATACCACCCTTCACAGGAAAAGTACAGCGACTAATGCTACTTTGGAAGCGTTAAGCTTCCATCAGAAATCTCTTATCTCAAGTATCCCATATGGGGAATTTTTGAGGATCAGGCGAATTTGCAGTGAGGAGACAGAATGGAGGAAACATAGGAGCGATACAGTTGAACGTTTCAAGAGAAGAAAATACAATCTCAAGACAGTCCGAAAATGCTGGGAAAGAACAAACTGCAAATCACGAGAAGAATGCTTAGCCCTGAAACCAAAAGATGAAGGGGCAGAAAAAGAACCAATCCGGCTAATAACAGATTACTCATTGGAAAGTAAACAAATAATGAGAATCTTAAGAAAAAACTGGAAAATTCTACAGCTGGACAGCACCGTGAAACAAATAGTGGGGAAACATCCAACAGTGACGTACAGAAGAGCCAAAAACTTAAAAGATCATTTGATCCAAAGCCATTTTAAAGGGAAGAAAAAGGAAGGCACATGGCTCAACACGAAAGTCTTTGTGAAATGTCACATGTGTAAAGCTTGCCAAATTGCGAAACAGACAAAGGAAATCAAGATGACCAACAACAGAGCATGGCAAATCCGTCAATTGATAACATGTAAAACCCAATATACATTGTGGAATGCCCGTGCCCCCTAAGATATGTGGGGAGCACCATATTTGAACTAAAGAAGCGAATTTTGGAACACGTTAGGGCGACAATACACAAGGACAGAACAAACGCTGTAGCAAAACACATGGAGGACCATCATAAAGGAGACTGGAAACAATTAAGATTTTATGGCATTGATACGATCCCAAAGAAAGAACGGGGTGGAGATCGTGAAAAACAACTACCCCAGAAAGAATTGTGTTACATTTTAAAATTGCGAACATTCCATCCACATGGGCTTAACCAGTCGGAAGAACTTTATATTCATCTGTAATCTTTGATAGCTTCTCATGGTGATTGTGAAAACAGAATATAAAAAAGAAAAAGGAAGAATGATAAAGAAAAGAAAGAAAAGAGAAAAACCAGACACAGGAAAATTAATAATACAGAAAAAAGAAGGAATGGAAGGAAAGAAACAGACGGGGGATGGGAGCACACTGCTACCTCCCAGCACAGTTCGCCACACACACTGTGGCATAGGCGTACTCGCCGTCGCCACTACATTGACCACAGTTCCTTGGGGCAACTTGCTGGTGTGACGAGCAGTGTGCGGCCAATTGAACTTGATATATTACGGCTCCCTTGAGCCACCGGGCTGACGAGTCCTGGATCAGCACCTGCGCGCCATGAGAGGTACTCTACCTGTTTTTAATTTTTGGCAGTCCACGCGGCACCCCTTTACACTTACCTGCTCCCTGCTGACGAGAGGCAACTACCTCGAAACACGTGTCCAGGGATGGCTAATGCAACACATACTTTTTTACACACACTGTGGCATAGGCGTACTCGCCGTCGCCACTACATTGACCACAGTTCCTTGGGGCAACTTGCTGGTGTGACGAGCAGTGTGCGGCCAATTGAACTTGATATATTACGGCTCCCTTGAGCCACCGGGCTGACGAGTCCTGGATCAGCACCTGCGCGCCATGAGAGGTACTCTACCTGTTTTTAATTTTTGGCAGTCCACGCGGCACCCCTTTACACTTACCTGCTCCCTGCTGACGAGAGGCAACTACCTCGAAACACGTGTCCAGGGATGGCTAATGCAACACATACTTTTTTACACACACTGTGGCATAGGCGTACTCGCCGTCGCCACTACATTGACCACAGTTCCTTGGGGCAACTTGCTGGTGTGACGAGCAGTGTGCGGCCAATTGAACTTGATATATTACGGCTCCCTTGAGCCACCGGGCTGACGAGTCCTGGATCAGCACCTGCGCGCCATGAGAGGTACTCTACCTGTTTTTAATTTTTGGCAGTCCACGCGGCACCCCTTTACACTTACCTGCTCCCTGCTGACGAGAGGCAACTACCTCGAAACACGTGTCCAGGGATGGCTAATGCAACACATACTTTTTTACACACACTGTGGCATAGGCGTACTCGCCGTCGCCACTACATTGACCACAGTTCCTTGGGGCAACTTGCTGGTGTGACGAGCAGTGTGCGGCCAATTGAACTTGATATATTACGGCTCCCTTGAGCCACCGGGCTGACGAGTCCTGGATCAGCACCTGCGCGCCATGAGAGGTACTCTACCTGTTTTTAATTTTTGGCAGTCCACGCGGCACCCCTTTACACTTACCTGCTCCCTGCTGACGAGAGGCAACTACCTCGAAACACGTGTCCAGGGATGGCTAATGCAACACATACTTTTTTACACACACTGTGGCATAGGCGTACTCGCCGTCGCCACTACATTGACCACAGTTCCTTGGGGCAACTTGCTGGTGTGACGAGCAGTGTGCGGCCAATTGAACTTGATATATTACGGCTCCCTTGAGCCACCGGGCTGACGAGTCCTGGATCCGCACCTGCGCGCCATGAGAGGTACTCTACCTGTTTTTAATTTTTGGCAGTCCACGCGGCACCCCTTTACACTTACCTGCTCCCTGCTGACGAGAGGCAACTACCTCGAAACACGTGTCCAGGGATGGCTAATGCAACACATACTTTTTTACACACACTGTGGCATAGGCGTACTCGCCGTCGCCACTACGTTGACCACAGTTCCTTGGGGCAACTTGCTGGTGTGACGAGCAGTGTGCGGCCAATTGAACTTAATGGAAGGAAAGAACTATAACAGCTTAAAATAGAAAAGGAGGAATATTAAAAATGAGCTTGAGTTTGAATTTAGCCTCCAGAAGAAAGGTGTTAAAGTAAAGGACAGAAGAAGCAACAAACTGATCATCTCCCACTGAAGGGAAGAAGAATAAATAAATAAAAAGATGACACGCCTCCATTTCTAAAAAGGAAAAGAAATGGGCCTTAATTGCACGAAGAATTATTTTTGTTAACGTCTTTGACTCTGAAAAATAAGTATCACTTTATTTGTTTAATGTCACTTTCACGTTTTATTAAAAAAGGAAAAAACTACATCCTCCAGAAGGCTTAGGGGCACATTGAACTGTGGTAGGAAATGATGTAACAGCTATTTGAATATATGTATGGGCTTGCCCAAAAGCCAGGTTGATCGTGAGCAAGGAATCATGGCATTCCGAAACGTGTAGATCTTGCTTTGCCTAAACAGTCCGCTCTTTTGAAGGAATCAAAATAAAAAGTGCAAAAGAAAGGAATACAAGAGTTTGTCCCGTTTGTATCCCTCTGGCTGGAGAGATTCTGTGTGCATCAATTAAAAGAAATCAAAGTAAAAGTATCAGTAAGACACTTAGCTGTGGACTTATAAACAAAAACTGGGTTGGGAAGACGTAATCACCTGAAACTTATATAAACCCATTACATTTAGCCATGAGTCAGTTTGCGCAGAGAGGTCTGTTTTTTCTCATTAGCAAAGAGGGCAGTCTGCCACACCAAACTTCTCGGAGTTTCAGACGGCTTCTTCCACTTATGCACTGGATAAAGGCAACAATAATGGAGTTCGAGAGACAGAAGGAACAGCCCTGTTAAGATTGATCCCGTTTGCCATAATCCTGTCTAAAAGATTTTAAAAACCTTTCCATTTTGGGTCCCGATGGCTGACCGCAGTAAATGAAGAACCAAATCCCAATGCAGAAAAAAAACTGAGTGGACTTTTGGCACTGGGAAGAAAGAGTTGTCCAAACTATCTTAGATATTGGGCCATATCCCTGCCACTAGAAACATAATCTTCCAGCATCTTCGAAGTGATCGCACACAAGGATCAAAGTGCTGAGTCTGCCAACACCAGGGAACTTGGAGCAATTCCCAGGAACGTAGGGAATACTGGAGGATGGAACAAGAAAAAAAATTCTAGCTGTGTGTAAAACGTGGACCAATTAAGGGCAAAAAAAACCACCAATCCTTGAAGGCTACGGACAGTTGATAAAAAAAGGCAACCACCAAATCCTGGTCCAGAAAATGATAACTAGAGTGAGCAATAGGATGGAAGTAGAGCAACTTTGTGACAGGCAAACATGTCCACCTGAAGCATCCCAAACTGCTGAAAGGTTTACATAAACAATTTCTCCAAGACAAAACTAATGTGGAGCTCGGATATAACCAGCAAAAACTGTCCACTTGGGCATTCTGCGTACAAAACATATAAGAAACTCTTATAGAGGTGCTACTTTGCACAGGCCCTGCAGTTGAGCCTAAGACGCCATACTCTTTATTTGCCCCTGAAGATTTACATAGGTCTTGAACTGGTAACTTAAGTTTGGCTCTTGATGAGGACCAACTACTCCTGCCAAATACTGAAAAGACCATTTCATTGATTGGGTTGACTCAGTTCCAGACCGATTATTCTAAAAGGAACTGCATTTCTACTGTCCTTGATGATGAACTCCAGACTGCCGAAGAGTAGCCTGACTCGTTTGGAGAAGCTTCTCGAATCATTTAGTGAAAGTCCCAAAAGTCTGAGGACCATTTGAGAGGGCTTGACAGACCAGTGCTTCAGATGGAGAAGCATTCTTTGCAAGACTATACACAGATCACTATATCTTCATTGACTTAAAGACACTGATGGAGTGATCTTGAAACTTTTGGAGGCAAAGTTCTCAATCAAGTATTGAATAAAGGCAGATTAATATGAGCCTCTTGAAAAAATCCAGTATCATGAAACTCCCAAACCAAACATGGTACCAGAGCAGAATAGAGCACTGATATGGATAGCTGTTGACCCGGCATGAGTGAAAGTGCATAGACCAACCAGTCATAAAAGTTTGAATCCACGCATCCTCCAACACAGCTAAGACAATATTTTGATGAACAAATGTGGCGGTTACGGAGTCCAAATGAAATTACTTTGAATTAGTAATGATAGTCTGCCAAACAAAAGGTTATAAATTGCTCGTGAGCGGGCAGCATTGGAATGTGGAATGAGTTTAGATTGAAGATTCTCCATCTTAAATGTTATGAGTTTAAACTTGTCAACTCTCTTCAAATCTAGGACGGAACTGCCTCCAGGATCACCTCAACCCCCATTTGCTTAGAGGATCTGGCACAATGACCAGGAGCTAGGATATATTATTCTCATTCTTGAACATAGGTGTCCCACAGCTTGGCTACAGATGGGAGAATTAAATTGAATAACCCTGTTAATCGATAACCAGAGAAATAGGTCTAACTCAAAAACAAAAAACTTCACTCTGACCTCCGACTTGCAATTCCATTCTGCAATGGGCATAACCAGAATATTGTTGCTGTTACAGTGCCACCTATACGAAGACAGACAAAACAGCAAGTCAACATGAAGGAAGTGGTCCCCATTGATGGATAAAAAAAAAGATTTTCTAGGCAGGGCACCGAGTTGTTTTCCCAGTTGTGGGCTCCCTTTATAAATGAGATCTCTGTGATAGAGAGGGGTGAAACAGGAGTCAGCTTTTCACATCCACATTTTTTCTTTACTAAAATGAGGGATTCGAACTAAGCATGTGCTGTACAACCACTCATCGTTTGAAAATGATGTGGTTGTTATTGTTGTTGCAATATTTTTCAAAGCACTAGTGGCCATGGGTGTTGTAGCGCGTAAGGTACTAAAGTTGAAATTGTTCAAGTTGTGCTACGAAAATGCCTAAATACAGTCATGCAAATTGAATTCTAAGTAATTTTGATTTTCTCTCTTAGGTGGCATCAGATGAGAAATCAGAACTCCAAAATGGTGAACTTCCAGTAGAAGTGCAAGACAACAGAGAAGTAATACATGATTATTTGGCGTACTTTTTTTAAATGTCTTCTTCTGGGCTCTGGTTGTGTGTGTTGCTTTGTGGTGGGCTGTGTAAAAGCTTACCCTTGTTCATAGCAACATTATCTCTCAAACTGGAGATAGGAACATGAAGCAAAGTTACATTCTTTGCTAATTGAAGTTCTGAGAATGTCTGTTTAATCAATTACTCCACAGGCTACATCACTTACTGTTCCACCTCTCCTTCACCACCTCTACACTCCCAGACGAGAATACCCTCACGTCTTGTCACATCCACGTCCACAGACTCATTCCAATAGTAAAAGCCATGAATTCATCTCCGTTAATGTTGGACGAAAAACGTCTTCCTTCATGGGAAGCCTGTCCCCCTGCTCATTGTTAGACTGCTATAAAAGTCATGAAATGTCTCTGCTGGTGTTTTTTTGGACTTTTTTTTTTAAACTTTATTTATGATTTTACACCATGACATAGCAAAACACTTTCATACTGTCGACAGAGTCAGTATCTCTGCAGGTTTTTTAATTTCACGTCAGAGAACATGACAATCATGCGAGAGGTCCGATTAGCTACACGGTACGATTAGCCCTTAGCTTTGCCACTAACCGTCGCGCTATTCTACTGCTGACTCTAGCTATCTTAGCGATATTTTAAAGGCTCCCGTTTTGTCATTTTATTTATATTACTTTGTCTGTTTCCCCTGTTTTTAATAGGACACATTTCCGCAAACTTGCACAATAAAATCATTTGCACTACTCACCGCGACTTTCGCGGGTTACACGGCTCGTAGACCGGACTTCCTGGACCTTCTTGGGGGGTAGACTGTGCCGGGATACCACCGCCATATTGGGTTGCGCTCTAGTTGTCAGGAGGGCGTGCTTGATGTGTATTTAAGGCTTCACTTCAGCTGGAGGAATCCCTACACGGTACGATTAGCCCTTAGCTTTGCCACTAACCGTCGCGCTATTCTACTGCTGGCTCTAGCTATCTTAGCGATATTTTAAAGGCTCCCGTTTTGTCATTTTATTTATATTACTTTGTCTGTTTCCCCTGTTTTTAATAGGACATATTTCCGCAAACTTGCACAATAAAATCATTTGCACTACTCACCGCGACTTTCGCGGGTTACACGGCTCGTAGACCGGACTTCCTGGACCTTCTTGGGGGGTAGACTGTGCCGGGATACCGCCGCCATATTAGGTTGCGCTCTAGTTGTCAGGAGGGCGTGCTTGATGTGTATTTAAGGCTTCACTTCAGCTGGAGGAATCCCTACACGGTACGATTAGCCCTTAGCTTTGCCACTAACCGTCGCGCTATTCTACTGCTGGCTCTAGCTATCGTAGCGATATTTTAAAGGCTCCCGTTTTGTCATTTTATTTATATTACTTTGTCTGTTTCCCCTGTTTTTAATAGGACACATTTCCGCAAACTTGCACAATAAAATCATTTGCACTACTCACCGCGACTTTCGCGGGTTACACGGCTCGTAGACCGGACTTCCTGGACCTTCTTGGGGGATAGACTGTGCCGGGATACCGCCGCCATATTGGGTTGCGCTCTAGTTGTCAGGAGGGCGTGCTTCATATCTATTTAAGGTCATGACGGTAGCGCGCAGCATTTACGCGCAGCCGGAGCGCACCGGAGTCGCGCCAGAGTCCAGCCCGTCTGCGCTCGTCCGCGCTGAGGACGGGCTGCAGGGCGGGTCGCGTAGGGTGACATCTGAGCTCCCCCCTAAGGTAACGTACACATACACCACTCAGGAAGTGCTTGCTATGAGACCCAGTTCGCGCTCCTGCCTCCACAGATATACCCCTGTAGCTCTTCGCGAAGGAGTTGTATGTGATACATGCAGGTCTGACATATCCACTATCCCCGCTGTTACCAATAGTGCACAGTCTCCCTGCCAATCTTTTAATGGGGATTCTGCTGAGAGAGGATATTTGATTAATGCACGCTCCATGATTAACAATAACATTTACTTCCATGATTTCGTGACAGCTAGGAACCCACCATGGGTGTTCATTACGGAAACTTGGGCTACAGACACATCGGGACATGATCTCCTTCTAGCCATCCCTGAGAACTATGCTCTACAGAGATTAGACAGAGTTAAACGTAGAGGAGGTGGCCTAGCTATTCTTCACCACTCACGTCTCACATGTAGAACTAAGGCTCTGTCAAAGCCATCGGACCCTTTTGAGGCCATACATTTCTGTATTGCATCTTCGCCATCCTCGTCATTCTCTGGGATTTTGCTGTTTAGGCCCCCTGGGCTGAGATGACAGTTCAGTAGTGACCTGTTCAGCTTATTAGAACCATACGCAGGCAAATCGCGCTTTACCATCTTGGGGGACTTTAACTTTCATCTAGAGGACACCACATCTAAAGACACTATTTCTCTGATTGATCCTCTAGAGGCCTGTGGCTTCAAACAGTTGGTCAGGGAACCTACATATAGAGCAGGTCATACTCTCGACGCAATTTTCTCTAATGACTCCCGGATTAAGTCAGGCTCACCGGAACAGCTAGTCTGGACTGATCACTTAGCAGTCCCTATCGTATTTACCGCAGTTGGCATAGAGCTTCCCATTAAGGAGCTTTCTGCAAGAGAGTATAAGCGAAATTATAAAAACATCTCTAATGAATCCTTGGCCCCGTTTTTTGAAACCCATTCCCGGACTTTAGATCCAGAGAAGGCAGCCTGGGAACTAGACTACTGTATTCGTGAGGCAGTGGATACTCTAGCTCCTGCCACCCCTAGGTATGCTGCAAGGCGTAAACCTTCTGCTCCGTGGTTTGGGGAGCAACTTAGACTGATGAGACAAGGTTGTAGAAGACAGGAAAGACAGTGGAGGAGGACATGGGACACTAAGGATAGAGAGCGCTATAAAAGCTCCCTGAAAATGTCCTCAGTCATTAAAACTAAACCAGACTACTTCTCCAATATTACTACATCCTTGACATCATCGAGGGAACTCTTTAAAATCGTAGATTCCCTCTGTTCTTTACAGACACCTGATCCTATAACAGGCCGAAGGAGCTCTGTGACAACATCGCAAGTTTCTTTCATACGAAAATTGTTGACATCTCCTTGCAATTGGAAACACAGAAGAAACTTTTGGAAACACATATAGCCACGGATTTGTCAATTTTAGAAACTTGGTCATAGGATCCCGACAAGACCCTTGCCAAATTTCCTCCTATCACTCTGGAAAATCTTAACCTCTTGCTGAATCAGACGAAATCTTCCTCTCCTTTGGATCCTTGCCCGCTTAAAATTCTGAAAGAATGTAGGGACACCTTCCTGCCCCACATCTTGGATGTTATGAATAGTGCCCTACAACACGGTGTATTCCCCTCGGTTTGGAAGAGGGCCATTGTGAGGCCGTTATTGAAGAAACCCTCTCTGGATCCAGCAGTGTTAAAAAATTTTAGACCGATCTCTCTGTTACCCGCCCCAGCCAAAATGCTTGAGATGCATTTGAACCATTGTTTGTCTGTATTCCTGGACTCTTCTGGTTTCCTCGATCAAACTCAACATGGGTTCAGAAAACTACATAGCACAGAGTCTGCACTCACTGTTGTGACCAATAACATCAGGATGAATGTAGACAAAGGTCAGACCACGATACTGGTCTTACTGGATCTGACCGCTGCATTCGACACCCTCTCTCCCTCAGTCTTAACATCTCGACTAAGGGAGATGGGGGTGGAGGGGTCCGCCCTTAACCTTCTATCCTCTTTTTTAGACCTTAGAGAGCAGAGGGTCAAAATGGACAAATACCTCTCCCCTGTAAAGTCTCTGCAATGTGGGGTGCCATAAGGGTCGGCTTTAAGCCCGACCCTATTTAACATCTATGTGGCCCCACTTGCTAGACTAGTAAGATCTCAGGGGATGGAGGTAGTGTCATATGCAGACGACACGCAGCTCATGGTGTCCCTATCACGATCCGTCAGCACCTCGGCATCTGGTTTCAGGAGCTGCATGCAGTCGATTGCCGACTGGATGACCCTCAATTCTTTGAGGTTGAATGGCGACAAGACTGAGGTGCTGATTTTTGGAAAGGATAGGGATGCCTGGTCAAATGAATGGTGGCCGCCACTATTGGGGACTTGTCCGACCCCTTCACAGTCGGCAAAGAATCTGGGGGTCATCTCTGACACGGAGCTGGCCATGAACCTACAGATTAATAGAACTATAGCTACCTGCTGGGGAGTTCTAAAAATCCTTCGCAGAATAGCTCACTATTTATCTCCGCAGGCAAGGAAACAAACAGTTGTAGCACTGGTCGGATCCTGTCTAGACTACTGTAATGCACTATACACCCAGATTAACAAGGGATTGTTACTTCGCCTACAAGTAACACAGAATGCAGCAGCAAGATTTGTTCTTGACCTTCCTTGCTCTGCCTCCGCCACATTGGCCAGGAAGAATCTTCATTGGTTGCCTATTGAACATCGTATTTCTTTTAAAATTGTTTGCCTAGTCCACAAGGCCCTCACAGCAGGACCGACTGATGGACTAGGATCTCTGCTTTTTAAATATGTACCTAGCAGATGTCTTAGATCTTCACAACAGAACCTCCTTGTCATCCCCCCCACCAAAAAGACAAGATGGGGAGGTAGAGCATTTGCATCGGTTGCCCCTCGACTGTGGAACGCTCTCCCCTCTGAGCTCAAGGCCCTATCATCTTTGCCCCTCTTTAAGGGAGCCCTCAAGACCTGGTTTTTAGGAAAGCATATCACTAAGCATTGCAGGGCTAATCAATATATTATGTTAGGCGCCTTGATGCCCATGGGGCTGAGTTCTGCACGTTAAAAATTTAATGTTCATTCGTTCATTCATTCATTCATTCATTCAGGTCGGGAAAGGTCCACAAAGTGCACTCCTTCTTGAGGATTGTTACTGTCCTCTCACTAGACCGAGAGAGACTAGCAGGCATTTCAGCAAATGATTTTGCCCATTTAACAGGAGAGGTTCTTGCTGGCATCTCCTAGTGAAGGGCAGCTTAGAATCCTCAGCCAGCTGCGTCCCTTCTTCTGGTTATGGAGAGCAGTAGAGCAAGTTTACTCTGCTGGTATGAAGAAGGATGAGCATTAAGTATGTGTGTTTTACTGCAATTATACCTGAATCGATCTGGAGACCTCTGTATGTGTATGGCAGACAATATGGAGACTGATTGAGACCCTGGCCAGACAGAAATGTGATTTGGAGGAAAGTTTTAAGACATTCCTAGGTCTCTCTGAAGTGAGCCAAGCTCAGGTGACTGGAGGTTGGGCAAGTATCCTCACTTCTTCTCTTTCTTCTCATTGGGGCGTCTGCCCTTTTGTGTAGTGGCTTGTGGGAATGCCTCTTCCTCCTTTGTGCCTTTGTTTTTCATCTGCTGTGACCTACACCCAACTCTACTCCAGCTTTCTGCTGATCATTCAAGCCAAAGGTCAATGCTTGAAATGGCCAGCGGTTGCAGAGATAGTTGGATTTTAAGTCCTGCTTCGTGAGAGCATTTTTGTGCCTGCTCGTGAGCAGCTTTTCAGGAAAGAAAACACAGTTTTCTTGTTTAACTTGCTGTATAAACCATCCTGTAGAAGACAGTGTGTGATTGATTGTGAGGAAACCTATGATAAAGTCAGTAGGCAGTGGATTATCCCTTGTGAAAAACCATATCAAAGACTGTAGGGGGTGGTTTATTTTGAAAACAATTTGTCAGAGCACATAAACTGTGCTTTATTGATTCAGTAGACAGTGGCTTATTGGATAGGACAGCATTTGTCAAAGCCAATGAGTAAACGTCTGTTTCTTGTGTAAAGCCTGTTTTACATTGTTTCTCCTTGCTCTACCATATTTTCATGTGTAGTATTTAGCTGTGTATCAATTAAATAACTTTTTCTTTGCAAATGAAAGCACTGGCTGGAGTGGTACTAGAACTCAGCAAGCTGGGCTGCTCTAATAGTTTACCTGTGAGTGGTCTCCACTACTCCTTCGCACTACTTGATGAGGTCCTAAATTTCCCTGCCAAAGCTCTGTACAGTATACTTAGTCATACTCCCTCAACAGCATATTGTCTCCAAGTTGGCTATCTGTTGCACAAAACCAAAGCCATTTGCAGCAGTAAATGGTTTGTCTCCTATCTTGAGACACACTAACTCAGAATGCAAAATTTCCTAGCTAACGTGCAGGAAAGTTTCAATTCTATTAAGGAGGCGGAAGCGAGGATTAGGCTTATTCTTTCTCCATTTTATTACTCCAGCAGCTTTTTTACACCAACATCATTCATTATTTGAACTACATTTCCCATGCACACAGGGGAAAAAGTGAAAACTAAAAATGTCCAAACAGCATTAGCCAATCCCGTGTCAGGGTGCCTCATATCCTCCCCTGCGGTCGCTCTATCCTCCTCTTTCTTCCTGCGACTCTTTCATGGTAGTCTTTCACTTATTCCTGCTTACCAGAGTCCAAACCTACGGAAGAAGAAACTAAGTAAGCTCATGGAAGTTACCTCCCAAGACACCATTGCACAGTATTTCATCAGGCCACGGTTCTGAACCAATAACGTTATCATTATCACAGTCTGTAACAAAAAATATTTCCATAAAGAGATTACTCACCATCGGAACGTAGATTTCTGGGAGGGTTCGAGTGAAGACCGGGTGGGCTAATCCTCGCCTCCGCCTCCTTAATAGAATTGAAACTTTCCTGCACGTTAGCTAATTTTGCATTCTATGGCAGGAGCGGACGCTTCTGATTAGGCGAGTTTAAAGCTTATCCACTACTAAAGAACCCAGGGATACCACTGGTTTAAAGTAGAATCTTTTGAAGGTGGAGTCTGAGGACCAGTCCGCGGCATTTAAAATATCCTCCAGCCGTGCTCCCAGGGTAAAAGCCTTAGATGCCATTGCACCCCTGACAGAATGTGCCCCAAAATGGGAGATATCGATACCAGCTTCCTGCATAACCCAGCGAACCCATCCTGCAATAGTAGGGGACGACACCGCCCCGTGTGGCTTTGTAAGAGCAATAAACAACTGTTTGACACCCTGAGGACGTACATCTACCATTGCAACCTCATAGGCTTTGAGAGCTCGAACCACACACAGTTTGGGATCATCGGGAAATGCAGGATAGGACACCGAGCGTGAATTGCACTTTGTGCGTCTGGAAATGTAAAAGGTAACTCCTCCCGGAGTAAAAACCCGACCTGAGAGGTCTAGAGCTCTCACATCCGAAAACCTTTGACAA
Source organism: Triturus cristatus (assembly GCF_964204655.1). Lineage (NCBI taxonomy): Eukaryota > Metazoa > Chordata > Amphibia > Caudata > Salamandridae > Triturus > Triturus cristatus. Next base: position 167,449,582 of record NC_140591.1, on the reverse strand, counting down.
GAAATCAAACACAGCAACATTGCTAGCTTGGCTCACATCTGTTTGCGCGATAGATATTTGTTAGAAGGCCACGAACGAAACAGGAGTAAAACTTTGTTCACATCCCATAAGACTGAGTAATGTGGCTCCGGAGGAATTGACAATCTAATACCTCTTAACAATTTGCAGACTAAAGGATGTTCTCCCACCGGGCGATTGTCCTATGGAACATGGCCCGCCGAGATCGCTGAGCGAAAAGTGTTAACTGACCGATAAGCCAATCCCTCTCTTGCCAGGGAGGCTAAAAAGTTAAGGATGTGGACAACGTCCGCCCCCACCGGATCCACCTGTTGTTGCATACAGCAACCACTCCATCGAGACCAGGCTGAACGGTATCTTATTGGTGCTGTCAGCCCAGGATTTTGCAAGCAACCTGGCAGTGTGCTGTGAAAGGCCTGGGACTTTCCAACGTTGCCTGTAACCCGCCAGGCCATCAGACGTAGACAGCCCGTGGTCAGAAGGTGGTGAGGATTCCCTTGAGGATCTTTGAGGAGATTCGGACTGAGGGGTAGAGGGATTGGAAAATCCCAGGAAAGTTCCATCGGAACCGGAAACCAGGCTTGCGACCTCCATATCGGGGAAATCAGTACTAGGTCCGCCTGTTGTCTCCTCACCTGGGTGGATAATCTCATGATCATCGCAAAGGGGGAAACGCATATCCCCGCTACTTGCTCCAATCCTGAAGAAACGCATCCACCGCCAATGCGTGCGGATCCGGATGCCAACTGTAATACCTCAGCAGTTGTGTGTCCAACCGAGAAGCGAAGAGATCTACCGAGAACGGACCACATCGGGTCTGTATTTCTCTGAAGACACTGGGTTGGAGTTATCATAGGCTGGTGTCCTTCCAGTGGCGAGAGCACCAATCTGCCACCTGATTGGACGATCCCGGAAGGTGCTCCGCCGACAGGGAAATCTGATTGGCCAGACAATACTCCCAGAGATCACGGGCGAGGTTGGATAATGCTTTCGACCGAGTCCCCTTGAGATGGTTGATGTAGCGCACTGCTGCCACATTGTCCATCTTGAGTAGAACACAACTTTGGATCTTGTCCTTCGTCCAACACTTTACTGCAAACGAACCCGCCATCAACTCCAAACAGTTGATGTGGAGGGCTTTTTTCTGACAAGGACCATCTTCCGCCTGTAGAAACCTCGCCGCAACGAGTGCCCCAACCCGAGCCACTGGCATCGGATTCGATTACAAGATCCGGCTTGGAACCAAAAATCGCTCTGCCGTTCCAAGCCTCCATATACTTGACCCACCATTGCAACTCCGTTCTCACCTCCTCTGTGAGAACTACCGCCTGCGAGTAGGTGAGACCTTTGCGTAAGTGGAAGGTTTTGAGACGCTGAAGGGCCCTGTAGTGCATAGGGCCCGGAAATATCGCCTGAATTGATGATGAAAGAAGGCCCACCACTCTGGCCAAGTGTCGTAGCAGAATTGTGGGCCTCGCCAGAGTGCTCCTCAGTTGGTGTCTGATCTTGGACAGCTTCCGGGAGGGCAGGGACAAGGTGGCCGCCACCGAGTCTATCGTGAATCCCAGAAACTGCATCCTCTGGGAAGGGAGAAGATCCGATTTGGCCTCGTTGATGACGAACCCCAGCGACTCCCAAGAGGGACCCTGCCTGGCTTAAGTGAGTAACCAGCCTTCGCGGACATTGATTCATGATGAGTATGTCGTCCAAATAAATTATTAACCTGATGCCCTCCGAACGGAGACGCTCCACCACCGGCTTCATCACCTTGGTGAAACACCACGGAGCGGAAGACAGTCCAAAAGGAAGGGAGGTGAATTCGAAGATCTGTGAGCCCCACTGGAACTCAAGAAACCGTCTGTGAGGCGCAAAAATTGGGATCGTAAGATACGCATCCTTCAGACCCAGACGGACCATCCAGTCCCCTTCCTGTAGCAAATTCCGTAGGAGGTAGATGCCCTCCATCTTGAAATGGCGGTAAGTGAGCCACCCGTTGAATTCTTTGAGATTTATCACTGGGCGATAGCCCCCATCCCGTTTCTCCACTAAGAAAATGTTGCTGAGAAACCCCCGGGGGTGTAGAGTGGAGGGAACAATTGCACCTTTCTTCAGTAGGTCCGATATCTCGCTGTCTATCAACACTCTCTGAGCCGGAGTAAAGGCTATAGGTCTGGGTCGGAGTACTCGATTTGAAACCCTTTTACGGTTTGCAAGCCCCAAGCGTCGGAGGTAAGTAAAGACCATCTGGGAAGAAAAAATTGGAGTCTGCCCCCCAACCTCACACCCTTGGCAGGTTGAACTCTCACCTTTCTGATAGTTGTGACCTCCGTCTCCTCTGCCTCTGCCACCTCAGCGACGAGGAAAACTCCTAGTCGGGTAGAAGTTCCCGAACTTTTCAGGATCTTGATACTGCCCTCTGTGGGATTCGCCTTGTCTGAAGGAGGCTCCTACTGTAGGGTCGGCCGGCCGAGCGCCCCCTGCCACGACCGGCTGCTCCAAAAACACGTGGGGAAAAAATGCGCTTGATTGACGACTGGGCTTTGTCTAAGGAATTAAAAGTATTGACGAACTTGCCAAGTTCCTTGACGAAGGGCTCTCCAAAGAGATTACCCTCCGCAACCGGTCCTGCCTCAGAAGTGGCCTACTCCCCTAACTTGGGGTCGATTTTAATGAGAATGGACCTGCGGCGCTCCGTAGAGATGGCCACATTCGCATTCCCCAAAAATATTATCGCTGTCTGAGCCCATCCGGGGAGTGTGTCCAGGGAAATTAAGGTGCCTGAGGCTTTGGCGTCCTCAGCCATGTCTAAAATTTTTGCCAAAGGCCCAGCCGTGTCCAAGAGCTTATCTTGCCACGAGCGATCAATTCCTTTTTTGGGATCCTTTTGAAATTTTGATAAATAGGTGGTCATCTTAGCGTCTACTTTAGGGGTAACCGCGACCTTACCCTCCAGGGTAGGACGCGGGCACTCCGTTCGCAGGCAGCTCTGCACCTCTTGATCTAGGGGTTTACGTAACCTGCCCGCCATGTAGGCCGCCACCTTGGGGGCCGGAACCCATTGCGACGAACGAGGATGTAAAAGTTTGTTGGGATTGAGCATGTCTGCACTGAGTTCTGAAGGTGTGGACTGATCAGGATGCGAGGGGCGCCATGGGCGATCCGGTTCTCCCTCCCCATCAGAAGACTGAGGGGAGACGACCGGATCCAGTGTAGACCCATCATCAGGAACAGCAGAGGGTCCAGCCGGACTTTCCTCCGGAGTACTAGGTGTTACAGGGGCCTTGGTTTCCAGGAAGGCTTTCTTGGGGTGCGAAAAAGCATCCAAATCCACTCCCGTGACCCCAGAACGCTTCCGTTTGGGCAGTATGATATTAACGGCAGGTTGGGCCGGAGGTAAGGGGGCTGAGGACCCCGAGAGACCTTCCCTCTGTGAGAGGGGTTGACATTGAGCCTGAATCATGTCTATTCTCTTCTCCAATGGTGCAACCACCCAAGATACCGCTTTAAAAATAGATGAGTCCATAACATGGCAAAAATGGTCATCAACAGGTAAGTACATCACTTCCTCCTCCTCTTCATAATACTCATCATTCTGTAGTAGGGGATCTCTGTGTATAGTCATAATCTAGTGAATAGTCCCGCCCATGTGCGGGGACCCCGGAGCAATAAAAAATAATCTCTTAAGGTGTCAAATCATGCAGACCTGCATCCACCCTTAAGAGAGAATTTAATTTAAAGACAGATAATGCAGCCTATACCCACAGGCTACACTGTCCAGTACTTCAACTAGAAAATTCCACCAACATCCACAAACAGCACTGCCTGTCCAGCTTTTCTCTACAAGGAAAAACCCTGCCTCTACCAGCAAAAGCCTCTGGAATGATAGAGAGGAAGGAATGGACAGACAAGCCCCATAGGCTGCCATTATGTGGCTCAGAACAGGATACTGTGCCTTTAAGAAAATTTTCCAGAACTTTCCCAGTATCCCAGAATGCACAGCAGGTCCCTTTTACTTTCAGTTCTTTTTTCCGGCTCCTGCTAGCAGGACCCTGGAGCATTGAGCTCTCCCTTTTCAAGGGTTTATTTGTTCACTTTTCAAGTGATTTAGTGTTAGTAAAGTCCTTTCCTTCTGGTGTTGTCAGCATGCCTGGCTTGTTCGACAAGTGTCCTGATTGTGAAAGGAAGAAGGCTAAGTCAGACCCTCACAGGGTGTGCATTGTCTGCCTTCCCCAGTCCCATGTGCCGGAGGAGTGTGAGATCTGCCACTTTTTTTCAGCCAGGACCCTGAGAGAGAGGATGAAGATCAGGCTCCAGGTCCTGGAGGACAGAAGGCTGAAGGCACAAGGTGGGTCTGGAGGGGCTGATTCTGCCCATGCTGAGGCCTCTGGGGGGCTCCCCAGGGGCAGGAAGACCAGCAAGCGTCCCCACTCCCCGTCGACGTCGAGGGCGTCGACGGCGACGTCGAGGGGGATGACTATGGTCTGTTCGCCATCTCCCCAGGGCTCTGGGGAGAAGCAGCATCGACGTCGAAGGAGCTGAACAGGCCGCCGTCGACGACATCGGCATCTTCTGCGACGACGCCGTCGATGTAGCCGTCAAGCCATCGGCGCCGAGATCGTGGCGCTCACCGTCGAGGGGAGATCGCCGATCGCCGTCATCGAAGAGAAGAAGGTCGCCGTCAAGGGGCTCCTCGACGTCGCGGACCAGCCGACACCCGGCATCAAGGCGGCGGTCGCCGTCGACGTCGAGGAGATCGACGTCGAGGAGACTGACGTCACGAAGATCGACGTCACGAAGATCGACGTCGCGAAGATCGACGTCGCACAGATCGACGTCGCGCAGATCGACGTCGCGCAGATCGACGTCGCGCAGATCGACGTCGAGGAGGTCGCCGTCAAGGAGACCGGCGTCGAGGAGGCGATCGACGTCGAGGAGGCGATCGACGTCGAGACGGCGCAGGGGGAGCCCTGACGCCAGGAGTAAGAGGAGAACGGAGTCGCCAGGATCGGTGTACTCCGTGGTGTATACACCTCCGCGGATCCCTACGCCATCGCCTCCTCCGCCACCACCAACTCCTCCACCGCCACCACCACCACCACCACCACCGCCTGCGTCACCACCTCCACCTCCCCCTCCTATACCACCTCGCACTCCGTTGGGGCCACCTGCGGTTCCTCCACGGTCGGTCTCCCTGCCCAGGTATCCGACTCCACCGCAGGGGACGCCGAGGCCGCGACATCCACGGTCGCTGGGCCCGGCTAGACCGGCGGACAGGCCGAAGCCGAGGAGATCGCGCTCCTACTCCATCAGGAGGAGGAGGTCGCGGAGCCATGGACGGTCGTCGTCGTCAACATCAGGACGACGCCATAGGAGGCGCAGGTCCAGGTCGCACACGCGGTCCTCGGCCAGGGATTTCTCACCGACGCTGTCGGACTCACTGGGGACTAGGGCGTCTCCTGTGGACGATCTAGTCTCCTTCCAGGAGGTGCTGCTGAGGGGTGCAGCACAGTTGGGAATCACAGCGACAGTGCCGACACCCACGACGTCCGTGATATTCGAGACTCTACACAAAAAACATCTGTCTCGCCCCCTGCTGCCTCTAGTGCCGGGACTGGTGGAGTCCGCGTTGGAGTTGTTCCTCACTCCTGCGGTGACGAAATCCGCCCCCTCACGGCTCCTGAAAAAGTATCGGGCCCCTGACTCGGACCCTGCTTTTTTAAGGATGGACCCGAAGCCGGACTCTGTCATCGTGACGGCGGCGAGGAAACAGCATGCGACCGCGCCTTCATCGACGGTTCCGCCCGACAAGGAAAGCCGCTGGCTGGACTAGGCGGGCAGGAAGGTGTGTGGGACCGCGTCTACCACCATGAAGGTGGCGAGTGCAGGGGCGCTGTTGGGACGTTACGACCGGGCTCTGTGGGAATCCCTTCAACAGTACTGTAGGAGAGTAGGGTCTGCTTTCTATGTTCACCCCCACTTTTTGCTTTTGCTTTACTGGTTTTCGACTTAGATGTGGCTGTGGGCCTGCTAATCAGACCCACAGCCCTGCTGTTCTCTCTCTAAATTAATACTATGTACTTTAGGTGCATAACCCATTTGGATAGGATCTTATTATTGCCCCCTGTACAGTGTACCCTAGGTACCCAGGGCATAGGTGTACCCTAGGCCTACCAGGGGCTGCAACATGTATTATGCCACCCCTGGCCTGGCCTTCCATTCTGACACAACTGGCTGATCACTCAGCTGGGGCAAGGTCGTGTAATCACCCCTTGCTTAGGTGTAGTATTCCTATACCTAACTTACATATAGACACATGTGTACCTATCAGTCACTCCTATGGCAGGCCTTAACAATCCTGGAGGCAGAGTGCTTGGTAACATGTGAGATGGTGCTCTAGCATGAGCTGAGCCTGTCTGCAGCTTTCGGAACCTTGTCCTTATAGCTGTTCTATGATATAGCCTACCATATACTCTTAAAGTGCCTTATAATCTTAGACGGTTATGGTAACTATGGTTTGGCTTTATCGAAACATGTCGTGTAAGGTGTCTAACACTGTGGAATAATACCCCCATGCCATTTCTGGACATGAGAATATTATTCCCCCCTTCTAGAGGGAAAGACATGTTAAAATCATACTTCAAACTGTTAGCCTCTGACCAAAGCCTCAGCATCACAAAATGGATGCTGCTGCTACGACACAAGTCTGACCTCCTGCAGCTGGGAGTGATCCCAGCCAGGGAGGCCTGGACAATAGGTTTCCTGCTTGGGGAGGTGCTAGCACCTCCCCAGACAGCCTTTAGTGTATTGGGGCAGGGTGGGCTGAAAGGAATGAGACATGCCTGGGGCACACAAGGTGTTCCTTGCATAGTCCAGTTCAAACCGGCGCTGGGGCACTCCAGCCCCAGCTCTGGCGCGAAACTGGACAAAGGGAAGTGGGTGTTGTAGGAAGGTGGATATCTGACTATGGTTACCCCCAACTTTTTGCCTAGTGTCTAGCTGGTTTTTCGACTTAGTTGGCCTGAGATCCTGCCATTCAGGGTCTCAGGCTGTCTGCTCTCTCTGTAAAATGGACTCCATGTACCCTAGGTACATAACCAATTGGTAAGGATCACCTTATTGGACCCTGTACAGTGTACCCTAGGTACCCAGGGCATAGGTGTACCCTAGGCCTCCCAGGGGCTGCAGCATGTATTATGCCACCCCTGGTCTGGCCTTCCAATCAGACACAACTGGCTGATCACTCAGCTGGGGCAAGGTCGTGTAATCACCCCTTGCTTAGATATAGTATGCCTATATCTACCCTTATATATAGACACATGTGTACCTATCAGTCACTCCTATGGCAGGCCTTAACAATCCTGGAGGCAGAGTGCTTGGTAACATGTGAGATGGTGCTCTAGCATGAGCTGAGCCTGTCTGCAGCTTTCGGAACCATGTCCTTATAGCTGTTCTATGATATAGCCTACCATATACTCTTAAAGTGCCTTATAATCTTAAACGGTTATGGTAACTATGGTTTGGCTTTATCAAAACATGTCGTGTAAGGTGTCTAACACTTTGGAATAATACCACCATACCATTTCTGGTGATGGGGATATTATTCCTCCCTTCTAGAGGGAGAGACATGTTAAAATCCTACTTTGCTGTTTATCTCTAACCAAAGCCTCAGCATCACAGATGGATGCTGCTGCCACAGGCACAAGTCTGACCTCCTGCTGCTGGGAGTGATCCCAGCCAGGGAGGCCTGGACAATAGGTTTCCTGCTTGGGGAGGTGCTAGCACCTCCCCAGACAGCCTTTAGTGTATTGGGGCAGGGTGGGCTGAAAGGAATGAGACATGCCTGGGGCACACAAGGTGTTCCTTGCATAGTCCAGTTCAAACCGGCGCTGGGGCACTCCAGCCCCAGCTCTGGCGCGAAACTGGACAAAGGGAAGTGGGTGTAACCACCCCCTCCCAGGTCCCACCCATAAGGCGTGACCTAGCAGGTATCCCAGCCCCCCAGATTAGTATAAGAGTGGGAGTTGGGCCTCAAGACTTTAGATTATCCTGAACCTGCAAAACTGAACAGAAACTCTGGACCTTCGACATTCGACGAAAGAAGAAGACTGAAGAATCTCCCTTGTAGCCAAGGAGTGGCTACCCTGTGCAAACAGGCACCATCAAGTGACTACCCTTTGCTTTGTGAAACGTTCGACGAGGAACCGACTGCAGAGCCCGACCAGAGCCTTGATTTCCAGACTTCTCCGACCCTCATCCACATCTGCAGCAGAGCTGAGATCCGTGGAGGCGACGAGCGACGTGGGACCGGCTACCTGGGAAAAGTGGCTAGTAACTTACAGCGCAGCTTCTGAGGCACCCTCGAAGTTGTGCACCGGGGATTGAGAAGCCCCAACCCCAAGCACCATCTGCACCGAAGACCAGCCCCCCACACTCCACGAGTCCTGCGTGGGGCCCTTCAGCATTTTCCTGCTTGCCGCGTCTGTCCGGTTGCTTGCCCGCTGGCTAGTGGCCTTTGTGACGACGCTCCCTGAAATCTTCTGCGCTGGTTTGGCTCCTCCAGACTGGCTCCCGCTTCTCTGCAAAGAAGAAGCACCCCAGACCTTCCTGGTCTGCACCAGAAGCAAGTCCCTTGTTCTTCGTGGGTTCCGCTTGCCAAGGCTTGGTGAGTCCTAGCCCAACTTCGACGCCGCCGACAGCAAGAGCCTTCGTGGGACAGCTCGCCTCCTGGTCCTGGTCATCCTCGACGCTTCCTGGTCCTCCTGGCTGCAGCGACAAGCTTCACCTTCACCTGCAACTCTTCACGACATCGCCTGGTTCCTTCCTGGTCCCACGTGGTCACTGGCTAGTGACCTTGACTCTGTCCCCTCTGCTTGCAGGTTTCTTCTCTTCTTGATCCCAGCCTTGGGATCCACCGGACACTCTCTCCTGACTGCCTGTCAGCATCTTTCTTCAGGCATCCATAGGAGTCGACGACGAAAACGACGCATCTTCACCCCTATGCACCCGCAGCCTGTGGGCTAGGTAACTTGGGTACTCCGGTGCTCATCAGGATAGTGACTATCCTAGTGTCTAGTTTTCTAATCTCAACTTCCTAGCTACTCCGGAAGTGTCCTAAATCTATCTATTTCTAAACTGTAACATTGCTATTGACTTTTACGCATTACGCGTGAGTGTTTCCACTCTGCACACGAATCCCGTGGGCCTCCCACTTCCTAACTAACGCTAGTGTAGTGTAGCCCCAGCGATTCCCTAGGCCTAGGCCTATTCTATTTCCGTGACAGTGGTTCTTATACCACTTATTTAGTATATGGTTTGCGTGGCCCCTAGGGCCTAACTGTATTACTTACCTGTGTGACTTACTGTATGCATTAATAAGACTGTGTTGTACTTACCTCTAAACTCATAAAGAGTGCTGAGGGTTTGCTTAGAATAAATACACTTTATTTTATATATATATCTGTTGTGGTGTCCTTTCATTTGGTATTCAAGGGATTATATATGGTATCACAGCTGGCTTCACATGCCATTCAGAGTTTAGCCTAAGACTGCTCTTGTCCATGCTACCACTAGGATAGCTGGTCTATAAGGTTGACTTTACAACCAATCACCATAAGGGTATTTGGACTGATATAAGGTGTACACTATAACTAGTGACATCATACATCAGGCCAACTTCTCACATTGGTGAGCAGCGGTTGGGATCTGAGCTTGCTGTTGTAATACCATTATAATCTTGAGATACTAAATTGAAAGATCACACAGATATTGTCTAGGTACATATAACATAGTTTATAATACTTAAGTCCTACTGGACTTAGTGGTTGTAGGTTGAAGGGAGTAACACACCCTGACTACAACTACTAGAGAGGTTTAGTAGAAACAACTAGTGTAGGTAGGTGCACACACCACACCCTCACTAGATCATGCCTCTGGGAGAAGATCAAGTAGATGCTCTCTCAGGAGGGGCAGGTCTGCAGAAGACCCCCTCTAGGTATGATACCTTAACATTCCAGGAGATGAGACAATTGTGTACCTCCAGAGGAATAAAACAGGGTGCAAACCCTACCCTTAGACAGCTAGTGGAGCTTCTGGAGGCCTATGATGCTGAAAGAGCTGCCAGGGATGGTGCCATAGCTGTAGATGGGGGTCTACCCACCACAGATGAGTCAGATGGGACTTCAGAGGAAGAGGTAGACAGCCAGGGCCAAGTAGGAAGACTTAGCCAGGCTAACTTAAGTTTACATGGGAGTTTGCATGGGGTCCCCCCATACAGACCCACAAGTAGGCATTCACAGAGAAGCAGGAGGGACAGATCCCCTTCAAGGGAATCCATCCACTCCCATGTTTCTAGCATCTCTAATGCTTCCTCTCACAGGGGAATGACTTCACCTGAGAGAAAGGAGCATAAAGCCAGAATGAGGGAAGCTAATCTGAGGATTCAGAGGGAAGAAATTGCCCTTGCCAAAGAGAAGCTTGCTCTGGCTAGAGAGCAAAAATTGTGTGGGTCAGAACCCACTGGTGGCAGCAACATTCCTAGAGATAGGGATAGGTCTTATGACCATAGAAACCTAAGCAAGATAGTCCCCCCATATCAGAATGGGGATGACATCCACAAATGGATGACTGCTTTGGAGAGGGCCTGCAAAGTACAGCAGGTACCCCAAAGTCAGTGGGCAGCTATCTTGTGGCTCTCCTTTTCTGACAAAGGTAGAGACAAGCTCCTCACAGTCAGTGATGAGGATGCAAACAATTACAAAGTCCTGAAGAGTGCTCTGATAGATGGGTTTGGCTTAACCACTGAGCAATATAGGTTGTTGTTCAGAGACACCCAGAAGACACAGACACAGGACTGGTCTGATTTTGTGGATTGTGCCACTAAGGCTTTGGAAGGTTGGTTAACTGGCAGCAAGGTGCAGGACTATACAGGATTGTACAACTTGATTATGAGGGAGCAGATCCTTAGTAATTGTCAGAACCAGCTTCTCCATCAACACCTGGTAGACTCAGATTTGACCTCTCCCCAAGAATTGGGAAAGAGGGCAGATAAATGGGTCAGGACCAGGATTAGGCCTAAAAATCAGGGTGGTGACCAAAAGAAAGATACCACCAAGCCTCAAGAGAAGGGTGGGGATAAAGCAAAAGAGACATCTTCCTCAGGGCCCCAAAACTCCACACAGGGTGGTGGGTCCCAAGCTCCCTCCTCTACCACAGTTAAAAAGCCTTACTGCCATGTGTGTAAAACACCTGGGCATTGGAAAACTGACAGCAGTTGTCCACAGGATAAAAACAAAACTGTTCCTCCAACTACTCCTGTCACACCACCTATTACTGTCAGCAGTAATCCCCCAGGTGGTGGGAGTGCCCCCAAAAATTTGGTTGGGTTTTCTTGGGGAACACAGGGGGATCCTGGCTTAGCCAATTCCCCTACAGCAGCTACTCTTGTCTGTGATGGTGGCATGGGGTTTGCCAACTTCACTGCCTGTCCCAACACTTTGGGTAGGTACAGACAGGAACCCTACATCAATGGTAGAAAAGCTGAGGCCTACAGAGACACTGGAGCTAGCATCACTATGGTGGCCCATAGGCTAGTTCCCTCTGAGCAGCTTTTGCCTGGTTTCTCATACCAGGTAACTAACATTGATGGCAAACAGAACAGTCATCCCATGGCAGAGGTATGTCTCAGCTGGGGAGGTGTCACTGGCCCTAAAAGGGTGGCAGTGTCTCCAACCTTGCCTGTGGACTGCTTGCTGGGGAATGACTTAGAACTCTCAGCTTGGGCTGGAGTTGAACAAGACACCCATTCTAAAATGGTAGGCCTTTCCAAAAAGGGTAGTGGGGTTGTGCCAGTCACAACCCCTGTCCAAGTAGCTTTTCTCCCTGAAAAGGTTGGAAGGGCAGTGGTAGCCACAGCCCAGGCACAGACAGACTTCCCTGTAGAAATTGGCAGAGCTGTGACAGTCACAGCTCAAACACAAACTGAGTGCCTTCCTGAAAAGGTTGGCAAGGCTGTAATGGTCTCAGCCCACACTCAGACTGATATAGGTGTAGTGAAGCCTGAAACTATGGATCACTCCACACAGACAGAGAGTAGTGGGGAGGAAGAAAAGTCTCCCTCTCCCCAGACATTAGGAAAAGGTCAGCCTCCTCAGGGATCTGACCTCACCCCTTGTGAAGGAACTGCCCCAGAGGTAGCCAGGCCTGGCCTGGCAGAGCCTCTGATGTCAGTGGCCCCTTCCAAGGTGGGACCCAGTCTGGTGCAGGTAGCCTGCCTCTCTCTACCCTGCCTCAGTCAGCCCAGGGCTGCAGAGGTCAGGGAGGCCAGTGGACCCCAAGAGGGCCCCTGTCCACAAGAACCCCCCCTTCAAAAGAATGAGGATTGCCTGGTTAGTTGCCCTAGCCAGGTGATGGGTAAAAACATTCCTGAGGGATCCCCTTCACAGGTAGTTAGGGACCTCCCCCAGAGGGATTCTGTTGGGCACAGGCAAACATGGGACCTTAGGGCCCCAAACCTGACCTGTCCCTCCAGTAAGCCCACAAAAGGGACCCAGCCTCCAGCTTTAGGTAGCCAGAGGCTGACCCTGAGAGCACAGTGCAACTCAGTTAGAGAAAGAAATGCATCCATGGTGGAGGATGATTGGAGGAAGCTGAGGCCTCACTTTGGGGACACTCACTTCAGTACTCCATCTCAACACCAGCCTTTTACTTTGCAAAGACACACCAAAGGTAGAGATTCCCTATGGTGGAGACCCTATGATATCTTTAGGATGAGGGATTGCTTAGTGGACCATGAGACAGGGGGTAACCATGCCAGTGCTGGTTCTTCCTTATATGGCCACTCAGGCAATAGAGGCTTACCTTGTCAAGGCCAGCCTTATCTCCTTTCGTTTGGGGGGGGGGTTGTGTAGGAAGGTGGATATCTGACTATGGTTACCCCCAACTTTTTGCCTAGTGTCTAGCTGGTTTTTCGACTTAGTTGGCCTGAGATCCTGCCATTCAGGGTCTCAGGCTGTCTGCTCTCTCTGTAAAATGGACTCCATGTACCCTAGGTACATAACCAATTGGTAAGGATCACCTTATTGGACCCTGTACAGTGTACCCTAGGTACCCAGGGCATAGGTGTACCCTAGGCCTCCCAGGGGCTGCAGCATGTATTATGCCACCCCTGGTCTGGCCTTCCAATCAGACACAACTGGCTGATCACTCAGCTGGGGCAAGGTCGTGTAATCACCCCTTGCTTAGATATAGTATGCCTATATCTACCCTTATATATAGACACATGTGTACCTATCAGTCACTCCTATGGCAGGCCTTAACAATCCTGGAGGCAGAGTGCTTGGTAACATGTGAGATGGTGCTCTAGCATGAGCTGAGCCTGTCTGCAGCTTTCGGAACCATGTCCTTATAGCTGTTCTATGATATAGCCTACCATATACTCTTAAAGTGCCTTATAATCTTAAACGGTTATGGTAACTATGGTTTGGCTTTATCAAAACATGTCGTGTAAGGTGTCTAACACTTTGGAATAATACCCCCATACCATTTCTGGTGATGGGGATATTATTCCTCCCTTCTAGAGGGAGAGACATGTTAAAATCCTACTTTGCTGTTTATCTCTAACCAAAGCCTCAGCATCACAGATGGATGCTGCTGCCACAGGCACAAGTCTGTCCTCCTGCTGCTGGGAGTGATCCCAGCCAGGGAGGCCTGGACAATAGGTTTCCTGCTTGGGGAGGTGCTAGCACCTCCCCAGACAGCCTTTAGTGTATTGGGGCAGGGTGGGCTGAAAGGAATGAGACATGCCTGGGGCACACAAGGTGTTCCTTGCATAGTCCAGTTCAAACCGGCGCTGGGGCACTCCAGCCCCAGCTCTGGCGCGAAACTGGACAAAGGGAAGTGGGTGTAACCACCCCCTCCCAGGTCCCACCCATAAGGCGTGACCTAGCAGGTATCCCAGCCCCCCAGATTAGTATAAGAGTGGGAGTTGGGCCTCAAGACTTTAGATTATCCTGAACCTGCAAAACTGAACAGAAACTCTGGACCTTCGACATTCGACGAAAGAAGAAGACTGAAGAATCTCCCTTGTAGCCAAGGAGTGGCTACCCTGTGCAAACAGGCACCATCAAGTGACTACCCTTTGCTTTGTGAAACGTTCGACGAGGAACCGACTGCAGAGCCCGACCAGAGCCTTGATTTCCAGACTTCTCCGACCCTCATCCACATCTGCAGCAGAGCTGAGATCCGTGGAGGCGACGAGCGACGTGGGACCGGCTACCTGGGAAAAGTGGCTAGTAACTTACAGCGCAGCTTCTGAGGCACCCTCGAAGTTGTGCACCGGGGATTGAGAAGCCCCAACCCCAAGCACCATCTGCACCGAAGACCAGCCCCCCACACTCCACGAGTCCTGCGTGGGGCCCTTCAGCATTTTCCTGCTTGCCGCGTCTGTCCGGTTGCTTGCCCGCTGGCTAGTGGCCTTTGTGACGACGCTCCCTGAAATCTTCTGCGCTGGTTTGGCTCCTCCAGACTGGCTCCCGCTTCTCTGCAAAGAAGAAGCACCCCAGACCTTCCTGGTCTGCACCAGAAGCAAGTCCCTTGTTCTTCGTGGGTTCCGCTTGCCAAGGCTTGGTGAGTCCTAGCCCAACTTCGACGCCGCCGACAGCAAGAGCCTTCGTGGGACAGCTCGCCTCCTGGTCCTGGTCGTCCTCGACGCTTCCTGGTCCTCCTGGCTGCAGCGACAAGCTTCACCTTCACCTGCAACTCTTCACGACATCGCCTGGTTCCTTCCTGGTCCCACGTGGTCACTGGCTAGTGACCTTGACTCTGTCCCCTCTGCTTGCAGGTTTCTTCTCTTCTTGATCCCAGCCTTGGGATCCACCGGACACTCTCTCCTGACTGCCTGTCAGCATCTTTCTTCAGGCATCCATAGGAGTCGACGACGAAAACGACGCATCTTCACCCCTATGCACCCGCAGCCTGTGGGCTAGGTAACTTGGGTACTCCGGTGCTCATCAGGATAGTGACTATCCTAGTGTCTAGTTTTCTAATCTCAACTTCCTAGCTACTCCGGAAGTGTCCTAAATCTATCTATTTCTAAACTGTAACATTGCTATTGACTTTTACGCATTACGCGTGAGTGTTTCCACTCTGCACACGAATCCCGTGGGCCTCCCACTTCCTAACTAACGCTAGTGTAGTGTAGCCCCAGCGATTCCCTAGGCCTAGGCCTATTCTATTTCCGTGACAGTGGTTCTTATACCACTTATTTAGTATATGGTTTGCGTGGCCCCTAGGGCCTAACTGTATTACTTACCTGTGTGACTTACTGTATGCATTAATAAGACTGTGTTGTACTTACCTCTAAACTCATAAAGAGTGCTGAGGGTTTGCTTAGAATAAATACACTTTATTTTATATATATATCTGTTGTGGTGTCCTTTCATTTGGTATTCAAGGGATTATATATGGTATCACAGCTGGCTTCACATGCCATTCAGAGTTTAGCCTAAGACTGCTCTTGTCCATGCTACCACTAGGATAGCTGGTCTATAAGGTTGACTTTACAACCAATCACCATAAGGGTATTTGGACTGATATAAGGTGTACACTATAACTAGTGACATCATACATCAGGCCAACTTCTCACATTGGTGAGCAGCGGTTGGGATCTGAGCTTGCTGTTGTAATACCATTATAATCTTGAGATACTAAATTGAAAGATCACACAGATATTGTCTAGGTACATATAACATAGTTTATAATACTTAAGTCCTACTGGACTTAGTGGTTGTAGGTTGAAGGGAGTAACACACCCTGACTACAACTACTAGAGAGGTTTAGTAGAAACAACTAGTGTAGGTAGGTGCACACACCACACCCTCACTAGATCATGCCTCTGGGAGAAGATCAAGTAGATGCTCTCTCAGGAGGGGCAGGTCTGCAGAAGACCCCCTCTAGGTATGATACCTTAACATTCCAGGAGATGAGACAATTGTGTACCTCCAGAGGAATAAAACAGGGTGCAAACCCTACCCTTAGACAGCTAGTGGAGCTTCTGGAGGCCTATGATGCTGAAAGAGCTGCCAGGGATGGTGCCATAGCTGTAGATGGGGGTCTACCCACCACAGATGAGTCAGATGGGACTTCAGAGGAAGAGGTAGACAGCCAGGGCCAAGTAGGAAGACTTAGCCAGGCTAACTTAAGTTTACATGGGAGTTTGCATGGGGTCCCCCCATACAGACCCACAAGTAGGCATTCACAGAGAAGCAGGAGGGACAGATCCCCTTCAAGGGAATCCATCCACTCCCATGTTTCTAGCATCTCTAATGCTTCCTCTCACAGGGGAATGACTTCACCTGAGAGAAAGGAGCATAAAGCCAGAATGAGGGAAGCTAATCTGAGGATTCAGAGGGAAGAAATTGCCCTTGCCAAAGAGAAGCTTGCTCTGGCTAGAGAGCAAAAATTGTGTGGGTCAGAACCCACTGGTGGCAGCAACATTCCTAGAGATAGGGATAGGTCTTATGACCATAGAAACCTAAGCAAGATAGTCCCCCCATATCAGAATGGGGATGACATCCACAAATGGATGACTGCTTTGGAGAGGGCCTGCAAAGTACAGCAGGTACCCCAAAGTCAGTGGGCAGCTATCTTGTGGCTCTCCTTTTCTGACAAAGGTAGAGACAAGCTCCTCACAGTCAGTGATGAGGATGCAAACAATTACAAAGTCCTGAAGAGTGCTCTGATAGATGGGTTTGGCTTAACCACTGAGCAATATAGGTTGTTGTTCAGAGACACCCAGAAGACACAGACACAGGACTGGTCTGATTTTGTGGATTGTGCCACTAAGGCTTTGGAAGGTTGGTTAACTGGCAGCAAGGTGCAGGACTATACAGGATTGTACAACTTGATTATGAGGGAGCAGATCCTTAGTAATTGTCAGAACCAGCTTCTCCATCAACACCTGGTAGACTCAGATTTGACCTCTCCCCAAGAATTGGGAAAGAGGGCAGATAAATGGGTCAGGACCAGGATTAGGCCTAAAAATCAGGGTGGTGACCAAAAGAAAGATACCACCAAGCCTCAAGAGAAGGGTGGGGATAAAGCAAAAGAGACATCTTCCTCAGGGCCCCAAAACTCCACACAGGGTGGTGGGTCCCAAGCTCCCTCCTCTACCACAGTTAAAAAGCCTTACTGCCATGTGTGTAAAACACCTGGGCATTGGAAAACTGACAGCAGTTGTCCACAGGATAAAAACA
This sequence comes from Triturus cristatus, assembly GCF_964204655.1. Lineage (NCBI taxonomy): Eukaryota > Metazoa > Chordata > Amphibia > Caudata > Salamandridae > Triturus > Triturus cristatus. The sequence continues at coordinate 167,432,315 of NC_140591.1, read as the reverse complement.
AAACTGTTCCTCCAACTACTCCTGTCACACCACCTATTACTGTCAGCAGTAATCCCCCAGGTGGTGGGAGTGCCCCCAAAAATTTGGTTGGGTTTTCTTGGGGAACACAGGGGGATCCTGGCTTAGCCAATTCCCCTACAGCAGCTACTCTTGTCTGTGATGGTGGCATGGGGTTTGCCAACTTCACTGCCTGTCCCAACACTTTGGGTAGGTACAGACAGGAACCCTACATCAATGGTAGAAAAGCTGAGGCCTACAGAGACACTGGAGCTAGCATCACTATGGTGGCCCATAGGCTAGTTCCCTCTGAGCAGCTTTTGCCTGGTTTCTCATACCAGGTAACTAACATTGATGGCAAACAGAACAGTCATCCCATGGCAGAGGTATGTCTCAGCTGGGGAGGTGTCACTGGCCCTAAAAGGGTGGCAGTGTCTCCAACCTTGCCTGTGGACTGCTTGCTGGGGAATGACTTAGAACTCTCAGCTTGGGCTGGAGTTGAACAAGACACCCGTTCTAAAATGGTAGGCCTTTCCAAAAAGGGTAGTGGGGTTGTGCCAGTCACAACCCCTGTCCAAGTAGCTTTCCTCCCTGAAAAGGTTGGAAGGGCAGTGGTAGCCACAGCCCAGGCACAGACAGACTTCCCTGTAGAAATTGGCAGAGCTGTGACAGTCACAGCTCAAACACAAACTGAGTGCCTTCCTGAAAAGGTTGGCAAGGCTGTAATGGTCTCAGCCCACACTCAGACTGATATAGGTGTAGTGAAGCCTGAAACTATGGATCACTCCACACAGACAGAGAGTAGTGGGGAGGAAGAAAAGTCTCCCTCTCCCCAGACATTAGGAAAAGGTCAGCCTCCTCAGGGATCTGACCTCACCCCTTGTGAAGGAACTGCCCCAGAGGTAGCCAGGCCTGGCCTGGCAGAGCCTCTGATGTCAGTGGCCCCTTCCAAGGTGGGACCCAGTCTGGTGCAGGTAGCCTGCCTCTCTCTACCCTGCCTCAGTCAGCCCAGGGCTGCAGAGGTCAGGGAGGCCAGTGGACCCCAAGAGGGCCCCTGTCCACAAGAACCCCCCCTTCAAAAGAATGAGGATTGCCTGGTTAGTTGCCCTAGCCAGGTGATGGGTAAAAACATTCCTGAGGGATCCCCTTCACAGGTAGTTAGGGACCTCCCCCAGAGGGATTCTGTTGGGCACAGGCAAACATGGGACCTTAGGGCCCCAAACCTGACCTGTCCCTCCAGTAAGCCCACAAAAGGGACCCAGCCTCCAGCTTTAGGTAGCCAGAGGCTGACCCTGAGAGCACAGTGCAACTCAGTTAGAGAAAGAAAGGCATCCATGGTGGAGGATGATTGGAGGAAGCTGAGGCCTCACTTTGGGGACACTCACTTCAGTACTCCATCTCAACACCAGCCTTTTACTTTGCAAAGACACACCAAAGGTAGAGATTCCCTATGGTGGAGACCCTATGATATCTTTAGGATGAGGGATTGCTTAGTGGACCATGAGACAGGGGGTAACCATGCCAGTGCTGGTTCTTCCTTATATGGCCACTCAGGCAATAGAGGCTTACCTTGTCAAGGCCAGCCTTATCTCCTTTCGTTTGGGGGGGGGTTGTGTAGGAAGGTGGATATCTGACTATGGTTACCCCCAACTTTTTGCCTAGTGTCTAGCTGGTTTTTCGACTTAGTTGGCCTGAGATCCTGCCATTCAGGGTCTCAGGCTGTCTGCTCTCTCTGTAAAATGGACTCCATGTACCCTAGGTACATAACCAATTGGTAAGGATCACCTTATTGGACCCTGTACAGTGTACCCTAGGTACCCAGGGCATAGGTGTACCCTAGGCCTCCCAGGGGCTGCAGCATGTATTATGCCACCCCTGGTCTGGCCTTCCAATCAGACACAACTGGCTGATCACTCAGCTGGGGCAAGGTCGTGTAATCACCCCTTGCTTAGATATAGTATGCCTATATCTACCCTTATATATAGACACATGTGTACCTATCAGTCACTCCTATGGCAGGCCTTAACAATCCTGGAGGCAGAGTGCTTGGTAACATGTGAGATGGTGCTCTAGCATGAGCTGAGCCTGTCTGCAGCTTTCGGAACCATGTCCTTATAGCTGTTCTATGATATAGCCTACCATATACTCTTAAAGTGCCTTATAATCTTAAACGGTTATGGTAACTATGGTTTGGCTTTATCAAAACATGTCGTGTAAGGTGTCTAACACTTTGGAATAATACCCCCATACCATTTCTGGTGATGGGGATATTATTCCTCCCTTCTAGAGGGAGAGACATGTTAAAATCCTACTTTGCTGTTTATCTCTAACCAAAGCCTCAGCATCACAGATGGATGCTGCTGCCACAGGCACAAGTCTGACCTCCTGCTGCTGGGAGTGATCCCAGCCAGGGAGGCCTGGACAATAGGTTTCCTGCTTGGGGAGGTGCTAGCACCTCCCCAGACAGCCTTTAGTGTATTGGGGCAGGGTGGGCTGAAAGGAATGAGACATGCCTGGGGCACACAAGGTGTTCCTTGCATAGTCCAGTTCAAACCGGCGCTGGGGCACTCCAGCCCCAGCTCTGGCGCGAAACTGGACAAAGGGAAGTGGGTGTAACCACCCCCTCCCAGGTCCCACCCATAAGGCGTGACCTAGCAGGTATCCCAGCCCCCCAGATTAGTATAAGAGTGGGAGTTGGGCCTCAAGACTTTAGATTATCCTGAACCTGCAAAACTGAACAGAAACTCTGGACCTTCGACATTCGACGAAAGAAGAAGACTGAAGAATCTCCCTTGTAGCCAAGGAGTGGCTACCCTGTGCAAACAGGCACCATCAAGTGACTACCCTTTGCTTTGTGAAACATTCGACGAGGAACCGACTGCAGAGCCCGACCAGAGCCTTGATTTCCAGACTTCTCCGACCCTCATCCACATCTGCAGCAGAGCTGAGATCCGTGGAGGCGACGAGCGACGTGGGACCGGCTACCTGGGAAAAGTGGCTAGTAACTTACAGCGCAGCTTCTGAGGCACCCTCGAAGTTGTGCACCGGGGATTGAGAAGCCCCAACCCCAAGCACCATCTGCACCGAAGACCAGCCCCCCACACTCCACGAGTCCTGCGTGGGGCCCTTCAGCATTTTCCTGCTTGCCGCGTCTGTCCGGTTGCTTGCCCGCTGGCTAGTGGCCTTTGTGACGACGCTCCCTGAAATCTTCTGCGCTGGTTTGGCTCCTCCAGACTGGCTCCCGCTTCTCTGCAAAGAAGAAGCACCCCAGACCTTCCTGGTCTGCACCAGAAGCAAGTCCCTTGTTCTTCGTGGGTTCCGCTTGCCAAGGCTTGGTGAGTCCTAGCCCAACTTCGACGCCGCCGACAGCAAGAGCCTTCGTGGGACAGCTCGCCTCCTGGTCCTAGTCGTCCTCGACGCTTCCTGGTCCTCCTGGCTGCAGCGACAAGCTTCACCTTCACCTGCAACTCTTCACGACATCGCCTGGTTCCTTCCTGGTCCCACGTGGTCACTGGCTAGTGACCTTGACTCTGTCCCCTCTGCTTGCAGGTTTCTTCTCTTCTTGATCCCAGCCTTGGGATCCACCGGACACTCTCTCCTGACTGCCTGTCAGCATCTTTCTTCAGGCATCCATAGGAGTCGACGACGAAAACGACGCATCTTCACCCCTATGCACCCGCAGCCTGTGGGCTAGGTAACTTGGGTACTCCGGTGCTCATCAGGATAGTGACTATCCTAGTGTCTAGTTTTCAAGTCTCAACTTCCTAGCTACTCCGGAAGTGTCCTAAATCTATCTATTTCTAAACTGTAACATTGCTATTGACTTTTACGCATTACGCGTGAGTGTTTCCACTCTGCACACGAATCCCGTGGGCCTCCCACTTCCTAACTAACGCTAGTGTAGTGTAGCCCCAGCGATTCCCTAGGCCTAGGCCTATTCTATTTCCGTGACAGTGGTTCTTATACCACTTATTTAGTATATGGTTTGCGTGGCCCCTAGGGCCTAACTGTATTACTTACCTGTGTGACTTACTGTATGCATTAATAAGACTGTGTTGTACTTACCTCTAAACTCATAAAGAGTGCTGAGGGTTTGCTTAGAATAAATACACTTTATTTTATATATATATCTGTTGTGGTGTCCTTTCATTTGGTATTCAAGGGATTATATATGGTATCACAGCTGGCTTCACATGCCATTCAGAGTTTAGCCTAAGACTGCTCTTGTCCATGCTACCACTAGGATAGCTGGTCTATAAGGTTGACTTTACAACCAATCACCATAAGGGTATTTGGACTGATATAAGGTGTACACTATAACTAGTGACATCATACATCAGGCCAACTTCTCACAGGTGTAACCACCCCCTCCCAGGTCCCACCCATAAGGCGTGACCTAGCAGGTATCCCAGCCCCCCAGATTAGTATAAGAGTGGGGGTTGGGCCTCAAGACTTTAGATTATCCTGAACCTGCAAAACTGAACAGAAACTCTGGACCTTCGACATTCGACGAAAGAAGAAGACTGAAGAATCTCCCTTGTAGCCAAGGAGTGGCTACCCTGTGCAAACAGGCACCATCAAGAGACTACCCTTTGCTTTGCCCACGTTCTACGAGGAACCGACTGCAGAGCCTGACCAGAGCCTTGACTTCCAGACTTCTCCGACCCTGATCCACATCTACAGCAGAGCTGAGATCCGTGGAGGCGACGAGCGACGTGGGACCGGCTACCTGGAAAAAGTGGCTAGTAACTTAAAGCTGCGTGGGGCCCTTCAGCATTTTCCTGCTTGCCGTGTCTGTCCGGTTGCTTGCCCGCTGGCTAGTGGCCTTTGTGACGACGCACCCTGAAATCTTCTGCGCTGGTTTGGCTCCTCCAGACTGGCTCCCGCTTCTCTGCAAAGAAGAAGCACCCCAGACCTTCCTGGTCTGCACCAGAAGCAAGTCCTCCGTTCTTCGTGGGTTCCGCTTGCCAAGGCTTGGTGAGTCCTAGTCCAACTTCGACGCCGCCGACAGCAAGAGCCTTCGTGGGACAGCTCGCCTCCTGGTCCTGGTCGTCCTCGACGCTTCCTGGTCCTCCTGGCTGCAGCGACAAGCTTCACCTGCAATCTTCACGACATCGCCTGGTTCCTTCCTGGTTCCACGTGGTCACTGGCTAGTGACCTTGACTCTGTCCCTTCTGCTTGCAGGTTTCTTCTCTTCTTGATCCCAGCCTTGGGATCCACCGGACACTCTTCAGTGACTGCCTGTCAGCATCTTTCTTCAGGCATCCATAGGAGTCGACGACGAAAACGACGCATCTTCACCCCTATGCACCCGCAGCCTGTGGGCTAGGTAACTTGGGTACTCCGGTGCTCATCAGGATAGTGACTATCCTAGTGTCTAGTTTTCAAGTCTCAACTTCCTAGCTACTCCGGAAGTGTCCTAAATCTACCGTTTTCTAAACTGTACTATTGCTATTGACTTTTACGCATTACGCGTGAGTGTTTCCACTCTGCACACGAATCCCGTGGGCCTCCCACTTCCTAACTAACGCTAGTGTAGTGTAGCCCCAGCGATTCCCTAGGCCTAGGCCTATTCTATTTCCGTGACAGTGGTTCTTATACCACTTACTTAGTATATGGTTTGCGTGGCCCCTAGGGCCTAACTGTATTACTTACCTGTGTGACTTAATGTATGCTTAAATAAGACTGTGTTGTACTTACCTCTAATCTCATAAAGAGTGCTGAGGGTTTGACTAGAATAAATACACTTTATTTTATATATATATCTGTTGTGGTGTCCTTTCATTTGGTATTCAAGGGATTATATATGGTATCACAGCTGGCTTCACATGCCATTCAGAGTTTAGCCTAAGACTGCTCTTGTCCATGCTACCACTAGGATAGCTGGTCTATAAGGTTGACTTTACAACCAATCACCATAAGGGTATTTGGACTGATATAAGGTGTACACTAGAACTAGTGACATCATACATCAGGCCAACTTCTCACATTGGTGAGCAGCGGTTGGGATCTGAGCTTGCTGTTGTAATACCATTGTAATCTTGAGATACTAAATTGAAAGATCACACAGATATTGTCTAGGTACATATAACATAGATTATAATACTTAAGTCCTACTGGACTTTGTAGTTGTAGGTTGAAGGGAGTAACACACCCTGACTACAACTACTAGAGAGGTTTAGTAGATACAACTAGTGTAGGTAGGTGCACACACCACACCCTCACTAGATCATGTCTCTGAGAGGAGATCAAGTAGATGCTCCCTCAGGAGGATCAGGTCTGCAAAAGACCCCCTCTAGATATACCTTAACATTCCAGGAGATGAGACACTTGTGTACCTCCAGAGGAATAAAACAGGGTGCAAACCCTACCCTCCTTCAGTTAAGACAACTCCTAGAGGAGTATGACATTATTAGGGCATCTCAGGCAGGTACCCTAGGTACAGAGGAGGGTCTACCCACCACAGAGGAGTCAGAGGAGACTTCAGATGAAGAGGTAGACAGCCAGGGCCAAGTAGGAAGACTTAGCCAGGCTAACCTAAGCTTACATGGGAGTTTGCATGGGGTCCCCCCTTACAGACCCCCAAGTAGGCTTACACAGAGAAGCAGGAGGGACAGATCCCCTTCAAGGGAATCCATCCACTCCCATGTCTCTAACATCTCTAATGCTTCCTCTCACAGGGGAATGACTTCCCCTGAGAGAAAGGAGCATGAAGCCAGAATGAGGGAAGCTAATCTGAGGATTCAGAGGGAAGAACTTGCCCTTGCCAAAGAGAAGCTTGCTCTGGCTAGAGAACAAAAGTTGAGTGGGTCAGAACCCACTGGTGGCAGCAATATCCCTAAGGATAGAGACAGGCACTATGATAATAGAAACCTGAGCAAGATTGTCCCTCCCTACAAGTGTGGGGATGACATCCACAAATGGATAACTGCTTTGGAGAGAGCTTGCAAAGTACAGCAGGTACCCCAAAGTCAGTGGGCAGCTATCTTGTGGCTCTCCTTCTCTGAGAAAGGCAGAGACAAGCTCCTCACAGTTAGTGATGAGGATGCAGATAATTACACTGTCCTGAAGAGTGCTCTGATTGATGGGTTTGGCCTAACCACTGAACAATACAGGTTGTTGTTCAGGGATACCCAGAAGACACAGACTCAGGACTGGACTGACTTTGTAGATTGTGCCACTAAGGCTCTGGAAGGCTGGCTAATGGGAAGTAAGGTTAAGGACTATACAGGATTGTATAATTTGATCATGAGAGAACAAATCCTTAACAACTGTCAAAACCAGTTATTGCATCAACACCTGATTGACTCTGATCTGACTTCTCCCCAAGAATTGGGAAAGAAGGCAGATAGATGGGTCAGGACTAGAGTTAAGCAGAAAAACCAGAACCAGGGCGGTGATCAGAAAAAGGCAGACCAGAAGGGTAATGAGCAGAAACAAAAAGACCAGAAGTCTTCACCAGGCCCCCAAAAGGCTCAGGGGGACGGTGGTCCCAAAAAGGATAAAAAGAAAGATGGCCAAAAGAAACCATGGTGCAACTATTGTAAGTCCAACTCACATTGGTTTAGTGAGTGCACCAAAAAGGATAAGCCCCCAGCCACCATTGCCCCTAAGGCAACTGTACCCCCTAGTTCAGCTGTAAGTGGTGGTTCCCAGCAAAAGGGTGTAGTAGGGTTAACCCTGGGAACTGAGGAGGATTCTGGCCTAGTCAGAGTACCTACTCAGGCTGTTCTGATCTGTGATGGGGACTTAGCTACTGTAGGCCCCAGTAACCTGGGCAAGTACAGACAGACACCTTTTATCAACCAAAGAATGGCTCAGGCCTACAGGGACACTGGAGCTAGTGTCACAATGGTGACACCTGCTTTTGTGGACCCTGGACAGATCATACTAGGTGAGAATTACCTAGTGACCAACGCTAGCAATGCCACTACCTCCCATAGTGTGGCTATTGTTAACTTCTCCTGGGGAGGGGTAACTGGCCTCAAGAAAGTTGTTGTTAGTTCAGACCTTCCTGTAGAGTGTTTACTGGGCAATGATCTTGAAACTTCAGTTTGGTCTGAAGTGGAGTATAGGACCCATGCAGAAATGCTGGGGATAGATGCACATGTCCTTGCTGTGACCAGGTCACAGGCCAAAAAGTGCACCACTGAACAAGTGCTGGATCCTGAAACTATGGACCAGTCGCAACCCAAGAGAAAGAGCAGTAGGGTTAAGGCTGTGCCTTCCCCCCTGCCTCAGGTGGTGGATCAGCCCTCCCAGGAGGATGATTCTGAGAGCCCTGAAGGAACTGTCCTAGAAGAACTTGAACCTGATCAGGTTGAGTTTCTTGGGACAGGGGGACCTTCAAGGGCAGATCTGAGGCAGGCTCAATTAGACTGCCCCTCTCTTGAACCCCTCAGACAGCTGGCTGCTGCTGAGGCTGCAGGGAATGCTCAAGGTACCCATAGAGTGTATTGGGATGAAGGGCTACTGTATTCAGAGGCTAGAGACCCCAAGCCTGGTGCATCCAGGAGGTTGGTCATACCACTGAAGTTCAGAGGCTTCCTTCTAACCTTGGCCCATGATATTCCCCTTGCAGGACATTTAGGCCAGAACAAGACTTGGGACAGGCTTGTCCCTCACTTTCACTGGCCCCATATGTCAGAAGATACTAAGGAGTTTTGTCGCTCCTGTGTCACCTGCCAAGCCAGTGGCAAATCAGGTGGCACCACAAAGGCCCCCCTCATACCACTACCTGTGGTGGGGGTCCCCTTTGAAAGAGTGGGCATAGATATTGTAGGACCAATGGACCCACAAACAGCATCTGGGCACAGATTCATACTGGTGATAGTGGACCATGCCACCAGGTACCCAGAAGCAATTCCCCTGAGGACCACAACAGCTCCTGTTGTGGCAAGGGCCCTGCTTGGAGTATTCTCCAGAGTGGGCTTTCCAAAGGAGGTCATTTCTGACAGAGGTGCCAACTTTATGTCAGGATACTTGACTGCAATGTAGAAGGAGTGTGGTGTTAACTATAAGTTCACCACACCCTATCACCCACAGTGCAATGGGCTTGTTGAAAGATTCAACAAGACCCTAAAGGGAATGATAAAAGGATTACCAGACAAGCTTAGGCGAAGATGGGACATCCTTTTACCCTGCCTTCTGTTTGCTTACAGAGAGGTCCCAGAAAAGGGGGTTGGCTACAGCCCTTTTGAGCTTTTGTTTGGGCATCCTGTAAGAGGACCCCTGTGTTTGGTGAAGGAAGGATGGGAGAGACCTCTCAGACAACCCAAACTAGACATAGTGGATTATGTACTTGGTCTCCGCTCCAGGATGGCAGAGTATATGAAGAAGGCTTCAAAAAACCTTGAGGCAAGCCAAGAACTCCAAAAAGCTTGGCATGACCAAAAGGCTGTACTGACTGTTTACCAGCCAGGACAGAAAGTGTGGGTGTTGGAGCCAGTGGCCCCAGCAGCACTCCAAGACAAATGGTCTGGACCCCACACTATTGTTGAGAAAAAGGGAGAAGTCACCTACTTGGTGGACCTTGGGACTCCCAGAAGCCCCCACAGGGTGCTTCATGTCAACAGATTGAAGGCATATGTTGACAGGGCAGACATGGGGCTACTCATGGCTACAGATGAGGGGCAGGAGGAAGAGAGTGACCCTCTCCCAGACCTGTTGACTCAGAACCCTGATGATGGCTCAGTTGATGGTGTGGTCTTTTCTGACAGCCTCACTGTCCATCAGCAACAGGACTGCAGACAAGTTCTGCAATCCTACAGACATATGTTCTCTCTGACCCCAAGTCAGACAAACTGGTGCACCCATGAGGTGGACACTGGTGACAGTCTGCCTGTGAAGAGTAAAATCTACAGGCAACCTGACCATGTCAGGGACTGCATAAAAGTTGAGGTACAAAAGATGTTGGAGCTGGGAGTCATTGAACCTTCAGAGAGCCCTTGGGCTAGTCCTGTAGTTCTTGTGCCAAAACCTCACACCCAAGATGGTAAGAGAGAGATGAGGTTTTGCGTGGATTACAGAGGTCTCAATGCTGTCACTAGGAAAGATGCCCACCCAATACCTAGGGCAGATGAGCTCATTGACAGACTGGCAGCTGCTAAGTTTTTGAGCACATTTGACCTAACAGCAGGCTACTGGCAAATCAGACTAGCTGAGAGTGCAAAGGCCAAAACTGCTTTCTCGACCCCAGGAGGACATTATCAATTTGTGGTAATGCCCTTTGGTTTGAAGAATGCACCTGCCACTTTCCAAAGGTTGGTGAATCAAGTCCTTACTGGGTTGGATGATTATTGTGCAGCTTATCTTGATGATATTGCTGTCTTTAGCTCCACCTGGGAGGATCACCTGGTCCACCTGAGGAATGTTTTAGAGGCCCTGCAAAAGGCAGGCCTCACTATCAAGGCCACTAAGTGCCAGATAGGGCAGAGCAAGGTTGTATACCTGGGCCACCTAGTTGGTGGGGGTCAGGTTCAACCACTGGAGAGCAAGATCCAGACCATAAAGGACTGGGCTCCTCCAACTACCCAGACTCAGGTCAGAGCTTTCTTGGGCCTGACTGGGTACTACAGAAAGTTTGTTAAGAATTATGGGTCCATAGTGACACCACTTAATGACTTGACCTCCAAGAAGATGCCAAAGAAAGTTCAGTGGACAGTAAGCTGTCAAAAAGCATTTGATGACCTGAAGCAGGCCATGTGCAGTGCACCTATTCTGAAAAGTCCAGACTACTCCAAAGAGTTCATTGTCCAGACAGATGCTTCTGAGTTAGGTGTGGGAGCTGTTCTTTCACAACTGAATGTAGATGGTCAAGACCAGCCCATTGCTTTTATAAGTAGAAGGCTGACCCCTAGAGAGAAACGTTGGTCAGCTATTGAGAGGGAGGCCTTTGCTGTGGTTTGGGCCCTGAAGAAGCTGAGGCCATACTTGTTTGGCACTCACTTCAAGATTCAGACAGACCATAAGCCCCTCTTGTGGCTAAATCAGATGAAGGGTGAAAATCCCAAACTTCTTAGGTGGTCCATTTCCCTACAGGGGATGGACTTCACAGTGGAACATAGACCTGGGACTGACCATGCCAATGCAGATGGACTCTCCAGATATTTCCACTTAGAACATGAAGACTCAACTGGTCAAGGTTAGTTTAATGTCCCTAAGTTTGGGGGGGGGGGGGGGTTGTGTAGGAGAGTAGGGTCTGCTTTCTATGTTCACCCCCACTTTTTTCTTTTGCTTTACTGGTTTTCGACTTAGATGTGGCTGTGGGCCTGCTAATCAGACCCACAGCCCTGCTGTTCTCTCTCTAAATTAATACTATGTACTTTAGGTGCATAACCCATTTGGATAGGATCACCTTATTGGCCCCTGTACAGTGTACCCTAGGTACCCAGGGCATAGGTGTACCCTAGGCCTACCAGGGGCTGCAGCATGTATTATGCCACCCCTGGCCTGGCCTTCCATTCTGACACAACTGGCTGATCACTCAGCTGGGGCAAGGTCGTGTAATCACCCCTTGCTTAGGTGTAGTATTCCTATACCTAACTTACATATAGACACATGTGTACCTATCAGTCACTCCTATGGCAGGCCTTAACAATCCTGGAGGCAGAGTGCTTGGTAACATGTGAGATGGTGCTCTAGCATGAGCTGAGCCTGTCTGCAGCTTTCGGAACCTTGTCCTTATAGCTGTTCTATGATATAGCCTACCATATACTCTTAAAGTGCCTTATAATCTTAGACGGTTATGGTAACTATGGTTTGGCTTTATCGAAACATGTCGTGTAAGGTGTCTAACACTGTGGAATAATACCCCCATGCCATTTCTGGACATGAGAATATTATTCCCCCCTTCTAGTGGGAAAGACATGTTAAAATCATACTTCAAACTGTTAGCCTCTGACCAAAGCCTCAGCATCACAAAATGGATGCTGCTGCCACGACACAAGTCTGACCTCCTGCAGCTGGGAGTGATCCCAGCCAGGGAGGCCTGGACAATAGGTTTCCTGCTTGGGGAGGTGCTAGCACCTCCCCAGACAGCCTTTAGTGTATTGGGGCAGGGTGGGCTGAAAGGAATGAGACATGCCTGGGGCACACAAGGTGTTCCTTGCATAGTCTAGTTCAAACCGGCGCTGGGGCACTCCAGCCCCAGCTCTGGCGCGAAACTGGACAAAGGGAAGTGGGTGTAACCACCCCCTCCCAGGTCCCACCCATAAGGCATGACCTAGCAGGTATCCCAGCCCCCCAGATTAGTATAAGAGTGGGGGTTGGGCCTCAAGACTTTAGATTATCCTGAACCTGCAAAACTGAACAGAAACTCTGGACCTTCGACATTCGACGAAAGAAGAAGACTGAAGAATCTCCCTTGTAGCCAAGGAGTGGCTACCCTGTGCAAACAGGCACCATCAAGAGACTACCCTTTGCTTTGCCCACGTTCTACGAGGAACCGACTGCAGAGCCTGACCAGAGCCTTGACTTCCAGACTTCTCCGACCCTGATCCACATCTACAGCAGAGCTGAGATCCGTGGAGGCGACGAGCGACGTGGGACCGGCTACCTGGAAAAAGTGGCTAGTAACTTAAGGCGCAGCTTCTGAGGTACCCTCGAAGTTGTGCACCGGGGATTGAGAAGCCCCAACCCCAAGCACCATCTGCACCGAAGATCAGCCCCCCACACTCCACGAGTCCTGCGTGGGGCCCTTCAGCATTTTCCTGCTTGCCGCGTCTGTCTGGTTGCTTGCCTGCTGGCTAGTGGCCTTTGTGACTACGCACCCTGAAATCTTCTGCGCTGGTTTGGCTCCTCCAGACTGGCTCCCGCTTCTCTGCAAAGAAGAAGCACCCCAGACCTTCCTGGTCTGCACCAGAAGCAAGTCCTCCGTTCTTCGTGGGTTCCGCTTGCCAAGGCTTGGTGAGTCCTAGTCCAACTTCGACGCCGCCGACAGCAAGAGCCTTCGTGGGACAGCTCGCCTCCTGGTCCTGGTCGTCCTCGACGCTTCCTGGTCCTCCTGGCTGCAGCGACAAGCTTCACCTTCACCTGCAATCTTCACGACATCGCCTGGTTCCTTCCTGGTTCCACGTGGTCACTGGCTAGTGACCTTGACTCTGTCCCTTCTGCTTGCAGGTTTCTTCTCTTCTTGATCCCAGCCTTGAGATCCACCGGACACTCTTCACTGACTGCCTGTCAGCATCTTTCTTCAGGCATCCATAGGAGTCGACGACGAAAACGACGCATCTTCACCCCTATGCACCCGCAGCCTGTGGGCTAGGTAACTTGGGTACTCCGGTGCTCATCAGGATAGTGACTATCCTAGTGTCTAGTTTTCAAGTCTCAACCTCCTAGCTACTCCGGAAGTGTCCTAAATCTACCGTTTTCTAAACTGTACTATTGCTATTGACTTTTACGCATTACGCGTGAGTGTTTCCACTCTGCACACGAATCCCGTGGGCCTCCCACTTCCTAACTAACGCTAGTGTAGTGTAGCCCCAGCGATTCCCTAGGCCTAGGCCTATTCTATTTCCGTGACAGTGGTTCTTATACCACTTACTTAGTATATGGTTTGCGTGGCCCCTAGGGCCTAACTGTATTACTTACCTGTGTGACTTAATGTATGCTTAAATAAGACTGTGCTGTACTTACCTCTAATCTCATAAAGAGTGCTGAGGGTTTGACTAGAATAAATACACTTTATTTTATATATATATCTGTTGTGGTGTCCTTTCATTTGGTATTCAAGGGATTATATATGGTATCACAGCTGGCTTCACATGCCATTCAGAGTTTAGCCTAAGACTGCTCTTGTCCATGCTACCACTAGGATAGCTGGTCTATAAGGTTGACTTTACAACCAATCACCATAAGGGTATTTGGACTGATATAAGGTGTACACTAGAACTAGTGACATCATACATCAGGCCAACTTCTCACAAGTACGCAGACCTGCTGCCGTGGGACAGGAAGGAGGACTTCCTGAAAACGGTGCGAAAGGGTATGCTGGTTTCGAACCAGGTCATCAGTGCGGCAGCGGATGTCTCCTTGTTGGAGGCGCACTCCTACTGTCATGGCGTCCACCAGAGGCGGCACTCTTGGCTGCGCCTGACGCCGCTCAAGCCAGAGGCTCAGCACAGAGTAGCCAATCTGCCCTTCTCGGGGAAACCCTGTTTAGTAAACATTCGGATGATGAGATGGCCCGCATGAAGACGGAGGCGGAGACCCTGACGGCTGTCGGGTTGGATAAGACCGAGAAGAAGAAGCGCCCGTTCCAGAGGCGGTTCGGGTCTACGGGCAGAGGGCATGGGCAGGGTTCGGGACAGCAGCAGCACCAACAGCAGCAGTTCCGGAAACCCTTCCAGAAACGCCAGAAGGGTAGAGGAGGCCAGCAGGCCACTACTACTACCAAGGGCCCGGCCGGGACTCGACCCTGAGCGACTACTTCCCCTGCAATCGTTACCCACTCCAGTGGGGGGAAGCATTCAATTTTTTCCTTCAGAGTGGAGAAACATTACTCAAGACAAGTGGGTGCTGAATATTGTTTGCAATGGATACAGTCTTCAGTTTATCAGCCCGCCTTCAGCGATTCCGCCGGTAAGCTCACAGTTCCAGCTGCGAGAGCTCCAGGCGGAGGCAGACATCTTGTTGAGAAAAAAGGCGGTAGAAGAGGTACCTCTGTCGCAAAGGGGAAGAGGTCTGTATTCTCGGTTCTTCCTAGTTCGCAAGAAGGACAAGAACGAGTTCAGGCCCATTCTGGACTTGCGGCAGGCAAACAAATGGATTCGCAGAGAGAAGTTTCGCATGCTATCGTTGCATCAGATTTACCCTCAGCTGCAACGGGGAGACTGGCTCTGTGCCATAGATCTACAGGATGCGTACTTCCATGTGCCCATTGCACGGAAGCACAGGAATTTCCTGCGATTCCAAGTCGGCGCCAATCACTATCAATACACAGTGCTGCCATTCGGGCTAAAGTCTGCGCCCAGGACCTTCTCGAAGTGCATGGCGGCGGTGGTGGCGGCACACCTGCGGAGGAACAAGGTGTTTGTCTACCCGTACCTGGACGATTGGTTGATCAAGGCCTCATCCTTCTCGGAGGCGCAAGAACACTTCCGGTGGACGTGCGCTCTCTTGAACAAGCTGGAGTTACACGTCAACATGGCCAAATCGGTCCCGACTCCGGTCCAGTGCATATAGTACTTGGGGGCCTCCATCGATACACGGTCAGCAAGCGTGTCTCTTTCGGAGGAGAGACGGTTATCACTCCTTCGGAAGGCTCAGGACCTCAGGACTGCTCCGTCGACGACGGTGAGGAAGGTGTCTTCACTGCTTGGATCGATGGCCTCCTGTATCTTCCTCACGCCTCACGCACGGCTGCACATGAGACCTCTGCAGGAGTGCTTGGAGGATCAGTGGGATCAGAGGACAGGTTCTTGGGACGACAAGATACGGCTGTCTCTGCATGCTCTTCAGTCTCTGAAGTGGTGGTGTTCGGCGGAGAACCTCCTCACGGGGGTTCCCTTCCACAAGGACATTCCCACGAAGAGGGTCGTGACGGATGCGTCTCTCCAAGGCTGGGGAGCACATTCCGGGGAATTGCAGATACAAGGAAAGTGGTCCCCGTTGGAGTCGACATACCACATCAATTTCCTGGAACTCCGAGCTGTCTTCCTGGCATTGAAGGCCTTCCTTCCGTCCTTCCAGACCAACTCGCTGCTGATACAGACGGACAATACAACCACTATGTATTACCTCAACAAGCAAGGGGGGTCGAGATCGCGCACTCTGTCACAGGAGGCGCAGGCGATCTGGCACTGGCTTCTGGCCCGAGGACTGACGATTACGGCCACGCATCTGCCAGGGGTGCAGAATGTTCAGGCGGATGCACTGAGCAGACTGATTCAGGAAAACCACGAATGGGTCATAAACGACGAAGTACTAGGAGAAGTCTTCGCAAGGTGGGGGACTCCAGACGTAGATCTGTTCGCCACCGCCGAAAACAGCAAATGCCGAGACTTCGCATCCAGGTACTACCAGCGGGGGAAGCTGGGGAATGCGCTATGGATCGACTGGTCGAACAGCTTTCTGTACGCTTTTCCACCCATTCCCCTGATTCCGGCAGTGCTCATCAAACTGTCCCAATCAGGGGCGCGGATGATCCTGATTGCTCCGGAATGGCCCAGACAGTGTTGGTTCACGGACCTTCTTCACCGGTCTCTCCTTCCTCATATACGGCTGCCGTGCAGGCCGGACCTTCTCACGAAGTTCGGGGGGCAGATGGTGCACCCCAACCTCTCGTCTTTGAGTTTGGCGGCATGGCTCCTGAGATAGTGCAATATGGCCATTTGAATCTACCAGAAGATTGTATGGACATACTGAAGGAGTCTAAACGACCTTCCACTAGGACGTCCTATGCCTACAAGTGGAAGAGATTCTGTATCTGGTGCAAGTCCAAGAGCTTTGACCCTACGACATGTAAGGAAGAGGTCATCCTTCCATAAATTTTACATTTGGCGCAGTCCGGCCTTAATTTCCATTCCATTAAGGTTCATCTGGCTGCTTTGACTGCTTACAGGAAATGCCCTTCACAGACTTCCTTCTTTCAGATCCCTGTGGTCAAGGATTTTTTGGAAGGCTTGAAGAAAGTGTTTCCTCCTGTCAGACTTCCCTCGCCTTCCTGGGAATTGAATGTGGTGCTGTCCAGACTGATGAAGGAGCCTTTTGAACCCATTCACAAGGCTTCGTTGCAGCACCTGTCCTGGAAGGGTGCGTTCCTAGTGGCCATTACATCGGCCCGCAGGGTGAGTGAACTTCAGGCATTATGTTGTCAAGAACCTTATACTGTATTTCACGCTGCTAAGGTTGTTATGCGTACTCACCCTAAATTTCTTCCTAAGGTTATATCTGATTTTCATGTCAACCAGACCATAACTTTACCTACGTTCTTTCAGAATCCCTCTTCGCCAGCGGAAAGGTCTCTCCATTCCCTGGATGTTCGGAGGGTGTTGAAGTTTTATCTTGATAAGACCAAGGATATTCGTAGGTCAGACCAATTGTTTATTAATTATGGATCAGTCAGGACCGGTCTCGCGACCTCTAAGCAGTCCATCTCTCGGTGGATTGTGTCCTGCATACAATTGTGTTATCAAAAGGCTAATAAGACCTTAGGGGGTAAACCTAAGGCTCATTCCACCAGGGGCAAAGCTGCCACGTCTGCTTTGCTACGTAATGTTCCGATTGCAGAAATCTGCAAGGCGGCCACTTGGAGGTCGGTCCATACCTTTGCTAAGCATTATTGTCTGGACATGGATGCCAGGGCAGATGCTCAGGTTGGGTAGGCCTCGCTGCGGAATTTGTTCGCACAGTAGTGGTTGTGTTATGTATTCTTCTCCACCGCCGTTTTGGTGTGGGGATGGGCTTGCCATTCTATTCACTAGATTATGACTATACACAGAGATCCCCTACTACAGAAGGAGTAGTTTCTTTTCTGTAACTCCAGTTCTGTAGTAGGGGTATCTCTGTGTTAGTCATAAGCGCCCGCCCTCCTCCCCGGTGGAGAGATGATTATTCATGTAAGGAATGCTACAGGTCTGGCGTGCTACGCCTTCAAAAAGAACTGAAAGTAAAAGGGACCTGCTGTGCATTCTGGGATACTGGGAAAGTTCTGGAAAGTTTTCTTAAAGGCACAGTATCCTGTTCTGAGCCACATAATGGCAGCCTATGGGGCTTGTCTGTCCATTCCTTCCTCTCTATCATTCCAGAGGCTTTTGCTGGTAGAGGCATAGTTTTTCCTTGTAGAGAAAAGCTGGACAGGCAGTGCTGTTTGTGGATGTTGGTGGAATTTTCTAGTTGAAGTACTGGACAGTGTAGCCTGTGGGTATAGGCTGCATTATCTGTCTTTAAATTAAATTCTCTCTTAAGGGTGGATGCAGGTCTGCATGATTTGACACCTTAAGAGATTATTTTTTATTGCTCCGGGGTCCCCGCACATGGGAGGGACTATTCACTAGATTATGACTATCACAGAGATACCCCTACTACAGAACTGGAGTTACAGAAAAGAAACTACTCCTACTCCCTCATGAAGTGAATGATAAAAAATCCGAACACAAACAGGGGATGTATCAAAGGGCAGTACCCTGAAACACTCAGCTCACATGTAATGGGAGCACTGTATGAAGCAGGACCAATCCCCCTCTATATTTTGAGGGAAAACCTTGCAGCCTGCCTGGGCCGGTCCTTATAGCAATACAGACACCTTACACGCAACCTTACACGCAACACCTGTGTTCAAATTCTCTTGCAATTAACACTGAGGTCCTACACGCAGCACGTGTGTTCAGGCTCCAGGCAGGGGCTCTTTGAATAAACCAAGCCCAAGCGCTCTGTCACAACCAAACGTATCTTTCCCCGCAGCGCGCGAGTCCGTCTATACCGCCGATGTCCCTGGAGCGGAACTAGACAACTCGCGGCAGCCGGGGAGGGGGGGGGGGTAAAGCTCGCAACGGAGTGAGAGCGCTCAGGCGCGCGGTCCCCTAGCGGCGGGAGGCCGCACCGCGCGAAGAGCCTGAAGGGATCCCGGCACCGCGAAAGGAGCGATGAGACATTCACCATATAGCGAGACAAATGCCTACGAGTCCATTAACCGGCACAATCACAGCTAAAACAATTAAAACATGAGAAAATAACAGAACACTCATCTGAATGCTGCTGGAGCAGCGAAGAAAGAGGTGGATAGAGCGCCCGCAGGGGAGGATATGAGGCACCCTGACACGGGATTGGCTAATGCAGTTTGGACATTTTTAGTTTTCACTTTTTCCCCTGTGTTCATGGGAAATGTAGTTCAAATAATGAATGATGTTGGTGTAAAAAAGCTGCTGGAGTAATAAAATGGAGAAAGAATACGCCTAATCAGAAGCCTCCGCTCCTGCCATAGAATCTAGGATTAACTAACCACAACCTCGCAGTAATACCTATGCCAGCTTGTGGTGACTGAAGTCCCTGTGCTTTTACCGTCTCAACCCTTTCTGTTAGTACTCCTTCCATCAGGCAGTCGGATGGCTCCCTCTCCATGAGTTCAAAATAGTGCTGAAATGGTCCATTAGCAGTAGAAATGTAACTGTCCTAGATATGTTTGTCTTCTTCTAGGATATCCATCCAGATGGTGTAATTACCCCTACTGTTGCTTTTTGAATTTATGTTAACCACTGCAGCCTCATTGTTCTGTGTACCTTCATCATTACTAAAATGTTTATATTACAAGGCTGCTAGTAAATAAATATTATTTATAAAACACTCATCTGACGACATAAAATGTGCCTACCAATTCAATTGTACAATTTTCCTTGTATTCGAATACATTTTGGAATTGACTATGCTATTTGTTCAAGCCCGTTGTGCAAGCGATGATTAAATCTTAGACCTGTGTGTCTCACCGTTCTTAATAGTGCATCTATTGCTTTTGTGAATCTTTCCTTCTGAGCATTTTTATTATTTATACACTTGTTTTTAAATCTGGACAGGTGAAATTATTTGCTTAACATATATGCAGAAGCTGATGTGGCTGTGTGTGTAGCCTGCTGATATTATATCAGGTGTTTACATTGTGGAACCTTAGTCCGCACATATTGTTGTCTTTTTCCAAAATGCCCATTCACTTCTTCTTTAAGGCTAGCTTGACAGTACCATTGTCAAGACAAATTGTTACCAGATCTTTAAGATATACAGAGTGGGCTTTGGGTACACCCAACTAAATATTACTTTCTCACCTCAAGCTTTTGGCTCTTTGGTGTATATTTTTTCCTTCCAGGAAGTGCTTCCATTGGAATGCATGAGGGACTATTTTTCATCTGAAAAGTACACTCAAAATTATGTTTCTCACATTCAAGTATGTATATCCTTTATGCATTCTATTCAGAAAGCAATCCATTGTATTTACATTTTTTGTACTATTTTTAATTAATTCGATATTTATTTCAAAAGTAAGCTAATAGAGCTATAACATTTTTTTTTCAAGTTTAATAAACTTTTTACAGTTTCCCTTTTACCATAGGTAGATATATGAACTCCCCACACATGTGAAAAGTTACTAGCAGTAATGTTATCAACTTAATTTTTAATCAAATATTTAATTATTGTAAATTAAATTTAAAATAATTGTTAAAGATGTATTTAGAAAGTCCCACCTAAAGTAAAATACTTGTATTTATCTATTGTATATTAAAAATTTATGTATAGAATGAATACATTTTTTGTAAATGAAAGATACATTTCTTTAAATTAAACATATTAATAAAATATTTTATCATAAAATAATTATTTTTATTTATATATCATTTATATCAACATTACCTTCATATATATTTTTTAAAAATCTAAATAAATTGATGTATTTTAACATTAATTGCTATGGGGTTCTAGTTTTTAAGTCCTTCCATTATTTTCTATGGGAGGGTATTGCAGTACCAGCGGTTGGGCATTTGTTGCGGACTTACTCCATGTCTGAGCTGATGTACATTTGCAATTATTTTGAGTTCTTTTTGTCTGTAGTAACTTTGCACTTCTAAATTTGACCTCACTCCCTGATTCAAGGGATGGAGACATGTTTGTTTACACTTTGTAGTAAATTTACACTCAAAAATGTTGAATTGCCAATTTAGTAAATTTATACAACGTTTAAGAATACATTTAAATATATCTATTTACTCATGTGATAATTTACCTTTGTAAATAGGCCCCTTATTAGGGAGGAGACAGTCACCTGAGAATGTGAATGTTTGTGTTGTGAATACCAAACTAACCATGACAACAAAATGTCCTCAGAATGTTCAGTTAAAACATTAAAGAATAAATGAGAAAATTAAAGCAATAATTAAGAAAATATAAGGACGTCCTTAGATAAGGGCAACAGATATTAATAAGTATTCAGTATAATACGTATTCGGTGAAGAAACATGTTACATTCAAAATCAAGGAAAACCAACAATAATGTTAAAAATGTTCCATCAAAAATCTGTGCTAAAGGTGTTCCATGAAACGCCAAATAACAATTAAAAAAAATGAAAAATACCACCAATTAAAATTAACAGTAACGGGTATTACTTAGAAGTACATGAAAAACTTAGAAGTACATGAAAAACGGTAATATTAACAAATATCACAATGGGAATTACTAAAAAAGGATTGTTACAATAAAACCTTACAGAACTCAACCAAAAGAAAAACGAACCATAAAAAAACTGGGGAAAGTTATGAAAATGTTACTAAGTGCTCACCAGAGAAATAAACAGTATCTATGCACACGCTGAAGCTTACGTTTTGTTTGTTTGTTTTTGTTTGTTTTAAATTATTTTTAAAGCGCACGTACACCTGGCGGTTTCATGGCGCTACAGTACACTGAGTCCTTGAGAGGCAAAGGAAAGCAGGGGAGGGACTTGACTTATTGGGAAAGGCTTTAGAGAATAAGTAGGTTTTCAGAGCCTTTCTAAAAAGGGAGTATTGGGTGGAACATCTGAGATGGGCTGGGAGGGAGTTCCAGAAGATGGGGGCAAGAGTAGAACATTTTGAGCCTCCCCATTTTTTTCGACGAAATCGGGGGATTAACAGCAGGTGTTGAGAAGAAGAACGTAGTTCCCTGGCAGGGGCATAAGGTTTGATCTCTGAAGAGATAAAGGCAGGAGCAGAGCCTAGCTGAGCTAGGAAGGCGAGGCAGCCCACCTTGAACTGAGAGCGTTCGCGAATGGGGAGCCAGTGCAAGGATTTTAGGAGGGGAGTGACGTGGTGGGATTTAGTGAGGTTATAAACCAAGCGGGCGGCTTGGTTCTGGACCAGCTGTAGTCGTCGGACGTTATAGGCGGGCATGCCGTGGTAGAGGGCATTGGCGTAGTCCAACCGAGAGACGACCATAGCTAGTACAATAAGTTTTAGGGCCGTGAAAGAGAAGAAGCGGGAAACCTTGCGAATAGTTCGGAGAGATAGAAAGGAGGAAGAAACCACCGAACTCACCTGGGAGTGCAGAGTGAGTTGGTCATTGAGTTTAATGCCGAGGGTTTTAACGGAGGAAGGAGGGGATCCAAGAGAAGAGGGCCAAAAGAGGGGGGACCAGGGACTGGAGGAACCACCTGTCAAAACCAGCTCTGTTTTATCTGGGTTTAGTTTTAGGTGGTTGTGATTCATCCAGTCCCGGATGAAGAGCATTGTAGATTGGAAGTTAGATTTAGAGTCAGGGGATTGAGATAGGGAGAATATGAGCTGGAGGTCATCCGCATAGTTATATACGGAGACCTCCATTTGCTGAAGAGCAAAAATGAGGGGAGCTATGTACAGATTGAAAAGTAATGGGGAAAGGGAGGAGCCTTGAGGGACCCCACATAACACTTTCCGTGGATCGGCCGAGAAATCGCCCAGACGTACCGCTTGGGTGCGATCACTTAGGGAGGAGGACAGCCAGACCAAGGCCGAGCCGCCGATCCCTGCCGCCCTGACACAGGAAAGTAAGATGGAATGGCCCACCGTGTCAAAGGCGGCGGACAGGTCGAGTAGGACCAAGGCCTGGGGGAGGTCAGTGTCCAATCCCTCTCTAAGGTTGTCAAGTACTGAAAGCACGACTGACTCGGTGGAGTGGGCTGGACGAAAACCGGCCTGGCGGGGAGCTAACACTCGGTTTTCTTCCACGTAGGTGGTGAGTGCTCTGGTGACATGTCGCTCCAAAACTTTCCCTAGAAAGGGAAGCAGAGAAATGGGGCGATAGTTGGCGGGGACAGAGAGGTCCGCGCCAGGTTTTTTGAGAATAGGGAAGATTATAGCAGTTTTAAGAGTAGGGGTAACAACGCCCTGAGATAGGGAGCAGTTGAGAAAAGTAAGCGGGGGTAGCGGGCAGTTCATGCAGATGTGACAGAGAATATGGGCAGGACACGGGTCAAGTGGAGACCCAGATTTGACCAGAGGGAGGAGGGAGAGAAAGGATTCCTCTGTTAGAAGAGGGAAAGAGTCAAAACAGGCCATTATGGGGGGACAGGGCGGGTTGAGAAAAGAGGGTGAGGGGGGGGGAATATTGGCTTTGATTGTAGCTATTTTTTCCAGGAAAAAAGAGTTCAAAGAGTCACAGAGAGATTGTGATGGGGAAGGTTTGAGAGTGGTTCTGTCGGAGTAAGCAAGTTTATTGATAATAGAGAAAATTTCTCTGGGCTTATTCTCAGCGACTAGAATTTTAGAGGAAAAGTAGTCCTTTTTGTTGGACAGAATAGATTTTTTATATTGCAACAAGAGGGAGGTGTCCTGGGCTTTAAGGATGGGACAGTACTGTCGTCTCCAGCCTCGTTCAGCGTTACGAACTGAGAGCTTTAACGCCTTCAGTTCATCATTGAACCAAAGATTGGAGTCGTTCGTCCGTCTAGAGGAGACTCGCCTGAATGGGGCGATGGAGTCACATGCTGATAGTATCCAGGTGTTAATGGAATTGGCTTGTTCTGAAGTGGACAGACCAGATAGGTCTGGACTGGAGGAAGAGAGCGAGGTGGCTAGAGTAGCCATATCTGCCCGACCCCAGGATCGTACCCAGATGTTTTTAGGGTGCGCGGGCTTGGTAAATGGGCCTAGTTGAGAGGAAAAGGAAATCAGGGAGTGGTCAGACCAGTGGCAGGGAGAAATAGATAGGGACATAATGGGACAGTTCAGAGACCAGATCTGGTCAAGGATGTGACCTTGGGTGTGCGTAGGGGAGTGGACATGTCAAATGAAGTTAAGGGAGCGTAAGGTTTCGGAAAATTCTTTAGAGGGGGAGCATTCGGCTGGGTGGGAGGGCCAAAAGTTGAAGTCGCCTAGCACCAAGATGGAAGAGTTGTTAACCGCTAGGGTGGCCACAAGCTCGTGAAACCCAGCAAGAAAGGTTTGAGAAGGTAGGGGGGGGCGATACATGAGCAAACAAGTGAGAGGTACGTTAAGGGAAAGTGAGCGAACGACTAGGAAATCAGATGTACCAATCGGGGGAAAGATGAGAGGCTGAAAAGGAAGATCCTTCCGAGCAATCAGGGCGACACCCATGCCCGATTTGCCAGGTGGCCGGTCCGCTCGGAGAGCGTAGTATGAAGTGGGGAGAGATGCTAATAGGATAGGGAGAGAGCTATCACTGAACCAGGTCTCCGTCAGAAATAAAAGGTCAGGTTTATGGAAATCAAGTAGGACAGAGAGTTCGTGGCAATGCTTAACTGCAGAGCGCGTATTAAGGTAGCGAATGGAGAGAGAAGTATGTCTGGGCCCGATAGGAGAGTCGGGACAGGAAATGGGGGGGAGAGGGAACGGGTGAGCCGGGGCAGGAGAAACGAAAGAGGCAGTTGGAGCTGTCAGTCCCAGGTTAATGATGTGGGTAGTCACGGAGGCTTCAAGAGGCCAGGGACCGTGAAGACCATGTAATTGGGCCGATGAATATTGTAGTAGCCCAAGATAGCAAGGTGGCCTAGGCCCTGGGCGCGTTCGGACGCAGACGGGTGCAGACGGGCTTGCCTTAGGCGCACCATGGTCGCGCCGCTGCGCTTGTCCGCTGCGCGTTCGATGAAGACACATGATTTGTAGGGGGCGGAAAGATGGAAGGGGGCGTGGCCTCGGTAAAGGGGCGTGGCCTCGGCGCTCACCAAAGTGGCGTGAGGGGGTGAAGATTGCTGGGTAACCTCCCGCCGCAGCGTTAAGTCGGCTGCGCGGGGAACCGGAGTCAGATGGTGAGTGAGTTTTAAGAGCTAAAAAACACAGGATCAAACAAACAATTACAATCAATATTTAAAATGTCGTCAGGTCGCGCTCCCGGCTTCCGCCTCAGGAGGTCTCAATAGCACAGGGCAGGCGCTTGTAATCAGCGTCTATTTGTGTGCGCTGGAAGGGGGCGTGGCCTCGGCGCTCGCCAAAGTGGCGTGAGGGGGTGAAGATTGCTGGGTAACCTCCCGCCGCAGCGTTAAGTCGGCTGCGCGGGGAACCGGAGTCAGATGGTGAGTGAGTTTTAAGAGCTAAAAAGCACAGGATCAAACAAACAATTACAATCAATATTTAAAATGTCGTCAGGTCGCGCTCCCGGCTTCCGCCTCAGGAGGTCTCAATAGCATAGGGCAGGTGTTTGTAATCAGCGTCTATTTGTGTGCGCTGGAAGGGGGCGTGGCCTCGGTAAAGGGGCGTGGCCTCGGTAAAGGGGCGTGGCCTCGGCGCTCGCCAAAGTGGCGTGAGGGGGTGAAGATTGCTGGGTAACCTCCCGCCGCAGCGTTAAGTCGGCAGCGCGGGGAACCGGAGTCAGATGGTGAGTGAGTTTTAAGAGCTAAAAAACACAGGATCAAACAAACAATGACTCACTGTCAGATACAAGATGAGTATTTTTCCAAGTGAAGGAATGTACTTCCACACTTAGGAAAATTAATAAGGAATTCAAAAGTCTCCAGTGTACCAACGCTATCTATAATCTGACTTCCCTAAACCAGGTAGGTCTAGAGCAAGGTCTCAATCAACCAGAAATGTCCAGGTCCAAAAGACCTTAATGTAATAAATCCCTTTTCGCAGCTATGATTCAAAGCTGTCTTAGTGACTTGATGCCCGTTTTTCCTTTACTAGTTTCTTGACCTCTTCCTGCCACTTCTCCAAGAAGAAAAGGCTGCAAAGGTGTCTCACAGTTGTCACCCACTCTACACAAGCTGTTCTAGTTTACTCAGCTTTCCGCCATCCACAGGTAACCGGCAATAGTAGATAAGTTAGGAGCTTCGGGCCGATTCACAGAACTAACTTAAGACAAAATCCTAAACTTACTATTTTGCTATTCACAGAAGGCATTTAGTAGTAGCAAAGTTAGGATTTTGTCTTAAGTTTGACTTAAGACAAACTTAAGACAGACTTAAGACAAAATCCTAACTTAAGTCTGTCTTAAGTCTGTCTTAAGTCAAACTTAAGACAAAATCCTAACGTTGCTACTACTAAATGCCTTCTGTGAATACCAAAAGTAGTAAGTTTAGGATTTTGTCTTAAGTTAGTTCTGTGAATCAGACCCTTCCTGCCAACTCACAGGACACCCTCCAAGCCACAGCTTCTAGGGGTATTGGATCTTTGCAGCCTGTGAGCAAGTCTCTGTCAGCAGAGTCATTCAAGTGCAAGGTTTTGGCAGTTCAGTCTGTATTTTCTTCCTAGTTGTTGCAAGACTTTCTACAGTTTCTTCACCCCTCTTCACACCTTGAACAACTTGAAGTGGTTCTGCTGGGCTTTTAAAAATAAAATCCCAATATATATTTGGATAAAAGAGTACTTGGCCACCTTTACAACACTTCCTGTCTTTACCACTCTACTTTCTCAACAAATTGATGTAAGACCAGTGGGATTAGAGAAGTCTCTGTAGGTAAATGGAAATGGGCAGGCCCTCTATCCTGGAAAATACCGGCCTCCAAAATGAAAGCAATGTACCAAAGCTCCAAATCTTCAGTCCTAAAAAAGACATTCCATTCCATTCTTTCGCATGGAGTTATGTGATGACTGCCACACTGAATAGCAGCCTTTGGCCATTCACGTTTTCTAAGAAGGAAAGGTGTAATTCCAAACAACTTTGCCCCCTCGTCCAGCACCTTTGCCTATCTATAACTTTGATCATGCAGCTGCTTGCAGATCACAGTTTGTTTATTAGCATAAGCTAATTGTACTTTTTTCTCAGTGTAAGAAAAACAAGGATTAAATCATGACTGGAAAATATTAAACCTTTAGTCCTCAAAACATTTTAACTACGCAGAGAAATAAAATGTCTGTTTCTGGCAGAACTACCTTTTCGTTGTAATATTCATTATATTTGCTACCAACAACCGTAAATAATTTACCATATTTAGCATTTTTTAGGAAGGATGATGTTGCAGTTCATTTTTGCTGTCACCCCCACTCTTTGATCTAAGCCACAAAGTCTTTAGCCAGGACTTGAAATATAAAACACTCCATTTCACAGTCGCGTAGCATATTTGCAACTGTGCTCGTCTCAGCATTTTTACAGGCAACTTACTATACACTAGCTATAATGTGTGCACATTGATTAATTCCAACATAATGATCTGAGTTCGGTGAAGGCCAGTCCCACAGTAGAAGAGCTCGTCAGAAGGACTAGGGGCATTGCCGTTTTTCATGGAATATGAGAGGGTTTCGGTTTATAGTACTGTGTGCAATTTTATCATACTACGAGTAACTTGTGGTACTTTTAACCAGCTCAATGGCACTCCTTGTCACTTATCTATATAGGATTCAAACCAATATCCTGCATCTCATACACTGATCTCAGCAGTGGATGCTTACTTACTGAGTCGTCATTACCCTGATACAACAGGTGCTATCCAAATAAAAAGACCCTCTTTTCAACTGACTGCGTGGATTTGTTTTCCTTTCACAGCGTCCTACCCTTCACTCCTTGAGAAAGTCTGTTGCCTCTTTCTGGCCTGGCCGGAGTAAGGGAGGTAAGCCTGAGTGTTGTTGCCCTGTGATGTATGGGGTGTTGCAGTGGTTTTTCTGCTGTCAAACACACACAGGCCTTGAAAGCGCTCCACTGCCTCTCTGGGTGTAAAGTCATCAGTTGCAGGTTTTGGTTTGAACCATGCTGTAGCCTTGCGACTTCTCCTTATATGCAACAATGAGGACGTGACATGTTAGCTGCCATTGTTGCCTTTAGACGTCTTGTGGCCCATGTTTATGTTTGGGTGCCATGTTGTGTTAAGATTGCGTTGGCATTGGTTCTCCTGCACGTTCCCGGCTTAACATTGCTGAGAGCCTTTAGGAGTTTGGAATGCTGAGGACTGTGTCGCCTCTCTCTGTGAGGTCGCTGCCACCTAGGTCCTCCGTGTCCAAGCTTTCATGTGTAGTCATGTTGCTTGTTTCCCCTTGGTAGTCTTTTTTTTTTTTTTTTGGATTTCAAAGACCTTTATTATAGCATTACAAAGTATTACAGCACCACGCCTACAACCTCACGGGCCGGCTGCATTCGAGAACACCCGTCTGTTACTTTCGCATAGATACACAGCCAGTTGGCCGACAACCCGGAGGCCCGGCGGCAAGATTCCGCAACACATCCCCGTTTGACATACAACAGTCCAAATGGTCCATGAAGTTATTTCTGTTTCCCTATTTTGCTCCTTCGCCGCTTAACCCCAGCGAAGTTAAACTTGGGGAACGGACGTCCATAATCCTAACGCTAAACAGAAAGCCCCAATTGCCATGGTACTGCCAGGCATACAGCTATGGTCACGTACAGAACAGGTTAAAAAAACCTGAGAGCCCCCCCGAACAGGATCAATCCCCCGCCCCAGAGGTCATGAATCTAAGCTACAATATAGGGTTATAAGCCGAGGAGACCATCAAGCATACCTGCAGCACCTATTACGCCTCCCATCCCTGTGGGCAATCTGCCATGTCACCCAATGAGTCAGGTATTCCAGGTCAACAACCCCCTATAAATCGCATGCCAGACCCCTCGCTCTGCAACCAGGCCATCCCGCACCTTCTCATCTCCAGCGACGCTATAGCCATAGTACCGCCGTCTGATAGAGCATCTCATCACGGTACCACACTCCCAGCTATACTTACTCATCCACACATCACACCCTCACAGCGCCTCTCCTAAACATTCGTGATATCTGCAGGGCCTGTATCCACTGCTACATGAGTTCCATCTCCATCTGAAGTGGCATGAGCTGCCAAATATTCTCTGAACGGATCCCATATGTCCCTGGCCCTACTACCCAGTGGCTGTGTGTCAGCGTATATCGTGTTCTGTTCTTGACAATATAGTAAGTCATCTATCCACTCCTTACATTTCGGTGCACAGCCCCTCCCCCACCGACAGGCAACCCGTCTCTTCGCCAGTAAGAGTGCAATGTTTCCAAATTTCCGATTCACCTTGGGTATCTGCATAGTATATCCCAGCAGCATCATGAGCGGGTCACATTCAATCGTGTCGCCCAACATAGCTGTTAATGCTGTGTGGACCTGCATCCAGTAATCAGACACCCTCGGACACATCCAAGCCAAGTGTAAAAAACCAGCCCCCTCCGAGTGGCAGCGCTCACATCTGTCATTATCCGATAGTCGGAACCTCATCTTTCTTACGGGCGTGCAGTACAATCTCTGCAAAAACTTATAGTGGATAATCCGTAGCCTGCAGCTGGCCGAGATCTCGGAAGTGAGCCCACAGCAATATGCCCACTGTGCCTCTGTTATATCCCTGCCTAAATCAACACACCACTGCCTGAGCGCTTTACACTCTCCACTCCCACTTTGCTCTCGGATACTACGGTACAGGTGAGAAACCAGATGCCTGCCATCCGCAGAGGTAAGCAGTACTTGTAGTGGGAGCACTATTTCAGGTTCCCTCGGAAACTGCGGCAGAACAGCCCTCAATCCCTGCCGCAGCCGGATATAGTAAAAGATGTCCAGCGGTGTAGGCTGACAACCCCGAAACAATTGTTCTTGCATTTTAAACTGAGCGTTCACAAACAAATCGCCCCAGTAGCGGATTTTCAACCTAGCGCACATCCCCTGGAACCCCCCTTCTTGCAACAAGGATAGACCCGGATGGTAAACCAGTGGCAAAGTCGGTGCATACAGGAAAGTAAGTGTGATCCTTTGTAGGATCCGCTGCCACGCATCGATAGTGCACGTAACCGTAGTAGCCGGCGTCTCTATCACACTTACCGGGCCTTGAATAATGCCCTTCAGTGGCAGAGGTCGAGCTATCCAGTCCTCCACAGCCAGCTGCGGCATGCATGGCGTAGGCGCAAACCAATGGTATGCGAAATGGGCTTGAGCACTCAGATAATAGGCTAGAAAATCGGGGACATCAAACCCCCCTCTACTATATGGCTGGGTAATAATTGACCATGCCAATCTAGGTTGCTTACCCGCCCAGAACAGCTTCAACAGCTCTGAACGCAGCGTCCGAAAGAAAAAAGCACCCGGATAGTACGGGATGTTCTGGAACAAGTATAGAAAACGAGGTAAAACCACCATTTTAATTAGAGATGCCCTACCAGCCATGGTAAACGGTAAAGCAATCCATCGTGTTACATCCTCCGCCAATTTAGTGATGGCAGTGCCATAATTCAATCGTAACGTCTTCTCCCGCACAGCAATCTCGGCCGACACTTTGAAGGGGGGAAGCCTTGCCTCTACCACCCCAATCGTGTCCGCCTCATATGCCCAGTGCTCCGAGTGTGTCTCCGGTTTGACTCCGTAGCACGCGTTGCTCACCTCACGCGTCCTGGAGGCCTACAGCCGGATCCCGCGCCGCGGCCTCGCCTCGCTGCCTCCAGCCAACCTGTCCGCCGGAGCTTCCGGGGCGCCGCTCTCCCGCTGCAGCGCTTCAGTAACGCTTAAACTCGGACAGCAGTCGCCAATGCTTGCACCAAAGCGCCGTACGTAGTTACAGCACCAACTATTGTCTACTTCAGGATATTTAAGCGGATATTAGTCGCCGGACTGCGGGAGCCCTACACGAAGGCTGCCATACGCTAGCGCGCCACCTAGCGTCCCCCTCCCCTTGGTAGTCTTCTAGTTTTTGGGAGCATTGTCCTCCTTATCTCTCCCTTCCAAGCTATCTCATCCTTTGACTGTGTTTGCCCACTATCTCTGAAAAGAAGGTCTCTGCCGCTGCGGGCTGTGTGGTGCCCATCACACACATACTTCTTGACCTACCCATTGAAAATGACCTTGCAGTGTGGTACATGTGTCATTCTTGATGCTTCGGCCAAAGTCCACCAGTTCTCTTCCTCCCAACTTTTCTTAGCCACTATCTGTGCCTTGTTATAGGCTCTTCTTCTTTCCGCTATAAGAGCGCTACACTCACCCTTTACTGCAGCAATTTAGGTGGTCTTAGCCTGTTTGCAGTTTCATAGACCCAGGGCATATCCCTACGTCTGGGGGTTGTGCTGGCTGTTTGTCAAGAGAAGTGGCTCTTAATTGCCTTAAAAAGATGAGAGAAAGTAGACATGATAGTTTAGTCATCACATCCCAAGTTTCTCTGGTTAACGAGGGCAGATGCTACCTCTGCGTATATTTTAGCTAGGGAGTTCTCATCAGAGACTATGTGGCTCCATTTCATCTGTCTATCATCATTTGAGGTGACAATAGGGGGGGCTATTCTGACAGAACTCTAACAAATATAGAATGTCAACTAATCCCAAAACCATTGCATCATGATCACTGTCGTGTCTTGGTAAAATGGCCATTTTTTTTTTTGGTTTAAATTTGTTTATTGGGTTTTACATTTGTTATTGCTTCTTGACTCTGTACATCATTTCAATCCATTAAAACAGTTACAAGTGGGTGCGAAGTACTTGTGATCGTCAATATACATTTTGCTGTTTCACAATGTTATAACTGTTTAGTCCGTGGTAAAAGACTGTTAGGGAGGACTCTTCTCGTTGTTCTGAACTCTTCAGCGTCTCTGTTTCGTGTTCGGGTGGAGCTTGTTGCCCATGGGCGTAGAGGAATTTATCGCTGTTGTGTAGACTTCCCGATGTTGTCATGCCTATTCTTGCCTAACTGCGTTCCCAACAAACTGTTGGCGGAGTTATCTGCCAATGCGAACTTGCGAACTTTCAACAGTTGGGGTAAACTGTGGGGAGAAAAGAGGGGGGGAGCTATAGGACCTAAAATCAAAATGATCGATAGCGTTGATGGTATCATTCCTTTTGTAAGGTGTGGAGGCGTGGTAATATGTGTGCGGAGGGAGGGTTGGGGATGTGAGCCTCATTCACTTGGTGTTCCAGTACAGTCTAGGAAAGGACTCCCTGCATGTCATCTACCCTGGGTTGGTTCTGGAGTGGCGGGTTCTCTTGTGGCGTTGCTGCATCGGAGCTAGCAGGAGGGACCGGCGGGGTCTGAGGTTGGGAGTCTGCAAGTGTCTCCGGTGGGTTTGTTTCATGTGTGAACGTATATAATAATTGTGCCCATTCTAAGGAGATAGGATGCTTACGGGTCCCCTTTATCTCTTCCTCCTTGAGTGTCTCCTCCTCTGCCTTCCCCCATTTTTTCATAGCTCCTATCCAGGCTGCTTCTGGAGTTCCCGTTGGGGACCGCCAGTGCATGGCTATTCCCCTTTTTGCTAGTAGGATGGCCAGAGACATAATGCGGCACTTTACTTTTTCGGTCTTCCGCCTGCGGAAGATCCCGAGAGCACATGCTTCCCATGTGGACATAGTCGTGATGTTAGTCATTGCCCTGAGCGTCTGATGGACCCTGTCCCAGTAGTTTTGAATGGTGGGGCAGTCCCAGAACATGTTTGAAGTCCGCTTCGGGGGTTTGACATCGGGGGCATGCAAAGTGCATGTCTGGGTAGAACTGATGAAGACGGCGTGGCGTGAGATAAGCTCTGTGGAGGATATTGAACTGTATGTTCCGGAACCGCGCATACCTGGAAACCTTTTTGGGGTACTCTAAGGCTGTGTTCCATTCTTTGTCATTGACTACCCTTTCTATGTCCGTTTTCCATTTTTGACATAAGGGCTGCAGGGAGGGGAGAATTAGTTCCCGTACAGCTTTGTAGAGCCACGTGTCCAGATGTCATCCCATTCCCATGTGCAAAATAGTGTGTATCACTGGGTGTGTCGGGGGTTCCCCTTTGTTCGGGTTCCAGTACCGGCGGCCACTGTCTGAGTTGTCTGTGAGTTAAAAATTGCCCGGGCGGGAGATCGTATTGTTCGGTCATCTGGGCATATGTTTTGAGTTGGCCTTCCTCAAACAGGGATTCCACCTCCGTGACTGCCAGGTCAGTCCATACTTGAAGTGCGCCTGTCGTGTAGTATTTCTCTTCTCTGGGGAAACCCACCAGTGGGAGTAGGGGTGAGTATGGGGGTCTGCCCTTAGACATGCGATGGATTCTCATCATACAAGTGCGGGCTATGGACACCTGTAGTGGGCGAGTACGCATGGGCTTGGTGCCCGGTAGTAGCAACCTATGGATTACCGGCAGTGGTGTGTGGCACCTACGTGGTGGTGGTCTCCCCTGTATGGCGCCCTGCCGTCCAGTACGACAGCCACTGTAACTGGACCGCCAGGAAGTATGCCTCAAATGATGGTGCTCCCAATCCTCCCTCTGTCATGGGCAAGTATAATGTTGATAGCGCAACCCTGTGTCGACTTCCTCCCCAGATCAGCTCGGTGAGAAGGGTATCCAGTTCCTTAAAGAAGGAATGTGGCGGTATAACTGGGAGGTTAGTGAAATGATACAGTAGTCGAGGGACCATTATCATTTTCGCCAGTGCCACTCGTCCTATAGGGGCGATGGGCAATGTTTTCCAGAATCCCACTACCGATCGAATCCCTGCCAACGCCTTACGATGATTCCCTTCATATAAGTCCTCGGGGGTATGGTACAACCTCACTCCCAGATATCTGGGCGCCTCAGCGTTCCACGCGAGCGCCTGAGGTCTGATCTGCACTTCGAATGGGGCCAAGTGAGGACTCAGCGGGTAAATCGTTGATTTCTCCCAGTTCACTTTGAGGCCCGAGGCATCCGCGAAGTCTCCGAGTGCCCTCCAGATAGATGCTAGATCTCGAGTGGCATCTCGGACATAAATTAATAGGTCATCTGCGTATAGAGACACGCAGTGTATTGTGTCTGTTAGTGGAATTTCCCACTCCTCGCCCTCCCGTCTCAGGCGCATCGCCAGGGGTTCCAACGCCAGGGCGAACAGTAGAGGAGATAGCGGGCAACCCTGTCTGGTTCCCCTTTCCACTGCGAAACCTGGAGAGATGTATTTGCCTATTCTGACTCGAGAGGTGAGACGTGTGTAAAGGCGCTTTGTGTATGCTTTCAGGACTGGTCCGATGTTAATTTTGCTGAGGAATGTCTTGGTATAATGGCCATAAACTGTACTTTATGCTTGAAGTCTAGATCAACTATTATATAATCAATCCTGCTTTGAGCGTTCGCCCTATTAAATGTAAAGGTAGCTTCTAACTCAGATTGAGTCTGCCCGTTGCAGGGACGTACTTCCTGGGTTAGGGTAAAAGCTAGAACTTGCTGCCCCACCTTTGTACATCTCTTAAGTGGGGGCGCCTGCAGTTTTTATCTAAAAAATAGGTCAAAAGTGCTATTGTGGTAGATTCCTGGTTTTTGTTCTTGAAGCGATTTTTATATATATATATATATATATATATATATATATATATTCACTGAAAAAACCATAGGTTTCAGGGGTGTTATAGTTAGCTGGACTTTTCACTTGTACAAAACCATTGAAATTCCCCCGTTATAGTTAGTTCAGCTAACTATAACTCGCGCGCCCGCAATGCACTGCTGATGACGTCACATATTACATCACTCATGACATGGTCAGTGACATCACTCATGACATCACTGATGACATCTCAAATGACATCACTGATGACATCATCCAGTGAATGTGTGTTATTCTGAAAATTAAATATGTTTCATATATGTATATCTCAAGGTCGATGGAAGAATAAATGGGTATATAAGTGTCTAAATGGATGATTTGTTTTTGAAAAATTGATTGTGTAACTGACTGATTAAGTGTATCATAGTGAATACATGGCTTAGTGAGTAATGTTTAAATATGTAAATATCTGTATCAGTCTCTCACTTTGTGTATAAGTGGCTGCATGGGTTGGTGAGTAGCTACATGGGTGTCTATATAGGTTATTAGTTGGTTTTTTGAGTATCAGTCTGAGTGTCTGCATGGTTCGGTGGGGGTATTACGTAGTGCATAGGTGCATGAATGAGTGACTCACTGTTTGTATGTGTTGAACACAGTATGTGTGCAGGACTGTATGGGTGGATGAGTGTGTGTATGGGTGTGTTAGTGAGTGAATGACTGTCTCAATAGTGTCTTTATGAGTAACTACATATGTTTTAAACTAGTATATGTGACTATTGGTGTATATATGTGAGTATATGTGAGAGTGAGAGATTGAAAGAGTTCCTGTATGAATAAGTATGTGTTTCTATAAGTGATTGTTTAAAAGACTAAGTATGTGTAAGTTTCCGTAGAAGTAAGTGTGGTGGTGTGTGTATAACTGTATATGCAAGTAAATGTATGTTTGATTCTTTATTAGCATGAGTGACTATGTGTGTGAGTAACTATGGATGAGTGGCATTGTGTAACAGGATGTATAGGTGTATGAGTACATATGATGAGTGAGTACATGTATGAGTGACTGTATTGGACTGTTGGTGAATGAGTGGATGTGTATGTGGATCTTAGAATTACTGAAGAGGTTGTTGTAACTGGTATTGGTATGTCCATTGTTTTGAAAATTTTAGTCTCTATTTTTGAATGTGTGTATCAAAGGTTATATTAGGGTGAGAGGAGGTCTGCCACTCTATCACAAGGATGATGTCATCAGTGACGTCATCAGTGATGTCATTTGAGATGTCATCAGTGATGTCATGAGTGATGTCACTGACCATGTCATGAGTGATGTAATATGTGACGTCATCAGCAGTGCATTGCGGGCGCGCGAGTTATAGTTAGCTGAACTAACTATAACGGGGGAATTTCAATGGTTTTGTACAAGTGAAAAGTCCAGCTAACTATAACACCCCTGAAACCTATGGTTTTTTCAGTGAATTTCTGAGGTTTTTTAAATGCTAATTCCTAACTATAACGTGCCTGAAACCTATGGTTTTTTCTGTTAATTTCAAAGGTTTTTTAAATGCTAATTTCTAACTATGCCTACAGAGATAGGACATGTGAAGAAAGAAGAAAAAATGCACAGAAAGAAACAAAAGAAGTGCAGAAAGAAGCAACAGAAGTCCTCAAATACGAAGATAAGTGCAGGAAGAAGGATAACGTGCAGAAAGAACAAAAAGAAGAGCAGAAAGAAGCCTTGTTGCAAAATCATCCTGTACCCTCAACGTTTTCAGACGGATACTGGTGGTAACTGAGTCTGACTAACCAGTCCTAGAGCCAGTGCTATGTTAAAAGACACTTAGAATACAGTGAAAACACCTACATACACTAGGGAACATTATGCGTTGGGGTCCCCCTGTGATTAGCCTTACCTCCTCTATAAGCCCCTAGTATATAATAGGGCATGGGGATTAAAACTACCTCTTAAAACAGGCCACAGGGCGTTTTTGCACACGTTAACTCAGGCCCCGTCCCCTCCTTTCACCATTGTGTAAACACGCCCTGTGTCCGTTTTTAGTTGGGAGATTAAGTTCATTTGAGTCCTGAGGGTCCCTAGGGTCCAACTAGCCCACTAGGTACCTCCAGTAAGTGCCACAGAGCTGCGTTGCAGAGAGGTGTAAAAAGTGGCACGGCCTGGACCACCTCTCTGCAATGCAGCTCAGTGGCGCTTACTGGAAGCACTTGGTGGGCTAGTTAGCCCCCAGGGGCCCTCAGTATTGAAGGGAAATTATATCCCCAATTTAAAACGTGCCATGGTGCGTGTTTGCACACGTCACCTCAGGCCCCGTCCCCTCCCTTCACCACTGTGTAAACGCGCCCTGTGGCTGTTCTAAATTGAGAGATTAAGTCCCCTTGAATCCTAAGGGTCCCTAGGGTCACACTAGACCACTAGGTACCTCCAGTAAGCGCCACAGAGCTGCGTTGCAGAGAGGTGTAAAAAGGGGCTTGGCCTCAGAACACCTGTCTGCAGCGCAGCTCCCTGGCGCATACTGGAGATGCCTGTTGGGGGCGCGTTTGCAGAGTGCTGCATGGAGGGGGCATGGCCTCCGGCACGATGCCAGTCTTTTATTTATTTTATTTTTTTAAGAAGGGGGGCTGTGTGGTTCCCCTTCTTATTCTAATTTATTGGCCCTGATGACCCCATCCCCAGGGCCTGTCTCCTAATTATATTTTTTTGACCCCAATCCCCAGGGCCGGCCACTGTTTTTTATTATTTTTAAAAAATATATATTTATAGACACACCTAGGACATGCTGGACAAACCGTACGTACCTATCACCATGACGATTTGCGTGATATTCATTAAAAGGCGACTATGCATGCAATTAATCCACGTGGAATGTATTTACACCACTAGTGAAGCTCTGACATGTCTGATGCTCTACCGTGCCTAATCCCGGTAGACACCCTTCTCGTTTATTTATACAAACATGGGTAGCTATTGACGGGCACATTTAATACACATGCACACCAAGCCATTCAAAGGGGATTCGACAAAAATTCGACCAAAACTATGCAAGAAACCCCCCTCACAGTTAATAAAACACACATCCACTGCCGGATGTGTAATACTTTTTATTTTACTCTCTGGAAAGGGGACGAACATCACTTGCGAGTCACAGCGCGCTCCTGACAGAGCCCAATGCTGTGTTACACCCACCATTGCCTGCCGAGTGCCACACACCTCTCTGTATTGTATTCCACTAGCTAGTGCATATGCTATGACACTCTCTAGCCCATGTGCACTGTAACACCACGCCGTGAAAATGTCATGCCACACTTGTCTTCGCACGGGTTATATTGCCCCATCTAACGTGCCTTCCTCGATGCCTATGTTATAACGCACAGTGCTATGCCATACATATTACAATTTGGGATCCATATCTTTGTCACAGTGCATATGCAACGTTACACTCCCCAGCACATATTTTATATTACAACTTTAGAGACTAGTTAGGTTACACAACACTGCCCTGTGCATATTACACTCCAAGGCGCATATCGCATAGCACACGCTAGTGCCTGTGCTATCTCGCGCTCTCCAATGAATCTGTCATTGCGCACAATGTATTGCATTTTATATTTCACGCCTGGTTCATCTTATATCACACTTTTTGGTGCATAGTTTATACCATACACTATATCTAGTTTTCATTTTCAATCGTGCTCTCAGGACTATGTTCTATATAACACTGTGTTCACCTACCCTTTTCACGGGCATTACATTTTGCGATAGGGGGTGGAGGGTCAGGGGGTGTTTTTGCCAAGTGAGCCCGGAGTCACAGTCACTAACGTCTTCTTCTTCCTGAATAAAAGTGAGATTATGCTGCATACTTGTTCATATTTTAAGTAGTTTGCACAGACAAAATGTTTTAAAAACAATAAAGTTTCTAATACCCGCCTTCTCTGAACAGTTAGCTTGCTGCCCCATCCCCCTCCTCCCTATCCTCTGTTGTGTGAATCCATGGACTAGCCTCCTCCCTCCTGCCATGCATGGTCTGATGTGCTGCCACTGCCCTCAATTTAGTATGATGTACCAGTCCACTCCTCCTGCCCTCCATTGCCCAATTCTATGCCCCATCATTGACCTCCTGCTTAAACTCTGTGCTTAGCTTGCTGCCCCTATTCTCCTTCCCCCTGCCCTCCGATGTCTTTGTGCATGCCCCTGCTCCATCCTTTTTGCCCACCATGTCCCATGGACCTGCCACTCCTATCTACTCTGAGTGTTCTGTTGAGCTGCCACTCCCCTCCCACCTGCCTAGCATTGTCAGATGACTGTAACCTGTCCCTGCCACCTCCACCCTGCCTGTTCACATGCCATGCCTCTATCCTCTTCCTCCTGTCCTACATGGTCCATTGTACTGCCACACCCTTCTGCCCTCCCTGGTCTGTTGTGCTGCAACTGCTCCTCCTGCCTGCCCCGTGTGGTCTGTTGTGAGGCCCCTTCCCCTGAACTTTCTTGTCTGTGCACAGGTCCTGACCCTCCCTTCTATCCTCCATCGTCCTTTGTGCATGCCCCTGCACCCTCCTTCTTGCCCATCATAGCCATTGTGCTGCCACTAACCCTCCCACTTGCCATGCATGGTCTTCTGTGCTGCCATGGCCCCTCCCACCTTCCCTGTGTGGTCAGTTAGCTGCCCCTGACCCCCTCCCACCTTCCCTCCATGGTCTGTGTGTATGCCATCACAGTCTCACTGTTGCTCTTCATGTTGTGTCTTGCTTCTAGTGCCCATCCTGCCTGACCTCCATGGCCATCTTGCTGCTCCTGCCCTGCCCCCTTGCCCCCAGCCCTCTGTTTACATGTGCAGACCCCTACTCCCTCCCTCCTGGCTTGTCTGTTCCATTGTAATGCCCCTGATCCGTCCCTCCTGCCCTTTATGGTCTGTTATGCTGCAGCCTTCTCTCCTGTCTGTCCATTATGGTCAGCTAGCTACCATTGCCTCTTGCCCCTCTGTTCTCTGTTGTCCATGTGCATGGTCCTGTCCCCTCCCTCTTGCTTTCTATGGATTGTTGTGCTGCACTCCCGTCCTGCATGCCCTGTGTGGTGTATTGTGCTGCTGCAAACCCTGATGCCTGCCCTGCAGGGTCAGTTTGGTGCACCTCTCCATGTCTCTCCTGTCCTCTGTTATCCAAGTCCATGTCCTTATCCCATTTCCTTCCATGATCCAATGTACCATACTTGTGAACATTTTGAACTTGGTAAAAGGGAGATTTTGAAAAAAAACTGGGGTATTGATTTTCCCCTTTGAGTTACATTGAAAAAGAGGATATTGTAGACAGGAGACAGATCAAATAAAGCCCATTTGAGCTTAAAAACATTGGACGTTTCCTGGCTGAATCGGGTCTGTTGGCATGTATGGTTGTACTACCATTGCCTCTTCCTTCTGCCCACAATGGTCTATTACATTGCCACAGCCTTGAAGGAGGGTAGATTTTGTATCACAGGGGGCCCCTGGCCCGTTCTGTCCACACCTGAAGTATGAGACCCTTGTCCTTGCCCTGCCAGCCGCATTTGTAGGCCGTATTAAATTGACCAGCGGGTCCTGTGTTGCTATATAATTATCCTGAGACATCCTTACCACTCAGCCAGCATAAAACCCCTGTGTAGGCCCTTCTGTTCAATATGTAGGCCTCTTTGTTAAATTGACCATAGCTCTGCAATTTTAGTGTATAGCAGTCTGAAGGCAGGTCTGCGAGGCCTTCTGCTCCAAACTAGTAGCCCCCACCCTACCCGAGTGCTCCGTGCTCGGTATCAAAGTTCAACATCCCCCTGAAGCTGTCGACATACAGTAGGCTGCATCCTGGACTGGTACTTGCTTCCTGGGCAGGTTTCCCGCTTTTAAGGAAGTGGCAACCGCAGAGCGTCAAGTTAGGAGAACTGAGGAGATTTTATACATGAATATATTGAATTCCTGTACAATACCCATTATTTTCTGCTTGCTCTATGGAACTTACGATAAGCGATTGGCCTGAGAGACTGACCTTTTCACCCAGTCCATTGTCAGCATTAAGTGGGTAAATGACGAAATGTCTGGTAAAATCTGCAGACGAAGCTTTTGGGTAGCATACGTAGGTAGATGTAGCGTGCAAAGGAGCCCACAAAATGATATAAAAAGGGAGCACCCACAGATATCGACGGACAACCTCGCCGTCTGTATGTAGGTTAACAGGCTGTGCAGGTTTTCCCCAAGAACTGGGAGCTCTTGTCTTCCTTTGCTTAAAATGTCTTGCTCGGCTTTGCTTGAAGTATCTTATTCTATTTTACCTATATGAAATGTCATGTTATGTTTAACCATTGTTCTCTTTACTTTTGCATTTAAAAGATGTTGTATTGTAATTGCAGGAATGCTTGCTCTAAGAGTAAATGTGAGTGTCCCTAGGTAACATTTTCCTTGGTGTAACTTGTTTCTCATGATGCATTTATAGATGTGTTTTCTCTCTCTCTCTGTCAGTCCATTAATTGAGATACAGAGAATATCATGACAGCTGTATGATTATCTGGATTCTGTATTTTGTACTTTAGGTCTCTATTCTGCGGTTTCTTTGAAGTTGCATCTTCTCATTAAACTGCCATTGTATTCTGCCTCCAATTCCATGTCTCATATGTCTGTTTTCTTCATTTTTGGAGCAAGCGTTCCTAGGCACCCCGGCTCAAATTAAGGTGCCCCTTTTGTCCCTGACTCACTCTCCTGCTCAGTTCTGTGGTGGCTCCCGGGGCTCTGGGGACCGCCCCTAGCTTCCTTGACCCGTAATAGATCTTCCCTCCAACAGCCTCTCTTGCAAGTCCTGTATTGTTGGTTTGTTGCCCCTGCCCCCCTTTCCACTGCCCTCCATAGTCTGTTGTGCTTCCACGGCCCTTCCTGCCTGCTCAGTGTGGTTAAATTGTTGCCTTTGCACCCTCCTACCTGCCTTCAATTTTCAGAGTCCGTGCCCCTGGCCTCTGCCTCTCAACAGTATCCTAATGAACAACTAGATTGCTAACATTCTATATTTATTACAAAAGTGTGGAGCGCCTGACATCATCTTGATGTAATCAAAACTGTAATACCTAGAGCATTCCTTTAGAAATTACATATATGAGAGGGTCTTATTGGCATCAAAATTATGGTTAGTGCTCTAAAAGACTAAAATAAGGACATATTTTCTGAGTTTTCAAATAGCGACAAAGCACTTTTAAATTATTTGTTATCTTTATGTTTTTTTATCTAGTTGACAACTTGATTAAATGTTGCACCTAGGGGAGAGGATGTGGTGTTACTTCCAGAACTGCAGACTTTGCAACTGGGGAACCAGGTTGAAGTTTCTGCTTCAGCTCGACATTCTGTGATTCTGGTCAAATCACTTAGTCTCCCCATGTCTACAACCAAAATGAATTTGTTCTTGTGTGATGTAACCAATGCTCATGTAAAGCACTCCAATACCTGACAAGTCTGCACTATATAACACTGCAAAAACACAAAATAATAAGTGTTTTGCACACTTCTGTCATTGGGCTATATTTGGGCTATATCTGGGTGATTTTGGGCTACATTTGGGCTCTTTTGTCTCCGGTGGCCATCTTGGGAGATTTATTTGTTATGAAGTTTCCTAATTTCCTCATGTACTGCAGTCTCCTCAGTCGGAAATGCTTTCAGTTTTTTACTTTGATTCCATCATGAAGGTATTCAGATATGTCACACATTTGCCATGAATTCTGAATGTTAGCACTCTAGTTGCTCATTAGATCACTGTAGTAAAACTACTGCTCACCATGGAAGTCTGCTCCTGGTATTAAAAGTGCATGTTTCAGTCTGCATGTCAGAATTTTTTAATGAAATGGAAGAGGATTTGAGAAGTCACTCAAAATGTGCCCTCATTTTCTTTCTTCAGCATTAATCATAATTTCTATGGCAAAATGAACCCCCTCATTGTGTTCCTTTTTAAATTAAATGTTTTAAGTGTTACCAGTTTATTCCAATCAAGATGGCTTCAGGTGTGCCATACTTTTGTCATAATGAAGACAGTAAGTGCTCTAGTTGTTTTTAAGAACATTCTTGGACATTCTGTCATTGGGCTATACTTGGGCTACATCTGGGTGATATTTGGGCTACATTTGGGCTCTTTTGTCTCTGGTGGCCATCTTGGGAGACTTATTTGTTATGAAGTTTCCTAATTTCCTCATTTACTGCAGTCTCCTCAGTAGGAAATACTTTCAGTTTTTTACTTTGATTCCATCAAGAAGGCATTCAAATGTGTCACACATTTGCCATAAAATCAGAATGTTAGCACTCTTTTTGCTCATTAGATCACTGTAGTAAAGCTACTGCTCACCAGGGAAAACTGCTGCTGGTATTGAAAGTGCATGTTTCAGTCTGCATGCCAGGATTTGAGAAGTCACTCAAAATGTGCCCTAATTTTTCTTTCTGCAGCACTAATCATACTTTTTATGGAAAAATGAACCACCTCATTTTGTTCCTTTTTAAATTAAATGTTTTAAGAGTTA
Source organism: Triturus cristatus (assembly GCF_964204655.1). Taxonomy (NCBI): domain Eukaryota; kingdom Metazoa; phylum Chordata; class Amphibia; order Caudata; family Salamandridae; genus Triturus; species Triturus cristatus. Next base: position 167,389,709 of record NC_140591.1, on the reverse strand, counting down.
CCACTTTAATCCAAGCAAGATGGCTTCAGGTGTGCCATACATTTATCATAAGTAGGACGGTTAGCGCTCTAGTAGTTCTTTGGAACACTCTGGAAAGCTGCAGTAGAACACAAAGGAATCAACTGACAGTCTCTGCCCTTGTTGGATGTACATGTTTTACTGAGAATGTCAGACTTCATTCTCACATGACTGAGAAAGATAATGTGAATTTACAGAAAATAAGCTCTCAGTTTAGCTTATAGATCACCTTCCAAACCTCTGTGGTAAAAGCATGAGAAAATATTTTTCTCTCAATCATGATATCCCAGCAGAAGGCTTTTTCACATGGTGAAATCACCTTAGAACATACCACAATTCCTAAAATGAGTATGGTACCATCAACAAATGATTTATAATGTAACTAAAGTCTTAAAATCTTCTATTAACTGCAATGCTTTTTAATGAGGTGCTATCATGTATATTGGTCCCAAGATGGCTGCCAACACTTCTTGGATGAAGTGCTGACAGCCAATCAGATCTCAGGATGAGATGTGTGGTTAGGCTCCGCCCACATATATATATTGATTTAAATGCTATTTTCTCAGGAACTACTGAACAGATTTACACCAGACCTACAAAAGGCACTTCCTTGACCTGAGGACTACCTCTCTGCCAACTTTCAAGTAACTCTGTTCAGCCGTTCGGGCTGTAGCTGTGTCTAAAGGTCCTATGGAAAAATGCATGGGAAAAACGCGTTTTGGGACCCCCCTTTTTTCTCAGCCCCCGCTTGACGAATCCCCCCGAGACTTTCAGGGTAGGAGCGGAGCGTAGCGCCCCACCTATTTTAAAAATTTCGCGAGGATTCATCGACCGGCGCCAAAGTTATTCCAAATAGAATGTTGCGGATTTCCTATGGAAACAGGGTCCTAACTATAACTATCTACTGGCGACCGCCAGTAGATAATATATATATATATATATATATGCAAACAAAGTTATCCCCCAGGCGAGGCTGCACTTGAAAAGACAGGCGGATCCTGCGCTTTTAAACAGTTTCCTTTATTTCGTTTAGAACCGGACATCACTGTGCTCAATCCAATTTAAAAAACCCTACGCGTTTCGGAGCTCCTGCTCCTTGCTCACGGGCACCATGCAATGTCAAATGGGCAGAAAAACAAGTTTGAAACGAGCCACGCCTTTTAATCCTCATGGTAGGTTACGCCCTCTGGTGTGGCTTTGATGATGACAGCATTCTGGGACTCGTAGTTTTCAAACTTGTACAATTAATATCCTCCGGTGGATTCTGCCGATTTCAAACTCTAATTAGCATAAATCACGCTCTCCAGTGAGCATCAAGCACAGGATTCCGGTTTGCTTTTTCGAACCTGTATTGACCTGCAAGTTCCATCATAGTTAATCCATGTGAAGCAGCCCAGCATTCAATTTGCTGGTAGTGCGAAGCCTCCCGGCCGGGACAGGCCGGATTACTTGTGCAAACAAAGTTATCCCCCAGGCGAGGCTGCACTTGAAAAGACAGGCGGATCCTGCGCTTTTAAACAGTTTCCTTTATTTCGTTTAGAACCGGACATCACTGTGCTCAATCCAATTTAAAAAACCCTACGCGTTTCGGAGCTCCTGCTCCTTGCTCACGGGCACCATGCAATGTCAAATGGGCAGAAAAACAAGTTTGAAACGAGCCACGCCTTTTAATCCTCATGGTAGGTTACGCCCTCTGGTGTGGCTTTGATGATGACAGCATTCTGGGACTCGTAGTTTTCAAACTTGTACAATTAATATCCTCCGGTGGATTCTGCCGATTTCAAACTCTAATTAGCATAAATCACGCTCTCCAGTGAGCATCAAGCACAGGATTCCGGTTTGCTTTTTCGAACCTGTATTGACCTGCAAGTTCCATCATAGTTAATCCATGTGAAGCAGCCCAGCATTCAATTTGCTGGTAGTGCGAAGCCTCCCGGCCGGGACAGGCCGGATTACTTGTGCAAACAAAGTTATCCCCCAGGCGAGGCTGCACTTGAAAAGACAGGCGGATCCTGCGCTTTTAAACAGTTTCCTTTATTTCGTTTAGAACCGGACATCACTGTGCTCAATCCAATTTAAAAAACCCTACGCGTTTCGGAGCTCCTGCTCCTTGCTCACGGGCACCATGCAATGTCAAATGGGCAGAAAAACAAGTTTGAAACGAGCCACGCCTTTTAATCCTCATGGTAGGTTACGCCCTCTGGTGTGGCTTTGATGATGACAGCATTCTGGGACTCGTAGTTTTCAAACTTGTACAATTAATATCCTCCGGTGGATTCTGCCGATTTCAAACTCTAATTAGCATAAATCACGCTCTCCAGTGAGCATCAAGCACAGGATTCCGGTTTGCTTTTTCGAACCTGTATTGACCTGCAAGTTCCATCATAGTTAATCCATGTGAAGCAGCCCAGCATTCAATTTGCTGGTAGTGCGAAGCCTCCCGGCCGGGACAGGCCGGATTACTTGTGCAAACAAAGTTATCCCCCAGGCGAGGCTGCACTTGAAAAGACAGGCGGATCCTGCGCTTTTAAACAGTTTCCTTTATTTCGTTTAGAACCGGACATCACTGTGCTCAATCCAATTTAAAAAACCCTACGCGTTTCGGAGCTCCTGCTCCTTGCTCACGGGCACCATGCAATGTCAAATGGGCAGAAAAACAAGTTTGAAACGAGCCACGCCTTTTAATCCTCATGGTAGGTTACGCCCTCTGGTGTGGCTTTGATGATGACAGCATTCTGGGACTCGTAGTTTTCAAACTTGTACAATTAATATCCTCCGGTGGATTCTGCCGATTTCAAACTCTAATTAGCATAAATCACGCTCTCCAGTGAGCATCAAGCACAGGATTCCGGTTTGCTTTTTCGAACCTGTATTGACCTGCAAGTTCCATCATAGTTAATCCATGTGAAGCAGCCCAGCATTCAATTTGCTGGTAGTGCGAAGCCTCCCGGCCGGGACAGGCCGGATTACTTGTGCAAACAAAGTTATCCCCCAGGCGAGGCTGCACTTGAAAAGACAGGCGGATCCTGCGCTTTTAAACAGTTTCCTTTATTTCGTTTAGAACCGGACATCACTGTGCTCAATCCAATTTAAAAAACCCTACGCGTTTCGGAGCTCCTGCTCCTTGCTCACGGGCACCATGCAATGTCAAATGGGCAGAAAAACAAGTTTGAAACGAGCCACGCCTTTTAATCCTCATGGTAGGTTACGCCCTCTGGTGTGGCTTTGATGATGACAGCATTCTGGGACTCGTAGTTTTCAAACTTGTACAATTAATATCCTCCGGTGGATTCTGCCGATTTCAAACTCTAATTAGCATAAATCACGCTCTCCAGTGAGCATCAAGCACAGGATTCCGGTTTGCTTTTTCGAACCTGTATTGACCTGCAAGTTCCATCATAGTTAATCCATGTGAAGCAGCCCAGCATTCAATTTGCTGGTAGTGCGAAGCCTCCCGGCCGGGACAGGCCGGATTACTTGTGCAAACAAAGTTATCCCCCAGGCGAGGCTGCACTTGAAAAGACAGGCGGATCCTGCGCTTTTAAACAGTTTCCTTTATTTCGTTTAGAACCGGACATCACTGTGCTCAATCCAATTTAAAAAACCCTACGCGTTTCGGAGCTCCTGCTCCTTGCTCACGGGCACCATGCAATGTCAAATGGGCAGAAAAACAAGTTTGAAACGAGCCACGCCTTTTAATCCTCATGGTAGGTTACGCCCTCTGGTGTGGCTTTGATGATGACAGCATTCTGGGACTCGTAGTTTTCAAACTTGTACAATTAATATCCTCCGGTGGATTCTGCCGATTTCAAACTCTAATTAGCATAAATCACGCTCTCCAGTGAGCATCAAGCACAGGATTCCGGTTTGCTTTTTCGAACCTGTATTGACCTGCAAGTTCCATCATAGTTAATCCATGTGAAGCAGCCCAGCATTCAATTTGCTGGTAGTGCGAAGCCTCCCGGCCGGGACAGGCCGGATTACTTGTGCAAACAAAGTTATCCCCCAGGCGAGGCTGCACTTGAAAAGACAGGCGGATCCTGCGCTTTTAAACAGTTTCCTTTATTTCGTTTAGAACCGGACATCACTGTGCTCAATCCAATTTAAAAAACCCTACGCGTTTCGGAGCTCCTGCTCCTTGCTCACGGGCACCATGCAATGTCAAATGGGCAGAAAAACAAGTTTGAAACGAGCCACGCCTTTTAATCCTCATGGTAGGTTACGCCCTCTGGTGTGGCTTTGATGATGACAGCATTCTGGGACTCGTAGTTTTCAAACTTGTACAATTAATATCCTCCGGTGGATTCTGCCGATTTCAAACTCTAATTAGCATAAATCACGCTCTCCAGTGAGCATCAAGCACAGGATTCCGGTTTGCTTTTTCGAACCTGTATTGACCTGCAAGTTCCATCATAGTTAATCCATGTGAAGCAGCCCAGCATTCAATTTGCTGGTAGTGCGAAGCCTCCCGGCCGGGACAGGCCGGATTACTTGTGCAAACAAAGTTATCCCCCAGGCGAGGTTTCAAACTTGTTTTTCTGCCCATTTGACATTGCATGGTGCCCGTGAGCAAGGAGCAGGAGCTCCGAAACGCGTAGGGTTTTTTAAATTGGATTGAGCACAGTGATGTCCGGTTCTAAACGAAATAAAGGAAACTGTTTAAAAGCGCAGGATCCGCCTGTCTTTTCAAGTGCAGCCTCGCCTGGGGGATAACTTTGTTTGCACAAGTAATCCGGCCTGTCCCGGCCGGGAGGCTTCGCACTACCAGCAAATTGAATGCTGGGCTGCTTCACATGGATTAACTATGATGGAACTTGCAGGTCAATACAGGTTCGAAAAAGCAAACCGGAATCCTGTGCTTGATGCTCACTGGAGAGCGTGATTTATGCTAATTAGAGTTTGAAATCGGCAGAATCCACCGGAGGATATTAATTGTACAAGTTTGAAAACTACGAGTCCCAGAATGCTGTCATCATCAAAGCCACACCAGAGGGCGTAACCTACCATGAGGATTAAAAGGCGTGGCTCGTTTCAAACTTGTTTTTCTGCCCATTTGACATTGCATGGTGCCCGTGAGCAAGGAGCAGGAGCTCCGAAACGCGTAGGGTTTTTTAAATTGGATTGAGCACAGTGATGTCCGGTTCTAAACGAAATAAAGGAAACTGTTTAAAAGCGCAGGATCCGCCTGTCTTTTCAAGTGCAGCCTCGCCTGGGGGATAACTTTGTTTGCACAAGTAATCCGGCCTGTCCCGGCCGGGAGGCTTCGCACTACCAGCAAATTGAATGCTGGGCTGCTTCACATGGATTAACTATGATGGAACTTGCAGGTCAATACAGGTTCGAAAAAGCAAACCGGAATCCTGTGCTTGATGCTCACTGGAGAGCGTGATTTATGCTAATTAGAGTTTGAAATCGGCAGAATCCACCGGAGGATATTAATTGTACAAGTTTGAAAACTACGAGTCCCAGAATGCTGTCATCATCAAAGCCACACCAGAGGGCGTAACCTACCATGAGGATTAAAAGGCGTGGCTCGTTTCAAACTTGTTTTTCTGCCCATTTGACATTGCATGGTGCCCGTGAGCAAGGAGCAGGAGCTCCGAAACGCGTAGGGTTTTTTAAATTGGATTGAGCACAGTGATGTCCGGTTCTAAACGAAATAAAGGAAACTGTTTAAAAGCGCAGGATCCGCCTGTCTTTTCAAGTGCAGCCTCGCCTGGGGGATAACTTTGTTTGCACAAGTAATCCGGCCTGTCCCGGCCGGGAGGCTTCGCACTACCAGCAAATTGAATGCTGGGCTGCTTCACATGGATTAACTATGATGGAACTTGCAGGTCAATACAGGTTCGAAAAAGCAAACCGGAATCCTGTGCTTGATGCTCACTGGAGAGCGTGATTTATGCTAATTAGAGTTTGAAATCGGCAGAATCCACCGGAGGATATTAATTGTACAAGTTTGAAAACTACGAGTCCCAGAATGCTGTCATCATCAAAGCCACACCAGAGGGCGTAACCTACCATGAGGATTAAAAGGCGTGGCTCGTTTCAAACTTGTTTTTCTGCCCATTTGACATTGCATGGTGCCCGTGAGCAAGGAGCAGGAGCTCCGAAACGCGTAGGGTTTTTTAAATTGGATTGAGCACAGTGATGTCCGGTTCTAAACGAAATAAAGGAAACTGTTTAAAAGCGCAGGATCCGCCTGTCTTTTCAAGTGCAGCCTCGCCTGGGGGATAACTTTGTTTGCACAAGTAATCCGGCCTGTCCCGGCCGGGAGGCTTCGCACTACCAGCAAATTGAATGCTGGGCTGCTTCACATGGATTAACTATGATGGAACTTGCAGGTCAATACAGGTTCGAAAAAGCAAACCGGAATCCTGTGCTTGATGCTCACTGGAGAGCGTGATTTATGCTAATTAGAGTTTGAAATCGGCAGAATCCACCGGAGGATATTAATTGTACAAGTTTGAAAACTACGAGTCCCAGAATGCTGTCATCATCAAAGCCACACCAGAGGGCGTAACCTACCATGAGGATTAAAAGGCGTGGCTCGTTTCAAACTTGTTTTTCTGCCCATTTGACATTGCATGGTGCCCGTGAGCAAGGAGCAGGAGCTCCGAAACGCGTAGGGTTTTTTAAATTGGATTGAGCACAGTGATGTCCGGTTCTAAACGAAATAAAGGAAACTGTTTAAAAGCGCAGGATCCGCCTGTCTTTTCAAGTGCAGCCTCGCCTGGGGGATAACTTTGTTTGCACAAGTAATCCGGCCTGTCCCGGCCGGGAGGCTTCGCACTACCAGCAAATTGAATGCTGGGCTGCTTCACATGGATTAACTATGATGGAACTTGCAGGTCAATACAGGTTCGAAAAAGCAAACCGGAATCCTGTGCTTGATGCTCACTGGAGAGCGTGATTTATGCTAATTAGAGTTTGAAATCGGCAGAATCCACCGGAGGATATTAATTGTACAAGTTTGAAAACTACGAGTTCCAGAATGCTGTCATCATCAAAGCCACACCAGAGGGCGTAACCTACCATGAGGATTAAAAGGCGTGGCTCGTTTCAAACTTGTTTTTCTGCCCATTTGACATTGCATGGTGCCCGTGAGCAAGGAGCAGGAGCTCCGAAACGCGTAGGGTTTTTTAAATTGGATTGAGCACAGTGATGTCCGGTTCTAAACGAAATAAAGGAAACTGTTTAAAAGCGCAGGATCCGCCTGTCTTTTCAAGTGCAGCCTCGCCTGGGGGATAACTTTGTTTGCACATATATATATATATATATATATATATATATATATATATATATATATATATATATATATATAATGTTTACATAAATTAAATAGTCTTATGGCAAACTCCCCTTTTGGAGATATGAGGTCAATGCCTAGTATATCAGCTGATTCGATATTATTTAGTCTAGTGACTTTGTAGGCCAGGCTTGTCCAAACCCAAAGGAGTCGATCTTTGGACGGTCAACCTGCCGTTAAAGGTCTGGCTTGAATACTAATATCAATGTACCCTACTCTAAAAATTGGTTCAGTAGACCATGTTTCCTGGAACATGCATATATGGCATTCGTCTATTAGGTTAGCCCAGTTGGAACCCAACAGTTTAGACCTTAGCCCTGCAACGTTCCAAGAAATGATTTTTAATCGGACTTTGAGATTTGGGAACACATGTAGTGTAGGGCCCTCAAGTGGTTCTTCTGTACCTAGATTTGGATCGTGTTCTAGATAAACATGGCCTTGTGATGCCGTAATTTGCATATTAAGTGGGTTATTAGCTCTAACGGATCTGGGCCTCTGTGGATGACTTGTTAATTCTTTATCTACTCGTTCCAGTCCTTCACTTGACAGAGGGCTAGAAAGCCACACATTTTATGTCTGAAGTCTTTCTGTTTTGGAAATGTAAAGTTGCAGGGACCCGGTTAGCATGTTGTGATTAATCAAACTGATAAAAACAACTTTAATAGGGTGAGGTTAATTGATATGCCAAGATTCCACGGATTATCATCCGCATATGAAGGAAATCCTGGTAGTAAATTAGATAAGACTCAGACATCTAATTTAAAGTGAGTATACTAGTGGTAAAATTAATTTAAGTAGCTACCAGTCCCATTAAAAATCCTATGTAGAATTCTGACCCCTCGTTAGAGGAATGAGAATATCATATTCCTGTCTGGCCCGGCAGCAGACTCCAGGCTGTCTAGGAGGAGCAAATACTGTGAAGTGTCTGAAGTTGTAGAAAGGTCAAACAGTATTCAAAATTACTTCCCCAGCCACAGCTGATATTCCTAGAGACCTATTCTTTACATTGATGAAAGCTGCCTGTCCCTCTCCATCAATAAAATGGTCGGTATCTAAACTGAATAGTTCAGAGAGGCAGATTTCCCTTAAGGCCATTAGAATTCATTCTAAAAATGAATGCATGAATAAATGAAAAACTTATACCGTACAGCTCTCCGAAATATCACCTCAATGCACTTTCTGGTTATGAGGAGCAGTTACATTGAGGATACTGAAAAAAGAGTTTTGAAGTTTTATCTAAAGTAAAGATGGTTGAATTTGCTGTGAAATGTCCTGGTGAGCGTTTTCTGTAGCCAGTGGGCCTCACCAAAAGGAATTCCATGTATGTTCTCACACAACACTTGCTCCTTTTCAAAGTCTTGCCTTCGTGGTGCAAACCTTTGCATCTTGCTCACTCCTAGTGAATATTCTGGAATCTTGTGTGCTGGGATGTGAACAATGTTCTACTCCATTTAATATTCACCACTAAATGGAATCAGAATTGATAATCCTATTAAAATACACTTCCCATAGACCAGAGAAAAGGGTATGTCTTTCTTACTAAAACTTGTTCGTGTGGAACTCAAAGTAAATATGGATAACAAGTAGTTAATTTCTAGCCACGCATAACCTTCCTGTGGACCCGCCTATCTCTGTATTGACCTGGTGTGCCCCAGAAATAAAGGCAAGATATACCTTCAGGCTTCAACGTCATGCAGCCTTTGGTTGGCTGCCACATCAGTGCCACTGGATTTTCAGGAGAAAAAGCACCTCCCATGGGCACTGCTGCACCATTTTCCTGCTGCCCCAAATCATATCTGTCATTGTTCTTGTCCAACAACCAAACCTAGCATATGTCCTAGATTTGTTTTAGCTGTGATAGCTGGTTTAACAAAGTGACAACTTACAGTAAGCAGCGGTGTGACCTGGATTCTTTTTGTGTCCATTGAAGCTAATTGATCGACCCATGACAGACACTGTAGGAAGATCCATTCTAAACGTTCAGTACTATTTAGCAGGTCTGAAGTACCTGATGAAACATTGGCAAAAAGTCCAGATGACCCTAATTGGTTTACAGGACTTACTTTAATATTCCAAAGTGCTCTATTTGTGGTAGAGTGGTCGAGCAGCTTAGGCTTATCAGAGGGGAGTGTTAAGCATTTGTTGCACACACAGAGTCAATAAATGGGACACACACACAGTCCAAAAGAAATCAGAGACCAATGTAGAAAAATAACACAGATATTTTATATAATTTTAGACACCAAGATCATCGGAATCAGGTAAGTACTTTTGGAGTTAGGAATTTTACAAAGACATAGTAAAATGTCTTTTAGGACTTGCGGTGCTTGGGACCCAAGGTTCAAAGAACCACCAGGTACATCTTCCAAGAAGGGATGAAAGTCTTCACCACCTGGATGAAGAACAGCTGCCTTAAGCTCAACTCAGACAAGACAGACGTCCTCATCCTGGGATCCACTCCCCCTGCGTGGAATGATATCTGGTGGACCTCTGCGCTATAGGAACTTCCCCCCACCTCAACGGACCATGTACAAAACCTCAGCATCATACTAGATTCATCGCTCACTATGGACCGCCAGATCAACTCCGTATCCTCGGCCTGTTTCAATACCCTCCGCCTGCTTTGAAAGACACTCCGATGGATCACCACCTAATCCAGAAAGACCGCCACTCACACGCTCATCATCAGCAGACTCTACTACGGCAACGCACTCTACGCTGGTGGTAGCCAGAAAAACCTCCTCAAGCTCCAGAATGTCCAGAACTCTGCAGCCAAACTGGTCCTCAAACTCCCCCGGCACAGCCACATCACTCAACACCTCCAGAGACTCCACTGGCTCCTGGCAGACAAAAGAATAATCTTCAAACTCCTCACCCACGCTTACAAGGCCTTCCACAACGCCGGACCAGCATACCTGAACAGCTGCCTCTCCTTCCCCGCATCCAAAAGACATCTCCGCTCCGCCCAGCTTGCCCTGGCCACCGTCCCACGGATCCACAAGACCAGAACCGGAGGAAAGTCCTTCTTCCTTGCTGCCGAGACCTGAAACACCCTACCCTTCCACCTCAGACCATCTCCCACGCTTCCCCAGCTCAGGAAGGACCTCAAGCCCTGACCCCAACACTTAGACGGATCTGCGTCTCACCTCACCCCAGCGCCTTGCGACCCTCACAGGTGAGTCGTTGAGCTTTGCCAACCCTTGATTGATTGATAGATAGATTAAAGCTGGCATGAGCTGACCAAACAGTAGCCAGCAAATAAGAATGATAATGAATAAAAAATGTATTTTCGGCACATTGATTTCAAAGTCTGGAATCCTGCAGAACTGGAAAACAAGGCTAATACCTACATTGGACCATTGGAAATCCAAAATGTTGAGAATAAAGGGATTAGAGAGATGTTATGCTTTGAGGACAGGCTCGCATAGTAAGTTTCTGAAGCAATGGAAAAACTTTGTATAAACTGCAGGTCTGTATGAGATTATAGTATCATATTCAATATGAAGAGCAGAATTACCGGTGTGCAGAACTTGAAAATTCATTCTTGTAAGAACTGCATTTAGGATGCAATATGATGAATTGACGTGGAGTTGTAAATGTTTCCAATAAAACAAAATAATACAATTAAAAAACCTCGCCCTCCTTAGCCTAGTATTCCAATTCCCTGTGCTTGATATCTGTAGCCTTTTCCTTTCCACTTAGTTTACTAAACCATTATGTGCTCTGTTAACAGGACATCGGCAGCTCACCGCTTATTGAAGACAGTGTACCACCGCTAAAAGACACTAAGGTAAACTCTACTAGTCCAAGCAGAGAAACTGTAATTACCTTTCTCTTCTATCTTGCATGCTGAATCAATTGTTTGTGTAATAATCAGGTAGATAGGTGGTGATCTAGTAATAATGTAAAAACGATCACGGAGCTTGCACAATTTTTCCGCACTCAACATAAGGCCTACAGGTGGTAGCCTGCTGTTGTTACCATATCTATTTCAGTTGCGAGTTTTGAGATACATATCGCTAAGTCAAACCTGCAGATATTTATTGGGGGGAAAGCCCTGTGTTTACTGGAGGATGCTGAATTTGGCGCAAAAAGCACCAAAGTCTTAATGTTATTCCCCCAAAACTCATAATAGTGTGGTATTTATTACATCTCATAAATTCTGACTCGAAGGCGTTGTATTTCATCAGTTGCAATAATTATCCCATGACCACTTCTAATGAGGGCTTCTATTGAAAAAGCTGTTTTTTTTCTGTTATTGAGTTTTGAGTTATGTGCTGTATCAATGTGATTGCAATATTAAGAGAACATGGGCTCGTCGTATTCTCCTCAGCTCCTTTGTCAGGTGCAGTAAGTTAAAAGAGCTCTAAGTGCCTCGGAAGATTAGTCGGAATTTATTGCAAACAATAAAATCACACACCCCGGAGCTCAAAATTTATTGGGGGCAATAAATTGCATCTCTTCTGACATTTTGAGGAATAGCATACAGGTTTTGCTCCACTTTTGCGTCACTTTTCCCATGTTAAAAGTGACGCAAAAGTGGCGCAAGGGGCTTGTAAATCTGCCCCGAGACTTTTCCCCCCATTAATTTTCACCTGTTGAATTTATCAGGAAATGCGGACTTTACCGCACGCGGTGAGTAGCAGGTGTGATAAACGCCGCACAACTTGAAATTCCGCTCTCTGAGCAAAATGGGTTTTATGAAAGGGTTGAAAATTTTCCGTCACACGTGTGGTCAATCCCTAAAATCGTGCAAATCGAAATACTCAAATACTTTACTTTCTATGGCACTCTTTGCACTTTTTATCGAAGTTTAAAAAACTGTGTGTAGGAATGAAACACACATAACCTTTACTACTAGTTTACTCTCGTTCTGACCGTCGCAGTCCTGTTTCTCCTTTTATTTTGTTTATTCAAAGCCTGCCTGACCCTTGACGAACCCTGCCGAGTGAAAACTCATTTGGTAGTTATTCATCACCCCAATAAACTACTTTCTGGAGAGTGTTGTTAGTGTGTGCCACAAGAGGGCGCCACACAACCTAATATACATATTTCATCTAATTCACTGTGACTCCTCTTCTTGCGGATAGGTGCTGTGATGTTTTTCCTACCAAAAACACATCTTGCTTTTTATTATAGAAAAGGGGCTTTTGTTGTAAAGGAAATAACTATATATTGTTTGCCGCGAGGGCTACTGTGCTCTTTGAAAGTGCATACATACAAGCACATTCGTATCGTTTGCCGAGCGGTCACAACCTTCAGCCAGTCCCAACTTTTTAGCCATGAACCCTGTTCATTCTGCTACTTTCCTGTTCGGTACCTGCCAACTTTAAGAACAATCTGGCCGTTTGTAGGAGGGGGCGTGGCCTTAAAGGGGTGGGCACTCGTGCCGAGAAGTACCTACCAGGCACTTTTGTAACCCACCCCTGCCCCACGTCCCCTCCTTAAAAAAAAAAAGATTGCCGAGTCTGGTACCGATGTTCTGGGGTATTTTCACACCTCTTAATGGACATCAGCTGTTCAAAGCCTGAGAAAACGAGCTGGAAAACCACTATTCTCCGTGTTTTTAGGTCGAGCATTCGAGACCTGTTGTAATTTCTCATGTTGGCTTAAAGCCATCCCCCTGCTTTTGTTTCAGTGTCTTTTAGAAATCCTTGCTTGCTAGTGGTCAGCCCTGCCTCTTTGATCCTCCTTTCTCCCTTCTGTTCCTCCCATGCAACAGGGACTAAGTACTGTCTCATTCCGCTATGGCTCTTTATGTGTTCTGGGGGGGACTATTGCAGAGCCCTCAGCTGATGCCATATAGAGAGGGTGGCATTCAGCCATTCCTGATTGAACAGCACTAAGCGTGCGAGTGTGGCAGTTCTGCTTTTGCCATTCTAAACATGGGCCTACAAGTCTCTCACTACTTGGTGCTTTTGACTGCAAATCCTGGACTTGTGGACAGTCATTACCACCACATGGGGTCGCTTGACACCCATACGTGGGCTCCCAGGAACCAGACTGCACCACGCTGTTGGCTAAAATGCCAGAAGACGGTGGAGCTGTCACGCGTGACTTTGGAACGTTTTGAAGCTATGGGCAGAATTTCTGGGCTTCCCAATTCTTTTAAAAATTAAACTCCTTTTTGTACTCAGAGCCCTCAGGTACATGCATTCTTTTAAATGTAGTCGAAAAATAAGTAGCAGACTACACAGTAAATGCAGAACTCGGTCTATTAATAGCAAGTAACATGTCAGCTAATTACCTGGGAACTATTAGACGTTTGGTTAAATGTTCAAATCTGAGGTTATTTTCTCATGGGCTTTCCCATTGCTTCACATTAAGTGTGATCTAGATGGTATTTCGCTGTTAGTTTAGTATTTTCTGCTTTGTTCGCAGTTAAGATGGTGGCTGATATGGGGGGTCGTGGTCTGCCGAGCTGCAGAATGGCCGCGAGCTAAGCACGGAGGAGGTGCACGGCTGGAGTACAACCGGGGCAGTGGACAGTATCAATTCGGGTTGACCCACGGCCGCCAAAGTGACACTCTGGCTCACATGATACAGTGGTGCATGTAAAGGTACCAACTAACGACTACTGTTGGACGTAGTGGTAAACCAACGAACCGGTGGACACAGGCTGCTAGCGAAGGGGCAGAGCAACGACACAAGACAACATTAAAGACTCAGGGATACCGTTGAAAGCGGTCAGAATTTATCCCAAGTGGGGTGCACGTAGAGGGGTACCATACATATTAAGTGCTAGACACTTATCTAAGCTACATTGTGCGCCAGCACCAGATACGCAGGGATATTTGTATAGCCATGACAAAAATGCAAGAAGGGGGACAAGGAGCTGTTGGAAATAGGTCCAGTACCACTGCTCCTAAAGGTAATGCATAAACACTTTTAATGGTACCAGTTCCCAGAAAGAAAAGAGGAGAGCGTTCAGCAACCTCGTCGGTTGCGAGTAACGTCAGGTGTCTCCTAAATTATGTATGAGTGCGCAAAGAAAGGGAGAGGTACTCCTGTGTGAGTTGTTGTGCCCTCACACACCCTTGCGAGTGTAAAGCATCATCATTGGGCACTGGTCCTCGTGGGGGTGGCGCTACAGTCCCTCACGGGCCCTACTAGAGGGCTCTTTGATGGAGATCTTTTAGGAGTTGCCGCATTTGTGCATGTGGGTGTGTGGGCCAAGTGGCGGTAGTGAGTGAAGATAAAGTAACCCAATAGGTACCCTGGTAGGTTTATTAGGGGGTCCTCTGGGTTAAGCTAAAATGTCATGGGGACGGAGACGCAAATTATGCAGAATGGAGTGGGAGGTGGGTTGGAAGGGAGGGTTTTTGTTCTGTTTAAAGCCAGTATCATGCTATACAGACTCAAATACATCCACTGGGACGTGCATTTCTGAACATCACAAGGCCTGGTCCAGGCTGGACTTTTGGCTAGTGTCTAGGGATGTGGCCACATGGGTAAATGAAGTACAGCATCTTCCAAGATCCTTATCAGATCATGCACCTAGTCTCTTACGGCTGACGCTGCCGAACTCACCCCACCTATGTTTACCTGGCGACTGCCACAGGAGGCCCGCCTGGACGATGTGTTCAGAGAGGAAATCAGAAGTGATATAACTGACTATTTTACCCTGAATGAGGGCTCGGTTACCACTCAAGCTTTGCTATGGGAGGCATTTAAGACAGTAATCAGGGGTAACTGCATAGCCTGTCAGGAGGGGATCTTAAAGTCAATACCAGGCACGATTGAAATGCTAGAGAAACAAATCAGAGAGCTGGAGACAAAGTTCTACGCCACTGGCGACTATAAGATAATGGCCCAATTGAAAGTGTAGTTGTTGGAATTTGAAGAGGAGGCACAGCGGGAGGTAACATTTTTGGGGAAACACGCTCAGGCCTGGAGATACGGGGAGGGAGACAGGCCAAGGAGGATTTTGGCATCAATGTTACGTGCACCTCGCACCAATGCGTATGTAACTGAACTAAACAGCACACAACACTCGGTGATTAGAGGTCAAAACGAAATACTCAATGCCATCTCTCACTTTTACTCTGAATTATACACTTCCCATCAGCCTGCAAGTCCTGAAAACCTGCAGCCTTTCCTAGAATCACTAGAACTTCTCTGGTTGGGACATGGGCACAGGGAGTACTTAGACATCCCATTCACAGTGGAGGATGTAGCCCAGGTTATTAAGAGCTTGCCACTAAACAAAGCTCTGGGGTCGGATGGCTTAACCACTGCGTTTTACAAGACATACGTGGAGGAATTAACGCCACGGTTGACTGCACTGTATGAAGAGGCTCAGACTACGGGCAATTTACCACCCACAATGAGAAAAGAAATAATAATAACCTTGCTGAAACCCGAGAAGTCTGAAAATGAGTTGGATTCCTATAGACCTTTGTTGACTCCTAAATGTAGATGTAAAGATATTGGCGAAACTGGTCGCAAATAGGTTACAACCCCTACTCCCGCTCATTGTACGCCCGGATCAATCGGGCTTTATCCCGGGGAGGTCTACGTCCCACAACCTCAGAACCTTCTTCACTGTTGTACACTACCTTCATCCTGATGTACAAGCAGACGCAGTTTTCCTTGACGCTACTAAAACGTTTGACACGCTTGAGTGGCCGTACTTGTTTCGAGTCTTGGAGTGAATGGGGTTCAGTCCCCTGTTTCTTAGCCTCATACGATTGCTATATACGAAGCCATCTGCTCGGATAAGGATAAATGGAATGTTGTCATAGCCTTTCGCCATTTCGCGGGGATCGAGACAAGGTTGCCCCCTTTCCCCATTACTTTTTGCAGTAGCCATGGAACCCCTTGCAGCCCTTATTAGACAGCACCACATCGCCAGGGGGATTGGTTTCATCACTAGAAGTCTTTTAATATAACTCTATGCTGACGATGTCACAATGTATGTCATTGACCCTATCATTAACCTTGATCCACTACTGCGCGAATTTATCAAATTTGGGGGCCTGTCCGGAATCTCCATTAATTGGACTAAATCAGTCATTTTCCCACTGATGGAAACCACCGCCCCTACTCCTACCGAATTTCCCCTGAAGTGGGCTAACGAACTGAAAAAACATCTGGGGATATGGCTCAGCAGGAAATTACAGGACATATGGGAAATAAATTACGGACGAGCCATAAATTAGCTGGAAGGAAAAGTCACTGAATGGGCCGGACTCCCTCTATCTTTGACGGGACAAATAGCGCTAGTTAAGATGGTAGTACTGCCCAAATTCCTTTGCGTATTCGTCAACATACCACTTCCCCTCACTCAAGCTTTTTCAAAACACTTAGATCTGTACTTGTGTCACTGGTCTGGGCAGGTGGGCAGGCTCAAGTCTCGTGGGAACTTCTTACCCTTCCACTGAAACAGGGTGTCTTGTGAGCACCAGATATACAATTGTCTGCCTTGAGTGCGCAGGCGCAATTCCTGCATTATGGGGTGCATCCGACACGATTTTTACCCCATACAGCGGTGGAGGCGGATGTGGCGGCACCCATCCCTCTACAGGTGGCATTATACCAAACCTGCAAACGACCCCGAGACGACATAGACACAGTCAACACCCTGAGATGGGCGTGGGACGGACTAAAGAAAAGAGCGCATCATTCCATCCTCTATGCCCCATCCATACCTTTGGCACACAATCCACTGTTACCAACGATGGAAGAGGGCACTTGCAGGGCATTAGCACTCAAAATGGGGATCCGCACGTTTGCAGACTTATATCCAGAAGAGACGTTTAGACCCGCACCAGAAGCTGTGGAAGATAAAGCTGTGCCATTCTCTGAACTGTTTTTGTATCATAAGCTTAGGGCTACATGTAGGGCACTACACAACACCTTCCCGAGCTCTCCGCCCACACTGCTTGCTTTAGAGAATGTCATTAAGTCGGAATTCCGCGCAGATTAATCACACGCATTTATAATAACATGCAAAATTCAGCCCTATTGACACAGCCACGGGCACTTCAGGCATGGAAGGAGGAGCTGCAAACGCCGATCACGGAAGAACAATGGGCCTACTGCTGTAGCCAACGCACGGCCCTATCGCCAAACTATAAGCTTTGATTAATACACTTTAAATATTTGCACAGGTTTTATAGAACTCCTGCCATCTTACATCGTATGGGTCTAAAGGAAGATGATGGTTGCTGGAGATGTGGCTCTGCCTCCGCCTTGATCTTACACATGGCGTGGAGCTGTCCACAGCTTGCGTTATTCTGGGCTAATATATTAACAACAACACACAAGATAATAGGCACACAAGATGCCCCAGACCCCATACAAGGGCTGTTGGGGTATGTAAAAGGTACGCCAGTCAAGAGTCGGAAGCTGCATGCTATGCTACTTTTGTTTGCTAAACGTTGTGTGGCAATACATTGGGGGAGGAAAGGGTCTCCAAGCATAAAAGAATTGCTGCGAGAAGTAACATTCGGGCATTCACAATTAACCACCTTTTGGGAACTAATGCCATCAGCGTCCAGACCTAAAGATATCTGGGAACCATTTGTCCTATGGGCTCGGGAACAGCAGGGGGAGAGTGGAGAGGAGCAGGAGATAGTAGAGACTACGCTGACAGGAGCAGCGGGGTCCGCAGGAAATTGAGGCCAGCGAGACCGGGTTTGTTGCACGAGGGGTGACATGGACAAATGCAACATGTCTAATGGCAGCAATAAGACTGGATGTGTGAGCTGAGTTGGACTTCAAATTTCTCTTTTTTTTTTTTATTTGACTATATTGTTTTAAAATGCCTGGTGGTGAGATGGTGACCCATCACCTGCATACACTTTGTGGAGAACGATGCATGTCCGTATCACTAACTGTAATGTTTGTCACACGTGGATGTACGGAAAACTAGATGTATTGATTAGCAACTGGCATGTTGTTTGCAATGTTTATGACACTGTTTGAAAATATCAATAAATACATTTTTTTTAAAAGACGGCGGCTGATATCACCTCAGGTTTGCGTGTCCCCCCCGCCCTGATAATTTCTAATAAACAATGCCCTATCTGATGTCCAGCTTTGCCCTTTACCCTGTATTGACTCCAGTCTCACTCTTGTAATATCGGCATTACTTGAGCTTCAGCTTTGCTGCACACAGCCTGCCTAGTCTCCAAGTTTACATTTACCTCTCAGACTGTATTTCGTCACCAGCTCAAGTCGTGAACATCAGAACATACCTTCCTTTGAATTTTAATTTGTGTTTATTCTACAGTCTGCCTCGATGTGCCATTTCACCAACACTTTTTCAGCTTTAACATTGGATGTCAGGCCATATATGGTCCCCAGAATTTCTCTTACTTTCACACTACTGTTAGTTGTTTACATGCTGTTATCATCTCTGCTCTTACATTTTAAAATACAATACATTTTTATCCAATATTGGAAGACCTCTCTCTAATCAGATCATCAACACAGTATAATGTGCTCAGGTGACAGACGCAGGAGGGCAGCCATGATGCCAGGCTATTGTTTTTTGTGCTTCTGCTGGAGAACACATGGCATCTGTGGCGTGGCTGTGATTGGAAAAAATGTCTGTCCTGATTAAATTTGTAGTTGACCAGTTACAAATTGTTTCTTCTGGTTTCAGTTGCAATATCTGGATTTGTGGACACTAAACTATATGTGGTTAAAGCAAAAATTAAAAGTAATATAAAATAAAACCAATGAGAATTTTACTGGTTAAATAGGAACTGGAATCAAAAAATGACAAGGACCAGGAGGCAACTGGAATCCAATAGGATTTTAGCCATATTAGACCAGTACAAGTCCAAAAAAGCACACATGCCAAAAACTGACTCCAGTACAATCCATATGTGTCCATTGTAGCCGGATTTACACCACTCAGATCACACAGGCCATTCACAGTTCTTGCTTTTTTTAATTCTTCAACAGTAACAAGCAAAGCTTCTCTTTAAGGACTACCGACCATACTTAAGTTTGCTGTGTCAGGCCTTGTGCCAGTGTGGTATTTCTGTGGACGGATGTGCATATTGCAGATTATTTTTGTGCACACTTCAGGATACAAGGTTGAAACTTGGCAGCCCACCAAGCACTTGATAAGCCGTTTCTACATGTAAACATGTTATTGTTATTGGGGAAAAAGTCATCTCTCAATAAACGTCATACAATGATTCCATCTCACTGTTTATGGTCAATTGTGTCCATTGAATGCTGCCCATCCTACCCTTAGTACAAAGCTGAGTTCTCCCAAAGAAAGAACAATTTATTTCAGAAGCAGTTCTTAATCTGTAATAAAATAAGTGCCAGGTCCCTCATCAGGAGGCCACTGCAGCTTTAACTACCCATTGGCCCTCCCAGCACTGCCAACGAGTGTACCAACACAACTACTAATCATAACAGACTATTCCAGGCACCCAAAGCTTCAAGAATGACTTGAGCCCCAGGCATTAATTGTATTTATTAATAAGCAGCTGCTGTTGTGCTCATCTCTAAATTACACAGACAGCATCACCATGTGGCAGTCTGTCATAAGTGCCAGTGTTCACAATTAAGTGCCGGTGCCGAGACCTGGAAACCACCAGCTCAAATTAAGCCCTATCTATAAACCATGTTTGTGTAGGACCCACATTTGTAATCATCATCTTCACTAAGCCATTGCTGAACAGGAGGACCCCACTATATGTGGCATCCCATACCCTGCGTTACCTATTAGAGCTCACAAGTAGAAGGTATAAATTTGTGTTCAGAGTCAAATCAATGGTGGCTACTGGGAGTCTGTGTGCATTGTGGGTAGTGATATCCACACTGTGGCATCTGAACGTATCTGAAAGAGATAAGTTAGTGATCGATTCCTTACCTTATAAAATCCTCAGGCGTCAGACTGGACCTGGAAAGTTTTTCGTCAGCAGTACCCCTGCACGTCGGTAGGGGTCGTCATGCGGCTACGTGTATGTCTCTGGCGTCGTAGCCGCCGAGATGACGTAGTTGGAGCTACTTAGACGCGCCCACGCGTGCTGACGTCAGTTCTTTCTTTTTCTGCGCCAGCAAGCGCAGATCCGAGAGAGAGCTGTACCCCTAGTTAATATTTTAACTTGGTTTCTGAGAACTTGTTTCTCTTGTTTTGTCGAGTACTCGACTCCTGGTGCAGGAGGGATACCCGGGTTTAAGTCCTGTAGGGCCTGCCATTGGAACATGTCGGTAGCGGACCCGCACGACGGTTGTCTCTTCTGCTTGGGGCACACCCATGACCCCGAGGCGTGCCCCGATTGTCGGGCCATGGCGCCGAAAGCTTTGCGGGAGCGTTTCCGAAAGTTGTTGGAGGTCCGACAATCGGTTCCTCGCCGCTCGAGGTCCCGCTCCCGTGGGAGGGCAAGGGACCGGTCGCGAAGCCGACACCATCGCTCGTCGGATTCGGGGACAGGTAAGTCACGGCGCCATAAGAAGTCGAAGAAGCAACGCCGCTCTTCATCTACCCCTCACTGGTCGTGGGACGGGGTGGAGGGGGTGGGCGGTCACTCCCCCGTGGCTCCGATGGAGCCTCCGTTGTTGCCTGCGGCCTACCTGCCCTTCCCGGGCCCGCACCCAACTCCGGATGAATTGCAGGTCTTCCTATCGGCCATGGGCCGTTTGTTCGCCCCATCGGGTCCCCACGGAGCGCCTTTGGGCCCCGTGGGCCCGTTAAGTGGTTCTGCCCCCATACCGCCGCCTTTGGCCCCGGCTAAGCCAGTACGATCTCCTGTGGCGCTGCCGGCTAAGGCCTCGGTGCCGGCGCCAGGCCTACCGACGCACACAACACCAGATTGCGTCGATCCTGGTTTGGTCTACTACCCCCCAATTCCAATTCCAGGTGGGGAGTTTTTCCCATTTCCCCGGGCACCTCGTCCTTATCGGCCTCTTCCACAGTGGGTGGACGCAGGGGAGTACTGGGAGTGATCAGAGGACCCTCTTGCAGCTCAATGGGAGGATGAACTGGACTGGTAGGGTGATATGGAAGGTCCAGGCAATCTGGATTTCTATCCACACCATGGTACCTTGTCTCCTTCCTCCGTGGCTACGGAGGAAGTCTGGACTTTTTCTGTGGTGTTGCGAAGGGCAGCTGAGGCTCTTAACCTCGAGCTCCCTTCTGTGCCTATCAGGACCAATCTCCTGACTGAAGTGCTGCTGCCAGCGTCCTCCTCCGCGGAGCCGCTGCTGCCCTTCAACAACGCCCTTACCGACATCCTTGTAACCACCTGGAACAAACCTAACACATGGGTTCCTGTGGATAAGGGTGTAGCACGCCGCCATCGCCCGGCGCCTGGCGACCCAGCTTTCCCACGCAACACCCGACACCTCAGAGTTTGGTTGTCCAGGACTCTGCCTCTCCGAGCGCATTCCAGTCTGCTCCTCGGACAAGAAATCTAAGAAACTGGAGCAATTTGGGAAAAAGATTTTCACTTCTGCAAGTTCCGGATTGCGGACGGTGATTACTGCGTGCCTGTTGGGCTGCTACTCCCATTCTGTGTGGGACACCGTAGCACAGGTGCTGCCTCAATGCCCTGTGGAAGCTCGGGCCGTGCTCTCCCAGGCCATTACCGAGGGAAGAGATGCTGCCAAATTCACTATCCGTTGTTGATTTGACACGGCCGACTCCCTCGGCAGGGCTCTTTCCACAACAGTGGCGCTCCGCCGTTACGCTTGGTTACGAACTACTGGCTTTTCCGGGGATGTCCAGAACACTCTGTTGGACATGCTCTTTGATGGCACACGCCTCTTTGGTGTCGAGGCGGATAGCACCTTGGAACGCTTTAAGGACTCTCGTACTATGGCCCAGTCCTTGGGTCTCACCACCACGCGCGCACCCTCGGGGACTGCTTTTCGCTCCTTTCGAGGTCCGGGACAAGGCACTTTCCTTTCAGAACCGCCGGCCAACGCAACCGCAACCTCAGCGCAGCCGCAGGGCCCGCCATGCTGGGTCCCGGGGCCAGCGGGCGGGTCAATCCACCACTGCCCCCGCCACCACCGCTTCAAATACGTCCTAGTCCGGTGTTTCAGGACCACCGGACGCCAGTGGGCGGCAAGATTCGCCATCACCTCCCCCACTGGCACACCATCACTTTGGACAGGTGGGTTCTCCAGATAGTCTGAAGGGGCTACTCCCTCCCCTTCGAGTCTACCCCTCCAGCCATGCCACCTCAGTTCCACCGCATGTCGGGGGATCACTTGGCACTTCTCCAGCAGGAAGTTGCGGTCCTCTTGGCCAAAGGGGCTATTCAGCGCGTTCCGACGCCAGAAGTAGGTCGTGGTTGTTATTCCCACGACTTCTTGGTTCCAAAGAAGGACAAGGGCCTGCGTCCTATCTTAGACCTCCGGAACGTCAATCGCTTCCTCCGGAAGGAGAAGTTCAAGATGCTCACACTTGCTCAGGTCTTGTCTGCCCTAGACCCGCAAGACTGGCTGGTAGCGTTGGACTTGCAGGTTGCTTATTTTCATATGCCCATCCTGCCGGCCCACCGGCGTTACCTACGGTTCACGGTAGGCCACGAGCACTTTCAGTTCACCGTGCTCCCTTTCGGCCTTACCAGCGCCCCTCGGGTGTTCACGGAAGTGATGGCGGGGGTCGCAGCTCATCTGTGCAGATCGGGGGTTTCAGTCTTCCCCCAACTCGACGACTGGCTGTTGAAGGCGGGTTCGCCCCAGGCAGTCGTCACCCACCTCCAGACTACGGCCGATCTCCTGCATTTTCTGGGGTTTTCCATCAACGTGCCGAAGTCGCACCTGATTCCCTCTCAGCAGCTCCTCTTCATTGGAGCGGTTCTGGATACGGCGCAGTTTCTGGTTTATCCACCTGAACAGCGAGTCCGGGACATTCAGGCTATGATTCCGATCTTTCGGCCCTGGTCCTGGGTTTCATGACCTCCTGCATCCTGCTGATCAATCATGCCAGGTGGCATATGCGGGCTCTGCAGTGGGACCTGAAGTTCCAGTGGGCGCAGCAACCGGGAAACCTGTCCGACTACTTCCAGATCTCGAAGGGCACTGCACAGGACTTGCAGTGGTGGCTCACGCACCAGCGTTGGGTCAGCGGCAGATCCCTCTCCCTTCCCCAACCGGAGCACACAGTGGTGACGGACGCGTCCCTCCTGGGATGGAGCGGCCACATGGGAGAGACGGAGATTAGAGGCCTCTGGTCTTCGGCGGAGTCCAAGCTCCATATCAACCTTTTGGAGCTCAGGGCGATCCTACTTGCACTGAAAGTATTCCTTCCCTCTGTAAAGGGAGAGTAGTGCAGGTGTTCACAGACAACACCACCGCCATGTGGTACTGCAACAAGCAAGGCAGGGTGGGGTCGTGGACCCTATGTCAGGAGGCTCTGTGTCTCTGGACATGGCTGGAATGTCAAGGCATTTCCTTGGCTGTTCAACACTTGGTAGGTTCTTTGAACACCAGGGCAGACGAACGCAGCCGCAGGTGCATGTTGGATCACTAATGGCGTCTTCAGTCGGAGGTGGCATAAGGTCTCTTTCAGCAGTGGGGAGAACCTTGGTTAGATCTATTCGCCGAAGAGAACGCACAATGTCAGCAGTTCTGCGTGTTGGAGTTTCCAAGGCGGCACTCGCTCGGAAACGCTTTTCGTCGCGTGTGGAGTTGCGGTGTGTTGTACGCCTTTCCACCTATACCACTTCTACCCAGATTGCTGAAGAAAATCAGACGCGACTGGGCCCAAGTCATTCTTGTGGCACCGGACTGGGCTCAAAGAGTTTGGTATCCCGAGCTACTCAGTATGAGTGTGGATCCCCCGATACGACTGCCTCTTCGGGAGGATCTCCTGTCGCAGCAACAGGGGACGGTCCTCCACCCGAACCTGTCCAGCCTCCACCTCCTTGCATGGAGATTGAGAATGTGACAGTTGATTCCATTTGACTTGCCTCCTGAAGTCTGTAATGTGATTCTGGCAGCCAGGCGTCCCTCAACTAAAACTGCATACGCCTACCGGTTGAAGAAGTTTGTGGCATGGTGCACGGCGAAAGCTGTGGATCCCCTTTCTGCCCCTCTTTCTGAGGTCCTTTTGTTCCTTCTCTCTTTGGCCCAGCAGGGCTCTGCCCTGGGCACTATCAAGGGCTACCTTTCTGCTCTTTCGGCCTTTCTTAGGCTGCCTGATCAGCCCTCTCTTTTCAAGTCCCCAGTTGTCAATAGATTTCTCAAAGGCATTACTCACCTTTTCCCTCCTATTCCTTTTGTGATGCCTCAATGGGACTTGAACCTGGTTTCTTTTTCGCCTCCGCACCCTTCAAAAGAAAAGGAGAGGCTCCATCGTCTGGACCCAAAACGTGCGCTTTCGTTCTATCTCAACCGCACACAACAGTTCCGGGTGGATGACCAGCTCTTTGTTGGCTATGTGGGTGCCAAGAAAGGTCAAGCTGTGCACAAGCGGACTATCTCCCGATGGGTTGTCCTGTGCATTAAAGCCTGTTACTCTCTGGCTAAAAAGGATCCTCCGGTAGGACTGCACGGCCATTCTACCAGGGCAACTGTGGCTACTACAGCATTGGGACGCGGTGTCCCACTGCAAAACATCTGCCAAGCAGCCACTTGGGCCTCACTGCATACTTTCCCTAAGCACTACTGCCTTGACAGTCAAGTCCGGAGAGCCGGCTTCTTTGGCTGTTCAGTCCTCCGTGACTTTCTGGTGTAATTTCACTTCGCAGACCCACCACCGGGGTTGGTATTGCTTGGGTATGTATTCTAAGGTAGGAATCTATCACTAACGTGTCTCTTTCAGATGCACAAGTTACTTACTTGTGTAACGATATATCTGTAAGAGACATTAGTTAGTGATAGGTTCCTTACTGCCCACCCCTTCTCCCTGTTCTGCGAACTGTTCTCTAGGGTTCAGGTTATCCCTTTCAGGGCCCTAGATCTCTTGCACCAGTAGTCGGTCTCTGGCATGGCTCTGCGTTCCTGGCGCGGAAAAGTCGTGTACAGAACTGATGTCAGCGCGCGTGGGTGCGTCTAAGTAGCTCCGACGGCGTCATTTCGGGGGCTACTATGCCAGCGACATACGCGGAGCCGCATGATGACGCCTACCGACGCGCAGGGGTCCTGCTGATGAAAAACTTTCCAGATCCAGTCTGATGCCTGGGGATATTCTAAGTTAAGGAATCTATCACTATCTAATGTCTCTTACAGATATAGCGTTACACAAGTAAGTAACTTGTGCATTTGTTCATTTGTACAACTCGCACATAGCAATTATCGCAAGAGAAATATTGGCATGGATTATTCTGTGCATAACATTTTGCCATCCATTTTATTCCATGACCTGATCACAAGCCCAGTTTGTAGTTATGAGGATTTTGACCAAGGAAACACCTTATTTAAATTTGTATTCTTGCTCTTTAAGCTTGCATCAATAATCTAAGATTGCTTGGTGGGCTGTAAGCATGCAGGTCTGTAGTACGAGGCCTGCAGGGCTATGCATGCCTTTAATCTTTCTGAGGTTGATTATTATTATTATTATTAAGGTGTACTGTTGAGATGGATATCAGTGATGTTTACTATTTAAGGACCTATAGACAAAGCAATTTATTAGTGCTCTATTGCTGCATTCTGGTAATAAGAAATGAGTGTCAGACAGTCAGTGTTTTGTTTACAATGGCACTTTGTATGCTGGAAGCTGTAGGACCATACTTAAAGTGAAACTACAGGTCCCAGAACTCATAGCACAGTTTGCTAAAAGGCAGGATGAGTCGTTAAGTGACTCTCATGACCCAGGGCCAGTTACAAATGATGAGATGTCTATATTAGTGTGCTGAGTAACCTCTAGATGCTGCTTCCTACTTGGACATATCTGTGACCTACCTGGAGACATTTCACGAAGGCCTTTAGTCCTCGCTATCCAGTCCATAGTTTGACTTGTAGTAACAGCCTGTGATACTGCACTGTCACAACACTGCTTGTTTTAATGTGGAGTATTCCTTTGTCGTCTACTCTCAACCCCCTGCACGACAGTGCTTGCCCACACCAACATCAGTGCATTGAATTCTTATGTTATTTTTCATTAAACACTTTTCTTTACATAGTTCACATAGCCTTGGGCTTGGGTGAAGTTAAACAATCAGCCCATTATCACAGAATGGTGAGCCGACTGCAGACTCAAACTCGGATCTCCAGCTCACCAGTCAGCAGCTCTTACCGCTGTGTCATAACCTTTGCCTAGTCATGTTGTAGTACCATATGTGGCCAGAAGAGGTCCCAAGGGACACCTAGTGACCCTACGTTACTGCACCCTTACAACACTGCTTGTTTTAACATGAAGTCGGAGCTGCCATTTTCACTCCCAACGCTAGGGCACCATTGCAGGTATACTACATAAAAAACACACAACAGAGTTTTTTATTGTATTAAGGTGGGGTGGGCATATCTATTGCATAGGTAAAAACATTGGCATTTATAATGCCAATAGCTCTAACTTCAACAAATGCGAGATCTATTGCATTTTCAATGCTTCTTGTGTCATATGCTCCTTTCCCTTCCCCTCATTTGGTTTCATATGTAGGCATGTTTTGCACTTTTTATTTGCCTTATTCTGTTTATCTTGTGTACATATATTTTCTCACATCATTATATATTCGCATTTTCTGTTAGGTCCCTTCTTTTATTTTATTTTGTACAAACCTCTCCCTACGTTTCTGGTACTTATGCTATATTTTCATTCATTTATGGTCTCATACTTAAGAACAATTGCAGCATGGATGGTTAGCTGCAGGTCTGTGTGTTGTTTGCTTCAGATCTTTGTTTAATCATCTGATGCACACTCAGGGAGGAGCAGAGTGGTCACTGTGAGGAATGGATGCTCGGGTTGGTCAGAGGTGCTTGAACCAATGCATGCAGTGTGTGCAGGATGGAACCAGCTTTTCTGTTGGGAGACAATGCAGTGTGTGTAAGATGGAACCAGCTCTTCTGTTGGGAGACAATGTGGCGTGTGCAGAGTGGAACCAGCTCTTCTGTTGGGAGACAATGCGGCATGTGCAGGGTGGAACCAGCTCTTCTGTTGGGAGACAATGCGGCGTGTGCAGGGTGTAACCAGCTCTTCTGTTGGGAGACAATGCGGTGTGTGCAGGGTGGAACCAGCTGTTCTGTTGGGAGACAATGCTGCGTGTGCATGGTGGAACCAACTCTTCTGTTGGGAGACAATGCGGCGTGTGCAGGGTGGAACCAGCTGTTCTGTTGGGAGACAATGCGGCGTGTGCAGGGTGGAACCAGCTCTTCTGTTGGGAGGCAACGCGGCATGTGCAGGCTGGAACCAGCTCTTCTGTTGGGAGGCAACGTGGCGTGTGCAGGGTGGAACCAGCTCTTCTGTTGGGAGACAATGCGGTGTGTTAATGTTAATGTTAAAGGTACTTGTAGAGCGCAAACAATCATCCCAGATAGGATATCACGGCGCTACTGTGGCAGTGAAGAAAGTAAAGGGTAAGTACAAGATGGTTAAATTTTAGTCAGGTTTAGGGAAGAGAAATGTTTTCAACTGCTTCCTGAAGAGCAGGTGGCTGTTTGTTAGTCTAAGATTCACAGGCAACTCATTCCAACTGGTTGCCGCCAGGTGGGAGAAGGCTCGCCCGCCCATCTTTGTTGTTTTCACGCGTGTGGTTCTGGCTCTAGCTGTAGTTTGGGAGCGTAGATTCCTAGATGGGACATACATTTTGACTTTGTTTTTTAGAATACCGGAGCCTGTATCATGTAGTGTTCTATGCGTTATGCACAGTAGCTTAAAGATAGCTCTTTGTCTCATCGGCAGCCAGTGTAGTTCTCTCATACAGCTCTTGGCTGAGTCGTATTTTCTTTTGTTACATATTGCCTTGGCTGCAGCGTTTTGTACGACCTGTAGTTTGGAAAAGAGATGGTCAGCCATTCCTACAAACAGGGAGTTTCCATAGTCCAGCCTACTCATAAGTAGGGACTGAACCAAGATCTTTCTACATGCAATGGGAATCCATGGAAAGACTCTTCTGAGCATTTTTAGTAATGCAAAGCCTTTACCACAGATTATTGATACGTGGGTTTTCATGCTTAAGGTGTTATCTAGTGACACCCCTAGATTCTTGGCCATCGATGTAGGGTTAGGGGGGGTGCCTAATGTTGCGGGCCACCAGCTGTTGTCCCATAGCTGTGAATGTCTGCCAAACAGCATTATTTCAGATTTGTCTGCATTTAATTTAAGACAGTGACTATGCATCCAAGTGGCTAATTCCGTAAGGCAATTGAGTAATCTTTCCTTAGGGTCATCCTCCTCGTCCAGTGTGATCATCAATTGGGTGTCGTCTGCATAGGAACACATATCGACACCCCATTTTCGTCCTATTTTGGCCAGTGAGGAGACAAACACATTGAACAGAGTCGGGCTTAATGACGCCCCCTGTGGGACCCCATACTTGATGTTCTGGGGAGTGGATAAAAAGTCCCCCATCTGCACTGATTGTGTCCTGTCTTGCATGAAAGACTGTAGCCACCCTAAGGCTTTTTCCTGGATTCCTTTCGCTGCAAGGATTTCCAGTAACCGATTGTGGGGTACAGTATCGAATGCCGCCGAGAGGTCCAGTAATATTAGGGCGACTGTTTTCCCTTGATCTACCTGGGTTCTGATGTTATCCATCACTGCTAGTAGAGTTGTCTCCGTACTGTTGTTAATCTGGAACCCTGTTTGAGATATATCCAGTAGATCATTGACTTTCAGGAAGTTAGACAACTGTCTGTTGACTAGTTTTTCCAACACCTTAGATAGGTAGGGTAACTGAGATATAGGCCGATAGTTTGCCGGGTTGTTAACATCAGTCCCCGCTTTTTTTAGTAGAGGGGTGACTATGGCGTTTTTCCAAATTTTAGGAAATTCAGCGGAGTTTACAGAAGAGTTCAATGCTTTTGTAACGGCAGGACCTATTGTCGAAGTTAATTGTAAAAATATGTGATGTGGACATGGATCTGAGGAGGAGCCTGATTTTACTTCTAGCATAACTTTGCACACCTCCTCCTCTGAGGCAGTTAGCCTGGGTTAAAGATGGTACATAAGGTTCAGTATGTTTCAGATCGGTATTTGAAAAAGAGGCATAGATTGTGTCTATTTTCTCGCAGAAATATTTGTTTATTTTATTGCAATTTTCTTGCGAGGGAGTGAGATCACTTGAAAGACTCGTAGGGCTGCATAGTTCCCTGACTATTCTGAAAAGTTCTTTTGAAGAATTTCTATTCTCTGTTATTCTATTTGAGAAATAATCCTTCTTCACTTTTCTAATGGCTTTATTATAAAGTGAAAGTTCTTTTTTGTAAGTGGCTCTAGTTTCATGAGTTTTATTGAGTCTCCATTTGTGTTCATAAAGTGTGCATTTCCTTTTCATTAACTTTTGTTCAGATCCATACCATTTCTCTGATCTAGTTGATCTATTTTTGTGTTTAGAGTGTGAGACGGAACAGTGTTCCAATGCACTGCTAATGTTGTTCTGGAGTAGTTGTATTTCATCATTCGTGCTAGTGGATATTGTGTTTGTGTGTGAGAAATGTTGCTGAAATTTTTCTACCGAAAATCTTTTCCAGCTCCTTGTTTTCACTGATGCCTGGGTTGATAATTTGAGGTGTCTAGAGAATAAGTTAATAGAAAACTCAATCAAAAAATGGTCTGTCCAAGTCATTGGATTTATTGCAGTGATGTCGATGGTACCTATATTAGAGAACATCAGATCCAATGTGTGTCCTGCTATGTGTGTAGGCTGATCAATTCTCTGAGTCAGCTGTAGTATTTCCATATCTTCTAGTAGCTGTTTGGTAAGGGCATTATTGCCGTTGTCATGGTGTATGTTGAAGTCCCCTATCAACAGGATATTTTTGTTTTTGAGACAGACTGGCATGATTTGTGCAAGAAGCTGGACACAGAAATCCATCGTGCTGCCTGGGGGGTTGTAAATTATCACTCCGCCAAATAGAATATTAGTGTTTATAGACACCGAGAAGGCCATAGCTTCGTGGCTATTGGCCTGTGTGATCACTTCTTGTTTGCAGGAGAGGGAGTCCTTGAATATCAGGGCTACCCCTCCGCCTCTTTTCTTCTCTCGATTTAAATAAAGTAGTTTATAGTCAATTGGGAGGGCTGTTGCAATATCGGGGGTGCTATGATGATCCAGCCAGGTCTCGGTTATAAAGGCTAAGTCGGGTTTGAGCTCAGTCAAAATGTCCCATATCTCCATAGCATGTTTGGGTAGGGATCTTGCGTTAATATAGATGCACTTGAGGGCAAGATTTGGGGTGCTTATCGGAGTGGGGTCAAGCCAGCTGACACTCTCCCATCTACAGTTAATGCAATAGAAAGGGCCTGTGGTGGTTGATGGTCCCATTCGTGCGCATAGTGCTGGGTTGCTTGCCTTTAAAATATTGAGGCTCCTGAGCTCATCACTAGAGTAATGAGTACGGCGGCTCGTTTTTCCTAGGATGGGGCTACGCATTTGTGCAGGGGATGTGGCCCCTGGTCCCGGCCTGTCGTGGACGGGCGCAGACGGGCTTGCCCGCTGCGCGTTGCGCTGGGCATCTGGCTTTCACTATCTGTGCCCGCAGCTGATTGGAGGATTGTACCGGAA
Organism: Triturus cristatus; assembly: GCF_964204655.1. NCBI lineage: Eukaryota > Metazoa > Chordata > Amphibia > Caudata > Salamandridae > Triturus > Triturus cristatus. The sequence goes on along the minus strand of NC_140591.1, from coordinate 167,358,800 downwards.
GTGCCGGCCCCTTCCTGTTGCACAGGGAATCCACTCAATCCGAAGATTCGGTGGTGGACTGGGATCGTGTGCTACAGTAGGCGGTAAGAATGCGGCGCAGGTATATTTTTCAATTAATACAAGGTATTGGTGCAATTTTAAAAATATGCAATGGTAAAAACAGTGAGCAATTGTAAAACAGCGTAATTAGGAGCCCTGTGTGCGGGATGGAAACAGCTCTTCTATTAGGAGACAAATAAATATCTTCACACTCCAGCAGTCTTGACTGCTGTAAAAGGGACGCTTTGGCATGAGATCAGTTTAGAGGAACAAAAGTTAAAATTAAGACAAAGAGTTGTGTATTTAGTTTTTTTGTTAAATTTATATATTCGATTGCAGGTAAACATAATCAGTTGTAACCAAACGACATGGCATAGTACAAGCATTTATTTCTCCCCCATAACAGAAGGACCAGTTAGGACAAATTACCAAAGATTTTCCTAATGATTACGTAAACCATATAGCACTGACATTTTATATTGCATATTGCGTCTCCCATTGAGTTGTCTCTCGTGTCCCTTTTCCCAGTCCGGCCCGTGGCCTTGTATTCCCCTCTTACCTCTCTTCTGACCCACTACTGATCACTCTTTGACGACTGTGTATGTACGGGAATCTCAATAATGGCCTCTACTGTGTCTGAGTGCTCTAGTAAGTATGATCGTAAAGGGTCCCACATGTCCAGTGGACGAGACGTGGGTGGCATCAGCTCAGCGTACGTGCTCAGTTGGTCCTGACAGAATATAAGGTTGTCTAACTATTCTTTGAACTTGGGTGCCCTTCCCCATCTGCAGGCGATTCTACGCTTGGCCAGGAGCAAACCTAGGGAAACGTATCTCCTGATTGGGGCCTCTAGATCCTTTGTGCATCCCAGTAGTGGGATAAGTGGCGTGTCGGATATGTGCGATCCTGTCATCTGTTCCAGAGCCTCTAGCACCTCGGTCCAGTATTTGCAGACAGGGGTGCAATCCCAGGCCAGGTGTTAAAGATCAGCTCCTTCCTTACCACATCTATCGCAATTATCGTTGTCCCTTAAGTGAAAGAACAGCAGTTTCAGAGGCGTGTAGTAGAGGCAATGTAGGTACTTGTAGTGAATAATCTGCAGTCTGCTGCTGGCCGATATTTGTCCAGTCTGCCTGCAGCAGAATGCCCATTGGTTATCTCTGAGGGGTAACCCCAGATCCTCCTCTCAGCACGTTCGCGCTGCAGGGGTATCGTGGGGACTGTCTTGTTGAGTGCTGTGGTATAGCATGGAGATAACGTGTGTGGGAACAGATTTCTGGAGTAGGACATGTAAAGGAGCCATAGTGGGTGGTTCGTTTGAGAATTCTTGGGTGAGAGCTTTAATGTCTTGTTGGAGCCGGACATACATTAAGTGCTCCATGGAGGTTGGTCTAGTATCCTCGAAGAGTTCCTCCCGGGTACGGATTTTCACGTTTTTATATAAGTGCCCACATGTCTGCTGCAAATGTCTTAAGCATTTGTTGGCAGCCTCCTTCCTGTGTGACGGGGATGTCTACTCTCCCCTGGAGAGGCAGCAGGGGAGAATACATTATATCAAGTGTGAGCCGTTTGGCTGTGTCGTGCCATGCTTGGTTTGTGCAGTCTGCTGTGGGCGATTTTTGCAGTTTGTGGGTGGTCTGCGAGCTTAAATAGGCAGAGTAGGCGATTGGTGCCATGTATCCATTCTCGACGGCCAGGTGGGGCATGTATGGCGGTGGGTTCATGCAATATGCAGCGTAGTGGGCTTGGGCGCATCAAAAATAGAGCTTCATGTCTGGTATTTCAACCCCCCTGTTGGCAAATTGTTGAGTCATTATTTCCCACTTTAATCTAGGTTGTTTCCCCCTCCAGGTGAGACGAATGAGCTGGGATTTAATAGTTTTAAAAAAGGGCTTACTGGGGGTGTATGGAATGTTGATAAAAAGATACGAAGATTTGGGGAGGATTGCCAGTTTCATCAATGATGCTCTCCCTGCTAGCGATAAGGGCATGGCTATCCATCTGGTGATCTTATCTTTTAGCGTTTCCAGCACCCGCCCATAGTTCGTGCTCATAAGTTCCTCCCAATCTCTGGTCACTACAATTACCAGGTACGTGACCTCTCTGTCACACCAGGTATGGGGATAGTCTGGGTCAAACCTTTTGGCTGAGTCAGTGAGGGGAAAGTTCTGGGATTTGTTCCAATTTATATTGATGCCTGAAAACATACCAAATTGTATAAATTCACATAGTATCGGATTCAGAATTGTTTCCGGGTCTCGAAGGTACAGGGTGAGATCGTCTGCGTATAGTGAAATTAGAATTTGTCGTTTGGGGTATATGATAGCGTGGTCCCGATGGTGTTGGCAAAGTTTGGCTGCCAACGGCTCCATCGCCAGCACAAAAAGGAGGGGTGACAGAGGGCATCCCTGCCTCATTCCTCTAAGCTATGTGGAAACCGGGGGAGCAAGTCCCGTTGATTAGTACTTTAGTCTGCAGTCTGGACTAGAGCAGCTGGATCCTGGTCTGAAAGGGGGTGGGGAATCCCATTTGTCTTAAAACACTGGCTACGTAGTCCCATTCTAAAGAGTCAAAGGCTTTAGTGGCGTCTAGAAAGACCGCCACTGCGTTCGCCTCTGGGTCAATGTCCTGTAAGACGGCAAACAGGGTCCTAAGATTATGCGATGTTGCTTTCCCAGGCACGAATCCCGATTGATCCGCGAATACTAGGGAATTCATGAGAGGACTAATGCGATTCGCTTTGATCTTTGCTAGAGTTTTAGCATCGCAATTATTGAGGGAATGCGGCCTGTATGAATCGCATTGGTCTCCCGCTTTCCCAGGTTTAAGTAGGATATGATAAGTGCCTCGCGCATTGTTGGGGGAAGGACACCAGTTTCCCTCGCTTCTTCGTAAACATGTTTAAGGGTGGGAATGAGGGCGGTACTAAATGCTTCATAAAATTTGTCCATCTGGGCCGGAGGCCTGGCCAGACCGGAGTTGCATGATCGCAGCGCGAATTTCGTCATCTTCGAAGTCCGCCAGCAGAAACTCCCTCTGGGTCTCTACCAACCACCCTAGTACTGTGTCTTCAAAGTAAGAGATAAAGTCAACCGTCTGCATCCTGTGTGATGTGTTCAGTGTGCTATAGAAATTATGAAACAGCCAGTATGTCCGGGGTGTTTCTGTGTAGTTGCCCATTGCCATCGGCTATCTCAAGGACATTGCTCGAGAACCTGAGTGGTCGGGTCAGTTCTGCTAACGCCTTTCCTAGCCTCTCTCCCTCCCCATACTGCCGGGCTCTGTAGTATTTTCCACTGAATTTGCACTCCCTGTCCGCCGTCTCTTAGTACTCTGACGATGCCTCTCTAATTCATGTTTGTGTGTCTGTAGAGGGCTCTGATTACATTTGAGCTTCTAAGTGTTGTATTTCTTTTTCCAATTTCTGAAGCGTGTTGTGTATGTCCTTTAATATCCCCCCTCCTTTAGCAATACATATCCCGCAAATAGTTACTTTGAATGTTCCCCTTACTGCCGGGCTCTGTAGTATTTTCCCCTGAATTTGCACTCCCTGTCCTCCGTCTCTTAGTACTCTGATGATGCCTCTCTAATTCATGTGTGTGTGTGTCTGTGGAGGGCTCTGATTACATTTGAGCTTCTAAGTGTTGTATTTCTTTTTCCAATTTCTGAAGCGTGTTGCGTATGTCCTTTAATTTCCCCCTCCTTTAGCAATACATATCCCACGAATAGTTACTTTGAATGCTTCCCATACTGTAGAGCAGTGTGGCACTGTATTTATGTAACGTGGGAAGAATTCTTCAATCTCTTGTTCCAGTTTGGTCCGGAAGTCAGTGTCTAATAAGGCATGTGTGGGCAGTCTCTAGGACTGATATGGTGATGCCCCACAGGGTGGGGTGAGTGTTAGCAGCACCGGCGAGTGGTCAGAATAGGTGCGTGGTAGGTGCAGTGATTGGGTTAACCACATTTTCAGTCCCCTGGATAGTAACCATCTGTCTATGTGTGACCATGAGAAGTGTACCGTTGAGTAACAAGTGCCCTCTTTTTTAGTCGGGTGCAGGTCTCTCCAGGCGTCTATCAGCCGGTGTTCAATAGTTATGTCTCCTAATTGACGTTGAGCACTCGTGTAGTGATGTGCCTGTGGGTGCGATCGGTCCATCATCGGATCTATAATGATATTGAAATCCCCACCTCATACTACATGGGTGGAGCCAATGTCCAGTATTTTCTCCCAGAGTATATTAAAGAATTCGGGGTCATCCATGTTGGGCCCATAGCAACATACGAATGTTATGGATTGGGATGCCAAGTTCCCCCACATAATAATATAGCGGCCTTGGGGGTCTGTCTGTGATCCCATGGCTACGTACAGTAAGCTATTTTTAATTAGGATTGTTGTTACCTGTACATATGTTGAGTATGTGGAGAAGCAGCGGTGTGCTAGCCATCGAGCCGCAAATGTACTGGGCGTCGAGGGGCCAAGGTGTGTTTCCTGTAGCATAGCGCAGTGTATGCTGTGTCTGTCTAAATATTCAAGGATATGCCTGCGTTTGCGGTGGTTTTCTAGGCCACGCACGTTCCAAGTTATGATGTTGTAGCTAGGGGGTCCGGGACGGTTCATTTCGGTTGTGTGTCTCTGAACTCATGTCAGGTGCAGTAGTCGTGCTTTGTGTCAGGGTTACGTTATGCTGGTCTTCCATGTCTATGAGTATGGTGTTGTCTCGGGTCATAAACTTTCCCCCCCTCCCTCCCTCCTCCCACAACAGCAGCCCAATCCTGCCGTGATGTGTGGTCCCCCCCTCCCTCCCCGTCAAACCGATAAATGGTGCCCGAACGGGGGGCCATACTGAAACATCTTCGAAACATAAACCCAGTGCATGTTAGGGGTGTCCTGCTGGATAACGTCAAGAGGGCGGTACATTTCTCCCTCATGTATACGAGGGCTCTCAGGAAAGATTCTTGTGTCCCGCATGTCCCGTTGGCTCCATTGTACTTCTGGAGGTAGAACCATCCTGTAATTCTGCTAGGCATCGCCTTGCTTGTCTTCGTGTCTATGTCTATGTGGTTCTGTAGCAAACCCGTATATGTCCATCAGATTTGGCCTGAGTCTGTCTCTGTGAGTGACCTGGATTCTAAGTCTTCATTTTTTGCTGCTTTACTTTTAGGAGTTGTTCCATCTTCAGTAGTTGCTCCTTGCGCTCAGTGGATGTATCCTCCAGGTCCGATACCCTCTGTTCTGCTTTCTTAAGGCGTTCGTCATGTTGGTCTAGTTTGTGTGTGATATTGTCTATGCGCGTACACATAGCGTCCATTTTGGTTCCTATGGAGGTTAGACTGGTTTTAATGGTGAGCTGGAGTTCTTTCAAGTCTTCTGTCGAGGTGTGAGTGCATGTGGTTAGTGCATCTGCCATAACATCTACGGATTCTGCTTGCGTTCTGGCGAACTTACGAGCTTCGAATGGTAATTTGGTTTGCTTCCCATCTGCTTTTCCCATGCTGTCAGTTCTATGTTTAATTACAAAAATGAAAACCGAGCAAAGTGGTTCAGTAGTAAAGCTCAAATAAAAGTCCAAATTTCAATTCAATAATGTAGTCTTCTTTTAATTCAAGCTGTTCATATCTTGTCTCTTATTCCAATGTACAGTCTTCACTGTGTGCCTTCAAGCCAAGCCAACACGTGTTTCGTCCTGACAGTTATAAGTCATGGACTTCATCAGGGCTAGAGACAAAAGAAATAACGAAGTAGGAGTCATAATTCTAAGTATTGTACAAAGATTGCATGTGATGGATTAGTACAATGTTAATCCCATACATCTACTAAGAAGCTTGAAAATTGTTAGGTGGCAAAGCAACCTCATCATTATTACATCTTAAACTAAAAACAAATGAAAAGAAACACACTTAGAGAGAAGATAATTGAAATAATATGAAGGTCAATGAAAATTAAGAAGAGAAAAAATAAACCTAAGCGTACAAAAAGAAGGATCCCACACCACGAACGAAGCCAGAAAAAGGAAGTGAAGGAAAATAAATAATATAAAAGTAACTAGTGCTTCCCATAATATATTAAGAGAGAAACACGGAAAAGCAAATACCGGTAAACCTAAACATTAAAAAACAATTCATGATTTGACTGCTCAATATTAGGGCATGTGAGCTCTACACCGAAGAAAGAAGTCAAATTTGTATATAACTAACGAAAAAATACTAGATAAGAGTAAATAGAACCAACCAAAAGGAAAAATTAATCGTGCAACTAAAAAAGTGGAAGCGACTCTTGTGGTAAGATACACTTACCAAGGTCATAAACGATCAAATCTTGTGAAACTAAGGGTATATTTCAAAAAGAACCCAAGTGCAACTTCAATAATCCTAAAGAAGAAAATACAATATAAATTGTGTAATTATTGTCAGTGTCTACAGTCTTATAGTTTCAATAGTATGTGGTCAATATAACTAGATCCTATCTCCAGGCTATTCGTCACTACAAATTTATATATATATATATGTGGTAACCTATACATACTCATAATTCATTAATAGGTATATGTTGACGAAAACTTAAGCAAAAAAAATAAAGGTTGCTATAATTGGGAGAAAGTGACCAACACTTCCTCAAATATTAGAGATTATTGGTAAAAATTATACGTTCCATGAGTAAAAATTATTATATACAAAAAACATACCTAATATAATAATGTGTTATCCTTCCGACGGTTCAGTCAAAACTAGTCACTCTTAGTATCTTTGATTATTCAGGTTAAAATATTAACCGCGTATCCTAAAACAAAGGAAATGGTCATAAGCTAAAATTATGAGAGATAAGGTGTATTAGTAGCAGGGTCGAGAGAAGAGCAGTGAGAAGACCGAGTGAATCAGTAGCAATAAAGCTAAATACACATTTCATCTATATCCAAATAATAACAGAAAACAAAAGAAAATAAGTAATTCCTAAGTGGAGAAAAGTAAATAGGTGCTGCATAACTACAAATATTCCAACCAATGCTAGTAATCTGTATGCTATTAAAGTGGTCTAGCTGAATCTATATCTCAATGGGCACAGTCCCAAATCTAGTTCAGTCAAATGTGAATTTGGAAGCGTCTATCTACAGGACAAAAGAACCCAAGGCTCACGTTATTAGGGGTTAAATAAACTGTAGGGACAAGCTCCACAAGTCTTACTTTTCGTACCCTCATATAATGAACCACTAGTAACGAGAAAAGGGAAGACTGAAATTGCAATACGCTACCTCTAGTTGCTATATAAGTTAGATCTATCCCTTAAACCTCACTAATGGTAAAAACGCGGTGCAACGCTTACCTGTAAGCGACATAACCGGGCCCTCAATCCAGAACTCTCATTTATTTAGAAATCTGTTTATTGAGTTTGCAGTTAGATTCACACACTACATCTCAGTTTATCAGAGAGCATGGTTACATCAATCATATGGTAAAGTCTCAGTAGACAACGCATGCAATCTGGATGCGTTACACTAAATAAGTGGTATGCAGCATTGTCCAAAGTTACAACCTGTGAGGCTATGAGTAAATCTATCACAATGCGCGATGCTGCGACCTCAGTCCTTGTGGAGAGCATCAGATCGCCGTCTCTGTTGCTAAATGCGTGCTATTCCCGGTGCATCCCCAAACAGATATACAAACAGTGCTAAACTTCCCTTTCTGTAACTGGGTAGCTGTCCCTTCTACAGCGTAGTAACTAAAACAACTTCCAACAGCAGCTCGCAATTTCTAGTCCTGAGGCCCCTCCCCTCTGACCCCTCTCCCGTCGGGTTCCATCCCCCCGACCCCCACCACCAGGATTGTTTCATGCACTAATATCCGAGCCGCGGCATGCACTGTCATCGCTGTCAAGGCAGTCATACCCAGCAGCGTCTCGCCTCGACAGGGCAAACAGCACCCCATCGTCTAGTGTAGCTCCTGCAGCGCACCATTGTCCCCCTCTAGGGCCACCCCCTCCGATCGCAGCAGGGTCTGCAGCATCTCCCCCCATTGGGATGCAATTGGCGTCACCCTCAGGCCCAGGGTCTTCTCCCGCCGAAGTGCCGCCTCCTCCGCCTTCGCCCAGACCAGAAAAGAGCCGTGCCATGCCCGCACATGCGGCGCAGCGTCCGCCTTCCAGCGTTTGGTGATAAGTCGCTTTGCCACTATGATCCCCAGACCTATAAAATGAGAGGCAACCTTAGCCGGGGGCGGCCGGTGAAAGAGATGCAGCAAGTAAGTGGGCCACTCAGAGGAAATCTCCCGCCCCGTACACCTGCGGAGCACCCCATGTATCGCCTGCCAGTATGTCTGCAGTTCCGGGCAGCCCCACAGCATGTGAAGCAGGTCGGCATCAACCTCCGCACAACGGGGGCAGCATGCATCCACGCGATGGAAATATCTGTTAATGGCAGCCGGCGTAAGGTAGGCCCTGTGCAGAACGAAAAACTGTATTTGGCGGAATCTCATATTTCGAGGTACCCTCCTCGGCCCCTGCAGCGCCCTCTCCCATTCTTTATCGACCATAGGGCGGGCAAGGTCCCCCTCCCATTTCTCGCGTAATGCCCCTAGGCTCGGCGCCGCATGCGCCCGCAACGCCGCGGTGAACCATTTGATCAGGTGTCCCCCTCGCCCCATGACATGGAGGTATTGCATCACTAAGCGCTGCTCCGGTTCTTCCCGCAAGTTACCCCAGAGACCCACCAGCGTCTCTATCAGTGCCCGATGGCGGAGAAACTGGCCCTGCGCCAGCCCCGTCTCCGCCGCAAGGGTCGCGAACGGCAGAAGGCCCCCCTCGTGGTATAGGTCCTCCAGAGTGTGGATATCAGCCGCATGCCAATCCCTCAATTCTGCAGCCCCAAGCGTGCCTCGCCCGCAAGGGGAGCGCTCCAGAGGGATAGCCGGAGCGTATGGGAGTCTGGCCCTAGTAAGCCGGAGACTTCTACGGTAGCATTTACACGCCACCACTAACAGCAGCAGTTTGGGCCGCAGCGCACCCGCCGTCGGATGAAAGATTCTAAGGAGCTCAGCCAACGCCAGCGGAGGATTCTCTGCCGTCGCAGTGTCCTCTCGGCATCTGTCCGCCAGCCAGCGGGCCACCCATTGCAGCTGCGCTGCCAGATAGTAATGTTCAAAACATGGCTTCCCGAGCCCGCCAAGGCCTACGGGAAGACACAGTTTGGGCAGCGCGACCCTGTGGCGCGACGCTCCCCATATAAAGTCGCGCAGGGAGCGCGTAAAGGGCGTAAAGAAAGACGCCGGTATGTACACCGGCAGGTTGGCAAAGTAGTACAACAGACTGGGCAGCACTACCATTTTTACAAGCGCTATTCGGCTGGTCACCGAGAGGGCAAGTGTGCACCAGAATGCCATCTGGGTCCGGATCGCTGCCACGGTTCGTCCCAGGTTACCCTCCACCAAATCCGCCGGGCGGCGATAAATCTGGACACCCAGATAGCGAAAGGTATCCGGCTGCCATTGTACCCGCACCCCGCCGAGGCGGTAGTCTGGGTCTCGGGCGTCGTCTCTGAAGGCGTACAGGCAGGATTTGGCTGCATTCACTCGGAGTCCTGAGAGCTGTTCAAAGGTGGACAGGATGCGTTTCAGCCTCGCAGGGATAGAAGACACGTCCCTGACAAAGACTAGGAGGTCATCCGCATAAAGGGACACCTGGTGTGTCGCATCCCCCAGCGGGATGCCATCCACAAGATCCCTATGGTGCGTCGCCGCCAACGGCTCCATTGCAAGCGCAAACAGGAGGGGCGACAACGGACATCCCTGCCTAGTTCCACGGCCGACTTTGATGGGGTCCGAGACATACGGGCCAGTGCGCACTCGCACCGTAGGACCTTTGTACAAAAGAGCCGCAAGCTGAAGAAAGCCAAGCCCCAATCCGAATCGCGACAGCGTCGTCACTAGGTATTCCCATTCCTGGCAATCAAAGGCTTTCTCCTGGTCCAAGACCAGGCAGCCTGCCCTGGGCCAGTGTCGGGTACTCTCCTCCATTACACGAAAAAACCGCCGCAGATTAAGAGCGGTGCTGCGTTTGGGCACAAAGCCATTTTGATCGCTGTGCACCAGTGTGGGCACCACCGGCGCCAGTCTCTCCGCTAGTATCTTCGCCAAGATTTTATAGTCCGTATTGAGCAGGGCGAGCGGGCGATAGGACCCCAGTTGAGTGGCGTCTCGTCCTGGTTTAAGCAGGGAAATCAGGTAAACCTCCTTCAGCGATGCTGGTAGTGTGCCGTCTTCTAGGGCAGTCAAGTAAAGACTGTGGAGCTTTGGGATCAGGGACTCTCTGTAAGATTTGTAATATTCCGCCGGAAGCCCGTCCGGCCCCGGCGCCTTCCCCTAAGCCAGGGAGGAGATGGCATCCCCTATCTCTTTTACTGTAGGGGGGCACTCCAGGGTCGCATGATGCTCCTCCGGGACCATGGGCAATTCCACCGCTGCCAAGAACTCGTCTAGATCACATGCACGCCTCCGTCCCGTCGACCGTTACAGAGAGGCATAATGTGCCGTGAACGCCTGGTGAATTTCCCACTGCGTGTGGACCAGCGTAACATCAGGACCACGATGGCACCTATTGGAGCACGAGCCGTCTCCTGCCTAATCAGCCAGGCCAGGAGTCGTCCTGCCCTGTCTGACGTAGCGTGCACCCGGGCCGAGTGAGCTGCATAGTTAAGGCAACGGAGCCGGTCAAGGAGTTCGGCATGGCGTGCCCGGAGTTCTAGTAAGTGACTCGAGTCCGTGCCCCCCCTCTCCACGTATTTCGCACGAAAGGAGGCGGGACTCCAAGTCGGCAAGAGCACACGCCAGCTGCTTTCGAATATTCCAGGTCGCGCCCAGGCAGTGCCCCCTAATATACACTTTATGAGCGTCCCATTCTATCAGCTCACTGTCAGTGGAGCCCTCATTAAGGTCAAAATACTGTTCGATCGCAGTGCCCAAGGAGGCCCGAAACTCCGAATCCTCCAAAGCCGCTGTCTGAAGGCGCCATGTCGGTACCGGAGGTCTATCAGTAAGCCACTGAAGCCCCAATATGAGGGGGTTGTGGTCCGAATGAGTCCGGCCCATGTATTCCGCGCGGGTCACCCACGGAAGTACCGAATGGGTGCCCACCACCCTGTCTAACCGGACATGGAGGCCGTGAACCGCGGAGTAGTATGAATACACGCGGTCGTCTGGGTGGACATTCCGCCACAGGTCAGTGAGAGTCCAATGGGACAACCAGGCGGTAAGGGCTCTGGCGTTCGACCCCACCTGCGTGCCCCGCAGGGGCGGAAGGACCGGTCCATGTGTACGTCAAGCACGGAGTTAAAGTCGCCCCCCAAGAGCCAGGGGAGGCCAGCGAACGGCGCCAGTACCGCCGACAGACTGGCCAGGTAGGATGGCTGCTCTACATTTGGCGCATAAAGGGACCCCAGCAGCACCTGCTGCCCATCAATTCTCCCGTGTACTAAGGTGTACCTCCCACCGGGATACACCAACGCCCGCAGACAGACAAATGGGGTGCCCGCCCTCACCCATATCAGCGTACCTCTAGCGTGCACCGAGCATGTAGTGCCATATACCTGCCCCCTCCAGCGCGTGCGCAGCCTACCCAATTCCCCGGTCGTCATGTGTGTTTCTTGCAGGAGAGCTATTGCCACTGCGTGTCGCTGCATGTATGCATAGACGGAGTATCTACGCGCTGGTGTATGCATGCCCCGAACATTCCACGTGATTACATTTGTAACAGCTATGCGTAAATCCTAAGTGTGGGTCTGTGGCAGGGGTTAGGGGCGCCCCTCCAGGGCGGGGAGCGGCGGGCCGTCGCCTGACTATGTAGCGAGCTGCAACGTAAGCTCATCAACACAACAACGCACAGACATAGAACCGTGTGCAAAAACAAGCCAAACAGGCCAACAGAACTGCCAGGGTGAACCCCTCTACGGGTATTCGTCCAAACCATGAGACAATGCTCACAAAGCGTAACTAAGCCTAATTGTGGCTAAGGGGGCAGGAGAGTGATAATCCCAACGCGCGGGTGCACCTCTACAAAGGTGCCTGTGTATATGCGATGCAAGGGACCCCCGGAGTCAGAGTGCAGTGTAGGCCTGGGGAGTGCAGGACCCCCCCCCCCCACCACATCATGCAAGGGCGGTCATATCTCGTCTCAGGTGCCCACCCCACTGCGGGGGGGGGCAGGAGCCCGGCATCCACCCCATCTCACCTGTACTGCCAGCCCCCAGGGTTCCAGTAACAAGTCCTCTCCTGTCCACAGCTCACCCCTCCGTCGACCACACGGGCAGGAGCCACGGGGTGCCAATCTACGGGCTGCAGAACCCACCTCCGAGGAGTACACCTGGCGAGGACCCCAGATTATCCTTGTACTCCCGAACTACATCACTTGGTCCGATGTTTGCGGGGTGACCAGCGGCAACAGCTGGTCGTCCGAGATCACAGTAGATGGGGAAGATGAACCGCTGGTCAATGTGTCACCCCGCTCCCGGGCAGTCTCTCCTCTCCCACTGTCCGGAGACCCGAGGGTAGCCACCGCTGCCAGTGCATCTTGTCGTTCCATTCTACTCCTCTCCAGGCTGGGAGCCACCCCCAGCCCCCGCCCCTCTGCGCGCCGTTGTCCTTTCCCCTTACGCCGCCGAGATCTCCTGCCGCGCTGTGTGGTCGCCTCCAGACTCTGCGTTCGCCGGCCATCACTGCGCCCTGTGTCTTCCAGCCAGTCCCAGACCTCGGATGGTGTGTCAAAAAAGCGGGTGCCATCGGTGGTAACCACCCGCAAGCGGGAGGGGAACAGGAGAGCATACGATATCTCCAGTTCACACAGGCGGCGCTTCACTGCCAGGTAGTTGCTGCGGCGTTTCTGCGCCAGGGCGGTATAGTCCGGGAAGAAGTGCACCTGCCCGCCACTGACGGTGATGTCGCCAATCCTTCTGGTCTCGCGGAGCACCACATCTCTGTCCCGGTAGTTAAGGAGTTTGAACAGGAAGGGCCGCGGTCAGAACCCCGGGCTGGGCCTCTGCGTGGGGACCCTGTGGGCTCGTTCCACCACGAAGTGCGGGGAAAGTTTCTCAGGCCCTATCAGATTGCGTAGCCACTCTTCCACATATTGTTCCGGCTGTCTCCCCTCCTCGCCTTCCGGCAGGCCCACCACTCGCACATTACTGCGCCGAGAACGTCCTTCCGCATCGTCCACAAGGTCTTCCAGAGCATGGACGCGGTCAATGAGGTCCTGAAGGGCGGCCGTGTGGGTGGACACGACAGGCTGCACTTCCTGAAGAGTTTGTTCCTGTTGCGTCACTTTGTCCGCCAACTTGCGGTGGTCCGCGTGGAGCAGCGTGAAGTCAACCGTGACTTTATCGATGCGGGCCTCCAGCGATGACCTCGTCTGCTCGAGAGAGGAGCCGATCCGCTCCACCGCGGCCAGCACCGAATCCAATTTAGCGGCCAGCAGCTGAGTGCGTGGGGCCGCGCCAGGGTCTCCAGGCGCCGAGACGGGGCTCGGCCCGGCCGCCGGTGCCCGGCTGTCTCTCGGGGCATTGCGTAGCCGGCCCATGACCAGTTGCTGTGCAGTGGGCATCCGCCCGCAGTCTAGCCGACCAGTGGACAGTACCGGCCCAGTCCCAGCAGGTCTCTCCTCCCCAAAATTGCCGCCGCTTCAGGTTCACCACCACACTCGCGGGTCCGCTGTGCCGAAGAAGGGGGGAGGGGGGGAAAAGTGGCCAAGTCCAACTGGGGCTGCCGGGCGACCCCCGATCAAGCGACGCACCTCTCGACTATCGTTGGGCGCAAAATCGCCGCGGCCCCCAGAGACCACTCGCCAGGCTCCTCCGTGGTTCTCCTCAGCCCCACCTCTCCACGCCCGGGCCCACTCACCCAGCGTCCTGGGCTCTGCCGGCGCCACTCCTCGCCGCAAGGCACAGCCGGGGCCTCCACTCCGCAGTCCGCAGATGAGCGTCAGGAAATCGCCAGGCAGCCCCCAGCCCTGACCCAACAGAGGCCGTCTCAGTCCTAGCGCCCGCAGCGGGGGCGACAGCAAAGTGACTGCTGTCCGCAGGTGTCACGTAGCGTCCGGGGGCCGAGCTTCCAGGGGTGTAGGCACTACCGGGTCCGCGCCGCTCCTCACGTCCGTCGCCTCCTCTGTGGTACAGCCAGCCGGGCGCTGCGCCAAGGAGTACGCCTCCTCCTCCACCCCTTCAGGGCGACCAGGTACCGGCGGGTGCAGGACCGCAGGGCTCCTTCTGTCGAAGCGTCAGGCGTATCTTGCCCCGGCCGTGCTCAGCCAAGAGGCCGGGGCCGGCCGCCTCCAGTGTCCGCAGCGTGGGTCGCTGGCCGCTTCGCTGACCAGCCAGATGCCGATGCTGCACGGCATGTGCGCCTGGCATGGACCTCCGCAGCCTCGCGTTGTCCCCCAGAGGTCCGTCCTCCGCGATATCGCCAGGCCGCCACTTCCGGTGTTCCAACTGCCGTGGCCCAGGGAGCACTCGGCAAGCCGCGGTGCACAGTAGAGTGCGCAGCCGGCCACGGAGCTCCAGCGCCTCCTCCAGCCGCCGGTCGCACCCCGTAGGCGGTCGCGGGCCGCCGCTCGCCGACCTCGCGTGCCGATCATCACGCCGATGCTGCGGGGGGTGAATGGGCCACCTCTGCCCCAGCTCCCAACACCCAGAAGGGGTCCCTTTCAGGAGATATTGCAGAATAAGGGCACCGATGCGCCGGAGCTTTACAGGCTTGCGGCCATCTTGGTCGCGCGCCAAGCCACGCCCCCTCAATCCAGACCTCTCATAACTGCGTTTGGCGTCTATGATACGCGCCATCTTGGAATGGGATTATATAGCCACAATGAAAAGTAGAGGACGGACTGCGTAGGTGCGACGCTTACCTATGAGCGACATAACCGGGCCCTCAATCCAGACCTCTCATAACAGCGTTGGCGTCTATGATACACGCCATCTTGGAATGGGATTGTATAGCCACATGGAAAGTAGAGAACGGACTGCGTAGGTGAAGAGTGAAAATATCAGTATGCGCCATATTGAAATGGTATAAAGGCCCATTTTTAAAAGGGAAGAAATGGAGATCTCAAACTAGAACGGACTATTCCCTAATAGTTATATAAGTTCTAATCTCTAAACCATATAAGAGACTGATAATATTATCTTATATTATTTAGGTAAACACAGTTAGAGTCACACAACTTAAACTTAAAGATATGACGAGATGTGTACAATATACGTCATATAAGCATAAGTAGAAAATAATATAATGGCTAAATCATTTGGAGGCAATAAAATTCGAATTAGATGACTATAGACGCCATATTATATGTGTCATTGGCATCATATATGGTTCCAATATTAGCTGATTTCATATTAAGAAAATGAATAGATTAAGTAGACGGATATAGAAAAACGAGGTAGCGTGAATCGAGCAAGGTTGGAATATTGTCTCAAACGAAAAAAACAGAAGAAGGACTAGATAAAATATGAGTAAAAGAGCTTAAAGAATAAATAAAACATACTACAGTGAGAAACACAATCACATAAAATAAGCAATAAAGACAAATTACCATATCTGAAGTCAGTGTCACAATATTACATCGTTCTCATATTCAGAATCCTCGTTGTGAAGCAAACACAATGGGGCATTGTTATCATATCAAAATTCTACAGGAATGATACACAGAGGGTAAAAAAAAAAAAAGGTTTTCAGTTCATAGTTCTATGTTTAGTTATCACACTTCCCTCTCTGGACTCTATTGGGGAGGCTGCGTGTCGGACTCTCGATCGCATGTCCATCATGCCTCCGGTTATTTAGTGCAGTTCCCGCTGCACAGCTTCATGAGTTCTAGCTTCGGCTAGCGTACTACGTCCTCAGTCCTGTTATTTATCGTTGGGGCTTTTGCTGCACTAATATGGTGCACTAGTGTCAATTTTCCAGGACTCTACCAGTGTTTTGACTCTGTACAAAGGGGCGGGGCAGTCCTGCGAGTTTGACTGCAATCACCCAAGAGCAAGTCCGTTATGGCGTGTTTTGTCTCATGTATTGTAGCATGTCTTGGCATCTGAAGACTCAGGAGTTGGCCTGCCCACATTGTTTTTGATGTGTCATGAGTGTTGACAACTCCGCCTATTTAAGGACATATTTCACAATGCAGCCTTTAGCTTTAGTTTCACTTTGGTAAATATTGCTCTATGTGGCTGTATTTCCAGTCGCAGTAAGCCTTTATAATGGGTACAAATATATAGAAGTTATCAAATAAAGAAGTTTTTTTTTTTTAGCAGTGCTGAGTGGATTATGCATTTTGTGGAACCATTAGGTAGCACGTGGCAATGGAAAGAGAAGGACGTTCTTTGTGGCGTTGGGAGTGATGAGCTATGCAGAACTTGAATAGTTCCGTATCACACTTCCTCTTATTTTGTCAGATCAGTTAAATGCTTATCCTTGCCGGATACTTATTTATAGCTCATACATTCAGTTCCCTGAGTCTGAACTCATCTAGACCTTCTGATTTTAAACAGTGCTCAACAACTCAGAACAACCATGGACAGAAAAAATCTATCAATCAATTCTGATTTATTTGACAATTTAGTACCCCAACTCCAACCCATTTGTTTAGCGGATTGCTGCAAATCCACCTTTTCTGTATAATCATTCAAGACTTTTTGCCTTTTTCTGGACTCTATTTTGCCGGATAAAAAACTCTGTGCACTATAACTCCTGCTGATCAGGAGTAGAGTGCCTATGCCAAACGTTATACATGGTTAAATAGGCGTATTCCTAATTGACACATTCATCTTGCCTATAAGTCCCCAGTATATGGTGTAGAAAGTGAACCAAGGGCAGTGTAAAACCTATATTGCAACCTGTCAGAATAAACATTTTGACAGGCAAAGACCTCCCTTTAAATATTAATAAGTCACCCCTCTTTAGGTCTTGTAGCCCACAAGGTAGGGTGCTTGGTATTTCAAAGTGGGACATGTGGAAAATGAATGTCCACATGTGTCAACTATGACAAGTCCCCAAAAGCTATTTTCACTGTGGCAGGTTTGGCAGTCCTTTACGAAAAACCAAAATACAGATTAATATTGCTATTTCAGGTTTGGGGCCAGCTAGAAAAATAATTAAACCACTATATGTAATAGGTATTAAACATACATTCAGTTTTTAGGTCTCGCCTGGCGAACGCAGCGCGAAGCGCTGCTGTCCGCCAGCGAGATCTATTATTGCTGACTTGCCTCGGAAGTGGGACAGGAGATGGGCACGCGCAGGCTCTCGGCGGATTGGAGCCTGTGTACGCGCACGTGAACACGCGCGATGTGCACATCTCCTGTCCCCTTCCGTCCTCACCAGCCTCATGTAATCTTTTTTTTTAAATGCGCACGCGCGCTCCAAGCGTGGAGCGCTATAAATGTACAACATGCAATTTCTTTTTTTTTAAATGCACATGTGCGCTCCAAGCATGGCGTGCTTTAAATGTACAACATGCAATTTAAAAAAAAAACAAAAAATGTAAATGCACACGCGCGCTCCAAGCGCGGCGCGCTTTAAACGTACAGCATGCCCCACTTACCAGCTCTTATGGGGACTCCGGCTGGTCTCATGTCTTCAGCGGCTCACTGCAGCACCACGCGGGGCTCCGTCTTACTCACAGGAGCCCCGCCTGAAATCCTGTTTTGGCCGCACCATGCGGCGTTCACTAAGGCGGGGTGGGCTCCCGCCGGACTTCTGCTTTTCTTTTTTTGCCTTGGCCGCTTTGGCGGCCCCCTCCCTGGGCTGCACGATGCAGCACTCATTAAAGTACGGCGGCTTTTGAAGACCGCATGCGCCGCCGCCACTGGGCACGAGCCGCAGTCGCAGAACACGCGAAAGTTCCAGTTACAGTGCATGCGTGGGCAGCCCTCGCCCTCCCAGGTCTCCTCCCCGGCCCGGATGTGGAGCTGCTTTCTGGCAGAAGAAGCTCGTTTTCGTGAGCCTCGGCATCACGGTTCAGCAGGGAATAAAAGCACAGCTGACTTCTCCCATCTCCAGAAATGCCACTACAGTTCGCTCGAAGATGTCAACATGTCTTAGGTGGCCAGGCTGCCTGGCAGCGCTTGACATCAGAGGTTACAAGTACAGAAAACGAGTTTATGTTCGACTTGTGGGTTTCAGCGCATCCGGAGGCTTCTTGGCTGGACATGGCAGGCACATCCCTCCTCGTGAGCCTGTATGTACACTTCTTTTCCACATAAAGTCATTTCCAGCTGACGAGTCAAGATAGCCTATAGGAAAATTGTCTGTGATAATTGTACAGCCAGGGGCAACGTGGGGTCAGAGCGTCACACGCACATTCTTTGCAGAAGAAAGGCTGCAAAACATTGCTCTGTAAGCGCAGTTATCCTGATTTATGATCCTGCAAGATGGCTGAGTGAGCTGAACACTATCTATGGACAGCTGCTCTGTGGTCCAAAGGTCACCACCCGAATCCTGGTAAGGCCAACTCATCCTTCCGAAGTCGGTAAACAGGGCGCCAGTAAAATTGATGTAAGTAACAGCGCTGTTTCCAATGGCGGATGTGCTATATGGAACACCTTATTGAAGAAAAATATATTTATATCTGTATACACCCACAAGAAAAATAAAATGATAAGAACAATGTTGATATCATTTTATTTTTCATTATTGGCTATGCAAAGCAGGTGCAGGCGGGGCTGCGCTTCCAGCAGAGCAGGGGCGGAGTGGTGGCACCCTTCTAAGTGCACATGAGGATTTGGTCAGTTGTCTTAGGTCGGCCAAACCCTCATGCGCACTTGTCATGTTCTCCACCGGGCTGTGTTGTACAGCCCGATGGAGAACATGCCCAGCCTCATATAGCCTCAAGTTTTAGGTCTCGCATTATTAAAGTTTGAGCTATTGGTGTTGCATTATTTAGCAATGCCAATAGCTCAAACTTTAATAGTGCGAGACCTATTGTATTGCAAATGCTTGTTAATAATTATTAAGGAAAGGTAACTTTTAAAAGGTTACTGTTACCCTGCCTGCAGGCTAATTTGCATTAACTCTCCAGCAGTTGCCCAGCATATACTGAGCCTTTAATGAGGTGTGAAATTCCTTCCAGTACCTACATATGGACTGATGTAATTAGGTATGCTGGGTTAATGAAAGAGTAGATTTATTCATAACATTAGCAGCCACAACGCATGCAGGTGTGTTCCTTGTCCCGTATTCCTTAACAGTCTTTCCCCGAACCTTCTTCCTATTCCAAACCCTAAGTTCCATTATACATTCTAAACACCCAGGTCAGATGTGAAACAACACAACTTTCCCCTTTATAATCTTTTCTCTTCGGTACATATTGAGAAGTTGTTTGGGTTGTGTCATCATGTCCAGTATTACACCGCCCCTTCATTCTTACAATGCAAAGGAGATCCTCCTATGGAATGGGAGTTATGGTTCCCTGTGTTTTTAGCTTATGTTGATGTGCTGGAAGGTGAGGATTGTACTCCTCAAAGGAAACTAGATTTATTGAAACACACTTTAGGGGGTGTGGGTCTTAAAGAGTTTGACATTACCTCCTCTTGAAAATACAGGAGATTTGGATGTGTTTGAGATTTCTGTGAAACAACTTTCAGGAAGGTGTGGAAAAATAAATAAAACTGTCATGGAGAGATTCAAATTTTATTCTAGGGCACAAAGAGATGGTGAAAGTATTGAAGAGTAGGTGTCAGCTCTTAGAGCTTTGGCTGTGTCATGTTCATTTGAAACCATAAGATATGACCAGGTCTTAAGAGACCAAGTCATTTTCAAAACTAAAAGCAAGAAGGTACAAGAGAGACTCTGGGTAGGCACGGACATGGCATTGAGTGCCACAGTGAGCATTGCTAAGAGGAATCAGAGAGATTTGTGCATGGAAAAAGAGGGGGCAATAATACTGGTATTGGACATGGAAAAAACCCAATATATTAGCAATGGGATTAATGTGGTTAAGTCTGAAAAGGATAAAAAAAAATGTACCCTACATAAACAAATATGTTACAGATGTGGTAGTAATTTTCACATGTGAAATTTCAAGGGTTGTCCTGCTATTGAGAAAACATAAAGCCATTGTAGGAAGAAGTGGCATTTTGGAAGGGTATGTAGGAGCAAGCCAGAAATTAATGTCAATTGTGTGGGGGAAGAGTTGTTTGCAGACGAGTTATACCCTCATGCATGACTTGTATGAGATGTCATAGTGAATAATGTTCCAAGGTGTGAGGTGAACATTAATGAGAAATTTGTAGAGGTCATGGTGGATTCATGTGCATGGTGTAGTATTATTAGTAAGGCTCTGTGGGAAGCTAATTGGAAAATTTGAAATTAATTGATCCTGATGTGGGTCCCTGGGGTATACTGCGCACAAGATTGATTTATTGGGTTACTTCTGGGAAAATATCAGTTTGAAAGAAAGAAAAATCAGAGGAAAAGTCTATGTAGCCTCTAACTGGGATCGTTTTTTGGGGTGGCCCCACCAACAATAACTGAACATGAAGTTAGACCCTAATGCTGTGCCACAACTTTATGCAGTAGAAGAAATTAAGGAAGGTGTGGGAGGTGTTGAGCTAAAGTAAGAGTTCCCAGAAATGTTCTTCAAAAGCTGGGAAGGTTTATTGGCCTTAAACACAAACTTGTGTTATTAAAAATGCAGCGTCTGTTAGGCACAAAGTGCATAATGTTCCTCTGACTTTCAGCGTGGAATTGAAAGAAGTGTTAAAAGATTTGTGTGACAAAAAGGTATTTCAACAAATAGTCATCACCATGGGTGTCTCCAGTTATTATTGCATTGAAGCCTTCAAGAGATCTGAGACTATTTGTTGATCTTAGGAGTCTCAATAATGAAAAATAGGTAGACAAACATCCGTTACCAAACTTGCATAAGCTAGTTTCCACGTTGCCAACAAGATAATGTAACAAGGTGTGTTGGGTTGATAAAAGAGAAGATTTATTTATAACATAAGCAGACACAACACATGCAGGCGTGTTGCTCAGCCCGTATTTCTTAACCGACTTTCCCCGAACCTTCCTCCCATTCCAAACCCTAAATTCCATTATACAATTTAACCACCAAGGTCAGATGTTAAACACAACATGGACCACTTTGATTGACATGTCGACATAAATGGTCAGGGATCAATCAAACAATCAAGGATTTATAAAGCGCTACAAATTACCCATAAGGGTCTCAAGGCATGACTCCTCGAACTTAAACTGGACATCCAGAGGTGGCTGCTTACCCTTCTGTTGGCCTAAAAGGCCTGATTTATGCACATTACATTTGAACCCTTGAAAGGGAACAAACAGGACCGGATCACAATTCTTGTGTATCCCTTGAAGGACCCTACTGTGTCTTACCAGACCTCTGCATCATTTTTTGTTTTGGGTCCAGGGGCGGATTCAAATTGGATTTTAGTGCTTAGATGTGGGATGACAGTGGTATTTCCATAGAAAACTCTTCTACACATCCTCTGCTCTCAGAGCCTATATTTAGTGTTGCTGAAGACTTCAGCAATCTTGGAATTGACCTGACGCGTTGCATTTTTGGGCCTTTTTGCAATGAGGCAAACAAAGGCTAATGAAAATCTAGGTAGGCAGGGCTTTGGAATGTTTACCCCATCGATTAGGGAGTGCTGAGGAGTCCCCCCCCAACCACTATCTAGTGTCATCCAAAAATGCTGACCTCCTTTGTGTCTACAGGGATACAACAAGCAGCAAGAGACCTTTTCCCTGAAGTCCCCAGCTGACCAGTGGCAATCGCATCTGGACTTGACTTTGCTGTTGACCTCTGCCCAACACTCTGGGAGTCATTAAATGCCTCCCCCTGAGGTCCTGGGGGCCTTAGAAGTTAAAAAGCTTGTGAAAACGTTCCTTCTAGAGCAACAGAGCTTCAGCTGGAGTGGCTGGAAAAGGACATTACCACAGCGTATGATTGAATTTCAGCTTTGTCCTGCGTGGAGATGTCTGCACCTCTGAAAAAAACAACAACGTCTTATTCTAAGTTGGGACTTAATAGACTTTCAGCAAGAAATCTCAAACGCTCGACAGCATCCACTGGACCAACCTGCTTCTGTTATCTGGCCTTTAGTCCCACGTGGCGGTTAAAGTTTCACTGATATCCTACAGGGAGAAGGTTTTTCTTTAAAAAAGACCCTTTCTGAGAAGGGACTTAAAAAACTTTTTTGAACTTTTTATCTTCAATACGTTCCTTGGGATCAGGTCAGTTGGTGTATCCAACCCACCCTCCATTGTGTTCGGCCTCAAATAGTCCCCACCTATGAAACAAAAACATTAAAAACACATCTCTCTAGATCAGAGTATTGGATTTCTGTCATTTTTGTGTCGTTTTGTTTATTACATTTAACTTTTTTTTTCTAATTTGTTTTTTGCTGCTTGTTATTTTCACTTTTGTACTGTTTTGGTACTACCTGAATACTTCACACATTGCCCTAATTGAAGCCTGTGTTCTCTGTGGCATAGCCACCAGGGAGTTGAGCTCAGGTTAATCTAGTGACTTTTGGTGGTCTACCTGACAAAAAGCGTTATTATACCTTCAGATGGGCAATCACCGTTTCTTACAGGGATGACTTCACTTTAATAGTTACCTGCATTTTAGGATTTTACAGGTGCACACAACCTCAAAGATTCTCCAAACTAAATTTTCAATTGCAATGCAGGAAAACATATCATGTGTTATAGATTTCTAGCTTTCAGAACATGCATGCCATAAAACACAGTCACTACAAAAAAAAACACAATAGCTTATATGGAAATTGAAACCATAGAACTTCTCTCAGGGAATTTAAAATTCTGGAAACTATTGCACAGACAAATATCTTTATTTTGTATTCCTTTTAAAATAAAGGGATTGAGTGTGAGAAAATCAAAATGAGTGTGCAATGTCAGTTCTTCCAGATAATATGTAAGCTATACATTTTATATAAGAACATGAGTTTGATTTCAGAAATAATATTCATCTACTTCTCCAAATGCCTTCCCAAAGCCTATAGCAAGCTTCCCATATTATAAAAAGAGTATCGATACTGTTTATCTTATTGCCTTGAGTAAAATTCAAGACTTGTGGCAATGTGTTTGTGACAACTGATGTTTGTTAATTAGGAGTATCTTGAGGGGCAAAGATTAAGAAGAAAGGAAACCACACATTTATTTTCCTCAAAAGTAAAGCTACTCTGTCACCTTTTGGAGACAATCAGCAAACTAGCCCCATGTGTGAACTCTGCGCACTAAAGGCCTGTCTACCACAAATCACAAGAAACCCTGAAAGCGATGGATAATAGCGCCTGCAGCAGTCTCCTTTGGGAGCTACTGACAAGTCAGAGTCTGGCCCAAAGTAGAAGCAAAATACACCTCATGGAAGCAGTGAGGTGTTAAAAACTGGTCTGGAAAACCTTGAGCAATGTGAAACGTGTTGCCTGTGTCCAGTGAGAGGATGTCTGAGCAGTGTGGTCAGTTAAGTCACACTCTCACTCTGTCTGAGCCTTTTTAGGTCGAAGCCTACTAGACGGCACAAGCACTGAGTTGAGAGGCATCTAGTTAGCTTTCAGTTGGCTGATTGCCCACCCATTGCTTACTTTTGTTTGGCTTTATTGTCACTCTCAATTGCTTGCTTCTCATTCGTAGCTTGTCTTAGCGTTCCTTCCTCTTACTGTGTTTGTCCCTCTCCTGGAGAATGGATGCATTACTTGTGCTCTCCCACTGCTCGCTTATGAAGCTTATTTTTAGGTCTAGGCCTGGCGCAGGGATTGTATGCTTTACTGGCGGTGTGATACACTGGGGACTTTTTTTTCGCCGCCACTCACTCTCTACTACTCTCTACTACTCACTCTCTATTCACTCTCTACTACTCACTCTCTACTCACTCTACTACTCTCTACTATTCACTCTACTACTCTCTACTACTCACTCTCTACTACTCGCTCTCTACTACTCACTCTACTACTCTCTACTACTCAATCTACTACTCTCTACTACTCACTCTTTACTACTCTCTACTACTCTACTCACTCTCTACTACTCACTCTCTGCTACTCTCTACTACTCACTCTACTACTCACTCTACTACTCACTCTACTACTCACTCTACTACTCACTCTACTACTCACTCTACTACTCTACTCTACTACTCACTACTCTACTACTCTCTACTACTCTCTCTACTACTCTCTACTACTCACTCTCTACTACTCACTCTCTACTACTCCCTACTCACTCTACTACTCACTCTCTATTCACTCTCTACTACTCACTCTCTACTACTCTCTACTATTCACTCTACTACTCTACTACTCTACTCACTCTACTACTCTCTACTACTCACTCTCTACTACTCTCTACTACTCACTCTCTACTATTCATTCTACTACTCACTCTACTACTCACTCTCTACTACTCTCTACTCACTCTCTACTACTCACTCGCTACTACTCTCTACTACTCTCTACTCACTCTACTCACTCTCTACTCACTCAGTACTACTCTCTTCTCTCTACTACTCACTCTCTACTACTCACTACTCACTCTCTACTACTCTCTACTCACTCTCTACTCACTCTCTACTACTCACTCTCTACTCTCTACCTCTCTCTCTACTACTCTCTACCTCTGCCTCTCTACCTCTACCTCTCTACCGCTACCTCTCTGCCTCTCTATCTCTACCTCTCTCTGCCTCTCTACGCACACACATATGCACATATATATATATGTATGTATATGCATATATATATATGCATATGCATTTATATGTATGTGTATATATATACATACATACATATATAAACATATATCTTTATATCTATATAAATACAAATATAAATGCATGCATACTTATACATATATGCATACATTTACATGTTATGTACATGAAAGTTTGAAAAACACAAATAAAAGCAAAGCTAAAAAGCCACCTAATTACAAACAGAATTGCTTTAACTTAAACGAGGGCGAGACCTATTGCATTTTCAATGCTTGATTTCTTTTGTTCCAGCACTCTATGAGAGTGCATGTGTTTTCCATTTGTCTCCCTCGTATACTTCTCACCTCCCCGAAGTGCTCGGTGTTCCGTTCTCTCCCATGTGCTTTTCCCTAACGTTATCACCCCTGCATTGCTTTCTCGCCCGTTATACCTGTAGTACATGGAAAGGTAAACACGCTGATCATGTCTCCGGTTAGTTTCCAAATGCAGTTTAGCGGAACTGTTAGACTTTAGAACGATTAAAACGTGGATTTTCCTTCTATTAAAATATGCAACAGCCGTCGACTGAGTGGATAGTTTGATCGGTGACATCTTTGATGTAATCTTTCTACACTCGAGCTGAGCCCCGATCTGGCTATGAAAAAAAGAAATATCTATTTTTTAAATGGAGTATCTGAACAGTGCTTGGTATGAAGCACGCTGGTCTGGCTGTGGTGTAAAAGCCACCCACCCACTAAGGTACCTTGTGCGTATCTGCATTGTGTCCTTGCAAATGTGTGTTCCCCCCCTCCCCCTTCCCCGCATCATACTAGAGGTTCAACATATCAGATCTTTAAACTTTTTCCTTTTAAGATTTGAAGAGCATATATTATGCTTACTAGCCTGGTCTTGTTAAAATAGCATTTCCTGCCTGCCCTAACCATTCAACATCTTGTTATAGCTGGAGTCCACTACTGGCCCCCCCTCCCTAACTTTCAAACCCAAATGATGTTTTTTTTTTCTTGGACACTGAAAGAAGCAACGTGTGTTGACACTCATGACCAGATACTGGTGTGTAAAGGTGCGTGGTGGATGTCAGCATTAGGCCATGCAGTGCTTTACTCCTGTTCTTCAAAAAACACACAGAGGGCCTGACTTAGACTTTGGTGGACGCGATTTACAAAGCTACAGAATAAAATACTCCGTTGCCCTGAGGGAGTACCCGCCAGCCTAAATCAGAAATGTCTGATGGCCCAGCGGACATCTCTTGCATTGGCAGGAACCTCTGTCACAGCTGTTCATTTTTCTTCGCTTTTGCTGCAATTATTTATTGCTTTTACAAGAGTTCCAGTACGCTTTCCAACAATGGTAGAAGCAGCATTATATATTGATTCAAAACAATGATAGCCAGATCACACATAGTGACGTGGAACAAGAAAAGGAGACACAGAAGCCGTCCACAGTGTCCACCATGCATGTCTCATTCCAGATGTAACACGTCTAAACGAGAGCTAAAGAGCATATCCCTACATACCATTATGTCCCACTGGGGTCGTCAATTGGTCAAAATAACGAGATATGGTGCTACCAGTGTCGCCCTGTCCAAACAGGGCAGTGATCACCACTGGAGGATCGTAATAACTAGGTGCAACACAGCAAACTCCCCAATAGAGTATGGGCATGGCTGCCTGGGTATACTCCAACCGTAGTATGAGTAGAACAAAACAAAGTTCCATCCCAAAGACCTAGAGGACTGCAACACAGACGCGCAGGTTGAGGTGTGGCTATGACCAGAGACCAGATGTTGAGAACTGTGTCTAAGTTATCTTGTAGCTTGTAACTAAGGTTCTCACAGGAGGTTGTCTTATACATTTCTTGCAACCATTCATCATGTCTGGGAAGATGCAGGTCTCTCCAGTGTCTCAAGATGCACAGTTTACCAGCGGTCTTTTCGGAGGCTAATAAACGATGCTGATGACCCGTCAGTGTGGGCAAATCTGCAGTGCCATGTAAGAGGACTGGTTTCCCACTCATGTGTAAAGGGATGTCTAGTACGTGGACCAGTGTTATACCTATCTGAGTCCAGAGGCGGTTGATATCTGGGTAATCCTATAAAACATGTGCCATGTCACTGCGTTCTTGGTTGCACCCCCAACAGGTGAGCTGTAAGCTTCTGAGGTGTCCAGAACCAATCCTTGAACAATTTGAAAAGGCAGAATTGCATTCTGGATTCCCATACCCCTTTGTCGAGATTGTCTACCACTTCCTCCCAATAAGCCGCTGTGTATGTAATTCATAGAGTACGTTGCCATTTCTCACGCAACATGGAAATGAGAAGTTTGGAAGGTAAGTATTGGACTATCTGTCTGTAGAACCCAAACAACACTCACTTATAAAGACCCCAGTGCTTCCGATATTGATGAACGGGAGAGTCAGGAATGTCTGATGGCTGTCTCTCCTTTCCCCCTGTCATTCATTCACGAGTCAATTGGTGTTCCTATATAGTACTGCTGTGTTCGCTTTGAAGATAGCTCGGTACAGTATACATTTTCCTTGGCGGTAAGCCATCTGTGGAGTGACGACCATCCGCCTGTACAGCCCTGGCTTTGTGATCATGTGATACTACAGTTCAGGTGTATAATTTAACATATTTCTTTTCTCCAGAGAACTCTCAATGTACAGAGTGTCCAGCTCCTGGTACACCAGGTGCTCCAGCTACTTATAACTGTGGCTGAGGGCTGTGTGTACTGCTTTTGTGTCTTCAGTCGAGCATTATACATGTTGTCTTTTAATAGTATCTCAACAGGCTTTGGTGGCAGCAGCTGGTTTTAGGTTTTGCCTAAGACAGCTAATGCGCTGTCTCTTGTGAGACCTTGTGTTACCTTACAGTGGGCTTAGAAGCCACCCATTGCATTAGTTACGTTTGGTTGGCTTCATTGTCACACTCAATTGCTTTTCATTCATCAGGTTTGGTAGGCTTTCTTCCTCTTAGTGTGTTCACCCCTCCCCTGGAGCATGGCCACATTACTTGCCTCCTTCCACTGCTCATTTTTCAGAGGCTTCTATTTTGTTTTTGTTTTATGCACACTGCAAAGGTGTTTGTGTTTTTCAGCTGTCTCCTTCGTGTATTTCTTCCTCCTCTATGTTCCTTCCCTAGTCCCTCCTGCCCACCCTTCCTCTGCTGTCCATGTGTTTGCCCCCAGCCCCCTCATCCCACTCTTTTTTTTATTTTTTGTATTTTAATTTTGCCCGGAAAGGTAAAAAGAATAGCTAACATACATAATTATCTTCGAACTTACATCAATACATAGTTACATAGCTTCATTGCATAGCTTCATTGATCCTCTGAGTTAATTTTTTTTTTTTAAAAGAGAGTAAGTAGTGAAATAGCCTGTGGGAGCATATGGTTGGTTAGGCAGCTCAGTATACTCCAGATGACTCTCATTTAACTTACGAAGTTCTAGACCTGATTAGCTAAGCCACTGCGTGTCCATGTTGAAGGGAGCCTGCCACACCACATTTCATAGGTACTACTTGGGCACAGAGCATAACGGGAGAGAGCTAGATTCCCAACGCAGACAATGTACCAAGACTCTCAATCACATACTTATCTAGCTCATAGCTACCCCTATATCCCAACCTATTATTAAGCCATGTTGTCAGAGGTGGCTAGATCTTACAGACCTTATTCCTTGACCGTCGGCCTTTACAATTATTCTAAGGTCTTTCTTGCGCATAAATGCTCAGTAGGTGATTAACCCAAGCTTGATATGTAGGGGGATCTGTGTTTTTCCATGCCATAGCTTTCAATAGATGGGCCACGAAAACTGAGATAAATATAAAATTCCTTTGTGTTGCCTCAAGGTCAACCTGACCATCATGTCCCAGTAGGCTCAAAAGTGAACTAATAGAGATTGCCTTGTTAATTGTTTGTTGCCAGAAGGACTCAATGCCAGTTCTTAGAGGCTGCAGTTGTTGCATAAAAAGAACATGTGTAGACTTTCAGCGGGCCCTTCTCGGCACCTCAGGCAGTTATCATTTTCCCTCTTCCCCCAGTCAAATAGCTTCGCAGGTATGTAGTATAGATTAAAGATTGTTTTGTAGTGCTGTGCTTTCATGTTGGCAGATAGGAAGATCTTCATCCCCATTGCAATTGACATGTCTAGGTCTACATCCCCAGCCCCTACCTTCACTGCCCATTTCGCTTCCATCTTTTCAAAGTCATCTGGGATGGTTTCAATTACAATTTTATAGATACCCCTGATCTTTACAGCTGGTAGAAAATGGGTTTCTTAAAAACCTGTTAGGGCTTCCTAATAGCAGTTCTAATTTTATCTGTCATGCAGAATCTGGAGGACTTGATAAGGATACAGCCAGTCCTCTTATGGCACAAGATATGGACATAGGATTATACGAGTTTTAACAGAGCCATTCTGCAGGACTGCTGCGGGGCTGATCATGCAATGAAGATAGCATGGTTGAAATACATAAAAAATTTCATGCATGATATTTGTCATTCTGAATACTATGCAAAGCGCGAATCCTTATTGCAAATATCTAGAGAATCACTATTAAGAGTATGTTTGAACAATTGGGAGGAAAAAGATTAACATTGGAACTTATGATGCCCACCGTTCAACATAATCAATTGATATTGACTTGTTACACGATGCAACCGTATTTAATCGGTGCTTTAAATGCCCAGCATAGATTTGTCCTGACACGATTCAGACTGGATATTTTCCATCGCTTGACCAGTTTCCCTAACAGAAATAATTGGTCTCGTCGACTAATATGTTGTCCTTGTGACCAGATCTCCAAACAATCTACTATCCATATACTGTTTTTTTGTAAATTTTATATTGACCTAAGGACTACTTTTATCAAGCCTTTAATGAAATCTTTAAATTTTAGACAATGTAGACCGGCTTATCTGTTCTTACAACTGCTCCCGGATTTGTTTACATGCATAGTAGTGGCAAAGTTTTTGACGTCCATTATTGCCAGAAGGAAGTTTTTAACTGATGCATTTTAAATTTTGATATTCATTTTATTGAATCTGTTTTTAATTGACTTGAATAATTTTTTCTTTTTAAATCTGTATTGAATTGCAAACTTTGATGGTTCTTTCTATGAATCGAATAAACTTAAATTGATTGACTGATACCCCTGATCCGACAATCCCCTCGCCCAGTTATTTTTAAAATTGGGATTTTATCTAGATTAAAAGACCCAGTGGATAATCGTATGAAACATACCTTAATCTGTATATACTTAAATTGTATTCTATTGTGTAACCCATAGCATTGTACTGAGTCTGTAAATGTAGAGACCTCTGCAGCATTATACAGGTCTGCTATCCTGCCAATCCATGCTTGTTCCCAGTTCCTACCAATTACATCGTAGAGCTCAGCCAGGAAAAGCGATGAATGCCACAAAGGCGTGTACCTATTTTAACTTGAAATTTTAAGCAATCTACCCAGCCTTTGTCCAGGTCTTCCAAGCTGCCCTTATACACTTGAAACGTGTCTTTTTGTAGTAGCTAGGTTCAAGTTGTCTAAGGAGAACCCCAGGTGCTTCACTCCAATAACCAGCTGGTAGATGGAGGAGAGTCCTAAGCCACTAGTAAGCAAGATGCCCATCTGTTGTAATGCAGCGGCCCAGTAGTAGAAGAGCAAATTTGGGATGGCCCAACCACCTCTTTCATGTGGTACATCATAGATTTGAGCACCCTACGGGTTTTCTGATACTACCATATGAAATTTATTAACATAGCATTCAGCTTTTAAATAGTTACATCTGCTACCTCTATGGTGATAGAGCAAAATAAATACAGCAGTTTAGGAAAAAGTATAATTTTAAGTATGTTGGACCTCCCTATAATTGATAGATGTAGCTTATCTAAGCATTTTAATTCAGTGCTTATACTGGCTAGTAGCGGAACTATATTAGTGGGCCAAATAGCATCCAGAGAAGTACTTATCTTGACCGCCAGATAAGTAGCAAATTCAATTTTCGAGGATCTTGAAAATTAATGCTTCTAGAGAAGATTATCTGCGTCTTCCCTTTATTCAGGAGGTACCCAGATTCACTCCCAAATTCCCCTGCCAGGCTTTCAACCTCTATAATTGACTTCTCCGTGTCTGCTGTGATAATAGTAATATCGTCCGCCTAAGCCAAGATCTTGGTATCATACCGGTTAGTGGTTACCAGTTTTATTCCTTGATTTTTTAAGATCAGATTGATAAGTGGGTCTATATACATAGCAAAGAGGATTAGTGAGCAGGGACAGCCCTGCATCGTCCCTCTTGCCACCTCTATTTTCCCCGATGCATTACCCATCATTTGTAGCCGGGCAAAAGGTTTATAATACATTGCTCGTATAGCCGTGATAAGGCGGGGGCGGAACCCTCTCTCTGCCAACACCCCACAAATATTGCCACGAGACCCGGTCAAAGGCTTTCTCTGCATCTAGAAGGATCACAGCCATCTCACCCCCATAACTTCAGCTATATCCAACAGAGATAACTTGCCTGATTTGGTGTGTGGGTCCCCTGCCCGGTATAAAGCCATGCTGCCATAGTGAGGCTAAAGTGGCCATAACCCTCCCTCGCTGGTTGGCCAATACCTTTGAATATAATTTAGCATCGGAGTTTATCAGAGAAATAGGGCGATAAGAGGCAAGTAATTCAGGTGGCTTCCCCTTTTAGAAAAAAAAAATTAGATCCGTGCCCTGCCACGAGAGAGGAGGAATCCCATTATGGTGCACATTAAAAGATAGATCATACATTATCTCATAGTGGAGTAGTTTATATAGCTCGAGGGGAATTTTGTCTGATGGGAAGGAGCCTAGGGCGTCTGTAATTTCTTTCAGTGCGAGCTCTTCCTCCATCTCCTGGTATACTACTTCGTCAATGCCTTTTAGTTTCTCCCTTCTCTCGCCCTCAACCACTGTGTTAGAGCTGAAAGGATCAGCCTAATACAGAGCTTTATAACATCTCCCAAAGACCCCAATAATTTCAGCAGGCTTGGTCTCATATTGCTTTTTTAAATTGTATTAATATGATTTCTGGTGGCTTTCTGTCTTGTGCGAAGGGCCAACAGCTTTCCCACGGACTACCCATATTCATACACCTCTTTTTTATGTGCTTGTAAGGTTTGGACCACTTTCTCCATAAAAAAGCTGTTAATCTCAGCTTTTATTATAGCTATTTTGAGTGCAAACTCACTTTGTTCATCCTCCCAACCTTCCACCCACTCTCTACTGTCCATCTGGTTGGCTGTACCCCTCCTGCACACTCTCCCTTGTTTTTTTTTTAAACGTGTTTTTATTGCAGCATTTTAAACAAAACATCCAGCGGGGAAACCGGCATCTGCGTACAATCTCAGATCACACCCCTCGTTGTAACAATGCACACAGCCGTTTAGCCCACATCCCGGAGGCCGGGCGGCGTATTTAGACAGTAATCCGAACTATCACAACGATCACCTCATAGCGATGCCCGTTCCGTGTCCCATGAGAGCCTCTGCTTTCGTTCCTATCAGCTTCTCTCCCCAAATCCAACTCGTCATAACACTACCTCCCCACCCCATTAACTCCCCCCCCCTGCCCACCCCACCCCCCAACTGCTGCTGATGTGGGCCCCACCAGTGTTTCCTACCACTAATGCGTACCAATCATCGGGGTTTGCATCTAGTCTGCCCCGCCTCAGGGAACTCCGCTCTCCTATCGCTCGCGCTCCGCACGCTCCAGCCGGAGATCCTGCAGGACTTGTACGATCATCTCCCAAGCCCTCACCCACTCCAGCCCCTTCTCGTTATCCGCCTTAGTCGCCTGCCGCCTTCTAATCTCACTCTCGCATCTAGACCATTTCAACAACTCGGATATCCATCGCCCGACTGACGGGCCCTCCCGGGATTTCCAGTGCCATGTAATTTCTCTCTGGGCCAACATGAGACCTAAGTCAATGAATTTGCTCGTCACTTTCGTCTTTGCGGTGTGAGGGAACCAAAGCAGTAAACACGACGCCATGTCAAACTCCACCTCCCGGTCAGTTATTGCATTCAAGATCTCCCCCACCTCAGCCCAGTACGCCCCAAGCTTCGGGCAACCCCACAGCATGTGGTCGAGTTCGGCTCCCAGTGCCATGCATCTCGGGCAAGCGGCATCCCGCACCTTAAAGAATCGCCTAATCTTTCCTGGGGTCAAATATGCCCTATGGAGGATGAAGAAATGCACCTGCTGAAAGCGGGCATTCCCACTACCCTTCCAGGTCCTCCGCTGGATGTGGCTCCAGACCGTGTCCGGAATGGGTTTGCCTATGCTTTCCTCCCACCGCTCTTTCAATGCCGCGAGCGGCTCTAGCCCCTCCTGCAGCAGTCTAGCATGGAGGCAGGTCACTGCCTTAATCGTTCCCGCCGCCATCACCACGTACTGGCAGGTCAGGGTTGCGGTGGGTTCCGCCAACCCTTCCCTCCAATGTTTTTGTAGCGCTGCACTCACCGCCGCATGCAGGAGATAACTCCCATCCGAGAGGCCAAACTGCTCCTGCAAAACCCCGAAGGGGGCCAGCGCCCCGTCGACGTAAAGGTCCCCCACCATCTGCAGCCCCAGCTCTTCCCACTCCGCCAGCGGGGACCAGTCGCCTCCATGCGGCAATGCCGTCAGCATTCCCAACGGGATCTCCGGTGCATAAGGTCGCGCCGCTTTCGCCCTCTTCATGCTCCTTTGCCAGCATAACCGAAGGGTTCTCTCTTCAATGGATAAGTCTCTCGGGTCTAGTTTCTGCTGCATGACTATGTAGGATAGAACGTGCCTCTGTATGCCAGTCCCCCGTCCCTGTTCCGGGCCTCTGAACACTTTAGCAACGTTCTGTGTCAGCACTTGTAGCTGTGCCGCCAGATAGTATAATTCGAAATCAGGGACCGCCAGTCCCCCCTCGAATTTAGGCCGCATCAGAGCATTCAAAGCTACCCTCCTCCGTCTGGTCCCCCACAGGAAGCCAATAACCTGTGTCTTCAATTCTTTGAAAGTCCTCTGCGGAATCCATATTGGCAGAGTGCGGAAATAATAGAGCAGTCGGGGCAGAGCCACCATCTTCAGCAACGCAACCCGGCCCAGCACCGATAGCGGGAGGGCGGCCCAGAAGGCCATGCACCCCTTCAGAGCCCTTATACAACGCCCTATATTACCGTCCAACAGGTTCGCGATGTCGTGATATATCCGGACCCCCAGGTAAGTGAAGCACGTAGCCTCCCACACCACATCCCGAGTGGGAGGGGAATATGGCACATCCGCCCGCAGCGGGAAAACACAGGTTTTGGTCCAATTGACCCTGAGGCTCGAGAGCCTGCCGAAGTGTGACAGCATCCCCATAGCCCCTTCCAGCGCGTCACCGGTGTCCTCCAGGTACAACAGGAGGTCATCAGCGTACAGCGAAATATGATGCGTCTCCACCCCACAACTAACCCCGCCGTACACCTCCCCTGTCCGTGCTTGTGCCGCCAATGGTTCCATCGCCAAGGCGAACAACAGGGGAGAGAGCGAGCAACCTTGTCTTGTCCCCCTGCGCACCGGATAAGCTGAGGATATGACTGCTCCCAGCCGTACCCTGGCCGTAGCAGAGGAGTAAAGGACCCTCGTCCAACGGCCAAACCCCTCCCCCAGGCCGAACTTCTCGAGCACCGCATCGAGGTACCCCCATTCGAGGCTATCGAAGGCCTTCTCGATATCCACTGAGAGCACCGCTGGTCTCTGCTCAGGGCCCCAAACACTGTCTATGATACGGACCAGGCGGCGAATGTACAAGGCCGTGCTCCTGGTGGGGATAAATCCGGCTTGGTCCTCATGAACCAACTTGGTCATGTGTGGCAGTAATCTCGTGGCCAATATGCGACTCAGTATTTTATAATCGACCGTCAGCATAGACAAAGGTCTATACGACGTCACATCAGAGGCGTCCCTGCCGGGCTTCAACAGCGGCACCACCAGTGCCTCTCTCAACGACCGGGGAAGACGCCCCAGCTCCATGGCCTCAGCGTAGACCAGCAAGAGCCTGGGCGCCAAGGCATCCACAAACTGCGCATAGAATTCGATCGGCAGGCCATCCACCCCCGGCGTTTTGTTTCTGGCCATCTGCTTAATGGCCACCCGGATCTCTTGCAGCGTGACGGGCCCGCCCAGTACCGTCGCAGTTTCGGCATCCACCCGCGGGAGACAAATAGTCGCCACTGCACACTCTCCTTTGTCCGTGTGTTTTCCCTGCCCCTCTTGTCCACTCTCCATTGTCTGTGTGCATTCCCCAACCCCTCCCACTGAACCTCCACTGTCCATTTGCTTGCCTCAGCCCCTCCCACCCACTATCCGTTGAACATAAATTCTCCCATCCTCTCTGACATGTTTTGTTCTCCCACATGTTCATCTCTCCCACCCCACCACCTTGCTTGATGCCTCGGAGAAGCACAAGACTACAAAAAAAACTATATGATGCCACATCAGAGCACTTTTTATTTTTTGAGTAGTTTTAGCCACACTACACAAAACTGCTCCAAAACATAGTCAAATTTAGTGGCTCTCGTAGTTGAGACCTATCAGCTTTGCCAATGCTTGATGTAGTGTGTAAACCTAGATAAATTACTGAAAACAGTGAAGGTAATTGGGCCAGGAGAAGTTTTGTTGAATTTTTTCAAATATCTATCTATCTATCTATCTATCTATCTATCTATCTATCTATCTATCTATCTATCTATCTATCTATCTATCTATCTATCTATCTATCTATCTATCTATCTATCTATCTATCTATCTATTCTATCTATTCTATCTATTCTATCTAATCTATCTAATCTATCTAATCTATCTAATCTATCTAATCTATCTATTCTATCTATTCTATCTAATCTATCTAATCTATCTAATCTATCTAATCTATCTAATCTATTTTATCTATTTTATCTATTTTATCTATTTTATCTATTTTATCTATTTTATCTATTTTATCTATTTTATCTATCTTATCTATCTTATCTATCTTATCTATCTATCCTGCCTAATGGTTGATACAGATGCCCCGTCCTCGAAGTGGCTTTTCCTCCTAACATGGCTAGTGCTCTTGAAAAAGTTACCTTAAATGGCGTCTTTTTCAGCTTTACACTTTGAAGTCACCTTCAAGTAGAATTAAACAAGTTGCAGTGTCATCTGCCATTATTTACTTTGATGTGCCTGTACTCCAGATGCGTACATGCCAGGAATGTGTGCATTTGTGCTTAAAGATCACAAACTGAACGTTTGTTACAGTGTTCTCGAGAAATTCTATCCTGTGTAAAAGAATACTAGGATTTGAAGTGTGTACCTTTGAATACATTAGTTTCTGTATTCGATAGATTTCAGTTCATATTTTATAGTCCTTGTAATGTTGGGCCTTATTATGCAAATGACAGACATGGAAACACAGGCAAGGTGGTGCGGTAACTGGCCACGAGCACGTGCACCCGGGCCCTTCTATTGACGGGGCCACGTCACTCGTGGCACCCGCGATGGATGGGTGTGGGGGTGCAGTGTGTCCAGCCCTCGAGGGAGTGGCTGGGATGACAGCTTCCTGCGGGACACTAGAACATGCCTCGCATGACACTACATTCCTCCCCAACTTTATTGAGGAAAAAACAAAATGTTAGGACACCCTGTGGGGATGAAACAAACAGTTAACTAAATACCACAGGGTCCATCAGTCTCTCGAGTCAGGTGGCAGGACGACATCAGACATGGGCTGGTGACTTGGCTTGCAGCAGGACCTTCTCGGCGGACACCCGTAGTTTAACCTGAGGGGCTCAGGACACTGCCGCTGGCTTGGAGACGTCCGCTGCATGCCGTCAGTTCGCTGACAATGACATGTCTTGCTGTCTTGCACGGCTTCCACTTTGCTGACGTCGGTGATGGTCTGTGGTGAGTTCTAACAGTTCTTTTTAGTGGGCTGCGTCGTGACCATGGATGGAGTCTCAAGTGAGAATTCACAGAGGTGTTGCTAGACCGACTGTCCCTGTTGAAACGCTTGGCTGTGACCGGTACCCTGTCGGTGGGGCAATGTCTCTCCTCCCTCTCCCGCCTGGGGAGGCCCATTGTCGGGGTTGCTGCGGGGCTGTAGGAGGGCTGCGCTGGGGGACGCTTGTGTGCCATCTGGGGGCAGCTGCAGGACCGCTGAGGAGCCGTTACTTAGTCGCACACACAACCCTCACGGGTGGATGAGTGTTGGTCAAGACTTGCACTCGCTGCCGCGCTTCCGGTGTAGGCCAGGTTCACAGGTGGCTTCTAATTTCTTTTAGTCGGCTGGTGTGTTAACGGTGTCAGATTCCAGTCCATCGGTACCCGGGGAGTGGTGTTTGACGCATGTGCTGATGGCTGGCGTGATGACGGTTGCCAGCCATGTGGCGAGTCGAAATGACAGGTGGTGGTGACTTGCTGGGAGAGTTCGGGATGTCAGGATGGACTTAGAAGCTTATGTTCGGTTCACCCATGAGGCTGTACCCTGGGACGTCGGTCCGCCTTGGTGGCTGTCTGGTGTGTCAGGGTGCGCTTCTTGGCTTGCTGCGAGTCCTCGGTCTTCTCCCTTTGTTGGTCTGTTCAGCCCACCTGTGTTTATCCGGTTTTCAGGGTGACAAGGCTGTCACTCTTATTTCTTCGAGGGTGTTGCGCTGTCATGGCGCCGGCTTCTGCCTCCGCTCCGGCGCGCTCCTTGCTTGCTGGGCGACGTGACGTCTGGTCGCTGGTGATTGGAGCGCATGTGGCTGTGGCGGCTTGCCACGTGGGGCGTGCAACTCCTCTCTTGCCTGTCTTGGGTCGCGGCCGACTCTGTCTTGAGGCAGTGTGAGGTAGGACACTGAGTGTGGTCTTCAGCCCAATGCGGGGCTTCGCTGGTGCAGTAGAGACGTAGTTGCTCTCTCCTGGCACTTGGTGTGCCTGTGGTGTAGCTTGCGGTTGTGCCTGTTCTCTGGCGGCGGCGTTGGGTAGCCGCTTGTGGTGCACGCCTTGCACCAGCCTCTGCTCGCACTGTCGGTGGGAACAGCTCCTTTGAGACGTTGCTGTTCTGGCTGATCGTCCACTCTTGCTAGTGGGGCTTGTGTCTTTGCTGGAGGTACAGTCAAGCAGCCACCGGTGGTGTACGCTTGGCACCAGTTTCCCTTGCAGCTAAAGGTGTGACAGCTACCTGGAGACTTTGCTGTCTTTGAAGGTGTCCTTGCTGTTCTCACTTGCAGGTTGCAGAGGGCCACTCTCTGAGCGTTCCTCTCTGAGGGCACGTCTTGCTGTGCCTGGTGCAGTCTGTCTCAGCAACTGGGTGTGAGCAGGCAGTCTTCTTTGGGGTGGCCGTGCACACTCTGGGATCTGTTTGCTGCTATCGCTGGTTGGTTAGCTGGACGCTGTACTGTGCCCTGGTACTGCTTACGTCGGTCGCGGTGAGCAGTTAGGGTGTTGGACCGCTGCTTTTATGCGCCGGTGTGGATCCCCCTTGCTAGGATCACTTAGCAAACTCTTGTTGCTGGTCTAGCCACTTCCAGCAGGGTAGTGGGGTGACAGGGCCTCCCCTCCGGTCTATGGCGCTGTCTGGGCTGACGGTTGTGGGGCACAGCTGACTATCCGCTCTGGCCCTGCAAAATATCTGTCCTTCAGCGCGTTGCGCCTGGGGAGCCACCAGGTGGCGCTGTGGTCGTTCTGGTGG
Source organism: Triturus cristatus (assembly GCF_964204655.1). NCBI lineage: Eukaryota > Metazoa > Chordata > Amphibia > Caudata > Salamandridae > Triturus > Triturus cristatus. The sequence goes on along the minus strand of NC_140591.1, from coordinate 167,320,355 downwards.
CCTGCCCTGGTTGCTGCAGATTTTGGGCTTCCTGCGAGCTTTTGGTGATGTGCAGCCCGTTGGGGTGGCGCGTAATGCCCTCTGTCTCAGTGTGCTTCTCTTGGGGCTTGCCGTCTGGCTGGGTTTTGCTGTCCTTTGCTCTTTGACGCTTCCCTGTGCTTGGGGCAGTCCTGGTCCCTTGGTATCCCCTTGCAAGGTGTGAGCTTGGAGTTGCTCTTCTTTGGACTGTTGGGGGCGTCCTTCGGCTGATCTCTGCAGTGGCACTGGGGGTAGTGCTTAGGCTGAGGGGTTGCCAGTGGACGCTCTGTCGCCTGCTCAACAGTGCTCTTCTGCCGGCTTCTCTTTTCAATTAATTCAAATAATCTTTATTTCGGTCAAAAAGGCCTTAAAAGATACATATAAAAACAATCATTAAAAACATAATTTAAAAAAATACACTGTCACTTGCTTTAGAAAAAATGCACAACAATAAAATTTAAAAAGATAAAAACAATATATACTTTTTTTTTTTTTTAAAATATCTATAGAATACGAGACAGATTGAATGCGGCAAAAGGTAAAAGAAAATGCATTTGGGTCTCTATCTATTGATATATGACCTACGCCTTTGCCACATGGCATTTAAGTAACGGGAAACAGAAAATACCACTGATTGGGAGGTGTCACTTTTTAAAACCCTATATGCTTGTTCATACTGCCTGAGCCCCAGGATTCTGCATAATTGAATAAGCCATCTCTGTCTAATGTTCTTATAGGATGGGCAAAAAAAGAAAACATGGGGCACAGATTCCACATTTACACCACAGGCTGGGCATTCTAGCAATTTGTCGCCAGACCATTTGGATGTAAAAGACCTAAGAGATAGCGTGCCATGCCTAAATTGTACATAGTTTCCTTGCTTGGGTGGGAACAATTTCATCCAAGAAGGGCTCAAATTTATAAACATCTTTGTACATAAGAAACTCTAAGGTTCGGGATCCCGGTACTGAGCTAGAAATAACTTCTTCGTACCGATGGATAAAATAAAGATTCTTCAGGTCAGCTCGGGACAGATTCATACATGTTATCTCTGGATTACTCCAGAGGCCCGAAAGACCCAACCAATTACTCTCTTCCCTTATGTAGACCAACCATTGGATTTTATGTGATTGATGATATCTCATAAATTCCATTAGTTCCTTTCTAAAATATCTCAATTCTGGGGTAGTCCATAATCTGCGCCAGTATAATAGTGGTCGAAGACCAATTACCTCATTTATAGCATTGATATCTAAATCCATTCTAAGTGGAATAAGAGAAGTGCTGGCTGGTAGGGACAGTAAAGATCTCAGAAAGCGGTTTTCCACCATAAGAATATCTTCAGTTCTACAGTGGTCCCATAACTCTGCACCATACAAGATGGCCCCTCGGGCTTGCGCTTTGTAGATTTCCAAAACAGGGGCCACAGGTTTGGAGGTAGATTCCCGATGTAATTTTTGCACCCCCCCCCCCCTGTTAACTGTGCCAGTCTAAGTTTGGCCTTGAGTATCTGTGGGCCCCACTCCATGTTGTCATTAAGGGTGATCCCAAGGAAATCAAATTCAGCGACCCTGTCTAAAACTATGCCATTCAAAGATGGGCTGAAACGAATAGTCTTCGGTGGATTACAGATCATATATTTTGTTTTTAAGATGTTAATTTCCAGCCCTCTTATTTTACAGAAACTGGCAAAGCTATCCAGGGCACACTGAATTCCCATCGGGGATTTGGACAAAAGGAGGGTATCGTCTGCAAACATTAGGGACGCTACTTGCTCGCCGCATAACTTGGGCGCATCGATGTTTTTAGTAGCCCTAAGGTGAGCAATTAGGGCATTAACAAAAAGACAGAATAGTGTGGGCGCCAAGACACATCCCTGTCTTACACCCCTATTGACCACAAACCTGGGAGTTAGTACACCATTTTTTCCGCTTCTGACCTGTACATAATTGGCAGTATGGAGTCTCCTCAAGATATTTAAAAGATAGGATGGTATCCCCATATCTGCCAAAATATCCCACATGATGTCCCAGGGTACCAAGTCAAACGCGGTTTTAAGGTCGACAAAGATAAGGTAGAGGCTGCCACCCTCCACCTTAACAGTCTTACAATACAGGATTTGCTATCTAAGGAGTTGGTCAACAGTTGATGTTTTTTCTCGAAACCCAGCTTGATAAGGGCTGAGTATCTCCGATTCCTCCATTCAAGTCTGAATACGATCTAATATTATTCGGGCATACAGTTTTTGACTCACATCGATCAGACTGATCGGGCGGTAGTTTGCTGGGATTAATGGGCATCCCTTTTTAAATATAGGGACGATTTCTGCTCCCAACCAACCTTCTGGTATGGGCGAGCCCTGCAGTATGGCATTGAACAGAATACAGAGATACGCAGACCATATCTCTATCTGGTCCTTGTAAAGGTCTCCCGGGATTTTATCTATGCCAGGGGCTTTCCCTGTCGGGAGTCTTCTTATTGCTCCTTCCACCTCCAGCAATGTAATTCTTATGTCCATTTCTACATTATAGATGGTTGCTATCGGGATATCTACTAATCTAGACTTTGAGTGAATACCGCTAGTCTGAACTACTAACAAATCTTTAAGTTCTCCATTTTCCTTAGAGTACAGCGCCCCAAAGTGCTCTATCCATCTTTCTGGTGCTATATTCGGCTCTGTGGCAGTAAATCCCTTACTGCTGCCAGTTCTTACAATTGCCCAAAATTCCCGGAGATTTCTACTCCCCACCGCATTTTTTATGTTCTCCCATCTGTTACTTTCCCATTCTTGCTTTGCCGCGGCAGTTACCAGCTTATATTCCTGTCTCCTTAATTTAACTAAAGATCTTGACGGAGATTTAATTGCCTCAATTAATAAGGACTTTGCTGCTTTGCAGTTATTATCAAACCATGAATGAATCATTTGGTTTGACCTACGTCCAGACATTGCTGGATTAAGTTGATCACCCAGAGCACCAACCAGTTTCTGATGTATTATAGTTATTTCAGAACCCCCCCTCTTGTCCAGTTTCATTAAAATCATTAATTTCCAAAAAAGACTTAGTAATAATTGAGTACAAAGCACTCATTTTATCCAGCGATTGTTTTACCACGGGCCATTTCAGTCTTCTCCTATTATTTGTAAGATTCAATTCGCTAGTCTGTCTTAGTATGCCCCCCACTTTTAGTACCAGGGCGTTATGATCGCTGTCACATCGAGATAGAACTTCAAAATCAATTACCATAGGCCATGATTTGGTCTCTACCATGATGTAACCTATTAGTGATGATTGACCAGGACGGTTGAACGTGGCCCTTCCCATGGTGTCAGAGTGGGTCCGACCATTGCAGGCTCTCAGAGAATGGGCCATTGTTATCGAATTCAACTGAACTACTAACGATGTCCAAGCTTTAACTGGAGGAATTTGAAGCTCGGGTATAGCCCATTGTTCATCTTCTTCTAAGTTAATGTGATTGCCCATAATGGACAAAGGTTCATATTGACAATTAAAATCACCAGCAATGATCAGTTGGGAATTTCTAGATACTGTAGGAATAAAAGTATCCAAAAATGTCAGAGTCTGGGATTCTTTACCAAGACTAACCGGACATGAATAAACATTAATAAGGGTCAACCTAAAATTAGTCGGAAACTTAAGCGTAATACATTGTATGTCTGCAGTTGGGGTGGCTAGTTGTGTAACCACACACCCCAAATGTGTCGCAACCCATATGGAAAGGCCCCCAAAGGGCCTTCTCCTTTTCCCCATCAATGCTAAATGGTTAAAAGCGGCAAAGCTCGACCTTACTGTTTCTTCCCTCGCCCAAGTCTCCTGAAATATACATACATCAAATTTGTCTATAAAAGATCCCCAATCGGGGCAATCAGTTTTTTTGGGCAAACCCGCCACATTCCAAGACAAGATCTTAATTTTATCTAAATTAGTTGATTCACCCCTTGGCAGATGTATGAGAGTTGGGTCCGTGTCTGTCCCATTAATCTTTTGTAAAATATTGATTTTAAATAACCCCTCCTGGGTGGGACTACCCTGATGTTGTTTTTCTACATGCTCCTCCATATGGGCTACCGTTTGACTCTGATGCTGTGTTAACTCCGGGAGCTCGTCCAAATTTCCCATTCCTGATTTGGAATCATTATGGAGTACAATGCATCCCAGTCAATCGATCTCCTCGAGGGGGGTAAACCTATTTGTTACCGGTATATTATATAGTGGGAGAGCACTTGGTGTCATCCTGTAAAAGTCCCCACTTCGGCTACCACAATCCCAATAGGAGTAATCTTCAGAAATATTCCGGGGAAGAGGATAAAAATAATCTAATGGAAAGGTTTTGATGGTAGTCTGGGGGTCCATAGGGTGCATCGTATAACTTAGCAATCTGTGGACAACTTCTGGATATTTGAAGTTGATTATCACACAGTCTCCTTGTGTAGTTTGTTTAGTTTGGCCCACCCATGCCACCCGACGCACCATTAGAATCTCATTGGTCCTAGTATATGGAAATTGTTTATACCTAACCAGCCATGACAGTGTCTTATTTCTAAGATCTAATTGTGACTCGTACTGGTTGTGTTTAAGTTCGGGTACTCCAGCAAGAATGACCAAATATGGGACTGCCGCTGGGGGTAAGTTAATTATTGGAAGTAAGAATTTCTGTTTTTCTTTCTGACGGGTGACCACATCTCTATTTTCCTCCATTTCTTTATTACTCCTCACCTCCATGTCAATTGGTTTTACTCCTTTACCTAAGGTTTGACTTAGGTCAGCATTTCTCGGTCTCATTTGTAGGTCAGTGGTGTTATCTGTCATGTTACTTATAGCAACTACCTCTTTAGGTATTGGTGGGGCCAATGTCGTATGGGGTCTTGGACTTTTGTGTACTTGTTGGATTTCTTTAGGAATCTGATGGACCTCAGCCCTAATTTGCTGCCTTTGTGGCGAATTACTATTAGCACTCAGTTGCTTCGGCAACTGGATTTTACTCACACTAGTCATTAAGTTTTGGACATGATCATATAGCGGAGCAATTTCTTCCTTTATAATAATCCTACATTGTATAAGGAGGTCTGCTAATAGTGCTTGGGCCCAAGGGGGATATGTTTGGTGTCCCATCGTTCTATTATTACTATCGAGATCACTCTCTAAGCCTGTATCAATTAAAGATTTTTTCATACTACCCTTCCCTCCTTTTTTCCCCTTAGACTTAACCTGTCTTTTTTTATTTTTACTGCTTATCTTAGATATTTTAGGATTGACTTCTTCAACTGAATCTATTTGTAGTTCGATGTTTTGTAAAGGGAAACAGGTTACAGAAGGTTCAGTACAATTAACTACAATAGGTGAAATGGGTGTTACCAAAGTTGAACAGTCCGGTGTAATTGATAAGCGTCTTTCTGTAAGTTCGATCTCCGAATTCACTGCCCCAATAGCTTTTTGCAACATAAAATCAATTGCTGTGGGCATCATAACTGAAGTAGTGTCAAGGGTGGTATGAGAGGCTTTATCAGTACATGCACGCTTCCTTTTTATACGAGCAGGGATGCCACTAATAGACATTATAGCAGTTACCTTTCTTTCCAGAGGTCAAAATACTAAAGGGAATGGCCCAGCCCAGCCACCTCCGGTCAGTGACGGGCAAGGACGGGCCCGCTCTTGGCCCGGGCTTTGCCCGGGCGCCGCCAGCGTGCGTCCCGCACCGCGGAGAGTCTGTGGCAGTTTTGTTAATGCTGGACTCCTCCCCCTGCAGCTGTTATCAATCGAGTATCAGCGCTGTGTACCCTGGGACATGCAGTCCCACCAGGGGCTATGCAACTGTGCTCTGCAGCCAAAAGATGAAACACAGCCTTTTCAAAGAGAGGTCGCTGACTCCAGCACTCCGTCAGCACCGTGAAGACAAGGAAGAGGGGACTCAGACCCCCGTTTTCGCTGAGAAACACCTCCCTCTGCTCTTTTCCTTTATGTTCCTTCCCTCAGTGTTGCACCTTGTGCCCTGTGTGCCTGTCTCATCTGTTGTGCTCAGGATTAGGGAGCATGTCCGAGGACCTTATGCATGGAATAATTCTGTGCCTAATCGTTCAGGTGCAGTACCACCTCGGATTGCTAGGTGGCACTGCAGCCACTGCAATGCTCCACTCGTTAGGCTTCTAGCTTTACTCTCCCCATTCTTCAGGGCACATTCCTTCTTGCCCGTTATTTGGCGCTGTGGATAGTGTTAGTGTGGGACAAACGCTCCACATGCACTGTTGGTCGCTGAGGCGCGTGCTTGCCGTGGCAGCGTGGCTCCATTGCACAGGTCAGTCAGCAGAGCTGCTTGCTGCCCCGTGTGTCTCTGTTTATTACAGCCACGATAGGGCGTGGGCATGCGGCCGCTGGGTGGCGCTGCGCGCAGGTGCCCCTCTTCCTTGGCTGCGGCGGGCTCTCTTGTACTCGCGGGCTCCTACGACGTCAACACCTCTTCCCTCCGTGGCATCTCCGCGCTGAGCAGCTGTCGGTATGCAGGAGCCGTCCGGTGCTTCAGGCTGTGCGGTAAGAGGGATTGGGGGCTGAAACGACTTCCTCTCGGTCACAGGGCCGTTGAACCATAGAGGTGGCCGCCTGGGTGCAGCTGCGAGCACACGTCCGACACAGCAGGGGTTTTAGGCGCATCGGTGGGCTCTCCACACTCGGCAGGTGCTGGGAGCAGTACCGTCACGTCGTGTCTGTTCTCCCTGTGCTTGCGGTGCAGGAATGGCAGTTGGGACCGTCTGCGGACGCCTCCGGGCATGGACGGGGGAACTCAGGGGCTCGGCCGCTTCTATCGCGGCGCTGGCAGTGGCAATCCTTTCCCCGTTGGTCTGCTTATTGGACCACTGACCTTCAGCTGTTGTGTTTGGCTGGCATTAGGGCTGCCGTGGCGGTTCTGTGTGAACGTTATCCAGGCCTCCTCTGTAGCGCCGATTCAGGTGCTGGGTGGCGATTCTGGCACTGGGCGGCCTTTTCTCCTTCTCAGCGTGGCCGTGGCAATGGATGTGTGTGAGCCACCATGCCGGCACCGCTAGTTGCTTGCGGGTCTGCCGGGGTGTGGCTGGGTGCTACAAGCGCTCAACCCACTCTGCAGTCACAGGTGGTTGTTGATGGTCCATCGGGGGGGGGGTGCCGCTCGCCGGGCTCACTCCTCCCCCACGAGGAACGGTGACAACAGAGCAGCAGGCATAAAGGGTTGGCATCCCACCCTCGTCGCCAGTGTAATGTTGGGCCTCAGGCCCACATTATGCAAATGACAGACATGGACACACAGGCGAGGTGGTGTGGTAACTGGCCACGAGCACGTGCACCTGGGCCCTTTTATTGACGGGACCACGTCACTCGTGGCATCTAAGCTTCACACCACGACCACCATCCAACCACCAAAAACTTGGGCAAAACTAGAGATGTAATCATAAATTGGAGCCTAATTGGAGGCAGTTTTATTCCCCTTAAAATTAGCCTTAATTGGAGAGAGTTTTACTGACCATTTACCAGAATATTGTCTGCCCTGTAGTTACGAAACATAATGTTCAAGGTTCATAATGAACTACAAGTATCATTGTTTTTGGTCTTTGAGAGTCTTCCAGCAATGCATTGATGCGAAAATGCAGGTCCCTTCTTCCTTCATAAAGTTGATAAAATCCAATATGATACGCACTCCAATAAGACCCGCCTTCTGACTCTTGATCGTTTTGCTGGACCATTCACACTTCATGTAGCACAGACTGCACTGCTTGAGATATTTTGCAAACTCTGGGGCATACTTATGAGCCACTTTCGCCGCCGGAGCGTCACTTGTTTTGATGGTGTGGCGGTGCAAATAACAAATTCATATTTATGAGGTCACGCAAAGCCACTTTGCGTGGCATTGAATGGCCTCATAGATATGAAGTAAGGCAAGGCACTCAAATTGCTGCATTGCCTTACTCTGCGTCAGGAAGGCGTTCAATGGGTGTTGTGGTGGGTGTTCGCACACAACACCCATGGTTTTTTACACTTCCCCAGATTTACAAAAACCATATAAACCTGGGGATGTGCCAAAACCTTACGCCTCCACAGGGGAGGCGCAAGGAGAAATGATAACTCTAGTTCTCCAAAATCTTTCCTCTTTCCATGTGTACTGCAAGCTGCAGCACACATGGAAAGAGGAAAACGCTTCCCAGGATTGTTTTTGTGCAGAAAGGTGCCAAATCCTTCACATAAATAATCCTACCGACAACATAGGCACCCTTGCACCATGGTGCAAGGGTGCCTGCATTGGTGTTAGGCTGCTGAAACGGAGCTGGAGCTGTGGGAAAAGACAGGACTGCACTGTATTAGATAAATAAGGTACAGTCATTCCAGCCCTTTTACTCTGATGTAGGGCAGTGCAGCAAGGTGACTGGCTGGGCTGCTCTATGCCAAATCCCTAAAAATGTAGCACTCTGTGTGTTGCACGGTTTCATTATCTGGTTGCAATTTGTGCTGCCGTGACTCTCTCGAAGATGCTGTCCCTCCTTGATTGATGAAAGATCTTGTCTAATTGATAATAGGATCTTGGAGACATCTGGGCTTAGGATGGGAGACCGGCAGTCGTATGTACCATGACTATGTTGCCACCCAGTACCCCAGACCAAATTCAAAGAATCCTTACATTTACTCTTTCCCCGCCCTTTAGTAACATGAACAGCACTTAAGACTTATTCTAAGGGAGCTTCTTGGGTTTGCAAGGATCAACAACAATCAATAGAATTAAAAAAATAAGAAGTGTAAATTGAGTCAGAACAGAGCATGGAGACTGAATGAACCACTGACCGCTATGAGAGCCAGGAGAGAAGGCCTCACACATTGTCACAGACCTCATGCTCTTCTTCCAGTATCCACAGTCCAGGAGGGACATCATTCCCAGTGCTGACAGTCCAGCTCTGGAACTCTGATCAAGTAACTTTCCTGTCCGTGAGAGACCATCTGTAATGTTGAATGCAATCGATTGCTGTGTATTAACCCAGAATGGCCTTAGCCAGGATTGAGGATTTGGCAATTGCTAATTACATGCAACACACCTCTCTAGAGGTCAACGAGAACATAACACAACCAAATATGCCTTTTTATTGGCATACCATAGGCACAACAACCAACAGGTAAGGGGGATGAAAAACTGTGAAACAGCTGTCAGTTTCGAACCATCAGTAGCTGTACCTCTGTATTTATTATGCACAACAAACACCAGAGCAATCTAGTTTCACGTCTGAGGGGGCCGGAGAAGAAGGAAGGAGAGTTGGGGACTGGCAGGGTCCAGGGAGGTAGAATGTAAGAGATGACTTAGCATGATTTCTAGGCGCTAGGCGCTGCTCGTGGGAGCTAGACAGAAACAGAGGATATAACAAACTGACTAAGAAATAGACTCAAGTTAAAAACTGCACAAAATGAAGCACCAACGAAAGGTCATGGTAACAGGGTTTGTAGCAAAGTTCCTTGGAAAAGTATGTGTGTTTTTCTGAGAACCACTTTTGTCTTTTAAGAAATAACCTGATTAGTACAGACTAGACCACAGTGGGCAATGCTACATGAATCTATGGAAAATATACGAAAACATAAACAACCTGCTAGCCCACCACCGCGGCAAATACCCAACACGAAACAGCAACTTTCCTACATTCTGACTCACTGAACGTACTTATTTCAGGAGCCTGAAGCGGAAACATGCATTGCATGATAACTTATCAAACAAAAAGTGTGTCTTATCCCCCACGCGCGCTCCCTCCTGCCGCCTCTGCACTTGCTTTGTCATCACAACTTCTGCTTCCACAAACCGCAGCTTCATGCGATGTGGTTTGTAAAAGAAACCACCGTGAAGAAACCATCAGGGCAAAGCTGCAGCTATCATCAAACAGCATTGCGCGGTCTGAAGACCGAGCATCACACATGTCCCTGGTATGTCCCTTGTTTCAGACTCTTCATGGAGGGTTTGACTTGACGTGGCTCTTTGGGTATTTTTGATATCCGTTTGTTATGTTATATTTCATTTTATTTATGTTATGATAGGTTATAGTTTTATTACCGTACTCCTATAGCACACTTTTCGGGGTGCATTTAGATGCTAAATCAGCAAAACGTATTGATTATTGGTAAACGGAAGGAAATTAACTTGGGTTTTCTTGATGTGCAGATGGTTTTGGAGTGTGAGCGCCGAATGAATGCGATCTCATAAAGTGCACACATGTCAGGCAAATAGACGAGTTCTAGGCAACTTTTCACTGGTTCCGGGACACTTTGCACTGGTTTTGAATTGACATTTCCATTGGCCAGCTGGTACGAAATATTTTTTTTTGCCAAATAATGTTCACACTCATCATAGAAGCAATGTTACTGCTACATTACGTGGGACCAATGCAACATTTCCAGTAACACTTGCAATTGAGCTGAGCTGGTGCCATGTTGAACTGCCAACACAGAAAACAATAGGGATGCTTACCGGTAAACCTCATTAGCAAGCAGTCAGAGGTGGGGGAAACAATAAAGTGTGACTAAATAGGTAGGGGAAGGAGGGCTTGGACGCTTTGGCTGCAGTGAGGAAAACTAGGTCTCGGACTAATGAATATTACTGGTAAATAACATTCCCTTCTCATGGCGATTAATGTTCCTGCTGGAGTTTTGTCTATTAGCAGTTTTGACTGGTCTAAGGTAGCGCAGAGGGTTAATATACCTGCTGCAAATACCGTGTACTATGCAGGGTTATTGCTTTGGTTACAGAGATCCTTTAGTTACTGTGCAGTTCATAAGTCACCATTGTAATCTGGGTTATAAAGTTATTTTTTTGTCCCAGTCTATCATTATTCTAATTTTGCTCAAACGGGTTTGTATGGATAGAAATAAATTCTTATTAGTAAAGTCAACTCTAACCACTGTGTTATGTTCTGAATCCTAAATTCGTGTTTCCCCAGATCAAGCACTCTTAAAAAATGCCTATCTGTATAGATGACATGTGAACCCATGTAGTCCCCTATGTCTTATGTAACATTTTCTATACACCGATTTACTGATGTATGAAAATGAAATACATGTGAGAGTGATGGAGTCACTGAAGAGTCCTAATGAAGATTGTCCTATCCTGGTGCACTGTAAGGTCAACATTTACTATGCTTTTAAAACTAATACAGTTGAATATACAATGAAAAATGTATTGTAGAATGCACCATTTTGCCATTTCACCCAAATTTTCTTGGGGGAGAACGCCCAATAGCCGCCTGTAGTGGTCAGGCTCGCTCGCTATGCACTGTTTGGGGGCTGGTCTGACAAAATTTATCAGGGCTGCTTCGGTTCCCAGCCCGGCCCTGCGTCTAATAGTGTGTGTTTACCAATTTATAAACACTTCGCATTAACAAGCAAAATTTGCATTCGTGCGCGTTTTAAAAATCCGTATTACTTGGGCTTGTAATGCATCCCACTTTACAACTTTGAAGCATATGAAGTAATCGCTCCCAAACAATACTTTTCCACTCAAAAAGAAATTAAGTTTATGCGTTACCAGCACAGTCAGATTGCACACAACAATGTGAGGTACAAGAGGAAGACATAGAAAAAATACCACTGACAAAGAGAAGCTACTCCCTGTTAGTGAACGTGTGCTTCCAGGGATTTGATGAGCTGTTAATGGCAAGGAGTGATCAGATGTCGAAAGGCTGCGTGGGCTTTATGAAAGTGAAAAAGTGGTTTGGAAGAGAGAGGCTGTCTTTAATATCCGAAAATCTGTTGTCCCCATTAAAGAAATGGTATTTTCTAAGAGGAGCAGGGTAGTAACCCTAATAAAAAATAAATAGTAAATCAATTTTAAAACATGCTCCATTAATAATATAGATAAACCCTTCGCTGAGGAAATAGGTACATAGAATGAAAACCCACCCTACTTTTTCACATTACAGTAACGCACTTTCAAAAACTTAAAACCAACATGAAACAAGCATTTGCAATGCAATAGGTCTCGCATTACTGAACGTTTAAGCTATTGGCGTTGCAAATAATAATGCAACGCCAATAGCTCAAAATTTTAGTAATGCGAGAATTATTGCATTGCAAATGCTTGTTCGCAGTGCTTTGAGGCTTAGATGAGAAAGACATACAGTGCGATACTGACTGGTATAGTGTTACATTTGATTTACGGCTAAGAACAGATCATCTACTTACAATGGCATTAGAGTGAAGATGACATTGTGTGCACTTGTGATGACAACTCAAATTCTGCTGCTTTTATCGTTTGCATAGCCCCCTTGGCTTTCTGACGACAGCCTGGTGCTATGCCTTTCTAGCTCCCTGAAGCAGCTGGGTGTCACATGCAACACTGTAATTTATACCCAAGAAGAATAACAATTGTCCCATTATGAACAATTATATTTATAGGCATGGTACTTTCATTCAGTTGCTACCTGTAAGAGAACATGCCATTTTGAAATCCAAAATTATCTCCGGGTGCAGTTCTATACCACCCATCGTAGAAGCAATCTTGGTGCAGTTTAAGCCCAATCATTTCACATTGCAAGCTTTTCTTCAGTCGTCATCAAACATGAAGCTACTCTATAATTATTCAGACTGGAATGCTTAATTACGTATTTTGCCGCATAATGACCAAAGCAGAGCAAAAATGAGGATATTTAAAAATAACATTCGGTATACACATGAACTGGTAACTTTCATTCCGTTGTCATACTTTCCGAATCACAAAAAATTGTCAGCGCTTAGGTGGGAGCCCTCTTGACGTTAGGTGCTGTTAGGGAACATTGCCACTGACTCCAGGATGCTGCTCCTATTCTGTCCCTTGTCTCAGGCTAGTGATTTTGGCGGTGAGCCCGCCCTCAAATGGGGCACTGAGAGGCCCAGGTTTGATTACTTAAGAATAATGACAAAGCTATTTGATAGACATACAGCGTTTATTAAAACTAACCTATAAAACAAGCCTCCAGACACAATCGCACGTTTCTCACCGTTTGCCAACCTAATTCCTGCAGCACGCACCTGAAGGGATTCCACACCCCCTCAATTGTATTAGACCTGCCTGTCTACCAGTAGTGCCGTCAGGGGGGCAAGGGAAGGCACGTAGCATTGTTATCTGCAGCCAGCGTTGGCGGATGTCTCAGCAAAGGAATGCGTGTAATACTACCTGTGCACGCGCTCACGTGAAGGGCGCTTTACTCAGTACAGCCATGTTTGCATCAATTTCCATCCGAGCAGTTAGCAGGCGAACACGGCGAACTCTGTAGCTCCGATTATGAGTTGTACAGTGCTACGAGGTGTAAAATGCACAACCCACCCCTCCAGTACCATGCAATTACAAGGCAAACTCCTTTGCAAACATGTGAGGAAATTAAAATACAATGTATAGTACCACACAGAATTACCTGTTCTGCAGGTTTTTACACACACATATATGTACCTTCTTCAGCTTGGAAGGTGGTAAGCGTGTGCAAGCGACCTGATATGAGGCAGGGCGGGTGGAAAGAGTGCTGTCAGCGCCTGCAGAATAGAGCTGCGGCCTCGGTGATAGCCGCATTCTGGAGCACTGTTTACTCGGGCGCGTGCAGGGGTGGGAGGGTGGCAGGACCCTCGAAGATTGGCACACACCCAGGTGACGTAATGGACTATGGCGCCCAGGCGGCACCCTGTGCTGACCTCTTGTATTAGTGTGGCATGCTGTGACTGGCACTGCCCGCGCCACTGTTCCATTCTATGCCATTGTAATCTCTGGCGTTTCTGCACCACTCCCGCCTGCCACAGTTCTTTATGGCTCTTTACTTAACAAGAGCCCACGTGAAGTGATGGGGCCGTCTCTGGGAGAGATCCAGGAATGGTCACTGATTCAGGTGGAAGCTGTGGGTCTCCGAACATCAGGAGTTCAGTACCGCCACCGTGGCCCTACGGCACTTCCAACCACAAACGTAGCCAGTGTTCTGAGGGATTCATTCAATTAATCGCAAGGACTGACATTACAACAACCTATGTCTGTGCAATGGCCATGCTCCAGTACCCCAAATTCCTGATCTGCTCTGCTTATTTTGTCATCACCGCTTCCTTTCCGTAGCGACATTTCATGGCCTAGTTTCCTGTTGGCAGCTGTACGTGACCACAAACAGCAATTATCTGCCATAGGAAGCATGCACGGCGTAGGAAATGACCCCCGGGGCTCGGGTTGCAGCGCTGCCTCGCACTGCAGATTCCTGCTGGGTTTCAGAGCTGGCCAAGGGCCCCTTGCTTCCCTCCCTTCCACGGGTGTCACTGGGGTCACCACAAGTGTGCAAGCGTCAAGGTAAGGGAAAACCAGTGGTGCGCGCGCACCACAGAGGAGCGGGGGCGAGGGAGCGCGGCAGCGAGGCGAACACGCGCTGCTGTGCGTAAGAGACACGAATGGGAATGGGCAGAGCAAAGGCGGAACATGCGCCCGCCTTTGCCCAAATGCGTGCTGGCTTTTTAAAAAAAAAAAAAGCACACAAAAGCCAATTGCAGCCGGCGAAAGCAAAAGCACACCCACGAGCATGTGCTCAACTTTCTAAACCCCCTACATGAGGTCTCGCGCTGCACACTGCAACGCTAGGCGCAAGACCTAAAAAGGAAAAGAAAGCCACGCTACTTTTCAGATATAACCTAAAAAAAAACACTATTAAATTGCAGTAAACGGGAAAATAATTCTCAAACCAATGTGCCAACATGCTCCGGTTCCAATGTAAACACACCACAAAGTTTGCTTCCGAACAACCGCGCTCGCAAACAAAAACACTATTACATTGCAGCAAACAGTACAGCCATTTTCAAACCATGTGCCAACACGCTCCGTTGCCGGTATATAAATACCAACAAGGCTTGGCACGCACCTCTGCTGCAGGAAACTATCATGCGAACCAAGCAGCGGTAAGATGAGTGTGATGTGATGGCTCGACATGAAACTGGATAGTTATGCCCAGACTGACGGGAGGAGGGGCCATTGTGCACTGCCAAGCATGGTTGCGGCCGACCAAAAGAAACCATTATTGAAATCGCCATGGGGCGGGAACAGACACAGAAAGGAGGGACTAACATGGAGAAACACCAATAACAAGCCAGCATTTCTGAATGTCATAGATAACAAACAATGGCAATCGATGCGTGTGCCAAAAGCTCACCAAAGACATACAACAGGTCTTGCAGACAGCGCAAGTGCTGTCGAGGTTCTACCTAAATAAGGTGGGATACCTGCTATTCTGAACTTTCTGTGTCCAGCTCTGCAAGGAGGGCTGAGCTCTCTTAACTGCGCCTGCAATTCTAGGACATATACAGAAACCCTCTGTTGACATTATAGAATATGTCTACCACTCAGGAAATTGAGTTGACTGCAGATTTTGGACTATTGGTTTCTATCGAGCAGGACTTCAAGATGCATTTGGTAGTGTTTGGGATCTTCCAAACTTTCAAGTTTGGCTTAACATCTGAGTGGTCTACTGTGTCTGAATGTAAGATAGCCCTGTGAGCTTTCAATGCAAGTTCACCTTTTGACTTATGACCTTTTGCACTAGCAGAGAGGAAATAACCAAACCAGAGTCAAGAAGTGTGGCTGTCTTCCTTGAAGGGATATGGCGCATGCTTCAATAACTAGGAAAATACTTGCTGTTGCTGAGGCCTGAAGATCAAAGAGGCATACCTCCTAGCCTGTTGGGGATGTTCCTCAATTAGCCCAAAACTAGGGGCCTAGATGCCCGACGTGCCATGTGATAATATGCGTTTCCAAAGAGTTGCTAAGCTTGAAGCCCAGTCTGATCCGAGACCCCTGTCATTCTCAGCAGCGGTCTACGTATCCTCCTTAAGTGTCTCTGAGAAAGGGCTGCACCCAGTATTGAACCAGCTGATTCGAGAAGCTAGTGGGGCAGTCTTGTTGCCTTGCAGGACCTAGCGGAAGTGGCCCTAACTGCATCAACCTCTGCAGTGGCAGCACCACCTGGCGTGTTGTGGCAGGCACCCTTTGCGCAGCTGCCTTCCCACCACAAGAGTTTAAGTTCCATAAGCCATTCCCCTAGTAGCTGCGATTTATTGTGCATTATCATTGTGCTGACTGTACATTGCTTTCTGTTCCACATTACCCTTAAAGAGAAAACTTTGACTGTTCGACCGTCTGCCTCATGAAAAGCAAAGCCTGAAAAGGAGGTGCTTGACAATCCACTGATCTTACAGTGTGTCTAGTTCACGTGCTCTATGAGACAACAGGCAATACTTGTCACAGGTATTTTCCAATTGCCTTAGAGTCTCCCCATTCTCTATGCCCTGCAGAGCTGCATTGCTTCCAATTTTTCAAGTATTTGCCTATTTTATTCTCAGCAATGCTAAAGTGCATGGCTACTTCGGCTGGCTTTCCCATGGCTAAGCAAAATGTGCAGACCCTATTTCACACAAGATGAGATAAATAGCAAGGCCTTTAGTTGCTTTCTGAAACTCAATTAATCTTCTGTATTGTGTGTCATGAAAGGTAAAAAGTGCCGTAGTCTAGGCTTCTGGGCTTGTAGTTCTTAGAGATTGCCAATTGACATGAGGAACTAGATCGCAAAGTCCTGTTAGGAGTGTAAAGTCTAGCAGGTGTTGCTACAGCCGAGAGCCCTTATTGTATAAACCTCAATGGTACATACAGAGGGCCATAAACTGTATCCTCTGTTTGGCAGGGAGGTTAAGTGCGGTAAGTATTGAAATACAACATTTCCCCTGCCCAAGATCCCTGCTCAGTCACTGATAAACATACTCCAATTATGTGTAGCGCCATAATCTCTCATATAATCAATGCATTAATGAATTATGATTTTAAAATGCATACTGCTACTCATCGTATATGTTGGCATAATCTTGATTACTGTCAGGACCAAGAGCTTGTGTGTCCCTGTAGCTGTGGAGTCTCTATTGGGAGCTTTCAGCGGATCTAGCAGTGTATGTGTCCCTGCAGCTGTGGAGTCTCTATTGGGAGCTTTCAGCGAATCTAGCAGTGTATGTGTCCCTGCAGCTGTGGAGTCTCTATTGGGAGCTTTCAGCGGATCTAGCAGTGTATGTGTCCCTGCAGCTGCCGTGTCTCCGTTGAGAGCTTTCAACGGATCTAGCAGTGTATGTGTCCCTGCAGCTGTAGTGTCTCCGTTGAGAGCTTTCAGCGGATCTAGCAGTGTATGTGTCCCTGCAGCTGCGGTGTCTCCATTGTGAGCTTTCAGCGGATCTAGCAGTGTATGTGTCCCTGCAGCTGTGGAGTCTCTATTGAGAGCTTTCAGTGGATCTAGCAGTGTATGTGTCCCTGCAGCTGTGGAGTCTCTATTGAGAGCTTTCAGTGGATCTAGCAGTGTATGTGTCCCGGCAGCTGTGGTGTCTCTATTGAGAGCTTTCAGTGGATCTAGCAGTGTATGTGTCCCTGCAGCTGTGGAGTCTCTATTGAGAGCTTTCAATGGATCTAGCAGTGTGTGTCCCTGCAGCTGTGGTGTCTCCATTGAGAGCTTTCAGTGGATCTAGCAGTGTGTGTCCCTGCAGCTGTGGAGTCTCTATTGGGAGCTTTCAGCGGATCTAGCAGTGTATGTGTCCCTGCAGCTGTGGAGTCTCTATTGGGAGCTTTCAGCGGATCTAGCAGTGTATGTGTCCCTGCAGCTGCGGTGTCTCCGTTGAGAGCTTTCAGCGGATCTAGCAGTGTATGTGTCCCTGCAGCTGTGGAGTCTCTATTGGGAGCTTTCAGCGGATCTAGCAGTGTATGTGTCCCTGCAGCTGCCGTGTCTCCGTTGAGAGCTTTCAACGGATCTAGCAGTGTATGTGTCCCTGCAGCTGTAGTGTCTCCGTTGAGAGCTTTCAGCGGATCTAGCAGTGTATGTGTCCCTGCAGCTGCGGTGTCTCCATTGTGAGCTTTCAGCGGATCTAGCAGTGTATGTGTCCCTGCAGCTGTGGAGTCTCTATTGAGCGCTTTCAGTGGATCTAGCAGTGTATGTGTCCCGGCAGCTGTGGTGTCTCTATTGAGAGCTTTCAGTGGATCTAGCAGTGTATGTGTCCCTGCAGCTGTGGAGTCTCTATTGAGAGCTTTCAATGGATCTAGCAGTGTGTGTCCCTGCAGCTGTGGTGTCTCCATTGAGAGCTTTCAGTGGATCTAGCAGTGTGTGTCCCTGCAGCTGTGGTGTCTCTATTGAGAGCTTTCAGTGGATCTAGCAGTGTGTGTCCCTGCAGCTGCGGTGTCTCCATTGAGAGCTTTCAGTGGATCCAGCAGTGTATGTGTCCCTGCAGCTGTGGTGTCTCCATTGAGAGCTTTCAGTGGATCTGGCAGTACGTGTCCCTGCAGCTGTGGCGTCTCTATTGAGAGATTTCAGCGGATCTAGCAGTGTGTGTCCCTGCAGCTGTGGTGTAGCTTTCAGTGGATCTAGCAGTGTATGTGTCCCTGCAGCTGTGGTGTCTCCATTGAGAGCTTTCAGTGGATCTAGCAGTGTATGTGTCCCTGCAGCTGTGGTGTCTTCATTGAGAGCTTTCAGTGGATCTAGCAGTGTATGTGTCCCTGCAGCGGTGGTGTCTCTACTGAGAACTTTCAGTGGATCTAGCAGTGTATATGTCCCTGCAGCTGTGGTGTCTCCATTGAGAGCTTTCAGTGGATCTAGCAGTGTGTGTCCCTGCAGCAGTGGTGTCTCTATTGAGAGCTTTCAGTGGATCTAGCAGTGTATGTGTCCCTGCAGCTGTGGTGTCTCCATTGAGAGCTTTCAGTGGATCTAGCAGTGTGTGTCCCTGCAGCTGTGGTGTAGCTTTCAGTGGATCTAGCAGTGTATGTGTCCCTGCAGCTGTGGTGTCTCAATTGAGAGCGTTCAGGGGATCTAGCAGTGTATGTGTCCCTGCTGCTGTGGTATAGCTTTCAGTGGATCTAGCAGTGTGTGTCCCTGCAGCTGTGGTGTAGCTTTCAGTGGATCTAGCAGTGTGTGTCCCTGCAGCTGTGGTGTAGCTTTCAGTGGATCTAGCAGTGTATGTGTCCCTGCAGCGGTGGTGTCTCTATTGAGAGATTTCAGTGGATCTAGCAGTGTATGTGTCCCTGCTGCTGTGGTGTAGCTTTCAGTGGATCTAGCAGTGTATGTGTACCTGCAGCTGTGGCGTCTCTATTCAGAGATTTCAGTGGATCTAGCAGTGTATGTGTCCCTGCAGCTGTGGCGTCTCTATTGAGAGATTTCAGTGGATCTAGCAGTGTATGTGTCCCTGCAGCGGTGGTGTCTCTATTGAGAGATTTCAGTGGATCTAGCAGTGTGTGTCTCTGCAGCTGTGGTGTAGCTTTCAGTGGATCTAGCAGTGTATATGTCCCTGCAGCTGTGGAGTCTCCATTGAGAGCTTTCAGTGGATCTAGCAGTGTATGTGTCCCTGCAGCTGTGGAGTCTCCATTGAGAGCTTTCAGTGGATCTAGCAGTGTGTGTCCCTGCAGCTGTGGTGTCTCCATTGAGAGCTTTCAGTGGATCTAGCAGTGTGTGTCCCTGCAGCTGTGGTCTCTCTATTGAGAGCTTTCAGTGGATCTAGCAGTGTATGTGTCCCTGCAGCGGTGGGGTCTCTATTGAGAGATTTCAATGGATCTAGCAGTGTATGTGTCCCTGCAGCTGTGGTGTCTCCATTGAGAGATTTCAGTGGATCTAGCAGTGTATGTGTCCCTGCAGCGGTGGCGTCTCTATTGAGAGCTTTCAGTGGATCTAGCAGTGTGTGTCCCTGCAGCTGTGGTGTAGCTTTCAGTGGATCTAGCAGTGTATGTGTCCCTGCAGCGGTGGGGTCTCTATTGAGAGATTTCAATGGATCTAGCAGTGTATGTGTCCCTGCAGCTGTGGTGTCTCCATTGAGAGATTTCAGTGGATCTAGCAGTGTATGTGTCCCTGCAGCGGTGGCGTCTCTATTGAGAGCTTTCAGTGGATCTAGCAGTGTGTGTCCCTGCAGCTGTGGTGTAGCTTTCAGTGGATCTAGCAGTGTATGTGTCCCTGCAGCGGGGGTGTCTCTATTGAGAGCTTTCAGTGGATCTAGCAGTGTGTGTCCCTGCAGCTGTGGTGTCTCCATTGAGAGCTTTCAGTGGATCTAGCAGTGTATGTGTCCCTGCAGCTGTGGTGTCTCCATTGAGAGCTTTCAGTGGATCTAGCAGTGTATGTGTCCCTGCAGCTGTGGTGTCTCCAGTGAGAGCTTTCAGTGGATCTAGCAGTGTATGTGTCCCTGCAGCTGTGGTGTCTCCATTGAGAGCTTTCAGTGGATCTAGCAGTGTGTGTCCCTGCAGCTGCGGTGTCTCCATTGAGAGCTTTCAGTGGATCTAGCAGTGTATGTGTCCCTGCAGCTGTGGAGTCTCTATTGAGAGCTTTCAGTGGATCTAGCAGTGTGTGTCCCTGCAGCTGTGGTGTAGCTTTCAGTGGATCTAGCAGTGTATGTGTCCCTGCAGCGGGGGTGTCTCCGTTGAGAGCTTTCAGTGGATCTAGCAGTGTATGTGTCCCTGCAGCTGTGGAGTCTCTATTGAGAGCTTTCAGTGGATCTAGCAGTGTATGTGTTCCTGCAGCTGCCGTGTCTCCGTTGAGAGCTTTCAACGGATCTAGCAGTGTATGTGTCCCTGCAGCTGTAGTGTCTCCATTGAGAGCTTTCCGTGGATCTAGCAGTGTATGTGTATGTGTCCCTGCAGCTGTGGTGTCTCCAGTGAGAGCTTTCAGCGGATCTAGCAGTGTATGTGTTCCTGCAGCTGTGGCGTCTCTATTGAGAGCTTTCAGCGGATCTAGCAGTGTATGTGTCCCTGCAGCTGTGGTGTCTCCAGTGAGAGCTTTCAGTGGATCTAGCAGTGTATGTGTCCCTGCAGCTGTGGTGTCTCCAGTGAGAGCTTTCAGTGGATCTAGCAGTGTATGTGTCCCTGCAGCTGTGGTGTCTCCATTGAGAGCTTTCAGTGGATCTAGCAGTGTATGTGTCCCTGCAGCTGTGGTGTCTCCAGTGAGAGCTTTCAGTGGATCTAGCAGTGTATGTGTCCCTGCAGCTGTGGTGTCTCCATTGAGAGCTTTCAGTGGATCTAGCAGTGTGTGTCCCTGCAGCTGCGGTGTCTCCATTGAGAGCTTTCAGTGGATCTAGCAGTGTATGTGTCCCTGCAGCTGTGGAGTCTCTATTGAGAGCTTTCAGTGGATCTAGCAGTGTGTGTCCCTGCAGCTGTGGTGTAGCTTTCAGTGGATCTAGCAGTGTATGTGTCCCTGCAGCGGGGGTGTCTCCGTTGAGAGCTTTCAGTGGATCTAGCAGTGTATGTGTCCCTGCAGCTGTGGAGTCTCTATTGAGAGCTTTCAGTGGATCTAGCAGTGTATGTGTTCCTGCAGCTGCCGTGTCTCCGTTGAGAGCTTTCAACGGATCTAGCAGTGTATGTGTCCCTGCAGCTGTAGTGTTTTCATTGAGAGCTTTCCGTGGATCTAGCAGTGTATGTGTATGTGTCCCTGCAGCTGTGGTGTCTCCAGTGAGAGCTTTCAGCGGATCTAGCAGTGTATGTGTTCCTGCAGCTGTGGCGTCTCTATTGAGAGCTTTCAGCGGATCTAGCAGTGTATGTGTCCTTGCAGCTGTGGTGTCTCCATTGAGAGCTTTCAGTGGATCTAGCAGTGTATGTGTATGTGTCCCTGCAGCTGTGGTGTCTCCAGTGAGAGCTTTCAGCGGATCTAGCAGTGTATGTGTCCTTGCAGCTGCGGTGTCTCTATTGAGAGCTTTCAGCGGATCTAGCAGTGTATGTGTCCTTGCAGCTGTGGTGTCTCCATTGAGAGCTTTCAGTGGATCTAGCAGCCCCCGCATTAGTTCAGGATACACAGGTCAGTTAGGCAAAAGACACAGGTAAACTTTGACAAATAGAAAGTGAAACACTGTCATAAACGTTAAAAATGTACCAAGATGGCTGTCGAAACGAGAATGTCCACGGAATACCTCGTAGTTAACAGGGCCTGCATAAGCATAACCCGTGGGTCCCATTGTTACTCTCTAGCAACATTGCGGCTTGTAGGCGTTAGTTTCATTGCTGTCCAGTCTGTTTCCAGAATTCGGATTCCTGTTTTTCTCCCCTGTATTATATGCGGGATTTGGCTCCTCGCATCATGCTGAAGTCCCGTTGAATTCCCCTTTTCAGTTTTGTGATGTGCTCTAGATCTGGAACTGCTCCTGGACGTGTTTGGCATGCTGGGCTTTGCCTTTGTGTGTCAGGTATGAAAACAGCAGATTGCTAGTTTGCGCCCTGGTTTTTGCATTTACTCATGTATTTATCTATTTCGACATGTCTCCAGTGCTGAAATCTAACCTTCAGTGGGCTCTACCTCCCATATTTCCCCTCATTTTTACACTAGTTTGCGATGGTCTGCGAAATATACCAGCGTTATTTGTTTTCTCGCTTGCTGACAATTACACTGGGTCCTACTCATCCTCATCAAAGTCCTACGTCCCTTTCCAACCTGCTGATGGTTAGCAACATGCTTTCATCATAAGCTTATACTGCTTTGGGATTGGAGGAAGTGTTTCTTTTTTCCTTCTAGATTAGGAGCAATTAAGCAGGGTCTTTTTCTGGATACGTGTATTTCTAAGGGCAGAAGGATGCCTGTCTCCATGTTTGGGTACCCTCATATGATAAGGCGAGGAGGAGCAGGACTCAGTTGAATGAAGACAACTTAATTCAGTTCGGTAAAATACATTTTTGTCATACGTTTAATCAACCCTGTACCTTGAATTCAACAATATTTGTTTGATATAACTTCATATCCGGTGGTTTAGTCATTCATTAATATGGAGTGGCCTTCTTTGACATATTGGTCCTTGAAGAAAATGGGGGTGGCCAGGGCAGGACTTTCTCATTCTTAAAGCTCCACCAGAGCGAACTCTGACATTCTGGCAGGCTGATGAAGGGCGTATCAAAATCAGTTTTGGAATTAAAAATGGAAAAGCACCAATGAGCTTGTCACGATTCATAAAAATAACCAGTATGATGAAAAAAGCACTTAATTAATCTTTTCTTGAAACAAAGCAAAGCTCCCTATTAATTAGCTGTAAAAGAAGAGTTTGTGGGAAAAACATTTTTCACTCTCTTTACTACTTTCTTGTAGTAAATGTTCATTTTTAGAAGGTAGCTGATGCCACAAAATGTACAGATTCAAGACTAGAAATGTTAGTTTCAGTGTTAAACAAGCCCCATAACAAGCTTGGGAAGCTTCTTGGGCACTACTTTACCCACTTCGTTCAAGTCCATAACTCTACAGCAGACAGGGTTCTGCTGGACAGGCTTTGAGCTTCTTATTCTTACAGGTAAGGAAGAGGCCCTATCTCCTGGTCCTCAAGAAAAGCATTTCATTTCTAGAGATTCAAGGTAATACATGAGCACTCAATCCTTCACTAGGCAGGTGGAATTCCTTCACCATACAGTCTTCTGAATTTGACTTCTGTCTCGAGCATCTCTCTCCTAAGAGAGTGGTACAGCAGTTTTTATATGGTGAACCTAGCTGGTTATGGGTGAATCAATGTACAGTTCCACGTGCATTCCCCTCTATTGCAGCACAGCTGGCCCACAATGCATTCACATCCAGTTTTCAAAATACAGGACTGAGCTTGGTGTAAGGTACCCTTTCCCTCTCTCTAAGGTTCTCCCAAATACCTTCTCCAACTTGGTTTTATGTCAGAATATTGTTTGGAAAAATGCCCTTAAATAATATTATAGCCAGAATATGGGCTAACATAATACACTGAAGGTTAAATATTTATATGTAATTGTAGGAAATTACTTTTTGGTGGGGAGGAGTGAAACCCTACTCATGCAGGAACCACCATTTCTGCTAGGGTGAAACACTCGGAAATCCTAAATTAACCTGTGCCTAACCGTCTGATAGTTTGGCACAAAAGCAGTCCGGCTTAACTTAGAGGCAATGTGTAAAGTATTTATGCAGCACTTCAAACAGTAATTAAATGAAAACAACAAAAGTGAAAATAGCGTCAACAATCACAAAGCTTCAACTGTACTTATCTGCCAAACCGGGACAAAGTCACAAGTTCAAGCGAACCGTGATGGAGCACAGGCTAGGACTAAAGTAGGCCTGCTTAGCAAAGTACCTTAAATCTGGGTTGTGGAGCCTTGTATGGTCCTGCGCAAATGATGCGTCGTGCAGCAGTGATTCCGATGGGCTGCGGGGTGGTGATGCGAGGATCTGCGTCAAGTTGCATCGCACATTGACTATTTCGATGGGCAGCAATGTGAGGTCCAGCATGTGGATGCGTCACGCAGTGGCGGTTCAAATGAGCTGTAGGGTTACGATGTGAGGTCCTGCTTCGAGATGCATCATGTAACTGCAGTTCCGAAGAGCACAGGGGCTGCGATGGGAGCTCCTTCTTCGAGATGCTGTACGCAGCATCGGTTCTGCGGGACGATGCATCACACTGTGGAGAAGTGTGGCTCAATGGTTAGAGCGGCAGACCCTGATGCAGAGGTCTGGCCCGGACCAGGGTTCAATTCCTGCCTCGGCGGGTCTTGGGCTCAATTTCCCCGGACCCGATAATTCTCGCCTCGGTGCCTATTCTAATCATGGGTCCCACTCTGCAACTCTGGGCAATAGCTTGCTTAATCTCCACAACGGCCCCAAAAGCGCTAGGATGCCTCGCTTCACCTTGGGGGTGCCCAGCAGTGGGCACTTCACAGGGAAAGGCCAGGAAGGGTTCCACAGCGGTATGTGTACAGCGCCTGAGAGACCCTTTTGGGGGTGTGCGGTGCGCTATATAAATGCACTATATTTAAATTTACATTTACACTGTGTTGATTCTGCAGGGACCACAGCTGGGCTGGCAGAACCCCTTTAGACCCACTTCCAAAGAGCCCAGGACAGGGGTGGCACCACTTGGCGGTGGGGGGCAAGACTTGCAGCATGCAGAGTCCGCGATCCTGAGTTTTCTGTCTCTGAGGCTGTGGTCAGTAGGCCAGCCAACTAGCTTTGAACTGATGGTCTTGGGTTCATGAGGCAGGTTCAGTACTTCTCATTTAGGCAGCAGGACAGAAAATTAGCAGTTATTCTTGCAGAGCAGCACAGCAGTCCTTCTGAGTCTTTCACAGGTCCAGAGGTGTACTGACGAGTTAGGTCTGAGGGTCCAATATTTATACCTGGTGCCCACTTCGAAGTAGGAGAAGTTTCTAGAGGCTTCCACCACCAGAGGTGCTTGGAATTTCTTGCCTCCCTGCCCTGACCCCAGCTTGTCTAGGGGTCTTAAAAAAGACTAGTGCCAAACACTGAGTGGTGTTAAACTCTTTGTGAATGTGTTTAGGCAGAGACTTTATGATGTGCTAGGGTAGTAGGTGACAGCTCCGCCCCAATCAAGTTAGGATTAGGATGATCCAGGAAGAATTACCCTTCCGTAAGGCACTAAAAACTTTTCTCTTTTGTTAACCCCCCCAGGACTATCACTCTGCTTTCACTCAGAAGCGCCGGGACACCCCGTTGGGGTAGCTGCGCGCTATATAAAATACACAAAATAAATAAATGGCTCATCCTGCCAACACCCATTCCTCCTTTGTCTCCCGGTCTGGGTGCAATACACAATGAACACTTGTCAGTTACACCTAGTCATGTGACCCAGGATTCAGGCTGCAGGCACCAAATGGTTAGGACAAGAAAATGCCAACTTCCTAAAAGTGCCATTTTCAGAATTGTGATTTAAAATCTGACTTTACCATTAAAGATTTTAAATTGCAATTCTTCAGATACCTAACTCGAAATTCCTATCTGCTCCCAATTGAAAGTTACCACTTATTAAATGTAATAAGGGAACCCAATGATATCCGATGGAAAAGGTAGGCCTCACAGTAGTAAAAAACAAATGTAGGGGATTTTCACTACCAGGACATGTAAAACTTAAAAGTACATATCCAACTTTTTACAGACAGAGCACACAACTTAAAATTTTATTGATGATGCTTCTGAATTTCTATAAAGTATACAGTCTATACTTTTCTTTTGTTAATACACATATTTGAACCTACAGATAGTGGGACTACGTGTTCCTTGTGTGATTAATTTACTGTTCAAATTCACACTTCCTTATTGACTTCCATTGAGACATTGTTGCAGGATATTGTATTTACCCAGGTCTCAACTAGGGTTACGGGTTTCTCCTGTTGTTTGTCAAATAATGGGACCATAGAACATCAGCATGTAGGGATTGAGTCACCATACCACCTCAGAATCTATGAGCCAGAGTCTGACTAGCTATAGTGCCTCACTTGCCCTCCTAAACTTTGCAGAGCAACAAGTGAGTTGGCACCCCGAAACACACCACTCTTGACCCTCTCAGAGATCGCGCTAACCGGACACTCCCTTTCGCTCACTCACTCGTACTTGTCCACAATAAGATAAACAAGAGACACGAAGGAAGTTTATAATATTTATTTAAACTATTATGCTCTAATATGCAGTATTGCAAAAACAACAGTTGATGGACAGAATGCAGAACAATGTCATACATTCACCCCAGTACAGAGATCTGGGCCTAAATCCATCGTTTTTTTGCTCACCATGCCATTCCAGTTTGAACCCAGCCATATGCAAATCAGTCTTGACCCTGTGTCTCATGGGAACAGTCCAGCCCGAACTGCTAAGCCAGGTCCTCCCTGGACTGGAAACAAGCATCCTAGGACCGGTTTCGGGGTTTCACCCCTCTTCAGCCAGGATAGCTTGATTCCAGTGGCATGGAGAGCACGGGACTCCCGTATAACCGTGCAGGCTTTTGGAGTGACTGCCGATGTAAGACAGATGCAAAGAAACTTGGAGACAAAACATCAAAAGCTTTGAAGGTTCCAGAGGGAAAAAGGTCAACCAAAAGAAAGGCAAAGGAAACTGCTCCGCGAAGGAAGAGTACAGCAAATACCAGTGCCACCGAGGAGGAAAATGTGTGCCCACAGAAGAATGTGTATACCTTCTGGCTTATGAAGTCGGAGCCAGAGAGCCGCCTGGAGAATGGGGTGGATATGAAGCCGGTGATATTATCCCTACCTGTGGCGCTTTCCAGGGGGCTGGCGAGTCCTGAATTGCAGTCCTTCCCCTCCCGCTGTCGCTGTGGGATTACCGGCGACCGCTGTGTGGAGGCTTCGCTGGACTACGGTGACCAGGCTCCCTTGCAACAACTTCCGGAGGCGGACACCCTGCATTTCGCGCCCGTAGGCGCTTTATAAATAACTCTGCCCCCCGCATCGCGGGACTGCGCGCGGGCGTAGCCGGGCTAAGCCCGGGCAAAGGGCGGGCCCTCTTAGGCCCTCAGAGGCCCGAGGAGACTGGACTGGGCCAGAGACGCTGCCCGTTACGTTGTGTAAGCATCGGACATCGTAAGCATATTAGCGGTATTATTCATCATTATATGGACAGCTATTTGACATTGTGACATGTCGATGTGGGCAGGCTTGACATAATAGTCATTGGTGTTCCCAATTCATTGATATAAAAGGAATTTACTGCCTAATATAAGTATT
Organism: Triturus cristatus; assembly: GCF_964204655.1. Classification (NCBI taxonomy): domain Eukaryota; kingdom Metazoa; phylum Chordata; class Amphibia; order Caudata; family Salamandridae; genus Triturus; species Triturus cristatus. The sequence goes on along the minus strand of NC_140591.1, from coordinate 167,292,884 downwards.
AGTATAGCAATTGGTTATATATACCTAAACGTTCGTTATAATTTATTTGCGTTTAATTATCCCGATCATATTGACAAGATGTCACGTGGAACTAGAAGCAGCAAAACTGTGACAGGTAGTTCCAAACTTACTGGAACCTTAGATGACTTCATAGTACGCACCAACACATTAATAGATCAGGGTATTGTTCTTATGGAAAGGAGGGTTTCCCAAGATCTTGCCTTAGCTAAAAGGTCTTCCATGGGTCATATTGCCACAGTTCGAACTCCAACACGAACCCCCGAGAACACCCCAACCAATCCTAATATACTACATGTTAATGCAGAAGTCCACGGTATTTCCAGTGTAAATACTGATATTGAAGACTGTAGCATTACAGATTCACAGGGGTTGACAATCATAGAAAACACCCTGGTAGCCCCCCAACCAGACGATCAGACAAATGACAATAATATCCCAAGAAAGGGGATAAAGGAGGGAGCAATCCCTAAAAAAAGCACAACTAAGCGATCCTATAAAAAATATCCCGCCACTAAAACTACCAAGGCTGCAAAGAACAAAAGAAATAATAGATCCAATGCAAGCACGATAAGGGAAATACAGGGTCAAGATATAGGGGAAGGAGGGGTTGTCCTTAAGACATTACCTATGAATATTGTAGATGACAGTTTTTTGGATAAATCCCTGGCTGATATTCTTTCTGTCAATTTATCAGCGGATAGTACAGGTTTAAACATAGGGAACGAAGACTCCCTTACATTTACCCTGACAAAAATATTTAAGGAATTGCTTATTCCTATAGAAGAAAAATTAGATGGGATCGAAAAACAACTTATTGAACTGAGGAAAGAGGTAAAAGATGACCATGCCAGTAAGAAAATCAAGATAACGCAGATACCAGCCCCTATTAGCAATGTTCAGATATCACAAAAACAGGTCAATGATGTAGTAGAAGAAATGAATCCAGTCCCTAAGGGCCCTAACATCAATTCTATCATTACTGATGTAGGGGAGAAAAATGCAAAGTCCATTACGTCACGTGGAATAACAGCTGAAAAAACGGCTCCTTGTAGCACATCTATACACACTGATAACAGCACTCATATAGAAAAGCGCAGGAATGTTAATCTACCCCCTGAAGCATGCGATTATGTAGTTATTTTAACTGGGGTTCCGGAACTAGAACCGTTAGTCCTAGAACCATACGAGGCGCTTAAAAACAAAGCCACACATTGGTTGAATATTAACCATCCATTACCACCAACAGTAAGAAGCAATATCCTAATGGTAGAGAGGGTCCCTTGGGTAGGAAACATTAGGAAAAAAATACAAGGGGACTGTGTGATTGTATCATTTGAAGACCCTCGATCAGTAGGACACATCTGCTTGGGAGTCCCAAAAAATAACGGTTCATTGATTGTAGCAAGACCCCTGGTTTATTTTTATCCGCCAATGAAACACGAAGATAATGCATGGAGTTGGTTAAGGGATACAAAACAAAATAGAGGTGAAAACGGGTATGAGTTACTTGGAAATCGAAATCCCAAGGGGAGAGAAAGGGAGGGGGAGGATGGCTGGACCACAATTCAACGAAGGGCCAGGAGACCCCAACACGTCAACTCTCATTATTATGGAGAATGGACGGGTCCACAGTTTGTACAACCCTTAATCCCCTGTTTCAACAGGTTTAGCGGACTAGAGACTGTTGACTGACTCCCAGTAAATGGGGAAGGACATAAATCTCAACCCTGTCAATTAGTCCCTCCCGCTACATTACCTGTGTCCCCGATAAATTTCCTTGGGACATCTGACTTTCGAAATCACTCACCCCAATTATTATCAACTGGTATACAGAGGGGATATACCACATCTAAAAAAAAAACCATGGTAATCCAAGAACAAACACCCAAAGTGGAACCAATAAATCATCATGAGGCAAACGATTATGATAGTAATAACTTAGGAAAATCGAGGACACCAAGAAATTCCTTACTAGGTATTAATCGTAGCTCAAACCAAGGTCCCTCTATGGCCAAGATTGTGTCATGGAATGTTGCAGGAGTGGGTTCAAAAATAAGTGACCCTGAGTGGAACCTTTACATGAACACCTTTGAAATTTGTGCCCTACAAGAAACTTGGGCTACGACATCCATGTACAGGGTTGGATATAGAACCTACCAGCTGGAGGCAGTCCCATCAGCAAGAGGCCGTCCATCAGGAGGGCTAATAATTTGGGTTAGTGTGTCGATCAATTTAGTCATACAGCAATTAAGAATTGATTCTCTAGACATACTTGGCTTGAAAATGGCTACCGATGATAATCGGACGTTCTATCTCTTTAATGTATATAATAGACCATGTCCATCACATAAGGAGTCACCATGTATTGGTAAATTAGAATCAATACTGGATACATTGGACACAGAAGCAAGTATGATCATATGCGGGGATATGAACTGCAACTTTGAACCCATTGTTGGAATGAACAATTTATATGAGGATGAAGACAATGCTAATGGAATACCATCCTTAAACAGTAATGGGTCAGTTATAGGAACCACTTTAGCTTTTCAAATTACAAGGGTACTGGTAAGCCATGGATTGAGGGCATGCAATGGGCGTTTTCCCTCTGACAGCCCCAAGGCACCGACCTTCACGAGACGTCATTGCCAAAGTATAATTGACTATGTTATCGTTTCCATGGACCTATGGCCACATATAAAAGATTTGATGGTCAAAGATAGATTTGATAGTGACCATCATTCCTTGGAAGTTAGTTTTTTAAAGAGCTTAATAATGGAACCAGAAGCCGAAGAGGTAGGACACCAACCGGTCCCAGATAACGTTATATTAAGTAACAATCGTAGGTCAGTTAAATGGGCTTACATCTTGGGACAAGAAGACTTAGTGGCAAACATTTATAATTGTTTCACTAAAGTATTCGATACCTACAATTCCTCTGATAGTGAATCTGGACAATTTCTTAAATTGCATAAGGAGTTCTTTAAAGAACTATTAGAATTTATGACCAAAAGACCAAAAAAAGGATCGGGTGCTGTAAAATTGCAGCCTATAGGCAAACCCTGGTTTAATAAGGAATGCAGAAAAGCAAAAACAGCCCTGATAGAGTCGGTAAAAACCAAAAATTCCTTGGCAATTAAAGAAAATAGAAAACTATATAATAAGGTGTTGACCAATGCAAAGTGTACATGGGACGAGGAACTGTGGTCATGTATGCTGATGGCAGCTAAAATGAAGGACCAAAAGCTATTTTGGGAAACAGTGGCTAAGGGTAATCAAAGGGAGAAGGGCTCAAGAGAGGTCTTCCTTGATGAAGCAACCTGGATAGATCATTTTACGAATCTGTATGCCGACCAGGGGGCTGTAGGTATAGTACAGGAAGATCATCCTCTGTTATTTGATGAGGCTGATTTGTTACATATAGTTTTTGACCTAGAGGAAACAGAATTAGCTATTAATTCTGTCAAATCTGGGAAAGCCCCGGGGCTGGATAAAGTACCAGGTGACCTGTTCAAGCATGAACTTGACGTCTGGGTTCCTTATCTTAATTATTTGTGTAATACTGTTGCTGCTGGGGAACCAATTCCGGACACATGGAACGGGGCGGAAATTATTACTTTTTTTAAAAAGGGAGATAGAAGCAATCCTGCTAACTATCGCCCAATAAGTCTTTTAGATATTACTCAAAAAATCTATGCTAGGCATATTTTAAACCGTATAAATTCCTGGTTGGAAGAAGAGCAAATTTTAACAAAATATCAAGCAGGTTTCAGAGCAAAAACGGGAACCACTGACCAAGTTCTAAGGCTCTGTTGCTTGTATTGGAAATATGTTACTCTTCGTAAAGGCCATTTATATGTGGCATTCGTAGATTTACGAGCTGCATTTGACCTCATACCGAGAGAACTTCTGTGGGCATCACTGAAATCTCAGGGGCTCCCGTTAGGCCTACTAAAATTGGTTATTGGATTACACAAGGACAACTTTGCAAAGGTTAGGTGGGGTCCTACTGGGGAACTTACAAAAGCTATCCCTATAAAAAGAGGAGTACGCCAGGGGTGTGTACTGGCGCCAACCCTATTCTCCCTGTTTGTGAACGACATACCATCATACATGGAGTGTAGTGATAACGATGCACCAAGATTAGGGGGCGAACGGGTCTCTTCACTTTTATTTGCAGATGACACCATCCTCATTTCCCAAACACCACGGGGCCTTCAAAATTTATTAAATAGATTTCAGTCATATTGCTCCTCGAAGGGCCTAGAAATCAATACTAAAAAAACGAAATATATGGCACTGAGTCCTCACAGGAATTTTAAGAAAAATCTAATGTTAAATGGCCAGAAGCTTGATTATGTGCAGAATTTTATATATTTGGGTGTCTCTATGGACTCTTCTTTAGCATGGAGGCCACAATTAGAAAAGAATAAGATTATTTTTAAACAAAATTGTCTACCAATCCTCAAAAGACATAAAGAATGCGTGAATAAGGCTGTGACCCCTGCCCTAGAGATATTTAGGTACAAAGTACAATCAGCGGTACTATACGGGGCGGAATTATGGGGTCCTGCATGTAGAAATACATTTGAATGTCTCGAGAACAAGTTCCTTAGGGGGTTGTTAAAAATATCTACAAATACCCCACTAACACCACTTTTATTGGATCTAAACCTGAAACGAACAGATCAACATGCAATATTAAGACCGTTATTGCTGTGGGTTAGACTGTGGACGACCACAGAACTAGTAAATTACAAGGAAGGCTTGAAAGAAGTTATGGATCTTGATAGTTGTAACAAAGTTTATTGGCTCAAGCATGTAAAAAAATGGTTAGGCATGATTGGACTAGCCCATTTCTGGAATAACCCTGAGGCTATGAACCCGTGTTCCAAGAAAATTGTTAAACTATCTTATTGGTCACATGTGAGCCATGAGTCAGTATACACTAGAATCCATGGACCATTAACAGAAAGCTTTTTATTGTTTAAGGATGTAGCATCTTTTGAACCCTTTCTAGATGAGATCCACCCACCTTTATCAAAAACTCTGTATCTCAAATTTAGATATGGCATTCTTAGAACAAAGGTCCTTGAAAAAAGCTGGGCGAAAACAGGAAGTGATCTTTGCACTTCTTGTACTTATGGTATAAAGGAAGATGATTTACACATACTTCTATTTTGCTCAAGCTATGCAATTCCAAGGAAAAAGTGGATAGTACCACTCTGCCATAGAATAGGTTCTAGATCCTATAAGGAGGCTGGTAGAATTTTAAAAACCGACACAAGTCAGGTGATAGTCCTTGGAGTCAGTAGATTTCTTCTGGCTGCTAACTTTATTAGAATAAAGTTGGGTCTACTTTTTTAAGGAAAAAGGGCGAGGAGAATGAGACAATATATCACTACAAAGTTCTAAAATGAGATTATGGTATTAGAACATGTAATTGTTGTTTTATTACCCAACCTGGAGGATGTTGTTGATGCTTTTTTTCATGAATTTAAAAAATATATATAAAATGTACTAGCGGTTTGTGATTTAATACTTTTTTAGATTATTTTTAAAAAAACTATATTTATTATTAATCATATTTTTTAATATTTAAAATTTCCACCCAGGTGAAATGTGATTGATAATGTATTATGGAATAATGAAATTGACACTCGGTAGCATCGGATATTATGAATAGGTGGCTTACTGTATCCCATTGCCATTTTGTCTTGAGTTGGTAATTGTCAAATGTAAGAAATGTTTTTTTTGTTCTTTTATGATGCAAATGCGTCGAAATAAAGATTAAATGAATGAATGAATGACTAAAATCAAAAAGTTAAAGTAATTTGATCTAAATGTGTATTCTTCAAATAGATTTATCTTATTTTGTACATGTAATGCATTGTTTTATAGATAAAATGTCCCAGGTAAATATATTCAGTAGTTAAAATAACCGAGTATTTGGGTTGATGCTTTACATCCTCAAACCCCTGATCCTTCCGTTAGGGTTTTTTCTTGTTAGGTCAAGCGTAAGCATACAACCTCTTGTATACTTTAGTTTACTTCTCTTGTGGGCTTAAAGCCATCCCCCTAATTTTGATACGTTTGTTTCTGTGTCCTTTATAAATCCTTGCTTACTAGTGGTCAGTCCTGCCTCTTTAGCCCTCCTTTTCTCTTTAGTTTCTCCGACAGGGCAGGGACTAACTACTTTATCATTACGCTTTGTCATGTTAAGGTGTTCTTTAGGGGACTTCTTTCACCTTGGTTTCCTGCTTGTTTGGTGAAGCTTCCTTTTTCATTTGCAGAGTATTCTTGCTCTGAGCTTAGCTTCACTGCAACACTGTTTCTGTAACCTGGGCTGTAAATCATGCTGTTGTCTCCTTCACATTTACAACACCCTTTCCCCACTTGTGTTTAATTTTTATTCCTCCCTCAGGCCGACTGCTGTGCTCAGTTCTGCTCTCCGTGCCGCCGGCCCCGCCCCCGAACCTTCCTGGCCTATGTCACTTCCTTGCAGTCTACCTGCTATGCTGAAGATACCCTTACCCTCTCATCTGCCAAGTACAGGGCTGCGGGAGACCACCATACCAGCCCCTGGTTTGTGTGAGCAGCGGTGACATACACCAGCACACTCGCTTTGTAGCACTATCATAGCTGCCAAATTCAGGTATCCTGGTTAATTCAGCTTCAGCGCCGTAGCTAGCATGAAGCCTTGCAGCCCCTCCCACTCCTTCTCCTGCCTGGTGCTCTCTTCCCTCACCCCTCCCACCATGTTACTTGTGCCATTAAGCAGCCACTTCAGGAGCCCCCGGATCCACACACCGTAAAAGAGGAATGCAAAGCATTCCCAAGAACATCAGCTGACGTCAGGGCATCATTTCTCCACTCAGCGTTCCGAAGAGTCTGGAAAGTTTCCAGACTCGAGCAGAGGTAATTCAAAGTGATAACGGCTGCGGTGAATAACACAGAAACACCCTCCTTGTCAATAGGAAGATAATCTCTCTTTAAACAGGGAAAAGGGGTATGATGCAGGCCCATGGCAACTGCGCTTTTAACCTGCGTTTACTGTAACTTGTCCGTGCTTTACTTCCTCCCGGACTTGGACGCTGTACTAGTGAGAAACGTATTGTACTGTAACTTGCCCTAAACTCTGTGCACGAGACAAGATGGGGCGCTTCGGTCAGGCACTACTGGACAAAATGAAAACAGGGCTTGACTAAAAGGCACAGAGCAGTCCCCATTGCTGCACCAGGCAAGCTTGCTCATGCTGCTTAAATCAATCAATCAAGTGTCTTGTAAAGCGTGACTACTCACCTGTAAGGGTCTAAAGGCGCTGGGGAGAGTGCGGGGGACTACTGATTCGTCGAAGGTGCTGTGGTTCAGTCGAGCCAGGTCTTGAGGTCCTTCATGAATTGAGGGAGTGACGGTGATTGCCTGGGGTGGAGAGGTAGGGAGTTCTAGGTCTTTGCTGCGAGGTAGGAGAAGGATCTTCTTCCGGCCATGGTCCTGCGGATATGTGGGACAATGGCCAGGGCCAGTTGAGCAGAGCGGAGGTCTCTGGTGTGTGTGTGGAATGCGAGGTGGTGGTTAAGGTACGCAGGTCCTGCATCGTGTAGGGCTTTATGGGCATGTGTGAGGAGGTTGAAGGTGATTCTTTTGTTGACTGGGAGCCAGTGGAGGTCTCTCAGGTGGCCAGTGATGTGGCTGCAGTGGGGGATGCTGAGGATGAGTCTGGCGGAGGTGTCCTTAATGTTCTGCTGTTTCTTGAGGAGTTTCTGGGTGATGCCAGCGTAGAGTGCATTACCGTAGTTGATTCTGCTGATGATGAGTGCGCGGGTGACCGTCTTTCTGGACCTGGTGGGGAGCCACTTGAAGATCTTTCGGAGCAATTGTGGCGTGTGGAAGCAGGATGATGATACGGTGTTGATCTGGCGGTTCATGGTGAGTGAGGAGTCCAGGATGATGCCAAGATTTTGTGCGATTGTGGAGGGGGGGTCCCAAGGTTGCGGGCCACCAGGAGTTATCCCAGGAGGAGGGGTTAGAGCCCAGGATGAGGATTTCGGTCTTCTCTGAGTTGAGCTTGAGGCAGCTGTTCTTCATCCAGGTGGTGCCAGCCTTCATCTCATTGTGGAAGTTGTTCTTGCGACCCTGTGTTCGTTGGTGAGGGAGAGAATAAGCTGCGTGTCGTTGGCGTAGGAGACTAGGTTGAGTCATTGGTTCCTGATGATGGCTGCGAGCGGGGCCGTGTAGATGTTGAAGAGAGTGGAGCTCAGGGAGGAGCCCTGAGGTACTCCACAGTTGATCTCTGTGGGTTTAAAGTGGAATGGTGGTAGTCTGACTCTCTGCATTTGTCCGGTGAGGAAGGAGCGAATCCATTCCAGGGCTTTGTCGTTGATGCCTGCGTTGCAGAGTCTTGTGCATAGGGTGCGGTGGGAGACAGAATCGAAGGCAGACATGAGGATGAGGGCTGCAGTTTCGCCTCGGTCAGGGAGGGTACGTGCATCATCTGTGGCAGTGGTGTAGCTAGAAGAAAAAACACAAAGTCCCTAGTCACAAATAGGAATAAAGAGTTTGGGCAGCATGAACCTGTATGTATGGGCTTGCCTCAATATGGATCATGTGCTAAAAGAAACCCCCTCAATACAGCAAAACAATCTATCAATTATCATTAAACACATCAGTATGCAATCAATGTATCAACAAGGTACATAAAGGAAAAAACTGTATATAGATATTGAGCTTATTTAATAAAAACATTTAAAAAATCCAGTTAAAACATCTTCTCATCTGAGAAGTTTCAGTAATAATAAACTTCATATATTTTAGCATTTTAAAATAAATAACAAGAAACCTTAAAACGGTTGACGCGGTGTTTCGGTGAGAAGTAACTTCTACACCTTCTTCAGGACAAAGTTTTCCAAAAAATCGTCAATTCTGAGTTCGTAGATAAACAAGGCTTTTTGTAAATTTAAGTCACTTGTTTTCAATGGACGGATGAAGCTTATCTATAGGTATTCCCAAAAGGAATCGATAACATTTAATTTAGTACATAGTTCTGCAAGTTTGTTCGTTTGAGCCACCGAGACTATAGATTAAAAATCAAGGTTTCTTGAGAATAACCAATTGATAACTGAAACATATATTTATGCAACAGCTTGCACCGTGGGATTCAGCTTTACTTTTGCGGTATCCGCATTTTCAACATTGGTGATACACTTATTGGCTTGCTTCAAAAAGATACTGGGGCAATTTAGGATAAAATCAGATAAAAGATGGTCAGCCTCCCTGCTCTAACGAACTTCTTCCGGGTCAGGTCAGTAGTGTAGCTAGACCTTTTGCCGCCAGTGGCAGTTGGGGCGGTTGCCGCCCTGCGACTGACGAAGGTAAGAACGGGCGGCCGCTGACCCCAAATCTCGAGCCCCCCCCCCCCCCCCGCTTGATGCACCACTGGTCTGTGGCAGCGAGGAGGACTGTCTTGATGTTGTGGTTGCTTCGGAAGCTGGATTGGTAGGGGTCCAGGAAGTCGTTCGCTTTGATGAACTCGGAAAGTTGGGCATTGATGGACTTCTGGATGACTCTGGCTTGGAAGGGGAGCAGAGAGATGGGTCTCTTCTTCTAAATAACTGTAAAGTTGCCCATGTATTTATTTTCACATAGGTCTTGCTGCATGTTCTTGCTGGGCTCCTCGGGTCACCCAGAAATGTAAAAGAATACGCAAGGATGTGAACATAATATTAAGGAAAAATTGTACAGCATATTCACCCTACATACCTTTATTTACTGTAGCAGTGCACAGTTTGTCAGCAGCAACAAAATATAGGTTCCTTGTATTTTTTTTTTCTCCAAACATAGTTGTATTCAAATGTAGACATAAGATAAGACAGAGGCGTCGGGACAGTCTATCACGGATCAGATCACAGCTTTCTAGCACAGCATTACCTGCTCCTCTATCTCAAAAGTTGTGTGCAAAACCACCAGGCACAAAATGCTAACTTTCCCAAGATGTCAGGACCTTCGTCTCTTTTTTTTATACAGCAACCTTTGTAACTTTTGGTCCAAAAACCAATGAGCTATAAACATTTTCTTAAAATGTATACATCATGCAATAAAGGGATGACAAAGTTGCAAATGCAGCAAATCCAAAATTGCATTGACGACGCTGAGGAATCTCATGATTCTAGTGAATCTGATTATACTGCAGAGTAGCGGGCTTCAAGAAACACAAACTCAGAGGTAAAGTAAATGTCTTAGCACACCCGTTTGCAAAACTCCTTGTAAGTTTGAAAAACAAGGAGAATCTTGCATATGTTTCAACTCGCAATTTCCTGCTAAATTACCAAATTAGGAAATTAAGTAAAGAAAGCCACACACGTTGTTATTTCATCATTCGAGGGTGCCCTTCGGAGACAATTTGGCTCCAACAATTGTAAAATATATTTGCAAATAGTTCCTTTGCTATAAATTGTGTTCGGGGACTTGAAGCCACAAATGGGGCATCAAAGATTAAGGATGCTTGCTCCTCTGATTGGGAGGACTGTGTGTGAAAACATTATTTGGAATGCCTCTGCTTAACTTAAAACAATAGCACATAAGCCACTTTCTATAACTTGGTCAATTGCGCTATGCAAATCTAATTGAACTGTTGGGCTTGACTTGAATTTTAAAATGGAAACAAGTGGCTGAAGATTTCCGTGAGGTATCTGTTTAACAAATGAAAATGTTGAGGCTGTGATAATAATCTTCCCAAACTGGAGTAATTCCATCTTGTCATCTTTCTACAGGGTTTTCATTTATGACTGAATCCTCTCCATGTCCATCAATAGAACCTGCCTTTCATGCATTGTCCAAATTTCTAGGCTGCTACAAAAATCTCAAGCTACACTGTTTGACTGGCGAAATGATGAACAATTAACCGAGTGGCACCTGTCAAATCTCCAGATTAGCACTGTTAAACTAACTCACTGCTTAAAGAAGCAAAAACTCTCAGTATCTGGAGAGCAGGCCACAAGATGACTTAAAGACGCCGTTATGAAAAGTAAATAAAGACATCTTCACTGTAGGTATCTGCTCCCTTCGAAGGCGAGTGTGCCTTCATGCAGCATAGAAAATACAACTTCATCTATTGAGATGGCCAACACTATCCAGTTGTGTTTTTTAGGTCAAGCCTAGGCAGCGCTTCCGCTGTCTGGAAGATCTGTTGTATGAACTTTGTGGGCTCTGGAGCAGCCCCTGCATTGTCTGGAAGATCTGGTCTGCTTTCACTTTCTGCTTAGGAACTTTTTTTCACTGTGTTATTAGTAGCTACGTGTGTGCCTTTTTTTGCTCTCTGCTTCACATTACTTTTCACTGCCTCGCTCTCTGATTTACACCCCTCTCTCCCCACCTCACTCTTTCCTTTCTCTGCCTCAACTCCTTCGCTCTCTGTCTCACATTCACAGATGTTGGCTATGCTGTACGGCTTGTGGATTACAATATATGTACACCTAGCGTGTACGTTATTTTTTTATAAAACTGGGCCACTGAAGGAAAATTGCCCTGAACAGGGATATTTCAGTGTTTTTACTGCAAGTTCGTAAGACAAACGTTCTTATGTTATATTCTTGTTCGCCACGTAAGATTTGTATTAATATGCTTACAAATTAGATTATACATGCATCAAAGCACTTCCTTTAGTGAGAATCTGTTTAGTGTTGGACATTATTTTGTGAGATATTCCGCATTTTTACCATGGCCACCACCAGCGGTCATTCCAGTGGCGGCGGCTCCGCTAAGGTGGAAAACTGTTACCCCACTGCTCAGAAGAAAAGATTAAATGATAATAACGTATAGGGTGAGTGCTTGCAATGTTCAACACTCCGTCCATCATTTCCTTTGGTTTTCGCTTTGTTCGCCATAAGTTGGCAGGGTATGCTCAGACGTGAGTCCCTTGCTCACTTTGCCACTGGATTCAAGCAAGCCTGGCTGAAGACAACTGAAATGCCAGAAACCGGTCCTAGGAAGCTTGTTTCAGGTCCACGGAAGACATGGCTTGGCAGTTCGGGCTGGACTGTTCCCATGAGGCACAGGGTCAGACTGATTTGCATATGGCCATGTCTGAACTGGGGTGGCAGAGTGGGCTAAAGATCGGTGATGGATTAAACCCAGATCAGTTGACTGGGGGTGAGTGCTTGCAATGTTCAACACTCCGTCCATCATTTCCTTTGGTTTTCACGTTCCTTCAGCAAGCCTGTGCAGAACCAGCCTCAGCGCGGCTGTGGACGCGGCTTCCGCAGGGGCGGGTCTGGGAATCAGCATGGGGGTCTGTCCACCTCCTCCCCTGCTGCTTCTACCTCCAAACCTTCCTAATCCGAGCTTAATGGAGCACCCCACGCCGGTGGGTGGCAGGATCTGCCACCATCTCCCCCACTGGCGCGATATCATATTGGACAAGTGGGTGTTGCATATCATCTGCAGGGGTTACTCCCTTCCCTTTCAGTCCTACCCTCCAGCCATGCCACCTTGGTGCCACCGCATGTCGGGGGATCAGTTGGTACTTCTCCAGCAGGAAGTCACGGCCCTCTTGGCCAAGGGGGCCATCGAGTGCGTTCCTGGGCCGGAAGTAGGGAGTGGTTGTTATTCCCACTACTTTCAGGTCCCCAAGAAGGACAAGGGGGGCCTGCGCCCCATCTTGGACCTCCGGAACGTCAATCGCTTCCTCTGGAAGGAGAAATTCAAAATGCTGACTCTGTCTCAGGTCCTGGCTGGCCTCGACCCTGGAGACTGGATGGTAGCGTTGGACTTGCAGGACCCATATTTTCACAGACCCGTCCTGCCGGCCCACAGGCGTTACCTGCGGTTCATGGTAGGCCAAGAGCATTTTCAGTTTGTTGTGCTCATCTTCGGCCTTACCAGCGCTCCTCGGGTGTTCACGAAGGTGATGGCGGTGGTCGCAGCTCACCTGCGCAGGTCGGGGGTGTTAGTCTTCCCCTACCTTGACGACTGGTTGTTGAAGGCGGGCTTGCCCCAGGCAGTTGTCAACCACCTTCAGACTACGGCCGACCTTTTGCATTTGCTGGGGTTCTCCATCAACGTGCAGAAGTCACACCTGAGTCCCTCTCAGAAGCTCCCCTTCATCAGAGCAGTTCTGGATTCGACGCTGTTCCGGGTTTATCCTCCTGAGCAGCGAGTCCGGGATATTCAGGCTATGATTCCGATCTTTCAGCCTCTGTCCCGGGTTTCAGTCAGGATGACCCTCCGGCTTCTAGGCCTGATGGCCTCCTGCATCCTAATGGTGACACATGCCAGATGGCATATGCGGTCTCTGCAGTAGGACCTGAAGTTCCAGTGGGCGCAGCATCAGGGCAACCTGGCAACCTGTCCATCATGTCCAGATCTCGGAGGGCGCTGCACGACAATTGCAGTGGTGGCTCATGAATTGCGATTGGGTCAATGGCAGATCGGTCAGGAAGACCCTGAAGCTGCTTGGCCTCATGGCCTCCTGCATCCTGCTGATCAATCATGCCAGGTGGCATATGCGGGCTCTGCAGTGGGACCTGGAGCTCCAGTGGGCGCAGCATCAGGGAAACTTGTCCGACTACGTCCAGATCTCGAAGGGCACTGCACAGGACTTGCAGTGGTGGCTCACTGACCAGTGTTGGGTCAGCGGCAGATCCCTCTCCCTTCCCTAACCGGAGCACACAGTGGTGACAGATGCATCCCTCCTAGGCTGGGGAGGCCACTGGGGAGAGGCAGAGATCAGAGGACTCTGGTCTCCGGCGGAGTCCAGGCTCCATATCAACCTTTTGGAGCTTCGGGCGATCCGTCTTGCACTGAAGTAATTCCTGCCCTCTGTCCGGGGAAGCGTGGTGCAGGTGTTCACGGACAACACCACCACCATGTGGTATTGCAACAAACAGGGCGGGGTGGGGTCCTGGACCCTATGTCAGGAGGCTATGAGCCTCTGGACATGGCTGGAACATCAAGGCATCACCTTGGTGGTTAAACACCTGGCAGGTTCTCTGAACACCAGGGCGGACAAACTCAGCTGCCGGTGCTTGATGGATCACGAATGGCGTCTGAATTCGGACGTGGTGCAAAGTCTCTTTCAGCAGTGGAGAGAGCCTTGGTTAGATTTCTTCGCCACCGAAGAGAACGCGCAATGTCCTCAGTTCTGCGCGTTGGAATTTCCAAGGCGGCACTCGCTAGGCGACGCTTTTCGTCGCGAGTGGAGTTGCGGTCTATTGTACGCCTTTCCGCCCATACCACTTCTGCCCAGAGTGCTGAAGAAGATTTGGCGCAACCAGGCCCAAGTCATCCTTGTGGCTCCGGATTGGGCACGAAGGTACTGGTATCCCACGCTACTCAGCATGGCGATCGATCCCCCGATCCGTCTGCCACTTCGGGAGGATCTTCAGTCGTAGCACATGGGGACGGTCCTCCACCCGAACCTGTCCAGCCTCCACCTCCATGCGTGGAGATTCAGCGACAACAGTTGACAGCTTTCGATGTTCCTCCCGAAGTCTGTGATGTCATTCTGGCAGCCAGGCGTCCCTCCACTAAAATGGTATACGCCTGCCGGTGGAACAAATTTGTGGCATGGTGCACAGCAAAGTCTGTGGATCCCCTTTTTGCCCCTCTGAGGTCCTTCTGTTCCTGCTATCCTTGGCCCAGCAGGGCTCCCTCTGGGCACTCTCAAAGGTCATCTTTCGGCCTTTTATGCCAAGGCTTTCTGATCAGCCTTCTCTCTTTAAGTCCCCGGATGTTAACCATTTCCTGAAAGGCATTACACACACGTTTCCTCCCGTGCCATTTATAATGCCTCAGTGGGACTTTAAAAATTTATTTTTAAAAACCTCTATTGTGCATCAAAAAAAGAAGTATACATCTCAGCATGCTGCCTACAACCGCAATCAGGCCAGCATTGCGACATTTCAAATGTGCAGATATCATTTAAAAAAAAAAAGGGAGAAGGGGATACACAGCAAGCTGCCTACAACCCTTCCGGGCCGGCCGCGTTTGTCGGAATTTTAAACTGTATAGGCAGTGGCAGTCTTGTAAGCATTTAGCAATAAACATTAACGGTCAACAGGATCATAAACAGTGGATAGTTCCACCAATGCACTGTGTTCTGAAAGGGTGTAGCTAAGGTGACGAGGCGTTCCAAGCAGTATGTTCTGGGGCACTGTCACGTGTTGTCCCTTGTCCTTCAGTGTGCGGTGTGTGCAGGCTCAGGTGAGATGCTCTATTAAAGGGCATTGATCGTTCATCGTGTGGCCTCCGCGTCAGTATCAATGGAGTGCTCCAATAAATAGGTTTGCAAGGGGCCCCATATATCTGTTGGACGTGATGAGGGGGTTGAAGATCTGCATATGTATGTAGTTGCTCTTGGCAATAAATAAGATCCTGGATCCAATCCTTAAATTTCGGCGCTCTAACTCTACCCTATTTACAGGCGATATTCCTTTTAGCGAGAAGCAGTGCCAGGGAGGTGTATTTGCGCATTTTGGCAGCAAGAGGGGCAGTGTATCCTAACAGGGCAGTTAGGGGATTTTAGGAATATGTAGGCCTGTCATAAGGTCCAATGCGGCGAGTACCTCTGCCCAATAGCTCTGTATAGTCGGGCAGTCCCAGGCTAAATGTTTAAATTCAGCCCCTTACCTGCCGCATCAGACACAGCGATCGTTATCTCGAATCTTCAAACGAAACATCCGCGCTGGTGTATAATATAAGCGGTGGACATATTTGTAATGTATGATTCTAAACCTACTGCTGGCGGAGATTTCTCCAGTCTGCTTACAGCAGTACGTCCATTATTCCTCAGTGAGGGGGTGTCCCAGTTCCTCCTCCCATCTGGTGCAGGCCATAGGGGGATCATTGGTTTGTACAGTGCGGTACAGTAGCGAAAGCACATGAGCGGGGGCATCTTGTTGCAGTAATATATGCAGTGGGAGCATGACCTGAGGTTCAAGAGGGAACGTAGGTGTGATGGTTTTCACATCCTGACGGAGTCTAATGTAATAGAAGCGTTCTAATGGGGTGGGATTTACATCTTTAAAGAATTCTTCGCTGGTACTACATTTCCCCCCTGTGTAGAGGTGTCCCCAGGTGTGAATGGAGAGTTTACGGAAGAGCTGGCGGCAGCTTGCCCTCCTGCGTAACCGGGATATCCTGTCGTCCAGAGAGGGGCAGGAGCGGGGAATACATTAATGTGCAGTGAGTTGCCTTGGCAAGGTCGTGCCATGCACTAACAGCGCACTGAACGGTAGTAGTCGCAAGGTGTCGTCGGACCCCGGGTACACTAAGATAGGCAGTACTTGGTATGGGGGTCATATAGCCATCTTCTATCGCCAAATGGGGCATAAAAGGGGGGGGTTTCATCCAGTATGCGGCATAGTGTGCCTGTGCACAACTAAAGTACAATTCAACATCTGGTACAGAGAAACCACATGCGCAGAAGGGGCGCGTGAGTACATCCCATTTTAACCTGGCTTGCTTTCCCCCCCATATAAGTCGTATCAGTTGAGTCCTGATCGCCGAGAAAAAGTGACGGCTGGGGGCATAGGGGATATTTACAAATAAATATAGAAGTTTGGGTAAGATAAGCATTTTGATTCTTGCTGCTCTACCAGCCATTAACAAGGGCATCACAATCCAGCCAGTAATTTTATCAGTGATAGAGTCTAACGCGCGCCCATAGTTGTCTCTCATCAGTTCCTCGCAATTGCGAGAGATAATTATCCCCAAATAGGTGAGGGTTTTGTCACACCATTTGAGGGGAAAATCTGGTTGGAATTTAGTGGTGGAGTCAGTAAGGGGATATATGTGGGACTTGCTCCAGTTAATGTTGACTCCTGATAAATAGAATAAATAAGCGCAATATGGGATTCAGGCTTATTTCCGGATGACGCAGGTATAGTGTGATGTTGTCCGCATATAATGAAATAAGTATCTGCCTTTCTGGATAAATTATAGCGTGATCTCAGTAATGTTGCCGTATTTTTGCAGCGAGGGGTTCAATGGCCAGCGCAAATAAAAGAGGGTAAAGAGGGCATCCTTGTCTGGTCCCCTGACCAGTGAGAAGGAGGAAGACCGCATCCCATTAATCATTACGGTGGCTCGAAGTCCTGTATATAGTAAATTAATCCAGGCTAGGAATGGGGAAGGAAATCCCATGCGCACCAGTACAAATGAAAGGTAGTCCCACTCCAAGGAGTCAAATGCCTTGGTGGCATCGAGGAATATGGCAGCCGCGTCTTCCCCAGGGTCTATGTCATGGAGCAGTGCGAACAGAGTTCGTAGGTTATGGGCCGTGCTCCTAGTCGGGACAAAACCCGATTGATCCGGAAGGACCAACACCGGCATAAGAGGACTAATACGGTTGGCGATTAGTTTGGCGAGGATTTTTAGCATCTACATTAATAAGAGATAGGGGCCTATACCAGTCTAGTTGCGTGGGCGGTTTACCTGGTTTAGGCAGAGATATTATAAGTGCCTCGCGCATTGTTCGGGGTAAAATACCGGTTTCTTGGGCCTCCTCGAAAACATGCCTCAATATCGGGATGATGGGGTGACAGTATATTTTATAGAACTCAGCCGGTAGGCCGTCTGGACCCGGGGCTTTGCCAGATTGCAATTGAATAATAGCAGAGATTATCTCCTCATCCTCGTGGTGCGCTAAGAGGAATTCTCTCTGGCCATTACACAACCAGGCTTCGGCAGTGTCCTCAAAAAATGAATCGAAGTCTACCGGGGCCTGACGGTGTGTAGAGTATAATGTTTTATAAAACCGTTTAAACACAACGAGTGTATCTGAAGAGTTCCTGTGTGTTAGACCGTCCTTGTCAGTAATTTCTAAAACAATGTTGGTGAAGAGTGGAGGCCGAATGGAGGATGCCAATGCCCGTCCCGGTCGCTCACCCTCACCGTAACGACGAGCCTTGTGATATTTTCCCGAATTTGCATTCACGCTCAGCAGTGTCTTGGTAATCCGTAAGCAATGTACGCAAATGTGCTTGTAATGTCGGAGAAGGTGCATTGTGGATAGCCAGCTCAGTACTTTTTATATCTAATTCTAACTTGTGGAACTTTTAATACCCCCCCACTTTTCGCTAGACAGATGCCTCGAATGGTCACTTTAAAAGCCTCCCAAAGAGTAGAGTAATGGGGGACAGAGCCATTATTATGGGTGAAGAAATCTGATATCTCTTGTTCGAGTTCATCTTTAAATGCAGGGTCAAATAGCGACTGTGGGTTGAGGCGCTATGAAAGATACGGAGGCTCCTCCTGTGGTGGGGTGGGAGTCAACAAATACAGGAGAGTGGTGTGAGTATGTGTGGGGGAGGTAAGATATATGTGACGTCCAAATTGCCAGTCCCCGATCGACAAGCCAGTAATCTATACGCGACCAGGAAGCGTGGGCCGAGGAATAGCAGGAACCCTGGCGAGTCAGTGGGTAATGAGTTCTCCAAGGATCCGTGAGGTCGTGTTTCTCAACTGTGTTCTTAAGGGCTAGTTGCACGGCTGTGTAATGGTATGGTTGCGGGTGCGACCTATCCAGATTTGGGTTGATTGTAACGTTAAAGTCCCCTCCCCATATTAGGAGTGTGGTGCCCACATCCTGTATCTTCCCCCATAATACCCAAAAGAACTCTGGGTCATCCGTGTTCGGACCATAACAATATACCATTGTAACGGATTATGCGGATAGCCTCCCCCACAGGATGTTGTATCGACCTTGCGGGTCTGCATAGGAGCCAATGGGGGTGTATGGAAGTGTATGCTTAACCAGGACGGAAGTGCCCCGGGCGTATCAAGAGTTACAAGAGAAACCTCTATGGCTTGCCCAGCGCATGGCAAATGTGGGGGATGAGGTAGGAGATAAGTGTGTTTCTTGCAGCATGGCACAGTGAACATTCTGGCGGTCAAGATATGCAAGGATGTGACAGCATTTACGGGGATTACTTAAGCCTTGCACATTCCATGTTAAAAGGTTATACTGAAGTGTTCCGGGATGTGACTCCATCACTTATGTACAGAAATGAATTGTAGTAGAACATAGTATGTATGACTGTATGGGACCTCATCACCATATGTAACCATAGCAGTGCAAAACCAAAAGATAACGTTAAAACCAGTCATCGATCCCTCCCTCCTCCCACAACAGCAACCCCAACATGCTGTGCCATATACCTCCCTCCTCCCAACCAGTCCCGCAAACCCTGGTCCCAACTGGGGACGGGTAGATACTTTTTCAAACATGTTACTAAGTTCCAGTTGTAGGGTTCACCTAGTGGGCGGCAGCCAGAGGCAACCAGGTGCTCCTCGCGGTAGCGAGGGTGTTCGAGTATATTATCATGGGTCCATCTTGACATGTCGATTGGTGTATGCCACCGGTTAGCTCGTGTCTGAACAGTGAGGAGGAATAAACTATTTGAGGCGGCGCGAGCACACAAGGCTAGTCCCAGGCCATAAGAATTGTTATTGAACTAAGGATTTCTAATTCTCCTCGTGCGCCCCATGCGTCTTGCAGCCTATTCGTGGGGGGGCATGTGAGCGTCGCCTACCTCGGAGTGTGGAATCTCCTCTCTCAGCTGGAATGATGATATACTATTCAATGGGCTTTTCCTGCAAAGCTAGACGGCTAGTTGCGCTTGTTGGTGAGGCCTTTATAGTTGGATCAGGGTCATAAGGGCTCCGTCACCGGCCCCCGTGAGTTCGAGGGCGCAGCATGTTCGGTGAGCAGAGGTGGTGTCCTTAGTGGTGGCGCCAGCGATTACGTAGGATAGTGTTACTCAGTGTCTGATGCGCCTCGATTTTCCTCCTCCTGACGCCCCGGGACGGACGGCCTTCAGGTTGTTTGGATAGCGTCTTGATGAAGTATTGGGTGTGTTGTGGGTTAGTGAAAAAATGTTGTCGTCCGTGGGACGTTACCTTCAAGCGGGCTGGGAATAGCATAGCATATGGAATGTTAAGCTGTTGGAGTTTCTTTTTGACTGGAAGAAATGTACGTCTCTGTTCTTGCACAGCCATGGTAAAATCTCGGTAGAGAGAAATTTCCATTCCTTCATGTTGTAGGCGTCCTTTCTCTCTGGATAGCTGGAGCGCCGTGTCTCTGTCGCGATAATTCAACAATTTGACAATGATGGGGCGTGGCGGAGTCCCAGGGGGAGGACGGCTCGCCAGCGAACTATGTGCTCTCTCCACCACGAGGACCGATGAAAATTCCTCTCTGCCAAATATTGCTATCAGCAACCGTTCCACGTAAGCCTCCAGTTTCCCAGTGGCTGTTGTTTCCGGCACGCCAAGAATACGGAGATTGTTCCTCTGCGAACGCAATTCCAACTCCTCATTTTTAGCGGCTATCACTTTCAACACTTTGTCCATCTCGGTGGTGCGGCTGGTACTAGCGGCGCATGTGTCCTCCAGGTCTGATATTGGTCTCTCTGCTTCATTTAAGCGGTCATCTTGCTTGTCCACCCTATGTGTTAGGCCATCCATTCTGGCAGTCATGAAGTCCATTTTGGATTCTATGGATGTCAGACTTGATTGCATTACAAGCAGCAGCTCCTTCAGGTCCGCAGTCGATGGGGCAGGGTCGCCATCCGGCTCTGACTGCGCTCTGGGAGTTTTCCGGGTGTCAAATGTAAGCTTTGATTGCTTACCGTCTGGCTTCCCCATGGCGGCTTGGCGATGGGTCTTGCAATTCAGTGGGTTTCTTGGGGGCCCAAGTTTAACCCTGAATGAAGGCGGGCCCTGAGCTTCAGTTAGAAATAGGGGTGTATCACGCGCAAATTCTTCAGGAGCGCAGGTGCTCTTCAATAGCTTGTCCGCCCTTGTATACAGGTGAAGTTATGGGGCCTCTCCGGCACCGGGCAATGGATTGTCCGCTACGTGAGCCCAGCCGGTAGCGCCTCGTGCAATGGAGGCACAGACCCTAGCAGGATGCGGCACGGTAATCAATGCGAGTGTTGTAGACCAGTCCAAGCAGTTCCCTCGCACTCAACCCGCGGGACCAAAGCACAGGAGATAGCGGGGGCCCGTGGGGTGTGCAGCCGTCCACAGATGTGTCTAATCCCACCACCTTCTGTCAGGCTCGGTGATAGCACGATCAAGAGCACCAGATTAGCAGCGGCACAACCGAAGGCAGAATGACCATCCCCCTGGGGTCCTGGAGTCCGTATCACGCGGTTCCCCAGTCGTCGGCGAGTCCCCCAGTAACCTCAGCGTCCGGCGCTGCAGCGGGAAAAAAGGGAGCAAAAGTTTCTCCAGGAGTGATCCGTCGATCCTCCCAATCACCACAGTCCATAGGCCCTAGGCAATCCCGCCTTCAGCGAGACCCGGGTGCTCCACTCCTGAAAGCCGCTTAGCCGGCTCTCAAGGACAGGCTGCGCCGCGGAGGAGCTCCAGGCAGCCGGGTCGGCTATCGCTCACAAGGGCCGCGGGGAAGGCCCAGCGCTCCAGTGACAACTCCGCAGCGCCGGATGTCCCATATAGAGGCACTTACCCTCGGCCAAGGAAGGGCGCCGTCCCCGCTCCGCCACCGACGACAGCTCTCAGTCCCGTTGCTGGTCCCGCCCTGCCTCCAGGCGCTCCTCACCGCAGCCGCTCGCGGGACCACGGAAAGTCAGCCCTGGGGCGTCCGCGGGTCCGGCCAGAGTCAGCAACAACAAGGGGGGAAGCCTCTTTTCAGCCCCCGCGCCCCGACCCTCTCAGCGACGACACCACAGCAGGTCTCCAGCTCAGGCAGATCCCATCAGCGCTCCCATCATCGGCTCAGAGTGCTGTCTCTGCCACCATCACAGGAAACGCGGTCGCGTAGGCCAGACATCAGGCATCAGGATTACCAGGTACGAAATTCGTTTTTGTGGGCACTATCCGCCGCCCTGCAGCGCCAGTGGAATCAGGGCTGCTTCTAGAAAGTTATTTTGCCAGGATGTCAAGGATATTGAAAGGATTGCCACCCGAACAGCAAGAGCCACACGCAAGTGCGGCCATTTGCTTGGCGCCCTTAGCGCCCCCCCCCCTCCCAATGCCCCAGTGGGACTTAAATCTTGACTTGACATTTCTGATGTATGCTCCTTTTGAGCCCCTTCATAACTGTCCTTTACGTCTTCTCACTCTCAAGACGGCATTCCTAGTAGCTATCACCTCTGCCAGGAGAGTGAGTGAGCTCCAGACTCTTTCTTCCAAACCTCCTTTCCTTTCTGTTCATCCAGACAAGGTGGTTTTAAGGTCCCATCCTTCTTTCTTGCCAAAGGTTGTCACGCCCTTCCACATCGGGCAGACCATCACTTTACCCACCTTATTTCCGCCTCCTTCAAGGGAGGAGGAGAGGCTCCACTGTCTGGACCCAAAACACGCACTAGCGTTCTATCTGAAGCGTACACAGCAATTCCGGGTGGATTACCAGCTCTTTGTTGGCTACGTGGGCGCCAAAATAGGTCGGGCCGCGCACTAACGAACGGTGGGCCGTTTTGTGCATCAAAGCATGTTACTCCTTGGCTAAGAAGGAGCCTCCTGTGGGGCTGCGTGCCCATTCTACCAGGGCAACTGCAGCCACTACTGCCTTGGGACACGGCGTTCCCTTGCAGGACATTTGTCAGGCAGCTACGTGGGCCTCGCTGCACACGTTTACCAAGCATTACTGCCTTGACAGTCAAGTCCGGAGAGACAGCTTCTTTGGCCGTTCTTTTCTCCTTGACTTTCTGGTGTAATCTTTTCGCAGACCCACCACCGGGGTTGGTATTGCTGGGGTATCTATTCTAAGGTAAGGAATCTATCATTAACGTGTCTCTTTCAGATGCACAAGTTACCACTTGTGTAACAATATATCTGTAAGAGACATTAGTTAGTGATAGATTCCTTACCGCCCCACCCATCCTCCCCATTCTGCGGACTGATTTCTAGGGTTAAGGTCATCCATTTCAGGGCCCTAGTTCCTTGGCACCAGTGGTCAGTTTTTTTCATGGCTCTGCATTCCTGGCGCGGAAAGTCGTGTACAAAACTGACGTCAGCGCGCATGGGTGGTGCCTAAATAGTCTTGTGACGTCATCTCGGCGCTTACTATGCCAGCGACGGACACGGAGCCGCACGACGCCACCTACTGACGCGTAGGGGTACTGCTAGCAAAACTTTTGGATCCAGTCTGACGCCTGGGGATTATTCTAAGGTAAGGAATTTATCACTAACTAATGTCTCTTACAAATATATCGTTACACAAGTAGTAACTTGTGCTTCCACGCTCTTTTTGGTCCCAAAACCCGATGATTTGTTCCACCCAATTCTGAATCTAAAGACTCTGAACAAATTGGTGTTGCTGGATGATTTTCGGATGACCACCTTGCAGTCCGTCGTTGCCTTTATCCAGGAGGGCGACTTTCTGGCTTCTCTGGACTTGGAAGACGCCTATTTTCACGTCCCTGTCCATCCTGGAAGCCAGCAGTTCTTGAGGTTTGCAGTAAACGGAGTCCATTACCAGTGTCAGGTGTTGCCTTTCGCTCTCTCTACTGCTCCCCGGACCTTTACCAAGGTATTGGCTCCTGTTGTGGGGATTTTGCAGCTTCAGGGTTTCTCTGTGTTTCCCTATATTGATGATTGTTTGATCTCTGCTTCCTCCCTTCCTAATGCTCTTCTGGCAGTGGAGGCGACCATGGCCATGTTCCAGGGTCTGGTGTTCAAGCTGAATCTGGCGACGTCTCATCTGGTTTCTGTTCGGAGACTGCAGTTTATCGGGGACTCTTCGACACCTTGTTGGGGGCTGTGTCTCTCCCTCCTGTTTATATCTCTTCCATACAGCTTCTTCTGTGGGTCCTTCTGAGTCGCCTTTCTGCTTCTGCTTGGGTTTGGTTGCGGGTCCAGGGGTTGATGGCTGCAACCATGGCTGTGGTTCCCTGGACTTGCCTGCACCTCAAGCCTTTGGTGAATCATCTGTTGTCTCAGTGGGACCCCTCCTGTGCGGTTTACGACACACTGCTTACTCTCTCCCCTGTTCTGGTTCAGGACTTGGTCTGGTGGCTTTGCAATCCCAATCTCAAGTAGGGGCTGCGTTTTCAGTTTCCTCCTCCCCTGTTGTTGACGACAGACGCCAGTCTTTGGGGTTGGGGGGCAACATTGGGGTCCTTGGAGGCCAAGGGACAGTGGTCTCAGGAGGACAGCGCCCGTTCCTCGAATTGGTGGGAGTTGGCGGATGTTTGGCAAGCGATAACTGTTCTTTTAGGTTCCCCTCCAGGAGGCGAATCTGTTGGTTTGTACCGACAGTCAGGTGGCTCGCTGTTACTTGGCCAGGGGTGGACCCGGTGCGCTTCTCTGAATCTGCTAGCTTCCATGGTTTGTGCCTGGGCGGAGTCTCACCTATTGGCATTGAGGGCTGTTGACATTCAGGGTCACCTGAACTTTCATGCGGGCAGCTTGAGCCACAATCTTCCATCCTCAGTTCAGTTCCATCTGTCTGTTCTCGGACCTTTGTCTTCAATTTGGGACGCCCTGGATCGACCTGTTTGCTTCCCTGTACAAGTCTCTTCTCCCTCGGTTCTGTTCCGAGCTGATTTGTCCTCAAGCATGGGCAGTGGACGTCCTCTCAATTCCTTGGTCCCTGGGCCATCTGCATGCTTTCCCGCCAATTCCCCTCCTCCTAAGGGTGCTGCAGAAGATTCGGGTGGAGAAGGTGTCGGTGCTCTTGATTGCTCCTTTTTGGCCTCGCCGCCTTTGATTCCCGCGGTTGATGTGGCTGGCTGGGGGCGTGTTTGTCCGGCTTCCCGTAATCCCGTCTCCTCTTCAGTTCCCACTTCTATCTTTGCCTCGTTTTCGTCAGTTAAATCTGACAGCCTGGCTCTTGAATGTTTGACTTTGGAGTCTTTGGGTTGTTCTTGCTTGGTGGCCTGTGGTGATATCCAGCATTCCCATAGGCCTTCTACCCTTAAGAGCTATAGTAAGCATTGGGGTCTCTTTGTCAACTGGAGCTCTTCTCATGGCGTGGATCCTGTGGTTGGTGATTCGGCCTCTATTCTTGAGTTTCTTTGGGATGGGTTTTTGAAAGAGCTTTCCCCTTCTAGTTTATCGGCTCAGTGGGCAGCGGTTTGGGCATGTAGGGGCCCAGGTGCCACCTTGGAGTGTATTGCTCCTTTGATGAGTTGGCTCCTGTTGGGTTTTTCGGCTTTGTCGTCTGGTCACTCCTGTGATTGTGCCCTCTTGGGACCGACTGTTCTTAGGTCTCTGCAGTTGCCCCCTTTTGAACCTATGCTGGTGGCAGATTTGTTGTGGTTGACTGCTAAAATTCCTTTTCTGTTGGTCATCACCTCTGCTAGGTGGTTGGGTGAGTTGGGTGCTTTGTTTGTTTCTTTTCCTTATTTGCAGTTCTTGCAGGACAGGGTGGTTTTGAGGCATGACCCGGCCTCTATCCGTAAAGTTTCCTCTCAGTTCTATTTGCAGCAGCAGGTGCCTATTCCTGATTTTGCTGGGGAGGCGGATGCGCTTGTTCCTTCTACCTTGGATGTTTGCAGAGCCCTTCAGGTTTACCTCCAGCGTACCCAGGGTTTTCGTGTGTCTCCTGCCCTGTGTGTCTCCTGTGATGGGGTGGCCAAGGAGAAGATGGTGTCTACTCTCACCATCAGTCGGTGGATGCGTTTGGCGGTTTGCCAGTCCTATAAGTCTGGGTTTGCCTCCTCTGACTCAGGTTCAGTGGTGTTCGACGTCTTCTGTGTCCGCTTCCTGAGCTGAGGCGCTGGGGTTTCTGTCCAGGAGATTTGTAGGGCGGCTACCTGGCAGTCCCATCATACTTTTGTCTGGCATTATCGCCTTGATGTCTTGCATGCCTCTGTGGACAATTTCACTGTCAGCGTTATGAACGTTGCTGTGTCTTAATCATTTGTTTGATTAAATATTTTGTACTTTTGCATGGATCCTTGGTGTCATGCGTTTTTCCTTTGTTTTTCTGCTTGTGAGGTCCTCACTTGTGTAAGGACTGGGACGAGGAGGACTTATGAGAGGGTAATGTTTTGTTACTTACCGGTAATCTTCATTACCCCGATTATGGTCCTCCTCATCCCAGTCCTGTTCCCTCCCTCCCGCCCTCCTGCTGTGTTTGTGTCTGGACTTGTTGATAACAGGCATGGCGGTGGGTGGGTGGGGTTTATATAATAAAGATAAAAGAAACACTAGCGTTGTAGACTAGCCTGTCGGGAGGCAGGATTGCTTCACTCGTGTAAGGACTGGGGCGAGGATGACCTTAATCGGGGTAATGAAGATTACCGGTAAGTAACAAAACATTACACAAGGGTAGGAAAAGGGAGGAAATGTGCTCCAGCAGGGCTTTATTTAAGCCACTGTGCCACACTGTTAGGGACTTATGCAAATGAGTTCTTCGATGTAGCTGTCTGCAGTGTTTTCCCCTGCGGATTAACACGAATGAGAAATTAGGTTGAAAATGATCCAGAGTAAGGCCAGCCTTTAGGTTGTGTTACCCTCGACAGTTTTAGAGGGAGGTCTGGACGAGTCTGTATGAAACCAGTGCACTGGGAAGCCCTGCGGTGGGAGTGGGTGCACCGAGCTACTCCATTCTGCGGTTCTAAAAATCACCAGTGTCATTGGAAAAAATTAGTAATTTTACGGGCAGGCCGAATAGAGATGAATTTTCTGTTTCAAACTCTCCAACACTGCCCGGTGGAAAAATATTGCTACCTGCCCTGTTGGTAATTTATGTGATCAGAAGCTAATGGCTCCAAGTGCCTTTAGTTTTTTATTTCTCTGACATTCTAGAAAAGTGAATGCCTTCAGCAAACCAGCACAAAAAAGTGGGAGTCTTTTTGTATAAAGATCGCTCACTGGAAAAACCAACTGTCAGCTCTGTATAACTTTAAGAGAAATTTGGCACCTAAGTTAATCCCTTACCATTTTCACAGATAAAGGTCCCAGTCACTAGTATTGAGGTGACCGGAATGTCACATGCTGGCCAAAATCTCCACATACAATTCCTGAAAATTATGAGTTAAACCCCACGGAATGTGCAACATCTATGTGGACCCGGAATTACAGGGTGGAATTCTGCATGGAACTCTCCATACCGTGGGGTTTATTACAGACACTTACCATGTGCTTTGCACAGGTGGTAAATGTCTGCAGGAATACTGTGCAGGACAGGCGGAGGAAGCTGAATGTGAGAGAGGAAAAGGAAAAGTGTTACCTGGCAGGAGAGAGCATCCTGGCACCTCAGCAACCTTACTCCGAGCTCTCTGGATAACGGCAGGCTTTATTTATGCTTTCCTGAACCACAGTAGGCTTCACATATCTCCCCCTAAGATACTTGAGGTTACCCAATTAGTTCAGCAAATCCCCAGTATGCTCCACATACGCTCTCTGAGCCTGGCAGATTTCCTGCGGCTTCCCCTATGTTTCATCAGGCTTGGCAGATTGAACAGATCACAAGCAGGCTTCCCACAGATTCCTCTGAGCCCCAATAAGCTTCCCATCAGTTCTCCCTAATGTTCATCAGGCTTTCCATAGTTTTCCCTGAACTCTAAGGATTTTCTTCAAAGTTTCTGGCAACCTCAGCAGGCTTCTCATAAGTAATCATGAGACCTCATAAGGCTTCCCATAGATACCCTTGAGTCCAGGCAGGCCTCCCTTGGTTAACCTTATCCCCAACAGGCTTCTTAAAACACTCTTCTGAGCACCAGCAGGCTTGCCATAGTTTTCCCTAAGTCAGAGGTGGCCTGAGTCCCATCAGACTTCCTAAAAGGTCCTCCTGAACCACCAGCTGGGTTCTCAATGGGAAGTATCTATTTTACTATTCACTCCACATCACTTTTCTAACACTAAAAGTCACTTACTTGTCCCACCAAATTTCATCCATCATCTCTCACAGCTTGTCATTAGTCTCCCAGAGTATCACACATTTTAGGTCTAGCCCAGAGACCGCTTCAGGTAGTAGAGCTGCTAGGCTTTAAATTAATGCCTCAAGTGAAGGCAGATCCAAAAGTGCATCATAGTGATTCAAGGCATAGGTGGTATCCGATCACGAAAAGAGGGAAGAATTTTAGACCAATCCCTCCACCTTCACCAGAAGTTATATGAAACAGAACCCTACACCACTCCAGATCACAGAATACCTATGGACCATTAGGTTGAGTGAACCATCCCACGAGCAGAGAGAACCTAGACTGTCCCAGTGGAAAGGAAGAAGTTAAAAAGGCAGTAAGCCCTTAAGATCTCAAAAGCACCAGTCTCATGGGTTCATGCTCTCTTTTTACAATGTTTACTGATCGAAAACCCTCGACCTGATGACAAAGCTCATCAGTTCATTTACCTCAATAGCTGGAGTGGCGGGAGCCAAAATTTCCATCATATTGAAAGCAGGAAACTACAGGGAGGAATGTGGTTGCATAGGCCAGTCTTAGTCCTCAATTTGGTAGTGAAAATCTTTAGAGTTTTGGTTAAATAGCCATAGCTGATGGACCTGGGCCAATCAGGATTCCTGGAGGGTATGTAAATTCGCAACAACACCAAAAAGGTAGCCCACCTAATGCATGCAGCTCCTCGACTCAAGAGAATGACTGTGGTCCTAACCAAAGACGCTGAAAAAGCATGCAATAGGGTGGAGGGAAGGCTCCTTAGTAGGCTTGGGCGATGAACTTCGCTCCGTTCGTGGAGTTTTCTGCACTCCGCAGAGCTCGCGGTGTGCAGAAAACTCCGCTTCATGATGTGCAACAGGGTTTTTTCCCCGCTCGCGATCGCGAATGGTAAGTTTGCCAGCGCGAGCTGCCGCTCCGGTGGAATTTCTACCCGAGCAACAGGAACACCAGCACAAACTCAGTTCGCACTGCACTCCGCTGCTCGCGGAACTTTGCAGAGTTTTTTTGTAACTTTGCGGAGTTCCGCGTAGCAAAACTCCACGAACTACACCCAGGGTTACTCCTTAGGGAAGTACTTCCTTGCAGTGCTTTTTGGATAACATTCACCAAAATGATCTGGACAAAGTACAAGCACCAACTGTGAATGTCTGGTTGGTCGGTCAGGACTCTGAAGCAATATAGACAAGCAGGGGGATGGAGCAGGGGTATGCGCTGCCTCCTATGCTCCTCACCCTCTGTATAGAGTCATGAGGTCAAAAGGTCCATGACAGAGGTGGGGTAAGCTCTGAGTCGATCAAGCTAACACTCTTTGCTGATGATGTCCTAGTGTTGGTGATGGACTCGAGTATTTCCTTTCCGGCACTGACGCCTGATGGTGGGGCTAGACATCTTTCATGCAATCTCAGTTTATAAAGTCAACATGGCAAAACCAGAGGTACTTAACCTCAGGGCATCCAGCACCTTACACAGTCTGAAAAGGTCAAATTAATCAGGGGATAGTTATTATTTTCCGCAGTAAAAATGTATCTTCGGCAAACTACCCTTCTTGCTACAGTCAATGAAAGGTGAGTTGCAGTGCTGGTATATAATATAATATAATATACACTTGTTATGGTTGAGTAGGGTAGCATTGATTAAGATGACTATCTTGCTGAGGGCTCTGGCACAGTTCAATGCTTTCCCCATATCAGTCTCACTGATGCTCCTAGAACACCTGCAGAAAGCAAGTTTCAAATCCATAGGAGGGGGAACGAAGGTAGGGAGTAGACAGACCCTGATGGCTGCTGAATGGGGAGTCTTGGGGCTCCTTGATCTAACCACATACTACAGAGCTTCTCGGTTATGCTAAATGTGGTAGAAGTCGAGAGAGGAAACTAAAAACGATATTAGACTATGTGCTGATTAGACACTCCTTATAGAAGCTGCCATGGATTAGGGCAAAATAATACAGACAGTGAGAGGAGCCACAGAGAAATGCAGGGTGGCATGGAATACAGACACAGGTGTCTAACTTCATTCCGGACATCGCTTGTCAATCTTGAATGGGAGAGTCCAGGATTTCTTTCAGTATGCAGTTTGCACACATCTACTGAACCATGCCAGAGTTCTAAGATGCCAGAGTAGGAATACAAAAACGGTTTTAGGATGGAAACTTGTGCATGCACATGTTTGAGCACACTCATGTAGCCACCTTGAAATGGTTTTTACTGAACTATAACAAAACTCATTGCAAGATGGCAGCTGGGGTGTGCTGTTGCTTGCTTATGCATGTCTGCTATCTTGTAATAATGTTTTGCTACACTTTGACAGAAACTTTTCAAGATGCCTACACATGCGTCCACACACATGCATTAAGTATGCCAAAGAAAGTTTTCAATTCACACCAAAATACATTATATTTTTATATTGTGTGATCCAATTTGTATTTGACACTAACAGTATTAACTAGTGTTAGAAGCTATCAATTTAGGAGGCTTATGCCAAACACTGAGAAGTGAAACGTGTGAGGAACAGTTTTGAGGAGAGATCTACTCGCCCCTTGTTGACAGTGTTCCATAAACATAATGTATCCTTTTTTACTATATCGCCCTGTGCATTTTTTTCTTCTAATTTCCATAGGATGAAGAAGAAGACCCCGTAACGGAGGTAAAAGGAAAACTATTCATGCCATTCCATTCCCTAACATTTATTATCTACTTAATTTTACTACTTTTACCTTCATCTCTTGACTGTATCGAATTTCCTAGCATAATTGCATGTCTGTCAGTTGCAATGTGTTTCTCATCATCAATTTGGAATTTGAATCCTTTCCACACTAACTCCATGTAGCACACTAATGTTAATTATTGTGCCGTTATATTTTCTTATAATATTCCTCTGTAGTTTTAGCACCTACATAATGAGGAAGATTAGCACTAATAGCAAAAAAGGTTTGCAAATCAGCGATTCACAGTGCAGACCTGTACATTACTTGTAGGGCAGTTGTACTACACAGTGCTGTACAGCCAACCAGTCCTAGTGCCGTCCTGCACTTCAATCAATCCGTAGATTTGTATAGCGCTTTTTGTCACCCGTGATGGTATCCAGGCGCTGACAGGGTCCAGTTGATTAGCCGAAAAGCCAGGTCTTAAGGGACTTTCGGAACTTGGAAAGTAATGGGGAGGTCTGTAGATGAAAAGGTAGTTAGTTCCATGTCTTCGCTGCTAGGTAGGAGATGGAGCGACCTCTGCATCGGCTACATCAGATGCGGGGTGAGGGTTAGAGAAAGGGACGCGTAGCGGAGGTGTCTGGTGGACTGATGGAAGTTTAGGTGGTGGTTTAAGTAGGCGGGTCCGTAGTTGTGTAGGGCATTGTATGCACGGGTCAGGAGCTTGACTGGCATCTTTTCTGTACAGGGAGCCAGTGGAGTTCCCCGAGGTACGGGTGATACAGGTTCACCTAGAGAGATCCAGGATTAGTCTGGCTGCGGCGTTCTGTATGGCCGTAGTCGTCGGAGGACATGAGCTGCGATCACTGCATAGAGAGCATTGCTGTAGTTCAGTCAGCTGGAGATGAAGGCCTGGGTGATAGCCATTCGAATATCTTATGAAGCATGCGCAGAATGAAGAAGCTGGAGGAGGAGATGGAGTTGACCTGAGTCGTCATGGTTAGCTTATTGTCCAGAGTGAGGCCTAGGTTCTATCCAATCGGGAGAGTTGTATCAGCCACACTGCAGGTGCATTAGATGACATTTTATCACAAAAAATATCGAAAGAAGGGTCCGTCCACTTCTTGCTATCAACCTGTCAATTTGAAATTCTGAAGGATCTATGATGGAACTTATACCACCTTCTTGTATCAAGTGCTGTGCTACCTGATATTTATGAATAAAGTGATTGTTTTGAGCTGCTGTACTGGTGCTTTTCCTATTTTTAATGCCATATGAGCGATCCCCATTTCCTAAGTCTGATGCTCTATAGTCCTACATGTGGCTTACCTGATCAAGGTGCCTCTGTCACCAAAACACGAGTAGAGTGTATGAATAATGCACAACAATTCAAGCCACATTTTTTGTGGTCAGCAATTTTGTGACACTAAAATTTATTTTGAGATATAATGCTCACCCATGATCTTGGATTATTGTTACCCGGATTTGTGACAAAAAAGTCAGATCTACTCATTAGAGGCATAACATTGTGATGTTGTATTGTTGTGTGCATGTGTGACTGCATGGAGATGTGATTGTTGTCTGATACATATGAGACAGTAATTCTATATTTTGTATATTATGTATTGATTTTTAAATAGATGTTGTCAAACCAATAATAAAGTGATTGATCTTTTTTATAGTGTATAGTTTCTCAGGGGTGTTGTATTCACAATAGGTTCTTAGTATGGTCAGTAGGGGTAGGAGTAGGTGCGAGTTCTGAGGGCCACCAGGATACGTCCCATAGGTAGCTTTTGTTCCCAAAAATCAATATCTCTGTCTTGACTGAGTCTGTCATGCAATTGTGGAAGTTGGTCTTGGTGGTGTCTTTGGCGAGGGAGAGGATGAGCTGTGTGTTGTCGGTGTATGATATGATGTTGAGTCCGTGGATTTTGGCGTTGCTGGCCAGAAGGGTCATACAAAGGGTTTAAGAGGGTGGGGCTGAGCGAGAATCCTTGGGGTACTCCACAGATTATTTCCTTGGGTTCGGAGGTGAAGGGAGGAAGGTGGACTTTTTGTGTTCTCCTAGTGAGGAAAAAGGCAGTCCATCTGAGAGCAGTTCCTTGGATGTCTATGTTGTGCAGCCTTGTAATGAGTGTGTGGTGGGAGACCGTATCGAAGGCTGACAAAAGGTTTAGGAGGATCAGAGCTGCAGTCTCTCCTCAGTTGAGTAGGGCTTGAATTTCGCTGGTAGCAGTGATGAGGGCTGTTTCGGTGCTGTGGTTGCTGCGGAATCCAGATTGGGAGGAGTCAAGTAGAAGGTTCCATTCCAGAAGTGAGGAGAGATATTGGTTGATGGCTTTTTCTAATACTTTGGCCGGGAGCAGGGAGTTTAGTCGGTAGTTGTTGAGTTCGCTGGGGTCTGCAGATGGTTTCTTTAGTAGTGCACTAACTTCTGCATGTTTCGAGTCCTCGGGGAAGGTGGCTGTGGCAATTTAGGTGTTGAACAAGGTGGTGCGTATGTGGCTGATTCTGGCTTCACCTAGGTTGAAGATGTGGTGAGGGCATGGGTCAGTTGGGGACCCTGAGTGAAATACTTCATGATGGAGGCGGTGTCCTGTGTGGCGAGCGGGATCCATATGGTTAGTTGGCTGTCTGGGGTGGTAGCAGGGTCATTGTGTTGCTTGAAGTCGGTGGCCTTGGGCTGGGTTTTGAAGTTTCTGTAGATGTTGGCAATCTTGTCACAGAAGAAGTTTGCAAGGTTGGCGCAGAGTTCCTGTGAGGGGATAATATTGTTTGTTGCAGCTTAGGAAATGGAGAATTCTTTGACGATGTTGAAGAGTTCTTTGCTGTTATTGGAGATGGTTCAATGTGTGAGGCTACGGCCTTTTTTTCTCCGATTCTCTCAACTGTTTGTGGTAGAGGTTGAGCGCTGTTTGGATGTGGTCTTGTCGAATGTGTCCTTGCTGGTGTGCCATGACTTTTCCATTTGTTTCCAGTGGTTCTGAGGTCTTCAGCTTGCCAACTAGCCTGCTTGGTGGAGCTTCTGTGAGTGCTGTTGCCGATGGAAGCGACGCTGTCATGCAGTTGGTGATCCAATTGTTAAAGTTTCTGACGTACTGGTCGAGGTTGTTGGAGGAGCTGGGTAGGGTGGTGTTGAGCCCATTGATCCATGTGTCCTTTGAAATTTTGCTCCAACTTTGGTGAGGGTTGTTGGGCAGACTGGAGGAAGAGGTCTGTGAGCTGGTGATCTTGAAGTGGATGATGGAGTGGTTGGTCCAGGTGAGTTCTGTGGTGTGGCTGTACCTGATGCGCTCGCTGGCGGTGAATATCGACCTGTGGTGTACGTGGTGTTGTGGACGATTTGAGTGAGTTCGATGTTGTTCATTCTGTAGCGAAGGTTGGTAGTATTGATATCATTGTGTTAGTCAAGATAGAAGTTGAGGTTGCTGCGGAAAATGTAGTTGTTGGAGTCCATGGCAATGGGAACGATGAAGTCGCCGATAAAGTTGCTTAAGGCTGGACATGGTCATGGAGAACAGTAGGCGAGGCTGCTCTGATGGTGGTTTTGTTGTCTGTTTGCAGTCAGAAGTTGATGTGGCTGAGGTCTCAGTGAAGAAGAGAGTGTTGGGTGTAATGGTGGAGATGAGGTCCCAAATCTCGGTGGGATATTTGCATAGTGAGTGTGTGTTTAGAAGGGCGCATGTGAATTAATGTTTTTGTTCAGGGGTTGTGTTCGGGGTGGGGCTGGTCAGTGGGCTGGTGTGTGTGCTGTGGCAATGGGTGCAGGTGAATGGCCCTACCTTGGGTCGGCGCGGTGGCAGTGTTGTGGCGTCGAGGGAGTAGAGCTCGGCTATGGTATACCTGCGGGTGGCGGGAGGGCCATGGGTCTTGGCGCTGGCCGCTGCCTAGGCACAGACCGGTGCAGATGGGCTTGCCCTTGGTGCACCCTTGGCGTGGTGCGGAGGACTGCGGTCTGCAAAAAGTAGGTCCAGGGTGGGCAGCATTTCTGTTGGTGGGAAGAATGGTGAGCGGGAAAACCCAGGCGGGAAAACCCCAGCAGCGGCAGCGCCACTGAATCAGGCTGGAAAAAGCAGGGACTGGAGGCCACAGGCTAGTGGCAGGCTGGGTGTCCATGTGTCTACACTTCCATATCTTCATTTTAACTATACAGTGATAAATATTGAAGTAGAATCAATACCCAATGCTTAATAACGGTATCAAACCCATATTTTGGCAGAGTTGCTCAGTTTTATTTTGACATCTGAGTGTCTGGGCCTGGCGCAACATTACCAACCTTATATGCCCCTCCCTAAACTTAGAAACTAATCTGTAGTTACATTTGCATCTTTTTGTGAGTCAGTTGTAATGTGCAAACATATGATGCAAGCTGCTTAAAAGGAAATTACAAATGTTAACTTGCAGAGAAAACATTTCTGACTCACAGTTGGAACAAAACCTGCAACATTGGTTTAAGAACAGCCATGTAGCAGTACAGACTTGGTCTGTGTGTCAAATGTAAAAGTGAAGCTTTTTGAATTTTAAATGACAAATTTACTCTTTTGTAAGTCACTTGTAAAAGTGCATTTAAACGTTATGTGCAACTGCTTAGAGTTAGACTCTCAAATGTATTTTATTGATTCATTCATCCTTTAAACAGAAATGTTGTGGAGAAACTAGTATATGAGTAGTTAATACAAACCAGTGAGAATTTGTATTGAAAGTAAAGAACACTGTGATTGAGTATAGGTAGTGAAGCCAGAAATATATGTGTTTGTAAAATATAAAGGTAGGAAAGAGACTAAAGCATAATGATAGAAATGCACCTTGTTAGAAATGGGATTTTTGGTAGGCTAGGGCATGTGCCAAAGCCGGGCAGAAACCACCCTCGAGTCCAAATAAGGGAGTTACACTCCTAAAATAACCCCTGCTCACCCCCTTGGTAGCTTGGCACGAGCAGTCAGGCTTATCTTAGAGGCAGTGTGTAAAGCATTTGCACCTAACCATCAGTAATACAGTGTAAGCACTAAAAATGGGCACTACACCAGTTTTGAAAAATATCCAATATTTTAATATACTTAAGACAAGACCAAAAATGATAAAAGATCTACAATACAGTACTTACAAATCTTCAGTTATCAAAATATGCTTGAAAAACAGTTCCTTGATGTCGATAGCTCCGTCTGGGGCGATCACAGCGTCGTGAACAAACAAATCCAAACAGTTTGGGCTGACCGCGGTGTCGCGGGCCAGCTACGGTGCGGGATGAGAGCGGTGCGTCGTGTAACTTTACGAGCAGTGCCCTTGCACCACGGTGCAAGCAGCGGTGTAGATTTTGGCGTGGAGCTTCGTCGTCTGGGATACCAAGGCGTCGTCGTGTAGCGAGGCGGTGCGGTGCCCACAGGTCGTGGTGCGAGCAGCGGCTCGATGGCGGCGTCAGCAGGCGTCGTCGGTGAGACCAGGGTTGCGTTGCGGCGGTGCCCTCTGTGGTGCCTTCAGGACACGGAGTCGGCAGCGGCGTCTTAGACGTCGTTGGATGGCTTTTCTTCTGTTGCAGCACAAAACACACAGTCCCCAGTGCTGAGGGCAGAAACCTTTGCTGTTCCTGAGACTTCTTGAACAAGGGGCAAGCTCTACCTCAAGCCCTTGGAGAAACTCACAAAGTAGATTGCAGAGAGTTCAGTCCAGTCCTTCCACTGCCCAAGACAGAAGCAGCCACTGCAGGCCAACGCAGCAAAGCACACAGCAAGGTGGTAGTTCCTCCTCACAGCTTCTCCGGCTCTTCTTCTTGGCAGTCTTCTTGGTCCAAAAGCGTTCTAAAGTTCAGGGGTCTGGGCCCCAGTATTTATATCCCAAAATCCTTTGATCTTTTAGGCAGAGAGTGTCTGTGCCCAGCCAGAACCAGTTCTGCCTTTTCTGGTGTGACTTCCTGGCAGGAGGTGGAGACAACATGGTCAGAGGCAGACCAGGCCCATTGAGGTGCAAGGAAATCTCCTCCCCCTTCCCCAATTGCAGCCCAGGTCTATTCAGCCCTTTCCTGACCCACCTAGACTATCTGGAGCCACTAAATACTCTTATTAGCCCACTAAAAAGTAACCCGATCCCGAAAGATTGGTGGTAGCGTACCTGGAGCTAAAAATGGAGTGTATGCATTCAAATTAGAAATCTTAAACTTCCGCCGAACCTGTTTCCACACCTTATATGGTGCTCTCACGATTTTAAATCTGGTCTTTTTGTAATAACTAGGTCTGAGAACCGAAACCAAACAGCGCTTAACTTGGTTCCCCAACCCCAGTTCATATATGGATGGGCTACTCTCCATTGATATATCAGCTTTATCACCAACTAGTAAAATGGCACTATGCTGTAAAATAGCGGCCAAGTAATAAAGCAGAAAGCTGGGAATAGCCAGACCCCCTCAATGTCTTGGGAGAATCATCCATTTAGTCGCTCTTCTAGACCTGCGATAACCCAAAAGGAACCTAGAACATATCCTTTCTAGCCTTACAAAACAGGAAGAAGAAAACTCAAGAGGAATAGTCCTAAAAAGATACAGAAGTTTGGGTAAGATCGACATCTTAATAACATTACTTTGCCCAAAAAGAGAGAGGTGTAAGTGATCCAGCCTCTCCAATTTCTTATTAGCGATTTCAATTATTGGACTGATATTTAATTTGGGTATTCTATCAACCGCAGTTGTAATTGTAATACCAAAATAGGTAGCCTCTGAGTCGACTGGAAAGTCTGAGGGGCAGATCATGCCTGAACAGAGAATTTGAGTCTTATCCACATTTAGCTTGTAACCCGAAAGAGCGCCAAACCGATCTTCTAAATCTTTCACCACTGGAAAGGCAGAGACAACATCGCTCGTAAGTACTACAATATCGTCTGCGTATGCCAATGCCCTGTACTCGACCTCCCCAATCCTGACCGCTTTAATATGGGGACTTAGCTCAAGTTTTCTTAGGAAGGGGTCAATATACAGAGCAAAAAGCAGAGGTGAGCAAGGACACCCCTGCCTTGTGCCTCTGCTGATAGTAAATGGCCTGGAATCCTGCCCTGAAATCCAGATCACCGCCTCTGGAGATAGATACAATGCCTTAACTGCTTGTACAAAGCGGGGCAAGATGGCGGCCGCGATACTGGCCGAGTGAGCTGGCTCTTGGTGCTCTCTTGAACAACATCCCCCCCCTCTATGTATGTGGTTCGAGGCGGTGTGACTGTGGAAGAAAAGGAGTTGCCGTGCTCTTGGGCATGATTTGGTACTCGTGGTTGTGGCATGTGGAGCTGCCGGCACCTTCTCGCTTGGCTTGTGTAAGTCCTCTCTTCTAGGCAGCGGTCTCCACGATTCGATCCTGCCCGATAACCCCGATGGCTACAAAGACGGCGAGAAAGGGGTCTGAGACCAGGGGGCCGCCGCGGGCTCTGGAAGTCCTGGAAAGACTGCACCTAACTCTAGTGAAGGTGAAGCTGAGACATGCCGGTCGGCTGCAGGGGCAGCTGCTAGCCGGCCAGGAACGGGAGGAACCACAGACCGTGCTGCGGGCCGAGCAGGCGGAGGAGGTATTTCTGCTCACGCCTGTGAGAAGTTGGCCTGATGTATGATGTCACTAGTTCTAGTGTACACCTTATATCAGTCCAAACAACCCTTATGGTGATTGGTTGTAAAGTCAACCTTATAGACCAGCTATCCTAGTGGTAGCATGGACAAGAGCAGTCTTAGGCTAAACTCTGAATGGCATGTGAAGCCAGCTGTGATACCATATATAATCCCTTGAATACCAAATGAAAGGACACTACAACAGATATATATATAAAATAAAGTGTATTTATTCTAGTCAAACCCTCAGCACTCTTTATGAGATTCGAGGTAAGTACAACACAGTCTTATTCAAGCATACATTAAGTCACACAGGTATGTAATACAGTTAGGCCCTAGGGGCCACGCAAACCATATACTAAAGAAGTGGTATAAGGACCACTGTCATGGAAATAAATAGGCCTAGGCCTAGGGAATCGCTGGGGCTACACTACACTACCAACAGTTAGGAAGTGGGAGGCCCACGGGATTCAGGTGCAGAGTGGAAACACTCACGCGTAATGCGTAAAAGTCAATAGAATCACTAGCAGTTAGAAATAAGCAGTTTTAGGACACTTCTGGAGTAGCTAGAAAGTCGAGACTCGGAAACTAGACCCTAGGATAGTCACTACCCTTGTGAGCACCGACGTACCCAAGTTACCTAGCCCACAGGCTGCGGGTGCATAGGTGTGAACTTGCCTCGGGTTTCGTCGTGGACTTCTATGGATGCCTGAAGGAAAGTTGCTGACAGGCAGTCAGTGAAGAGTGTCCGGTGGATCCCAAGGCTGGTATCAAGAAGAGAGGATACCTGCAAGCAGAAGGGACAGAGTCTGGGTCACTAGCCAGTGACCACGTGGAACCAGGAAGGAACCAGGCGATGTCGTGAAGATTGCAGGTGAAGAGGTGAAGCTTGTCGCAGCAGCTACGGGTACCAGGAGACGTCGAGGATGACCAGGACCAGGAGGCTAGCTGTCCCACGAAGGCTCTTGCTGCCGGCGGCGTCTAAGTTGAACTAGGACTCACCAAGCCTTGGCAAGCGGAACCCACGAAGAATGGAGGACTTGCTTCTGGTGCAGACCAGGAAGGTCTGGGGTGCTTCTCTTTTGCAGAGAAGCGGGAGCCAGTCTGGAGGAGCCAAACCAGCAGTGAAGATTCAAAGGTGTGTCGTTGCAAAGGCCGCTAGCCAACGGGCAAGCAACCGGACAGACGCGGCAAGCAGGAAAATGCAGAAGGGCCCCACGCAGGACTCGTGGAGTGTGGGGGGCTGATCTTCGGTGCAGATGGTGCTTGGGGTTGGGGCTTCTCAATCCCCGGTGCACAACTTCGAGGGTACCTCAGAAGCTGCGCTGGAAGATACTCGCCACTTTTCCCAGGTAGCCAGTCCCACGTCTCTCGTCGCCTCCACGGATCTCAGCTCGGCTGTGGATGTGGATCAGGGTCGGAGAAGTCTGGAAGTCAAGGCTCTGGTCGGGCTCTGCAGTCGGTCCCTCATAGAACTTCAGCAAAGCAAAGGATAAGTCTCTTGATGGTGCCTGTTTGCACAGGGTAGCCACTCCTTGGCCACAAGGGAGATTCTTCAGTCTTCTTCTTTCGTCGAATGTCGAAGGTCCAGAGTTTCTGTTCAAGTTGCAGGTTCAGGATAATCTCCTGGGGCCCAGCTACCACTCTTATACTAATCTGGGGGGGCTGGGTTGCCTGCTAGGTCACGCCTTATGGGTGGGACCTGGGAGGGGGGTGGTTACGCCCCCTTTCCTTTGTCCAGTATCGCGCCAGGACTGGGGCTGGAGTGCCCCAGCACCGGTTTGAACTGGACTATGCATGGGACACCTTGTGTGTCCCAGGCATGTCTCATTCCTTTCAGCCCTCCCTGCCCCAATACACTAAAGTCTGTCTGGGGAGGTGCTAGCACCTCCCCAAGCAGGAAACCTATTGTCCAAGCCTCCCTTGCCGGGATCACTCCCAGCAGCAGGAGGTCAGACTTGTGTCTGTGGCAGCAGCATCCATTTTGTAATGCTGAGGATTGGGTTAGAGTTGCACAGCAAAGTAGGATTTTAACATGTCTCTCCCTCTAGAAGGGAGGAATAATATCCTCATCACCAGAAATGGTATGGGGGTATTATTCCAAAGTGTTAGACACCTTACACAACATGTTTTGATAAAGCCAAACCATAGTTACCATAACCGTTTAAGATTATAAGGCACTTTAAGAGTATATGGTAGGCTATATCATAGAACAGCTATAAGGACATGGTTCCGAAAGCTGCAGACAGGCTCAGCTCATGCTAGAGCACCATCTCACATGTTACCAAGCACTCTGCCTCCAGGATTGTTAAGGCCTGCCATAGGAGTGGCTGATAGGTACACATGTGTCTATATTAAGGGTAGATATAGGTATACTATATCTAAGCAAGGGGTGATTACAAGACCTTGCCCCAGCTGTGTGATCAGCCAGTTGTGTCTGATTGGAAGGCCAGACCAGGGGGGGCATAATACATGCTGCAGCCCCTGGCAGGCCTAGGGTACACCTATGCCCTGGGTACCTAGGGTACACTGTACAGGGTCCAATAAGGTGATCCTTACCAATTGTGTATGTACCTAGGGTACATGGAGTCCATTTTAAAGAGAGAGCAGGCAGCCTGAGACCCTGAATGGCAGGATCTCAGGCCAACTAAGTCGAAAAACCAGCTAGACACTAGGCAAAAAGTTGGGGGTAACCATAGTCAGATATCCACCTTCCTACAACGCCCGTCAGACGGTTTCTTCGATGTTCAAGGCACAAAGTCAGAAAAATAAAAATGTTGAAGATGCGTTATCTGGAGCTAAATCTTCAGCGAAACGTGTAGTGACCCCTGTATCACCGGCAGAATCTGAAACTCTCGTTCTTCCAGATAAAGAGAGTCAGGGTACTGTGATTTCCTATGGGACAGATTTGAGTGATTTCATTGCAAGCAGCATTGGAGGGGCGGCGGAGCAGGGCGTGTTAAGTGGAGGAAATGAATATGCTGGATTTGAAGCAAGTCAGGATGAGTCGGTTGTGACTTTGGGGCCAGGAATTATTGGAAGTGGATAAATGGTCAGAGTGCAAGAACAATGCCTTATGGAGAATGTAGTCTCTCGGAGTGGGGGCCAGGGGAATGCGCTGAGTGTATCGAGTTCAGATTCAATGGCAACAAAACCCCTCTCTGACCTCCAAGATGAAGAAACTTGCTCTGAGCCCTGTGAAGGAGGGGGACTC
Source organism: Triturus cristatus (assembly GCF_964204655.1). Classification (NCBI taxonomy): domain Eukaryota; kingdom Metazoa; phylum Chordata; class Amphibia; order Caudata; family Salamandridae; genus Triturus; species Triturus cristatus. Next base: position 167,251,614 of record NC_140591.1, on the reverse strand, counting down.
GGGGGATACATTTTATTCTATGTTGGATCCCTCTAACTCTTCAGGGGACGAAAGCCCTGGGAGGGATTGGGCGGAGGCTGAGAGTGATGCATGCGGTCTCCGCTTGGGTGAGGGAGAGTTTGGAGAGAACTCTCCTCATATCTCTGCAACTGTCCAAAAAAGGGAACTTGGCACCCCTGCTTTAGACAAGGTCTCTTGCTTAGCAGGCTCAATGGTCTGGGACTACTCTTTCTCTCCTAAACTGGTTGGAAATGACGCAACCGATGAAGTGACAGCTTTAGGAGCCCCAAGTTTAAATCAAGCTACGCCCAGTGAAATTACCCTCTCTACCATCTACCAGAGTATTTTGGCTCACAGGGAGTAGACTCGTTTGGAGAGTTCACGTACTCAGGGGGCTTACCGTAAATTGCAGAACTCAATACGCAGGGTGGCTAAGACCTGTTCTGATTTTGCCGCTAGAATTGGAGAAGTGGAAGCAAGAATCTCCACACTTGAGGATGAACTTGTAGCGCAAAAGTCCCTTGCTCACTCCTTGGAAGCCCAGAAGACGGATACATTATGGAAACTGACTGACCTTGAGAATCGGTCAAGAAGAAATAATCTGCGGATATTGGGCATCCCAGAAGGCAAGTAAGGCACAGATACTCGCCAGTTCGTCATGGAACTTTTTACAGAAGCAGTCCCCCGATCCGAAGCAATTGAACTGGAAAACTGAACTCCAGAGGGCCCATCGGTTTCCTTTCAATCAACGCAAGAAGATCGGTCAAGCTGTTGAAAAGCCTTGTGCTGTTTTGATCTGTCTTAATAATTGTCTGGCCCGAGAGGCATTATATGCTCTGTATGATGGCGGAGTGTGAATTAATGAGTAGAATCCAGGGCGGTACAAGCATAGAGGAATGTCATCAGCGTGTTGCCAACATAAAATTTAAAATCCATTGCCATTTTGGCACCGAGGTGGCAGCCAAATATATGCAGCATAGGGCTGAGTCATATGAGCTGGGGGGGGGAAACACAGGCAGGATATTGGCCAAGCGACTGCAACAGCTTGAAGTAGCCAATCGCATCTGCAAAATTAAGGATCATGTAGGGCAAGTCCAGGACTCCCCGGCAGGAATTTTGAATGTCTTTATGCTGAGGGACCGGCCTTAACAGGGATAGATCCTTTGCAAGATTTTTTCAATGGTATGGAAACAACGAAGGTCACTCAGGATCAAATTGAGACACTTGAAGCCCAGTTCACATGGGAAGAAATAGACTTTGCAATAACCTCTTCAGCCATGGTAAGGCTGTCGGTCCGGACGGTATTCCCCTTGAATTCTATAGGACATTTCGACAAGTACTTAAGCATGATATTATGCTCGTATTTGAACAAGCTCGAAAAAATCACATTCCTGATTCTTGGCAGAAGACAACTATTATTGTTTTTAGGAAAACTCAATCCAGCATCATATAGGCCTATAACTTTGATCAATTGCAATAGTAAAATCTATTCGAAGCTTTTGGCAATTAGACTTGGAAAGGTAATTACCCCTCTGGTTTCTCTACACCAACATGGGTTTATCCCAGGAAGGGACACATCGGATCATGTCCGCCATGTAATAGCCCTTCTCGACTGGGCACAGGCCACGGGGTCACCGCTGGGGATTCTCCTCTTGGACTCTGAGAAAGTGTTCGATAGGGTTTCCTGGCAGTTCCTGTGGTCTGTCCTATGTTGGAGAGGGCAATGATTCTTTAGGGCTGTTTACATTCTTGAATTATGGGGCACAGATGGCAGGTTTAAGCAGGGTCCATGGAGGGAACACAGTAGACAAACAGACTGGAATCAAATTGAACCACACGTTGGTTTGGCTGAAACAAGAAAATTCTGATTAGCCTGGCATAGATACAGTTATAGTGGGTCAGTGGGGTATAACGATTGTCAGGGGCAGTTTTATTGACTGGTGTCAGTAATTTGCACAGTGCCCTGTTTTTAGCAGATAGCCAGCCACTTGCTTGCGATAGAATGAGGTAGAGAGTGTTTGGGGAAATTGAAAAGTGCTTGTGTTTCTACATTTAGGACTTTATCGAGGAGCGCATAGGAGTGTTGGGGGAGGCCTGCTAGCAAATTGTTATAGTTATCCTTAACAAAGACATTTAGCAATGTTTTTGGATGCATTGTAAGGCATGAAAGCACATTTCATGTGTGTATTTGAAACATGGTACAAGAGTCCCTTCTCATGATAGGGCTGAAGAGAACACCAATAATTCTGGCTGATGGGTCGTAGGTCAGGGTGTCAGGAGGGAAATTGTGTAAAGTAGACACATGTGTAGTAGAGGAAGGAAAGTATAAGACCTCTGTCTCTTGTTTTTATTATTAAGGATCATAGTGTCATCCAATGGCCAATCGCCATGAAACAGTCCGATGTGCTTGCCTAGAGGAGGGGTGAAAAGTGAGGAAAGGGAATAGGCTTAAAGGTTGTAGGAAAATCCATAAGGAAGAATGATGTGACCAGGGGAGGTATATTGTATGGAAAATAAAACGAAGGGCTGACCCGAGGGGCGCACAGGCTTGTGCACCTACTTTGTTAGCCCCCAGGGAACTTTAGTACTACAGAACAGGGCTGCAGTGGAACTCCCACTCCTGTAATGCTGTTAGCGCTGGCGCACATGTAGTGGCTCAGACATGAACAGTACACCCGCTACATAATACGGCCCTAGGTCCCCAAGTAATGGAGCCAGAGCCCGTAATGCGAGCCATAGAAGCATTTTCAGTTCATTGGGATAATGCTTTTGGCTAATAAGAAGATCCAGTTCTATAAAAGGTCATTTATTTCTTTGTCTATTTATTTACTTATGTATTTATGTACAGTATTATATAATACAGTTCTGACGCAGGGGGTGATAGAGATTTAGCACAATAGGTTCGACATGCCAGTCCCCAAATCTACTCTTCCTGTTCTGAGATTTAGCGCCAGAAGGTGTGTACCGCTGCATACTGTCAAACTGTATGTACATAACCGCAGTCTCACACGTACATCTGGAACACCGCTTTGGTAACCTGAGGTTAACATTGTGGAATGCGGTCAATGTCATTCAGGTCCAATACATTTGTTTTAAAAATATCTGTATTAGTTTTCACGTAACGAGAAATTATCAAATCAATGCTACCAAACACAGGTGCATAAATGGACACAACAACCAGATAGATCCTAATTAAGCAGTTGAATTTAATTAATTTTATCCCTGCAGTCATTGTGAAATCTAGTAGTTTTCAATTAATTTCTAAGATAAGCAAGCCACAATGTCCTAAATATTACCAACATCTCAGCTATGTGCCCTATTGTAGACTATATTATTGCTCTCACCAGCTCTTGCCACCAAGGCACACCATGCATTAACATCACACAACAAGCCGCCCCTGGTGTAATCTACCTGTAATCACCATTAAACTAGCTTCTTATTTTACCTGATAGATGCATAAGCAACTGGTATATGTCCTCCAGCAGACCACTGACGTCACAACTGCACAGTCACAGCTCACTCAACGTAACAACACTACCCAATTCCACACAGAGCAGTACATAGTACAGAGAACATTTTGTCACAATATGACCTAGACCGCTGTCTCTAATTGGATCCCTGGGATTGCGTGCTGTAGCACCCACAGGCATCATAGAATGCTATAAGGCAAGGCAATACTAATGGTCGACAATGTACTACAAAACCCAGCAGCATAGCAAGTATCTAATTGCCCTTCTCCAACCCCCTCAGTAACTTGACCGGTGTATTGTAGATGTTATCTGATGCCACTTGTCCCAGGGGCTTAACTGTGGTGGCTTAAGTTTGTTACCATGTTCTTAGATTAGTTCCACTGAGATTAGCTGGAGCAGTTCTCCAGCAAACTGACAGGCCAAACCTCCAGCCGGTGGTTGGACTCGACAAAGGTAGGTAACCCTTGCCTCGTGCAGAGATTGACTATGTCTATGGCAGCTGTATGTTAAGTCAGTCATATGGGTCTTAACATGAATTGTGCCTTAAGAGCGTCTTAAAAATCTGCCAGATGTACATAAGAACTTCCGACTTATTAAAGGGTGAGCAAAGGCCCTCTGTGACTTCAACAAATTAAACACTGAGAAAGTACAATCTGTTCTAAAGACCTGCACTGAGAACCAGGAGTTGGCAAGCAAACCCCAAAAGACTGTGACCACTGATGAAGAAATATATGTCCAAAGAATTCATGGCCAAATAGATTATTTTATCAGCCTTTCTGCAAAGTTCTGCTGGTGGTTCTACCTGCGTCTGCTACGCCAGATTCTGACCAGTCTCATTCCTCGAGGGCCAGAGTCAAGCTAGATCTCCAGGATATCCACAAGCAATAAATTGACATGCTATAAATCTACCTGGAATCATTTACATAGGCAGTGATTATTCTGAAGCTGTGTCATGGTTGTGGCTCTGGAGGACCAGCGCTATACATACTTCCATTTATAGAATGTCACCTATGGTACCTTGAAGAAGAAATCATTTGGTCAATCTCTTAAAGGGGCAATCTGAGACCAGTCATCCTTCTTCATGGTAGAGATGTTAACGAATAAATGTGTTGTACTAAATAGCCATCACACTAATATCTCATTCACATCTACTTTGATTCTAACCACACCTAACTCCTTCCACGTTTACCCTATTAACAGTTTAATTGTAACCATATATGTGATTAGGATTCCTCCAGTGCCATCCATAGGTTGAGTTTATCCCTGGCATAGTGCTGCCTTTGCTAATCACTTTTTACATTTATTTATGAAGGAGGAGGCAGAAGAGGAGGATGAAGAGCAGGTAATAGTGGTGCATCCTCAAACATTTATTTTGAAGACTGGAATATTTTAATATCTTAATTTTAGAAACTGGTGTATACCTCTCTCTATTTCAAGACTTGTTTATGATCAATACAACTCCTTAAAATGGGGACTCTACTGTTGGATATTTACATCTAATGAGTTGTGCTGATATTTTGGTTCATTTAGATTCGACATCCCAAGTCGGTTGTGCGCTCTGTATGTTTCTTTTGTACTGTAAATGGTTGTGACATTGTAGAGGAATTACTAATTTTCTGAATGTGATGCATCTTCAGTGCCATGTTTGCCATGACTTCTTAAGACATGCATCTCATTACAGGATTATGGTGGATGTTTGAAATTCTATTAGAAATTATTTTGGCTCTAATTTTGAGTTTGCCACTACATCCTGCATCAATGTTACTTCAAGCAGGAGGTGCGTTATTACCCTTGTATTTAGAGACCAAATGAAACCAAATGCTCTGAGAGCTACGTTCAAGTTATTTTATGGTACTGGATGACCGCATGCATGTTGAAAGCAGTGATGAGGCCTGCCTCATACTCCGGCTCATCCTCTTTGACTTGCTTGATACTTTTCACCATGAGGGACTACTTACTGTCCTGTTCTTGAAGATGGACTTCAAGGTGTATTCCTTTACTCTTCTTTCTCATTCTGCAACTATCGATCACAATACGTGAAGCTGTAATCTTTCTGATCTCTTACTATTTCCCTTTTTGGGAAGCTTTGGGTTCTTTCCTCTGACTGCTGACTCTCCCTGATCAACTTTTACTTGGAATCTGTAGAAGAAGCTGTAACAGGAGACAACGTAGCCATCCATCAATATGGAGATGCCACTCAGGTGCAACCTAAACATGTCTAATCTATCTGGCTTGGCAACCGTGGAAACCTATGTCAAAACAGTTGGTGAATTGAATGAGCTCCATTTCATTCAAACTAAATCACAACAGACCAGAATGTCTCCTTCTGCACTCCAAAGACTTGCCTCCAGTCGACCAAACTGGTTTAACACCTTATTCCCAGTGGGCATCTTCCCACTCAAATTGCATAAGGATAATATCTAGGATTTAACATTGACATAATGACATAAAGACATGAGTCGCAGCACCAGATATCCAATCAGGCTTCAAGCTAAGGAAGGAAATCATTAATTGAGTTAGTTGATTGCTTACTTACGTTTAACTCAGTACATAATATCTTCTGAACAATATGAAGGTAATCCACATAAGCTGTCCCTGGAACATGAAGAATAAGCTTTACTATGTAGAAGGTTATCTTAGCACCAGAAGCAAATCACTACTCCAACGTAAACCTGGAAGCACACCTTCTCCTGTCTCTGATTAAGACTTTGCAGTCTTCTACTTGAAATATTACAGTTAGCAGACAACTAACATAATGTTCCATCTAAAGATCTGAAGTCTCACTTTTGATCAGTTGTTCATGTTAAGGTTTAATCAGATAACCTGAGAAAATCCTGTTTGGAATAGCTAACATGTCACTCTTCCGCCTGGAATGGACTACTAGCTTTGGTTGCAAATTTATGGTTAAATCAATTAGCAGTAACTTCATCCTGAAGAATCTCCCCTGTCTGCTTGTTAAAGCCAGAATCACTTTCAGTATCTTTGGCTTAACAGTTCAAGGTTGTCTAACCTCCTACCTGAAAGATACTCATACCTTCGCAGGATGTTCACGAGACACCAGAAGTAAACCACATCTGTAACTAAAACCCTGAAACAAATTCACGAGACACCAGAAGTAAATCACATTTGTAACTAAAACCCTGAAACAAACATACATGAAGAACTACGACAAGCATTCAACCTTGTACCATTTCCTATTGGCCTATCTGTCCTCTATTTGTCTCAACAAGTAAGAATGGCGTGTTTGAACAGTCCTGATGCCCTGTTTTTATCTCCTTGCTGTCCGAGAGAGATTCTTCTAGTTTGTACTGCTCGGTGGAAATAAATGACCGTCCATCACATTCTGAGCTCAGAGTTACAAAGTTCTAGAGAGTGGATGTTTGTTGCAATAGAGTAAAAATTATGCGACGCCCCCTGCCTGTAAGTTTGAACACGAACCATCTCAAGAGTTAACAAGGATACATTTTCATTATTTTGTGATTGAAAGTGATATTTTCTATGCCAAGTAAAACTGTACATAAATATTTGATTCCATTGAATATGTTTCTTTTTTTTTAATAAAAAAACGATGCCAGAACTCTTCTTTGGAACAGAGAGAGCATGATGTCTGCAGAAAAGGCTACACAGAGGGCTTGTGTTTCAACGCAACAGCTGTGTAGCCTCTTTGTTGTAAAAAGCGAACTGATTATCATTCTATTTCCTTTCTATGTTTCTGTTGTGAGTCTGTCTAAATCCTTTCTCTGTTTTCTTTCTTTGTTTTGTGTCTGCAATCCTGTAGGAAGGAGAGGAGGAAGCTTTATAAAATGGCTCCTTACTACGTCCGTATTTCCTGAAAGGTAATGTTTGACACACCTATGGATTTTTTTGCACGATAGAATGAAACGAAATGTAGCATTTGTTTTGAACAATAAAAATGTTGAGCAGGCTGGTTGAAGCCTTACAGGGCCTAAAAACATGAGTAACAAAACTGCCATATCTGTTTCATGTACTCTTTTTTCAAAAGGCTCTGTTGTCATGGACAGGCATACTCTTGTCACGGATGGAATCATGGGTGCCCTGTATGATAAAACTCGGAAACAAGCACTGATTGGCCCCACTGCCCACACCGTGCATGTCTGGTTTGTAGCACAGCGAGCGCTTGGTTGGGAGGGAGTGACAACACAACAGACGCCACTCTGGGACACCCCTAGGTTTGGTAAGCTACGCACCAGCAAAGGTTTCTCCCGTTGGGATCAAATAGGCATCTCTGTGGTAGGAGACCTGTGGAAAAAGGGGGGAGTAGTCACTTTTGCACAGCTGCAAGCAACATACCAGATGGCAGGGACGGAGCACTACAGATACCTTCAAATAAAACACGCACTAACAAAGGCCATACCCCCTGGAACTGACCTCCCCGAGTCCTCGCCACTAGAGGATCGATTATTGACGGACCACCTCACTAAAAAGGCAATTTCTTTAACATATCGCAAACTGATCAACAACCAAAATGATCCCACTCACAATCTCAGAGAGAAGTGGCAAGCCGAGGTAGGTGAGATGGATGATCAAGACTGGCAGGAGGCCCTGGCATCCCCGCGGGAGGTGGCAATCCCATCCAGACTGAAGCTTGTGCAACTTAAAATATTGCACAGAACATATCATACCAGGACCACACTTTACAAAATAGGGAGGGCTGATTCACCGCTTTGTCTTAGAGGGTGCGGAGTGGCGGGCTACTTTTATCATACACTATGGGACTGTCCCAACATTACTTCGTACTGGAGGGCGGTCATGGATACGATCACTCGAGTGAGTGGCTTTGAGGTCTCCCCGGAACCGAGGAGATGTCTACTTAATGTGTGGGAGCCAACAGACCTTAACCACGCGGAGCAGAGCTGGGCGACCATGGGTATTGTACTAGCAAAACGGAACATTGCTCAACATTGGGGGCACAGACGGTCCCCTCCCATCATCAGTAGTGTCGTAACCTAGACAGCGCAATGGTAGAGGAGAAAACAGTGTTCGTTCATAGGGGGTGTCCACGAAAATGGACGAGGGTATGGGGCAAATGGAACACTTATCGAGGGAACTTGTGCGCCACTCCTCCAGAGGAATCAGATCTGGAAGTGAGCGAATGACAAATGCAATGGATGTACTACTGGGGACGATTTTACGTACTTTACTGTTCATGGGGCGGGGAATTACAGAGGAACGAATATGTACATATGTAATGTTCTGTGTGGCAATGGTGTGGATAACATTAGATCTGATGAGACATAAGACCCAATTGTTTGTAATCGGCTGTGATTTAATGCAAATGCTAATAAAAGTCCCCCCCCCCCAAAAAAGGCTCTGTTGTCCTGAATCCGTGTTCCTCCGAAAACCCTTAAAACATAGGGCAAGCGTCGGGTGCCTGTCTGCTATTTTCCTCCCTGTTACTCTCATAATGAATGCCATCAACTTCAATGACGTTTCGTTTTTATTCAATTTTTGGTTCACTTTGTCTCCCCGCCCAGCTGTCAGCAAAAGAAAAAAACATTTACAAAGCTTAAGAAACGTAAAGGTAACATTAAATAATTTAGAAACAATTAGATTGATTTATCAATGAAGAGGTACTAAAACTAATACAACGGAAAGTGATTGTAAGATATATTGTTTAAAAATGTTTAGCCTTAGGTCTTGGAACACATTTATCTCTCCACTGGGTACAATGGCTCAAGGACAAAAAGCGCAATGTAAAAATAGCAACATGGTACAATTACTCAGTGAAGAAGACAATCTCTTAATCTAAAACAGAACAAAGAACTGGGTCTATTTGATACTGACCATCCAGAGGCTATCACTCACTACCTATAAAGAGAACTAAGAAATAAAACACATGGTAGTAGAAACATGGGAAAGAATAGCATTGGCTTACAGTAGTATAAAGACTCTTATTCTTTCTATTGTCACCCTAAATATGGGATTCAGCTGTGATATTAGGTGCGGTGGTAGAGCAGCGGAGGAGCGTAAACTGCAAACACATGATGGGAGGCGAGTATCTGAGATAGTATTGGTAAAGAGGCAAACATTCAAGGGTTCCTTCGTGATTGTGGCCTGCATCTGTAGTCTGTGGCACACTGATACAGGGGTCAAGCTAATAGTGGAGTTTTTCTACCTCGTATGCAGTCACATTACAAATCACTGATGTTAAGATCCCCAAAAAGACAGCTCTGTTCTGCACTGTAAGAATCCTTTCAACATCGTTTATTTAGCAGGCTCGTCCCAGCCAAGGCACTGCAAGTGAAAAGGGCCTCAGAGTTTCGCAACGTGATGACAAGGTTGGGATTCATTTGCCAAAACAAACTTCACCCACTTCGAGAACTTTCACAAACTTTGTCAAGTTTCCCATAAAAATCGAGGAGGTTCTGCAGCTTTGATTTCAGGTTGCTGATGATAGATGTTGAGACATTCAAAGAATGGGCAAATGGAAAATGTGTTCCAAGCATAGATTCACAAGACAGGATACTGTTAAGGAAAAGCTGTGTTCTCACATTCACAGCAGAGTCTGAGCGCACACCTTACTGCATCATCTCATGCCTAATCGCAGCTACAGAATGGAGGTTGGAGCTCGGCTTCGAGCCACGCCCAGTGCTTCCCTTAAACGCCACACAACAGTCCCACACCCAGTCACCTATTTCACCTATGCACACAGAGGGGCCTCCGACGAACGCCATCACAATCGGGGCACTTCGCAGCCTTGTCAGGGGCATGAATCTACAATCTGAATTTGAGGATATTTACAGGGGATTTCCCGCGTAAGCAGGGAGGGGTTTAGCTTTGGGTGGAGGGGCAGGCTGGTTGAAGTTTGCCTCCCCATTCAAATAATGCTTTCTCGGCTTGCTAGTTAGAGCTGGGTCCTGAGTCAGGCCTGCTGTGTCTGTGTTTATTTATTTTTCTTGTTATCCTGATTTTAGTAAGAGGTTTTAACTTGTTCGTTTTGTGGATCAAGAACATAAATGCATATAGTGACTGGTTTACCAAAAAAGTAGCACATCTGCACTAATAGAAGTACTTAAATGGATGCAAATTTACCACTTATTGGAGTTCACAAACGTTAGCAGTAGTAGGCTTGGAAAGCTGCCCAGTCTCGGGTCTCGGGTCTCCAGGCATACTGCTGGCAATCAAACATGCAAAAGATTATGGGACGAATGCTTGCAATAATCTTCTGGCAATCGCTTGTGATGGCATTCCGAACCATAATATTCAGCTCACTGTCCCCCAGAAGACAGAGGCCCAGATTTAGGAGTTGATGGATGGAGTAAAGGCAGACAGGGAGGCAGAGGACTTTACGTCTGCCTCCCTGCCTTTAGTCTGCCTGCTAATTTAGAAATGTCTCCCGGCCCTGCGAGCATCTCTGTACATTAGCAGGAACTGCCATCATGGCAGTTCCTGTCAGTGTAGGAGAAGTTGACAGCTGGCTTTGTTTTTGAAAAACAAAAACCACAAATGATGCCCACACCATAGGAGTTTTCTCCCATAGTGTGGGGGTAATTTTTCTTCTTCTTTTTTTTTTTTTACAGTTGTTGCTTAGTAACCATAATTTCATTTTAAGTGTGATGAAGAAAATATCTGAGGTTTTATTAAAGCATACTGTAATGTTTTGTGAGTAGAATAATAACATACACTACCATTAGCAAAGTTATTACAGTAAATATATACATATATATGTGATCAAGGCCCCACGTGGGCTGAAACGCGTCATGGCGGTGGTGGTGTCGGGAACTAAATAAATAATATTGCACCATCCAACGGGTTCGCTTCGTCTGTTTTCTAGTGCATGACTGTACCTGAAGGACGACTTAACCTCATATATATTTATATATGTATGTATTTATCTAGTATTTCCCTAGCACAAACCCAGCCAAAAGACAGAGGAGCACTGTACATGGTCAAAGGCAAGATGAAAGCCAATGATTAACAGGAGCAGAAGCAGAGTTGTGGACGGTTAATGCTTTGTGATGTAGTGTTCTTTAAATACGGAGTGTTTAACTCTTTCCTAAATTAGAGCAGTGTTGGGGCAGTCTAAATTAATATGGGGATGTTATTCCAGATCCTGAATTCCTAAATTGAAACGGCCTGTTGTCTTGTTTTTTCTTTTGTACACTTGGTCTGCAATCTGGTGGTGTCTTAGCTGAGGCCCTGGGAGTCTGCCTCCTCCGTAACAGTGATTGGGAGGGTGGTAGATGTTTTGGACCTCCTCCCGCACACAACAGAGGTGAATGCAAATGTTTTAGCAGAGGTGCTTAACCCAAGCCAAACAAGCCAAGAACCTCTTCTTCCTCTCAATCAGGCCTCTGTTGATGTGCTGGTGGACACTTAGGCTAAATCAGGTTCTTGCCCCGGTTAATAGGCAAGTGGCAAGGTGGCATAGACCTGCTCCCATGGATCCAGATTTTCTCCAGAGAGCTTAGTGGTACAGTCATTCACGAGTCACTGTTACCCTAATGCATTTCCAACAACTCCCAAAATGAATCAAAAGGCATGGAGACTTGCGCCAAATATATATTTTACTCCACCAGCCTTGCATTCAGGTCCATGAATATTGAATATTGTACTGCCAGTACCTTCCCTCCTGGGAAGGTACTGGCAGAACGGCAGCTATCTTGCCAGCTGTCCCAGATGACAAACGGTCAACCCTGCAGTGCCTCATCATGGTTGGCCAGGATGCAGCAAAGTACTCCATTTGCTCATGCCTGTACACAACTGACTGTGTTAGAGGAAAAGTTGGACCAATGTGGTGCTTCTGCACCACGCCTGGATTCACTCTACGGGCTTATCTTCTGAGGTTCACAATCTCTAACGGACATGCCCTTTGGCAGCTGTAAGCTGTTCAGAGAAACGGTGGACTCAGCCTGAGGAAAATTTAAGGAGAGCAAAGCTAATTCTCGCTCTGCAGGCCTAGCTGTGCCTTCCCCCAGGTGACTGCTCCCTTTCAAAACTTTGGCAGGGTAGCCTTTGTGTCTCAGCACCAAAAAACCGCCTAACCCTTTAATGATTGAGGTTGGAGATCAAGCCAACAGGGGCAACATACTACTAAAGCCCCAGTTGCCCCTCCTGTGGCTGCCGCAAACCCTCTTTAATCTACCCATTGTAGCACATGATCACTTAGTGGGAGGTAGCACGGCCTTCTGTCTCCCTGGTGGAGAAGCATCACATCCGATCAATTGGTGGTCCAGATTGCGGAACACAGTTACTCCCTACCCTTCCTGTCACATCCTACGGCTATGCCACCCACATCGCAACACCTCCCAGTCGACCACTTGTACAAACTCAAATGAGAGGATCAGGCATCAGAGATTGGGGCTGGTTGTTACTCCCGTTATTTCTTGGTGCTGAAAAAGGATGGAGGTCTCTGTCCTATCTTTGATCTGCGCCTGTTGTAGGGATTCTGCTTTGAACCAGAACTATGCCTGGGATCACAGAACATCATTATGTAGGGACTGAGTGACCATATCACATCAGTACCCATGAACCCCAATCCAGAATAGCTCATACTGCCTCACCTGCTGTCCTAACCTTCCCAGAGTAACAGGTAATTTGGCACCCCAGAACCACAATATAGTCACCTCAGGGAACAGCGGTAACATGTCATCACCTTTCTTTCCCTCACTCATATCCACAATAAACCGAAACACAACACTGAAACAGTTTACAATATCTATTGAAACTATTGTGCTCTATTATGAAGCAACTGTGCTGCAACTAGAAAACATACAAAACTTAGTAATGTATTAGCATCACCAATAAACCCTACACAATGAAAAGCCCTGTCATGGTTATTGGTGTATCTGCCTACGCCTAGCCTCACAATAATATAACAAAGATCTCTGGGATGGTGATTGGCCCCATACCTGGCATTTGCCGTTCTCTGGTCTGCATCTCAGATTGCACAAAGCTGGCGCTCTGGTTGTGGGACCTCGTCTCTGCTAGAAATCCTCCTCTTTATTTTTAAAAAGGCAAGTCTCGATTTAGATGATAAGAAATGCTCTACTCTTAAACAGTAGCTGGGTCTCTTCTATTGTGCCTAGGTGTTAGTCTCCGAACACAGAGAATAACAGGACACAATGTTGTTTGAGCTTGTACTAAATGTTCAGACTGAATCTCAGTAGAAAAGCAGAATAAAAAACATGTGCAGCCTATTTCTGAAATAATAGTGTGGTGCAAAAACAAAGATGTTATTTCGTAATGTTTGCACAGCAAAAGCAGCCTACAACGTGTGCAGCCTGCACGGTTTGGCTAGCATAAGGGAAAACTACATTGGGTCCTATAGTGGACAAATGACACACCTTTTGAACTTCTTTCTCTTGAAGGACAAGTTCAAAATGTTCACACTGGCACAAGTAGTTCTAGCTGTTCTGGACAAGGAGGCTGGATGGAGGCATTGGATTTGCAGAAGACTTCTTTCCACATTCCCGCTCTGCAGTCCCTCGAACGCTAGCTACAATTCCAAGTAGACCAAGAGCACTTTCAGCAGTCCGTGCTCCCGTTTGGCTTAACCAGTGCACCTTGAGTGTTGACAGAAGTGATGGTGGTGGTCTAAGCCCATTTCAAATGTTGGGAATACCAGTCTTATCATACCTCGAAGACTGGCTACTGAAGGCGAGCTTGCCTCAACCAGTCGTATGTCACCTGCAGACGATGGCCGACTGGCAGACATCAGTGAGCATTTCCATCGTGTCAAAGTCACACTTGACTCCTTCACAACAGCACTCCTTTATTGGAACCAACCTGGGACAGTGCTTGTCCGAGCCGTTCCTCCTTCTCCTCAATAAGTTCAACTATTTCAACATGGAGTTGGGACTCCTGTATGCCTCTCCGACCCACAGTTCTGAAAAAGACTGGGCCCAAGTAGTCCTAGCTGCTACGAAATGGGCGTGGAGAGTTTGGAACTTCTGGCAATCATCATTTATCCTCTGATCAGGCTACTCCTTCAGGAGGACTACCTGTTGCAGCATGAGGGTTGGATCCTGCACCCAAGGCTGCACAACTTACATCTCTATGCGTGGTGACTGAGTGGCGACAATTGACGGTTTTTGTTATAATGCCAAATATGGTTGGGGTCACCTAAGCAGCCAGTGGTATATCCACCACAATTGTACATGGAGGACAGTGGGAGAAGTTTGTTGTTGCCTTGTATTCCCCCACAACATCCAACTCTTGAATGCAAAGTTGTCTGATATCTTGTTGTTTTGACTGCTTTAGCCCCACAAGGCCTTGCTGTGGCAACAGTCAATTAATTAATCAATCAATAAAGCAGTCGATTGGTAGAGTGCAGCTTTTCAACCATTGGGGTATCCAGGTGCTCACACGGACCAAGTGATAGGCCGAAGGACTAGGTCTTCAGAACCTTATGGAACTCTGGAAGAGATGGGGATATAGGGTTAGTTTGTTCCAGGCCTTCGCTGCCAGGTAGGCGAAAGAACGTCCTCCACTTCTCCCTCAGAAGCAGAGGGTGGTGGCTAGCAAGAGGAATGCAGTGGTTCATGTAGGCGGGTTCGCAGTTATGTAGGGCATTGAATGCGTAGGTCAGGGATATTTTCTAAATAGCAAGCCAGTGGAGTTCCCTGTAGTCTTTGGAGGGGTTGGCCTGGGGTCCCTGTGTAGAGAGCGTTGTTGGAGATGAGGGTATGGGTGTTGGTGTGTCTGGAGCTTTGGGGTAGACATTTGAAGATCTTGCGGGGATGAAAAAGCAGGCAGAGGAGACAGGATCTGGACTGTCATGGTTAACTTGTTATCCAGGATGATGCATGGGTTTCTGGCGTTGTCAGTCGGGGTTGGTGTGGGAACAAGCTCCATGGGCCAACAGGAGGCGTCCCACAGGGAGCCTTTGTCACCGTAGATCAGTACCTTTGTCTTGTCTGTATTTCGCTTCAGGCAGTTGTCCTTCATCCACTTGACGATGTCCATCATGCAGTTGTGGAAGTTGGTGTTGGTGGTGTCTTCGGAGACCGGAACATTTAAGGGTTATCTTTCATCTCTGCCAGATAATGTATTTCTGGGTCATTGTGTGACTCAACATTTTCTACTTTACTTGTGCAAGTGTAGACGTTCTTATATAGTGTACTTTTATGTAATGATATGTAATCAAATCTTGTTTTTTTCCCTTTGCAGCATGCCGCAAGCACAAGCTCGAGCAACACCAGTGGAACTAAAGCACCTTTTTCAAGTCACAACAATGGACACTTGATGTTTTTGAGAAACAAGAGGCACTTGAGAGGACTGGATCTGCCCTATTGAGATTTCGAATCTTTGTTTTGGCCTTACTGCATTGTGTGTGTCCTCCTACTTCTAACTCAGCACAGACAAGCCTGGTAATTCAGGCCAGTGCTCTCTGATCTGCATACAGCCTCTCATTCGGGCAGTCTCCTGGGCACCCACGCTCTGTATATTTTTGCATATGGCATTTACTTGTAATGCTTGATGCACCTATCAAAAATGTGTGACTGCTTCAATAAAGGCAGTGTTTAATCACACACCTTGGCTTTGTCAATTAAGTGGAGTCATTGACAACACCCCCAAAATATGAAGGTTTTTAAAATGCACGGCCTAGCCTTGCGACTGAATGCACATTGTTGGAATTAGAAAATGTGGAAGACCCCAGGTGTTCCTGCCACCTACCTTTTTAGCTGGCAATTTATCCTGGCCACGTGTGACATTTTGAAAGTCCTAACCTTTTAGCCTGAAGCATGGTGCATTCTGGGACTTGTAATTTTGCTTTTAACATTTAGTATAGGGTTAAAAATCCCATCATGCCAAGTTGTGTTGAGTAAAAAGCCAGGACTTGACTGAAGGTGTCCTGAAACACGGTCACGCTTTGCAGGAGAAAACTGGGGGGATATTGTGCTTAAAGAATCCGGGGACAGTAAAGAAAATATCTGTGTCTTCCTTCTGTTTTCATCTAGCAGAGGCTCTGTTCTATTATTTTCCAAATTGCATTTTATTTAATTTCCACATTATGTTTTTTTATGGAAATTGCATGCAACGTATACTATCTGCTAGTACAAAATTAAGAAATCCCTTTTCATAACGCCTTTAAGTTACTTGTTTCACACAGATCAAACTCCGAGCAGCACTGAATAGGAAATATACATTTAATTTGAAATGGTTAGAGGGAAATATTTTGGAATCTTAAAATGCTTACCTAGAAGAGAATTTTCGAAAAATCAGGGCTATGTGGCTGCTTCAGATGGCTTTTTTTTAAAACCAGTGCAATAAAAAAAAACATTTCAGTAGAATTGCGATTTAAAAAACACATTATAAGTATCATGTTCTGTTGGCATTAACAAAGTACCTTATTTATCATATATCGCCATAGGTCTAAAGGGTATCAAGTGTCAAAAATTGGCTACACATGTCCAATAAAAGATCATTTAAAAATGTACACCGAGAAGGGTGATTGCTTCCAAAAGACAAGTACAAATATACTGGATACTTTCTTCCGTAAATAGTCACCAGTTTACCCTGTGCCATTATGTCGAGTTTCAGCCAATCCCATATTTCCAGCCATACTACATTTCCCAGTATCTTAGTGCTGTTGTCTCAAAAGCAGGACTGGCTGAATGCCACCATCAGTGGTACAAGTCCAGTTGTCAGCTATGAGCATTGTGTCTCTCTGTACCAGAAACCCTGCAAACATAATATAGTTGTACTGGAATCTGTGGCAAAATGGCTTATTTCAGCCAATCCCAAATTACTCGTCATGAAACATTAGCTGTCTGCTTAGAATATTGCAGTAAGTGGTTTATTTAAAATATTGAAATCATTGGCCCCAGTATGCTGAGCTAGTGAGTACAGTTCTCCCAATATGCTCCAAATGTATCCTTTTGTCTCTTTGAAACCTCTGTGAAGTGGAAGAGTGGCTTGTGTCAGTGAAGGTAAAGAAACTTTTCTAATTCGGTGTCAGACTCTTGTTTCATGTCTTTTTTTCTGCAGCTGTCATTCCTCAGGTTTTCCTTTTAAAGGCAGCTTCTATCACGCATCTCATTGGCTTCTAAGCGACCGTGCTGGGATGCAAGGGGTCGAGGACTGGAGGTGGCCAGAAAACAAAAGTAGTGATCCTACAAAACCTTTCTTTCAAAGAAAAAAAACCCAAAACTTTATTTTACATTTTTTATAGTACCATACACTGAAAACAACAGTTCCTCAGGAGAACATCACTATAATACTTTCTGTTACATGTCACAGACATCGAAGAGAAACACAAGAAGTAGAAAAAATAAAATGCTCGGACATCACTGGTCATCTTGAAAGGATACAGAGGTTTGATGTGGAGTCTCCCCATCTGCAAATGTCGTGTAGTAGTGTTTATAGTGTTATAGCGATGGAAGTAGGCCGCTTATAGCGATTGAGTGGTACCTGAGAGGGGCTGGTGTTAGGAGGTAGTCTCTCAATGGTTGGCAGTACCTTTAGTCCTAGAGGTGGGCTGCTCGAGAGATGCATAGAGCTCACTACTGGTGTTGCAATGATTTAGGCTTTTAATCCACGCCTCTGTGGTGGGTGGGTGTTTGCTTCCACAGTGTATAGCTATCTCCCTCTTGGCAAAGGGCAATGCAGTGGCCACGAAGCGGCACAATGATTTGCGTATGTCTTGTACATAGCCCAGAAGAGCTAACAGAGGGTCGGACTGGATAGAGATGCATGTCATAAGGGCAAGCTTGTTAAATATTTCCCCCCAGTATGGCGCAGTTTTACCACATGACCATGTTATATGACCATAATCCGCCGTTGGTTCTCAGCATTTTGGACAGTCAGACGATCGAGTAGGGTCTATGTGTGATAATTTAGTCGGTGTGGTGTACACTCATCGTAGGAATTTGTAGTGCATCATATTATGACAGTGGTTAAAGGAAACAAGTTGTGTCTGCATGCAGCAAGCGTGCCATATTTTACCAGGCAAGGGGTACCCCAGGTCTGCCTCCCAAGCTGCCCTAGGATTAGAGTCACAGGATGGTAAAAGGTCTAAGTAGTTGTGGTATGGTTTTGAGATTAGCCAGTCTTCATCTAGAACAGTGATCACAATGTCAGCGGTGTGAATTCATCCGGTGCCAGGGGGTAGGATGGAACCTTGGCCTTGAGTGCCCTCTGGAGCCATTGCAGCGCAAAGTGGTCCACATAGGGAGTTTCCTGAAAACGAACATCTTCTGTACGGGAAAATACATGACCACTGGGGAAGAGAGCCCCAAAGGCATCTAATGCGTATTTTGTTAATGTGCGTTGAAGCAGTTCTCTTATGTGATAGGTAACCAGGGGTTGGCAGCCAGGGAGATCGTGGGAGAGTACAGGAGCTGTCTGCCTAGCATCCAAATCAGTATCCTCAGGCGCAGCTAGTTGTAGGCAACGTTTGTATGTCGTGTGGGTCCTGCGGAAGACCTGCCAGTAACAGCGTCTCTAAGGGTGTCGGGCTGCAAGATCTGTCTTGGGTCTGGCATATGGTATGCATGCGGCGCGTCTTCATGGTACCAATGTCGGGCGAAGCTGCACTGCACCACAAGATACTATAGGTGCACATGGGAAACTCCTAATCCACCTCTTTTATACTGGAGCATTCAGATGTCCCATTCAAATTAGGCACTTTAATAATGTACAGAGCGTCACAAAAAACACATTGGTTAATGGCATAGGAATATTATGAAAAAGGTATACAAATTGGGGCAGCATCACCATTTTAATTATAGCAATGTAGCCCGCTATTTATAGAGGGAGGCGGATCCAGAGCTTAATCCGGTCGGTTCTTTTTCCACTGCCGGCCCATAGTTGAGGCATATAACCTGTTCTTTATTCTTATGGATATGAATCCCCAGGCATTGGATGGAGGTGTTACACCATGTCAAGGGGAATTTGCAGCACACCTGTGTGGTCACCATAGTCAGGAGAAACACCTTGGATTTGCTCCAATTTATATCTAGACAAGATAAGGCTCCGTACCGGATTATCTCGCAGAGTATAGGTGCCAAGTTGTCAGCTGGATGCAGCGCATAGATGATTATGTCATCTGCATAAAGCATAACCAGGAGCGGGCCAGGTTTGAACTGCAACTCCCTATGAAGGTGCTTTGCACTAGGCTTCCATTGCTATTATAAATAGTAATAGCGAGTGAGGGCATCCCGGTCTTTTCCCCCGCGTTACTGCGAATGGGGCCATCAACATACCAGTGATCTTAATGCGAGCCGTCGGTTGTGAATAGAGAAGTGCAATGAGGGATGGAAAGCCGTGGGGCAATTCCAACTTATGGAGCTTGGGATGCAAAAAAGGTCACTCCAGTGTTTCAAATGCCTTTTCCACATGTAATAAGGCGGCCACTGGTGGGAGTGTTGGAGAGATCCTATTTAGCACTGCAAGAACCGTGTGCAGATTCAGAGCCGTTAACCAGTGTGGGCAAAGCCAGACTGGGCTGGGGATATTATTAGTTCCATTAGTAAGGCGAGTTGCCAAAACTTTTGCTAGTATTTTGTTGTCAAAACTCAATGAGAGTGGCCGGTGGGTACCGCAGTTCAGTGGGTCCTTGCCCGGTTTCAAGATCAGCGTGGGGAAGCACAACATTTTCCAATGCCTCAGAGTACATTGCAAGAAGGTTTGGTGCCAAAATATGCTTTATAAAATGCACCTGTGTAGCCGTCAACCGTCCATTAAATTATATTGCCTGAATGATCTCTTCAACAATAAAAACCGCCGTGGGCTCACCCGCAGACCCTGTCTCTGCATGGTCTCCAGGTCACGTGGTGGTTGCCAAGCACCGCTGTTCCCACCGCTGTCACAGCTTCAAGGAGCTATTTGGCCCTACTGCTCCAGCTCCAGGAGGTATGTGAGGGATTCCCACACTACAGGACCTATATATTGATTCTATGGCCCCATCCGAACTGGAATCAGAGCTGACATCGTCGGAGCTTCAATGACGAGCGGCCATCTTAGTCGCTGGCTTGACACACCCCTCAGAATCGCCTACAAAACCTTTCTTGAATCCAAGTGACCGATGGGAAATCAGTTTTACCCGTTAATTTACAGAATCAGAATCTGAAGACATTTGTGGGTGTAGATGGCACTTACAACCAGGCCACTAAAAGTATTAAGCAATAGAGGGCCAAATAATGCGGCAGGGTTAACTGACTTCTGCAATAAAGATAGATTATATGGCATCTTCAGTGGCAAAATTGTATCATTATTTTGTTATTTTACCCCTGCTAGGACAAAAGTTACATATTATTAGTAGTCGATTATCACCTTAAAGCATCAATTAGCAATTAAAAGCCCAACTAAGCTTTTCAAAGGGTGTGTAACTGTGCAATGCCATGTGGGGCACTTTTGTGTTGTAACTTTTCATCTGTTTGAGCTAGAAACATTTTGTCTTGCAATTTGCAAATAATGCTGCCGATGGTGAATTATGTTGCAGCAACAAATGATGGATGGAATGCTGAAGAAATCAAACATTCACATCCAGTCAAGTGATCTGGGTTGAATCTATTGTTCTTTTGCTCACTATGCCACCCCAGTTTGGACCCACTCATATGCAAATCAGTCTTGACCCTGCCCCTCAGTAGAACAGTCGAGCCCCAACTGACAAACCCGGTCCTTCCTGGACCGGAAATAAGCATCCTTGGGCCAGTTGGTGCATTATGTGGCATGTGGGGTAAATCCATAATCGCACAGAAAATGAGACAGCATTAGAATTTCATAATTTGACTGGCCATGCTTAAAACAGACATATTCACCAGTGAATGGATCTAGAAAACTTAAAAATGGCAGCGTTAGGCCATAGGGAAAATCTGAAACATCTATTGCACACAGTGTGAACACCCACAAATTTACGTGACATCACCAATATTTGGGAATGCAGTTCTCTACCAAACTTGTCACATAAACGTACACATTAAAAAGATAGGTGTAAGTGGGGCACTTAGGGTGGTATGAGGCATGGAATACCACAAATATTGTGTGAGTGCAAGTAAAAGAGTGAAAATAAAGGGGGCAAAGTGCAAAAGGACATTTCCTCTAAATGTATATATGTGAATTGTTTCAACAACAACACAGAGGAAAATAGAAAGTGGTAGTTTTGAGACGGCAAGTTATAAGAGCATGACTGTAACTGTCTAAATATCATTACGATCCATTGATCACAGTTCCTAAGATCAAGAAAGCCAATAGTGGCTGGCCTACCTAGGCCTAAACTCTGGAATGCTCTCCCACTAGCTCTAAGGAAGAATAAGGTGTAACTCAGCTTCAGGAAAAAGTTAAAAACCTATATTTTTAACTATGTTTTCTTCTATTTAGCAACAGCAATCTGCTACTGGTATGTTCATAAGCGCAGAGAAGCCCATCGGTTAGCCATGCGCTATAGATGTGGCAAGAATAGAATAGTCATTAGGTCGAGCTTAAACAGCTCTTGCACTGTAGGCGATCTGTTGTATCTACTTTGTTGCGTCTGACTCCTCCTTTGCTTAGGATTGACTTATCTATGTGTCATTTAAAAATGCGAGTGTGGTAATGGCTGATGGGTGTTGAATGTCCCACCTTTTCATAGAAATGAACTCCCATGGAGTATTGCCTTGGGGACGAGCACTCCGCTTGAGTGCTTTTATTGTTTGTTTGTTTTTGTTTGAATGCCCTTTGGCTATAAAACGTCTTCACTCAATTTATTTATTTATAAAGTTTTAATATAGCGCGAACGTGACCCAAGCAGGTATCAGAGTGCTTTACAGATGTACAGAGGTACAAATAGAGTTGCAGGTAAAACAACAACAACAATGATAAGCAAGGTAAAAGAGCAGTAAAATATGCAAGCGGAAATAGAGTAGCATATAAATGCAACAAACATATAGCGGGGTTGAGCACAAACCAGCGGAGTGGGCATGGTCAATGGAGGTAGGTGCCATCAAACAAGTGCATTCATCCAAAGGGCTTTCACTTTTTTATTTGAAATACGCCGAAGAGGGAATCAGTCTGTGTGGAGGCAAGGAGTTCCAAATTCTCGGGGCAATACCCGATGCCCGGTTATAAGTTTTCTTTTTCCGGAATTTTTGAGGTTTCAGAAGCAGAGTGCTGGAACTTCTAGAAGATTGTCTCTTGCCAGAGAGCTCCAGTTTTTGGGCTAGGTACAAAGGGGTGTTAAAGTGAAGGGCCTTGTGCGTCACGCACGCAATCTTGACATGAATCCTAGGCTCCAAAGGTAGCCAGTTTAAGCATTTCAGGGCCAGCGTGATGTGGCTATTTCTTCTGGAACCTGGCTGTGATGAGCCTTGCCGCAGAATTCAGGGAAGCCCTGAGCAGAATAGATGTGTTTCATCTTGTTATGTTTTTCTGGCTTTGTGCGTTTTTTGTTTCTTTGAAAATGTTTATTGTATAGGTTTGTTTTTATGTAATAAATGTTGCTAATTGTCCATTTGTGTGTGTGTGTGCCCTTGTTCCTTTAACACCGTATACTTGTGCTCATTGGAAAAGGAGGGGCATTGGTGCCCATCGGCCATTGCGCAGCAGTGAGCGCGAGCCTGTTTTCTCATTAGTCTTCCAGACTGGACATCAGGGGGCAGATTTATGAGCCCCTTGCGCCACTTTTGCGTCACTTTTCCCATGTTAAAAGTGACGCAAAAGTGGCGCAAGGGGCTCATAAATCTGCCCCCAGATTTCCATCCGGATGCCCTTCGGACACTCTAGGATTCTCTTTCGCTCATACAGCAACTGCTGCAACCCAGCCGTGGTTAATTAATTCCCTCTCCTGTGTGTCATTGCCGCCCCTCATCCTCGCGGAGCAGCGTGCGCGAGATTTCAGCTCCTATCATGAGCACGAGCTCGCAGGCCCTGCGAACGGCGCCTTCAATCCCACACACAATCAGTCTGTCATCCAGCTGAAACCGCCCCTCCTGTCTGTGGCCTATATCTGTGCAGGCTGATCTAATCTCATGATTAAATCCTATTGGTAAACATCTGCAGGACAACATGTGAAACACTGAAAAAGGGACAAAAGTACGAGGCGGAGAGGAGGAAATCAACCGCATTGTCAGCCTCATAATAAATTGCTAGCATGTGATTTTTCAACCCATTGCGAGTTTATTTCTAGCACTCTGCAGGATTGAGGACATTCTTATGTTTCACACAGAGCACATGGCTGTCGATTCACCAAAAAGCCATGGGTTGCGGAAGTGACATCACATGAACTAGACCCCAAATGAGGGCGCAGGACGTGACATCACAACACCTGTGACCCGGTGACAACATGGAAAGTGCAAAAACATCAATTGATGGACAGAATGCAGAACAATGTCATACATTCACCCCAGTACAGAGATCTGTGCCTAAATCCATCGTTTTTTTGCTCACCATGCCATTCCAGTTTGAACCTAGCCATATGCAAATCAGTCTTGACCCTGTGCCTCATGGGAACAGTCCAGCCGGAACTGCAAAGCCAGGTCCTCCCTGGACTGGAAACAAGCATCCTAGGACCGGTTTCGGGGTTTCACCCCTCTTCAGCCAGGATAGCTTGATTCCAGTGGCATGGAGAGCACGGGACCCACATAGAAAGTGTCATCATGTGACTTTTGGATCCTCGTGACCCGTGGCACAGAGTAGAATCTAAAGCCGGGCATTTCCCACAGCATGCTCATTCTGGCTTGTTTGAGGCAGTCACCCATTCATACACAACTACACATCAGTGCATGTTGGGACTTGTAGTCTTGAAGTAGTTAAATGAATCTAATTGAACAATCACATCTGAAAACAATGTTCTGTAAATGGAAAGTCTAATACTATTATAGTTGTGTCTTCATTCTGCGCAGTCATAAACCTGCAGGTGAAGAAGTGCGATTGTTGCCCCAGGCTGACTAAGTGGAGGAGGTAACACCCAACTGTAAACAATAATGTACACTGCAGTATTTATGTTTGCATGTATTTTTTATATAGCGTTTCTGTATCATACCCATAGCTGGCTAGCACAGGCGCACTACTCGCTGCAAAGAGTGGTTTGAGAGTGCGTACAAATATAAGGCAGGATATATATATTTTTTTAACTTTTAGATAGCGCAAACTCAACCCAAACGTATTGCAGAGCTTTAAATAAGCACTAGTTATATTACACAAGGTCACATATTTTTGTGTGTTTGTTTTGCAAGTCTGCTGCCTGGTGGAGCTTGAGCCTGCTGGTGACTTGAGAAAATATTTATTTCACTATTGCTTGATGCACTAGTTCTGACGCCACACAAACTGTCATAAATTAGGCAATGAAATATCACTCATTGTCAGGGCTCATATAGTGGTACAACCAAGAAGGCCACTAACCTGTCGTGAATGGCAGCAGGGACGATGTTCAGTAGAATGTTCCCTTCTTTCCAGAAGCGCAACCCTGGTTGTCTTGTTAAGGTTTAACAGTCCCCTCCTTCCGTAAGTCCCCCACTTACTAGGGTTTCTTCTGTGAAATGTTTCAGAGACTGACCCTGCAGCGCCTCTGGAGAAAACAAGATTATTCACGATGTCGGTCTCCGCAGACCGCTGCGAAACTGGGATAATTCCTGTCCGCGCTCTGAGAGTGCTCGTAACACGCACTCGTTAATCTCACAAAGAGGGAGCGGAAGATCACAGTACTGTCTGTCTCTTTCCCCACTACAGGAAGAGCTTAGGTCAAGGAGTGAGTCTGACCGTGCGCAATAGTCTCGAGTCCTAAGTACCTGATAGCGGAAGACAGTTCGTAAATCAGAAATGAAAACAGAACTTAAGGTTTAGGAGGGTGCCGCTTCGGCGCTGAACACTACCTGAGTCAGCGCGAGGGAGATCGTATGATGATAGCGCCCGACCTCCGGCGGGGACAACACCGTCCGCCTGGCGCTCCTTTGGAATTCGCAATGATAACTCCGGGAAGTGCTTGGAAGGCTTGGATGCAGAAAGGTTGCGAAACGCCCAACCTCCGGCGGGGAAGCACCAACCGCCTAGCGCTCGTCTTTCTCCGTGGTACATGGAAGTTTGTCAAGCCCCGTCTCCTGGAAGGGGCGGGGCTTATATAGGCAACCAATCAGGAAGCGACCTTGTTACCACTACGTGGGAGACGGGTAGAGGGCATTCTGGGTGTTGTGGTTATTTACACGGGCTGCTTCTGTGGCCACTGTGGCTTCTCCCTCGCGAGGTACCGTGTACACGGGAAGAAACATACCTTGAGCGAGAGTCCGCGATCAGGGTCATGACAGTACCCCTCCTGGAGGACCGTCGTTTCGGCGGACGACCAGGTTTCCCCGGATACTTGGTATGGAATCGCTCAATTAACCTAGGACAATGCAAGTTGTGTATAGGTTCCCATGTTCGGTCTTCCACTCCATATCCTTTCCAGTCAACTAGATATTGGACCCTCCCCCTCACTAGTCCGGAGTCTAGGAGTTCACGGAACTCATATTCTTCCTGTCCGTCTACTTCTACTGGCATTGGGAGTGCGGGTAATCTCATATCTTTGGGGCAAGGTTTTAGTAAGGAAACATGGAACACGGGGTGTATGTTCCAAGTAGGGGGTAAAGTCAACCTCATAGCAACAGGGTTTATGATTTGTTCAATGTGGTAAGGGCCGATGTATTTTGGTGCAAATTTGCCCACCCCCTTCAAGTGTAGATTTTTTGTTGCCAGCCACACCCTGTCCCCTATCTGATATACGGGTTCTAGGGTTCTCGTTTTGTCGGCTTGGTATTTGTGCACGATCTGTGCCATTTTCAGCTACTTTCTGGCTTCCGTGAGCACCATTCTGAGATGTGTGTGGTGTTCCTGTATGGTGGGGTGTTTTGACTCTGCAGGCCAGTCAAAAGGAAGCGTGTTAGGATGGAATCCATACAAGCAAAAGAAGGGAGAACACCCCAGTGTAGAGTGGTTAGCGTTATTATAGGCGACTTCTGCCATCCAAAGCAATGGGAACCAGTTCATGGTGTTCTGGAGCGAAAAACAGCGTAGGTATTGTTCGAGGGTTTGGTTTAGGCGTTCTGTTTTTCCATCGGTTTGGGGATGATAACTGGTTGACAGCCTGGTTTCCACTCCCATGGTCTTGCATAATGCCTTCCAAAACCGAGAGGTGAACTGAGTACCTCGGTCGGTGATGAGGACTCTGGGTAGTCCATGGGCCTTGACTACATGTTGGAGGAAGGCAACTGCGAGTTCTGCTGAGGTGGGCAGTCGTTTAAGGGGGATGAAATGACCCATCTTGGTGAGGTGATCGACTACCACCAAGATGGTGGTGAAACCTTCGCATGGAGGCTAGATTCTCCTCAAGGTAGTTCTTCAGGTACCTGGTTTCGGGCTCTGTGAGTGCATAAACTCGGCTACAAGGGATGTCTGCTCCGGGTTGGAAATCGATGCGGCAATCATATGACCGATGGGGGGTAAGCGTGTGGCTTTTTCCTTATCGAAGACGGGTTGATACTCCTGATATTCATGGGGTAGCGTAGTAGTACAGCAATAGCTTTCTTCTTCACAGCCTTCGGCCAGAAGACCCGCCGACGGACCACACTCATCAACCGAAGGCCTTGTCGTCTTGAGGCAGTGCGCCTTGCAGTACTCTGAGGTGAGGGATACGGAACGATCTGCCCATCGGATAATGGGATCATGAAGGGTGAGCCATGGCATTCCAAGTATCAGTCGGAAGTGTGGAGCATCTATTAGGTCAAACTGTAACATCTCATAGTGGTTCTTTCCTACCAGCATTTTAAGAAGCACGGTATGATATCGCACGGGTCCTGAGGTGAGGGGCTTCCCATCCGCGGCTTTCACCACCTCCGGTGTGTCTTTCTGTACATATGGAACACCGATGGCCTTGGCGTATTGTTGGTCAATAAAATTCCCTGTGGCGCCTGAATCTAGGAGGGCCGAAACCGCAACAGAGGTTGTGTCGTTAGTCCATAAAAAAAACACATACATTCAAGTGCGCTACAGAAGGTTGGATGGTATTGGCGAGAGATAACGAGACCTTTTCTGTTTCCGTGCCCAAGGCAGCGATCCCCCCCTGTCTTGGGCTATCTAGTTTCCCGTCGGCTGGAGGAGAGCCGTGGTTTGTTTCTGGGACGTGTTTGGCCTTTCTGGTGCATTGACCCTTGCTCTGCACTCTCGGATGAAGTGTCCACTCTTCCCACAATATAAACAGAGCTTCTGTTGTCTTCGTTTTTATTTTTCTTCGAACGTGAGTGGTCCTCAAAGTCCCCCGATTTGCATGGGTTCTGCCCCTTCGGCCTGCCTTGCAGGAAGGTCGGAAGTAGCTTTTGGGCGCATGGGAAGGAAACGCACTTCGCTTCTTCCTCTCCTTTTCGCTCTAAGAGGCGATGATCCAACTGAACGGTTAGGTCTATCAGTTCCTCACAGGTACGCTGTAGCTGTACCACCTGGGATAGTACGTCATTTAGTTCCCCCTCAGACCTTGGAAGAACAGAGTTGTCCGTTTTTTTTGGGGCCAGCCGGTTTCCACCACTAGACGGTTAAAGGACGTAATGTACATCAACAAGTCCTGTGACCCTTGTCGAAGTGTTAGGAGTTCTCGGTCCAATTACATCATATGGGATTTGCGGTCAAACAATTTCCTCATTTCTGTGCAAAAGTCCTGGAAATTATGTAGAACTAGGTCGTTGCGTTCCATCAGCGGGATAGTCCAGCTAGCGGCGTTCCCCCCATATAGGACATCATAAAGGAGGTCTTAGCCGCATCGTCCTTAAACACTGAGGGCTTACAGAGAAAACGAAGCCTGCTTTGGTTCAAGAAGGTCTCGAACTTCTTCGGATCCCCGTAGAAACGTTCAGGAGGAGCTAGGAGAATACCATGGGTCTGAAGCACGTGAATCGTGGGAACGGTTCCGTCTTGGGGAGAGGCGGCAGCTGGCATGGCAAAAAACCCAGGACCCTGTGCACCCCCCCCTGAAACTGAAGGGATGGTTGAGAGCGGAGGGGGTAGCGTCCAATCCTTAATGTAGGGCCCTTTTCCTTTATCCTGTCGGGTAATGCATGCGACCTCCCTACGCAAGGTCCCCAATTCTTTCTTAAATTCCTGGCTCTCCAAACGGGAGGTATGTACTTCTTGCTGCAGAGCTGTAAGGCTCTCAAGCAGTGAAGACAAGATCAGATTGGAATCCATCGCCCGGGCTGTCTAACTACTTAGGCTTGACAATCTGTCAGGGCTCATATAGTGGTACAACCAAGAAGGCCACTAACCTGTCTTGAATGGCAGCAGGGACGATGTTCAGTAGAATGTTCCCTTCTTCCCAGAAGCGCACCTGTCACAGAGGGAAGAAAACCACCACTCTGTAGGAAGGCACTCCGGGGACTAAAGAAATAAGAAGGGGGAAAACGAGGAGGGCTCTACAGCGTCTCTTCTAGCAGATGGCGAAGGGAAGGTTAAGAGGGCTCACCTCGTCCTATCGCTCTCCGCAGGTGACCCTGTATACAAGAGAAAGTAACACAAAATCACTTGGGAACGGGATACCCTGGTTGTCTTGTTAAGGTTTAACAGTCCGCTCCTTCCGTCAGTCCCCCACTTACTAGGGTTTCTTCCGTGAAATGTTTCAGGGACTGAGCCTGCAGCGCCTCTGGAGAAAACAAGATTATTCACGATGTCGGTCTCCGCAGACCGCTGCGAAACGGGGATAATTCCTGTCCGTGCTCTGAGAGTGCTCGTAACACGCACTCGTTGTTAATCTCACAATGAGGGAGCGGAAGATCACAGTACTGTCTGTCTCTTTCCCCACTACAGGAAGGGCTTAGGTCAAGGAGTGAGTCTGACCGTGCGCGATAGTCTTGAGTCCTAAGTACCTGATAGCGGAAGACAGTTCGTAAATCAGAAATGAAAACCGAACTTAAGGTTTAAGAGGGTGCCGCTTCGGCGCTGAACACTACCTGAGTCCGCCCGAGGAGCTCGTATGATGATAGCGCCCGACCTCCGGCGGGGACAACACCGTCCGCCTGGTGCTCCTTTGGAATTCGCAATGATACCTTCGGGAAAAGCTTGGAAGGCTTGGATGCAGAAAGGTTGCGAAACGCCCGACCTCCGGCGGGGAAGCACCATCCGCCTGGCGCTCGTCTTTCTCCGTGGTACATGGAAGTTTGTCAAGCCCCGTCTCCCGGAAGGGGCGGGGCTTATATAGGCAACCAATCAGGAAGCGACCTTGTTACCACTACGTGGGAGACGGGTAGAGGGCATTCTGGGTGTTGTGGTTACTTACACGGGCTGCTTCCATGGCCACTGTGGCTTCTCCCTCGTGAGGTACCGTGTACACGGGGAGAAACATACCTTGAGCGAGAGTCCGCGATCAGGGTCATGACACTCATACAAATAATGGAAATGCCACATACGTTCCTTGAAAGCCTGGCAACATTCTATCATGTGTTGATTACAACAAATCACCCGATGTTCACTCCAAAAAATGATTAGCAATTGCCCCCTTCATTACAAAAAGTTATTCACGTTAAAATACAGGAGGCACAGGGTCGCCTGGGGTATTACGTAAGAGCAATCAAAGCATTCGAGCAACTGCTTCTTAACCACCGTCCCAGCTCCAGGGCACACCTGCATGAGTATCAGAAGTTTGATGCGGACCTGGGGCTGAGTGAACCATCCCAGCTCCAGGGCACACCTGCATGAGTATCAGAAGTTTGATGCGGACCTGGGGCTGGGTGAACCGTCCCAGCTCCAGGGCACACCTGCATGAGTATCAGAAGTTTGCTGCGGACCTGGGGCTGGCCCTGGGGCTGAGTGAACCGTCCCAGCTCCAGGGCACACCTGCATGAGTATCAGAAGTTTGATGTGGACCTGGGGCTGGATGAAAAGACACTGCAGGGTCAGGCCGGGATGCACGCCATATCACCTCCATGCTTGGTGCCCCGCTGCTAATGGCAATTGCACTGCGGGCCAAGACAGAGCCCAGAGGGATCTCAATGTAGTGATTGGACACTGGACTGCAACTACTCTACTGCCTAGGGGTCCCACCCAGCCAAGCCCATACATGCAAATGTGCATGCTGCTACTAATGTACGCCACTGCGTAAATACTGTGCCACATCACATGTGCATGCTGCTTCTAGTGCATGGATTTGTGCAATCACAGTACCACCTCAATTATTTTAAGCCTGGAAGGATACGACGCTGTCACAATGGATTATATTTTAATTTTAACATATGTCTTGATAAATCTAAACCCGTGTCCTGATCAACAGAGCTACGGGTCGCAAGCAGAGTGCTAGGGGTCACAACAGGCTGCTTAGGGGTCGCAGTTGCGACCCAATTGACGGCCATGCCAAGTGGCTTCATCCAGTTGGCATGGAAGAGGGGTCGGACCGGGAGAGAAAATTGGCCTGTGCACCAAAACAAAAGTGAACCCCCATCCCCCACAGCCCATTACTGAATTAGAAAACTAAAAAAGTTGCAATGTTTGCAAACTGGGGCGGTTTTAAATTTGTAAAGACATGATGTGTAAACGTTTACAGACCACAAAACAGGCCTACAAGGTACAACAAAACCGTCCCACACACTGACCTGTCAGACCAGCCTGTCTGCACTGCCTGCTTGCCCTACGGGCCAGTGGCATAACACAAAATTATAGGGCCAGGAAAAATGTAGTGAGGGTCCCCTAAGTCTCCGATACCTCACAGATATTCAAAGGCTTTGGGCTGAAATGGATCCCCCCGAAGCATTGGGGGCCTACTAAAGTTTGTAAGCCACTCTGCACTTCAGGGGCTGCATTCTGACACTGAAGGGCTGTTGGGTAATTATCTAGAGTGGATTTCATTTTGCTGATTTTGAAGAGCCCTACCTCTAACTCAATAAAACCTACAGCTTCTTTGATTCAATGTGCTAATTCGTAGCTGTTTAAAAAATAATGCCCCTGCCCTGTTGCTTACTGAGGGAAAAGAGAGATTTCATTATGTTAGTTATTTAATACAAGCTCTGTTTATTCAGTTTATGGGCCAAATAAAGCACCCAGGCCACAGTGAGGCCATATTTGTTCCTAAGGGTGAGTACGATTATGGAATACACGTAAAGATTGGAGCATCTTAAGGTTCTGGAAGTTTCCTGCCTCGTATTTCTCCCTCCCCCTAACTCTCTAATTACCATTAGCAGTATCCTTGGGAATTCTTCGGCATTTGTAACAAGGTGCTTTCTGTGAGTTTCTCCCACATAGAGGCTTAAGTGAAACTAATTTTTAGTTCGAGCCTGGGCATTGCATGCGCTGCTCTGCGAGGCATGCTGTATTCGAGAATAGACTTGAAGCCCCGCCCACTCACCACCAATATTGGTCATTGGCTTGTGTCATTGTCCTTCATAAATGCTGGCTTCTGATTCGTTAATAGGCTTGTTAGTCCCTCCTTAGTACCGCCTTGTCTTCATTTGTAACCTCCCATGAGGACTGGCCCTTTTACTTCTGTTGTTACACAGTATGTCTTTATTTCGTCTGCAAGCACTATTTTCTTGAATGAGTTTCTTCTACTTCTGGCACAATCTGCTTTCCTGCAGCATTCAGTGCGCTATGCACGCTTTCACTTTCCAGCAGCCCAGGACAATGGCGCCCGCTTCTTTGAAATTAAATAGGTCTCACATTTACAAGAGTTTTAACTATTGGCATTGTAAATGACAATGCTTATTATTTATGTGTTAATTATAAATAAAAAGACATTGGGCCTCATGTAGGTAAATAAAATTTACCGATTCGTAAATACCGAACCGTACCGAATCGGTATTTAAGAATCGGTAAGTTATATGTAGGTAACAAGTCGGTAACATTTACCGAATCGGTAACATTCGGTATTTTCCGAATCGAAATTTACCGAATCGGTAAATACCGCGGTGGTATTTACCGAATCGGTAAAACCGAGGTGGTATTTACCGAATCGGTAAATACCGAATCGGAAAATACCGAATCGGAAAAACGAAATCACATGACTGTTTGAAACAGCCAATCCTGTGCAACCAAACCCCACCCAAGTAGGAAGTGGCCACACCCAGGCAGGTGCACTCAATCAACAGACTCAGGAGAGGCTGGGAGTGCAGAGGAGAGGCAGGGAGCCAGTGCCTGATTGTTGAGACCAAACTTCACTATGTCCAGCCAGAGGACAGGAGGGGAAAGGAGGCGCAAGGTGAAATTCAGCTCCAAGGAACTCCAGGTGCTAGTGGAGGAGGTGGTGAAGCAGCACCAGAAGCTTTTTGGGAGGCAATCCCTGCAAGTGGCAGAGTGTGAGAAGCACACCATTTGGCTGGCAATCCAGGCGCAGGTAAATGCTGTGGGAGTGACCCACAGGGACATTGACGTACTAAAAAAACGCTGGTACGACCTGCGCATCGTGACTAAGAGGAAGATGGGGGACATCCAGAAGGAGGCCAGCCGGACAGGAGGTGGAACTAACAGGGCACCTGCCCTCACCGAACTGGAGGAGCTGGTGCAGTCGACAATCGAGCACGAGAGTGTCGTGGGCCTTGGGGATGCCGACAGCTCTGCCAGAGCCGCCACCCAACAAGGTAAGAGGAATGCACAGCAATGTAGCCCCCCCCCCTACCCCTATCCCACATCCCCCATTGTGAAATGAGTATCCCACTCAAGTCCATGTGTTACTGCAGACAGGCAATGCATTATGGGAGATGTAGTCAGGGATCCCCCACCATGAACAGAATAGCACAGAACAATGATGCATGGTACAGACATTAGCCTAAAGCAGACAGAGGACAATGTGAGAGTGTTACATCAATTTATTGTCATGCTTGCAATGCATGCCTTCAGGTACACTGAGCTGATGTTGCATTTCTGTCCACAGACGTAACATCGCCCAGGACTGCAGATGGCACAGGAGAGGGGGCACACCGTCAATCCAGTTCAGCTACGGGCAGCACAAGTACTGGCCAGAGAGCGTTGCCACTGCCACCATCCCCAGTACCTGAGCCTGCATCCCCAGTAACAGAGCCAGCATCCCCAGTACCTGAGCCAGCATCACCACTCATGCTGGAGTCACCGGCCACATCACCGCCTGCAATAGTGAGGTCGAGGAGGCGTGCTGCTGCCAGGCTGCGCGTGTTACACACATCATCTGATGACAGCAGGGGCCCGGAGCCAAATACTATGCCCCAGGATGGGAGACATACCACTGTGCCCTCCACCTCACAGGGGGAAGACACGGGTGCAGGACGGCGCCGCAGGTCGCGTGAGCAAAGTCCACCACCAATCGATCTCAGCCATGGGGTCTTTGGGGGCCTTGAGGCCAACATGTTAAAACAACAGCGCCTGCAAACAAAGGCAGTCATTTCAGTACAGCGGCATGTGCGGGGACTCAGAACCACATTCAAACACATGGACAGGAACATCTGCGCAATGGCGGCGGGGATTTCTGACATGGCAGCGGGCCTGCGGGACGTGTCACAGTCCATGCAGCTGTTGTGCAGCAAGTTGGACGCAGATAGAGCTGCAAGGCGCCGGGAACGGCAGAGGGGAGACAGGCACACCAGGGCACTCAACCGCCTGGCAACTGCAACATCACTACTGTGCCGGCGCTCAGTGAACATGCAGGAGGGCCTGACACACTGCAGCAGCGACGTCACTAGGGGGATGGTGCAGGTCACCAGTGCCCTGGAGGTCCTATTGACCAGTCAGGCGGCCACAAGTGGTGCAGGGGATGCTGCTGAAAGCATGGACACCAGCAGCAGGAGCAGCATCACACCCCCCGTCCCAGAAACACGCAGGAGCAGCAGGCGGCATGGGCCTGGCACCAGTGAGGAGGCTGAATCCGTGCCATCCCACAATGTAGCGCGTGGCCGCAAACTTTGAAGCTGCACCGCCTACCAATAGACTATTGGGTGACGTAACCCTGGACTTCACACTTGTGAATAAGCAATGTTACCAGAATTGCATAATCTTGGTTTCGTGGCGTAGTGGCGCAATATTAAACTACTACATGACAACCAACAACTGCCTGTGTCCCCTTACTTACTCAGAAATAGTTGCATGTGATCTCTGCCCGTCTCACTCTCCCATCTGTTGCTGTTGGCACTCCATCTGCGTTGGCCTCTGGCTGTCCTGAATCATCCTCATTGTCCTCAAAATCTGTTAGTTCCACCTGTGTACCTCTCTTCGTGGCAAGGTTGTGCAGCATTGCACAAGTGGCGATGATCTTGCAACAGATGATGGGTGTGTACTGGCGTGCGCCTCCGCTCTTGTGGAGGCAGCGGAACCTGCTTTTCAATAGTCCAAACGTGCGCTCCACCACGTTGCGTGTTGATTTGTGTGCCACGTTGTATCGTCTCTCACTGTGGGTTGATGGGTGTAGGTAGGGTGTGAGGATGAATGAGCGCACGGCATATGCACTGTCGCCTAGGTGAGTGAAAGGGAACCATCAGTCACATGCCTCAATACACTTTGATTTGCTAGTTTCATGGTGCGTCACTGTTACTTACCTAGCAGGTATCCCTCTCCAAATTCTCCGGCAA
Source organism: Triturus cristatus (assembly GCF_964204655.1). NCBI lineage: Eukaryota > Metazoa > Chordata > Amphibia > Caudata > Salamandridae > Triturus > Triturus cristatus. The sequence continues at coordinate 167,216,732 of NC_140591.1, read as the reverse complement.
GCAGTCGTGTGTAGATCCCACTGTTCTGGAATATGTAGGAGTCGTGGGTGCTCCCAGGAAACTTGGCAACAATGTCAGTGATGATGTTCCCTGCATCGCAGATAACCTGCACATTGATGGAGTGGGTGGACTTTCTGTTCCTGTAGATGTGCTCAGTGGCAGCTGGTGGGCAGATTGGGATGTGTGTGCCATCAATACAGCCAATTACATGGGGGAACTGTGCCATGCGATAAAAGTCAGTTTTAGTTTTCTGCAGTTCAGCCTGTGTGTTTGGGAAGCTGATGTAGTGGTGCATTCTCTGCATCATGGCATCCAGGAACTTCCTGAAGAAACGGGACAGGCAACTCTGGGATACACCGCCCACCGCAGCTATCACCCCCTGGTAACTGCCAGATGCGAGGAGATGTAGGCTGCAGAGTACCTGCACATGTGGTGGTATGGCATGCGCCCTTGGTGTTGGCTGGTCCAGGAGTGGGTGCAAGTCCCTTATCAGGTCCATGATGGTTTGGGGGTGTAGCCTGTACCTTTCATGTATCTCATCCTCAGTCAGTTGGAATAGTGTGATGCGCTGTCTGTAAATGCGTTCCTCCCGTCTCCAAATCCTCAGTCCTGCTGCCTGTAGACGTAGACGCCTTGCAATGACATACAGAGCGGCCATGTTGTCCACGCTGATGCATTTTGGGATTTCTTTTATGCACTGTTGATGATTACCACCTGCTTTCAATCTGTGTTAATTACCGACTCTTAATTACCGAATTTCATGGATTTCTAAATTACCGAATTTACCTACATGTCTTTTTCCGTTTTACCACTTCATATTTACCACTTCATATTTACCGAATCGGAAATTATGTATTCGGTAAATATGAATCGGTATTTTAGAACTCGGTAAATATGAATCGGTATTTACCGCTTCATATTTACAGAATTTTGGTTTTTGGCCTCCTACATCACACTTGACTAAATACCGGTCGGTAACGGGAAATTTACCGAATTTCGGCCGTTACCGACCGGTATTTGGCTACCTACATGAGGCCCATTGTCATTTACAATGCCAATAGCTTAAACTCTCGCAAATGCGAGACCTATTGCATTTAAAATGCTTGTGTTTTTAGGTCTCGCCTTACTATCGCGTAAGCGATGGCAAAGCGAGACTATTGTGAAAGGGCATTTCAAAGTGCTCCCAAAAAGCGGATTGCATGGCTAGCACGCGCACAATCACGTGCATCGTGCCGCCATGCACTCCGCTTTTTGGGAGCACTTCAATGGGTCCGCTCCCCCGCCTGGAATGCGCTCCCCCGACCCCAAGCGCGCGCGCGCCATGCTCCGCCGGGCTTGTCTTGTTTTTCTGTAGGCAACGCGGCAGCTTGCTCCTCATTGGCTGCAATACGTCGCTGTAGTGCCCATAGCGGTGGATCTCACTCCCCTCTGCTCCCACCTGGTTTTAATTAGCTTGGCCTTTCACTTTCACGGCCACGCTCGTTATCGCTTTTTACTTCCTGGATGTCCACGGTCCCCTAGTTCTCTTCGCTGCTCAAATTCGCAGTAATACACCCATACAAGGGTATTCTCCAACATTAAACGCTACATAAAAACGGGATATTCACGTTTACGTTACAGTTAACCTCTCTTCGTCATTATTTCTAGAATGATCCCTCTCTCCTGACTCGATGCTTCATTATTGCGTTTGACCGTCCACTATTCACTTCTTTATTTCTGACTTCCCCAGCAGTCTCCCTAAACCCATTTATCGGTTGGACGCAGACAGCGTTACCTGTCTGCAGATAACACGAGAACAACCCAAACAAACCTATAGAGAGCGCTATGGGTCAGCCGTCCTTTCGACATATTGGTTAGTTTCGGACAGCCCCCTTCTTTCAGCGTCTTGATGGAGGGCCAGCCACATTTTCCTTGACTCCTTATCTTCCTCAGTGCTGTTTTGTTCCGTTGCCTCTCATATTCTTCCGTGCAGTGCTACACTTTAACCACCATGTAGTTCTCTTCACAGCGCAGAGCAGAAGCTAAGAAAAGCGCACAGCAACATCTGTATTTTCGCCCCCAGCATTACTCAAACATGAGTCAGCATGACGCGCCCCTTCATGTAGGGATCGCGCAACAATAAGACGCGCACAATTAGCTTACTTAAGGGAGGCAATACAAGCACTGTCCACAAAGATCAGAAAAAGGCAATTACTGGTTGTGTCAGTAGAGCTTCCCTAGCGCACATTATTTTGCAACCTACGGAAGGTGGAACTTGCACAATTCAAACTGGCTTGAAGGAAAGCTCCCAGTCACGCTGGAAGAATTGAACACACACGTCTCCACAGCAGATAAATCAAAATCAACCCACACTCGCCACCACATCACCCCTAAAGTTTACGCGGCTTGACCATGAGAGCAAACGCCGCTACTTCTATGTCTTTGCTCTTGTTAGACTTTGACAACTCTAGCTGTACTTGGAGAACCTCTAATTTTCTTCATTTATGTTACCCAATTACACTCGTGTTGCCTTCCGGCCTCTTTCTAGCGCTCACACCGGCAGGTGGTGCACGGGGAGGCAGTCTCTCTCAATGAACAATCACCTAGTTCAGTCAGATGTCACGCACCTGGGGTGAGGAGGCAGAAGGGGTCTCGGTCTCTGTATTCTATTCTGCTTCTTGCTAGCCTTTCCCTTCATGCAGCGAGATTTAAATTTTCAGGAAGCTACATATACATCTTTACAAGAAAGAAAACGCAAGCCAGAAACCTAATAGACAGCAGCAGTGGTAAGGTGCCAGTCCAGGGAGACTGGCAAACTTTGAAACTATCACTACTCCAAGTGTAATAAATGATGCATATTTATTTATATTAGGATTTTAATTTAATTAGAAAAAAGCTGACACATCAAATAGTTATTCTACATTACATGTATGTAAAAGGGAACCCTATTCTTAATAGATAAGGCATAAATATAATATTAAAATAAGAGAAGCCTATCACAACTTTAAAATGATAAATTATATAAACATGAACCAACTAATATAAATTAAATTACAATCTTCATAACTCTAACACATGCAGAATAATTAATTATGTAAACAATAAATTAAGATAAAAAAGTAACCCGTAAATCTAATAAATGCTGAAGATGTATGTTTGTAATTAAATTCCAGAGAATTAAACTTGGAACCACAGCACTAACAAATGTTTCATACTGAAGTATAGAAAAAGTAATCAAGTAATGTGATGTCAGTCAGAGTAGTGGTACAGGTTGAAGGTATTGCAGAAATAACGTTAGACCGGATTAATGCAGTTCAAATAATGGTGGGGCAACCTCTGCTTGTGACACAGAAAAGATCTCATGCCGCCCTCACGCCGAGGCAAATCATTATTTCATGGCTAGTGTCTTGGTGCACATTATTAAGCTCACAACCCTCATCCCCTGAACAGAAGGGGTCTTCGGCAATTTGTCATTTGTTTATTTTTTAGGTCTCGCCTTGCTATCGCGTAAGCGATCGCAAAGCGAGACTATTGTAAAAGGGCATTTCAAAGTGCTCCCAAAAAGCGGATTGCATTGCTAGCACGCGCACAATCACGCGCTTGGTGCCGCCATGCACTCCGCTTTTTGTGAGCACTTCAGAGGGTTCGCTCCCCCGCCTGGAATGCGCTCCCCCGCCCACAAGCGCGCGCGCCACGCTCCGCCAGGCTTGTTCTTTAATGCATGTTGGGCTTTTATCTCTCCTCCAGTGCAGCCAGTGAGGCGCTGCTTATCCCCCTTCCCTTGTTTTCTCCCCTACAGTGCAGCCCGTGCGAAGCTGCTCAGCCCCCTCGCCTTGTTTATACTTATTCTTTTGTGGCCATAATACGAGCAAACTGCTAGAGGAGTCGACCTCTGAGCAAAGCTGCTTGCGCTTGTGTTTTTAGTTCTGTTTTGTGGCTGGCTGGTAGAGCCCAATGCAATTGATGCGCTCAGTTCACTATGCTCCCTTAACACTTCCTACACTGCTGTCGACCATGTCTCCCACCCCTTATGCTCGCCAGAGCCTTGAATTAACGTGTTGTTGTGTTGGTGCATCATGTTCCCATCAAGGGCGGAGTCTGAGCGTATGTTCGTGTTCTTAGTGAACAAGAACAGCTGCAGTCCTTTCTCCCTTTCGCATGTATCTGCTCTCGGCTAATTAGCTGTACTGGCGACACCGGACCCCAGACAGATGTTTGGTTGGGCTGGAGGCAGAAGACCTGGCAGACCTCTATAGCATCCACACACCGTGGCACTTCGGCTCTCTGGGACTCCCAGCCTCCGTCACAGGTGTGAGGGGGCGTCACAGTAATGCAGCTGGCAGTCACAGACAGACCTTCTCTGGGAAGGGGGGTCTGAGGCAGAGATATGGATACTAGTGTGCGAGTGGGTTAACAACATTTAAAGTATAGGTAAAGGGGCATGGGGGGACATCTCAAAGCTCTAATAATCACAATACACTTGTTTGTTCATTTACTAAGCTGACTCTCTTGGTTTTAGCATTAGTTTTAATAAAAACTGTATGTGAAGCTTTAGTAAGATTCCTCATCTATGTGTTTCTAAAGTTATCAGTCACACAGCGGTTTAAAGGCTGGGTTTGGATAGGTGATTCAGATATTATACCATACCACTCTCTGCAGACAGCACGTTAAACCAGCGAGCTGCTTTCCCTTTCATCTCCACTCAAAGGATATTCGAGGTCCCATAAACTTAAATCTGAATAAAACAATTGTTATTCGAAGAAAAACACTAATTTATGTGACTTAATCTTTTTGATGAGTTCTCTGTGAAAAATCACTATGGGGTGGGTCTGTGGGTGCTTACTCAATCGCTGCAGTTATTAAATAGGTTTATTTTATCTACCTACCATGAACGCAAAGCTGGGTTATTTGACGAAGTGGAGATGAAAGGGGAAGCCGCTCACTGGTTTCTCTCGCTCACCCATTCTTCAGTTCCATCCCCCCGCCGGGCCTCCCTTCACTCCATTTTTAACTCTTTTCTGCCCCCCAGCAATTGAACAAACTGGGACCTTTCAAGCTCTCACTGCTACTGTGCTTTGCACGCTATGCACTGGGTAAAAGTGAACTTTGGTGCAGTGTTAGCTGCAGAACACGGTCTCCATCTCTCCCTGCAGCCTGCATGTTCAAATAGCCTGTGGCCGCCCACCTCTGTAATTTACTTTTATGCCTCCTGATTAGTTAATTAAATACTAAAATGTTTTATTTTTTCCAGATTACAGCAAAATATAATAAACATCTGGCTACAGTATGAAGGCAGCCCATTATACAGAGAGAGCCCCATGTGCATAATTTTGTGACACGAAGCTTATTATATCATAAACTACTCCGGGTGTGGTGGAACCGGCTGACTCACTCCATTGCTGTATCCCAAGATGAACATCCAGATGCCCTGTGCATAGAAATAGCTACACCCTGTCAGCTGCTAATTCTCTCTGTCCCCACCTCTCTCTTTGCCCCTTTCATCGTTATCACATCCCACAACTCCGCTCTTAGCGCATGCACATTCCAAAAGGATGGTGGACTGCTTACATAGATATAAAAAGCATATAATATTTATAGTTCTACAAAGTTGCTAACAATACAGTATGTATACAATATTCAGGTACGTGCTTGCCCGTGTGTTCTCTTCCTATTGTCTCGTGCAGTGGTGCAACTGCAGCAATGCGGGGCACTTTACATGTGCATCAATTCTGTCTTTCCTCTTGGTTTTAAAGCACTACTACTACCTCCCCTGTTTGCCACTGTTTCCTCTCCATCCCCTTTTCTTCCTATCCCTTTAAAAAGGTCAAATGAATACTCCACTGCAAACAAAAGAGCATAACTAAAAAGAGTGTCATTTGCAACGCCAATAGCTCTTATTTTCAATAATGCGAGACTGATTGCATTGCACACCGGTCCCAGTGGCAATTCCTCATTCTAAGTCCTATAGGCAGTGCTGCAGCTCTGTCTCTGTTCATACATTCACTACACTCCAAACCAAAACACATAGGTAAAATACATTATCATTTACAACACCAATAGCTCTAACTCTAAAAACGCGAGACCTATTGCATTGAAAATGCTTGTGCTTCTTGTTATTAGGCAACCAGAGAAATGCTAACATGAGGGTGCAAAGGTATGTATGTAACGTTTTAAGTAGGCTAAGCCCTTGCAGAGCCAATTCTATTAGAGGTGGGGTGGCAGCCTCTTGATACATACCCAGTTGCTTGACTGCTGGTAAAACTGCATAATCAAAAATGCTATGAACTTATAATGTACACCCAGAAATTTGAGCAAAATTGGAAAACGTTACCATCAAGTGTGATTGTATATTTACAGGACTTAATTCAGACATTAAATCACCCTGCTATTGTTACAAAGTCAGGACATGGCGTGCCATTTGTTATAAATTTATAAAGAGACAGGGAAGAACTGTAAAACTGCATAAAGCGCTGCACCTATGTACACCATAACACTAGTGTTTTCTACCCGCGTCCATACAACACCCAAGCAGCCACTTCGCATTGTCCTTTAATTGGGAATAGGATGTGAAAAAGAGAGACAGAAAGTCTGGTACAGTGTGAAGTGTCAGCTTGTTTGCACCTGCTGAGAAACGAAACCAGGACAAGATAATTAAGTGCTTTAAGATCGGCAGTAAAGATTGCAATCTCTTTGTTCCCAGCATCAGTGAGATGCAAATGAACAAAGAGACGCCAAAGGTCTTATTTTTTTAAAACCAAACCAGGTCACTGCTACAGTGAAAGGAACAACAAGCATTTGCAATGCAATAGGTCTCGCATTTACGCAAGTTTAAGCTATTGGCATTGTAAATGACGATGCCTTTTATTTATGTTTGAAAAACGAAAACGCAAATAAAAGGCATTGTTATTTGCAATGTGAATAGCTCAAACTCGCGTAAATGCGAGACCTATTGCATTGTAAATGCTTGTTTAATGAAGGAGACATTTTGCCTTTATGGAGGTCAGGGTGACTTGTTCTTTATTGGCAACTGGCCTTTACATATTCAGAATATCGGGTTTCACAAAAGCATTTATGAGCGCCAGAAGTAGTTCTACATGCCTGTGTGAATCGGCCTCACAATGTCCAGTTTCAAAAGGTCAGAGTTCTTTTTGTTTTTATTAATTGTATATAAAGCTGCCATGAATATTTCAATTTTAGTCGAATTTTGGATATTTTGGGCCAATTTACAAAGGCATTTGAGAGTACCTGAAAGATTACAATAGGAGTACTACTTTATGTACTACATATCTCCTTCATGAATAGACCCCCTTATATCTGTACGTAAAAGGAAGAGGGGAAACAAAATCACAGTGAGCCCAAAAAAACACTTGTAAAGTAGTCTGTACCTATTGTGAAGTGTTTCATGCCCTTGGGTTCGGTTTGTGATACGTAAATATGCCCAAAATAAAACATAGAGTCTATTTGTCACCCACACTTTAATATCGTCCTCCAGGCATTAAGGAAAAAAATACATTACATTTAATGTCTGGCATCTAGGGCCTCAATTTCACCGTGTGAAACACGAAAATCTGGGATCAATCACAGTTTTCTTGATAGACCAAATTGTGTGATCCTATGTAAATACTTTATTTCTCCGAGCCTACTTTCCGTTCACTATCACATATGAGTGCGCCTCCAAATATGTGAGTTCTGGATGTACACTTCACATAAACCTTACTTGTTTCTGATTTAATAGCCAAAAATTAATATCGAGCTATAATAAAAATCTAGGCAACACTTAAGGTAAATGGGATACCTAACTTGCTTCTTAGTTCACTAATAGTATTGTCATCGGTGGAAGCAGGAATGTTTCTCAGTTCATGTTTAAAAACTCTCACTTTTAATAAACAGTTTTCAAAAATCTGATGTAATAGGGTGAAACGCTTTCCCCATATTAAAGAAGTACACTTACTCGAATTTTAAAGTGACCATATGATATTCTAACATGGTGTTCGTTGCATACTTTACATGGCAAATATTTTCAAGGCTTGTCTTGTGCACAGGCTCTACAAGCCAGAGCAGAGCCTTGGCTCTGGCTCAGCTCTCCCTGTTAATTTGTTGTCTGGCCCACCTGTGTAATGTGCCCATGACTAGAGCAGCCTTTCCACTCAAGGTGCCCAGGTCAGCAGCAACATCAAGAATTCCTCCTGGCCATGGACTGAGACGTCTGCTCCGAGATTGACACCCACACGGGCATCAGTCAAGTCAGCTGTTCTTCTCGCCCATCTGACAGCAAGACACCAGCATGCTGCTATTGTACGCTTTGGCACCTGGTCTGAGTAAACTGCATAAACCGGGGTCACGGTTGGCACCTGTCTTCCCCTTCAGCCTCCATTGCTCATCAGTACTGGCTTTGCCCACACGCTTGCTACAGGCAGCAGAACTAGCGTACCCTGGCAATGGAGGACATCATAGACCCCACTGTTACCCACTTGCTGGTGTGCATGAGCCTGGCGCACAGGTAAGTACCCCTGTGCATACCCTGGTGATGGAGGGACAGGGGAAGGTGGCAGATGATGCATAGATCGAAGGAGCATATGCCTCTAGAATCATCCTTCTGTGAATGTCTGTGCTGTGTGCACGTCCTATGCAATCGTTTCGAAGCCATGGGTGAATCCAGAGTGTTCTCTTTTCCCCATTCAGAAGGAGCTAGACTACTTCCTCAATCAACAGTGTCGCTGCGCATGGGTATCAAAAGCATATGCACATAGCCCTAAGAAAAGAAGTGTAGTGTGTAATATGCCAGTAGAGTGTGAGTGCAGAACTTGTGAGGCAAGTGTTTTCATGGCTCTTGGGTTGCAGAAGAGCCTATGTATGGCCCCTCGGAAGCAGGAGTGCAGCGGACTGAGGTGTGTGTGGGGCTCTTGCATGGCAGGAGTGAGTTTTGATGTCATATGGTTAGAAGAGGTGTGTGAGGGTCACATAAGGCATAGGAGTCTGCAGAGTTGAAAGGCCAAAGGAAGACTTGCATACAGCAAAAGTAGGATGTATTCAAGAAGTGAGAACTTATTAGAGTTGTCTGTACACACCTTCTTTTACCATCTCTTCAGATTCCAGTGTTGGTGTTTCTATCTCTCCTGGGATCCCTTTTCGGGCATCCGTGCTCCGTTGCTCTATCCTGAGATCTCTGTGTGGGTGACTAAATTGTCCCTGCTCTGTCTTGTGACTGTGGATGGCTGCACTGGCATAAATATCACCAGTTAATGATTTGCAGTGCATGTTGCAATGTAGCAGTTGCATGCTTATGTACCATGTTATTGTACTATATTGTAGGTATGTATAACGCTAATAAGCCTGATGAGGCATTGAAGAGCTTTTACTTCTAATAGATTTAGAGCTTGTTCCTTCCTCTTAAACATGTATTGCAGAGAAGGCTTGATGAAAGTGGCCGTCACTTGTGTGCAAAGTTATTTGCTTCTCTTCCCCACCTTCTCCCATCCCATGCCTCGAAACCATTCTTTATTGTTGGTCTAAACAGGTGGGACCAGTTATTACGGTAACCACTTTCAAATGTTACCAGCCGCTTTTGGCAGAAGGTTTTATTGAATCTAGCCTGCATAGAAAAAAAACCTAGCACAAAAGTTTTAAGCTTTTACTTCAGAGAATAGGGGATTAATGATTTATAGTAAATTAAGCGAACGGCTACTGGGATGGCGGAAAGGGGAATTTCCTGTATTTATTTTAGTGCAAGCTTGTTGGAAACTGTTTAAGTGGTATGTGCACAGTTGATCATTTAATATTCTTTCAGGATATGTACGCTGGAAATGATGATAAAGATCTAGTTTCTAAAATATTTTAATGGTATTTTGTAAGAAATAAAAAGGGTAATTTGCTGGTAAAGTGAAGTAAGAGTGATTTTAGGGTTAATGGGTGGTTAGAGGTAGAGGGAGGTAAGTGTGATTTAAGGGTTAAGGGATGGGTAAATGTAAAGTGAGGTAAGGGTGATGTTAGTGTTTTGGGGGTGGGTAGAGATAAGGGAAAATAAGGATGCATTTAGGGTTAAGGGTGGAAAGAAAATAAATAGATATAAGGGTGAATTTTAGGTTTAGGGTTGGGTACAGGTAAAGGAGCGTAAGCATAATTTTAGGGTTAGGGGTGGTTAGAGGTAAAGGGAGGTAAGGGTACTCTTAAGGTTAAGGAGTGGGTAGAGGTAAAGGGACATTTTTAAAAAGAGGGGGTGTTAATAGGAATATCGGAAATCAGAAAAGAACAAGCAGTGGCATAGCCAATAGGTCTCGCCTTTGGGACCTTATAAGTGTTTAACTATGCAACAGTTAATGTTGTTGCACCAAGGATATTATGCTGCATAACTAAATACGTATAAGGTCCCAAAAGCGAGACCTATTGGCTATGCCAATGCTTGTTAGGTGTGGCATTGTCTGGCGTGTAATTGTGTGGAGTGGGTTTGTATAGTGGAATTATGTGGCATGGTGTTCTATTATGTGGATAGAACTTATGTGTTTTTGAGTGGTCTGGAATTATGTGGAGTGTGATGGAGTGTAACTGTTATATTTTGTGAAGTGGTATGTAGTGGAGTTTAATTGTCGTGCTGTTGAATTTTACAGTATGATGTTGAATTGTTGTAAATTGGGTATGTGGTGTGTGGTGGAATGATGTGAAGTGCAATGTGGCTTGGTGTTGAATTTCTGTGGTGTGGAATTGATTTGTGTAAAGTTGAATAGTGTGGCATGAAATAGTGTAGTGAGTAGAATTATGTGGCATGGTATGGAGTGTTTATTTTCATTGTTATGTGGTATAGAGTGGATTTATGTGGGGTGTATTCATGTGGTATTGAATAGTGTATGTGGCGGTGAATTATGTGGCGTTGAGTGGCATTATTTGGATTGTAATGTTGCGTGGATTGTAATGTTACGTGGATTGCAATTGCATGGTTGTCACGAGAAGTGACTTGTTGCACTCCTCTCTGCCACCGTCCAGGTCTATAGCGATGACCAAAGAACACTACACAGTTGACACTCAATCACGAGTTGGCAACCTCACTTAATAGGGCCTAGGCATCATGTTAATGAGGTATAGAACACCTCTCAGTGGAGTGGGTGGGAGTAGAACGCATAAGTATCGTAACAGAGAGGGGCAGGGTTGATACTGTGGTGTATAGGTCTGCCTATTTGGTAAGAGGAGATAGGTCGAAATAGCAATACTTTAAAAAAGCCTTGAAGCTAGTCGGGAGCATTAGTGAAACAATTGCATTGAAAGGCAATATCAGATTCTGAATTACTTTAAAGAATTGTACGTCAACTGCAGAAGGAGAAATACTAGAACTGTGAAAATGTGTTCAAAACATATTAGCAGTAACAAAGCAGTGTAATTGGTTCCCAGTTTACATAAACAGAGCAATGGAGTGTACAGATGTGAGGGCCATCTGGCTGGATTGGGATCGGGTGGGAGGGAGGGGAAAAGAGGCTACTGGAGACAGAGCGAGTGGACAGCTGTATTATAAACCCCGGACACGCATGCACCTAGACATCAGACAAATCTGTTTGTGAAACGTATTAATATGACTGGGGCGTTCTTTGCTCTGCATACCAAACGTAGCTACTCGATAACAGAATACGACGCAAAACTGGCGTATTTCAGTAATGTTTACAGCTCACTTGTGCTTCAAAGGTGTGGAGGTTAATGGAAAAGACGAGTCAGAACGGCTTCCTGTGAGGTCACAGCGTGCATCTAACCAGGCTCCCATGTACTTACCAGCCTGCCTCGTGTATGTGGTACAGCTTACTACAGACGAGCATTTCATTTGTCCACTGTAGTGTCAGTCGATGTGCACCTGCACCCCTTTGCTACATGCTAACGTGCTGCAGTGTTCATCCAAGGAAAGCATACATTTGAATAAATTAGGCACCCTCTGAAAAACGGCTGATCTCTAAGAACATGCTTTATCGGACCATTTACTAAAACGGTGCTCAGAGCCTAGGAGCCAGTGACAACACAAGTGCTTATGAGGACTGCTCTTACCGGCTGAACTGAACAAAGCAAACTCAAAGTTTGAAAATGCAAATGTCGTGAACTGTGCTGACACGAGACGAGGCAAACAAAAACATATACTGTGCATAAAGGAACCTAAATGGAAGAAAAACAAGCCCGGTAGTTGTGTGTGCGCGCGTGTGCTAAAAGAAATTTTTTTTAAAAAGCACGCTACGGCCTGCTGCAATATAGAGAGGTGGGGGGGGAGTGGAGGCCAGCAGAGTGACGCGATCTGTGGTGGGGTAGGGGGAGGGAATTGAAGCGCAAGCAAGCAAGGCGCGCAAGGCTTAATGAGCCTTGACAGAAACCCACATAGCGGCTGCGCGCGTGCACGTGCTCGTGAACACAAGCTTGAGGCCAGCAAAAGCCTCTGGTAGCACTTTCAAAAAGCCACTCACTAAATTTCTCGCAGAGCAGCGCATGCGCTGGCTCACCGAGACCTAAAAATGAGGATTAGGAAGGGTATCACCACAGAAAAAAAATGTGTGTATATATAGCTGTGTGTGTGTGTATATATATATATATATATATATATATATATATATTTATATATATATTGTTGGACTTGGCCCTTTTTGGCTAAAGTTCTCTAAACTTTTTGCCTTCCCCCTAGCCCTTTTTTCTGACATGGTGTTGCCAACTTAGATGCTTTGGGCACTTTGCCACTGCTGATCAGTGTCAAAGTGCAAGTGCTCCCTGTATAAAGTGTTATGGTAATTGGTTGTCTATAATAGATATGTTTGCCTTACTAGGAAAGTCCCTAGTAAAGTGCACTATGTGTGCCAGGGCTGGTAATGCAAATGATACTAGTGGGCCTGCAGCACTAATTGTGCCACCCACACAAGTAGCCCTAAAGAGAGAACTCAGGCCATGTTGTCCTGACAAGTGCACCCATTTGCCAGGCCTTACTCTTCCCTTACCATGCACATCAGACACCGATATAGTAGGCCCAAGGTACCCCCTGGGCAGGGTGCAGTGTCTGTGAAAGGTAGGACATGTACTGAGGTATGTACCATGTCCTAACAGTGAAAGACTCTCCATTTCGTTTTTCACTGTTGCAAGGCCATCTTGCCCATAGGACAGAATGGGGAAGGCTGTGTAATATGTTTCCTGCCTATCTTCCCATAATATTAAGATGGAGAGGTGAAGTTTAGTGTGCCTGAACTCACAATTTAATAACACATCTTTTTGTGAAGGTGGTTTATGAATTGTATGTTTAGAAACCACACTTTTAGAAGTAGCTGTTTTTTTTGTTCTAACAATTCTGTGTGTCTCGGCCTGGTTGTGGATTGACTGTCTGGATTTGGGAGTGATAGGATCTGGGAAACTTCTTCACCCAGGGGAGGAGTAGGTGAGACAGCAACAGGCTGACCTGCTTCTGGAGTGTAGGGGGAGGAGTAACCCCCTGGATGTGAAGAGGTATGGGCTGCTGCCATAAAAGAATGGCTCCACCTCCTGCTTAGTGATTGAGGAACGAGAACCCCACTATCAAAGGAAGGTGGTGTCACTGGCAGGGAGACACCCAGAACTGGTTTGGACAGGGGTCAGTGCCCCCTGAACATAAAGACTTCAAAGACATTTAAGCCAGGTATAACTATGAGAGTTGAAACCCCTGAACGTTGGACTGATCAAGACTGAAAAGGATTGAAACTACTTTGTGGTCAAGAGGAACCTCTGCCAAGAAAGAACAGCTGAAGAGAAGGACTGCCCCTTGCTGTGTGTTCTGGGGCTGGCCTGCAGTTTTCTGATTTAACTAAGGAGAGGCTAAGGGACTTTGCTGTGTGCTGTGTCCTCATGCTTGAAAGGACTTTGATGTGTGCTGTGTACCGATGTAACTTGTCTGCAAGTGCCGGAGGAGAGCTAGCTCCCTGTTGTGGAAACTCAGGTACATCAAAGTTTCCAAGTATGCCTCAGCGATGCTGTGTGCATGTGCTTTTTGCAGCCTGGGACCTTCGTAAGTATTGCCCCGAGACTGTGTGACCCGAAGCCCAACCGAGTCTCAGCGATGCTTTGTGTGTGTGCAGCCTGAGACTGCCGTGGGGTCTGTGGTGCTGGTTGGAAAGTGCCCCGTGACTGCAGTGCCTCCGCAGCGTGAATCATTGTCCACCCTGCTGTGTAGCTGTTTGTGGCCTGAGCAGACATTGTAACTGAGTCTGCGGATCAAGACCGTCGCCGCCAGCCCAAGCCGCAATGTGCTGAAGGATTTTGTATAGCTAAGGAAGTCATGAGGTAATCGTGATCGTTGTTTGTGAGAGAAATCTGCCCAAGATCGTCAGCAATGGAGAGGGCAGCGCCGTAACCTGTCCGGCTACAGCGTTGCCTTGCATCGGAGCTGCGTCGTCATCGGGAGCGCCTAGCAGGACGTCCGACGAGCCGGGAGAGAGAGAGAGTGAGGCAGCGCATCCCCCAGGTAAGGCTTGGGCTCCGGTTGGGAACTGCAAGCATGTGTGGCCTGGGGAGGCATGCAGGAGGAGTTCAGGAGTGCTTCCGTCTCTCTCCCGCTACATTGCGTTAGACGCGCTGAGTCCTCGAGCGGCCTGGGCCTGCCCGGCAGTACCAGGGCCGCCCTCAGAAGTTCAGGACTGTTGTCTGTGGTTGGGGCCTAGTGGTGCCCGCGCTAATTGTGTCGATTGGCCTGGTATTATTCCTGCATTACGAATTGCCTTATTACTTGCATTAGGGATTGTATTATTCCTGCATAACGAACTGCCTGATTACTTGCATTGAGGATTGAATTATTCTCGCATTATGAACTGCCTTATTACTTGCATTAAGGAGTGTATTATACTTGCATTACGAACTGTCTGATTACGTGCATTGAGGATTGCATTATTCTTGCATTACGAACTGCCTGATTACTTGCACTGAGGATTGTATTATTCGTGTATTACAAACCGCCTGATTACTTGCATTGAGGATTGCCTTATTCTTGCATTACGAACTGCATTAGTCTGACAATATGAACTGCATTACGAATTGCAAAGCATTGCATTGGGACTGCATTTAAACATCGTGAAGTTCTCATTAATACCGCAAGAACCTACAAGTGTTTGTTGGCCTAATAACCGGCAAAGTGAAATATTACGAATACCCATATGTTGGATACTTTATCGTTTGGTCTTACCGTATTTTTCTTCTTGATAAAGATACCGCTATTTTCATACATCAATGTGGTGTCCATTTTTTGAGTTATCATGGTGTCACTGGGAGTGTGGTCGCAAATACTTTACACATTGCCTTGAAGATAAGCCTGGGTGCTCGTGCCAAGCTACCAGGGGGTGAGCAGGGATTATCAAAGAGGGTGTCCCTCCTTTCCCTGACTAGAAGCAAGGGTCCCTTTTTGGACTAAGGTAACTGC
The DNA here is from genome assembly GCF_964204655.1 of Triturus cristatus. Taxonomy (NCBI): domain Eukaryota; kingdom Metazoa; phylum Chordata; class Amphibia; order Caudata; family Salamandridae; genus Triturus; species Triturus cristatus. The sequence continues at coordinate 167,201,368 of NC_140591.1, read as the reverse complement.
CTCAGCCAACTAGAGACCCCTAGTTCGAACATATATATATATACATAGACATGTATACATACACATGTGAGTTTAAATTTATATATCAATACACAAAAAGTGGGACTCTGGGGCTTTTTCCTCTCTTAGCATAGAGGGAGGTCCAGCATAAGTGCCCCGGGTAACGTCTTTGCAAGAGAAGGTTATGCTGTTCCTCAGTGGACAAACAAGGGAAACTTGACACCAACCAAACCGTGTGGGTTCAGCGTTGGGGATCCATTTAATTTAAATTTATACACACACACACACACACACACACACACACACACACGCGCACACACACACACCCACACACACACACACACACACACTCTCTCTCTCTCTATATATATATATATATAAAATATATATTTATATTTAAGAAATACATCGATACACATATATAATTTTTTTTATACTGAGAAACAAAAACAAAGGTTAAAGTAATGTTATAGTTAGGGGAAACTTTCAGTAACAACATAACGTTTTAAACAAAAAAAAACACGGAAATTCACCAGTTACAGTTATCTCAAGTAACTATAACTTGTGCCCTAAGGTAACTATAACGAGCGCCCACGCCATGCACAGTCTTGTTATCAATGATTTATTTCAGATGTTGCAGTGATGTTATCAATGATTTCATAGAAGATGTCATAAGTGATGTAATATTTGGGGCAATTAGCAGTGCATGGCGAGGGCACGAGTTGTAGTTACAGTTTCTTCAGGGCTCTGTGTCAGTTCCACCTTGGGGAGCCAATCCCACGCTGTGCACGGTGTGGGGTTGGTCGCAGGCATAGCGCCCCTTGCAGGCAAGCAACTCCACACTGCGCACAGCCTTTGCCGTTAATTAGTTTGGGTGCTGGCTTGGTCAGGCCTTGCGGCCAACCCCTTGTGCACACCATATCTGCCTTCGGCTGTCCACAGTATGGCATTGGGGGCAAGGTCTGATCTGCGGTGAGGATGAGTCCAACCCCCTACAAGTGCCCTACCGCATGCAGCACATGGCCTTCTGGCATGCATAGGGTGCAGATCATTTTGCAGGTCCTTGACACACAGAGGCAAACCTCTTGATTTTGTCAAAGAGGCACAACACCAAAATATAAAAATTGGGGCTGTTGACTGTACCAAGAGGTGAGCATATCAATGTTTAAAAAACAGATCTTTCATCCTTGCCCAAAACTCAACAATATGTTTAAAAGAAATTGTATTTCACCAAATCACACAATGCAATGTTTACTAATTGTGATTATTATATAAACAGTTAATACTATTTTAATAAAAAACGCGTATCTGTGAGGCTTTCTTTTCATTTTTCTTTTTTCAAAGCCAAGATGTCTCTAAATCTTTCTTTTAGCATTTTCAGCCTAAAACATTGAATCACAAAAACACAACCACAAGAAGGTCTTGTGCTCCAGCTGAAGAGCATATAGCTCCAGCTAGAAATGCTTTTCAAACATATGGTAAGTTCTCCTAGGGTCATAGATTTAATGACTCAGGAGGCTTACAGATTTTGTTTTAATATTGTAGCACCCCACAATGTTTGAAGCGCCTTTTTGGGGAACCAGGAACAAACAATATATGTAGCCCTTGCAGGGCATTATGGGGCTACACTGCTCTTTCATATTCACTGCTATGGCCTTTTTATTTTTAATATACAAAAGAGTGATGGCTAGAATGCATGACATAATCTCAGCCACCAGTAATTACTCGGGCTGCATCCCAATGCATCGTTATTTTGCACACCATGCCTCATCAGTTTGGACCTAGCTATATGCAAATCAGTCATGACCCTTCCCTAATCAGAACAGTTCAGCCCGAACTGCCAAGCCAGGTTCTCCGTGAACTGGAACACAAGCAAACAACGACCGGTTTCTCCCTAGTTATGGCCTCATCAGCCAGGTACAGCTTGGTTTCAGTGACACAGTGTGCACAGGACCCACTTCTGGGCATACCCATTCCACTTAGGGCGACACAAGAGTATACAAAACAGAGAAGGATTGAATGCTGATTTATTCTCAGCTACTGGTAGTCACCCAGGGCCGCATCCCAATCCATTGTTTTTTTGCACACCATGCCACCTCAGTTTGGACCCCGCCATATGCAAATCAGTCGTGACTCTGCTCCAGTCGGAACAGTCCACCCCAAACTGCCAGCCCAGGTCCTCCCTGAACCGGAACACAAGCAACCCACAACCAGTTTTGGCCTTGTTATGGGCTTTTCAGCCAGGTATAGCTTGGTTCCAGTGAGACAGTGTGCTAGGGACCCACGGCCAAAATGGCGATGTTTTCTTTTTGTATTAACCGTGGTCGTGTGGAAGTAAGGCTGGATCGTCGTTAAAAAAAATATTTTTACTTTTTCGTCTCCATAAGGGCTAGTGGGGCAGTGTATCCCTACTCTTCCCCTTATATCTTTACAAAATTCAGGACAGTGGACTAAGTCCCCAAGATCTGCAATGGCTGCTTCCAACATTTTTCCTCATGTTGCAGGCAGCCAGTCAAAGAGCTTGAACTGGCCCAAGAAAAAAAAAACTTTTGGCCAGTCAGAATGCTCTATATTTTAAAATTAGATTTGATGGACTCTCCACTTGAACCCAACCACCCAACTATACAAATATGTTTGTACTTTAATATTTCAAAAACTGCTGAATGGATTTGAACCAAAACACAAAAGGCCCACTTTCTCAACCAAGATCTAGCTTCCTGCCAAATTTGGTGTAATTCATTAACCCTTTCGCTGCTAGGTCTTTCCCCGCCCCCGTGCTAAGCCTTTTTTTTGGCTATTTGGGGTAGTTCGCACTTAAGCCCCTGTAACTTTTTGTCTACATAAGGTATCCATGCTAAATTTGCGTTTCTTTTTTCCAAGATCATGAGGATTTTAAAGGTACCCAGGGTTTGTGGATTTCCCTGGACCCAGAAATTAGCCAAAATACAGTAACATTTTGTTTTGTTTTTAAAATGGGGGAAAAGTGTTGCAGAAGAAAGGTCTGTTTTCCCCCCCTGCAAATGGTATCAACAAAGGGGTTATGGAGCTGAAATCACAATCTTCCCAGATGTCAGGGACAGGCAGACTTTTGTTAGAACACCAAATATTTCTACCCAGTTTTGGCATTTCACTGGCACATAGCCTATTTTTTTATTTTTATTTCTTTTTATTGAATACACATTAAACTTTGACAGTTCAGTTACAGAATGAAAGCTTATACATCCTTGCTTCACATTACAAACTGCCTCTTCGGCAGGCATATACAACTATTACAGCAAATTGTGGTCAGTTAAGTAACTTGTTTCTCACTCTTTATCAACTAGTGTCTGATGCTGAATCAGGAGGTGGAGTGCAGATATGCCCTCTGTATTTGTTCCACTTTCCCCATCCCGCTCTCATTTCTTAGGGCATCCTCTGTGTGTATGTACTGCCTTTTCTGGCACCATAGCTCCGTCCTTATTGTTACACCATGCTCGATGCATCGGAGTAACTTATGCTTCCCTGTGTTTGGCGATGTTGCGTTTGGCTAGCATCATACCTAGTGTTGCCCAGTCTTGCATCGCATGGTTGAGATCTGCCGGTTCCCAGATGTTTGAAAGACATCTCATGGGTTCTGGTGACTGTAGCTCCGCAAACCTAGGTGAGTGTATGCATAATTGCTTCCCAATATGACGCTACCTCTGGACATTCCCACAGCGTATGATAATAAATGCCGACAGCCCCGCAGTTCCTCAACCAGAGCTGGCTACTAGTCTTCCCCATCTTATGCAACATTACTCTTGTGTAGTAGATTCTATGGAGTATTTTAAGCTGTACCAATCTTAGCTTTGCGGATAGCGCCACTTCTCGTGGGGACGTGAGTGCCTCCTTCCAGTCTGTTTCATCCAAGTCTCCCAGATCGGCCCGCCATTTGTAGCGGAGAAATTTTGTGGGGTCTGGTTGATTATTGATGATTTTGCGATAGGTTAGGGAAATAGCTTTCTTATGCATATAATCTGTAAGGAGCCTATCTTCTAATGGGGCTGCCTCTGGGAGTATAGTACCTGGTGGGATGGCTGCCCGGAGTGCATGTCTGATCTGAGTGTATCTGAATATTTCTGTGGGTGCAATCTCATACTGATCTTGAAGTTGCGTGCAGGTGATGACCTCTCCCTTACTCCAGAGATCCCAACTCTTGAGATTCCTACTGAGTCCCATTGTTTAAAGCCTTTGCTGCTGCTGAGTCTACCCAATCTCTGGGTTTCCCAAAGCGGAGTCAATTGCGTTATAGTACCATCCCAGCCTAACTTCTTGCTCGCTATGTGCCATATTTGAACTGTGTGAGCAGTGGGTCCCATTAGGGCTGTTTTTCGGGTTTTATTATATAGTGCTCTCATGACTCCTCCCTCTCCCAGGGCTTATCTCTCCATACAGAACGCCGGCTCCGTTTGAGGGGCGTGGAGCCACTGATTGAGTACAATCAGTTGTAGGCCCAATAATATGTTTGTATATTCGGGAGGGCAATACGGTCGTCATACCATCCCTTAACTAATTTGTGCAAAGCTATACGGGACAGTTTCCCATCCCAAAGGAGGTTACTTACTTCCGCCTCAATTGCCTTGAAATATGACAAGGGAACCGGAAACGGGGTATTCTGCAAGGCATAGAGAAATCTAGGGAGTGCCATCATCTTGAAGGGTGCAGCTCTTCCCAGTAGAGTTAATGGTAGGGTTTGCCAATGTTTTGTATCCTGGCGGAGCCTTCTCAGGGATTCTAGGAGTTTTTTTTCCATAAATTCCTCAGGTAGTGGTGTAATATAGATTCATAGGTATTTGAAAATGCTTTTTACTATTTGCACCTCACAACCCATCGGTAGCTTTTGCGGGGGGCAATGTAGGACTAATGTCTAGAAGCCTTCCCAAGGAGCGCCTGGGGGATGCCATTTATAATAATACATCATCCGCATATAAGGATATGCGGTCCTCCCATCCCTCTGTCCATCGGTGTCCGCGAATGATCGGGCACGCCTTATCCAGGCTGCCAGCGGTTCTAACACTAGGGCGAATAAGAGTGGGGATTGAGGGCAGCCTTGTCGTGTTCCGCGCCCTAAGGGGAAGTCAGCAGAGATTCATCCGTTTACTACTAGGTCTGGTAGAGGCTTTGTATAAATGAATCCAGGCGAAAAACTTGGGTCCGAAGCCCATATGTCTGAGGACGGCAAAGAGGAAAGGCCACTCAACCATATCAAAGGCCATACGGGCATCTAATAATAGGTTGATGGCTTCTTCCTAGATGGTAGACTTGCATGCCATAACGCTATGTAGGCGTCTCAGGTTGAGTGCCGTGTTTCTCCCCGGCATAAACCCATTCTGGTCTGGATGCACCACTTTGGTACGATAGGGTGTTAGTCTGGCAGCTAACATTTTAGCCAGTATTTTGGCCTCTGCATTAAGCAGCAATATGGGCCGGTAGGAAGCACAGTCTTAGGCCGGTTTCCCGGGTTTGTGAATAGCCACTATGGTCGCCATTCGTTGGTCCTTGGGGAGTTCTCCTGTGTCTAAGCTAGCTTCATACATCTTTAGCAAATGTGGCGTGAGTTTAGTTGCTGCTTTTTTTGTAGAGTTCAATGGGTATGCCATTCGGTCCTAGTTCTTTTCCTGACTGTATGGTTCGTATGGCCAATGTTAATTCTTCTGTTGTGAGATCTGTCTCAAGCAGTTGGGCGTCATCTGGCGTGAATGTGGGCATCCGAATATCTTTGAGGAATGCCAGTGCCTCCTCTAATGTGGCTGTGGTCGTCTGGGTGTAAATCTTCCCATAGTGGAGTGCAAGCATGTCTACTATCCTTTGCAGGTCTGTTATGGTGTCACCGTTTTCTAATTGCAGGTGTGTCACCCAGCGGCTAGCTCGTTCTCGCTTATCTAACCAGGCCAGGAGTTTGCCCGTTTTTATCCCCGACTTCATATACCTTATGCTGAATAGCTATCAGTTTGGTTTTTGCTTCCTCCCATAGGTAGTCTCTATACGCCTGGTTTTTTTTTTTAAAACATATTTTATTTGTCAATTTGCATATATTGTGCAGGGCTCTGCACGCCAGAGTCATGTGCCAAATCAGACCAAATACAACCATGACAGCAATCGACTTTTGCAGGATCAGCAATACAGTTGGAGAAAACATTAAATGATGTTGAACCCCTCCCCAACTCCCTCCCTCTCCGCCCCTCCAAAGATCGCACTGAGTCTATACAGTCTCGTCCACAGCTTTAATAGGAGATCAAAGAGTCCTAACCAAGGCGCACCCTCCCTGCTCCTCCCTCCCCCCCAGCTATACAGGCCCAGAAACTTAATCCGGCAACGGATTTGGTAAAAAATAACGAGTGAAAAATAGGTATCAGGACACCTATGTATTTTCCAACAAAATATAGAGTTTAGAAGCAGAAGTTATTTGCACATCTCCGAAATTGAGAAACCTGCGTGGATCCCCCAATGTTTTCCTACCCAGAATCCCCTGCAAACCTCAAATTTAGCTGAAAAATTCACATTTTCCACACATTTTTGTGTGGGATCACCATGCTGGCACAAATGTCCTACCACACAGCGTTCCCCTCAGTCTCCCGAGTAAAATGATACCTCCGGGGGGGGGAGGGGGCAGAAAGACTGTGAACGTAATAGGGGTGTGTGTGCTGTAGGCAAGCTCCTTTGAAGTACAGGTTGGGCAGGGGCCTGCTCCAACGCCATCTATCTTATCCACACTTCAGCCCTTTGTCTCACTGTTTGGGAGGAAGGCACAAAACCTAACAGCAGGGTCGTGAGACCCAGGACACTGACAGCAGGCACTGAAGGGTTAGGATAAGAAAATGCCAACTTTCTAAAGTACCATTTTCAGAATTAAGATTTACAATCCAACTTTACCTTTAAAGAGGATTTTAAATTACAATTCACTTGCGTCCAAACATGATATTCCTTCCTGCTTCCAATCAGAAGTTAAAAGAACAGATGATGGATGGAATGCTGAAGAAATAAAATATGCACCCCCAGTAACAGATCTAGCTTTAATCCATCTTTCTTGCTCACAGCTTTTTTTAAACAGATTTTATTGAACATTTACTCTTGGCGTCTTACAATCAGCAAAGCAAATACAGTTGTACCCAAGCATTATTGAGGTTCACTCGCATCCCATAGTTCCTTTTTTCGGAGAGATCTCTTGATCTGGCAGCACAGCGTGTGTAGTATCCTGCTCCTGTCGGTGCACCCCATCACCCAATAATCCATCTATTAGTGTAGATGAACTTCATTGGGGTACGAGCTCTTGTTTGCTGCATCAACCTGCCTGCCTCCTGCAAGAGGCCAATAACTCTCGTACCACCCTCCAAGCCCACCCTCTGCCAGGCGTGTCATATGTATAAATTGTTGGTTCCTACTTGAGGAGTGCGTGCTCTTAACCCCTCGAGATAGCATGCTGTTCTCTAGCCCTCATGTCTCTGTGTGTTGGGGGATCTTCACCTTCTCCACCATTTTCTCCTCAATTTTAATCTTAATGATTCATAGACAATGATTTCCTGCCTCAAGTTCCTGTGCTTCTCCCTGTGGCATTTCCTCTGCTTCAGCCTCTGGATTCTTTAGCAGTTCCACCAGAGGTGCCCACACTCTAGCTGAGTCTAGAGATTTCTCACTGCCAGTTTTCTTGGCTATCTGTAACCTTACTGCTCCCTCACAGTCCGCCCATTTTATAAACTCCCTCTTCCACCTAATCACACTGGGGCCGCCGTGCTTTCCAGTGGCTCTCTTTGTCAATATAGAGCCCAAGTCTTGAAACTTACTTGTCCCCTTATTTTTAGTAGTGTGGGGGAACCAATGCATGAGACAGTACACCGGAGTTGTGGCTACTTCCCTTTCCGTCACTTCGGCCAGTACTGTAGTCACCGCGCTCCAGAAGTCACCCATATTTGGACAACTCCAGAACATATGAAGAAACTCCGCCCCATCCTCATTACAGTGTGGGCATACTCCTGTTCTTATCTTAAAATATCTATTAATGCGACCTGGTGTGAGGTATGCTCTATGAAGGACATAGAAATGAACAAGTTGAAATCTGGTGTTTCTGGTGCCCTTACTTGCTTTTTCTACCAGTTCTCCCCATGTCTTTTCAGTGATTGGTTTCCCTAAATCCTCCTCCAATCTTTGTTGTAACTCACTAAGATCTGGGAGTGTCGTATGGCTGAGTGGCCTGTGTAAACAGGTCATTGCTTTATATGTCCCTGCCGCGGATACCACGTATTGACACCACTCCCCATTGATTTCCTCTTCGTACAACATCCAAACAGTGGTCACTCTTGCTTCTATCCAGCCCTCTAGGCCTCCCCAATCTCCCTCATGTAGGAGCACCTCACAAATAAACAGCGTAATATCTGGGGCATATGAGCGCTTAGCCTTGGATCTCTGCAGGCTTCTGTTCCAGCATTTGCAAATTACTTTGAACTCATTGGTGATATCTCTCACCTGGATGGGGAGCCTCAACACCACTCATGAGAGGAGATTCAGACTTGGTGCAGCATCACCTTGTGCTGCTGTCCCTCTCACATGGCATGCCATCCATTTTGTGAGCCATTGTAGCTGGGCCACTATATAATAATAGTCAAAGTCTGGCACCGCCAATCCTCATGCTGCTTTTGGTCTCATTAGTGTAGTGAGTGCTACTCTGCGTCTTCCCAGTTTCCATAAAAATGCTGTCATCAAGGCTTGGAGGTGGCGAAACAACCCTGCTGGGATCCAAAATGGGAGCACCCCGAAAAAATAGAATAGTCTCAGCAAGGTCACCATCTTCAGTAAGGCTACCCTGCCTGCTACTGATGGGGAAGGGCCCCCAGAAATCAAAACATGCTTTCACTCCCCTTAATGCCCATCCCACATTTCCCTCTAGCAGGTCTGCCTGGTCATGATATATCTGGACCCTGAGGTATGGCAGGCATCGATTCTCCCATAGGATTTTCTCCAGAACAGTAGTCGTTCTCTACCCTCTGTGGCGGGGAAGAGGCACGACTTTGTCCAATTCACCCTAAGGCCTGCCACTCTCTCCAGTGCCGCTAGCAGTTCCTTGGCTCCCTGAAGGTCCTCCCCGCATTGCTTAGGAATAATAATAAGTCAGCAGCTTACAGAGCTATGTGGTGTGTTGGGCCTGACACCTCCAGCCCACGGTAGAAGCGTTCCTTCCTCTCTCTAGCCACCAAGGGTTCCATGGCCAAGGTAAACAGCAGGGGCAACAATGGGCACCCCTGCCATGTTCCTCGTTCCACCCTGTGGTGGCCCGATTTGAGCTTACCCATCCTGAGTCTGGCCGTAGACTCTGTGCAAAGTAAGGTGGTCCATCCCACAAATTCAGACCACAACCCAAACCTTCTCATCACCCGAAACAAATTGACCATTTGAGGCTATCTAAGGCCTTCTCTATTTATACTGCAAAGATGACAGCTTCCTCCTTACAGTAGGAGTCAGCTTCAAGTAGGCGCAATAGTCTCCGAACATTCATCGCAGTATTCCTGGACGGTATAAACCCTGCTTGAGCTTGGTGTATGAGGTCCACCATATGCAGCAGGCGACGAGTGGCTTGTATCTTGCTCAGGATTATATAATCCAAATTGAGCATAGAAAGTGGTCTGTATGCTGTTTTATCAGATGCTGGTTTCCCTGGTTTCAACAGTGGGATAATCATTGCCTCCCTTGTGGACTCTAGTAGTTTCCCAATCTGCTTTGCCTGGTTATACATCTCCACTAACCGGGGTCCCAAGAGTTTGACATAACTGAAAGCCCGTCCGTCACGGCGTATTGTTTCTAGCCATAGTCTTGATGGCTCTCCTGTCCTCTCCCAGCTCTATTTACCACTCTAGTGTTTCCGCCTCTTCCTCCAGTATAGCTGGCAAATCAATATCTCCCATAAAATTGTCTATCTCAGCAGCTGTGGGGGATACCCTACTTTCACACAGACTGGTATAGTTTCCCAGGAATAGGTTGTTAATGTCCTTTAGTCGATGCCGAACCTCTCCCTGCTCGTCCCTCATTTCCAGGATAACCGACCCTCTCCTAGCCTGGCTAGCAAGCCAGGCCAGCAGCGCCCCAGGCTTATCCCTTTCTGTGTGAGCACACGCCATATAGCTTTTATAGTTGAAACAGTGCAACCGTTCTACATGTTCTGCTACTATTTCTTTAACCGCTAACAATTCCTCTTGCTATTCACTCCTTTCCGGTATCTCCCTCTCAAGCTCTCGGAGGTGTTGCTCCACCGATAGTGTGTTCTTCAGAAGTATCTTTCTCACCCCCAACGTCTCAGAGATGCACCTGCCCCGTATCACAGCCTTGAAGGCCTCCCATTCCACCAAAGAGTTCGCAGCCGTCCCGGCATTCTCATCAAAGTATTGCCCAATCGATGTACGTATTGTTGCTTGATATACCTGGTCCTCTAAAGACTCTTGTCTAAGGTGCTATGTCGGGATGCTCGGCCTACCCCTCGCCCAAACCATCCCCACCAGCAGTGGATTGTGGTTATAGATCGTCCTAGCCAGATATTCACTCGTCTGCACACACTCACATACATCTGGAGAACATACCATGGAATCCGACCCAACATGTAGCTCGTGTAGTTGCGAGAAAAAGGAGTAATCTCTGTCCCCCGGGTGTTGTCCCCTCCAAGTGTCTATCAGCCCTCATTGCTGCTGCCAGTTCATGTGTGCTTCTGCCGTCCTATGTATAGGCGAATCTGGTAGGGGTGGGTGTGATTGGTCAAGCTCCACATTTTCAATACAATTATAATCCCCCCCCCCCATTATCACCGATCCAGTCAGTACCAGTGCCGGTATTCTAGAGAGGTGTGCTACGAATGAACTTTGATCAGTGTTTAGTCCATAGACGCTACCAGTCGTCACATCCTTCCCATCCAGTTTACCTAGTAGAACCATATATCCGTTTTGTTATGTTATGTTAAAAGGAATTTGTAGAGCGTAGCTCTCACTCCGAGGAGCATCATGGCGCTAAGCGGATCACTTGACAGACAGGGTAACTGAGGCTGGAGAGATGGTATTAGATGCACACTCTGCATTGTGCATCTGGGGCCGTAAAAATCCAGGTATTCAGGGCCTTACTGAAAATTGTTTCTGATTGGATGAAGCGAAGATTGTTGGGAAGTTGGTTCCAGGCCTTGGATCCCATCACTGCAATTGATTCCCCCCCTTTAGAGACACATCTGAAGGCTGGGGGTTTTAGTAGATTTGCGCTAGATGATCTGAGAGTGCAGTGTGGTACATAGCGTGCAAATCTAGGCCAAAGGTAGTGGGAGCCTGAGGAATGAAAGATTCTAAAGGTAATTATCAGGATCTTGAACAAAATTATTTTGTCAATTGGTAGCCAATGTAGTGCTTCCAGTGCAGCAGATGCTGATGACCTCCTGGGGCATCTTAGTACCAGTTGGGCTGCTGCGTGGTGTTGTACCATCTGTAGTTTGTGTAGGAACAACTTGTTTGCTCCTGCTTAGAGGCTGTTACAGTAGTCCAGTCTAGATGTGATTAATGCCACAGCGACTGCCTGTCTCCCGTTCTGGGAAGTAAATCAAATAACTTTTTAAGTGATTTTATCAAGTGGAAGCAGGTACCAGCCACTGCTAAGGATTGAGGGTGAAAGGATAGTGCTGAGTCAAATTTGACCCCCAGATTCCTGGCTTCCGTTACTGTGCTGGGGGGGAAAGGGGTGTCAGAGGGCCACCAAAGACTAGGTGAGAATGTATTCTGTTTCCCCAATGGCATGATTTCTGCTTTTCTGAATTACATTTGAGGTGGTTGGCTTTCATCCAGTGAAAAACCGCTCTGAGGCATTGACGGAGATTTTCTTCAACCAGTGTGGTATTTTGATCTGAGACCAGGATTAGCTGCGTGTAGTCCACATATGAGATGGTTTCGATGTTGAAGGACGATATCAGACTATCAATGGGGCCATATAGACATTAAAAAGCACTAGACTGAGGATGGACCCTTGTGGGACCACGGAGAGCAGATGTTTTTCTACTGACTGGTATTGTCCAAGGGTGATGACGTCTACGATTTTGTAGGAACGATTTTAGCCAGGCCAGGGCGAGATGAGAGATACTGTAGGATTCGAGACGGTCCAAGAGAATGACATGTGAAACCGTATCGAAGGTAGCTGATAGGTCTTTTAAGACCAACACAGCATTCTTTCCCTGGTCAAGGGCGGCTTTAAGGTATTCAGGAGTATACAGGAGGGCTGAGTCCGTAGAGTGCTGAGGCCTGAAACCTGATTGATTGGGGTGTAAGATATTTGCTCCTTCCAGGTAAGTCATGAACTGAGAGTTAACTAATTTTTCAGTAATCTTACTTAGACATGGGAGTAAGGAGATTGGTCGGAGATTGGTGAGGGTGGTGGGATCAGCAAGTTGTTTCTTTTGGAGAGGTTTGGCTGCTGCAAGTTTCTATTCATTGGGAACTTCAGCTAGTGACAGGGAGGCATTTATTATGTTTTTGAAGACTGGATTAACAGTATTTATCATAGCATGTAGGATTAAGGGGGGGGCAAGGGTCAAATGGAGAACTGATTTTATAGCAAGGGTGGCATGGCGAATTTGGTCTAGGCTAATATCTTGAAAAACTTGAAGGGATGGTCTGTTGTTTCCTAAACCGATATTAGCGTTTTTGGGGGGACGGGGGTACTGGGAAGTCTTGTTGTAGTGACTGGACCTTCTGTTCAAAATAGTACGCTATGCGGTCACAAAGAGACTTTGATGGGGGGATCTCTTGTTTAAGGGATGTGGGATTGGTGAAGGAGTTGACTATTTTAAAGATAGTTTTTTGGTTTGAGTTTTAGCCAGTTTAAGCATTTCTGTAAAGTATGATTTCCCAGCCGCTTTGATTTGTTGATGGTAGTTTTTAAGAGCTGCTTTGAACTTGATTAGTTCAGCTTTTTCATATGTTTGTCGCCATCTACTTTCCAGGTTCCTGAAGTGGCTATGTATTTCTTTCAGGGTTTGGGTGTACCATGGAGAAGAGGTTTTGAGGGCCAGGGGATGCAAAGCGATCCCTCAAAGTAGACATCCACTGCGTGAAGCGTTGTTTGTCTACTACTGAAACCCCCGACAGACTAGGCCTACAAGCTGAAGTTTCTAGATTAAGATCTGGAAAGGCTGCCATGACATTCCACCTGGGCTTGATGTTGTGCGTAGTGGGTATGTGGCCCTTGAAATTTTTTGTGCCCTGGTATCCAACTTCTAGAGGTATAAGCTTGTGGTCGGACCAAGTTAGGCTAACTGGGGCCTAGACTGTAAGGGTCGTAAGGTTAGAGCAGATACCATCTAGAGTGTGACCTGCGTTATGGGTGGGAGTGAGTATCCGCTGCTCCAGGCCATGTGTATCCATGATTTCCCAGATATTTATTGCACCTGGGTCATTTTGAACATCTAAGTGGATATTGAGATCTCCTAATAGGGAGAAATTGGAGAATCTGAGGGTAAGTGAGCTCACAATATCTCCAATGCTATCCTGGAAGGCTTTATGAGGGCCTGGTGGGCGGTAGAGAAGAGCTCCTGCGAAGACGAAAGAGTCCTCCAAATGGAAGCAGAAAACCGATATCTTCTGCACCTTTGAGGTCTGATATTGTGATCTATCTAGCCTGTGAATAAGACAGCCAGGGGGGAGGGTGAAGACGATGTCTGAATTACTCCAGTCTTTGAGACAGGTTTCTGTTATAAAAAGGCAGTCTAAATTATCGCTTAAGATTAGGTCATGGATGTTTTGAGCGTGTTTGCATAAAGATCAAGCATTGACAAAACCTCCTTGTAAGTAGGTTGGGTATGGGCTGTTGCCACTCTGTGGGTTCTGTATGGGCTCAAAGATTGTTTTCTAGTTCCTACAGAAGATTTGGCCCTTCCACTCAGCCGCATCGAGAGGATTTTTACAGTTGAGGGGGCTGTTATTCAGGGCCAAAAGGGAATCTCTAGTAAAGCAAATACCTTGTATAAATTGGGCAGAATTTCTGGCGCTGGACGCAGTGCGGACGGGCGCAGACGGGCTTGCCTTTGGCACGCCGGAGGTGTTTCCGCAGCATGCATCCACTGCGCATCGGCACTATTCCCCTCCTTAAGTATGCGGGTGCAGAGGGCTCAGGGAAGAGACTAGACCGTCTCCCTCCCAAGATGACAGCTGCCAGATGGTCCTACAGAAGTAGGGAAAACCAGTCCACCCTCCACTCAAACAGCGAGATTGCTGCGGTGGACCGGGGAGGATTGGCAGGAAAGATAGTGGCACTGGATACTCTGTGAGTGTCCATAAATGGTAAAATTGGAAAATAAACGATGAGTGCTAAGAAAGTTTTAAAATTCGAGTTTGAAATTCGAACAGTTTTAAAAGCTGAAGAACTATTTACATATTCAGTGCAAAAGCATTTCTTAAAACAAACTGGCACCCAAGGTATCTGTCAGCAGCTATCTCCCTTCGGGGTCGAGTATTTGCTTAGTGCATTGGAATGGGACCCCCGCTCTCACCCGTATCATGACCCCCTAGCAAACGCCGAGTAATTCGTATAGTACACTTGTCCCTGCCATCTGCATTGCAGGGCAGCCCCTTCTTTTGCAGTTAGATGGGTCTCCTGCAGCATTACAATTTGGGCCCCCCTCCGTACTAAATATGCATGTATCTTGTGGTGCTTTGTCATGGTGTGCATCCCTCGCACATTCCATGAGATGCACTTAAGGTCTATCGCTGGTACCATTGGACTTGCACTAACAACTCCCCACCTACTCTCCAAACCCTGACATGTATGGCCCCTGAAAGTAACCCCTGAAACAAACCAACCCCCAAACTCCCTCTCCCCAGTATAGGTAAAGAAAGTCCAGATTCCATCCAAACTGGAAGAAAAAGGAAAGGTTTCTAGTTTGGGTTTGTGGAGACAACTGACCAAGCTCAGGGGCACCGCTAGCCAGATCCCCACATCTTTATGTCCGGATTTTCAGCCCCAGTTTTGCATTCCGTTCATCGTCTTGCCCCCCGCCCACCTCCCACTCTGCTTCCAAAAGAATATATTCTGTTAGTATCAGTGATCTCTGTGTCTTCTTTGTCCTCGCTTAGATGATTTCATCTACAGATTTGCTCATTATCTTGGGGAGATCCGTCTCCGAGTCTTCGGCTGCGCTTGTTTCCTGTGAGCAATCCAAGCTTTCCGTCTCACAGCCACTTCTATTTGATCTGGGCTGGACCCCCCTGACTAAGTTCTGCCACCGCCTTCAGTGCTTTGTGTCGCTCTTCCCTAGCTTCTGTTGAGGAGGGCGTCCCGGTTTTGCACTGACCCCGGGGAGCTTCCCCGTCCTTCGCGTCCTGGGCCAGAGTCTAGACAATCCCAGGCTTCCTGCAGTGTATGAAAAAACTGCAACTCACCTCGCCAACTACCCTCAGCTTTGCTGGGAACAGCATTGCATATGGGATTTGTAACTGCCTCAATTTCCTTTTAACCACCAAGAATGAGGCCCTCTGTCTTTGTACTTCTCTAGTGAAGTCAGGAAACACCATCACCTTACTGTTTCCCACATGTAGATCATTTTTCTGGTGAACCTGCTTGAGGATGTGGTCCCGGTCTCTGGAGTTAAGAAGCTGTGCCACTATAGGTCATGGAGGGGCAGGTGGCCTGGGGATCCAGGATGGGACCCTGTGCGCTCGCTCCAGCACATAAAATGGTTAAAGCCACTCTAGGGCCAATTCGGTCTTGGGCCAGTCTTCCAGAAACTGTACCATATCTGTTCCTTCTTCTCTCTCCGACACCTACACTATGTGTAGGTTATTTCTACGCAACCTCCCTTCACTGTCTTCTCCTCTCACTTCCAGGACCCTTACCTTGGCTTCGATGTCTCTGAGGGATTTCCGTAGTTCTGTCACTTCTGTGGGGAGGCCGGAGAGTGTCTTCTCCATGGTCGTTACTCTCTCTGCTAATCGACGGTGGTCATCTTTCAGGAGATTTATGTCCATGCCAATAGCATCGATATTTGTTTCTTGTGCCTCCTGGGAGCCCTTGATGGCCTGCATGATGCCTGTCAGGGCAGGCCGCGTGCTAGTGGTGTCCTTCCCCAATAACAGGCCATCCTCATCATCATCTGTCTGGGCACTGCCTCCCCACCCCCATACTGAGGGTGCTCTGTGCTCTGCAATTTGGCACTTTTCCCACTAGCCCAGGCAACCACTCCTCTCTTAGACTGAGTGCCCACTAGGGGGGTCAGCAATCCCTCATCGCCCTCTGCGCCCTCCTATCTCACAATATCCCGGGTATCTCTATGGATGCCCGTGATTCTCAGCTTTTCCTGTGGAGACTCCGGCCATTTGCAACCACTGAACACTGTGTCCCGGAAGTATCCGCGAGAGCGGAGGGCCTCACTGAAAAGGCAACATTTCAGGGCATCAATACCAGCTGCATCTGCGCCTGTTCTCTATCTCCTTCAATGTGTCATTTTATCCACAGGCCTCACCAGTTCATTTTGGTACAGTAACTGCAGGGACTCCAGAAGAGCTGTGCTCCAGGGCTATCTGTCAGGCTTGCAGTGTGCTCTCACATTACCTACCCCTGCCCAGTTCTCCCGGTACTGGTAGTGTGAAGGAACAAACTTGGGGTCCTTGGGTTCTCCTGGTACTGATGTCTCACCGGGGATACCCCCTCAGCACTCTCGTCACTCACTGGGCCTTAGGGGTCTCTCCCCACCTCTTCGTGAATGGTCAGTTTTCTTGGGCTCTCTCACAGTGGTCTTGCAGGTCCCTCCCTGCCACTCTTTCTGTCAGGCCCGGTACCCCCGCCGCTCTGCTGACGTCTCTCTCCATCAGTCTCCGTTACGTTGTATCTGGTGCCTGCATCTCAGTCCCTGTCACCCCACTCATGCCGAATGTCTCTGCCACTACTCCGGACAGCTGCTGCTCTTTTCACTGCCTCGTTTAACCTCTTCTCGTACCACCTCAGGGCCCTCAACTGTCTCCGCCCCTTTTTTCTGCAACACCTCTCCCACCCGGTGGTTCCCTGGCAAGATGTCACCTCTGCAGGCTTCCCAACTCCTCTTGCTCCCTGCCGCAGCGGGGATCCCCGTAGCCCTCTCGGTCCGCACCGCGCCTGAGCTCATGTGCGCAAGGCGCCCCTGCAGCCTACCTTCTCTTCCAGCGCTGTGCTGCAATTTTGGACCTCCGCGGTCTCTTTTCTGCCAGCAAGGACATTCGTGTTTGCCTCCTGGCTGAAGCTATTCTGCTCCGCCGGCCACGATCCACACTTCCTGGGCCGGTGAGAGTTCTCCCTAGATGAAGTCCCCAGTAATCTGTCCTCTTTTTTGTCCCGCTGTCAGCTGCTCTCTCCGTGTCAGAGACCACTGGGCAAAGCGGCTGCCATTGGGAGGGAGGGGGGCAAGTCAGCACAAGACCAATTTTTTGTGTGTGTAAAAGGCCGCCTTATTGAAACAGGTGCATATCACAATTTATAACCTTGGCAACTGCCTTCCAAAACTAAAACCTCACTATACATGAATTTCCTGACCCCTTGTTCCCCCCCACCCCTATGAGCCCCACATCAGATCCCCCACCCCGCAAAATACAACATAACATTCCATAAAAATAATATTACACAATCCTACACAATATAGCATTTACAAATCCTAACCTCCCATGACCCAAATCCCTACCTGTCTTTGTGCAACTGTAACTAACCATCCTCTCATCTAAACTTAGCCTACCTGGTTACCCTTTTCCTGCTCCTGCTCACAAACTACCAACATTTAACAAAAAACTACAGCCAGTCCTGGCCAAATTTCAAGAACCCCGCCAGCACCTGTTCCCAGCGACAAAATATACAACTTGTCAAGCCCCTATGTACCTGTTCCAACAACCGCCGCTGGAAAAAAAAAAAAAATGGGGAAAAAAAATCACCAATTACCGAAAAAACTAGGGAGGGAGGGAGGGTGGGGACAAAAAACCTACTCTGAGCAGCGCTCCCAGCCACCAGGTCACGAAACCTAAAATGGTGGCTGGGAAGGCGCGAATAAGCCCTATATACATTTGGGCTACTAACTAAAAATTGGACTACAATTGGGCTAGTCCCAATGTAGCCCAAAGTACCGAAAATGGCCGCTCGCCGGCCAGACCCTCCCCCTCCCAATCTGCCCGGGGGGCAGACCTCGCTGTGCTCGGCTGCTCCCCCAAACCCCCCTTGGGAAGGAGGGGGGCAAGCCAGCACCAGACCAATTTTTTGTGTGTGTAAAAGGCCGCTTTATTGAAACAGGTGCATATCACAATTTATAACCTTGGCAACTGCCTTCCAAAACAAAAACCTCACTATACATGAATTTCATGACCCTTGTTCCCCCCCCACCCCTACGATCCCCACATCAGATCCCTCATCCCGCAAAATACAACATAACATTCCATAACAATAATATTACACAATCCTACACAATATAGCATTTACAAATCCTAACCTCCCATGACCCAAATCCCTACCTGCCTTTGTGCAACTGTAACTAACCAACCTCTAATCTAAACTTAGCCTACCTGGTTACCCTTTTCCTGCTCCTGCTCACAAACCACCAACATTTATCTAAAAACTACAGCCAATCCTGGCCAACTTTCAACAACCCCGCCACCCAGGAAAAGGCGGAAGGGTAGGCGGAAACGCCGCCTCCCCCCTTTTTCTGCCCCTCTGCCTCCTAGGAAACCCCCCCTCAACGTCTATGAACGCCCAACAGTCTAGCCAGAACTTCCCTCAGTTCCAATAAATACAAGTCCATGCCCAGCCTGGATAAACGGACCCCACCACCTCTGAAAAATTCCGGCGTGTCATACCTAATATCCCTGTGCGAAATCCTGAAAATACCCAACTGACGACAAAATCGCACCATTTCTGTATTAAGTTTACGCCTGGCCTTGTCCACCACCCCGGGTTCACCGCCCCCCTTCAGACCCTACGAGGAACAAATTCCGTCCAAACGACGGCACAACCGGACCACTGACCCTTGATCAAAGCCAAATCACATTTCATACATCTCATTAATGCCAGGCCAGTTTCCCTCACCATATCATTCTCCCCCAAATGAAGCACCAAAACATCGGGGCACCTACCAGCCACCATACTCCTGTTGAGAACTTGCAGCAACTCCTTCCACCGCATACCACCCCTTCCCCTCCAACAAACTGTAAACATTTCTTTATTAAAACCCAGGCTTTCCCCAAAATACCTGGCGCAGACCTGGATTTGCGCCCACTTCACAAAGGAATAGCCGACAATCCAAATAGACATCTCCCTGGTGAGGGGACCCATCACCGAACCTGAATCGAAAAACATGAATGAACAAGAGGAAAACAGGAACAACCGCGCCACAACCCCCCAGATGCGCTACGCACATAACGCTGGTAGCAGTCAGAGGACCACCTACCCAACCTCATGATGTCCCCTCGCCCCCAGCCTCGATTGCTCGCCTCAGATGCTGTCCCAATTCTAAACAAATGGGTCCCAAAACCCTTCTCCTAGATCCCCAGCCCACCCAGCGCCTTCCTCAGCACAGCCAAAAGCTGCGAGGCTTTCACACCTCGTCCATTCCTATGCCTAAAAACTAAGCCAACCGTATCCACCATCAAGGACCTCCACCTCAAACCCCACCGGTAAGGGCAATCCGGCTGAGACTCACCCACTTGCAAATAAACCCATTTTCCCCCTCCCCTTTGATCCATCTTAGACTTTCTCAGCCAAATGCAGATCCTGTCCCTACAAAAAGACACCTCACTCCATATTAGCCCCTGTTCAGCTTTGTTTCCCAACAGTTCAGAAACCCGAAAGGCCCCGAAAAACATCCAGGACATCAGTGTGGAGAAAAGACAAACTTCAATCTCGTCAGAACATATCCCAGGCAAAATCCCAAGCACCCTCTCTAAAAGCTCCCAGGACAGAGGATTCCGAACCCTGGTTGCGCGGCCGCATTCACGGGCCCAACCTTCCAACATGCGTGTCCCAAGTTCCCCCGCGGAGGGTGCATAACCCCACAACAATTTGCAGACGAAGGCAATCCCTGCCAGCTTGCCCGCTATCGTAACCCTAGTCAAACCCCTCTCAATCAAATCCAAAATAAACTGAATCACATCTTCCTGTCTAGACTCAGGGGAGTCCCGCCGCATAGCGCCTGAGCGCAAAAATTCTACCCATGCTGTCCTGTACGCTGCTTTTGTGGATCGTGCCAGAGAACCTAAAACCAGCTGCAACATCCTGTGTTGCCTACGTACCACAAATGCTGCGGCTTTCTGGTCGGAGTCCCCTCCGCGTCCTTGGCAAGCCCACGGAATCTCCCCCACTGTGAATGAGACAAAGCATCCGCCATGTCATTATCCACGCCTGGCACATGCACTGCGCGAAAACTGATATCATGCCGTAAGCATCCCAACACAAACACCCTCAACAGTTTCAAGACCTGTTCATCCCGGGCAGACTGGCGGTTCACAATTTGAACTACTGCCATGTTGTCAATTCTGAAGGTTACCTTCTTGTGCGCCAGCTGGTCACCCCATAACGTGATCGCCACCACCAAAGGGAAGAACTCCAAAAAGGCAATGCTCCTGCCCCCATCCACCCACTAAGGAGGCCACCGCTCCGCACACCACCTCCCTTGCCAGTACAAACCAAAGCCTGCGTTCCCCGCCGTATCCGAAAATATTAGGACATCCCAAAGCATGTTGCCCTCCCTCATCAAGGGGATGCCATTGAAGTTTTGTAAGAAAAACTGCCACATTCTCAAGTCCTCCAACATCCCCGCTGACAAACGCACATGATGATGCGGAGTTCTCTGTCCAACGAGTGCTCTGCCCAGTCGCCTACAAAACGTCTTCCCTACTCTCACCACCCTACATGCAAAATTAAGGTGGCCCAGCATCACCTGTATCTCATTCACCGTGACTTTATGTTTTGCCAACATTGTTGCCAGCAGCCCCAACATTTGCAGCCTTTTGTCTGCCGGAAGGCGTGCCTTGATCAACTGCGAGTCCAACTCAATACCTAAAAAAGACAGAGCTGTGCAGGGCCCCATAGTCTTTTCTGGTGCCAACGGCACGCCCAGTTCCCTCATGATCTCATTGAAACTGTCCAGTGCCTTCTGGAAGTCCGCGGAGCCTGAGGCGCCAACAAAGAAAAAGTCATCCAGGTAGTGCGTCACTCCTTGGTGACCCATCCGTTCCGTAAACAACCACTGTAGGAACGTGCTGAAACACTCAAAAAGTGCGCAGGACATAGAACAGCCCATCAGCAAAGCTTTGTCCACATACCAGTGACCGTTAAACTGGATACCCAAAAGATCCCAGTCATCTGGGTGGACTGGAAGCAGCCGGAAAGCCAACGTTATGTCGTACTATGCCATCATTGCCGTTGCGCCCGCAGTCACTATCAGTGACATGGCTACGTCAACAGATGAATATGATACAGTGGCCTCCCGCTCATCGATGAAATCATTCATCGAACCTCCTTCAGGCCACGACAAGTGCAGTATTAGGCAAAACTGTCCTTGTTCCTTTTTAGGCACCACTCCAATGGGTGACACAATCAAATTTTTTAGAGGCTACTCCTCAAAGGGTCCCGCCATGCGGCCCTCACGCACTTCCTTATCCAGCTTTTCTTGCGCTACCCTAGAGTGCTCATTTGCCAATTTCAAATTGTCTGCCCACCGTCTTGTCCTCGGTCCGTTGTAGCCCAGTCTGAAACCTTCCAAAAAACCCACCCTCAAACGTTCAGCAGCCTCCATGTCGGTATACCCCTGTAAGGCTGCAATCAAATTGTCCACCTGAACCGGATTACGAGCCCTTTGGCCCAGGCTCCTTAGCTCCTCGCCATCCCGCGAGCTGCTGCTGCTGGCCCCCAGACTTAAACCCTTCTAACTACCACTGCAGCGACCCTTGCTGCTGACCCTGGCCTCCCCCCCAACAATTGACCAACGCATGCCTACCTCCGCACCCTGAGCAGTTGTGACTGAAAGGGCAGTACTCCCAGGTGCACAAACCCTTGTTGTAATCCCAACAAGCCCCTTTTGAACCTGGCTGTCCTCTTCCTGCTCCCCACAGCCCCCCTCGGGTGGGGTCTCCCCGAAAGGGCCGATAAACGAGGGGGAGCCGTAAAAATGGTTTTCCGAGACCCGGCTAAACCCATAGTGTGTTGCCACTAGTCCGTGTCCAGCTCACCCCATTCAGCCTCCGGGTCCCACGCCATGCGTGCCCAGAACTCCTCATCGTATTGCGCCCAGGCATACCCTCCCCCAGTAATCTGTGCCTTCCTAATCACGTCTATGTACTTGAACATGGCCACAGACCGTTCAGGGTATTTTCCACAATACAAGCTGGCATATATAAGGAAAGTTGCCGTCCAATTCTTGGTCGTCAAAGGCACCTTTGGCCGTTTTGCCAAATCAAATTCCTCCTCTTTAGACCCCTCTTTTGCCCGAACTTCCCTGTCGAGGAGTTTAAGCATCTCAACATATTCCCCCTTCCATATACGTTCCTTGGTAGACAACATCAAATGAGCACCCAATGGCTTTGTGACCCCCATGTAGGGCAACCGTTTAATTTTCAACTCTTTACTTTCCAATTTAGTCTCCTCTTCCCCTGCCGGACTCTCTACCGTCACCTTCTTATCTGTCACACTGTCTCCCGTGCTTACGGATGCCTTACCTGTGCCCTACATACACCACATATGTACCTTTGTTCAACCTACCCCCCACCCACCCTTCCCTGTCAGGCCCACCCACACCAACCGATACCATGACAGGACGCAAGTGCACCGCCTGTTTACCTGGTGCCAAGGACTCCGCCTGTCACTCCATCATGCGCCCTGGCAAAGGGGCCGACCTCTCCTCCCAGCGCGATGTCCGACCCGTGGGCTTTGCCTGGCGTCGTGACAACTGCAAGACACTGTGTACAGCATTACTCGCCCCCCTCTCTCCCGCCGTCAACATCCCTCAACTCTCCTTCCTCATACTATCCTCCTCGTAATCCAGCTCTTCCTGCCTATCACCACCGGCTTTCACCGCCGGGGGCGCAGAATGCACCCTTCTAGAAACACACAACACTTCGTCCTCGTCGCTCCTCCTTTGTGTTGTCCCCCGGACCATTGAGGCCCAATGGGTGGTAGGGCTGGCGAGCCCGCCTTGGGCCTACTTGTGCCAACCACGACAGGATCCCCTGCCGGTACTGGGTACGCCGCCCGAGGCTCCACCCTCCCTTCTCCTTGGCGCCAACGGGCCGCTCCCAGCCCTGCCAAGTCTGGCACCCCGCGTTGCTCCGGCGCCTGCAAAAGAACAGAATGGTCTGGTGTGCTGGGCCCCTCTCTCCTCTCCCTCCATCCCAACTCTGCTTCCTACTACCACCTAAGGTGCTAGCCACCCACACCTGCCCCACCACGCTAAGATCCACTCAACCATCCCCCTCCCCAGCATCCTCCTCCCCCTCACTCCATTCCCAAACCACTGCACTCTACCAACCTACACCACTAGGCCCCGCCTCCTCATTCCCAGGAACCTGCCCCAGCCCCCCATGCACTCCCCCACTGGCACCCGTCGCTGAAATAACCTCAACCTCCCCCCCAGAACATCCGACCTCTCTCCCCTGCGGCACCCCTCCCGCCCACTATCCCCCTGCACCCCCGAAACCCGCTCCGCCCACGAAGATAAAATGTCCAGGCCATCCCAGTTCCTCTCACTCCCTTCCGAATCGATCAACAAAGGCGAACTCCCCCTCCGCCTCTCCATCTCTTGGCCTCGCTGGCAAATGCCCCCCCACGCCCCTACCGAAGCCCACTTGCTCCACTGCCCCTACCCCCACACATCCAAGGGGCTGTCCCTGAGCCCCCCGCCCTGACCCCCTACCCACTCGCCCAGAAATCTTTGAGGCCTGACCGCCAAACTCAACCTCCAATAGCCCCCCCTCCACAACATGAGACATAGCCCCTCCCACCTTCCCCTCGCGCAAACACCCTGCCTCTGCAACCCTCTGGCCGCTCTCCTCACATAGGAGCGGCCCCTTTCAACTTGGGACCTCAGTGGGGAGCCGCGCAACGCGCTCCCCCGCCAGGCCTTGCCACTCAAGCCTGCCATTGCACCTGGGCCCCTCCAACTCCCCTGACGTGCCTCCTTTTGCACCGGGGCAGTGCGTTCAATCTCTTCGCTGCCCCGATTCCTACTGTCCCGCCTCTCACACGGGCCGGTCCTCTCCCATACGAGCATCCCCAGTCTCACTCGATCCCGGTTGGGAGACGTGAGACGCGCTCCCCCGCCAGGCCAATCCGCCGCTTACCACCGATGCCGCAGAGCCTCACTCGCCCCCACTAAGCACCACAACGCTCGTCGGGACTGCGCTACTGGCATCTGCGCGGGCCCATGGACTCACCTTTGCCCTGCCTGCTTTCTGGGGGGGCAAGCAAGCTGCGACGGCGGCCGCCACCCCGGCCGACACGCGCCTCACCAGGCGCGTGGCCGCGGAAGCTGCCGGTATTAACAAATCCATCCGGCCAGCCTCACTTAATAGCCTCATCGCCTCTAACACCCGATAGTCCTCTCCGGCCATCCTAACTCTAAAGTGCTGCCGCCAAAGTACTGAACAATCCACCTGCACCACAAGACTGCCGATAGGCCTACAAAAAACCTACTCTGCGCAGCGCTCCCAGCCGCCAGGTCACCAAACATAAAATGGTGGCTGGGAAGGCACGAAAAAGCCCTATATACATTTGGGCTACTAACTAAAAATTGGGCTACAATTGGGCTAGTCCCAATGTAGCCCAAAGTACCCAAAAAAGCAGCTCGCCGGCCAGCCCCTACCCCTCCCAATCTGCCTGGGGGGCAGACCTCGCTGTGCTCGGCTGTCCCCCAAACCCCCCTTTTGCGCTCAGCTTCCCTCAGCCGTCCTCCACCAGCCGCGCCTGAATCATGGCTCGTGGCCCGTCCGGGCTGGAGGAGCACTATTCCAGAGCAGTTCCCCTGCTGCACCAGCCAATTTTGAGGTAGGCTGGGGCACAAGATCATGTCGGATGGGGAATTCTCTGGGCAGAGCTCCGCAGCCTTTCTTCCACCTACATCGGTGGGCTAGCCACGCCCCCTCTTTTGCTCACAGCTCTACCCCAGTTTGGACTCAGCCATGTGCAAATCAGTCTTGACCCTGCTCCCCATGGGAACAGTTCAGCCCAAACTCCCAGGAAGGTCCTCTCTGGACTGTATATAAGCATCCTGCAAATGGTTTCCGAGTATCACTCTCATGAGCCAGGCTAGTTGAATCAGGTGGCACAGTCAGCACGGGACCTAACTCTTGGCATACCCTTCCCAGTTAGTGCGACAAAAGCAAACAAAACAGATGATGGACGGAATGCTGAACAAATCAAACATTTACGCCCAGTCACAGATCTGGGTTTAATCCATAGTTTTTTTGCTCATCACATCCCTTTAGTTTGTATCCAGCCATGTGCTAATCAGTCTTGACCCTGCTCCCTATGGTAACAGTCCAGCCCGAACTGCCAGGCCAGGTCCTACCTGAACCAGATACAAGCATCCTGGGAGCAGTTTCAGGGTATCACCCCTCCTCAACCAGGCTAGCGTGAATCTAGTGGCAAAGTGAGTAATGGACCCACGTCTGGGCATACCCTGCCAACTTAATGCGACAAAAGCAAAAAGTTAGCCCCCAATGTTATTTAATGGCAGGAATGGGCCGTACCATAGTTAAAAACAAAAGTAAGAGCTTTTCACTAGCAGGACCTGTAAAACTTAAAAACACGTCTTACTTTTTAAATACAATGCATGCTGTAATATGGGCTGTTTAGGGCTTATCTTAGTGGGTGACATATCAATTAAAAAGGACGTTTTTGTCCTGGCAAAACGGTTTATTTTGGGAAGTTGGCAGTTTAAAACACTACAGGTGGACAACACGAAAGAAGCTATTACAGCACACCATTAAATCTTATTAATGTCCATAACTGTAATGGTAAAGTATAGAAAACCTTATGTACGTCTCCATATAGTGAGAACAACAAAACAAACTGCAGCAATATTAATCAGCTCAAGAGATTCAATGAGGTCAATGTTAAAGCTTTCTTGCATCCTTTATTGATATCCAAAATTATTTAAAATTCCCAGCAAACGATTAGCCGACACGTGTTTCGTCTGTTCATCAGACTTTTTCAAGGCGTTCCACAAGTCATTAGATAAACAGGGATTGGAGAGTTAAAGTCCGTCCTCCCACTGTAATCAGAAGGCAGAGAACCCAGTGTGGATGTTGTCTCGTAAGGGTCAACTAGCAAGGTAACGAAGGGACGATCTCGGCATCTGACACTAACAATTTTTGAGCACAAAAATCGTCCCAAGGCAACAATAAAGCCAGATTGATCAGTAAACTGGTGTATCAAAGATGATACTTCGTAGGTATCTTGCCATACAATGCAATGAGGTAACACACTGGGGTGTCTGAATGCCACGCTCTCTGTAGCAGTTACGTCCCTCAAAAAAAACGCGTCCCAAGTATATGCTGCGCCTCGAAGCACGATTGTATTATGGTGATCGTAAACGGAAACTTCTAATATAAGGGATAACAGTCTCTCCCTTGAACCTCCGAGGCACAACCCTGGTACGTTGCCACCTCTAAGGTCCCAGTGCAAGCGAACACAACGACGCTAAAAAAAACAAAATCATTCTCTTCTCACCTAAAAACAACCCACTCCCCATACAAGACTGGATCTCTGATCTTAATGCTCTCAACTGCTCTCTCACCACTTTTAATTCAGTTAAGTCTCTCGGCATCACGATTGATAATAGCCTTGCCCTCAACCCACACATAAAAACCTCAGCAAAAGGAGTACTTTTCACTCTCCGTCATCTCCAGAAAATTAAACCCTTCATCCCGGCTGATGACTTTAAAAACATTGTCCAATCACTGGTCCTGTCGAGAATTGACTATGGTAACGCTATCCTCGTCGGGACTCCAAACATTCACCTTGCTCCACTCAAATCGGTGCTCAACCTAGCTGCTAGACTCATCTCAGACTACAAATGCTTCGACCACATTTCCCCCTCCTTGAAAACCCTCAAATGGCTACCCATCGAAGGCAGATCCACCTATAAGATTGCATGTATCACACACAAAGCCCTTCACCAAAATACCCCACGCTACCTCTCAGACAAACTCCACAAAGCAGGCTGAACCCGACCGACGAGGAACACCAACGCCCTAATTCTTATCCCCCCCCTGTTAAAGAAGAAACGCACACAAGTTCGCTCCTTCTCCAGAAACGCTCCCTCCATCTGGAATTCCCTGCCTAAAGACCTACGCTGTAACCCCTCCTACTTCAACTTAAAAAAAGAACTCAAAACATACCTCCTCAACAAATACTGGGGTCCATCATTTTCCTACCTCCGTCTCTGTTCTTACACTCTGCACCCCCGTCAGGGTCCCCTCTATTTTTCCCTCAAATTCTATACCACCCACCCTCTCCTTCCTAACCCCACGCCCACTCGCTACTCTTTCCCACCAACCCCCCTCCTTGTTCTCTGTATTTACATACGACCTCCAGCCCCACGCATGACCTCCCACTGATTTTCTACCCCCCTATTTCCTACTCTCTCTGTCGCCCTCTTATCCCCTCTCTCTCACCCTCTCCCACCTACCCTAGCCTTACTTCCCAAGTTACCTAATTTGATTTCTCTTGTAAATAGCATTCGTATTTATCTGCTTTCTTGGTTATATGGACTCTTACTGCAATGTTTATTATTAAATGTTCTTGTATACTGTGCCTCCTCACATTCCTGTAAATTGCTCTGATACCTCTGGGTCTGGCCAGCGCTATAGAAAACCTTTAAAATAAAAAAATAAAATAAAAAATAAATAAACTCTCTCCAAAGGAATTCCATCTAACACAGGATTGGAACGAGTTGACAAACAAGGATTGAGCATCATGAACTTGGTTTTCATAATGTTAATTTCCAGCCTCTCTGCTTGCAGAAGACCCCAAACGGGTTTAACAGGTTTTGAATACCCATTGGTGACTTGAGAAAAAGCAGGGTGTTGTCGGCAAGCAGGAGTGCCGGAACTTCTTGCTGGCCAGTGTCAGGGCATCATGATTACAAGGGTCTAGCTGAGCCACCAAATCATTGATGTACAACAAAAATAAGGTCGAAGCAAGGACACTTCTTTTTCTAACAACCTGTATAACTGAGATGGATGGACTTAGCCCCAAAGACCCACAACTGACCTGTGGTAATTGTTGATGTGGAGCCGGCAAAAAACATCAATAAGATATCTAGCGGCCCCAAGGTCAACCATAACCCTCCACAGGGCCTCTCTTGGCACCAGATCAAAAGCAGATCTGAGATTGACAAAAATCCCTGGCGACCCCTCCCCAATGTTACATATTTCCAGTAAAGCAATTACAAGCAAAATACTTGATCAACAGTGCTTGTTCCCGCTCCGAACCCAGCCTGCAAGGGAGTCAGCAGCCCCAGATTGTTCATACAAGAATGCAATCTAACAAACAGGATCCTTGAAAAGAGTTTCTGAGAGGAATCAGTTAGTCTGACTGGCCGATAATTAGAAGGCAGCGATCTCAAGCCTTTTGGAAATAAAGATGATTTCTGCCCCTGCTCATGTAGGGGGCATGACAGACCTCCCCTCCTCATTATAGCATTGAGTAACACGGCATAATAGGCACTCCAAATATCCTTATCTGCCTTAAAAAGATCGCCCGGCACCTTGTCTAACTCAGGCTCTTTGCCTGGTGTAATGCAATCAAATGCTTCAGCAACCTTACTAAACAGAATAAACACATCATCTTATTCCCTTCATATGCAGCCTCCCCCAGGAGCGAAAAACTCAGGTCTCTCGGGCCTTCCTGCACTGTGGGCCCCGTATATATCTGTGAACAATGGCTAACCCAGTCATCCACAGTGATGTTGCTGGAGATCTCAGTAAATGCTCCCCAAAAGGAACGTTGGTCTATTCCTCACAGTGGTCAGAAGAGTTTCCCACTTAGCTGGTTCGAAATCTTTCTTGTCCCTGGCTATGGCTGCTATAAATGTGAACCTAGCTTCATGGATTAAATCCCTACACACCCCTTTAGGACAGCTAGAAGTGCCTGTTTCGCTATTCTTCATGGTTTAATTGGAGTACCATGACACCATCCTTGGTCTCCTTGGCAATACCTTGGACTCGACTAAGAAAAAATTGTTTCAAGGAGGAGAACAAAGTATTGTGTATTACAGAAGGGGCCCTCCAAGAACCAACTGTGGCCATAGTCGAACATCCTGTAGCATGCAGTCTATCAGACTAGTACTTGAGCAAATGACACCAGAGCACAGCATATGTATGTTACTTTCATCCTCATTGTATGTTGCGCACACTATTACAGACATGAATAATTTGACATCGTTGAATATCAACGTAGCTGTAGATCATTCCACTTTATTATTTTCTTTATCAAAGCAACAGCCGAAGCGCGTTTCGCCCCTGCGGGGCTTCCTCAAGGCTGCGGATAACATATAAAAACACATATGTTGTAATATACACCACATATATAAAGACAAAGACAATTTCAAAAACGGACAAGACAATATGTATCACATTCGATGATAGATCTATGATCAAAAAATATGAATAATGATCTATAATCTTGACATCAATCATGACCACCAAGCAAAACCAAAAGGTGTGTCCAAAATCACAGAAAAAAAGAGAAACCCCAATATTTGTTTGATATATTGCTCAAAGAAACAAAGCATAGGCTAGTGTTACACAGTATTCCTTTGATAATCAAAGTATTTGAAGTGAGAAACAACCTCCTTTAGGCCCAATGTGCCAAGCAGCAAACAAGAAAAGGCGAAAAAAACATCCATTCTCTCCCCTCCCTGTAAGTCCTATATGAATCTTGTAGATTCAATCAAACTGGTACTTTTTGTTACTTTTCACCAACACGTATCTCACTTCCAAATATGTGTACTGTAAAGTAAGTGTATAAGTAAAGATTGTAATATTCTTCCTATGTCTAACGTAACAACATGTCCATAGTACAGGCATGATTTAATATGTCCAAAAGCCTAATGCATAATGTCCACCTCTTACCTAAAAAGTTGTATCCATTCACTGTTGTTCGTCAAGATTGTTTCTTGAAACACTAATTCTAATTATATGGTGTCCCAAATTTCAGCGGATAGACTAGAATCAGCTCCATTGAACAGGCTTGTTGGACTGCGGGGAATATCACTAGATGTGGCTAAAGGTTGTGGCTTAAAACAGGATGGCAATGTACATGGCTCTACACCAGAGGACTTCAATCTGTGGAGTACGACCCCCAGGGCGGCCGCGGAGGCATGGAAAGGGGGTCGCGCTCTTCATTTGCTAAAAGAAAACGTCCTAGACGCTTGATTATGGTAGTCAAAATGCTTTCCCTGGAGTGTTATTCAGGGACTCTCCTGTGCTGGGAAATCGAAGCCAGACAGACAGCTAAATACGCCTTTCTACCAGTGTGTTGCTGGCCTGAAAGAAATGCAAATGTGCACAACCAGTTAATCTGCAAATGTAAAGGACTTGCAAAATAACTCGTTGCGCACATTTGCATTTCTTTCAGGCCAGCAGCACACTGGCAGAAAGGTATGTTTAGCAGTCTGTCTGGCTTCGATTTCTCAGGACAGGAGAGTGATCAAATCACTTGAAGCTTTTGAGTGGTAGTGCACATAGTTTACTGAGCTGTAAAGTGCTTGCTTTTAATTGTTATTGTATTTACAAAGCGCATACTATCCCTGAGAATGTGTTGAAGGGACACTTATTTTAAAAAATGGCATTACATAGGTTCTTGATATCACTAAAATCTATGGGTCTCATTTACAATGAAATGGTGTAGGGCAGCTCCGCAAGTATTTTTGCTGCGCTGCCCTATGCCTTTCTGCTAAAGAGCAACCCATGGAGGCCTTTTCCTCTTTCTATGTGTGCAACACATAGAAAGAGGAAACAATTGAGGAGAAATATAGTTCTCCTCGTTACGCATCCCTTGGGGCAGCGTACAGTTTTGACGCATCCTCAGGTTTACAGATCCTTGTAAATCTAAGAATGTGTCAAAACCCTTGGGAAAACCCACCGCAACGCCCATGGAATTCCCCCCTGACGCAGTGTAAGGCAATACCCCAACTTGAGCTGCATTGCCTTACTTACACCATATCTAGGAGGCCATGAAAAGCCACCCAAAGTGACTTTGCGTGGCCTCGTAGATATGGGTCTGATCTCTGCGCAACCAGAGCGTCATCAAAAATTACACACCGGCAGCGCAAGGGGCTTATAAATAAGCCCATATATTTTGGAAGCATCCCGTATATTTTGGCACCATTTTATCGTACAACATTTTGCCCATTTTGTAGCGGTCTATCTTATACTGTGTATAATACAAGTATATAATAAAGACTTATATATTCACAGTGCTATCTGTCACAGGCTGTGACCTCATAGCACTAAAAATACACAAGTTACTATTCCTCACTGCACCAACCACGATTTAATTCTGTGGCTCTCTGGTTTCCCACAGACATTTGCAGTGCATTAACTAATAGAGGTTTCTTTATGTATTATAGTGCATTTCCCACTGAGTAACAACTTTTTAAAATGTATTTATTATTCATTGAAGCTGCCCGTTATTTTATATGTAGCTACCTGATGGTGAAAGACCTAAAAAATGTACGTATGTTTTAAGTATGATGAATGATCTTCAGCTATCTCCAGTTACATGCAGCTGTAAATGCCATGCTCTCCGCATCCCATGAAATATAGTATGGTTTTCCTAGGATGCTGTGCAATAAAGGTGAAGCCCATGCATTACATCTATTATACCAAGGGCCACTGGAATTATGTGATTGTGCGGCCACAGTGATTTTAGCATAATTATAGATTTGCTGTATTTGCCACATAATCCATCATCTGCTGCAGTATCTGCTGGTTTTAATAAACAAGCATTGGAAATGCAATAGGTCTCGCATTTGTTTGAGTTGGAGCTTTTAGCATTGTAAATTTCAATGTCTTTTACCTGTGTGTTATGAAGTGTATGTATGTGGTGTGTAGTGAAATTATGCGGTTTGTATTGCATTAGTTAGTTGTGTAATTAGGTGGCATGGAATTATGTTGTGTGGAGTGTATTTGTTTTGTGGGACTATGTGGCATGGTGTGCTTTGGAAATATGGATAGTAATTATGTGGTATTGAGTGTACTGGAATCATGTGAAGTGGGATTGTGTGTTATGGAGTGTAATTATGTGGAATGGTATTTTGTGTTGTGGAGTGGTATGTACTGGAGTTTAATTATGTGGTGTGCTGTTGAATTTTGTGGCACAATGTGGAACTGTGTGGTGTGGATTGGATGTATGTGGTGTGTTGTATAATTATGTTGTTGAGGTGTATTATTTGGTCTGGTGTTGAATTATAAGATGTGGATTGGAAATGTGTGGAGTTGACTTTTGTGGCGTGGAACTGTCTGAGTAGCTATGCATTTTGTAGGCTATTGTCAATGTGTTTTAGCCATGTATTATTAGGTGGAGTGGATGCTTGTGGTATGGATTGGAATTATGTGGTTTGGATTGGAATTGTTTGTTGTGGAATTGTGTGGCGTGTAATTATGTGCTGTTGAGTGGAGTTGTGTACTGAAATGATGTGACATGGCGTGCAGTGGAATTATGTGGATAGTAATTATGTGACATTGAGTGTTCAGGGAGTGTGTGTTATGGAGCATAATTATGTGGAGTGGTATTGTGTGTTGTGGAGTGGCATGTAGTAGAGTGGAATTATGTGGCACGATGTGGAACTCTGTTGTGAATTGCGTATATGTGGCGTGTAATGGAATTGTGTTGTGTAGTTGAATAATGTAGTTTGGTGTGGAATTATGTGGTGTGGAATGGCATTTTGTGGAGTTGAATTGTGTGGCATGGAACTGTGTGGCATTGAGTGACATTTATTGAGTGGATTTATGTGACATGGTGTGGAGTGTATTATGTGGCTTGAGTGTATTTAAGTGGTATTGAGTACAGTGTAATTAGGTCCAGTTTAATTGTGTTGTGGAGTGTAAATATGTTGCATATTTTTATACAGTGGGCTGGTTGAATCATGGTTTTATTGTTGCGTTGCTGGTACCCAAGTAAATACCACAGTGTGCAAGGCTGTAATACACAAGAGGTTGCCCACCATCTGTACAGTCTAGCCACAGAAGGGTCATTTTGTTTTAAAGAGAAACACCTTCTTAACACAAAGAGGAACGTGAATTGTTTTAAATCATGACGAAAATGAAGCGTGCTTTCAGTCATTAAGCCGGATCTTATGAAATTTCCAAGCCAGAGCAGTTTGAGATTTCATTAACAGCAGAAATGTCTAATATAGTTTACAGAATGTGTAACTATGAGGTAAAGATGATAAAACATGTACTATCAAATCGAAGAAGCTAAAACGCCGACCCCTCAGCGCACGCGCAGCACTTAGTTCCTGAGGCGGAAGCCGGGAATAACTACGTTTTTAGAGCTGGTACAGAATTCGCTAATGTTATTTTATCGTTTGTTGCTGCTAAACCTCCTGTGAGTTTTTTAATGTAAAAACTGCTATTTTGCACATGCGCTGCATTACCTGAGTTACCTCGTGGGACCCTCACTCTTGGGCACCGGGGGAGAGACCGGACTTCTCCTTGGGACGGCCGCCATCTTGGGGCTACAAGGAGGAGGCGGTCTAGTAGTTCGCTCCATTGGAATAAAATGCAGACTCCTCAGCGCACGCGCAGCGGACACGCGCAACGGGCACAAGGCAAGCCCGTCTGCGCCCGTCCGCTCCCATACAAGCCCCAAGCCTGAAACCTCTGCCCAAATTTTACTGTACCAACTCGAATAAGCTAATCCTCAAAGGCTCTAAGGGACTATAGTCTCCGACTCATGCCACAGTCCACTACCCGGGAGACCTGTCTAGATTCTTTACCGCTCAACCTGGAAGGACCAGTAACATGTAAGTCTTGTTCCTTCAGCTGTAAATTAAACAATTCGATCTGCCCTAAGTCAAACATCTCGCCAGACGCAAACCGCTCCAGCCCAACTTTTATTCTCTGCAACGTCAGGTCTTTAGCTAAACACCCTATTGAAATCTAGGACATGGTCAACTCATACTCCCCAGACCTATGTTTCTTTACAGAAACGTGGCTAAACCCCTCTAACCACCCCCAGATTAGCCTAGCTATACCCGACGGATACAAATTTATCCACTCAGACAGACAGGAAAAAACTGGGGGCGGGATCGCAATAGCCTTTAAAGATCACCTAAAAGTCCAGTGGACGGCCACTCACTGCACGGCCAGGCTAGAATTAGGCTTCTTTAAGTTGGTCGGATCGCCATCAGATAGCTGGAACGGGGCCCTGATCTACCGGCCACCAGGGCCCAGGACCGACTTCGCAAATGAATTAGTGGAGTTGATCGCCCTGCAAACCTTAGTGCCCAGCAATTTTATCTTGCTTGGGGATTTTAACTTCCACGGGGATGCCTCAGGGAACCCAGAGACGGAAAATCTCCTAAACAGTTTAAAACAAATCGGCCTCTCCCTCCTTTCAACCGCCCCCACGCATAGAGCAGGTCACGCTCTTGACCTGATCTTTTCTAACATGACACACCTCATCGCCCTCCCTCCCCTCCCCTTAACATGGTCTGATCATTTCATGGTCCCTTTCACTATACACGACAGTATTCACCTGTTCTACCAGATTCTGAATCTCGCTCCTCGCAATTCCGCAGACCCTGGAATAACCTATCCCTAGAAGCTGTTGCGGCTGCCTACAACGCCCTGCCCCAGGCTCCCCCACCGATAGGCTCAGACGCTACAGATCTGTTGAAGTTTTTCTCTACCAAACTAACTACAGCTTTCAACGTCCTAATTCCCGTAAAAAAGTTCTGCCCCTCCAAACAACGAAAATCGCCCCCCTGGTATACAGAACTCAGGGTGGAAAAATCTAGGTGCAAAGCCCTGGAGAGATGCTGGAGAACCAGTCAAACCCTTACGGACCAAATGACCTATAAACATTCACTATCTAAATATCATCTGAACATAAAATCAGCAAGGAAATCGTTCATACTAAAACAAATTGACCAAGCCACAAACTCCTCAAAAACTCTATTTAATATAGTTAAAGACTTTGTCCACCCTCAGGCGTGTAGGCTGCCTCAAACGGAGTAACAGGACCTCTGCAACTCTCTTGCAACCCACTTCGACGAAAAAATTAACCTGATTTACGCAAATTTTCCACCTTTATTAACTCAGACCAATATCCCCCCCATGAGCTTTGCCGAACCCAACCAACAGACTTCGAGCAAGCTCAAACAATTTGAACCCTTAACTATAACGGACGTTAACACCTTGCTTTCATTGGCAAAGTCTGGCTCTCCTAGTGACTTGTGCCCCCCGAGAATCATGGCCCTTATTGCCCCGTGCTGGGCCTCGGAAGTCCAAGCAATCTTCAATAGCTCCATAGAGTCGGGCAATATCCCTTCCATTTGGAAGGAAGCGTTTGTTCGCCCCATTCTGAAAAAACCGACTGCAGATCCCCTCACGCTCGCTAACTATCGGCCCATATCACTATTACCCTTGTTGGGCAAATCACTGGAAGCAGCTATAAATAAACAGCTGAGCCACTAACTCGAATCAAATGATCTCTTAGACTCATCACAATCAGGCTTTCGGCCTGGCTTCAGTACTGAAACTGCTATTCTTGCGGTCATTGACTCACTGAGGCTAGAGATAGATTCGGGAGGACCAGCCATTTTGGTTCTCTTAGATCTCTCCGCAGCATTTGACACAATATCTCACTCTAAGCTGTCGGAGAGATTGAGTTCCTGTGGCATACAAGATCAAGCCCTGAAATGGCTACAAAACTTCCTGGCAGACAGAAATCAAACAATTATGCTAGGTCCATTTCGATCAAACAAACGTGGCCTGGACAAAGGCGTCCCGCAGGGATCATGTCTCAGCCCCACCTTATTCAATATATACATGTCCCCTTTAGCTAAAATAGCCGAATCCTGTGGGTTTGAGATCATCTCATACGTGGACGACACCCAGCTTATCTTTAAAATCAACCCTAATGCTACGTCAGAAGACCTACGTTTTGCAGCGGGAATGACCACTATCTCAAACTGGATGACTGAGAATCTTCTCCAGTTGAATCCGAGTAAGACAGAGATTTTATTAGTAGGGAAAACTTCTCTTTCTTGGTCCAAGGAATGGTGGCCGAAAGAGCTTGGGACGGCCCCAGTTCCTAAGCAAGTAGTGAAGAACCTGGGGTTCACACTAGATCAGGCCCTCTCGATGAAAGTCCATGTAGCTACAATCCCTAGCTCCTGCTATTTTAGCTTGCGGCTTTTGCGGAAGATTCTCCCTTATCTTCCCATTAAGCACCGAAGAACTCTAGTGCAGGCAATGGTGATCTGTCGCCTCGACTACGGCAACGCGATGCTCGCCGATCTTGGCCCATCCCTGTTAAAGAAACTACAGGTCATCCAGAACACTGCTGCCCGAATGATACTTGATCGTCCGGCTGGCTCGCCTTCAACCCCCATCCTATCAGATCTCCATTGGCTCACCATTGGTAGACGTGCCCACTTTAAGACCTGTTGCCTTACTTACAAAGCCTTGAACGGTATAGATCCTAAATACCTGGCAAATAAACTAATAAAAAAGTCCTCCATTCTCAACTTACGGTCTAATGCCATGGAACTTCTGAAGATTCCTAGAATCCGCCGCTCCCGTTCAGGGGGGAGGGCTTTTTCATGTCTCGCGCCGCGTTACTGGAACTCGCTTCCTATCGCCATTCGAAAATGCCCCTCTCTTTGAATCTTTAGGAAAAAACTGAAAACCTTTCTATTTCTGACTCCTTAGCACTTGGCGTGGATGCTTCTTCCCGTTTTTTTCCCTCTCAGTGAACAACTAAGTATAGCGCCGCGATGCCCCCGGGTGAGTCACGCGCTCTAGAAGTGTCCCTAACATAACAGAATAGGCTGAAAAATTGGCTCCATGTCATTGGGACCACTGTTCTATTGCTGGAATTGGATTTGATAAATCTGTGAAGTCTGGGGGTTGTAGTCTTGATGCATTTTATTTGAGCCAATTGGGTTAGCACATGTGAGAACAATAACATTGTAAAACTATCTGTAAAAGCAAAGTCCAGAAACTGAAAACTGGTGTACAGATGACATGGGACAAATCTCATCATATTTGGGATCTCTTAAAACTCTTAATGACCATAGATGGTATGGCGTGATGTCATATTATCCACGCAAGAGAACACACACCCTGTGTTATCACATTACATTGAATTTTTGGCCACGCTTGATAGAGCTTTTCTGCTCGATCCAAAGTCCTGGACTGAACGTTTTTACACCAGGGCTTCCCTAACATACTTTTACATACTCTTCCAGAAATGTCACAACAAAATTATGTCATCTCATATAACTCACTCATTATCCCATATATGCATGACCATAAACGGCAGACTCACCATCTTGTTTTCCACATAGTACCAAAGTGTTCCATTGGATCTAGGATGAAGGTTGACTCAGAGAGAGGGAACATAAGTACTGGGACGGGAAAGAGTATTGGATTAACAGCAGTCAGTACACTAGTGATGCACGTACAAACATAGGAGCAATGTCAATAATAGTATGCTTGCAAGTGGAGGCTGGTTTGTCAGTAGAAAGTAGGGACGCCCTTTCACCAAACGAAAAAAAGGCATCAAAGGAGTCTCGTTTGCCGATTAACCGATGGGAGTGGGGTCCATGCTACCTTTTGTCCGAACGAGGGGTTGCTCACCACCCCCCAGATGTCGCACACCCGCCGCTGAATTCCAACAGTGCTCCTCGGGATTTACAATGCACCTTATAAACTTGCCAGGTAAAATATTCCTGTAAGTACCGCCCTCAAAATGAAACACAAGTCAGAAGTGCTTCTGGAGTATGCTGGAATTGGTGCTCGTATAAAAAAAACTGAAATAGCGCCCACAAATGAAATGTACTTAGTGCAAGACCGCCGACGACATGTGTGAAAGATCGATTTAAATTTCAAAAAAAGTTTGTGCAGGCGGGGGTGCATACAAAATTTTCAATTTTGCCTATTTGTGTAAGGTGCTCCACAGCACAAAGAAACCTGAGCAGCATCTGGCAGAAACCTGAAACACACTAGCGCATGGGGTGAAGTGCTCAAAAACAGGAACGGAGCTCGGAGCGACATCTGTCTCAGCAAATGTGATGATAAAACAGGAACAGAGTATACTGAAAATCATGCTGCAACCCTCAGCCCAGTGTCCAACGGGAATACTACTTGTCCTAGCACATACCTTTGAATTGACACAGTGTACCACACACAGAAACACAATCGCCTGGCTTATGCTAGTTTGATTTTATTTGTTTGATTTTATCTGTAAACGTAGAGGCAAGGAGCAGCGGAGGGGGGCGGGCAAACAAGGCACAGGGAGACAATCCAAACAGAAATTGAAGAACAGCGTCCCAACAGCGATTTTAGAAGTGTGTTGGGGGTGGGAAAACAAGGCACAGGAAATACGCCTACCGTAAATTAAAGAACAGTGTCCCACAAACTGAAATGAAATGAAAATGAAATGAAAAAAGTATTTGATTAAGCGCACTGCGGCCAAGCGGCTTCCTGGCGCTGGTAGCAAGAACAACAGTCACAGAAACAGCCCGAAGGAGTTACCCGGAGTACGCCTGAGAGAACAGAAAAGTTTTCAAAGATTTACGAAAATGGGAGTAAATGGGAATGGATCGCATGGAAAGGGGAAGACTATTCCAGAAACGGGGGGCCAAGACAGAGAAGCGTGTGCCTCCAGTTCTGGTTTTGCGGAAACGGGGGACATTAAGAAGGGCCAAGGAAGAAGAGCGAAGAGTACGAACCGAGGTGTGAAAAGAAATAAGGGAACATATGAATGCAGGGGCAGATCGGGCAAGGGCCAAGAAAACCAGACAACCCATTTTGAATAGAGATCGCTGAAGGACAGGGAGCCAGTGAAGAGACCTAAGAACGGGAGTGATATGATGGGTTTTGGGGAGGTGAAAAATGAGACGGGCGGCCTGGTTCTGAATAGCTTGCAAGCGGCGTGATTCGTAGGCTGGAATGCCCACGTACAAGCTATTCCCGTAGTCAAGACGGGAGGTAATCAGAGCCGTGATGATGATTTTGAGTGCATCTGAAGAAAAAAAGCGGGAGATCTTTCGAATAAGCCGAAGGGAAAGAAAACAAGAGGAAACAACAGAGCTGATTTGTGCGTGCATGGAGAGATCATGACTGACCTGAATGCCCAGAGTTTTGACTGAAGAGACGGGAGTGGGGAGGGGGCCAAAAGAGGAGGGCCAAAAAGCAGAAGCCCAAGGACTGGAAGAGCCGCCCGTCAAGACCAACTCGGTCTTGTCCGGGTTAAGCTTGAGATGGTTAGAGCTCATCCAATCCGAGATAAAGACCAAAGTAGAGCGAAATTTAGAAAAAGACAGAGGTGAGGAGGAAAGATCAAAGACAAGCTGGAGGTCGTCGGCATAGTTGTATACGGAGACCCCCTGAGCAAGAAGAGAAGAGATAAGAGGGTAAATGTATAGATTAAATAGCAGAGGAGAAAGAGAGGAGCCTTGGGGAACACCACAGGAAGCCAAGCGGGGAGGAGCAGAGAAGCCAGAGAGGTGAACAGCCTGAGAGCGGCCAGAGAGAAAGGAGGCAAGCCAAGAGAAAGCAAGGCCCCGAATACCCGCTGCGCTGACACGGTCAAGAAGGATGGAATGGTCGACCGTGTCAAACGCAGCGGATAGATCAAGGAGAACCAGGGCTTGAGGAAGAGAGGAGTCGGCCTTAAGTTTCAGCTCATCGAGGACAGCCAAAACCACTAACTCAGTGGAGTGGCCTCGACGGAAACCTGCCTGATGAGAGGCCAGGACATGGTTCTCCTCAATGTAAGTAGAGAGGCAAGAGGTGACATAGCTCTCTAAAACCTTGCCAAGATAGGGAAGAAGGGAAAGAGGCCTGAAATTAGAGAGAAGTGGAGGGTCAAGACCAGGTTTTTTTAAAATGGGCAGAACAATAGCGGATTTGAAGAAAGAGGGAACTAAGCCCAAGGCAAGAGAAGCATTGAGGAAAGAAAGAGGGGGAGAGGGACAATTGGTACTGCGAGTGGAAGCGCTGCGCTGCGCTGAAGCAAGCAGCACCCACTTCTCATTGCACACAGTTCACCTCCTTGGGCATCTTCTGCATGCTTGCACTCCTTTCCCTTTAGGTCTGGCTAAATTTGAAGAGCCATAAACGTCATGTTGTCACTGCTGTTTCCCCTACCTCCTGCTTGGGAGCCTCGCTGAGACCTGCGGGTGGAGAGAAAAAACAGCAGCGATCTCGGAAGCGGAGGGGGCGGGCAAACAAGGCAGAGGGAGTCAATCCGAACATAAATTAAAGAACAGTGTCCTGTGAATGGTGTGCGGGCACTGGGAAGATTAAACCAGTGGTGCGCGTGCACCACATAGGAGCGGGGGAGCGAGGGAGCCTGTCGTCTGTGACGCGTGCTGATGCGCGTCCTAGACACAGACGGGAATAGGCGGAGCAAAGGCGGGACATGCGCCCGCCTTTGCCCAATCCCATGCCGTTTAAAAAAAAAAACACGCTAAAGCCAATGGCGGCCGGCGTAAGCCTGCTCACACGCACAAGCGTGTGAGCAGCTTTCAGAACCCCCTTACAAGAGGTCTCGTGCTGGGTGAGCAGTTCTGCGCACTGCAACGCTAGGCGCGACACCTAAAAATAATTATTTACTCAAAAGGTTTAAAAGTTACTAAAAAGCAGCAACAGGAGTTGCTGCTCAGTAGAAGGCCCTTTGTAAAGCTGTACTGGTCACCTTTTTGTTAGTCATTGCTATATTTGGGTGTTAAACTGGTACTATTGAGGTGCAACCACACATTGACCGTTTCTCTGGAGAACATTTAAGGTTGTCAATGATAAGGAGTACCAGGGTCTAGAAATTGTTTGTCCGGAGTGGATCCTTATGCCTAAAGAATTATGATTGGACAAATTTGAAGACCACTGCTCTACACCCAGCTGAAGAGGCACCCACCTTTCCACCAGGCCTGTCTCCTTTGTGATCACACCTGCTGCACGGGCAAGAAATGAGTCAAGCTAGTTCCTGTTTGAGCCCATCTTTGGGATTTAGCAGTGATGTCGTCTTTCTCGCCCATCCGTTTTCTCTTGCCCATGATCCTTGCTCCTTCTGACACGGCCCAGGGTAATAGATGATTATGCCAGCCTATAATATTCCGGATGTTCAAAGACCATTAAGTATTCATCCCAAGTATATGCAATGGGATATTTCCTGCAGCCCCTTCTCTCGTCTAGCCTTAATACTACACTTTCGCTTTTTGCCCATTTGACGCCATCAGTGGTCCAGGTGGTGGAGAGCCCCTGCTCTCCAGTGCATTGCAATGTGCTGTTTTTCTAATAAAACTTTATTATCTTATTTAGGAGGAATCTTTGAACTCTCTCACTTGAAATAGAGATAATTAAGATTCGAGAACAATAGAAACCATTAACCATAGTTTGCCAAGTTATCACACATACACCTAAGCAAAATTTCTCGAAAATGTTGTTATTTTAGAGGAAGACATAGGAAATCAAGAGAAGATTACATAAAGGGTGCTTTAGAAGCTCCAGGAGAGCGAGCCATCAGCTTGCATCGCCGATTAACTCAGTTTACATTTTTCCTCAGGATATAATATTCCCAAGAATGTACAAAATAGAAGTAAAGATGTGATAATATAAAAAGGTCAAAGGTCTGAGACATTTTAAGGCATGGGCAAATTGGGCAATTGCCCCGGGCTCCTACTTCCCAAGGGTGCCCCTGGGAAAGCAAACTTTCTCTCTCTCTTAACTCTGTCTCTCAATCTCCCTCAATTTTGCCTCGGTCTCTCTCTCCCATATAAAAGTGTTTTTTAACCCTATGGTCCAAGGACCCCTGGGAGTCTGCTAGGCCTACTCAGGGGGTCCACAAATGTATTGCAAAATTAAATAATATTAAAATTAATTCATGAAAATTAATGAAAATATACGCAAGTAAAGTAGCAAAAATAAAAATGTGAAAACTTTTTCTATATTGGATTGTCAGTGTCAATCCAAAATTTCAATATTTGAACATTTGTTTGGTGTATATTTGTATATTGTTTTGAAGGCCAGGGGGCTCCAGCTTCCAAAAATCCATCAGTGGAGGTCCCCGGACTCAAGTAATGATTCAGTGGGAGCGGGGGGTGGTACGTTGGGTTTCAAGGAAGTCATGAGGTTAAGAACTGCTGCCGTTCGTCACCCAAAGGATTTTTGTGCCCCCGGCAAAGCATAATTCATCTGTTTTCTACTTACCCCCATTTCTGAAAGTTGGCATCATGCGGGTTTCGCTTAGCCAAAAATGGGTAATAAAATCTGAAGTTGTTCCGAACAGGGTCCCCCAAAATCTCTCTTGTCCAGGACCCCCAAAATCTGTCTTGTCCAGGACCCCAAAAATCCTTAAGACGACGCTGGCAAGGGTGACTTCCTTCAGGCTGTTTGAACCCGCCCCAATACCAATTTCTAATTTCTAATTTAAAACATTTATAAAGCGCAGCGTGCACCGAACGGTTTCTTGGCGCTAGTGGAGGGGATTGGCTACAGAGACAGAAGGGAGCCCGGGATTGGGCCAGAGAGGGGGTTTACACAGGGAATGCCTGATTAAAAAGAAACGTTTTTAGATCCTTACGGAAGGATGCATACCATACCTGAAGAAGAAAGGAGCAGCAACCACCTATGTCATCATCATTCAATTGAACGCAACACTTAGTAGTGCATCAGCTGCCCCCATACTCCCGGTCATGAACGCAACCCTGCTACCAGCCCTGCATTATGGGCATCCAGCCTTTCCAGGAGTCTGCGCATCGGTTTTGGAGCGCACTCACTGTACTGCATACAGGAAAATATTCCAGCAGCTACTCAATATTCGAAGGGCAAGATTAAGACTGGAATTCGACCTGGTGAAACAATTTTAGATTGTAAAGTCACCGCACTAAAATAGTACATCTGCAGTCCCACCATGCGTATAGCTGATGGTCCAAATATAGCTAATTTTAGCCTTACAAAATATTGTATAATTTATTTTAAAATGGCTTAATACGCTAAATAGGACCACCTGTGATGTTTCACAATTCTACTATTATCACAAAGGTTCTTAG
The DNA here is from genome assembly GCF_964204655.1 of Triturus cristatus. Classification (NCBI taxonomy): domain Eukaryota; kingdom Metazoa; phylum Chordata; class Amphibia; order Caudata; family Salamandridae; genus Triturus; species Triturus cristatus. The sequence continues at coordinate 167,158,119 of NC_140591.1, read as the reverse complement.
CAATTCCATGCACCCTATATGGCACTTTGCCAAGATATATTTATTGTATTTCTTGTTGGCATAGGACCTGATATGATAAAAGAATACAACTGGGATTTTGACCCACATTTCTACTATTTTTTCAAATGTTTTTGAGCTTCTCCCTGCACCTCATAAGGCACTCTGATAACGCACTTTATTAGTTTTTGCAGGACAAATTAACTAGACTCAAGAAGGGTCCACGAAGTGGTCATTCATTCTATCAACCTACGCATGGTCTCAGCTAAAACCTATATTTTAAGAACGCACTTGGATAACACATGTAAGAGCTCGTTGCATCGGAAAATGAATGTGTGTTAAGCTAGGCTTCGTATAAGGAGATGTTGCACTTTGGACCTCAGATGATAAAAGAATACAACTGGGATGTTGACCCACATTTTAACTATTTTTACAAATGTTTTCGAGCATCTCCCTGCACCTAATAAGGCACTCTGCAAGATTTCAGATTTATTTAAGTTATCAGTCTTTTAAAAACAAAAACCATTACACCAAATGACATTTTTTTGAATAGTACTACTGCATACTTATATAAACACATAAAATCGTTGGTGAAATTTTTACGCAGTTAATCTACAGACTACTTCTGTACAACAGTTATTTAAAATGGAGAATTGGGGAGTTCATATCTTTGTAGCAGCCTATTTATAAGACAGCATTTTGCTTTTCGACATTTTTCTGGTTGTCCAATAGTTTTAAAAAAATTCAATTTCGATCTCCACAGAATTTCAACCAATTTCCTTTAAATGCACATTTAAAAGTTTTACCCCCCTGCATACTAGGGGGATTGAGGCCCCGCCGAGCCAGGTGATTACAGCTTCTCTGCACGTTCGTATGTACATACTATTCAGTAGTGCTTTTAATAGTGACTGCTGTTCTTTTAATAACTTTGGGCATACGCAAAATATATGTTGAATAGATTCATATTTGTATCCGCATAGTCGGCAGTCTCGATTATCCCTTTGATCCTTCCATGATGGGATTAAGTCTTTTGTCTCCCACATGCCTAGATGCAGCCTCATAAATTGATGTTTTAGGGTAAGTGAGAAATAGGCTGATAAATATTCCTGAGGCTTCCTTTTCCCATATGAGCTGATAACCGTCCAGGCATGCTGTCTTTGCAGTAGGGTATTCTCATCCGTTGAATGAGACAAGAGTTTTATTGTAGTGTTGATTAGTTTATTGAAAGCCTTCTTCCCTATGCTGAGGTTCCAAATGTCTTGGGCAGACAGGTCCTCTATCACCTGGTTTAAATAACTACCCTAGGATCCTTGTGTTTTCTTTTCTTTTTGTCTGTCTATTTCTTTCCAGCATACTTGGTCTATGGTCCCGCTTTCAGAAGCACGCAACCTCCAACATAATTTAATAAAGGCGCCTTTGCTCCAAAATACCTAATTTAGTAAGCCAAACTCTAGCCGCACCTGGGCTGGCGATGCGCTTTGTTGGATATGAAAAAGTTTTTTATAGACTTTTGTTTGTATTTTGTTCAAGGCAGGGATGTCACATCCTTTCATTATTTCAGTGCCATAGGTTACTGTTGGCATTAACTGTGCCTGCATGACATTTAATAGATTACCGTATGATGGACAGCTTAATTTCTTTTTTAATACATTAAAACCGTATATCAGGTTTTGAGTTTTTGATCTCATTGTGGTGAGCTGTGATTTATAGCTCAATTTTTGTTCTAGCATGAATCCAAGATATTTATAGGAGGCAACTGCCTTGACTTTTTTCTCCTCTATCTGCCATATGAATTTCTTGTGTTTGGCATCCAGTAGCCGTACAGCCTTTGTTTTTAATAAATTAAATTCTAGCCTTTGTGCTGTCAAATATTTGGCTAAGGCACTCATTCCTCGTTGTAAGCCGATTGGAGTTTGACTTAGTAATACTAGATCGTCGGCGTACTGAAAGCACCTGATTTCCTCGTTAACTAACGATGGGGGATGACTATTGATTTCAAGGAGAGCATCTCCAAGATCAGATATATACAGATTAAAAAGAGTTGGAGCTAACACGCAGCCCTGTTTCAGACCATTTTGAGAGTATATTTTCTTTGTTATACACCGGCCATCCCCCAACTTTACCCGACTCCATGTGCACGAATATAATTATCTGATGGCATTTATTAACTTTGTAGGGATGCCCCAGCTGTCCACTTTTTCCCATAGACGTTTACGGGGCACGCTATTGAAAGCTTGCTTGAGGTCCACAAAACAGGCGAACAAGCGGGTGTTCTTAAATTTGGCTTTTTCGGCTAACTATGTTAATGGCGTTAGGTTTGTGAAGGTGCCTGCTCCGGCCCGAAACCCTGTTTGAGAACTTGGGATGCAGTTGTAATCGTCTGACCATTTTTTCAATTGGGTTAGCAAGCAGCTCACATATAATTTAGCTTCAACATCAATTAAAGCGGTTAATCTGTAGTTTATTGGGTTTTTTGAATTTCCCCCTTTAAAAATTGGCTGGATGATGCTTCCCCTCCATGATTCTGGAATTCCGTTTGTCATGAACCGCTCGTTAAAGAGTAGAGTAAAATAATGGGCCCAATATGAAGCTTCTTCCCCGAAAAGGGCATTGGGGATTCCATTGGGGCCTGGTGCACCCTCTGAATTTAGTTTCTTTATGATTTTTATTAAATTACTTACTTTCGTTAATTTATCGGAGTTTATGCGTTGTAGGGCGATGTGTTTATTAGTCGAATTGATAACCCCAAGGGGGGTCTGCGTTTTTTGTTCCGCGTTACTCCTGCTGTCCTTTTTTGCTATTCGACTAACTGGTGTTGGTTTGAGCTTTGGTTCTTTATACATACTCATTATGTGGGCTACCCATGTATCTTTATTTATCCCTCCGTTTTGATGTCTATTTTTCCCGAGTGTCAGTGAATTTATCTGATACCAGAAGTGTTTTCCGTTCCTTTGTTTACTTCCCAGAAGAAGTTTATTCCATATAGCAACTCGATATCTGGTTTTAGCTGCTCAACAGTTTTTCTTATATTGTTTTCTTAATTTCTTAAGCTTACTTCTGTCAGGTGTTTCCCCCATTTTTGACTGGTTTGAAACTGATCTTATTTTGCGCACTATTAGGCTTTTCTGCTTGCGTAGTTCATGACTGAACCAGAGATGGTGACTGCTTGTCCAGATGGGCTTTCTGTGATACTTAGAGGGATATTGCCTCTTGTTGTCCGCAAAGCTTTCCATTAGGGCTCCCGTTAGATTTTCCCAAGCTCTTAATCTCTCGCCCTTCCCGGCTTGAGGTGACTCTAAACTTCCGGATTCCTCTGAACTTCCTTCACTCGTGCCAGCTTGGCAATATACTTCAGTCATTACCTTCTCAATCCCTATTCCTCACCATTTCAATCTTTTTCAATTGTAGGCACGTGGCGTGGAGAGTAGATCTTTAGTTGCTGTCAGCCTGGCTGTAATTTGCTCCAATTGCAATGTTTGTGGCATGTGATCGCTCTCTATGCGTGACACGATTTGGAATTTTTGCGTCTGTCGTGCTACAGCTTCACTCACTATGGTATAATCGATGGTTGAACTTTTGGTCCCGCTTAAAAAGGTCATTGCTGCTGGTGAATCCCCTTTTGTGTTTCCGTTAAGGTGAGTCAATCCTAGTGTTTCAAATTGTCGTCTGAAGCTGTTTCCCTTTTTATGCAGGTTCCCTGGGGTGTTACATAAATTGATATTAAAGTTACCTGAGATGATTAACTGTGCCTGACAATACAGCCTTTGTAGTGATTTTATTATTCCAAACAACATGTTCATATGCTTGTCTTTTGTCTCCTTACTTGGATAAATGTAGACATTGAGCAGTATTAGTATTGTTAGAGTCCTGTTGTTCCAACTTGGTTACAAGAACCCAATTCGTCCCTATGGGGAGTTTTTCTAATGACCAATCTAATTTGCTTGAAAAATACGAGGACAAACCGCCCTTTGGGTGTCCAAATTTTGGTGATTTTATTGCTGGGTCATGATGACCAGTAAAGCCTATAATATGGCAGGGAGTTGTACTCCAAGTTTCATGGGCTACGATGATGTCATAAGCTTTATGGAATTCCAATACATCAGGGTTTCCTATAAGATTTTCTAGGCCGTGAGTGTTCCAAGAGCAAATGTTAGAGAATTTTTTTAATTCTTGTGGGGCTTTAGCTCGTCAGGATTGCGAGTTGGCACGGTGTTTCGGTGGCCCCGTCCTATTTTCTTTAGTCACCTGTTTAGTCGTGTTAAATTCCTCTATACTCCTTCCGAGTGGGGAAACTATCAGGGGCCTTGTAATTATTAATTCTCAAAAGCTGTCTGATTTATTGCTGCGCCTATGGCACCTCTCAGTAGGGATCCCTCTCTTTCTTTTTTGGGGAGAAGCGGGCCAGGGTAACGAGGGGCCTCTATCCTTTGTAATTTAATACCCCAAGTCGTAAACTGTTCCTGCTCTGAAATTTCCGGTGAAGACCAAGTTGTTACTGTTACCTCTCTTTTATTTATAGATGGATGCAGTTTGAATTCAATCGATAACAAATTAGAAGAATTGATATAGGCTATTTCCCGTACTTCCTTTACCAGTTTTATAATTGTGCCTCTATTTAAAGTGTCAAAGTTACCTCTTGAGATGTAATTTGGGAGTAACACTATTTTGTTTGGTTCATTGACCCTTGGCGTGTTTGTACGGTGCTCCTGCGTCAATGGTGTGTCCTCGCCCTCCAACCTGGGGAAACATCTCATTCTCGCTTCCTCTTTAGTAATTACCCGGATCCCTGATCTCCTTTGGACATATCCCTCTGAGTTAATATTACCTTCCTTTCGGATGTTGGAGGATTCCAAACACTTTTGAGCCGTGAGGATTTGCCTATTGGGTAATATCTCTTGTTCTACTGCTGCTAACATCGATCCATTTTCTGTATCACTTTTAGAGAGTAAGCTGGTTGTTCTCTCGTTTCCTGTGGGATTGATTCCTTGGATACTTATTTGTAGGGTTACAGATTCTGATTCTATTTTTATTTCGTTTTTTAAGGCACTCTGAGAACGTACTTTATTAGTTTTTGCAGGAACAATTTAACTAGACTCAAGAAGTGTCCACAAAGTGGTTATTCATTCTATCTACCTACACATGGTCTCAGCTAAAACCTATTTTTTAAGAACGCACTCGGTTAACACATGTAAGAGATGTTTCATAGGAAAATGAATGTGTGTTAAGCTAGGCTTCGTATTAGGATATGTTGCACATTAACACCGAGAGGGCCAACTGTTAACGTGGCTGAACACTGCCTTGTACATAAGGCACCCTTTCACGCTATGTTTAGCGTGAAAGAGACGTGCTGTGGGTGTTGCGGTGGGCGCTCCACCGCAACACCCATTGTATTTGACGCTGCCCCCTGTGTACAAGGGTGGCATACATAGGAGGCAGCGCCAAAATTAAGACCAGGAAAATCCTGGTTTTAAGTTGGTGAAACGAGGAGAAATGCATTATTTCTCCTCGTTTTTGCTTCTTCCATGTGTGCTGCCATAATGCCATTGTTTGTTTATGTACAGGAAGGTGTCCCTTCCTGTACATAAACAAACCTTTTTTTAAAATGCCATAACCAATCCTCCCCTGCATGCAGACACCCTTGCACTCTGGTGCAAGGGTGCAAGTGTTTGCGCTAAGTTGTTAAACTTAGCGCCATTGCAGGGGGAAACGCAAGACTGCACCATATTCTTGTGAATATGGTGCAGCCTTGCGTTTCCGAAGTGGTGGAGCATGTCGTTAAGCCCAGGAGGCTAACAACACGCTCCCCCACTTCATTGAACATATCCCCCTGGGTTTTCTCTCAATCAAACGGCTGCAAACTGCAGATTAAGGCAGTACAAACTTTACCCATGTCCCTGAAAACATATACTATTAATGCCTTATAGCGATAAATGCATTTTCTTACCATTTTATTATCTTATTGCACTGGTCTGCATGTCGTTATGGTTTTTATTGCGTAAACAATAAACTTTACTTGCTTACTAATGCCGAATGGGTGGAGCGTGTGAGGTGTATTTTGAGTTTGGTGGGGGGGGGGGGGATATGATCATGACCTCTAAATTCTGTTTCGAGATTTGAGCAGATATAGTTGCCACCTGCTAAGTTAAACCATGACAGGGTAAATTGAAATTCAAGAAGAGAGCTCCCAACACAATGTGCTCATTCAAGCCTAGGCCAAAGGAACTTTTTTGAGGAATCGTTAATCAAGTACCTCCATAAATTTGAATGTTTATGTGAATATTAACAATGCCGCATAATAACAAATTAACAACTGTTACACAACATTACTCATAGCAGTCATTGACTTATTGCATAAAGCCTTTTCAGTTCCACATTGGGTATGAACTTGCAACATCACTGCCTGAAATCTTTCTTCAAAAACTGACCACATTTCCCACTTTGGTTGCCTTGGGTGCAGCCATGAGAGCCACAAGCTAGAACTTTAGATTAATTCTCATTAGGGTCTAAGAATAAATGCTGTGAGACTCCTCTCAAAATCTTATAGCTCTGTGCAGAGGGGTGAAGACTTGCTGCAAAGCCCAATGGATTGAGCTCACTCCTAATGTAAAAGGACACAATTTTGCTGTTGGGTTCTAGTGCCAAGAGGAAGGTGGTTGTGGGTACACAATGGCCTGGGATGGATTACTTGGTCCACTATTTACTGTTACCAGAGTTGCCACCGGGGAAAGGTGACCACAGGATTTGATTCAGAAGAATTAGGAAGAGACAATCTTAGTTATTTTTGGTGTGTGTTGCGGTCAGATAATGGCGGCAATTTTAATTGCAATGTGGCTTTACGTAGCTTGCCTTGATGCTTCTTATTTGTCCAATTCCAATACTTTATTCAGGTTAAAACAACAATAAAAGCATACAATAAATGTTTAAAACTTTTGATCATATATATATCCAAAACAAACACAAGTTCTCTCCAAGAAACCGGACCCGGACACTGCGGATTCAGTTTAGTTTTCCGAAATTTAATGACTAAGTTGCTGTGCTGTTACGCGTTTCGACAGGATCCCCTGCCTTGCTCACACAATGAGCTCCACTACTTTCCTCCCTTTGTTGGGAGTCACGGGTCACATGACATAATAAACACAGACAACATACTTTGAGACTACAGTTCATATATATATATATATATATATATATATATATATATATATATATATATATATATATATATATATATATATATATATATATATATATATATATATATATATATATATATATATAGATATGTTCATCAAATCGCCCCCATTTTAAAAATGGACTCCCCAGCAGAAAATTAAACGCAAGCAGCATTTTACTTTTGGATGTTTCTTCTGGCCTAACGTGTTTTGGAGCACAGCTCCTTGCTCAGAAGGCTCCCACAATGCTCGCAGTGTTTTTGAAAGGCCTACGTCTCCGCAAATAATTCAATCAATCAATCAATCAATATAAGCTTTATTTCGATAAAAAAATATCTTAAAAGCTATACAATCCCAAGTAGACAATTACAATACTTCAAGATACATTTTTTAGGAACAATGTACATTAAAAAAGAAATTTGTTAAAAGAACATTTAAAAACAAGATCATTAAAAGGAATTAAAATTTGTATATACATTGAGCCTGTAGGGGGGAAAGTGCTTATGCTAGAAAGCAAGCGCCACGTTGGCGCTTAAGCTGTTTAGGGATTAATGCTCAGGTTTCTCGATCTAATGCTCCATGCCCATCTAAGAAATTTGGCTGTTACACAGGCATGGAGGTCCCTTGAGTCAGATCTTAAAATGCGTAGTGCTACTTGATGGCTACGGGTACCTAACTCCCTGCAAAGTGGTTTCAGCCAACGCCCCCTTGGTACTTTATAGGCAGGACAGGCAAACATAAAGTGTGAAATTGACTCTATTACAGCCCCACAGCTTGGGCAGGAGGGGGGAGTTTGGTAAGGTGGCTTCCAGTGCGCAGTAAATTCTCGCAAGGGGAGGATACCTACCCTGAACTTAAAATACAAAGCTTGGTCATATGGATTTTGTATTAGGTCCAGGTAGTGTTCAAGATACATTATATGCTTGTGCTGCATAAATTCCTCTGTTAATCTTCCAACTCTAGGGTTGAGGAGGTCATTCATAGTAACCCACCGCCAGTACGCTTTCTTAATTTCTTCCTTTGGTGGGGAGGTTCTATTGGTCCAAGCCTCTTCGAGGCCGAGATCATATAGAAGCTTTTTCACACCTTTTAGCCAGTCAATCTTGTACCACCCAGCCATGTCCATTACCTCTCTAAGCCCTGCGGCGTAATTGGCCAATTCGGGTGTCTGCCACAAGCGGGCCCACAGCAAGAGAGGACATAATCTTGCTATGTCTCCAAGCGAGTGGCAGCCAAGATCATATAGAAAGGGGCTTAGTGGGTGTCCTCTGGGGGAGCATCAATAGATCCTTCAGGAATTGGTTCTCTGATCTGCAGATTTGGTCTATATTGGCTAGACCCCACAGTTCGGCACCATAAAGTGCCGAACTTACAGCTCTAGCCTTATAGATTGTTAGTGCGGGGGCAATTGGTTTAGTTAATGAAGGACGATACTCTTTAAGAATTGCCCCCACCACCCTTTTATGGCTCAAGAGCATTTTCTGCACATGGGATCTCCAGAGCATGGAATCAGAAATACGAATTCCCAAATATTCAAATGTAGCAACCCTCTCCAGCTGTACGCTGTTGAGTAAAGGAGGGTTCCTAAATGTTTTAGGTGGATTTAAAATTAGGAACTTTGTTTTCTGGACATTTATGGACAGCCCTCTGATGTTACAAAACTGGTCAAAACTATTTAGAAGAGTCTGCAGGCCCTTTGGGGTTTTTGAGATGAGGAGGGTGTCGTCGGCGAACAGGAGAGTAGGGATTTTTTCCCCCGCCAGGGCAGGGGCGTCTGATGGTATTTGCTGTAGGTGCTCAACCACCCCATTAACATACAGGGAGAATAGAGTGGGAGCTAGCACACAGCCCTGGCGGACTCCCCTGTTCACCGGTATGCGTGCTGTTATTTGCCCTTGTGAGCCCCATCTTATTTGGGCATAATTGTCCTCATGCAGACGAATTAACATATTAAGGATGTACCTAGGCACCCTCTGCTCTGACAGGACTTGCCACAGGCGCTCGCGAGGAACCAGGTCAAAGGCAGTCTTTAAATCAATGAATGCGAGGTAAAGACTGCCTTTGCATAGCTTAACCACCTTCCAATATAGGAGTAATAACCTGAACGCCTGTTCAGTTGTTCCTGTACCCGCTCTAAAGCCAGCTTGATAGTCGGAAAGGATCCTATTTTCGTCAGCCCATGCAAGGATCCTCTCTAGCAATGCCCGACCAACTACTTTCTGGGTTGAGTCAATCAGACTTATCGGGCAGTAGTTGGCAGGGTCATCCCTACTCCCCTTTTTAAAAATGGGCACAACTTCTGCTCCCTTCCAAGAGTCTGGGATGGAACAACCACGGTCAATATCATTAATTAGACATGCAATAAATTTTGCCCATTTCGCTGAGTCTGCTCGGAACAGGTCCCCTGGCAGGCCATCGGGTCCAGCTGCCTTGGCCGGGACTATTCACTGAATAGCAGCTTCAACCTCCTGCTTGGAAAAAGGTTCTATATTTGGTTCCTGGCCCGGGGCCCGAGGATCGATAATTGGGCCAACTAAGGTGGTTTCCTGTGGACCAGAGTATAAGTTCAAAAAATGGTCATACCATCTCTTACTCGGGATGTTATTCATTATTAGTTCACTGTCAGGGCGGACCTTTCTCCTGACCAGATTGCAGAAAAGGCTAGCATCCTTCCCTATGCTGGCTGCTTTTAATGCTTGCCAGTGCTGTTCCTCCCACTCTCTCTTCGCTTTAAGGACCGTCATATTGTAGTCCTTTCTAGCAGTCTGGATCCTGCCAGGGGACTTGCCTTTAACGGCCATAATTAGGGCAGATTTTTTCCGTCTGCAGGTCCTCGTATACCATGGGTTGGTAGTGCACCTGCTCAGAGTACATAATTTACTGCCCATGGATACACAAAATAAGGATCCCAAAGTGCTGACCAAACCCTTGTAGATTGAAGATACCTTCTGTGTACTATTTAGATCTCTTGTAGGCCACTCAGGGCCTCTGTCAGGGTCTCCTTTATAACAGATAATTTTCCCTCGTTCATTGCTACCTTTTGCCATTTGAGGCGCCATCCGCAATTCGAGGGAATAACGTCCCTTGATGTCATATGGGCCTCTCTACTCATATTTTCGGGGTTGGGGAGCCATAAGGGATTTAACGTCAGGGACAGTAAATTATGGTCGCTATCGGTAGTAGGTACAACCTCCATGTCTATTAGATGTCTCCAAAGATTTTGGTTTAACAAAATGTAATCAATACGTGAGGAGAAACCCACCCTGTTATATGTATGTGCTCCTAGGGGGTCGGAGGGTGATCTTCCATTAGTGGCCCTAAGACCATACTCTAATGTTATAGAATTTAGCTGGATGGCTAGCTGAGTCCACCTTTTTATCGGGGGTAGACTCAACAGGGGGAATCCCTGCTTTACATCGTCCTCCTCCGAGCCCAACATATCCTCGGTGGCAAGAGGTTCAAATGTACAATTGAAATCTCCCGCCACCAGGATGCCGGATTCGGGGTGGCAACGAGAAAGTTCTGCTTCCAAGCAGCTGATTATTGGGTTCCACCTTTTGTGCCACGTACATAGATGTTTAAAAATTCTAGAGTCCTCCCTTCTTTGTTATCCCTAAGGGCCAGTCTTAGAAGATCTGGGCAATTGCACTCAGTTGTTTGAATCGTGCAATTCAGCGTAATGCTAACCCAAATAAGGAGGCCACCAGATGGCCGCCCCTTTCCTGATACTGGTAATACTGCAGGAATAAAATAGGAGGCAAAACCAGTTCTATGGTGGGGAATCATACTCCAGGTCTCTTGGAAGATACAAATGGTATAGTTGTCAATGAGTTTGTTCCAATCAGGTATGGCTAGATTTTTGGAAAGACCGGCTATGTTCCAAGAGATAACTTTAAGATTGGAAATACTATCTCTGGGACACCCTTGTTCACCAATACTTGTGTCTATATTGCAGGAGATGTTGTTTACTAATAGATGTATGAGGCAGTTCAATGACAGATGGTAACGCCTGGTTAGATAAACTAGACCATACAATAGACACGTTAGAATGTTTGGCCAGATTAGCACACTCCTGAGCTGTAATGTGCCCAAGAGAGCTTTGTGCAACTGGAAGTGGTCAATCATTTTCGTCTAGTTGCGACCCCCTAGATGATTTGGATTTGGGAGCTGTGGCCCTCATGTTTGCATTAGAATCAAATGGAGTGGATCTAAATTTGATATCAGATGGATCAGGGGCAGAGGTCCTATATTCTAAGGCTAATAGGTCCTCGGCCAGCTGGGATGAAGTCAGAGTGATTTCCAATGTGTCTAGTCAGAGGTCATGAGAGGAGTGCCTTATGACCTTAGCAATATCCTCTCTTATTAGCGACCGGCACCCTCTAACATGTCGAATCCAATGGATGGCCTTATTCTTAAGGGAATCCTCGGGTTCATGACCCAGATATTTTGCGACATTAACCATAAACAGTGTCTGCCTCTTACGTGTGGTGGCAGGTCCAGGAAAGTGCGGGCCAGATGCAATTGGAGTCAGCAGTAGGGGTCTGGCTCTTAGAGTTGCGAGCTGGGTATCGCTATTATTTTGTGTGGCTCTAACTTGCCTTCTGGCTTTGGTCAGCAGAGATGTTGCATTTTGCCCTACCGGTGGATGGAAAGGAGCAGTAGGTGCGAGACTAGCATGCTCGAAAGTAGATTTATCTGCAGTAATAGTATTATCTTGTGTCGGTACAGGTTGGGGAGGAGTATCTCGAGGTATGTGAGCTATATGTTGGAGAGATAGTGTCCTGACGGTAGCTGTTAGGTCTAGAACTAAAGATTTAAGATCCCTCACCTGGGCTACAAGTGAGTTTATAGTTGACATCAAGATCCGGTCACTTGCATTAGGGTCCATTTCGTTATTTATTTGGGAAAGACCTGGGTAACCAGATCATCAAGTGGGGTTATTATTTCCTCAGCCAGGGCAGCAATGCGATTAGTGCAAACTATAACAGAAGGCTCTAGATGACTCATTTCTGTCTGTCATACAGTTTTTTGGATCGTGCACAGACCAAGGTTGAACAATTTGCAATGTTGTCAGGTGCCACAGAGGTATCACTCTCAAATCCCAAAGAGTGTATAAAATCAGGAATCACATGCGTTAACTGACAACAGTCAACGTCCCTCTGGGCGCGCCGTAAATACTTCGCTGGAGGCGAATGGAATGTTTGTTTAAGATTAATGAGACATGAAGGTTAATCTTCAATTCCAAGCTTTAATTCGTAGAAGTTAGGATCAGTTCATGTGATCAAGTAGTGAAAATTCACTACGGCACACGCTCGAGGGTGAACTGTTCCCTTTTTTCGTTTAAACATGTCACCGTCAGTGGGCTTATCTGAAACAACCACGATCATTGGTCTTTTCTAGTTATATCACCAGCACCTTTATACGTTACTTTGAAAGTATAATTAACTGTTGAGTTCGGTGATATTGTTCATTTAGCAAACATTGATACATGGTGATTTGTTGAGCGTAAACCCACCTTTGTTAGGCGAAGTCCTTTTTTCTTTCTTTTTTCTTTTGTTAACATTGGTTGATCCCTCATTTTGCAACTTACTGATATGTACATATTTCTTTGCAACACAGATTCCCCTGATGAAGGGCCAGAGGGGCCCGAAATGCATTGGGATTGAGTTTAATACCGGTGTGGAGATCTAACACTGTGATGTTACCCCATGAATGCAATTTTCACTACTTGATCACATGAACTAATCCTAACTTCTACGAATTAAAGCTTGGAATTGAAGATTAACCTTCATGTCTCATTAATCTTAAACAAACATTCCATTCGCCTCCAGCGAAGTATTTACGGCGCGCCCAGAGGGACGTTGACTGTTGTCAGTTAACGCATGTGATTCATTTCTGTCTGTGCCAAAGAGGGAAGGGGTGGTTGATCAGGCGAGATGATGGTCAACCCTGAACTAGATTGACTAAGTGTTATATTGCTATTTCCAGTAGCCAAATTTATACTTGGCGTTTTACAAAACATCTTGGGTATACGAACTGGCGGTGGTCGTTTATTAGCTTCTAGACTTTGGATGGAATCTACCGCTAGTATACCCTCACACTCATCAACTAGTGTTTCAATTCGATCCATAACATGATCATTAAGTATTCTCTTACTTTCCTTAGCTTTCTTGGATTTTCTGGCCCCCTGGCCTACATTAACAGCATTTGATCCCCCCACCCCCCCTGTTCCCTCCATAGGTTTCCTCTTGCCCAATATAAGGCCACGAAGGGAATGTTTGTGGACAATATAAACAGTACCTTTGTGGGCAGTCCAGTGGCAGCACAGTCAATTTGGGTCAGTCGATGGCACGCAACAGATGTCAGGAGGATGGCCCAGCCCTGGCTCTTCCTCGCTGGGACGGGCGCGGATGGGCCCGCCCTTGGCCCGGGCTTTGCCCGGGCGCTGCCCGCTCGCGTCCCGCGCTGCGTGGCAACAGCGGCGCTTAAAAGCCTCCCAGGTGCTGCCTGATGACTTCAGCGGCAGGCGCCTGGGCAAGGGCTGCTGGGAGTTGTAGTTCTCTCGCTGGCCGTTCCCCTCACGGCGGACCCGCTGAAGGTTGTTGGGCAGAGGAAGTTTATAGAGCCCCCACGCTGGCCGTTTCCCTCACAGCGGTATCGCAGGTGAGTGTTGTGACACAGAGTACTTTTAGCGCGTCCCCTTAGTACTTTCACCACAAGATGAGCAATCTCTCGACATCTCACAGCCAGCAAGTCTCACATCCAGATACAAGAGCTACAGATTGAATAGAGTCCAGCCAGTATGAGGAGATGCTGAGCTGCACTTTAGTGTCACTGCAAGTTGACAAAGGTGATCCAGTTGTTATTACTCTGTCGGGGAAGGTTACATTGCTGTCCTGGAAATGGGTTGTCTGCAAGAAGGTAGCAGTGCGCCTTTCAAAGTACTCCACTATCTTGGCCAGATAGCCTGCACCTTACTCCTAAAGGCCTTGCTGGGTCCACGTCGAGGGTTATTGCAGCAGAAAAGAAATTGTCCAGACAGAAGCCGGGGAGAACGGCCTCAGCCTTACACACACAAGGACTATAATTACCCTTCAGTGGGTCCAATCAGGTGGGCTAACTAGTGTTACTTGCTGGGAAATATAATGCCTTTCAGTCTCATTATTTCTATAGTAGATTCTGCGAAGCGTCGTGCAATAGGCATTCGTACATTACCCTCCAGTGGGCTTCCAACTTGTAAAAGTACGGTAATTTAGCTTATCTGCTGTTCCACAATTAAGCTCCGAATGTTCAGGATGTCGTGGCCCCCAGTCAGACTCTTGGGGTGGTGCAGTTCTCATGGCTGGCCTGTCATAAAGTTTATGTTTATCATTGGAAGTATAAGACACCAGAAAATGGGCCAGGCCTACTCTAAACCTCAGGAGAAAACATCTCTGATATCGAAGCACCCTCAACAAATATGGTTCAATGGCAGGTGCAGTGCACAGTGGTAGGCAGGTCATCACCCTTCCCTTCTTCCGCTGCCCCTCCCACCTCTTCTCATCAATATGGTCCAGTAACTTGTTTTTTATCAGTAATCTGGACTGACCATTAATCAGCATGGGGTTACTAAACAACTCTGACCTGCCAATTCTATACAGTTCATTTTTTACATTGGTCAACCACCTGATCTTATGGGCATTTGAATGTTTTAAGTAATCATTAATTACTGTGTCAGTACTGCCTCAGGTCTTGACCAGATGGAGAGCCAGAGTAAAGTGGGTGCCATTCTTATAATATCCCCAATATACTGCAGTCCTACTTCCTAATGCAGTATTGACGAGGGGGAACTACAATGAAGTGACAATAATCTACGCAAAAACATATTTTTACTAGTTTGTATGCTGTATAATATGTGCACCCCCATACACCGGCCCCAACGTGGCTATTGATACAGATCTAGTCAGTGCAGTATCCAGTGGCATGGACCCTAACATAAAGCCAAACTTAAAAAGGGCCGCAATAGCCTGTTTCAACTGTGTAACTCTCACACTTTTCAAGTGCACCCAAGTGCTCCGAGAATCAGATGGGATCCGTAAGTATGTAAAGTTGGGAAGAATTTTGAGAGCAGTATGAACAATATTGAATATAGATATTCAGCTACGCGGTCACCACACATCATAGCATATAATTTAGTTTTATTTGTTGACAACCCTTAAGCAGACATAAATCCCACAAGACGGTTCAATACTTTTTAAGTGCCATCACTGTTTGCACCATAAGTACACAGTCATCTGCATACATTAGGACCGGTAAGAAATGAGTCCCTATCCAAGGGGGGGATCTGCATCCACTGAAACCAGGTCTTTTTTCTAACTCATTTAATATAAAAACTAAAAAGGAAAGGGGCCAACAAGGACCCTTGCCGGACCACTTTTAAGATCTGAATGTATGAAGGGCACTCTCCCCTTGTGGCCCAAATCTAATCCTACTTTCCACGTCAGTGTACAGTTGAGACAAAAGGTGAACAATTTTCAGGTTGGCCCCTTACTCAATAACATGGTCTACAGTTTCCCCCTCAAAACATTGTCGAAAGCTGTACTTCAGTCCATGAACGCCAGGAAGAGACAACCCTTCCTGGCGGTCACATACTTACTGAGAACCAGGTGGAGATTCAGACACTAATCTACCGTCCCTTAAGCTTGTCTAAAACCATACTGCACTGAGGAAAGAATCTGATTTTCTATTGCCCAAGTCTCCAAATGAGCCAACAAAACTCTACCCTATATCTTTGCAGTGGAATCTAATCATGATATACGGCGAAAAAATGAAGATCACTTCTATACCCCTTTTTATAAATAGAGACGATTGTCGCCCTTGACCATGACTTAGGCGGAGCATCCTTAATCATACTCCTAAGCACATTCACCAAAACAGGGGTACACAGTGCCAAATTGCCCTTAAAAAGATCAACAGTACTCCGTAGGATCTCGGCGACTTTGTGATCTAGTTACCGTAGAGATAACATCCCCAAGCGAGATTATGCAGTGATCTGAACTTGCTCGATTCCCTATATCGTCCAAGGTACAACCTTCTCTGGGTATTTGTTGCAATCATGTACCTTCCTAAAATGTTCGACCCATTCATGTTCTGGAATAGATACTTCAATGTCGACCCTGGGACAGTTTGAGAAAAATGAGGCGTTCACTATCTTCCAGAATTGCTTAACATCATTTCTGGAAGAGCCACTAAACAGCTGTTGCCACGCCTCCTCTCTAATTTTCTCTTAGTTCATCTTTCCTACATGAGACAGCTGTTTTATAGTCTGTTGGAACCCTCAGTGTAGCTTTTAAGGCTATTAATACGTGTTATGGGTTCTTGAGCACAACTTATCAAGCCGCCTAGTTTGTTTCTGTAAGTTAATACGTATTGGTGCGTTCAATTGGTCTCGGGCATGGGAACAAATTTCTGCAAAGGCCCTGAGAACTGCCTCGGGATCCGAAGTATCACTTAGATAGATCTCAAACTGGGGATACACTTGCCCACTAAGTCTACCAAATATTTACTAGGCTTAATATCCCCCCATTTCCGCTGGATTCCCTAATTTCTAGAATACCTTATGGGGCAGACCATTTTATCATGAGGAGCTTGATTTATTCCTAGGATCAAACTAGGAATTAGTGGATTGGGGTCACTTAGTGCACAGCTTTGAATGTAAAAATTACATACGTTTCTAGTCCATGATTTAGATAGCACTATAAAATCAATTAATGAGTCCTTGCCCCTACCCTTGAATGCCATCTGGTGCAGGGCTTCGCATACCACCAAATCATGAGTGAACATCAGATCATATGCACACAAGATTAGAGAGTTAGAGGATATTCGGGCTGGGGCCACCCTCCAAAGCCTGACACATGGGAAACGAAATAAGGGACCCGGCCACTTTCTATGTGGAGTTCCTAGTTATTCTTGTTCGCTCACTTTTGTTGAAAAACCGTGAGGTTTTTTGTAAAACCCTCACCCACCAGGTGTCGACCATTAGGATTTGAGCTCATTAATATCCCATAAAGTCCTATTTTTTCCCCTGTTTAGGTCTCGCCTGAGCCAGCGCATGCTCTGTCTCAGGCGAGACATTTAGTATACGGGATTTCAAAGTGCTACCAGTGCTGGCCTAACGCTTGCGTTCACGCGTGCGTGAACGTGCACAGCTGCCAGCTTTTAGCGCCCGAGGCGCCAGCTGGAGCGTGATTGCATTGCTTTCACTTTTGGCGGTGCTGCGCGCGCACCACTCGCGTGTTTGCCGGCACGCGCGCGCACCCCTGCAATGCTTGTTGTAAATTCTCATGGCATGAACTTTACTCCTACACGGAGTATGCACTATGCACACGGGGTCAGGTGCGAATGGACATGCGCTGCATTTTATGTTGAGTTAGCTGATTAATTACATTGCTTGTCAGCCATTGCCAGAAGTCTTGCACCTGCCACCTGAAGGGAAAGCTCACGGAAAATGCATGCCAAATAAATGTAACATTTTAAAGACAAGGCCACTAGATGGCTGCAGACACACACACGCACTCACGCACGCACACACTAACAGCTTTCACCCACCGACTGCAAGACTGAGACTTGTGACAGACAGTAAAGCTGTTTCAAGTAATTTCAGGGCAGGCCTGGGAAAGAGGTCTGCATTATATACAAACCATTAACCCAGACTTTTAACTTGTTTCTGCAGTTGACGAGCAGAAATAACATTTTTGTGGCAGTTAGTTCAAATCTGAACTACTAAAATGCAATGGTTCAGTGCTTCCTGTACCGAGCGGCTTCTGCGTCCCGTTTCATTATTTACTGAGATAAATTCGTCACAGCTGTGCAAAGCTTATGAGAATTTGCATTGCTCAATAAATACGTTCACTTGATTTTGGCATGTCTGCATGTTTTTTAGAATTTTAAAATGACAGAAATTCAGTAGTAATACATAGCTGTATATCCTGAAAATCCAATTCCATACGAACATGTTTTGAGTTCCCAATTTGTATAAATGTACTGACATCACATCGGATTGCAATTTAAGTCACTCATTTGTTATCTAAGTGTGCAAATAGTTAAAATGGTAATGTCGAGTAGTAGTTAATAATAAATGACGATAGATTCCTGGAGACTTTTATGAAAAGTTCGGTTTTGCACGCGCACGAAATTCAAATAACAAAAATAAAGCAAAACATTTTATCTCAAAAGTGTGAGTCGTAAGAATAGAACGACTAACCTCAGTACCACACTTTAGTGGTGAATAATTGTTGTTACATCACCTCCAGACAAGCTGCTAAAATAGTTCACATGATAAATGTAGACACTGCAGAGATGTGTGTTCTCAGGTCTTTATTTCAGCAGGCCAGGGTTGATAATTACCTTCTGAGTTAAATCAATTAAGAACTTTTTCAGAAAAAAAGAACACCTGTCAACAATGATACATGAAATGTACCATTCATTTACTTAAAATAGGGATTCTGAAATAAAGAATTATTTTGTTTAGTTTTAATTTGTATATACCTGGATTTCTTGCATTTTTGACTTGGGCAGTGAGAGGCTGCCAACCAATCTCTCACTGCTTGTGCTTTATCCTAAAATATGGTGGTCGTTTTGGACATCCTAATTGAAATATTACACTTTAAAAAAATCATGGTAAAATCGTGCAAAGACTGTTCAGGTAGCCTGACATTCAAATACAGAGTGAGACACTGTGTGACCTTATCCCAGCCCATGTGAGACTGAAAACATGTAGATAAAGCTGTAGGTTTAAAATGTCGATAAACACAGTTTCAATTGTTTTGCCCTACATCTCGCACTAATAGAGTAAGTTAGACAATGATATAATAAAGGCAACAATGATGCCATGCATAATGTCAAGAATTGAAGGATGGAAGTCTTCCTATCTTACGTATTTCAATACTAAAAAAGGACACCAGAGGGCTGGTAAGGCATATCCTTAGGGTAGCTTTATATTGAGAAGAATGGCAGCACTTTTAAACAAGCACTGGCATAGCCAATAGGTCTCGCCTTTGGGACCTTATAAGTGTTTAGTTATGCAGCACAATATCCTTGGTGCAACAACATTAACTGTTGCATGGCTAAGTACTTATAAGGTCCCAAAGGTGGGACCTATTGGCTATGCCAATGCTTGTTTTAATCATACCGACAGGGGGTAACAATAAAAGCAGCTTCACCCACTAGTCAGATGTTTTTAATCATACACTTCCTCTACCTCACTCTTACCCAGCAGAACATTCTGCCTCACATAGTCTGGTCGCAGCAAGCCTCGATCCGTAGCGTACCGGGAAGGACCCTATGATGAAGCATGCCACCAAGGGGTAACCCTGGCAGGTGAGGGTTTTACGAAAAACCTCACGTTTTTTCCACAAAGGTGAGCGAACAGGAATAACTAGGAACTCCACGTAGAAAGTGGCCGGGTCCCTTATTTTGTTTCCCATGAACATCAGATCATACATAATCCACATCCTATTCAGCTTTTCTCGACAAGGATTAAGGGCAAAATGTAGAAGATTAGAGTGACCGTCATCAGGAATACCACAGACATTATCATCCTTAATGGGGCACAGTCTAAGATTAAAATCTCACCCACAAATAATTCCATAATCCTCCATAAATGTTGCATCTATAGGTCATGCGCTAAGGAATTGATAGTTTGAGTATAGCTACAATTAAAATTATTGTGATAAAAGTTAACAAGTACTACCAAGGCTACACCGGGCAGATACAAAAGGATTATTTGAAAAAATGAGAGAGTCTACCCAAGTCTTCATTACTCTTGCTGTCAAATTGGTACTTATAAGGGAAAGTATGCCTCCCTTATGGTGCCCGGAGATGCAATAGGTGGCAAAAATATTGATAAAAAGCCATTCACATGTATCACAGACCGGGACCATGTCTCCTCTAGACACACAATGTGATGAGTTGATGGGTTGATTATTTTAAAACAGCTACTTTCAATCAGTTTATCATGCATCCCTGCAACATTCCAGGAAAGTACTGAAATGTCAGGGAGCGCAGACACCCTAGAGGATTTAACCTCCACTCTACCCTCCCTACAAGACAAAAAGATAACTTTTTCCTGCCCCTTAGACAAAGAGTAAAATAACTCAGCACAGTTCATCACTATATGAGTTACCAATGTAAACATGTTTGGATGATTGAAACCTGTCTTACCCCTGTTGTATAGGGCTCAAAGTACCGTTCATGGAGTCAGAGATGGAGCAATCCCTGTTTTACATTGAGGGTACCTCAGGTGCCATGTTGCTGCCAATAGAATCCTGATGAGGCCAAGTCTCAATCTCCTTGGCGAGTCAATCAACCTCCTCCAATACAGAACAAGCATTTACAATGCAATAGGTCTCGCAGTGTCATTGTTTTGAGTAAATGGCCTTGTAAATGACATTTTTTTTTGTTTTGTAAAACATCAATAAAAAGCATTGTAATTTAAAATGCTAATAGCTAAAAGTTTTGTAAATGCAAAATCTACTACATCGTATTTACACGAGTGTGAGCTATTGGAAATGGTAATGGCTTTTATTAATGTGATTTTTTTTTGTTTAACATAAATATAATGGATTTCTAATGCAATAGCATAAACGTATGTAAATGCAATATTTATTTTATTTCCAAGATGTTGAGAGCTATTTTCATTGTAATTACAATGCTTTAACTTTATGTGTTTATAAAACCTACAAGGTGTGCATTAATATGCACACCTTAGTACACGCATTACAATGGAATAGGTGTTGCAACTTGAAATGCACTAAGAGAGATGTGTAGGCCTCAGTTCTCTGGCAGCAGGGGGGTTGTAATGCACAGAGAGGTGTATGATAAGGCCTCAGTCTCTGGCAGCAGGGGTGAGATGCACCGAGAGAGGTGTGTAGACCTCAGTCTCTGGCAGCAGGGGGGTTGTAATGCACAGAGAGGTGTATGATAAGGCCTCAGTCTCTGGCAGCAGGGGTGAGATGCACCGAGAGAGGTGTGTGGACCTCAGTCTCTGGCAGCAGGGGGGTTGTAATGCACAGAGAGGTGTATGATAAGGCCTCAGTCTCTGGCAGCAGGGGTGAGATGCACTGAGAGACTGATGTAGACCTCACAGCATATGGATGTTTGTACCTCTTCCTGCTCATGGACACCACAGCTCCCCCCCTTCCCCAGGCCTCAAACACACACACACACACACACACCTACCCCGGGGTGAGGGGGGGCACTCACCTTTGACTTGTACTCCGCCAGCATCCCTCGCTCCTTCCACAACTTCCCGTGGGACGTCATCCTCAGCCCTTTAAACTCCCCTCCCTCCTTAAATGAAAAGTTCCTCTCTGGTCAATTTACCCTCCTGAGGGCTCCAAGGGCATCGGGGTGCTCCTGCCCCCGTGGGAAAGTGAGGGCAGTGGTGCCGAGTACAAGGGCAGTCCCAAAGGGTAGATGTTTAAGACAGAGTGAGGAGGAGGGCAGGCATGGCTCCCAGCAGCACCGACAGGCAGGGCTCGGGCTCGAAGGGGTCAATCAAAAGATGCAGCAAACAGTGCTAGCTTACAGCCTGAATGGGGTCAGGCGTTAGGAGTGTGGAGGTGGGGGGTGATGCAGGGTGTGAGGGGGTTGAGACACAGGGAGGGACGAAGGAAGGGAGAGACAGGATGGGCACGAATGATGCGTGAATGTGTAATGTAAGTACGGTGCTCATGTAAAGCGCTCCGATACCTTCGGGTAGAGTTTGCGCTATATAAATATGCGAGAAAAAATAAATGCAGAGTGACACTGCGAGGGTGGTGAAATGAGTGGGGTGAGGCAGGGGTGTGAGGGTGGGGTGAGGCAGGGGAGGAGGTGATGCAGGGGTGAGAGATGCAATGGCAAGGAAGCGAGGCAGAGGGGAGAGTGGAGGGTGAAGCGTGCAGGTGGTGACAGGTGAGGGATATGACTGAGGGGGCGATGCGAGGCTGGGAGGTATGACAGGCAGGGGTGAGACAGCTGGTGGGGGACGGAGGAGTTGGAGTTGTGAGGTGGGGGGAGGCTGTGAGGGTGCGCGGTGACAGAGGGGTGACTGCATGTGAGGTGAGAGAGGAAGAGACCCCACTGCGAGGCTCAGGTTACGGTGAGGCGAGAGGTGCTGCAGTGAGAGAGGCTGTGAGGGTGGACTGTGAACCCGTGCAGGGGTTCAAGGTGAGGTGGAGGAGGGGTGGGGGTATGCAGGGGTGGATAAAAGAGGTCAAACTAAGGGACCAGAAATAGTTTTTGGAGAAGATCCGGAGGGCGTCCTCAGTGTGCTGTAGACTGGGGAAGACGCAGGTGATGCCTGGAGACAGACTGAGGAGGAGATGGTGTGGCGCTCAGAAGCGAAAACGTGCAAAGGGGGAGATTTTACAAGAGGTGAGATTTGCGCGGGGAGGGGGATGCGCACACGGATTAACCTTTTCCCAGAGTCTTTTGCACAAAGCGGCGATGCCGATTTGCGTGAGCAAATGATGCCAGTGTTTTGTGTTAAAATAATTAAACTTTCACATCTTATCCACAACATAACGTAAGGTACTAGGCTGTCAAAAAGACGGAAAAGTAATATTTGTCGCGACGCGAATCATTGCTTTTTTAAGAACCTAAAACACTGCAATGCCTTGCTTCATTCTGTTTTTGAGAACGGAGGATTCAAATGGATTTGCACAAGTTTTTTTCCTATTATAACATTCTTATGGAGGCGGGGCTATGGCCGACGTGCTCAGGCAGTGGCTGAACTTCTCAATCAATCAACAGTGAGGGTCTCAAGGCATTGAACCCTTTACTCACCGCTCTGACCAAGAAATGTTGCAACCAGAGCCTGCGTGAATTCCTCGCCATTCATTAAACATCAATGGAGTGGGGGCGTAGACTGCCGAGACACCTTTCAGTAGAGTGTATTGCAAAGGCTAAGAGTTTGTGGAAGTTGGTGTCAGTAGAAGCAAACGAGGACGCAAAACAAAGCAAAAGAGTTAAATATTGTTCCATGACTTTTTCACCCCATGCACTGTTTTCGATAGGTGCGCTATTGTTATATTATTGACAACAAAAAATGATATTCACGCTCACTGAGCACTTGAGGCACACATGAAAGAACAGAACAAGCCGGAAGTCAGGCGCCCTTGCCCGGGACGTGGGCGGGGCCTGCTCCAGCAGGAAGAGAAACGGCGTGCCATGCTAACGCGGGGCTCCCATGCTGAAGGGAGAGCCCTGCGGTGGCGACCGGAGTGGAGCGAAGCCCCGGGTCCCAGGAGGGGGCCCGGGTGAAGACTGCGGCGGCCGAGGCTGCCCACGGCAGCTCGGGGCTCCCGGGAGTGCAGGGAAGCCCCGCAAGAGAAGTGCTGCAGCCGCGAGGAGGAGCCCCCCCAGAAGAGCAGCCCGGTGAGTGAAGAAGGGCTGGGGGGCTCCATGTGGGCTATTGTTGGTGCCTGATCGAGGCACAGCGTCCTTTTGGCATTCTGAGCGGCCCCGTCTTGCAGCGGGCCGCTCCAACAGGGCTGACGTGGTCGGAAGGGGGACAGGAGATGTGCACGCCGCATGGCTGTAAGCGCGTACACCAATTCAAATCCGCCAAGAGCCTGCGCGTGCCCATCTCCTGTCCCCCTTCCGAGGCAAGTCAGCAACAATAGATCTCGCTGGCGACAGCAGCACTTCGCGCTGCGTTCGCCAGGCGACCAGGCGAGACCTAAAAACGAGTCTGAGTTGTAATAGAGGAGTCCCTATTATGCCCCCATGAGCACTCACCATAAGGCTTATAAAAATAGCCCAGTGGGACTGGACAAATTCTTTCAGCTATCTCACACAGATTGCTGACCCCCTCCAGGATAAACCTCAAAAGCTTTGGGTCCCAAAAATAGATTAGAAAACAGTACCCTGAGTCCAACTTCAGAGATGTACCCAACCATTGCACCCTGCGAACCCCAATTATTCCATCTGAAAGAACCACGCAGCCGATTCGCCTAGCGGTGATATTCATCCAGTGGACTACCTTATTCTTTAATTGAAGGTCAGATTCCCGTTGGGCAGGTGCCAGGGGAGCAACACTCTTTAAAACAATTACATATGGAGTGATCACATGTGGGGAGGTTCCATGATCCAAAATTGCTAGAGTGGCAAGTGTCGGTGTTGTAGGGGGAGTTCCTTTCTAGGAAGATGCTCAGCCCTTGTTCGAGAGGACTGTGCTATAGGCACCAGGCTCGATATTACCCCTTTCATTTGGGCCCCTTTTATCTGCTATCATACTTGTCATTTTTCATAGAGAATTCTATCAGAGGTGTATGAGGTTCCTCCCTTCATCCTAGCTAGGGTCCTTTGAAATGAGTTGGGTGTATGTAGTCAGCTCCTTCAGGGTTCTATTGATGCTTTGAAGTGCCAGGGTAACAGGGGCCAGCAATCTTTTAAGGACTTCTTCCAGGGTATGGAGATTCCCCCAGGGGCTGGCTACACCGAGCTCATCTGTCAAAGCCTTTTATGATTTGCTTTTGGGGACGGAGCACCTACTTGTAATTACAGAACGTCTGGTACGGGGCATCTCTTCCCGCTTTCCTTGGCCACTCCCGCCAGACCAGGGACCATCTTTTTCTTTTTGCCTGGAGGGGACATAAGTAAATATGAGTTAGGGCTTTTTGTTTGTGTTGACAGTCATCATTGGGCCCTGGGCACCCACATTTGTTTCTGACTAGTACTGGTGGTAACAGACTCTGACTGTCCTTGGGCTCTGCCAACCAGGCCCTGGGCCAGTGCTGTGGTGAAAACACACACACACATTAAGTTACGCAATGGGTTAGGCTATCCCCATGATTGGCATAACCTACTATATAAGTCCTCAATACATAATAGGGCAGGGGGATTAAAACTACATGTAAATCCCTAGTATATAATAGGGCATGGCTGTTAGAGGCCAGCAGCCCTTTCTGAACGTGTGCACTGCTGAGAGCCTCAGCTCATTTTAAAAGCAACCCTGTGTTGCAGAACTGTTTTTAAATGTAAATTGTGCCAAAACTCTAGTTAGGTGGTAGGATCACTTGCAAATTGATAAGCTACAATATTTTGGCATATTAGGTGCCGCCAGGGGCTCCCCTAGGTGTCCCTGGGGTAGGGAGTCAGGTACTTATAAGGAGGACCCTTATAAAAGAGGTTGTATATGCCTTAGGGATGGAGAAATTGCACGTTTCACTTCCCTCGTTGTATTAAAGTGCTTTCTAAAATCAACTTTAGTGCTAGCAGCACTGTGAAGTGAGGATCTACGCTACATTTGCATATCCAGGACCCCTAAAGTCTCCCGTAGATGTCCCAGGGGTGGGGTCCTGTAATTATAAGCCGGGTCCTTATGAGAGATGTTTTATATGCCCTGGTGTTGGAGAAATTGCACATTTCGATTTCCCCATTGTAGATCCCAGCCACATAGGGTAACATTGCTATAGATTATTAAATCATAATTATCGCTAGGGATTACCAAAAAATATCATTTTTGTCTAGCCCTCCTCCTATTCCTTTTACCCAACTCCACTCTTACCTTTACCCTATTGGATACCCTCAAAGCAATTGAGCAATCGAAAA
This sequence comes from Triturus cristatus, assembly GCF_964204655.1. Taxonomy (NCBI): domain Eukaryota; kingdom Metazoa; phylum Chordata; class Amphibia; order Caudata; family Salamandridae; genus Triturus; species Triturus cristatus. The sequence goes on along the minus strand of NC_140591.1, from coordinate 167,132,374 downwards.
AAGGGAAAGGCTCCACGGATGGATGGCATTCCAGGAGACCTTTTCCTCTCAGAACCACTTATTTGGGCCCCGTATCTGAATGTTTCAGCAAATAGTATTTTAAAAGTAAATAGGATTCCTCCCTCATGGCAAGGTGCCATTATTATACCTATTTTTAAAAAAGGGAACAGATACATTGCTTCAAACTGCAGGTCTATAAGTCTTCCTGATAATTCCCAAAAGATTTTCAGACAAGTTCTTTGTAAACATAATGAGTGGGCATCAGAGTATAGTATTATGGAAGAGTCCCAGGAGGCTTTAGATTGAAGGTCAGTACATTGGACCAGGTCCTCCGCTTCAAGGTGATAACCTGGAAATATATCACCTTGTTGTCTGACCACCTATACGACGCTTTTATCGTTTTAAGAGTGGCGTTCGACCTTGTCCCGCGAGATACACTCTAGGAAGTATTAGCTGGGTATGATATTCTCCCAGATCTTTTAAGAATTATTAGGCTCCTTCACACTAATACATATGCAAGGGTCGGATAAAACCATTTGGGGGATATGACTGAAAAGACAGAGATCTCAAAGGGAGTCAGACAGGGGTGCGTCCTCGCGCCAACATTGTTTAGTCTATTCATCAATGGCGCAGTGAAACGACTGATGGAATGCAAACAAGATGCCCCGAAAGTGGCAGGAATACCAACCCCTATATTGATGTTTGCCGACGAAACCTTGCTGATCTCCCGAACCCACATGGGTCTCCAATCAGAATTAAATGCTTTTGTCACCTTTTGCGGAGAAAGGGGCGTAGAGCTACATTTTTCTAAATCTAAAGTTATGACGATCAACCCACACAAACGGTATAAAGGTAGTGTGACTGTTGAGAAGTTTCCATTAGAGGTAGTCCACCACTTTGACTATCTAGGGGTGAGGCTAAGTGACACCCAGGCATGGGTCCCCCAGTTGGCAAAAAGTAAAACTATCCTTCACCAGAAAGCCTTTGCCATAGTGAGGCTGTTTAGAGCAGCATCTAGCGGAGCTGTTTCCCTGGTTATCTCTGTATACAACTCCTCTGCTGTAGTGTCAGCAATTTACGGAGCTGAGATATGGAGTTATAACGACCCTGAGAGCCTCACAAAAACAGAAAATAGGTTCATCAAAACTTTAAGTTCACCCTAAGCTCTCCTACTACACCGCTTCGCTGAGACATGGCACTCAATCCTATTTATCTAACAGTGGTCCTAAAACCCCTTCTATTCTGGGTCAGATTGTGGTCCACTAATGAATTGGCAGCCTATAAAGAGTGTGTGAAAGTTCTTATCGCTCTTGATTGAAATCTGAGAACACCATGGTTGAAACACATTAAAGATCTTTCGTATAGAATAGGAATGAGGGAGTTATGAACCGCTCCGGAATGAATAGTAAAAGGTGATGCCCAAAAACATAAAAGTGTCTTACTGGGCGGCAGTCCTACACCAAACTTGGGAAATCCATTCGACCGATTCTGTCACTGGTACATTTTTGAACCACAAATGCATGCCTAGGGTTGAACCCTACTTGAACAAAATGTTCACCTACCAACTAAAATGTCTGTATGTGCAATATAGGTGTGGGGTTTTGCCTTTGAGAGCGCAGACATCCAAATGGGCCAACGCTTCATCACAAGCGGACTGCTGCCCAAACTGCCCGTGTACAGTGGAAACTGAGTCCCTTTTTATGTTATTGTGTTTCAGCATATAGTAACATCTGCAAAAAAAGGCTTGTGTCTGTATGTAAAAATCAGGGCGTAAGGCATTATTGGGAAGCGGAGAGACTTTTCAAAAGTGACACTAGAGATCTCCTAGCCTTTGCAGTTTCCAAGTACCTGTATATTTCTTGGGCGTTAAGAAAAAAGGAAATTGGCAAACTTGAATCTTGACAGTGATCCGTTTTACCCTTTTTTACGAATATTAAGTTTATATGAAATGTTGTACACACATACCTTGTTTGTCTTCCTCCTTGTATTTCCCAAACGAAAGTCCTGTTTCCTCGACTATTTTGAGAACGACCAGGAGACACATAAACTAATTGCAAAATTTGTTATAATCTTAGGCCTAGCCTTTTCATCTGTCTAACTTAACCAAATGTTCTTTTTAATGTTGTTTTACATAGATTTTTATATTCTGCTGTATTAAGCTTTTATATTAGCTGATTCCTTTTTGAATATTCAAAATGTATGTATCTATGGACTTGATGTGTTTTATGGGCAGTGGCTGAAATAAACAATTATATATATATATATATATATATGCCCTGGTGTTGGAGAAATTGCGCATTTCGATTTCCCCATTGTAGATCCCCAGCCACATGGGTAACATTGCTATAGATTATTAAATCATAATTATCGCTAGGGATTACTAAAATATATCATTCAAGGATTTAGGTGAATGGTATGCAAAAATCCAACAATATTCTGTTGTCGAATTCATTCTAAAATCTACAGAAAATAAGTTATAAGACGTTCTTGTCTGTAAGCCAAAATGCAGCCTTCCAGTGGTCTGCCCTGATTGGTCAGAGTTAACAGGATGAGCCAGGCTGCTTTGATGAAATGATAAATGGCTCACCCCAGAGAGGCTAATCTGTTGGAAATAGATCTGCTACAGAGGAATGCCAGAGCAGGGGTGAGAGGTTGTAAACCATAGAGCTTCAAAGAAAAGATAGGACAGGCAGGAACAACCAGGTCCATCTAGCGCCATCCCCTATGACCCAGCCATATGGCAGGCTTAAGAAAGGAATTTGCAGATGAAAGAGGAAGGAGAGCAATGGAAATGGGAGCTCGTCAAAAGGCAAGCCGGTGAACCCTCACCGAACCTGGCCTGATGAAGAGCATCAAGAGACTAAGGTAGAACAAGCATTTGCAATGCAATAGGTCTCGCATTTATACGAGTTTGAGCTATTGGCATTGTAAATGACAATGCCTTTTATTTATGTTTTAAAAACCCACACATAAATAAAAGGCATTGCCATTTACAGTGCCAATAGCTCAAACTCTTAACAACTGCGAGACCTATTGCATTGCAAATGCTTGTTATGGTGAGTTCATGTTTACTATGCGAGCAAAATAGTGAGTAAAGCATTCTGCACTTGCATTTTTACATGTAAATGTTTGTGTAAGCAAAATGTAAAACGAAAGCTAGCAAAGGCATTGAATTAACTTTAGACGTTGTTTTAGAAAAAAAGAAAGGTGTAAAAAAAAAAAAACAGTGTGCCACTAAGTCTGGAGTGGCCTAACAGCTTTAAATTGTTTAGGAATCTGCTGTGAAAGGAAACAGCAATCCTACAATAAACTGAAAGTTAGCCTCCTAATTAAGATAGTTAAGGCTCGAACGATGATTTCCCAGCTCCAAGGTCGGCACTCTAGCCGTGAGACCACATCTTCTCCCCGCAAATTAAAATAATGTGAATACTTATATGCAACCAACATAATAAGAACGTGTCTCGAGCTGGACAGTTCGTCATCTTATCAGTGTAACCAAAACACAATATTAAAATCTAACCAGGTGGCTACTCCTGGGCGAGCAAGTACGAGGGGCTCTTTAGTCCTGGTCAGGCTGTTGTAAACCTGTATGCCTGTGGGATAGCCTGCTTGTAGGACCGAGGTCGCCCTGCTGCTGCTCCTAGTATCCTTATAGAGCGATAAGAAACGCTGCTTGTTGCGGGCACATGGACTCGCCACTCCTCGCCGAACCACGCACAGCATCATATATGCACTCTTGTCCAAAGTGACCGGCAGAAACGGAACGAGTTCTCTGGTTAGTGCCTGCTAACCAGCACCTCTCCCTCCGAAGCGTGGAAATGGAACATGCTGTAAGCCATGTAAATTGGTGGCAGTAGCTGGCCCTGCCTGGGCGCATCCGCTACACAGTACGCTTGCAGCCATTTTAAAGTGCTCAATTTTCGTATTTGATGTAAAGAACTTTCATGAAATAAAATGCTTTATGGGTATTTTAATGAAAAAACACTTAATAATGTACTTTTTGCGTGGTTTATGAAGTGTTCGGTGTGCCTCCATTTAAAATATTTCGACATTTAAAACGTGTTACCGGCAGCGCATTATGATGTGGTGTCTTCAATTACAATGTAAAAGAAGACTTGGCATGCTTTAAAACGATCGTGTGCTCTCCTTTTTTTCTGCTTATACATAGTAACGGTATGTATAATAGCAAAACTTCGCTTTGGGGCCACTGAAGTGCGCATGGTCAACTACGTTCTGGGGAGGTGTATTTAAACGCAGTGACGAGCACAAGTACACGCAAGGGGTGGAGTTAAACTGTGACTTTTTTGAGAACCTGAAGGGGTGCATTTAATAATTCCGACGACTTGGTTTATTGCACTTCACACTGTGATGTGCAAGGTTGTTGAGATCTTGGTTGCTGACTTCAGCGTAGTGTGAACATAACAAGTCGTAAGTACATAAGAGGTGGACACCGGAGACTTTTTTTTTTTTTTTTAGAACCTGGAGGACGTGCTTTTAAAGTCAGGAGACCAATGGATATGGCCGGGGTGGAGCGCACACCCAGCACAGACTGTATGTACAGCCAGAGACGAGTGTAATCTCCACCCACAGCTTCCCCTACAGGCTAAATGGTATCACATGACTAATCGGCTCCTTCCAAAAGTCTACGATATATAACGTTCTATGAAATAGACCCTGACGCAGTGGGTATAGATGGTTTGTCATGGCCGTGCCGCTCACAACCATCCCCAGTCCTCGATGTACCGGCGTAGGCAAGACATTTAACTAGGTTAACGGATACGTGAGGGTGAAAGTCAATCAATAACATACACAACAACAAGAGCAAATGCAGTAGCAAGCTGGTGGAAGTGCACTCTGCTAAACTCACGAGGGAATGACTGACCGTGGTAGGGTATGTGCGTGTGTGAAAGTAATCGCGATCACGATCACATCAAAGCGGCCGTGCGGCCCGCGAAAGTGAAAGCAAACGAGTGCTTTCAGGCCTCCAAATGGTGCGCGCGCCCGGCCGACGCACATGCACTGTATTTGGAGGCCTGAAAAGCCACTGTTTGCACTTCCAAAACTCGCTTACTATAAGTCTCGCCAGAGCAGCGCTAAAGCGCTGTCTCAGGCGAGACCTAAAAAGCTCCAGGAATGTTTCTAGGTCTGAGGGTGAAAACTTTGACGAAGGCCTACCGCGAGGGGTAGCCGCACAGGAATCCAATGCGGTCGGCCTCAAACTTTGACTTTGTCCCGCTCTAGCAGGATCAGGTGTCCCAATAGGCACTAAAGATTTGTATGTGCTATATAGTTCTAAATCTTTAAAAAATCGTATCTCCTGTTCACTACATGCAATTATTTTTGATTTGGTATCGATTTTAAAGATAGAAATATTTCCTATTTTTATAAATTGGCGTTGGATTTTTATTGCGTGTTGTGTCTTAATTATTTTCTGAATTGGTGTATTTAAATGCTTTACATACCTATCTTTGAAGTTAAGCCTGATTGCTAGCAGACAAGTTGCCAAGGTTTAAGCAAAGAAATACTTTTCTGAGACCTATTCTGAGTCCTAGACTGTGTTAGTGGCCTTATTGCCAGAGGTAGATGCATATTTACCACTACTAGTAATCCACATCCCAACATTTTGTAAAAGATGTTGCTCCGTTATCCCTAGGGAAATATCTAGCTCGCCCATAAGCACACAACAGTTCGCTGAGCTCTTAGTGTTACTATTAGTTTTTCCAGATTTTCCCACCATTACGTGAATGGGGCCCCCACCAACATCTTACTTCTCTAAAAGCGCAGTCTGCCTGGCAGTGGAGATAGAAGATGGGGATTTCCTTGTAGCCCCCAGTCTTTCTTTTACAGATTCTATTTTAAGATTAATTGCAGTCATGGCAGTGGCTAAGTAATTGGTAATTGTGCCAGCCCCCTGTTTGCCTTTATGACCCATGACAGCAATATTAGCCTTGCGCTAACCCATAGTTTTCAGATGGCAGGTCAGATTGTCAACTGTCAAATCTTCAAGCCAAGAGGGGTGGCCCAGCCTAGCCTCTTCCGGACACTTATGGGCAAGGACAGGCACATCTCTCGCTGTGGGACAGCACAACGAATTTTAAAGTGCTTTCCCCAGGTGCGATGATTCGGCAAAGGGCTGCCTCCTCGGGCCCACAGAATCTTGGGACCTGCACACCCGCCGAAAGGCACCTCCAATCATTCCTTGCAGCTCCCACGCTGCGGGACAGCACATCATTCACTTTATTTTATTGGTTATTACCACTTGTGGTGCACCGCCATAATTCTGGGCCCCACAGCCTCCCGAAAGCCTGAACCCAGGCTGCCAAGGATAGTCTCTGCTCATCTGGGCAAATCAGCTGGGGGACCTAGCCACTCTTGGAACTGCAAGTGTGTGCATCAACACCTCATTTCAGCCACAGCGATGTCATGCGCCGGCTTCTCTCCTGCGTGGGCAGTGCTCCTCGCCCAGTCAGTAACAGAGCCCACTCACCGCCTGGGGCTGCAATGAGCTCGGTGCCCACCCATCACCACCTGCAATCTGACCAGGCGGCAGCACTCACAATGCAGAGCATCGCCCGGGGGTCAGTCAATAGCAGGCTCCTCTCTAGGATTTCACGTCAGTCCTCGGCAGTGCTGCATAGGGCCTCTGGCCTCCTCGATCCCTGCACGCCAGCGTCAGGTCTCTGGCCCACTGCACCACTCGGGCTTCGGTGCCGGCCGTCACTGGACCCCGCCATTCTGATGGGGCTTATTTAAAACACTGGAACTTTTTCTTTTTTTTTAAGTTGACACATTTTTGGCATGGATGTTTTAGTGTTCAGCTGACCGACCTAAGGTATGTCACCACCTTCTTATTTCCTATATGTGCCACGGAAGACGTGTAGATTATTTTATGGGACACCTTGTCACATCTGCTGGAGAAAGACGTTCTGATGGGCGGCAGCAGCTGACACATTTACATTGCATCTGTCCATCAGTATCAGAAGTTCGAAAATCTGACCTTGGAGAATTATTAAGGAGGGAACAAATAAGGACTTGTGGAGCGGCAGTTATAAAATGCCTTGGAGGCTCGTCGATCCAACTGTCCTGTAGAGCCATAAAACTCTGGAACGTTGCAGCTAAAGAACTGGACACAAAACAGAATTTACCATAATATTTTTAAACGGAATCACTAGCACATTTCTCTATCGAACTGTTTACATGCTTATATATTTTTTTATCTTGAGGATATGAATTTTGTTGTGTTTTTAATCCCTGCTTTTATTAAATGATTACTTGATGCTCACTGTACCTTGGTGGCTTGTCCACCCTTTTATGATTTTAATGAAATCAAATAAAAGTATTATTGACTGATTGACACTGCATATGGGCTTTAGACCCAATTACAGCAGAGAAACAGAAACCTTGGTAATACTGACAATAAGGGCCCCATTAGGATGGCGGGCGGATCGCCCCAGCCGGGCCGGCGGTAGTCACTGCCGGCCCGGCATGGGTGATCCGCCCGCCATCCATGCTGGTAAGACCCCCCGCCATATTACGATGGCTGGGGGGTCCGCGGCGGACGGAAAGACCGTCCGCCGCTTTACCGCCCGGTAGACAAGTCGACTGAGCGGAAAAGGGTTAAATATGGTGGCGGTGTCTGTTAGACACCGCCAGGTATATTACAATGGGGGCGGAAACATGCCTTTCCGTGGCGGCAATGCCGCCACGGAAAGGCATGCAAAGTTTACTTGCGGGGGCCCTTTGCGGGCCCCCAGGGACTCAGCGGGGAGGGGGGATATACATGGGGGTACCTATGGTACCCCCCCTGCATTTCAATGTACAACGTGGCAGGCACCGTGCGGTGCCTGTCACGTTGTGCATTGAAAGGCACAACCTGCCTTTGTGGCATTGGGGCGGGCGGTGCTTTCACCACCGCCCGCCGCAATGTTTCAAATGCGCAATGCGCCCGCCAGTGTTTCGGGCGCATCCTAATGGAGGGTGCGGGACCGCCGCTAGCATTGTGGGTGGTCCCGATTCCCAGGGGTATGGCGGGCGGACAAAGTCCGCCCGCCATACTAATGACCCTCTAAGTGACTAGCATAAGGGACTATATGGTAAAGTTTTAAGGCAGTCATGGAGGGCACTTTGGGTCTAAGGTCATCATAGTCTTGGAGTAACATCGCAAGTTCAGGGGGTCACTGTAAGCATAGATAACAGTGTCACAGGTTTAAGGAGGCATGTGATGAAATTTTAATTTACTGTGTGCATGATGAATACCTGGGAATCTCCCTGGTCTGAACCAAAGGCCAGCCATTTACAACCCAGGCACCAAATTACGAGAACATCACCCCTATCTCTACTAAAAGCCCTGACACTCCCTTCACCAAAACAGTCATCTCAGAGCTGCGCTGTTTGCCTCGCAAGTGCAGATCTGCAAAAAAACACAAGCTAGAAACCTCTACAATCTTGATCTACTTTTCCTCACAGAGACCTGGTTCAATGACAAGTCTCACACTATTCTCTATCTTCTGCTCCCCCCGGACTATTCCCTTATCAGAAATGATAGGGTGGGTACAGCCGGGGAGGCGTTGCAGCTATCTTCAGAAATTCCCTTTAATTCAAGGAACTTCCCAGGAGCTCTTTCCTCATATTTGAATGCATTTCTCTGGAACTTTATGTAGAGCACAGCTCTCCTCTCAGGTTTCATGCCATTTATCAACCACCTGAGGAATTAACTGACTTTGCAAATGACCAGTACTCACAAATTGATAAATTGATCTTTCTGGGAGACTTTTTAAAAATAAACTTTATTTAAAGTTTTCAAGAACATGACCATGTATGTGCACTCAGGAGCGAGCAAAAGCAATACAGAAATACAGTTGCAATGATTCAAGGAATCGGACCCTCTGCTCTTTCTAGGAGACGTTAATCTGCACTCAGGCCTTTTGGCAGATTCAGCTGCCAACCAGCTTGCCACATTTCTCTCAGGAAATGATCTTTTACAACACAGCTCAAAACCAACGTATGCCAAGGGCTCCACGCTAAACCACATTATTTCCTAAGAAGCCTGTTTAACCGCCGATGATCCTATTCCAGTAACGGGTCTGACCACTCCCTCATCCCCTTTGCAGTGCACCTATCTCATTCTGTAATCCTTGACCAATCTAAAAGGGCAACTACCTGGTTTTGCAACACCACAAATAGCGACCTTGACACTCTCTGCAAACCAGCAGTGAAGGCACTACCTGTTTTCAGCCCCAACACTGACGTTAATGATTTGACCACCCAGTGTCTCACCAGTCTTTCCGCCTTGATAGACAATGTTGCTCCACTACAAAGCAAAAAGAAAAGGCCCACACCTTCTGCCCAATGGTTCAACAAGTTCCTCTATAAAGAAAGAAAGAACCTGAGGTTCCACTATTAATCTCTCTAATCTCTGGTATGGAAGATCACGCTTTCACAAACACATCTTTAGAGAAAAAGCAAATAACTTCAGAACACTCCTCAACTATGCCAAGAACGGAACTATAAAACTATTTGACCTAATCAAACTACCAGCGGATCTTTCTTATCCATCAAATTTGAAAACACTCCCAAGACAGCAGCAGAATTTGCACATTTCTTTGATGAAAAAGTGAAATTGCTTGTTGACCAAGTCACTCATCCTACCACCCTTGAGGACTGCAAATCCAAAGACTCCTGGCACAGCTTTGACATCATCACCGAAGCTGCCCTTCTCAAGAGCATTCTGAAAACAAAACCTTTCAACCATTCTATTGACCCCATTCCTAGCGACATTGCAATAAACTTCAACACCTGCACTCTCTCCTAGTGGACTAATCTGGTTCACCTCTTCCTCAGTCAAGACTCCCTTCCTTATGCCATCAAAACAGGTCAGATTACCCTACTTCTAAAGAAATCCTCAGCTGATGTGAATGACTTTAACAATTTCCCTCCTATCATCAACCTCCCTTTCCTTGCTAACATCGCTGAAAGATATGTAGAGGAGCAACTCTCCCAACATATTAAGAACAACAATCTTCTTGATGAATTTGAATCAAAATTCAATCAAGGCTGTGGCAGTGAAACAACACTGCTACAAGTTATCGATGATGCCCTGCGAGTACTCGACTCTTGTCTCCTGATCCTTCTCAACCTGTCTGCAAAGAATTGGATTTGAAGACACAGTGCTCAAAGAGTTTGCATCATACCTCTCCGACAGATCTCAGATGATTAAAATAGTAAACTGTTCCTCAAGGCTCGATCCTCGCGCTCACCCTTTTCAATTTTTACATGGAACCACTGGGAAACCACCTAAAAAAAAGTCTGGGATACATTATCGCCTCTATGCTGATGACACCCAACTCTACCTAAAAGTGTCTTCCGCACATGACATTTCAATCCTCAACACCACCCTCAACTCCTTCCAAGATTGTATGACACCTCATCATCTAATTCTGAACCCCTCTAAAACTGAATTTTTTCTTCTCTCAACTTCAAACTCTACACATCCTGTTCAATATTGGCTGGATAAGCTGAAGATTCTTAACAACAAACCTACCATAGTCGACAACGCTAAATTCCTAGTTGTCATCTTTCATTCCTAAATCAACACCATGGCCAAGAACGCACACTAGCAAATGCACCTTCTCTGGGGGATTCAGTGTTTCATTCCAGAGCAAAACCTGACAACTCTGGTTCAATATTTGGTACTCTCCAGACTGGACTATTGTTATTCTCTCCTTGCTGGCCTCCCCAAAACCTACCTATCCCCTCTAAAATCCATCCTCCATTCAGAAACATGTTTTGTCTATGGGCTAAAAGAAATTACCATATTACACCCCTACTGATTTCTCTTTGCTGGCTTCCCATTGAAGCTAGGTCAAGATACAAGACTTCCTGCATCCCCTATAAAGCCATACACCCCTCACTATCTGACCAACAAACTCTAAATATCAGGCATCTCCAGACCTTCATGCAGTGCTGAAAATGTATTGCCCTAATCTCCAACTTTCAAAGTGGAAAGACTTATGGCGCAATCCTTCCAGGTACTGCGACTCAAATTTGGAACGCACCACCTCCAAACCTTCAGACCACAGCCTCTTTCTGGATTTTCAAAACGGATCTTAAAACTCTACTCTTCCAAAGACACTTCTATCAATAATTCTCCACGCCCAGCTTCCCACCAGGTACATGCCCCCTCATCCCAGGTTATGACTCTGACTGCCAAATGCCACTTGCAACAACTACTTTGACCCTCCATCTCAATTTTGTAAATATAATTTCTGTACTTGTATAACCCTGATCAATCCACCTTTTCTTATTATGTAATCTTAAATAAATCTGTAACCTGTTAATCTATAACTCTCACCATGAGTAACTGTTGTACCTATTAGTAGTTTTACCTACTTCCATGATACTCTCATTCCTTTTGTAATTTACTTTGCTCTATTATAAAACGCTCAGACACATCTGGGTAAAGTTTGCACTATATAAAAAAGCATACATGGGGGCATATTATCAAGAATGGCGTTAAAATTATCGCCACTTTAGCGGCAAAAAACTGCTGCTAAAGCGGCGATAATGGGCTTGATAATATGCCCTTGATAATTCCAATAGAAGCCCATGTTCTGGTGTGAACATGGGCTTCTATTGGAATTCTCTAAGGGCATATTATCAAGCCCATTATCGCGGCTTTAGCGGCAGATTCCTGCCGCTAAAGCGGTGATAATTTTAACGCCGTTCTTGATAATATGCCCCCTAGAGTGTTGTGGAGTAGAGTGGGGGTGACGTAGAATGCAGTGGGGTGGAGTGGGTTGGAGTTGATTGAAGGAGTGGGGTGGATTAGATTGGAGTAGATTGGAGTGGAATGGATCGGATTGAGATAGAGTGGGTTGGAATGAGTGGAGTGGAGTGGGATGGATTGGGGTGGGTGGCCAGGATGGTGTGGATTGGAGGGGGTGGATTGGAATGGGGTGTGGTGGATTGGATTGGGGTGGATTGGAGTGGGTTGGATTAGATTGGTTTGAGGTGATTTAAAGTGGAGAGGAGGGGGTGGATTAGACTGGACTGAAGGGGGTGGATTGGAGTGTGGTGGATTGGATTGGATTGGAGGGCGGTGGGGTGGATAGGAGGGCGGTGGGGTGGATAGGAGTGTGGTTGGGTAGATGGATTGTATTGAGTGGGGTGGACTGAATCAGGGGTGGATTGGGTGGGGTGGATTGGAGTAGAGTGGGGTGGTTTGGATTGGAGTGGAGTGGACTGGATGGGGTGGATTAGATTGGAGTGGGGTGGATTGAAATGTGGTAAGGTGGGGTGGATTGGACTGGAGTAGGGTAGACTGTAGTGGGGTGGATTGGGGTTGGGAAGAATGGAGTGAGGTGGATTGGAGTAGGGTGGAATGAAATGGAATGGAGTGAGTGAGGTAGAATGGAGTGGAGTTAATTCGATTGGCATGGGGTAGGGTGAATTGGAGCGGAGTAGATTGGATTGCAGTGGAGTGGATTGGAATGGAGTGAGTTGGATTGGATTGAGTGGGGTGGATTGGATTGAGGTGAATTGGATTGGGGTGGAGTGAACTAGATTGGGGTGTAGTGGATTAAATTGAAGTGGATTGGGATAGGGTGGATTGGAATGGGGATATTGTATTTGGCTGCATTGGGGTGGGTGGTGTGGGGTGGATTGGAATGGAGTGGATTGAATTGGGGTGCAGTCGATTGAATTGGGGCAGATTTGAGTGGATTGGAATGGGGCATATTAGAGTGAGGCAGATGGTTTTGGATTGGAGTGGACAGATTGTTTTGGATTGGAGTGAGGCAGATTCTTTTAGACTGGAGTGGGGAAGATTGGTGTGGGGCAGATTGGAGTGGGGCAGATTGTTTTGAATTTGAGTAGGGCAGAATGTTTTGAATTGGAGTGAGGCAGATTGTTTTGGACTGGAGTGGGGAGATTGTTTTGAATTGCGTGGGGCAGATTGTTTTGGATTGGAATGGGGCAGATTGGTGTGGGGCAGATTGGAGTTGGCAGATTGTTTTGGATTGGAGTGGGGTGGATTGGGGAGCGAGTGGGGTGTATTGGAATGAGGTGAGGCGGATTTGATTGGAGTGGGGTAGGTTGGATTGGTCTGGAGTGGGGTGGGTTGGATTTGCATTATGTGGATTGGATTGGAGTGGGGTGGATTGTGGTGGATTGGAGTGGGGTGAATTGGGATGGAGTGGGTGGATTGGGGTGAGGTGGATTGGACTGGAGTTGGGTGATTTGCAGCGGGGCAGATTGGAGTGGGTCAGATTGTTTTGGATTGGAGTGGGACAGATTGTTTTAGAATGGAGTGGGATGAACTGGAGTGGAGTGGAACAGATTTCTTTGAATTGGAGTGGGGCAGATTGGACTGGGGTAGATTGGACTGGGCAGATTGTTTTGGATTGGAATGGGGCAGATTGGGGTAGGATGGACTGGAGTGGGGCAGATTATTTTGGATTGAAGTGGGGCAAATTGGAGTGCATTGATTGTGTTAGATTTGAGTGGTAGCAGATTGGAGTGGCGCACATTGTTTTGGATTGGAGTGGGGCAAATTGGAGAGGGGCAGATTGGAGTGGGGAAGTTTGTTTTGGATTGGAGTGGGGCAAATGGTTTTGGATTGCGTGGGGCAGATTGTTTTGGATTGGAGTGGGGTAGACTGTTCTGGATTGGAGTGGGGTAGACTGGAGTGGGGCTGATTGGAGTGAGCAGATTGAAGTTGGCAAATAGATTTGGATTGGAGTTTGGTAGACTGGAGTGGGGCAGAGTGTTTTGGATTGCAGTGGGGCAAATTGGAGTGAGGCAGATTGTTTTTGGTTGGACTGGGGCAGATTGATGTGGGTGGATTGTTTTGGATTGGAGTCAGGAAGATTGGAGTAGGGTGGGTTAGAGTGGGGAAGATTGTTTTGGATTGGAGTAGGGCAGATTGTTTTGGATTGTACTAGGCTAGATTGTTTTGGATTAGAGTGGGGCAGATTGTTTTGGAGTGGGGCAGATTGGAGTGCGTAAGATTGGAGTTGGGCAGATTGTTTTGGATTGGAGAGGGGCGGATTGGAGTGTAGTGGATTGAATCGGGGCAAGGGGCTCTGATTGGATTGGAGTGGGGTGGATTCGATTGGTCTGGGGTGGATTGGATTGAGTGGTGCGGAATGGTGTGGGGTGGGATAAGGCTAATTGACATGGATTGGAGTGGGGAGGATTGGAGAAGGGTGTACTGCACAATTAGGTGTTAAAGCATCATTTCAGCAACTACACATAAGAAAGAAACAATGTCGCTTTGCAATAAGATCATCCTTATCTTTTGACGATAGTGCCCATACGCAAAAACAAAAGAGAACATGACTGTGAAGTGAGAATAAAAGACTTAGCAAAATAAAAGAAAGTTAACTAAATAAAATAAATCTTTGCAATTTTGTTTGTCTTGTTGGGCACAGTTTTGCCAGTCACACGCCTACTGTTTGCAGGGCACTAAAAATGAAACCTTGCAAAATAGTACTTCAATCACGTCGGGAGCAGCGTATGGGCACTGATTAAGTTGAATCAATCAGTGCTTGGTACCTGCTCCATAGAGAGGAACGGAAATTATGTTAGACCTGCCTTGATGAATTACGAGTCTGTAAAGAAGGGTGTGACACAAGCGAACAAATGGTAAGCAACGGATGGGCTCCAAGACCTTTTTTTACAACAGTATCTCGCAAGCGAGACGCATGCGCTAGTGCATGCTCGACCCTAAAAACCAGGATGGATATAACCTGCCTTCTTTATAACAATGCAAACTACCATGCAGTTGCTTCATCAGCATGGCTTTACCAATAACCTGAACTTGAACCATCAAATGTTGTTCCATATGATTGTGAGTGCCCAAACCTAGATCTCAAAGAGACTGTACCATTCCTTAAGTTTCCTATTCATTTTCCAAGCACGGCAGTGATACAATCTTGTTCTGGTACTGTTAGCTGAATAAAGTTGCTGCATACCGATCCACTGGCTTCAGTGGACACGCAAGATATTCAGATGCATGATACAAAACAGGAATATACTTTTTCGCCCATTCTGTTTGCATTAGATGTAAATTCATTGGCTTGAAAACTAGGGAATAAATTCCAGAAAAGGGTATTAAATCGGGGGGATACTTGACTTCAATACCTTACGGTCTTGGACAACAATTTTCCTTTAATTCTGTCACTGATCTAAATGTTATGGTCATGAATTTGGTTCACTGACCCAACATCGATGTAATAAATATCGATGTAAAAAATATCGACAACAAAAATATCGACTCCTATACTTAAACAGGTAAGTACAAAAATATAGACTACAAAATATCGATGTAAAAAATATAGATATGTAAAATATCGACTTTTATATAAATATAAAATAAAATAATATATATTAAATATAACATTTAATTTTAACAAAATAAAATAAATGTAATATACATTTTAATAAAATATAACAAATAAACTTAATAAAAAAAGATAAACACACAAACATGATTATTTATACATATATATTTTCTTTAAACAATTGATAAACTGTTATTTTCAATTAATGTTAAGAAGTTAAAATTATATAAAAAATAAAAATATATATCGATGATTTAAAATATAAAAAAACAAAAATATATAATAATCAAGCCATTAAACTATTGAAAAATATTTAAACTTAAATTTCACAGTACAGTCAGTGCAACAGTAGTTAATTAAAATTACTATTCCAACTCAAGTGAGTGCAACAGTAGGGAAAGTGTTGGATAGCGGAGGGGCAAAAATGAATATTCCCACTCCAAAGAGTGCAACAGTAGGGAAAGTTTTGGATAGCGGAGGTGTAAAAATTACTATTCCCACTGCAAAGAGAGCAACAGTAGGATAAGTGTAAGTTAGCAGGGGGAGGGGCAAAATGTACTATTTCAACTCCGGTGATTGCAGCAGTAGGGAAAGTGTTGGATAGCGGAAGGGTAAAATTACTATTCACACTCCGGTGAGTGCAACAGTAGGGAAAGTGTTGGATAGCAGAGAGGCAAAAATTACTATTCACACTCCAACAGTTAAAAAATATATAAATATAAATACATAATATTAAAGAAATTAAGAATCAAATGTATCAAATATATAAAAAGAAAACATATTATAACATTAATTACATATAACAGATACCTACACATATTATATAAAGTAAAATAATAAATGCATCTTTTAAAACTTCTTGTTAGCTAGAAAATATTTACAAACAAAAACATTGATTAATACATAAATGTATTTATTTTATTTCCTACCCTATAACACCACACAAATAACAACACACTTCAACATTTTAAAATAAATGTACTTCCATATTTAACATAATTAATAATCAATTAAAAAATATTCTTAGTAAAAAAAGAATAAACATTAATTAACCACACACACTATAACACTATAATGTCTACAACACAGACCTAAATTAAACTATAAAATAATAAAACACAATTAAAACTTACTTTTAAATTAAAAACTATTACTATTAACAACTAATTATAAAGTAATGAAAATGTATTTAATACCCACCCTTTGCCCCTTTAAAAGTAAAAACAACACACAAAAAATAAACAATCACCTAAAATAAACATCAAATAATTAACATTAATTAGCAACTATATATTAATTAATTAAACACAAATTACTTCCCATCCATTACCCCTATAAACACCACAACACACGCCTAAAATTAACTACACAATTGCCATAATAAATTTGTAATTAATTAAATTAATATCAATGAACAATAATTATTAATAAAATATTTAAAAAACTACTTAACACCCTTTACCTCTATAAACCCCAAAACACACACCTAAAATTAATTACACAATTACCATAGTCAATTACCAATTAATTAATTATAATTAATTAACAACCAACTATTAATTCATCAATTAAAAATAAATTACTTCCCACCCTTTACACCTATAAACACCAAAACAGACACCTAAAATTAATTACACAATTACCATAATTAACTAACAATTAATTAATTAACACAATTGCCATAATACATTTATAATTAATTAAATTAATATCAATTAATAAATAATTATTAATAAAATATTTAAAAAAAATACTTAACACCCTTTACACCTATAAACACCAAAACACACACCTAAAATTAATCACACACTTACCATAGTTAACTAACAATTAACTAAAATTAATTAACAATCAATTATTAATTAATCAATTGAAAATAAATTACTTCTCACCCTTTTATACCTATAAACACCAAAACACACACCTAAAATTAATTACACAATTACCATAATTAATTACAAAATAAATAATTATTATTAATTAACAGCACATTAATAATTAATGTTGGAAAGTGAGGCAGCATCTGTGAGGCCTGCACAAATAACATAACTACATTTGTCCTTCACTGGGAACCAAACACCCAATTGTAGCGCCTGACTCTCAGAGGGTAGCGTTGCAGAGCAGTCTGAGGCTTACTCAAGGGAGGTGGGGTGGGCTAGTAATCGCCCTTTGCAGGTGCACAGAAATAACACTCAATAATTGATTGTTCAGTCTGTACTTTGCTTTATAAAAGTAAGAGTACATTTATTAAACAAACACACTACTCAATACTATGCACCTATTTACAAATATATATATGCGGTTGGAATAACTTTGTGACATTGCATAACATCTCCACCCCCCCCCCCACCCCCCAGGGGGCGTGGGGTCTAGTACCACCACTCCCATGTATGCACATCATATTGCCCCCAACGCAGTTAGTTGAACATAACCTGGAGAGAGGGCCCGGCACACTGGCACCATCCCAGTGGTGACCCACCTCCTCACCTCAACAAGCATTTAAAAATAGGTAACCCTGCCTTGGTGACACGCAACCCTGACTGAGCATTTCCTACTGACCATGAAGTATACACCTCTACATCTTAAGGGCTAGCAGTCTGGGTTCTTCACCTAAGCGCAGCAGCAAGAATACATGTTTAAGCATCACTTTAGAATGACAGTACTCATCACATTTGTGGATCATTAGAATGCATTGCAATTACAGCCCCTAAAGGCATCACAGATGAAATCACAGGATTACGCATATACAGCCAGACACCCTAGCAGGAAGGTCTGGCAACATAACCCCATTTTGCTTATGACATCACCTTATACAGGTACTTCACCTTACACATGTGACCTTCAGTACCTCTAAAAGAAATAGCGTTAGTAAAAGCATTTCTGGTGCAATTACACCTCTTCACCTCCAGGGGATGTCCTTCTCCAGACATCCCCAACTCAGCCCTTCACTCCTTGATGCACTTCTCAATACACCCTCTGCTGTAGAACAAAAGTTCCAGCCCAGAAGGTGTTAAATGCTGGCTGAGCCCTTGAGGGGTTATTCTTTTCAAGTCCCCTTGTGACTTAGGGAGGGACTCCTCTTCGTGCTGGGGGGGAGACTGCGCTTCTCCAGCAGCTCCCCCAGCACCTTTTTCACACATGAGGGTGACCCTCCGCCTCTGGGGGCCACCAGACACCAAAATTGTTGATTTCCCCATGCCTTGCAAGGCTTTAAGGGGCGCTTCAGGCTCCTTTCTATGAATATTGGATGAGCCGCACTCCCACTGTGCCGGGGAGAGCCACGCTAGAGGTGCTGGCGGTTCTCCGCCGCGTTCTCGCCTCGGTGGGGGGCCCGGTCCCACCCGGACCCCCAGGTGAGTGTTACGGCTCGGGGAGCCCACCCCGGCCACTCTGCGGATTTTCAGGGGCCCAGGCCCCGAGCGCCACTTGTCTTCTTGGGGGGCCCCAGTACCACCCAGGGACCCCGCCTGGCCTTGGTTGTCCTGTGGGGCCCCGGTTCCACCCGGGGAACCCGTCTGGCCTCCGCGGTGGAGAGCCACTCGGGGAGCCTACCCCCGGCGGCTCCCGCCGGCTCCCTGCTCAGCTCTGCACCCCTCTGGTGCGGCCGCAGGAGCCGGGATATCCTTTTCGGTCTGCCCGCTCCGGCGGGCAGACGTGGAGTCTCGCGCCAGTCCGGTGGGCCTCCGCTTCCTCTTCGGGGCCCAGGGATGGGGTCCCGGGCCCCCGGACATCTTCCGGGGGGGGCACGATGGCGCTCACCCCATTCTGGTCACAGCGAGGCCCGGAGATGGGGTCACGGACCCCTTTTCCTCTTTACGGGGAGCACAACGGCGCTCCCTGGCTGCTTTTCATCGGCGGGGGCCAGGGTGGACTCCTGGCCCCTCCGTGTGGGATATCGTCACAGGGAGCGCGATGGCGCTCTCAGACTTTGCTTCGGGGCTCGGGGGTGGGGTCCCGGGCCCCAGGCACCTCAAGACCTCTTCGCGAGGGCCGGGACGGCGCTCCCCGCCCGCCTCATCTTCTGCTGGGGCCAGGGTGGGCTCCTGGCCCCCCTGCAGGGCACTTTCACGGGGAGCGCGATGGCGCTCCCCGGCTTCCCTCCTGCTGGGGGCAGCCCTCGGGACCTGACCCACCTCAGGGGCATAGTTGAGACCAGCGGTGGAGCCCCACACGCTTCGTCGTCGGTCCACTGAGGGGTCATAGGTCGCCTACCTTCTGAGGGCCATATCTCGGCCCGCAGGTGGACGATTTTCATCATTTTTGTCTCTTCTTGCTCCTCTTGGCCAGCCCCAGCCACTGGGAACACCTTCCTTCACCCTCTGGGTCTCTGAGAGGGGGGATTCAGCAGGGAGCTGTCTCCACTGGCTTCCTGCGCCAGCCTTTCGCCTGCGCTGCTCCTGGGCCTCTCTTCTCCCTGCGCAGAGGCCCCTGCTTCTGCGCATTGGTCCTGAACTCTTCTCCTGTTCAGAATCCTGGGGGCAGTCAGGGGGTTCCTCCTTCCAACTGCCCATTGCGCCAGGCTCCAGCACCTATTGCCTCAGCAGACCTCACCCCAGAGAGAGCTTCTCTTCCTGTGCAAGCACTTTTTAAAAGTTGAGTAGAGGGCTGGCAGGAAGTCTCTGTTTGTCCTATCAAACAGCGACACATCACTTCACTGCCCCTGCTCCCTCCTTCGTGCCCAGCCTCTGGGTTTGTTCAAAATGGCATCGTCCAGGGTCCCTGGTCACATGGTCTCTGAAAAAGCCCCTTCCCCCCTTGCTGCCTTCCCTCCTTGGTGCCGCCTGGTGCCCGGCACCCAGTGATAGCTGCTGATGGATGAGCCTGTAGCCCCACCCATCTTCTCTTCATGGAGAGGCGGCCTTAACTGGTGGAAGAAAGGTTGTCAATCCATCCTGCTGAGGTCAGCCCTCAGCCAGGCCCTGGTTATGACTGACTCAGAGAAATGTGACATTTCTGGATGACCGAAAAGCAGTACAAATATGACTTTGGACTCTGCAGAATACTCCTTCCCACATACGTTACAGTGGACTTTAGTGCGTGTCTGGACTCTGTCGGCCTTATGAAAGTTAACCTAGCCAATGGGCTCCACATCCCCATAGTGGAAAACGGTAAAATACACTGACTTTCCCTGACAATGTTCCTTCCCAGTGTATAAAGCCTATTCCATGTCACCACCCAATTCTTCATAAGTCCTGCCACACCATTCACTTGGTAGCTGCTCCTGGACTGCGCACACTAGGATCTCCCCTGCACAGACCCTTCACGTGTGCACACGCATGTACACCTGTGTCTGCATGTAACCAGCCAGGTGTCCCTTACACCAGCTGCTGCGCAGTGGCCTGGTCAAGCCAGGGGGACACCAGTAAAATCCCCATGCAGTCTCTTTCATCCTGAGTTCACTGTAGGTGAGTCCCAACTTATAAGGCGCCCCCACAGTAAAAGCTCAACAATTAGGTGCTCAAAAAGCGAAAAATCCGGGTGGCATATAGTGTCAGAACCACCTTCTAACGATTAATAATAAATTAGTTTACACATTCAACACTATAACATCTTAATTAAACAAATATTAATAAATAAAAAATAATCAATTAATTTAATATAATTAAATTACTTCCCACCCTATTCCCCTATAAACCCACAAACCACTACAGGACTAAAAATGCAAAATTCAAATAAAAAAAATTAATTACTACAAAAAATGTAACACATATATTAAAACTACATACAATTCTTATGCAAAAATCATACATCACATACATTTAAAACATATACTAAAATACATAACACTAATTATAAAAACAATATTTTTGCAAATGATATTAAACACTTTGATATTTTTAAAATCGATATTACCTACCTTAAGACGATATTCTTTTTTTAAAATAAATTCTTTTTCATTTTCCAATTGCACAATTAGCACAATACAGTTCTTACATAGTACATCTGCAATACTCGATAGCATACAATAATAAACATGGTCGTCATCACATAGTTAAGTCGATATTCTTGACCACAACATTAGCAATGATATTTCTGACTCAATATTTGTGCAACTCGATATTTTAAACTCGATATTCTGTCTGCACACCCTTGAATTTGGGGTACTGATGAACTTAAAAAAAGCTGAGATCTTTGGGAAAACCCAGTTGGTGCCAGTCTCAATAAAAAGTTTGACCTACACATGTCTCGATAGTAAGCACATATTTAAAGTAAATGGATTAGCTAAGGCCCAAATAATCCGGATGTTGGTATCTTTATAAGTGGCATTTCCTTTGTTAATGGCAGACAGAATTACAGTAGTAAAACTCTCACTCCACACTAACTTTTCTATAGCTTTTGGTGCCCTCCAATGTTAGGTATTCAAGAAGTGAAACACTGCTGGGATTCTTGAATGAAATGAATAAACACATCACAGTTGCAAAGGAAATTAATAAATCACCATACCACAGAGAGGGTTAAGTGCTACAGGTTGGCAGCGCCAAATGGTGTATTTATCCCTCACCCTACTCCCATTGGACCATAAAATATTACATTTCTGGAAAATTTCGGTTCAAGAGTACGCTAAAATGCTCGTTCTAGACCTCATGCATAAGAGGGTTTGGTGTATTAATCCGAACGTCAGAGCCTGAACACCCTAGGTTTACTTGTAAGTAACAAGGCTGCAGAATGTACTGATATGATGTAGGCTTGCTTCGAGGTTCGATAAAGATGGGCTTTGATCACTCGATGTTGGTCAGGTATGGTGAGTGCACATCCTTTCTCTCTCTCAAGGCATGTAATGCGGACAGTACTCTACATAATATAGACAAAATACTATTTCTCCCAATTATGAAAACCTTCTATGATTATCAGTGATATTTGCAAACGCAACAATTAGTGACAATGCGGAGGGAGTACCAAGCACTGTATACCAATGGGTATACCTGAAGAAAAATGACAAACTACAGTTAGGAAAAACGTCTCGTGACCCATCACCCAGCACTTGCCATCACTGAGTTAATTCTTCCCACATCAAAAGCATTCTTACCAACAAGGAATTTCAGGTTCTGGGCCTGCCCTTGATTTTACAGAGCAAGCCCTTATTGATGGTGTTGATTTGAACTTTGGTTTGCATGGTAGCGGTGCGCCCTTGATCCCATAACTGTTGGAATAGTTTGCATCTCAATGACAATGACATGAAACGAGTAAATTGCCTAGTATTTTGTGTGCTTTTTTAATTGACGTACTTGCCAATGTTATTTTCTTTCAGGCAACACTGGAGCCTTAACAGGAAGCTGTTCAGGTGATTTTCTGGGTTATGTCAGACAGACAATGCATGCATGCTTGGGTTGAGCTTTTCATGTCAATCCAGCTATTATAAAGTGACCCATTAAAAACAATGGCAAACTAAAAACTCAGTATCCGTGTTTGCAGAGCAGAAGAGCGTGACCTAGGAATCCTGTTCTGTCGATTAGCAAGTAAATGTTAGTGGGTGAGCTTGGTTTAATGTTTTACTTTCAGCCTTAGAACATTTCTTGAGGCTGAAACTCTTCCCTGGGACATGGAAGGTACATGTAGCTGAGAAGAGCTCCATGATGCTGTTGGACCTGAGACTTGTCAGGTAGCGTTTCTGCAAACCTTTTGCTTTCTCTGCCTGGGTTTTGATGATTCTCTTGGTGGCCTCCGGGCTCTGGGCACTTTCCCACTGGAAATAGAGTGTGAAAGTGTATGCGCCCTTCATACCCGGTTTGGGAAGTGGCGCTGACTCGATGTTTTAAAACATGGGCCAGTCTGCCATCGCAGACCGGTGTGTGCGCACTGGCATCTATCGTGATTAAACTCATGAGCAGTCTGCCAATGCAGACTGCTGTATGTGAGCACCTGCGCCTGTGGTACCCGTGATTGTGTGTGTAGCCTGCCATGGCAGACCGGTGTGTGCGCACTGGCATCTATCGTGATTAAACTCATGAGCAGTCTGCCAATGCAGACTGCTGTATGTGAGCACCTGCGCCTGTGGTGCCCGTGATTGTGTGTGTGCAGCCTGCCATGGCAGACCGGTGTGTGCGCACTGGCATCTATCGTGATTAAACTCATGAGCAGTCCGCCACTGCAGGCTGCTGTATGTGAGCACCTGCGCCTGTGGTACCCGTGATTGTGTGTGTAGCCTGCCATGGCAGACCGGTGTGTGCGCACTGGCATCTATCATGAATAAACTCATGAGCAGTCTGCCACTGCAGGCTGCTGTATGTGAGCACCTGCGCCTGTGGTGCCCGTGATTGTGTGTGTAGCCTGCCATGGCAGACCGGTGTGTGCACACTGGCATCTATCATGAATAAACTCATGAGCAGTCTGCCACTGCAGGCTGCTGTATGTGAGCACCTGCGCCTGTGGTGCCCGTGATTGTGTGTGTAGCCTGCCATGGCAGACCGGTGTGTGCACACTGGCATCTATCATGAATAAACTCATGAGCAGTCTGCCACTGCAGGCTGCTGTATGTGAGCACCTGCGCCTGTGGTGCCCGTGATTGTGTGTGTAGCCTGCCATGGCAGACCGGTGTGTGCACACTGGCATCTATCATGAATAAACTCATGAGCAGTCTGCCACTGCAGGCTGCTGTATGTGAGCACCTGCACCTGTGGTGCCCGTGATTGTGTGTGTAGCCTGCCATGGCAGACCGGTGTGTGCGCACTGGCATCAATAGTGATTAAACTCATGAGCAGTCTGCCACTGCAGGCTGCTGTATGTGAGCACCTGCGCCTGTGGTGCCCGTGATTGTGTGTGTAGCCTGCCATGGCAGACCGGTGTGTGCGCACTGGCATCAATAGTGATTAAACTCATGAGCAGTCTGCCACTGCAGGCTGCTGTATGTGAGCACCTGCGCCTGTGGTGCCCGTGATTGTGTGTGTAGCCTGCCATGGCAGACCGGTGTGTGCGCACTGGCATCTATCATGAATAAACTCATGAGCAGTCTGCCACTGCAGGCTGCTGTATGTGAGCACCTGCGCCTGTGGTGCCTGTGATTGTTCACTTTTTGTAGTTAAAATCAGCATGCCTGTCTTTAAGAGCAGCAAACTTTTCAATAACTTGAACGTTAAAGTCTGGGATTCTTTTAGCTAGGTCGCTCTCTATAGAGATAATTGCTAAAGCAGTCAGTCTTTCCTGAATCATTGTGTTCCTCAGGAATATCTTAATTTCGTTTAAGGTGGAAAAACATCGTTCCGACTCTGCAGTTGTCATAGGAGTGGTAATGACAAATTTGTTGAGCATAGGATAAGTTTCCACAGCCTCATTCAGAGCTTGCTCAGGGAAGGATTGATCATATTTTGCAAAGTGCTCACTTTGCAATAATGCTGCACTCACCAAATGTTTAGTGAAAGAATAATGTTCTTGTGCATGCACAATTATAATGTCACATATCTCCTTTGCATTCGGACAAGACTGCTGATGTTTTTCCTGCGGTTTAAAAAAGTAGAATCCTCTGGCAGTTTGCTGTCTAAATTGCCAACCCCATCTCTCACTTTGCTCATGTTGATGACAAACATACTGGTATCTCTTAGCACAGAGACAGTATCTATGGCTTGTGCTTGTAACTGGTTGTATAACATGTCGACAAAAAACATTATTTCTTGAAATAAAAACAGAAACAGCTGAAACTATCTGTCTTGTAGTGTTCTAGCAAAGCCATGGGCTTCAGTCTGACTTTTGTAATCAAAGGCATCATTGGCTTCTATGGCGTCAAAACATTTCTCAAGGTCCTCCTTATGTTTATATATTAGGTTGACTGTACCGATGTTAAAGTTCCAACAAGTTGAGGATTCCTTGGAAGCCTTTTGTCCACAATCTCCTGAGATGCTTCCGTCCTTTTGAGGGAACGTGAGAAGAATGCTGCCATGCCTCCTACATCCTGAAAGAAAATGTATGTCTCGGAGATCCTCGATACTGCCTGTTGCATAATAAGATCAAGTTGGTGGGCATAACAGTGCACATAATGAGCATTAGGGTACACATCTCTAATTCTTTTCTGTACTCCACCAAGGCTTCCCCTCATTACGGACACACCATCAAAGCTTTGTGCGATACGTATTTTTTTTGAGACAGCTCTGGAAAAATTAAGTTCAGTTCACGCAGTATAGCTGAAGTAATGGTTTCTGCACTAGAGTCTCTTAAATGTGTGAAACCATAGAACCTCTCCACAACTGTACTGTCATTGTCAAGGTACCGAAAATCTAATACAGACTGTGTTTTTGTGGCCACATCAGTGGTGTCATCAGCCTGAATAGCCGCAAAGTCTGTGTTTTGCACCTCTTGGACAATATGGCTTCTTAATATTTGCAGCATACATTCAAGGAGTTCATTTTGTGTTGATTTAGAGGTGCCCTTAAAGACTGTAGTACTTGCCAAATGTGCTTCCATGCCATGGTCTATGCTTGCTATTAAATCCACAAGGCCTCTGAATATTCCAGGATTTGAGGAACTTTCCGATTCATCATGGCCTCGCAATGCCAGTTCGAAAGCACCACAGAAACGAATACAATCAATTATTTTTGATAGTATGTGTCTTTTCCTATCAACTGCTTCATTGTGTTTCTGTATTGTTTTCCGGTATGCGTCGTTTATGTGGTGTTCAATAGGTATGTCTCCCAACATTCCCAGTCTCGTCAGGTTTTCCATATGGATTCTTGTGTGTGCATGCTTTTTGATTTTCAAGTCTTTTACTCCTTGTTTTGTCCAAGGCAATTCACCACCAAACAGCATGCAGGGGAAGCAGAACAGAGAATGTTTTGATGCGCACCCTGTAAGCCAATCAACTTTTGTGTACCAGGTGTTTGAGAATGTACGTTTGTAAGTCTTTCCTCTGTCCTGGGTACTTTTTTGTAGTTTCAGGTCAGGCCGATCAGGTCCTAATTCCTTAAATGTAGTTTCTCTTCACGTGTCCGTCCAAAGAATGACCTTGCAAGTAGCTGTTCTACTGTGTTCATGCTGATGCTGGCCTTACCAATATTAAAGAAACCTGTCAATAATCAAAGTGCAACGTATAAAGTTTGGTGCAATTATACCAAATATCATTATAAATACATATATCTTGTGCATTATCGCAATAGTTCTCCAACAGCTCCCCTTTGCACAACATGACTGCTAAAAACACATCCTTACTGCCTGCTACCTCTTTGTGCCATACCGGTTGCTGAAGGCACTGAAACAGACACTGCTTGAGGGCCTTTAACAAGGCAAGGGATAGATAGTGCCTTTAATGACCGTTATTACCCAAAGCACAGGGCTAAGGCTATTAGTAAATTCCATCCACTGAGGGTACAATGTGCAAAATGTGCACCCACCCCAACCATCATGTCGAGTGACCACATACATAGCCCTAACTCCAATGTAAAAAAATCTAGCATCAGCTTCCTTACCTTTAACACTGGTGTTTGCTGGGTTGTAGCCGGGTGAAAGAGCAGCAAAGGAGGTTGGGGCCTCTTGTTCTTTGCCCAAAAATGGCCCATAAATTAGGTAATGCGTGTCAGGCACCAGGTGCTGAAAATAAAAATATAACAATTTAGTCAACCAAACACAGACGGTCCTCTCACAGATGAGACAGTGCCCCTCAGCCTTCACATGCAGGAAGCAGTCCGTCCGACAACCCATCCATCCACAGCCAGATAACCTTTGTGCAGTGTCTTGCACTAGGTACGAACACATCACCACGATTTTAGTAACTGTTGATACGTTTGAGCTAGAAACACATTTTTTGTTAAAATCTGCTGATTATGCAGCACCAGATGAAGGATTAAGTGGCAGATGCAGCTATCATAATCATGCAGTGAAAGAAAGCTATTTTTTATTTAGTTTAATCAAACATTTTACAAAACATAGAGAAAAAAGGAACTAACTGAGCAGTAGGTATGCATCACATTGCACACTGCATCGAACAGGACATCATTTGGCTACTTAGTATAAAATTCTGATCACACGATGCTTTTCCAGACTACACATACAGAGTCGTTAACATTCAGGGCCGGCTTTAGCAGGAGTCCCAGAGATTTACAAAATACATTACACCTTGAAAAACAATTTTACAAACTGCATTGCAACTTTAGAAACATGCTGAAGATGTAGGAACCGCTAGAATTAAATGTTAACAGTAGAAATTAATTCTGGATAATTGAGTCAAAATAGATCATTTCTCCTCTGAGACAAGGGCACATGTGGGTACGAACAATTGGCCTTAAGTCTAGAGATTTTTAAGTCATTTATTCAGCAGCAAATGTGTGGGTTTAACATTCATATAATCTCAAAAGTTCTGCCACTGTATATTTATAAAATGATACTCTTGAGAACAAAGCCAGTTAAAAAACACGCTGACTGTTAAAGAAGCAGCAGCACCCGATTCAAGAAACGAACCTCAACTTGCAAAGAAAATAAATTTAAAACCTGTGCAACACCTGCCTTTGTTTTCTGTCGGCCTACTGAGGGAATTATGGCTTTGAAGTTATTTGTCAATTGTGTGCTACAAGGCTTTAAAAGAAGTGGTTAGGCAGCAGTGTCCTGTCAGCAGCCCCTGAGGCACGCCTTACTTCATACGCCTTTGAAGTGTGGGTTGAGCGTGATAGCTAGCACGAGAATGAAACCTCTTCAGACTCCGGTATGGGGGCGCCAAAAGTGATTGTCGCACCGGGCACCCCAGCGCTCAAACCGGTGTTGTGTAATATCTGGTATCCCCACGGTATTGTGTATCCCCTGCACTTCGGGACTTTTCGGAAACGAAACTCAGCCCGGGCAGGTTCAGACAGAAGCAGCTGATCACTGCTCGGGCTGAGTTAGGGGATACAGGGGATACACGATTGAACAGCATGTCAAACTCGGCTCAGGCGATAAATCACCTGAAACTTTTGCACGAAGAGGGGGCGTGGCCAGCGCCATAGGAAATGGTCGCTTGATTCCCGAGCTCCGCCGGGACCGTTGGTGTTTCCCTGAAATCCGTCCAAAATCCTCGCTGGGAGGCTCACCCACAGAGCCCCCAGCTCCCTCAGGCTCAGTGCCCCTCGGAGGGGTTTATTGCGGACTCCTGGGCATCCCGGACAGTCTGTCGGACGATCGCGACTCCCGGCGGCAGCCCGGAACTTCACGCCTGGAGCCCCGGAGCAGCTGCCTGCACTACTCGAGGCCCTGGCTCCCGGCCTGCTGCGCGGTGCGCCGGAGAGGCGCCATCGGCTGGGGACGCCGCCTCCATGCGGAGCAGAGATACCACTCCCCGGGAACTGCTGGCTGACGCTGACTGCGGGACCCTGCAGCCCCTGGGGGCCTGAATACTGCCGGCGCGGGTGCGGCCGGACGACTGCCTCGACAGGAGAAGGGGCGCGGCCATTTTCCCCGCTGCAGACTGTGGGGGAGCAGAGACTAGCCGGGGCTGGCGGTAAGAGGCTGGCCTGCGGAGCCACACGGCCGGAGGCTTACGTCCATAGTCCCTAAGGGGGGCCCTAAAGCTGGCGGACTGGCTGGGGGCGGTGGCATGCAGCCGAGGGCCCCCTGACGCTCATAGTTGGCCGTTGGGCGGTGGGACGGGCCCGCCCTGGGGCCCCCGCTCTGAGCAAGTCCAGGGGAGGACAGGTGGTGCATACAGATGCGCTTCGCCGTTACGGAGAAGACTGAGCTGGCGCTGCCCCACTGACACTCGGAGCACTGGCAGGCGGCGGAACGTCTGGCACCAACGGCATCAGAGCAAGCATGCGGCCTAAAGGGGGTCTTGGGACCCAGACCAACAAGCTGGACAACTATACGGTCGCAAAAACGCAGGCGCAGCCCGGAGGGGCTGTGAAGGAGATCCCCGGTCCGGCGGAACCCTCCCTGACGTCCATAATGGCTACGATCCAGACCCTCGGCACCAGCCTGCAGGCAAAAATGGACAAAGTCACTATTGAGGTGAACCTTTTCCGGGCTGATTTGGGGAAAACCACGGACCGGTCCAAAACCAACGAAGTGGACATTAAAGCTCTGCGGGAATCGGAGAAGCGGCTGGAGGGCAGGGTTAACGAGCTAGTGCATCAACACCGGCAGCTGGCCTTACGGCTCGACGACCAGGAAGGGAGGGCTCGGAGGAGCAATATACGAGTGGTGGGTGTGGCGGAAGGACTTGAAGGAGACTGCGTGGAGCTCTTTATCGAGGAGTTGATTCTCCGCCACCTGAAACCCAAGAGACTGTCGAAGTTCTTCACTGTCGAGCGGGCTCACAGAGCCCCGATCCCGAAACCCAAGCCAGGGGCCCTACCACGGACAATTATCGCGAAAATACTTAACTATCGAGATCGCGTCGCAATCCTCCAAGCTGCCAGACAACATGGCGACTTACAGTATGAGGGGGCCACCATTCGCTTCTTCCCGGACTTTACACTGCAGGTTCAACAGGAGAGGCGCTCCTTCCAAGGGGTCAAGGCAGCGCTGCGAGACCGTGGGATTCGGTACATGATGTTCTTTCCCGCCAAACTGAAGATCATCACCGGCGGTAAATCCCTCTTCTTCACCTCGCCTGCGATGGTGCAGGAGTGGCTGGATGCGACTGGGACGGCGGGGGCCCCACGGCAAGACGGCGCACAGTGGCAAGCTACAGGGCACCCCTCCCCGGGGTTAGTGGCGGGGAGAGCAGAAGGCACTGAGCAGAGTCAGCGGTCCTGGCGTTCGAGATCAAATAGTCCCCGCTGAGACTCACCCGGCGACAACACAACGAGATAAGGCCACGAACGCTTGATTGAGAAGCCGTCGGATAGTAAAGTATAAACTGTGTTTAATGTAAACTGTATGCTCCACGGAGCAGTGTGACTGCTTGCTCAGGGTATCGAAGGCAGACTAACTGTTTAGATGATGCGCTGTTGGCCTGAGAGACTGAACGAGATGGGCACTACGGGAGGGCGGCCGGGATGGGGCTGGCCCACGTACTTCCCACGTAGAGTTTCCTCGGTGGGCTCTCACCGGGGTGGGTTGGGCGACAGGCGCTCTGCTAATTGGGGTGGTGGGTAGTTTTGAACCCACGGAGCAGGGGGCAGGGAGGGGGGGGTTTGTTTTTGCAAGGGGGGCAGGGATGTTGGGGACAGTTGCGGGGGGGAGAGGGTGGAGGGACGGGTTTGTCAGCTCTTTGATCGCCTGCACTGAGAATACTTGCGGGGAGGGAACCTGGGAGGGATGGGGAGTTGGGGGTCTGTTATGGTCACTCGCACTATGTCGTCATGGAGTCGGCCGGAATGCCGGGGTGGTGGGACGAGGCACCTCACAAAAAGACGGATATGGCTAGGAGATGGGATGAAAGCCTGAAGGTCCTCAGCTGGAATGTTAATGGACTAGGGGACAGACTTAAACGCACCATAGTCTTACAATTCATCAAGCGGCACCAGCCGGACGTAGTATTACTGCAAGAGACTCACTTGATGGGGAATGTGTGTCAGGCTCTCAACAGATGGGGTTACACTCTTGCAGCTCACTCTGGCTTCACCTCCGGCTCTAGGGGGGTGGGGATCCTCCTGCGTCGCTCTCTGCCCCTCCATATAGATCTTGCTAAAACTGACCCACAGGGCCACTTCACGGCTGTATCTGGACGGTGGGAGGGCCGCATTCTTAATCTGATCTCGGTTTACATTCCGCCCGGGCTTCAAACCCGGGCCTTCGCGGACCTGGGCGCGTTGCTCCTTTCCCTTCCCGATGGTCAGATGATATTGGGGGGGGACTTTAACGCGGTGGTGTCAGGGACCCAAGACAGGCGGCCCCCCAGAGACCTGCCCCGGGGGCAGAGGTGGATGGCGGATTTTCTGGATGCCTTTGGGCTCACAGACGTTTGGCGCTTGCTCCATCCAACGGACAGCCACTTTACCTTTTTCTCTGGGTCGCACCATTCCTTCTCGCGTTTAGATTATATCCTTACCTTGCTTCAACAGGGCGTGACAATACGGGAGGCAGCGCTTCTGCCTAGAGGCATTTCAGACCACTCGCCGGTCCTTATGCGCATAACGATGGGGAACAATCGTGAGGGCGGTATAGTACCAATACACGCTTGGCACCTAAAACACGAGGACACCAGGAAGCAGATATCCAACTCGATCGTACACTACTTCGAGAACAATGTTGGCTCCGTTGGCTCCCCTGTCACCCTATGGGAGGCGTTCAAACCCGTGATTAGGGGGGAGGCGCTCTCAGTCATTGCGCTTAGACGTAGGGAGCGGCGCGGGCAGGTCACGGCACTTGAGGCAGATCTGGCGGATCTGGAGAGGGAGGCATCGGACACAGGGGCCGGGGACGTCAGACACAAACTGCAGTTGAAGGCGGCGGAATACAGAGCGCTGACCACCCAGGAGGCCCAGACTGTGGCTCGGCATAGGCTGGGTAGAATCTACGATCAGGGCGATAAAGCCGGGAAACTAATCGTCTGGCTCTAGAAAAAACAACAGGCCAGGAACGTGGTGCCAGAAATACGCACCGAGTCGGGGAGCGTAGTTACAGAGCCCCGGGGAATAGTGGAACAGTTTGCGAGACACTATCAGCAGGTCTACAGGCGGGAGTCGGCCCGCCCGGAGGAGGATTCTATAGATCTCCTAACTGATATTCGAATGCCTTCCCTATCGGATGCAGATCGTGAGGCCATGGATAGCCCACTTACCGAGGACGAACTACAGCGTGCAATAGGAGACCTCCGACCTGGTAAGGCTCTGGGACCCAATGGCCTCCCCATAGAGCTTTACAAGCTGAAGCCTGATATCACCAGTAAGTATCTGAAACTAATGTTCGATCAGAGTAGGGAGCTGGGGGTGTTGCCTCGCGACCAGCGCGTAGCGACCATAGTGGCGATACCGAAGGAAGGGAAGCCCAGAGACTCCTGTGCATCGTATAGACCGATCTCGCTCCTTAATGCGGAGCCCAAAATACTGGCCAAGGCGCTTGCCAATAGGCTCAAATCGGTTCTGCCCTCGTTGGTCCACCCCGACCAATCGGGGTTCATGCCCCATCGCAACACGGCCCTTAACATTAGGCGGCTGAACGGTGTTCTGGGACAGCGCCATAGACTACAGGAGGACGCGGTGGTGGTCTCCTTGGACGCTGCCATGGCCTTCGACACCCTAGAGTGGCCATACATGTTCGCAGTCCTGCGCAAACTGGGCTTCGGACCCCACTTTATAGCGTGGGTGCGTCTTCTATATGCAGAGCCCCTGGCACAAGTACTGGTGAACAATAAGGTGTCTGAGGTTTTCGCACTTGGGAGAGGGACCAGGCAGGGATGCCCCCTCTCTCCCCTTCTCTTCGCCCTTTCCCTGGAGCCGCTCGCAGCCTGGATAAGGCAAGACGTATGCTTGAAAGGTATAGTTTGGGCGGACGGGTGGGAGAACAGAATATCCCTCTACGCCGACGACATCCTCCTGTACCTCTGCAGACCGCGCAGGTCGATAATTGTGGTGCTCGACATACTTGCCAGTTTCGGTCGCAATTCAGGCTTCCGGGTCAACTGGAACAAATCATATCTCTACGTCCTGCATGGGGACCCTCCGAGGCTCCCGGACACGTGCCCTATCACGGTGGTAGAAGACGGGTTCAAGTACCTGGGAGTATACTTCACCTCTAACAAGGCCCTACTATCTGATCGAAACCTTAAACCGCCGCTTAGTCGGCTCCAACGGGAGGCTAAATCCTGGCAGCACCTACCGCTGTCTCTCCTGGGTCGGGCGGCTCTGTTTAAGATGGTGGCGCTGCCGCGATTTCTCTATGCGCTACAAAATTATCCAGACTTAGTCCCTAACTCCTACTTCGTGGCGATCGAGGCGGCACTGCGCGACCTACTCTGGGCCGGGTCGCCCCGACTCGCATTGACCAAACTAACGTTGGGGTGGTATGATGGCGGTATTGCCCTCCCAGACATTCGCAAATATTATTGGGCAGCCCACCTCTCAGCGATCAACCAAGGGACTTATGGCGAAGGGAACGACCCTGCCTACGGTATGGACAGGTGGCTGCTCCCCGGGGGAAACTACGAGATAGCGCTCTACTCCACGCAGGGTGCGCGTCGACTCACTGGACCTACACTACACTCGGTGCAGATATGGCACATCGTTCAGAAGAAGCTCGGGTGGGCAGGAGTCCTTACAATGGCCACGCCACTTTGGGCCTCCGAAAAACTGGGTAATCTGGGACGCACCAAGGGCTTCCGTAACTGGGATTTGATCGGAATCTCCCAAATTAAGGATATCTGGGGCCCCACGGGGATTCACACGTTCGCCCACTTACAGGACACGTATGAGCTGGCACAAACCGAATACTTCAGATACTTACAGGTGCGACACTCCCTGCAGGCGAATATTTCACCTGCGCTCAAGCTACCACAAAACTCCCCGCTAGAAGACAGATTACTGGATGGGCATATTCCGGAACACGCCATATCGCTTACATATAAAAAACTCATCAATAACCCCCCCGACATGCTCCTCCCCCTTAGAGAGAAATGGGTGGCTGAGGGGCTGGAGATAGACGACGAGGAATGGCTATATGCTTTGGCCTCCCCTCGGGAGGTAGCGATATCAGCCCGACTGCGACTAATCCAACTTAAGATACTACATAGAATATATATGTCTTGTACTAGGCTACACTTAATGGGGAGGGCTGACACGGTACTCTGCAGGAGGGGGTGTGGTGGCACGGGTACATTCTTTCATATATTATGGGACTGCCCGAAGATTCAACGATACTGGAGAAGGGTGGTGCTGTGCATGCAGGAGGTGTGGGAGGTGGAGCTTCGCCCAGAGGCCAAGAGGTGTCTCCTCAATATATGGGAGCCAAAGGACTTGCCCCCGAAGGGGAGGCTCTGGGTGACACTCGGACAAATGATAGCAAAAAGGAGCATTGCCAGACTTTGGGGGAGCCCCCAACCACCAAAACTTACAGATTGGCAAAAAGACGTGGACTGGTGTATGCTGCAGGAAAAGACTGTGTATGTGGCGAGGGGGTGCCCTCGGAAGTGGGTGGAGGTGTGGTCCAATTGGAACGATTTCAGGGGAGGCATTTGCGAGCCTCCGTCCACCGGGCGGGACACCTCGGAGGAGGTGTGAGGATCCTAGCGACCCTGAGGCCCCACGGGCTGTGGAAGGGGGCGCCAAAGTCGCATCACCGGTACATAGGCGAACTTACTGTGCTCCACGCTGTGACCGGTTACTGGGGTGGGGGAGGGGGGGGTTTCGGTTGTGGGTTACTTACGATATCCTTGCACCATGTTCTGGTTACGTTCTAAACAAAAGAAAAAGTGTCCTTCATCATCCTCCTTTAATACGGGAGGCACTTGCACTTTATAGCGCCGCCGTACCCCCGGGTTGACTGCACTGGGCTGTGTAATATGCGAAGCTATACAGGTGTTACGTGTTGCGCAGCCGGCCCGGATGGTTGTAGGCTGGAAGCTGTGTATCATGGAATGTTACAATAAAGGACTTTATAAAAAAAAACAAAAAAAAACTTTTGCACGAAGAGAGACAAACGGAAATAAATGGAGAAAATGAATCGTAATGGAAATAGCAATTAAGTGAATAAACATTGTGAAAGCAAAGAAACTATTGCTGAAGGATATCGAATCGTAACGAAATAACATGAGGGGAAGAGAATATAAACAACAGGGGTTTCAAATAAGGGGAAAAATAAAATCAAAACGAGCGAAAGATTAAAGGGTAAAGGTAAAAAAAAAGGCAATGAAAAAGGCAAAGTATTAAAATGGGGAAAGAAAGTGTTTTGATTTTCATATAATGAATATGTTACAAGGTGTTAATGACAAACATATAACTTGCACAATAAGTTGAATAACAGTGCATGTTTAGTTTGACTCATATAACATACTTGTCATTTTACCAGCTGCCATATCTTTTTGTGCCCATGCTAATTAAACAAGCATTGGCAACGCAATCTGTCTCATACTTTTGTGAAAGTTAGAGCATATTGGCGATGTAAATGACAATGTTTTTTACTTATTTTCTAGGTCGTGCCTGGGCAGCGCAGGCGCTACTCTGTGGCATGATGTATTGAAGCATGGAATAGAAGCCCCGTACACTCTCCTCTCATATTTGCCATTGGCTTGTGTCATTGTCCTTCGTAAATGCTGGCTTCTGATTCGTTAATAGGCTTGTAAGTTCTTCCTTAGTACCGCCTTGTCTTCATTTGTAACCTCCCATGAGGACTGGCTCTTTAACTTCAGTTGTTACACGGTACGTCTTTTTTAGTCTGTAAGCACTATTTTCTTTATTGAGTTTCTTCTACTGCAGGCACAACATGCTTTCCTGCAACATTCAGTGCGCCATGCGTGCTTTCACTTTCCGAGCAGCCAGGGATAACGGCGGCTGCTTCTTTGAATAGGTCTCACATTTACAAGAGTTTGAACTATTGGCATTGTAAATGACAATGCCTTTTATTTATGTGTTGATTAGCAAAACAGATAAATAAAAGTCATTGTCATTTACAATCCCAATAGCTTAAACTCTGGCAAATGCGACACCTATTGCATTGCAAAGGCTTGTAATACATGGCTCCTGGTGCACACTGGTGGGACACATTCTGATGTTCGTTTCTCACATTGCTGGTTTTCGTACGCAGATACTGGTGCACGCTCGTGTCTCAGGCTACACAGCACACATTCTGGAACTAGTTCCCTTACTGCCTTTGTTCGTACACGGATCCTGGTGCATGCTGGGGGCTCACGGCATACATTCTGGTGCCAGCTTCTTACGTGGTAGGTTTTTGTACAGGAATTCTGGTTCACGCTCATGTCACTCACTGCACAACACACCCTAATGCTGGTTTTCCACATAGCAGGGCAGGTTTTCCTACACAAATGCTGGTGCGTGCTTGTGTCGCATGCTGCACAGCACACTCTAATGCTACTTTCCACATGTCTGTTTTTTATGCACAGATTCTGGTGCACGCTCATGTCTCATGCTGCACAGTACACACTAATGCTGGTTTTCCACAGGGGTATTTTTCATGCACTTATCCTGGTGCACGCTCGTGTCTCACATAGCACTGCACACATTTTGATGCTGGTTTTCACACATGGATCCTGGTGCATCCTTGTGTCTCACGCATCACAGCACATTCTAATGCTGGTTTCCCACATGGCTGGCTTTCGCGCACAGATCCTGGTGCACGCTCTTGTTTCACTTTGCACAGCACACACTAATGCTGGTTTTTCACAGGGCTGGTTTTAATGCACAGGTCCTGCTGAATGCACATGTCTTGTGCTGCACAGCTAACTCTAATGCTAGTTTCCCACGTGGCTGTTTTTCGCACACGGATACTGGTGCACGCTCATGCCTCACGCTGCACAGCAAACTCTAATGCTGGTTTCCCACACAGCTGGTTTTTGTGCATGGACCCTGGTGCAAACTCATGCCTCACGCTGCACAGCACACTCTAATGCAGGTTTCCCACGTGGCTGTTTTTCGCACACGGATACTGGTGCACGCTCATGCCTCACGCTGCACAGCAAACTCTAATGCTGGTTTCCCACACAGCTGGTTTTTGTGCATGGACCCTGGTGCAAACTCGTGCCTCACGCTGCACAGCACACTCTAATGCAGGTTTCCCACACGGCTGGTTTTCGCACACGGATCCTGGTGCACTCTCATGCCTCACGCTGTAAAGCACACACTAATGATAGTTTTCATATATGGACCCTGGTGCACGCTCGTGTCTCATGTGGCACAGCACACTCTAATGCTGGTTTTCCATAATACTGTTTTTAAGGCACAGGTCCTTGTGCACACTTGTGTTTCACACTGCACAGCACACTTTAATGCTGGTTTCCCACATGGCTGGTCTTCACTCACAGAACCTGGTGCACGCTTATGCCTCATGCTGCACAGCACAATCTAATCTAAAGGTTTTCAAATGGGGGCGCTAGAGGGCGTCTGGCAAAATGGCCACACTGCTGTGAGGCTCTGCCCGGCCGAGCCACAAACCGCCAATTATCTGCTGCATCTCGCACGTTTGATAGCTGACAATTACCTGTGCGAATTTCTGGTATTCTGCGGTGTCCCTCGGTGGTGGATTTGCCTCTGACGATTCACTGCTTGCGGCTCGCCGAACCTGTGCTGTCTCGCTACCGTGACGCTGCAAAAGGCGGCCACCATGCTGCTTTAGGCCGTACTTAGAGGCGGAGTCTGTTGCTTGACTTGGATCTATGTGCGGTGTCTCCTGCTCTGTTGAGGCGGAACGACTACCTGCTGACGCTGCCTGCCTTGCTCCGATCCTGAGGGCCGGGCGCCGGAGAAGTGAGCCATTGCCCGTTTGCTGGTGCGGGTGCCGGGGGCTGCTCGGATCGTGAGGAGCCGGCCCCCGGGGCTGCAGTCATCATCCTCCCCACGTCTTCTGCTGGTGTGCAGTGGCTCTAAATTCCGGACGTCCGTCGGCGCCGGCAGCGGTGAGTGGGGCTGGGGTCGGGTAGAGGCACGGGCTGCGGCAGCGGGATCGGGCCTTAATACAGGACCTTGGCCTGCTTGCTGCAGCTGGCACGGGGCGCGATGTTGCGGTTAGGCTCCCGCGTGTCGCCTTCGGCTTATTTGGAGATCCCCTCGGCCTTTCAGGCGCCGCTTCCCTTGGGACTCTTGAGCGGCCCCCGAGCCTGTGGACAGTGCTGCACCGATGCTTCAGCCCTAGTCACATGACAGCTTCTCAGATACCACCATTGAAGGATGGGGGCCTGGGGGCATAACTTCTCAGCTCTGGGACCTTGGCTGGTGTGCTGAGGTGACTGCGGAGTGCAGCGCTGTCGACCTAGATCTTGGGGGTTAACAGTGGCCTGGATTGGAGGCCTCCTGCTGATCACTGCTTCTGTGGGCCCGCAAATGTACTCCTTCTGGCCTCCTATCTCGCCTGACTGTGTATGGCACTTACCTGCTGGTAAGGGCTTCCACTGCTACCACTTGCGAACCTGCTGTGGGGGGGAGTGTCTCTGGCGGGGGCTGATTCTGCATTGTTTGGAGTTTACGACGATCCCCCCCAGTTAAGTTATTTCTCGGCCCTCGTGAACCATTGCACGACCACCTGTGCTTCTATCCTTGGCTCAGGTGTATACGACCGGGCGAGCTAGGTCTGGGGCCATGGGGAGAACTGACAAGTCGCAGCCGCGCCTGACTCGAATCATGGAAGACTACCAAGACCATGCAGAAGGCTGCGTCGGACTCTGAGGCTGACTCCTTAGCGTAGGGCCCCCCCACGCTGGAATCCAAGTTGATGGCTATGCAGCGCTCACTGCAGTCTATTGAATGCACGATGGCTGCGGTGAATACCCGTCTTGATCACGTGTCCTTCCAACTTTAAAAAAAGAATGCCCGGGTGAATGAGGTGGAACAGAGGGTGTCAGCGACGGAGGACAACCTTAGTTCTGTAGCAGGCAAAACCTCCAGCATGGAGAAAGTTCCGCCCTCATTCAGGCAAAGAATGAGGACTTAGAAGCGCGGTCCCGGTGCAACAATATCCGTATTACTGGGCTGCCGGAGTCCACAAATGTGGGTAAAATGGAGACTTATATTGAACGCCTCATCGTAGATATCTTTGGTTCGGATCAATTATCCAGCATGTTTATAGTGGAGCGTGCCCATTGTTCCTTAGCTGCTCACCCGGTCACAGGTGCTCCTCCTCGCCCCCTTATCACTAGAATTTTGAATTACATGGATCGTGACACTATCCTTCGAATGGCCAGAGAGAAAGGCGCTATCGTCCATCAGGGTAACACATTGGCCATTTTTCCTGATTTCACGGTGGCTGTCCAGGCGGCCCGCCGAGAATTTGGTGGTGTGAAAAATGTTTTGCAGGCTGAGGGGGGTCCCTTATGCGATGTTGTACCCGGCCCGACTCCGCATCGGGGTGGATGGCGACAGCAAGATATTCTCATCCCCAAGGGCCGCGATGGACCACGCCAAGCAGCTGAAGCGCAGGAGATGGGACTCTACTACTGCTCCTGTGGCGGAGGAGTGGCTGCTTGGGATGTATCGACAAGCTTGGGGCTTCTTGTTTTTCTGCGACTCCCTTTAATGTCTGCTATCGCTTTCCTTTTGCTCTAATTTCTAATGATGATCATTTTTATGTAACATATTCTTCTGTGCAAGCACTGATGCGCCTTTGTAACTTCCACGTGGCTGTTCACAGACTCTTATTGCCAGTTGGCCCTTTTCCTTGTCCTGTGGTTACCTTATGTGTGGTTGGAGCGTGGGTCCCATAAGGGTTCATGGCCATCGGCATTTAGTCATGGGCATGGTGGCAGGCTCATCTTTATAATCACTACCGTCCAGATGCCTTGGAATTCTGTTTAAGACTGTTTGCCACAGTTGTTCTATGCATGCAGTTCAATGTATTGGACAAGCTTGGCCACCTATGGGAGGCTAGTAGCACTCTGTGCCCCCTGATGATGTGTGTACCCCAAATGTACTCTTTAGTTGTTGGGTTGTGGGGGGAGGATGGGGGTAGGGTATTGGGATGGCTTTGGCATGTTGGGGCAGCTGAAGTGGGTGGGGGGTGGGGGTGGTTCTTTTTTGGGAAGGCAGAATGTAGTTAGCATTTTTACAGATAAACTTCATAAGTGTCCAGTCCGGGGTATTGTGGGATATTCGGCGTCGGATAAAGAAGCTAGAATCTGACATCTCCAAGTTGGAGCGGGGCTATGACTCTGACCCAACCACTGCCAAACTGGCCGCCATACGGGAACTGGTTACAGGCCATAATGAGACTGTTGACCAAGAGCTGTTACATTGTTCCCGGCGCCTTACTATGGTGAGGGTGGCCGCCCTGGCCGTTCGCTGGCGCAGAAGGTGTCTGAACCGAGTAGCCAGGAAACCATAACTGAGCTCCTGAATGAGGCGGGGGAGGCCCGGCACTCGACCACTGATCTCTGTGACATTGTATTGCAATTCTATACTCGCCTATACGCCGCTAGAGAGTCGCCACCAATAGAGGAGATTCATGAATACCTCAATGATATAGCGCTTGGGTGGCTGTCCGTTCGACATCGAGAGTACCTTTTGAGACCGTTCGACGAGGAGGATGTTAAGGAGGCTATTCTGTCTCTACCGACCTGCAAAGCTGCAGGTCCGGACGGACTCTCCAGCGAGTTTTACAAGGCATATGCGACAGACCTCGCTCCTCGGCTTTTGGCAGTTTATGCGGAGGCCTATGAGAACAGGACCCTGCCGCCTTCGCTCTGGGAGGCCCTACTGGTCACGCTACTGAAACCGGATAAACCGGCAAATCAATGCGGATCGTATCGACCACTTTCTATTATCAATATAGATGCAAAGATTTTGGCAAAAATGATAGCTCTTAGAATTCCACTATTGGTATTGCCAGATCAGTCTGGGTTTGTCATGGAGCGCTCCACCACGCATAATTAGCGCACGCTTTTTTCTACTCTGCATTACTTTGAGTCAGACTTCCAAGTGGTGGCTGTGCTGCTAGACGCAGCTAAGGCCTTTGACTCTCTACAGTGGCCTTTTATGTTCACGGTATTGATTAGAATGGGCTTTCCCCCTTTCTTCTTGCAGTGGCTAAGGGTTCTGTACAGTGACCCGGTTGCCCGAGTGCGGGTTAACGGGTGGGTGTCATCATTGTTTCCCATCAGGAGAGGCACAAGGCAGGGGTGCCCATAGTCGCCTATGCTATTTGCCTTAGCATTGGAACCCCTTCCTGCAAGCTGCGTCAAAAACACGCTGCAGCTGCACTACGGTTCCGGCAACGACCATTGATAGTCTCCCTTTATGCGGATGACATGCTGCTTTATGTTCGCAAACCTGCTGTCCACCTATCTGCGCTCCTCAGGGAGTACGTACAGTTTGAGCGCTTCTCTGGCCTAGGGATCCACTGGTCCAAATCTGTGGTGTTTCCGCTAACTGCAGGTACTAAAGAAGTGGAGATGGACTTTCCCTTGTCATGGACATCTGACCCTGTGAAATATCTGGGGGTCTGGGTCCACAGGGACCCGGATATGGTTGTCACTGAGAATTAAGGCCGCACGGTTACCCGTATTTCTGAACAGGCTATGAGATGGGTGCACATGCCAGTCTCCCTGGTGGATAGGATTGCAGTTGTAAAGATGGTAGTCTTGCCTAAATTGTTGTATTTATTTGTCAATATCCCTATAAAATTGAATGTCGCGCTGTTCCGCACTCTCCAGTCTACGCTGTTAACATTTGTGTGGGGAGGTAAGAAGCCCAGGTGTAGATGGGATCTGTTAGTGCAGCCTTTTGATCGGGGAGGTTTCGTGGCTCCTGACCTTCGCCTCTATTATCTGTGAGCTCAAGCGCAATTTGCGCACTATTGGTATTTCCCACTGCGGTTTCAGCCCCATGTGGCTATTGAGGCAGATGCTGTACTTCCTGTTCCATTGCTGGCAGTGACTCTCTCGGGGGGGTCGGGTGGTCCACGGTCTGAGATCAACCCCACACAGTGCACGGCGTGGGCCTGGTGCATGCTGGCTATGAGGGCGCATTACGCTACCTGTATGCGCCGCTGCTGCCTCTAGCATCACACCCAGAAATCTCTGCGGCAAAGAAGGGGCCTGACCTACGGGAGTTGGCTGCAGCTGGCATCTCTCGGCTGGGTGACTTATACGCGGGGGGATGCTTTAAAACGCTACAAGAGGCACAGAATGGTGCAGAGCGCGGTTTTATGTTCAACTTCACATACGTCCGGGTTCGTCAAGCTGTCCGTGCGGCGTATCCGGCTTATCCTGCTGAGCCCACCATTCTACGAGCACTGCTGGTGCTGCTGACGGGAGAGAGTCGAAAAAAGCTAATCACAAGACTCTATAATGCCTCCTTGCGTGAACGCGATCTGGAGGAACGTCCCTCTTGCGTGCGTTGGTGGCTGGTACTGGGACCTATTTCACCTGAGGTCTGGAAAGCGAGCTGCCAGCTTACGGGCTGCCTCACTGCCAATTGCAACCTTCGAATAATCCATTTTAAGTTCCTGCATCAGGTATATTACTCCCCCCTACAGTTATATAGATATGGTCTCAGAGATACCGCTGACTGTGTGAGGTGTGGGGCGGCGGACGGAGATTTTTTCCATGTTGCCTGGCTATGTGCGAGGGTGTATGCTTTTTGGACTGCGGTGGTGACTATTCTATCAGAAGTGGTGCTGGAACCTGTGTGCTGTACCCCTGAGTTATGCTGGGGTATGTTAAGCGCCTTAAGCCCTGCAATAGGCACATTGTTGCAGTCTCCACTCTTCTCGCAAAAAGGGCAGTGGCGCAGTGCTGGGGAGCAAAAACGTCGCCTACTATAAAAAAGTGGCTCCATGATTTGGTGTACTGTAAGAACCAGCTTCAGATATATGAGGAGGAACTGCCGGAATCATCTCGACCTAAAGATTTTTGGGCCCCCTTGACGGAGTATCTGGGGTCCCACCCGGACCTACTGTGAGCGTTATGCGGTGTGACTTCTTTAGGCTCCGGTTCTCCTTAGTGTATAGGCTATAGGGAGGGGCTGGCCTGCTCAAAGGGCGATTGTCGATTGAGGTTGGTCCTGGAGTTGGTCTTAGTACTAGGCTCTGGGTTGAATAGGGGGAAGAGCTTTCTTTGGATTTGTTCTTGGTATAATTTTGCATAAATGGATGTCTTGTTGTCCGAAATGTACTGTAATTCTGCTATTATTCTGCCTGGGTGTGGGTGTGGCAGGGGGTGGGGGGAAGCTATGGGTTTGCAAAGATTCTATTGTTTACTATGGCTGGTACTTTGATTGTCCAGCTTGTTTTAAAATCAATAAAATAAATTTAAAAAAAAAAAGGTTTTCAAATGAGTTTCTCCTACTGCAGGCAGACAGGCTTTCCAGCAACATTCTGAACTGGGGTGGTGGTGTGAACTAAAGAATGATGATGGATTAAACCCAGATCAGTTGACTGGGGGTGAGTGTTTGATTTGCTCAAACGCTCCGTCCATCATCCCCTTTGGTATCGCTTTGTTCGTCCCAAGTTGGCAGGGTATGCCCAGTCGTGGGTCCCTTGCTCACTTTGCCACTGGATTCAAGATAGCCTGGCTGAGGAGGGTTATGAACCCGAAACCAGTCCCAGGATGCTTGTTTCCGGTCCAGAGAAGACATGGCTTGGCAGTTTGTGCTGGACTGTTCCTATGAGGCACAGGGTCAGACTGATTTGCATATGGCCATGTCTGAACTGGGGTGGTGGAGTGAGCTAAAGAATGTTGATGGATTAAACCCAGATCAGTTGACTGGGGGTGAGTGTTTGATTTGCTCAAACGCTCCATCCATCATCCCCTTTGGTATTGCTTCCTGCAACATTCAGCGCGCCATTCGTGCTTTCAATTTCCAAGCAGCCCGGGACAATGGCAGCTGCTTCTTTGCAAGGAAATAGGTCTCGTATTTACAAGACTTTGAGATATTAGCATTGTAAATGACAATGTTTCTTATTTATGTGTTAATTACAAAACAGATAAATAAAAGGCATTGTCATTTACAATGCCGATAGCTTAAACTCTAGCAAATGCGAGACCTATTGCATTGCTAATGCT
Source organism: Triturus cristatus (assembly GCF_964204655.1). Lineage (NCBI taxonomy): Eukaryota > Metazoa > Chordata > Amphibia > Caudata > Salamandridae > Triturus > Triturus cristatus. The sequence goes on along the minus strand of NC_140591.1, from coordinate 167,088,541 downwards.
TGTTTTTGTTTGCAGTGGAGTGATCAGTTAGAAAAAGAGAGTTAAAGCTATTGGCATCGTAAATGTAAATATTTATGTGTTATGAGTAGAGTCGGTGTATGTGGTGTGTAGTGGAATTATGTGGCTACCATCCAGATAATGTGAGCATTTAAGAAGCGGAGGTGCAGTTAGGATGGATGGGTTGGTGGAATGATAGCTATTTGTATGAATGCTTGAATGGATGGATGGCTGTACATGCATGGATGTCTGGGTGATCAGTTGAATGAAAAGATGATAGGTGATGCATGGGTAGGAATGTTACAGATGGTTGGTATGGGAAAGAAAAAGATGGACACATAGGGAAAATATTTATTAAAAGGAAAGTGTTGTACTTTTATTGGACCTTTGGTCAAGACTGGATGATATATCAGGCTACATGGTGGCCCAGATCTCAATAAACATAAAATCCCATTTACAATTCAGAAGTTGGTGGTGGTTGTGTGCCCTTACCCTGAAACTAAGCTTCATTGTCAGCTGCTTGGATGCCTGCCTAATCTGCAGTCTTCCAACACAGTATTACACTTGGATGCTGGTTTAACCCATTCAAATCTTAAATGCTGTGTTCCATCAAACCTTACAAGAGACAGTTACTAATTATGACCGATGAAGGAAAAGTCTGATGACTGGTCCCATTTATAGCACTTGCATGTGGTGTTCTGCACGTTGCAAGGACACGTTGACAATGCCCTGTTGATGAACACAATAATGCCACTCTGTGGCATTGAGACTGCCAAATATAGGTCTATTTGTAAACTCTCTGGTGCATGACATGCACACAAAGGGCATGCTACATGTTTTCCGGAGTCTTGCAACTTGTAACCGTGTGAGGGCAAGGAAGGGATGACATGACTGGCACAGCAGGGGCAGCATTACCGTCTTTTTGTTCTGAGGACTGCAACATTTCCCAGTGAGCCTTCACAGCAGCAGCTTCCCAGTATCTCTGTTGCTTACTTGATTGGAAGAACAAACAGATGATATCATATTCTGAAGCCGTATCATAGATGACTGCACCAGCGCTAATTGTCACTGTGCGCCAGATTGTGCGCCCAACGGCATTACAGAGGATCAGTCTGTAATGCGCCGTGATGTTGGTGAAGACTTTGAACTTTGTGCTTATAAGCGTTTGCGTCTGTGTGCATATTGTATTAGCGCACAAACGGAAATGCACATAAGCACAGACATACTCTGGTGCACAGCGACAATTAGCGCTGGCGCACTCGTCTGCAGTACGGCCCCAGAATGTTTAATATACTGCTTTAGTTGATGGGTCTAGGTGAAAGTCCTTATTCTCTCACCAAACACCTGACCCATACATTCATTGAAGCACTACGAAGAAGAAATAAGGCTGCACTGCGCTCTGAAAAAACAATAGTCTAGCCTCACAAATCAGAAGTATAACTATACCCAAAGCACGCTCCAGAAACATTTTGTATGCCTTGCAAAGTTGCAGATAACAGTTTCAGGTGTTCAGCATGTATTGTATTAAAAAGCACTCCTGCCGAACTTGTGATGCTGTACCTGCCCGGAGAGAGATTGCTGCTCTTAAACAAGAAATAGCGGGGGATGCTACTTTGATCAATGCCAAAAGTGCCCTTGAAAATCTTGATAAATCCTTAAAAGACTTTGAGACCACAACTCAGAACAAGAAGCTAGATAAACTCTCTAAGGATATCAGATTCTACGAAAAAAAGAACACTTATCCCTACCTCAACGAGGACTATTACAAACAGGACAATTCAGGTCGTTTTACAGGGAGAGGTAGAGGAGCCTTTAGGGGTAGGAGGAACTACACCACCTTCTCTAATTCATCGGTGAGCTCAGATAGCGATCAGGGAACTTCGGGCCCTGGTTACAACTATACCTATCGGGATAATTGGTATCCCCCTCAAGGATACCCTCCTTTTTTAGGGGAAGGCCAATGGAGACCACCACGGGGTCGAGGCAACTGGTCAAGAGGACCACCGAGAGGCCAACAGAATCCAGCGAGCATGAACTGGGACAGAGGCAGAGGTGCGATCCCCAAACAGGTCCGTTTTCAATCAGAGAACCACGGGGAGATCTCCACGAGACGCAAAGTGTACCGGTGGTGAATTCTAATAACAATCCAGTAGTCAACATTTCCACATATACCTTGAACACAGAGGAGCAATCCGTTCTTTCTAAAGGGTTGTCATTTGTTCCCCCAGCCCACCCTAATGCATTCAATCTTAAAACAGAACTTCATGGTTTCTTCCGCAAGATCCGTCTCAGGTATTTCTTTAAGATCTCTGATGATACTCCCTCTAAATCTTTTACTGGACTACGTCCTCCATCCAAGTTCGTACCGCCTACCCATGCAATGAGCAATAGAATCCTGGCGTATGAGAACATGGTTCTGAGTGATGTTAACACCCTATTATCAACCTATAAACACACGATACCTAACACCAGCAAGATTGAGAAAACGGCCCTTCAGAGTCTCAAGAATAATAAGGACATTGTAATCAAATCTGCTGATAAGGGTGGGGCTATAGTGGTCCAGGACACTATGACATACAAATCTGGAATCATGAGGCAACTTCACGATGGTGTTAGCTATTCTTTACTTAAGTCTAACCCCACTAAGGAGCTGGCTGAGGAAATTCATCATATCACTCTTGAGGCATTAGACTCTGGTTTTCTTAGTAAATTGGAATTCGACTACATTAACCAGAAGAATCCACGACTACCCACCATCTACACCCTACCTAAGATACATAAAGACATGCTTCATCCACCTGGCCGTCCAATTGTATCCGGGTGTGGTTCACTATTGGAACCTCTTTGCAAGTATATAGATTTCTTTTTGAAACCAATGGCTGAGAAAACAACGACTTACCTACGTGATACTATGCAAGTTATTACCATCATCGACCAAAAATCATTCAATTCCAGTGAACAATTACTTGTCACGTGTGATATCGTCTCACTCTATACCAGCATCCCTCAGGAACCAGCTTTAAATGTGATGCGAGAAGTTCTGAATTCCAGACCAGCACCAATGAGGGTACCTACGGATTTCATTATAGCACTTCTCACTATTGCAATGAAGAAGAATTTTTTCTATTTTCAGGGCAATTACTACATCCAAAAGAAAGGAGTAGCGATGGGAGCTGCCTTTGCCCCAGATCTGGCGATCTTGTATATGGACAATTTTGAACAGCGCCATGTCCTTAACAACAACCCCTTCTCTCAAAATGTAGATCTATGGAAGAGATATATCGACGATATATTATTGATCTGGAATGGCGATATAACTCAACTTAATATGTTCCATTTTTTTTTTTTTTAAATTATTTTTATTGCAGGAATTAGTAAATCGTTACATAATCGGCCATCATTACATCGCAAGCCGGAGCATTGAAACATAACCCTCCGTCCCCCTCCGGAAGTTGCTTACACAGCCATTCAGCCCACAACCCTGGGGTCGGGCGGCGAAAGTCCATGGGGGCTCAGGAGGTTGTCGAGGTCGGCCCGGAGGATTCGTTGTCCTTCATCTGCTTTTCTAAACAAGCCTATAATTCCAAAAACACCCCCCCACCCTCGAAACCCCCCAATCCCAGAAGACCCCTCCCCCCCCCCGCCATCAGCGCGCGGCATCAACCGCAACCGGATCTTCTAGGGGACCCATGGGGAAAGCTATAAAGCTGAGAAGTGCAACCGTCTAACGGGACTCAGGGCGCGCCGCTTCCTCACGTTCGGCATCGCCGGGGGAAAACTTAATATGTTCCATGAATGGCTTAACCAGTGTGACCAGGATATCCAGTTTACCATCCAGTCTGATCCTCTGGAGATACCATTCCTTGATCTAAAAATCTTCAGTGAAGATGACAAGCTTTGCACGACCCTGTACAGAAAACCCACTGAACGGAATTCACTTCTAAGATACAGCAGTTACCACCCCCGAGGCTTAAGAGACAATCTTCCAGTGGGACAATTTTTACGGATTCGTAGAAATTGTACGAAGAGATCTGATTATTTAACTGAGTCCGAAGACCTGAGCACCAGACTCATTTCAAGGGGATACCCAAAGCGTTTGGTTAAAAGGGCCCAGAAGAGGGCGTGGTTCAATCCACGGGAAACCCTACTAAAGGCTAAAGAACCTGCTGCCTCAGCCCATAAGAAAATGATTTGCGTTACAACCTTCTCGACCAGAAGCAACGCAGTAAAGAGGATAATCAACAAGCACTGGAGCCTTGTATCAACTGAGATTGATCAACCACCCCTACCAATGCATTCCTTCAAAAAAGCAATGAGTATTAAGGATCATGTCGTCCATTCCTTTCTTGAAGACCCAGTGGAACCGACCATCCAGTCACTTTGGAATTTACCACCTGTTATAGGCCATTTCAAATGTGGGTCATGCAAAGCATGCCCAACAACGATTCAATCCAGAAACTTTACCTATAAACATCATGTTGTTACACTTGATTCCCATACTAACTGCAATTCTACCGACGTTATTTATGGGATCCTCTGTCCATGTGGCCAATTGTATGTTGGCCAAACACAGCAGAAGATAAAAGTGAGAATATTGCAACACCACAGCAGAATAAGATGCCAGGTTACAGGTGTGCCCTTAGTTGAGCATTACAAACAGGTGGGACATAGCCCAGACCAAATGCAGTGGATTGTGTTAGAAAAAACAAGACTGGGGCCAAGGGGAGGAGACATATCCTCTATACTTACCGTTAGGGAGTGTAAATGGATGATTCGCTTTGACACCATCAATATGGGTTTAAATGAACAAGATCCTAGCAATGCACAGTTAGCTAGTTTAAACATTTAGGCACCTTGGGTTACTGTTGGCCTCTTTATGCCTTTAACTAGCTTGATGATAATCGTGTTCTCACAATGTATCTGCTTGGTTGTTCTTTGGATTTATGTATTGATTCATTGTACACATACATTTATTTGACCTTAGATCCATCTAATATGTAATTTTTGTTACCATCTATAGCCAATTATCTATCGATCTACGTATTCCTGAATTTGACCAAGGAGACCTTTTTCGTAATCTTTGGCATTATTCATGGGTCATAATACATGTCAAACACGTCTGTATATACTTTGACGACTAATGTTCACATTGATGGTCATTTAACAATGTTAACCAATTCTGAGATCTTTTTTACCCATGTATCTATCTCGAATTAATGTTTAAAATCTAGATCTATGTTGTTTATTCCTTTAAACGCTTCAACGAACTTTATGACATTGTTTCCTCTAAGTTGTAATTATGTGTATAGAACTATTTATGTGGCTCTTACAACATCCATTTGTTAATAATGTTGCTTTGCCCTTTTTAACTAAACAATGATTATTGCTGAATCACCCCGAAGAAAACAACATTCGTTGTCTTTCTTCCAATACATTTCTGACTGCAGGCATTTAGCGTCTGAGCCGCGTCCAACGTCACGCGGCGCGTTTCTCTACTTTAATGCTTACTCAGTGCTGTATCAGTGCTTTTCCTACGAACTCTGAGGATAGTGGGTGCTGCCGCCTCTAACGGTAAGGGTTACATCACTCTTTAGTTATTGAGTGAAGAGCTGCCGAGATATATTTTATTTTTCCGGCATGCAGCTCATATCGTAGCGCTTTATCTGATTTTTCTATCATTTGACGGGGTTTAGAGCCGTTTACACTGCATCCTCTGTCATTTTATGTCATACCTGTAGAGGCCGGGTTTTATTCACCACACTCGACCCTATCAATGTTTGAAATAATTGTCGGACATATACCTTGTTTATGCCGTTGCCATCCCCGCTGCTATCCGGAGCTTTCCTTTCGAATGTGCCGAACAGCAGCACACCCTTTAAAGTTTTAAGTCATGTTTTCTGGTGGAAGTTTTTGGGTTTCTTGTCCCGTACGCTGTACTTCCTTTAGGCTTGGGTTTTTTAAGATGTTTGTATTATTACTCCTCTACTTTGTTTCTAGAGGCTGGATTCCTTTGTGATTAGTTTCACTCTCGCCACTGATGTTGCGCCATGGCGTTTGATGTGGGAGCTATTAATTTCTCCGATCTTTTCGACATTGGCAATTAAGTAAGTCAATCATACTAAAACCATTTTGAATTCTTATCCTTTATTTGTTTTACGGATCTCCACTATGACACTTTATAATTTCTTTTAGGTGTCATTCACACCACCCCCATCGGGAGCTTTTCAGCCCCTGCGCCATTTGACGCCAAGAAGTTCTTGATTACATGTCCACCTTCTAATTGGGTAAATATAGTCATTTGTCCCATATCGAGTCCCTTCCATTTCGTCTGTTTGGGATTCCGAATTTATTTACAATATCAACTTAATATTTTTATAGGTGCCACTCCCCTTGTCACACTTTCTTTGTCCTAAAGAAGACCCCGTTAGTAAGGAGCCTACGTACCTACCTATGTCCAGGGGTCGAAACGTCGACAATACTTCATTGCCAGTACTTCCAACAGTGCATTTCACACTGTGTTCTTGCTTGTACATGGTTTTTGTTAATAATTCTATTGTTCAACCCAATGAATTTGATCTGGATTTTATGGCTTAAAATTGTTTTGCCTTACAATTAAGTTGTGACAGTTTCATACAATTTATATGTCACTTACCCCTTTTACCTCACTCAATTCACTACCCCCATCATTCCCTTCCTTGGCACCCCGCACTGTTTGATCACAGTCGATTGTATTTATTAAAAATGTGTATTTTGCCAAAGTGTGATTAAATAACACTTTGTCATCATTCTTTTTGTATTCTTTGTTATTGATTGTGTGTCAGTTTTTAATAAGTCTGTATATCCTGGGACCCGTTCTCCCTTGTACCTGCCCGGACAGCCCACCACCCCTGCCCTACCTGAACAAATGGAGCTCCAAGGGCATGCGCGTTGCCTGCTCCAGCTTTGCTAGGCCCAGTTTCACCTGCTGCTGCTGCAGCAGCGTGGACCCCATGGTCTCGTTGCTGTCTTCCAGGGCCTCCAGCAGTTCAGCCAGCACTGGAGGCAGAAGGAAGGAATAAACTGGATTATTTTGACCAGCGCAGCACCCTTACTTTGTCACCCTAAGGGCGCCATATTAGTTACGGTACTTTCAACGCTGAAGATAATCTGTTTAGGATGCGCCATCTTGGTTAAGGGATCGCAAACTGCGTAATCATGGTTGAGGGCTCGTGAACCTAATACAGCGGCAGCAACACAAAACAAGTACTAGCGAAAGAAGCAAGACAGCTCTTAGCAGAGGCACTGTCACACGGAGGGCAGACTTCATGCATTTAAGTTCACAGCATCCAGGCGAGCCACCACTATTTTATTCTCACCACTGACTGATGAGAGAAATGGGGGGTTGTGGGCCGGTAATGAGAGAAATGCAGGGGTGGGCGGCTGTACATATGAACTGGGCTTTACATTTGTTGCACAGTGATAAAGCATGGCATGCCGCGCTGCCACAATAAGAAAAAATAGTTCTACCCAACAACAGATGAAGAATGCAAGCGGAAAGAAACTGTATTTAGGCGGTGCTCCTCTGTGAAAAACTGAAGTGAGGTATCACTGCATGAACCACTTAGGAGGCAACAAAGAAGAGCGACACTGGACTGAACCAATGTTAAGCAGCAGACTCCTTTATCAATATAACAGGTCTTCCAGACAGCACATGTGTGTTCCCTAGGCTCAACCTAAAAAGCAATACAACTATGTATTTTTTTTCCTTTTGACATTTACACCTAAAACAAGAAGCACACAAAGCAGTCCTTTAAAAATATGCATTTCTTCTATGATTGCAAGAAATTGGATTCATATTTGGTGTGGTCAACTATACATCTCAAGAAATATTCACAACTCGAGACAGCGTGGACCTTCATAGTCACTAATTAACCTAAGCTCCACCCGCTGATAGGAATGGTGTAGATAAGACAGGCTTAATTTAGGGCAATGTGTGACTTATTTATCCACTGTCAGAACAGTAATAAAGTAAAAAACACCAAGCAATAAAAATACCAAACCGAATTATAAAAATAGAGTAAAATGTAGTAAGCCAAATGACACCAAAACAAGACTAATCCATTAAGGGATACATCAGATCTGAATTTTAAAGATTAAAGTGATAATAGCACTGAAAAGGATTACACACCATTGATAGTCAATGGCCACAGGAGAGTTTTTCCTTGGGACTCAGTCTCTGAAATTGAAGTCAAAATCCTTCAGTGGGTCAAGCCCCCAGGCTGTATCCGACGGTCAGCTCCATGAGGCCTGGTACCTTATCGATCAGGGCCCACTGATTTGCTGCTGCGGCGAAGCTCCAAGTGGGAGAAACCACTTTCTTAAAACCAGTGTTGCTATGCCGTGGGTGGATAGAATGGGTTTGTGTGTTCCGGTCCTCTTGAGAACTGGAAATCTAAAACCTTGTAGGTATCAACTTTTCAGAGGTGGTATGACAAGTGCAGTTAGACACAGCTCAGGTTTCCAGGACCTGAGAAACAACAGTTGGAAGTCAAGACTCACTCCAGGAGAGGCCATCTGCAGGTATCAAGTCAGGTCCAGTTGTTATTGGTCAGCTGGGCACTTCATGGAAAAGTCCTCTTGCATCTTGTTGTGGCCCTATAGCTATACAGGTCAATAGGGGTCTACTTTTTTGTCCCGGTTACAAGGGAAAGCAAGCCCAATCCTTCAAGGCTCTGCTCTAGTTACAGAAATCAGGTCTGGTCATCTTCTCTTCTTCCACAGGTCCATAAAGTGTGATTAAAAAGTGTCTCTTGAGGTTCCATATTCACGCTTGGTACCAACGAGTGTATTGCTCCTAATGGCGCTCAAAGCAAATGGGTAAAAGTTCCTAGGGTTAACCCTACCCGCTTTAGAAACTGTTCCTGTTTGCCCTTCTGTAAACAATCCCACAGTGCCCCCTCACTCTCAAATTCCACGATGGAGAAATCCTTTTCTCTTTATGCAGAGTCTGTGTGCACTGCCTTCCCAGATGTATGACCAGAGAAATCAGCACTCTCCTTCTCTGAGGTCACCCTACACCAGTTCTGGAGGTAGCATTTGGGGCCAGCCTAATAAGAAGGACATAAGCCCGGACCTCTCCAGGTGTTACCAAACATTTGCATGTTACAGGGGACACCCCTTCGAAGTAAATTAAGTTCCTGGGCCAACCCCACTGGTCTTTCTGCCAGGGGAAGGGAAAAACAACTCCTGATTCCCAAGCCATTGTACCTGCCCTATGATAATTTTTCATACCATTCATCATGGCTTATTCCTGGCTGTGCCACTGCTTATGAGAGAATGCAAATTAGCCTTAGCAGCTTCAAGCAGGGAAAATTTTACTTTCTAAAATATACCGTTCCCTAATATTCATTAAAAATGCGACTTCACACCATTGAATTGGGATTTTAATAACTAATAGAAAATAGTTGTTTCATCATTTTTGTAGCTGGACCCTAACTGGAGAGACCAACATTTATTTTTACAATCTCTTCCCAGTGTTTCCCTTTGGGATAGCAAGAGCCTTCTCACAGTACAAATAGCTTTTGGGTGCAAGTCACTATAAGGGCATGTTAACTGTATATTTCTACTGTTAACTGTATATTACTACTGTTCTACTTTCATAAACCATGCACACTGCCTTGTGGGCTATGCAGCCTAAACAGGAGTGACTTTTTGATATTCAAAAGAAATGATTTTACCTAACAAAAAAGTTTTGTTGAATGAATGCACAGTAAATGTTTACAGTGCAGCAGTCAGGAATACACATGGTAGGCCTGAAGCCATGTTTGCCCTGCTGCTGTAGTTGATGGCACTATAGGCACTGCAGTCCTCTAGTGCCATTACATTTCCGGACCCTGTGTTCACTTTCTTCATCATATAGTAAGGACATCCAAGCAAGTTAAATATTCCAATGAGAAATAAGCCAAATTAACCATATCTAAGAGGGCACACAGGCACCCTACTAGCAGGGGTAAATTGCACAGAGTTGTAAAGCCAGCAAAGCAGATATGGGAAAAATCTGGAGGGACGCCACACAAAATATGGTCATTTCCTACAATGATTATTAAAAGGAAGCATAATTGTTACAAATGAATATAGGGCATTTAACACAAAAACCTTTTCATGTGCCAACACTTGGCTGTTTCAGAATAGTAAACATAACCAAATGATATTTGTTTCTGGTGCAGCCCCAGTGTCAGGTCTCTCTTTATTATGAGAGATGTAAATCTTCACTTTTTAGTCTACATTGAGCATTCTGGGACGTTTAGTTACTCTTTTAAGATTGCCAGTATGGAGGAGACTTACTGGCTTGGGAACACTAAAAGTGCTGTGTGAAAATGAACAGTGTAATGGTCAACAACCCAAAGAGAATCCAGACATTCAAATACCTGCAACGCAAGCTTCACTTTAACAAATAAAAGTTACGGTCAGAGTTTATAAGGTGTACTAGGCGGTTGCTTCAGGTGCAAAGTGAAGGGCATGCCAAATTCAAGGGGAAACATTGCAAATAAAAATAAAAATTGAAAGCTAAAAAATATCCTTAGTCTCAATATGTTATTTGGTTTTAGGTGGTGGATACTCCCTCTACTTGGTCTGGTTAGTGACTAGCAGCCAATCTTGGGTGCTACTGGTTACAGCACATTCTCCCTTTGCTCAATAGCATTTTGTATTTCACATTTAGAAAACATTTGAAATGGGTAAGTAACAAGACATTTCCATATTGGTTAAGTGAACACAATATTGTTTTCTAACAATGTGTACCAATCTTTCTGTTTTCCAAAATCTTTTTGTATGGGGGTAGCAAACAAAATTGTTCATGCATTAATATATCTTTGTCCCCACTTTTCAAAGTTTCCTTTGAGCCACTGACCAGTTTAAATGGCCTTTTATTTTGTAGACGCCTACAGTCTTGTTTTGCATTTAATTTCACAGCTTTCACATCTGCTTCCTTTTGGAGTATACCAAATATAATGGCCTGTACAGCCTATAATATTTGGTAGCCCCTATTTTTCTGAAGATTGAACTTGCCAGGATACAATTTGACATGGCCTTATGTTGGCTGTATGAACACATTACTTTTTCTACCAGATAGAATCCTTGCTTGAGTTTTCAAACATCTTTTCCTAAAGTGATACCACATATTACAGCTCATGCATTTCTGTAAAATCTGATTTCCCCTACTTTTCAACTCAAGTTGCCTTTTTTTATACCAGATTGCTGTATCTTTTCATATTTGTGATTTCATTCCACACGCTTTCACATCAGGGTCCTTCTGGGGATGTTAAATATAATGCTTTATAAGGGCTGTAATATTTGATGTTCCCTATGTTTCTCGGGTTAGAGCTTACCAGGATTCAATTTGACATGGCAAACTTTGGGCTCCATGAACACAGTTTGGGGCATATCAAAAACGAGTCGATAGAAAATTATCGCCGCTTTTGCGGCCGTTATCGGCCGAAAAGCGGCGATACTTTTATCGCCTAATTAGCAAGGTCACGCTAACGCGTGAAACCTTGCTTTAGCGTACGAAATCGTACCGCCCAGCTTTGCATCTCTAATGAGATGCAAAGTGGGCTTTCCTGACCTGACATGACAGGAGAAATGTTGCTAAGCGACATTTTCCTATCATCAAGCCCCACGCTATGAAGCATAGCGGCAGGAAAAGTAGCGATAACCCCTGTTATCACTACTTTCCTTACGCCTGCTTCAGGACTGACTTAGGCATGATATCGTATGGAAGGAGGATATGATGGCTAAATATGTGAGTCCCGATCAACAAGCTAACGCCACATTTTGTGAGATTATCGCTTGGTTTCCAGCGATAATCTCACGTTAGGCAGTTAGCGCTAGGATTTTTATCGCTTTTGAGATAAGCGTTGCTAATAGCACGCTATCTCAGCGATAAAAATCTACGCTAACCGGCGATAATTATCCTAGCGCTAAGTGCGCTTAGCGATAATTATCGCCGGTTGTTGTTGATATCCCCCTATATTCCTGCCAAATAGCACCGGTTCCTGTGTTTTCCAACATCTTTTACTGTGGGGATATCTCATATTACTGCTCCTGCCTTGCTGTAATTTCTGATATCCCCTACTTTTCAACGGTTACCTTTTAGCCACTGACCAATTCAAGTTACCTTTTATATGATAGTAGATTACACTAATTCTTTGCATTTTTCATTTGATTCCACAAGCGTTCACATCTGGTTCCTTTCGGAGATACCAAATATAACGCCTTGTTTGGGTTATAATATTTGGTATCCCTTATATTTCTTGAGTTAGAGCTTACCAGGATTCAATTTAACATGGCATTCTATGGACAAATTATTTTCCTGCCAAATAGCACCCTTACCTGTGTTTTCCATAATATTTTACTGTGGGATACCACATATTATGGCTTCTGCAGTGCTGTAATATCTAGAATTTCCAACTTTTCAAGCATTACCTTTTAGCCACATATCAACGTAAGTTGCCTTTTATTTGCTAGCAGACTGCTATATCTTTTCACATTTTTGAATTCACTGCGCAAGCTTTCACATCTAGTTCCTTTGGAGGATACCAAATATAATGTCTCATAAGGGCTATAATATTTGGTATCCCCTATGTTTCTCGGGATAGACCATACCAGGATTCAATTGGACATGACATTCTGTTGTCTGGGTGAACAAAGTATTTTCCTGCCAAATGGCATCCTTCCCTCCGATTTCCATAATATTGTATTATGGGGATACCACATATTACAGCTTCTGCATTGCTGTAATATCTGGTACCATATATAATGGACTCTACCGCCTATAAAATTTGGAATCCCTTGTGTTTCTCGGGTAAGAACTTACAAAGATCCAATTTGACGTGGTCCAATGTTGGATGGCTTACCACAGTATTCGTTTGCCAATAAGCGCCCTTCCTTTTGCTTTCCAACATCATTTACTATGGGGATACCAAGTATTTGGGCTCACGCATTGCTGTAACATCTCGTATCCCCTACTTTCCATGGGTTACCCTTTAGCCATTGACCACTTGAAGTTGTCTTTTATTTGGTAGCAGATTACAGTATCTTTTCACATTTTTTACATCATTCCATAGGAATTTACATCCAGTTCGCTTAGGGGTACCAAATATAATAGCCTATATGGCCTTTAATATTTTGTATCCCCTGTGTATCTCGAGTTGGAAATTACCAGGGTTTAATTTGATATAGTCTTATGTTGAATGGGTGAGCAAATTGTTGCCATGCCAAGTAGCACCCTTTTTTTTTCGCTTTAAAACATCATTTAGTATGGGGATACCAAATAATATGAACCACATATTGCTGTAATATCTTGTATCCCCTATGTTTCATTGGTTACCCTTTAGCCATTGACCAGCTGAAGTTGCCTTATGTTTGATAATAGACTTCAATACCTTCTCACATTTTTACATCATTCCACAAGATTTTACATCCGGTTCCCTTAGGGGATGCCAAATATAATGGCTTTACCGGGTACAATATTTGGTATACCCAGTGTTTCTCGGGTGAGAAGTTACCAGGATTCAATATGACATCACCTTATGTTGCATGGGGGAGCACAGTATTTCTATATCAAATATCACCCTTCCTTTTGCTTTCCAACATCATTTAATATGGGGATACCAAATATTATGGCTCACTCATTGCTGTAATCTCTTGTATCCCGTATGTTTCATGGGTTACTCTTGAGCCATTGAAAAGTTGAAATTGCCTTTTATTTGATAGCAGCTACAGTATCTTTTCACATTTTGTACATCATTCCACAAGATTTTGCATCTGGTACCTTTAGGGGATACAAAATATAATAGCCTATACGGCCTATAATATTTGGTATCCCCAGTGTTTCTCGGGTTAGAAGTTACCAAGATTCAGTTTGACATCGCGGTTTGTTGGCGGGGAGAGCACAGTATTTCTATACCAATATCACCCTTCCTTTTGCTTTCCAACATCATTTATTAAGGGGATACCAAATCTTATGGCTCACGCATTGCCATCATAACTTGTATCCCCTATGTTTCATGGGTTACCCTTCAGCCATTGACCAATTGAATTTGCCTTTTATTTGATAGCAGACTACAGTATCTTTTCACATTTTGTACATCATTCAACAAGATTTTGCCTCCGATACCCTTAGAGGATACCACTTATAATAGCCTATACAGCCTATAATATTTGGTATCCCCAGCGTTTCTCGGGTTAGAAGTTACCAGGATTCAATTTGACATTGCCTTATGTTGGATGGAGGAACACAGTATTTCAATACCAAATGGTACACTTCCTTTTGCTTTCCAACATCATTTACAACAGGGATACCATATAGTATGGCTCACGCTTTGCTGTAATATCTTGTATCCCCTATGTTTCATGGGTTACCTTTTAGCCATTGACTAGTTGAAATTACCTTTTGTTTGATAGCAGACTACAGTATCTTTTCACATTTTTGTACATCATTCCACAAGATTTTGCATCCGTACCCTTAGGGGATAGAAACTATAATAGCCTATACGGCCTATAATATTTAGTATCCCCAGTGTTTGTCGGGTTAGACGTTATCAGGATTCAATTTGACTTTGCCTTATGTTGGATGCAGGAGCAAGTTATTTCTATACCAAATAGCACCCTTCCTTTTGCTTTCCAAGTTCATACACTATGGGGATACCAAAGATTATGGCTCACGCATTGGTGTCATATCTCGTATCCCCTATGTTTCATGGGTTACCCTTGAGCCATTGAAAAGATGACATTGCCTTTTGTTTGATAGCAGACTACAGTATCTTTTCACATTTTATACATCAGTCCACAAGATTGTGCATCTGTACCCTTAGGGGATACCAACTATAATATCCTATACGGCCTATAATATTTGGTATCCCCAGTGTTTCTCGGGTTAGAAGTTAACAGCATTCAATTTGAATTTGCCTTATTTTGGATGCGGGAGCACAGTATTTCTATATCAAATATCACCCTTCCTTTTGCTTTCCAACATCATTTAATATGGGGATACCAAATAGTATGGCTCACTAATTGCTGTAATATCTTGTATCCCGTATGTTTCATGCGTTACCCTTGAGCCATTGAAAAGTTGAAATTGCCTTTTGTTTGAATGCAGCTACAGTATCTTTTCACATTTTGTACATCATTTCACAAGATTTTGCATCCGGTACCCTTAGGGGATACCAAATATAATAGCCTATACGGCCTATAATATTTGGTATCTCCAGAGTTTCTCGGGTTAGAAGTTACCAGGATTCATTTTGACATCGCCTTATGTTGGTGGGGAGAGCACAGTATTTCTATACCAAATATCAACCTTCCTTTTGCTTTCCAACATCATTTATTAAGGGGATACCAAACATTATGGCTCACGCATTGCTGTAATATCTCGTATCCCCTATGTCTCATGGGTCACCCTTTAACCATTGACCAATTGAATTTGCCTTTTATTTGATAGCAGACTACAGTATCTTTTCACATTTTGTACTTCATTCCACAAGATTCTGCATCCGGTACACTTAGGAGACACCAAATATAATAGCCTATAGGGCCTATATTATTTGGTATCCCCAGCGTTTCTCAGTTTATGAGTTACCAGGATTCAATTTGAATTTGCCTTATGTTGGATGCGGGAGCACAGTATTTCTATAGCAAATAGCACCCTTCTTTTTGTTTTCCAACATCATTTACTAAGAGGATATCACATATTATGGCTCACGCATTGCCATAACATCTCGTATCCCCTATGTTTCATGGGTTACCCTTTAGCCATTGACCAATTGAGTTTGCCTTTTATTTGATAGCAGCTACAGTATCTTTTCACATTTTGTACATCATTCCACAAGATTTTGCCTCCGATACCCTTAGGGGATACCACTTATAATAGCCTATACAGCCTATAATATTTGGTATCCCCAGCGTTTCTCGGGTTAGAAGTTACCAGGATTCAATTTGACATTGCCTTATGTTGGATGGAGGAGCACAGTATTTCTATACCAAATGGTACCCTTCCTTTTGCTTTCCAACATCATTTACAATAGGGATACCAAATATTATGGCTCACGCTTTGCTGTAATATCTCGTATCCCCTATGTTTCATGGGTTAGCCTTTAGCCATTGACTAGTTGAAATTGCCTTTTGTTTAATAGCAGACTACAGTATCTTTTCACATTTTTGTACATCATTCCACAAGATTTTGCATCCGTACCCTTAGGGGATAGCAACTATAATAGCCTATATGGCCCATAATATTTAGTATCCCCAGTGTTTCTCGGGTTAGAAGATATCAGGATTCTATTTGACTTTGCCTTATGTTGGATGCATGAGCAAGTTATTTCTATACCAAATAGCACCCTTCCTTTTGCTTTCCAACATCATACACTATGGGGATACCAAATATTATGGCTCACGCATTGCTGTCATTTCTCGTATCCCCTATATTTCATGGGTTACCCTTGAGCCATTTAAAAGATGACATTGCCTTTTGTTTGATAGCAGCCTACAGTATCTTTTCACATTTTATACATCAGTCCACAAGATTTTGCATCTGTGCCCTTAGGGGATACCAACTATAATATCCTATACGGCCTATAATATTTGGTATCCCCAGTGTTTCTCGGGTTAGAAGTTAACAGTATTCAATTTGAATTTGCCTTATGTTGGATGCGGGAGCACAGTATTTCTTTAGCAAATAGCACCCTTCTTTTTGTTTTCCAACATCATTTACTAAGGGGATACCAAATATTATGGCTCACGCATTGCCATAACATCTCGTATCCCCTATGTATCATGGGTTACCCTTTAGCCATTGACCAATTGAATTTGCCTTTTATTTAATAGCAGTCTACAGTATCTTTTCACATTTTGTACATCATTCCACAAGATTTTGCATCCGTACCCTTAGGGGAAACCAAATTTAATAGCCTATACGGCCTATAATATTTGGTATCCCTAGTGTTTCTCGGTTTAGAAGTTACCACGATTCACTCTGACTTTGCCTTATGTTGGATGGGGGAGCACAGTATTCCTATACCAAAGACCACCCTTCCTTTTGCCTTCCAACATCATTTACTAAGGGGATACCAAATATTATGGCTCAGGCATTGCTGTAATATCTTGTATCCCATACATTTCATAGGCTACCATTCAGCCATTGACCAGTTGAGGTGGACATTTATTTGATAGCAGACTACAGCAGCTTTCACAGTTTATACATCATTCCACAACATTTTACATCCGATTCCTTTAGGGGATACCATATATAATGGGCAATGCCATCTATAATATTTGGTATCCCCGGTGTTTCTCTGGTTAGAACTTAACAGGATTTAATTTGACATGGTCTTATGTTGGATGGGTGAGCACAGTATTTCTATGTCAAATAGCACCCTTCCTTTTTCTTTTCAACATTGGCTACTATGGGGATACCAAATATTATGGCTCAGGCGTTGCTGTAATATCTTGTATCTCCTACATTTCTTGGCCTACCATTCAGCCATTGACCAGTTGAGGTGGACATTTATTTGATACCAGACTAACGCAGCTTTTCACAGTTTATACATCATTCCAAAACATTTTACATCCGGTTCCTTTACGGGATACCATATATAATGGGCTATGCCATCTATAATATTTGGTATCCCCTGTGTTTCTCGGGTTAAAACTTACCAGGATTCAATTTGACATGGTCTTCTGTTGGATGGGTGAGCACAGTATTTCTATGCCAAATAGCACCCTTCATTTTGCTTTCTAACATCGGTTACTATGGGGATACCAAATATTATAGCTCACGCATTTCTGTAATATCTCGTATCCCCTACATTTCATGGGCTGCCATTCAGCCATTGACCAGCTGAGGTGAATATTTATTTGATAGCAGACGACAGTAGCTTTTCAAATTTATACATCATTCCGCAAGATTTTGTATATTTGTATATATTTGCGAAGTAAAAACATGCACACTAAAATCATGCGTAGTAAAGGTATTTGCGAAGTAAAGACTTCGAAGTAAATACCCCCGAAGTCTCCTCATATTGGCCATTCTCCCTATTAAACGTAGACTATAAGATATTAGGGAAGGCCTGGGCTCATTGGCTGCTCCCTGTTGCTCACACCCTAGTGCACGTAGATCAATGTGGGTTTATTCCAGAATGCAATTCTTTTTTCAACATACGATGACTACTTAATCTGATGAAACCTAACTTGAGTGAGACGGGGGAACAGTTGGTGGTGACGCTTGACTTAGATAAGGAGTTTGACATACTGGGTTGGGATTACCTTCTGGCGACTCTGGAGGAAATCGGTGTCGGGCCAGGATATCTTAATTAGATCTGCACCCTCTATAAGAACCCGAAAGCAAGAGTCAGGATGGTACAGTTAATAATTGAAAGGTAGAGAAGTGTGAAAAGTGGCACAGAGAGGATGAAAACGGGGGAGAAGAGACCCAAGTATTGAGAACAAACTATTCAAAAAAAGCAAATGTGGACAAAACCTCTACATGCATTTGTCCCTGTGCTAATAAAAAAAATTGACCAAGGTAAACTTGCAGGGAAAAGGTCTGCAACATTTTTCCATCTGAACCACATTTTATTAATGCATTTGGTGAATGAGGAAGTTTAGCTGGGCAGAAACTTTGCAAACCTTATGAATTGTAGCAATTGGGAACGTCGCAAAAATTACAGTGGTATAAAAAAAAACTTGGCAGCCCTCTTCATCACATGCCGACTTTGGGGCAGATTTACAAGCCCCTTGCGCCACTTTTGCGTCACTTTTAACATGGGAAAAGTGACGCAAAAGTCGCGCAAGGGGCTTGTAAATCTGCCCCTTTGTCTTTGCCTTGACCTGTGTTGAGAGATCCACTACCTTTTGGTGCTTCATAAATACCACATACATACATATAAAATACATTTCTCTACTACTTGAAACTGTGTGACTCACTGACTTGTTTGATACATATTGATGCACCAATAAGAAATTAGTTAATATGGGGTGACTAATTGCTAAATATCAAATGTGTTTTCCCTTCTGTATCTCTCTCAGGACTATATTAAGAGTGAGCTGATAATTAAAATGTGTTCACAAATTGTGACGGTTTGCTATCGTGATTTATGCAAGGTGAAACCTGCTGCAAATTGTGGGACCAGATGAAGCACATGCAATGTTTGTTCACCCCAGTATGGAATAGCATGAGCTTTTCACATGACATTCTACAATTCAAGGTGCCTTACTCGTACCATGCACAAATTGCATACCACCCCAGTGCACCCATTTTGTGCAGCCCTATCATAATTGAGGCCTTAATCTTTCTTCTTCTCTTTGTGTCTCGGCTAATCTAACTGAATGAGGGCTGGCACATGTCACAGAGTAGCCATTTGGTCACGTGGGTATGAGCAGGACCAGCCCCAAATTCCTCATAGATGATGGGCTAATTCCACAGACCCATGTTCCGCACCAAAGCTACGCTGCTGTCTGCCCTTTGATTCACTTCTGGAGCTGCTTCTCCTTTTTCAGAGAACTTAATAAGTTGTATATTAAGCTCTGCTCCTGCAGCCCTTCCCTCTTTTCACTACCCTTGTCTCTGGTTCATGTCACCCCTGTCCTTTACACCCAATTTCTCTCTGCTTTGCCCACCTCTCCTAAAACTGATACGTCACCTATAACTCTCATGTCCTATTAACACCCATCCTTCTGCACATAACCATCTTTTCCTGTTTGTGACCAAACAGCAAGCTGTGGATTTTGAAGCCTTTTTGGAAGTTAAAGAAAAGCTCATGATTTATTTTAAGTAAGTAAATCTTTAATTCATGATTAATTAAAATCTTTGCATCAAAATGCATGATAAAACACCTATACAACACACATAAAATGACTAATTTGATAGCAGTAAGGTCAATAACAATTTATTTTGAAAGCATTTAATGTTACTTTAAAAAGTAAAATAGAAGATCTGTACTGGTGCGGGCATTAGTAAGCAATAAAACATTAAAGTGCAAGATATCAGTTCATAAAAACCCTTTTTCTAAAAATTAAGACAAAAGTTAATTGCTGGAAAAAAGGTGTAAGTAAACCGATAGAGCAGTTGTCAAGGGGGTCGAGGTGGTGCAGTTCAAATTTGAAGTGTGATTGTTTCCACCTTCGAGTATTGTGCCTTTGGTTTGAGCCTAGCTACAGGCAATCACAAGCGTTTAGGAGTGTTAATGCCCAAGTGGTGACTTCTCAAGTAGCTCTTGCATCTCCACTGGCTACTTGCTCCTTAGTCGCAGCCCTCTATTCAAATCTCTGAAGGAATTTGATCATGGCACAGTTCAGACTGATATCTGTAGGGTCAAAGCAGGCTAGCACTGTCTCCCTGCATGACCTTATGACAGGTTTCTCCACTTCCTGCACAAACGCTCAAGTAGATCCCCTATACTGGTGTGGCACAGGCATAACCGGCAACTGGCTTGCCCTGGCCTTCTTCTCCATGGGAGGAGTGCTTTAATAATGGTTATAAACCCAGCCTGTACTTCAGGAAATGCACCTTGGCCCAATTGCAATAGGCTTCGTCAAGGTAGCCCTGTGATTTAAACGTGGTGCAGTTTTGAAGTGTCATCCACCCATAACTATGTTTAGACAATTTATCTTTATCCTCAAACACTGATGCCAACTGTGCTCTAGATTTGGTTAGTTTTCTAAGCTCCCGGTGGACTAGAGATAAGCCCCAAACATTTGTTAAGCTTTGTGAACTCAATGCCTGGTTTACATAGACATGTGCGGGGAGCTCGGCCTGAGTTCCAGTTCTTGCCAGAGGTGGCCGCCCAGAAAGCCCTCTGAAGCCTTCCTAAACTTGTGGCAACAGGACACACAGGCCACCTTCCGAGCCCTTGACTCTTTGGGAAAACCAAATTCCAGCCTTATTTGAGCAGGCGATGTGTTTGGAGATAGTTGGAAAATTCACCCTTATATTTTGAGAATCATTCTGTCCAGATGTGCACTGTCCTGGCCCTGAGAGCCAAGAGCCTCCCTCCCATATGTCAAGGTGGGAAGGATCTTAGCTTGTGCTACCTGTAAGATGGGGGTAAGTGTGGGGTCTTTAAGCTTGTTGCAAAGAGACCTAAAAAGATATGCCAACGCTTTGCCCTTCTTCTTGATTTCCTCCAGTCGGTAGCTATAGCTTCCATTCCCATTGAAATAAACTCCAAGGTACTTGAAGCTTTTTAATGATTCAATTATTTCATTCCCCAGACGCCAGGTATGCTTCTGTTTAATTTTTCTTTGCACTGGTAACATTTTTGTTTTTTTCTGTTATTCACCGTAGGCGAGGGTTTCATTCAACAAGCGCTGTAGGCCGAGCTTGGCTCTGTTTGCAAGGACTAAATGATCTGCATACAGTAGGTTTGAAAACTGGAAGCCCACCACTTTCGTGAGTTCACTTCATTTAGTGAGGGAATGAGGTCTGCAAGGAACAGGTTAAACAAGGTTGAGGCCAAAACACATCACTGTTTCAACCCTGGCGTGGTTTTTATTTTCCTTGATAAATGGGAGCCATCCCCTACCTTGATCATGACCCAGGTGTCTGTGTGCAGTATTTCCAGGGATCTTAACAAACCATTTGGCATTTTTAGGTTTGCCAATTTTCTCCAGAGCCTACCCCGATCCACTGTATCAAAAGCATATTTAAAATCAATTAAACAAAGGTGGACAGGGTTTGTATTAATTTTTGTAGAATCAATCAGCAACGAAAGCACCATGATGTTTGTTGTGTTCCTTGTTTGTTTAGTGAAGCCGGTTTGATTTACAGGAACAAGTAAGTATGCATCAGCCCAATGTTAAAATTCCTCCAATAGGTCACCTGCATAGTATTTTACATTATTATCAATTAAGGCTATTAAACAGTAATTTCTGGGGTTGCCCTTACATCCCCTTGTATTTTGGGGCAAGATTTGAACCTCTCCATGAGGAAGGAATATTATGGAGCTAAATGGGGCAAGTTGAGCTGTCCAGAACAGTGGGTCCTCCCTGTAAATGGCTGGTGGAATGCCATTCGAGCCCAGTGCCCCTTACCTACGTCCCCTTGCAATTTGCCTCTGCACAGTGGAAGGGCGGATTGGGCACCTGGCTAATTCTGGGGCCCTCTCCCTGTGTGAGGTTTGAGATGTGCTTGCTGGGTCAGGGTCATCTAATTTGCACCTTTGTTGTTCCTCCAGTGCCCCTTGATTATAGTGACAGCTCAAGAAATGATACCAGATTGTCTCAGAGTTGTTGGATGCTGCCACTCTTGGGAGGGGCGGGTTGATTCGTTTAATGTTTGCCAAAAGGAGGTGGAGTTGTTTTCTCTTATGTCATGCAGCAGCTTAGCCCGAGATCTTTCAGAATGACAGGGTCCATAGGTGACCTTTTGAGGGGTTGGCAGAGGCGGTTGGCTTCCTTTTTGGCCATCCAGAATCGGGGTTACACTCCCTCCTCCCCTCTCCAGGGAGTTGACCTTAATCTCTTGATGTTGCCTGTTTATTAAGATTAACTTGACTGGTTTTGCAGTCAGATCTGTGAGTTTTATAGTGAATCTTTCCCAGCTGATCAGTGGGTTTTCACCAGAGGCGAATGTGCATTTTATGCGTTTGAGGTTGATCATGTAACCTGGAGTTCCATTATCCTTTGCGGGTACGAGTGCTTCTAAGCCTAAGTATAGAATTATTTCTTGGGACCGGAGGTCATTTTCCAATTTCTTGCCATACTCATAAGCACTAACAACTTGCAGTAGTGAGAAACTTACAAATGTGTAGTCAATGAGTGATGCACCAGATCTGGACAGAAACGAAGGCTCAGGTGGTTTGCCGGGGTTGTGCCAACCGTTTAATGCTCTAAGGCCTAAATGATCTAGGGTTTCTTGTAGGCTTTGACTTCTCCTATCTTCTTTTTGCCACTGGGGGCCACCTGAGTTGGCATCATCTAAAGGGCTTCTTGGGCTGTGACCTCATTTTTCGGTAGCTTGCTCATTAGCCACATGTTGAAGTGGCCTATAATTATCATTTCACTCTTGTTCATTTAGCCTTAGAGTCAGGTTTGTCTTAGTCAGCTTCTCTGTTAGCACAGCCTTGGTTGCGGCGTTGGGGTGAATGTAGACGTTTACCATTATAATTTTCTTTGGCTGGCTGTTTGTAGCCGTGACCGTCATTACTACGATTTGTAGGCCAGCTTCATCAGTTTCTTGCTCTAGGTTTTTAATATTGCTTGAAGCTCAGACTTCTATTGCCAGACCACCCTTACTGCAGCCATGTTTGTGTGCTTTGACTGCAGGAGTATAAAAGCTTGTAAAGCCCTCTAGATGAGCCCAGGTTTCTTGGAGGAGAATTACATGGAAGGTGCGCAGGTATTGGTAGGTGTCTAGTCCTTCAAGCATATTAGCCAGTCCATTAATATTCCAAGAGCAGATCCTAAGTGCTTTGTCAATACCAGTAGTAAGAGCAGTGTCTTGTCATTGTAAAATTCCGGTTCTGTTCAAGGCACCAGACAGCCAACCCCACTCTGTGCCACGTCTGGTTCTGTGGCATACCCACCACAGGGCCGTTCAGCCCATTCAATTTGCTTCTTGCGCCTCTCAGGACAGAGTAGACAGTTCTCGGTCAGGTCGATGTTAAGGCAAACTTATATCCTGTTCCCTTGAATGGTGTAATGGTAATCCCCCAGCCTTGGAATATATTGGCTTCACTCAGGATCTTCTCAGCAATCTCAATAGAGCCCCACACTACTTTAGTTGATTCATTTCACTGACCAGCGCCTGGGTCAATACATTCAATTGATACTATATTATGTGAGGCGGCCTCCCCCATCTCATCCATTGTCCGAATGAGCTTGAGAATGTTACCGCTATCTGTTCGCAGGGCTGGTTTGTTTAAAAGTGGTCATTAATGTTGGAACATCCTCCCTGCCCTGAGTTGTCAGTTTCTCATAGAGATCTGCATCCCTGGGGGTGGAGTGTGGCCTGAGTCTTGTATTGAAGACTGGGTAGTCTGCCAGCTTGCTAGGCCGTGGGAGCTTTTTGTTGCAACCCTTTCTCTTCCTTGCTCCCTGCTGTTTTGGTGGTTCGTCCATGTTTTATTGGGTCCTGTCAAAATCTGGTGAGCCTGCCATTGGCGAAGGTGCCATCCCAGTGTTGGATCCAGCAGTCCCCGGCATTCATTGTTGCAGCAGGAAAGGTGGCCACACTTCAGCCCCTCTGGCTCTACTGGAAGTGGTGCCTCTGAGTGGTTTGCCTTGGTGTTCAGGGGTCCTATGCTCATTTGGGGCCTGTCTTTATTCATGTCTTTGAGGTCAACCAGTAGATTCGACATATTCACCGGAAGTGTTGACAGCTTGTCTGAGACAGGGGAGCACCCGCACCTCTGTCCTATTCCCTGCATGTCAGCCTGTGCTTTCTTTTGGTTTGCAATTTTCGGTTCGCAATTTTCTCATGAATGCCTGACACATACATTGCTAGAGTGTTGAGTAGGCTAATTTGTATGTCCATTTGCTTGTTTGCTTGAAAACTGAGTACCTCTTCTGAGCCCTGCAGAATCCTTAACATGGTTGACCATAAGGCCCCTTGTGAGTTCTTGCTTCCTTTTGGGTTTGGGCTGGAGTTTGTTGGTGCCTCGATGCCCTATGAGACAAGCAACCTCTCCCATTCCTTCGAGTTGAGATATGAAGTATCATTCACAGCTGCTAATGAGTCCTCATTGTCAGTACCAGCCAAATTGTCAGCTGTTTCCTGAGGGCTCAGCACAGTGGGGGGGACAGTCGCAGCCACAGCATGACCCAGTGGAGTTGAACAGTTGCTATGGGATCCCATTCCTAGCCCTGGCGGTGAGTCAGTCATGAGCGTTTGACATTTCCTTTCTTTCTCCTTCAAGTTGGTTTATTAACTGTAGCAGGTCATCCCGCTCCCCAGTGGTTGACCGAGTGTTGGCTGCGAGAAATGTTCTGCTGTCAGGGGGATATAATTTTTCATCACTGTTTCCTCGGTCTGCTCAGAGTGTTCTAAGAGCTCTAGGCATAAAGGGTTGATTTTGACTCTCAGGCTGGCTCGAGCTACCGGCATCATACCCTGGTTATCTAAATTATTCTGCTTAACAGGGGACCTATGGATTTCTTGAAGTATCATGGTGCCATTGCTAGTTGTGGAAACCACCACCTGCCGGGGGATAGCTGGTCCTCTAAGAGGGTTTTGTGCCAGTACTGTGGGGCTTAGGGAAACAGGAAACCCTTTGATGTTCAAATTGCTTGACTCCCCCAGCGTCTTTCAAGAAGGTAAACTTAAACGTAATCGTTGGCTGTAGCAGCCCCTCATTGGCCTCCCTAGGGAAGCATGAGGAGTCCAGGAGTGAAATTGTTGCAATTAAGTGTGGAGATACCAATATAGGTGTTAGTGTCAGTGGCTGTATTGGCTGCTTTGGCGCCTTCCTTTTCCTCTTTAGGGTCACCACTGGAGCCCCGGATTTACCTGATCACATGCTGGGATCTTTTTCCCCAAGTTATTCCAATGAGCATCAGGAGGCCCCGCCTCATGTTGATTTATGCTGCGCCCGATCCCAGTCGTCTCACAGTAAAAGCCAGAGCCGATGTCTCCTTCCTCCTGTGGCTACACATAACCCTTTATCACTCACTGCCTACTGGGAGAGGCACGAGCACACCACTACCCAATATGAGTTGAGGCTTGTGTCCTTGTTAGATACTTTATGGTGTCTTAAAAGTATCGGATCTTACTACAATGGTTCTCAGTTGGCTGTTTTGAGCACTTGTAGACAATTCTTAGCCTGTGGCTGCCTAGTAGGGAAATGCTGTGTATCCCAGCAGGGATTGCAACCAAAACTGAGCTTACTGGCTGAGATCAATGGTGAGGGGGGGGGGATAGTGGCAATGTTGCAGTAAAAATGGTAAAGGCGGAGCTGGTATGGGGTTCTAAAAAGGAAGGCACAAGCTGCACTGACCTAAAGCCGGCCTCCTCCGCACCTACCAGTTGTGTCTCACAGCACTTTGGCCTTACCTCAGCTCATACTCCACCCTCCACATCAGAGCTCAGCAATCTCTTCCATCCTAGTTTCCTTCTTCCTTGGAGCTTCTCTGGACATTGACTTGCATCGCCCTCGATGTGGGATTCGCCACCTTCTCCACTCGCAGCCCTGTTGTCATGCAGGCTCAGTATCTCCAATGCCTGCTCTGCTGACCTTCAAGGCAGACGCAGGCCTGCGAACTATGCGGGAGGTCCTGGTAGTTCCGGCACTAACCTCCCCTTCCTGGGAGCTAGCTGCAGCACAGTATGTGTCTTATATCGCGCCTCCGTGCTGCAAGGAGCGATCAGCACCCCACCAGCTGGCATGGTGCGTAATGTTTGGTGGTAACGCGGGGGACAACTGCCCCAGAATGCTAAGTGCTGCTGGGTTGAAGGGGTGTCTGTTTGGCAGGTATATTGATCACTGGCATTATCAACCCTCAAATACTGTGGAAACTCGTGTACTCCCCCAGTGATGTGGCAGTCAAGAGCTGCGAGGGACTGGTGTCAGCCGGGCCGCAGTCTGGGGGCCACAGCTCCAGAGGCCCGTGTGGACTCGGAGCCACAGGTTGACCACCTGTGAGCTTCAGATGTCTCTTACGCTGCCACTTGCTTCTCGTGGCACCGTTCTCCTCAGCCTCACCTCAGAGGCTGTAAACCACAAAAGCTTCACGCTCGAACTGCGCCCTCCAAGGTCCTGCCTCGGCTTCTGCATCCTACATACTGTGTGATACTCTGCACTGCTAACCATGAACTCTTGATTCTGTTGTGTAATGTCAGTGGTACAATATATATAATCTATGCCTATTTCAAAGTCCATCAGTACTCTTTTCTCTTCCATTCATTTTTTCTTTCTGTTTATGAGATTATCTGTCCTTACTGTTCAGTCGACACATGGAGTCTCCCCACTGCTTGGATGCACTCATTTTTAGGGACAAGCATTTATTTTTCCTCAACAGGTTTTGATCCCGAGCAGGGGAGAGAAAACCCCCAAAAGAAGGGAAGGAAGAAGAGAAAGGCAGACAGTGACACAGCGACAAAGCAGGGATAAACAAGCACCTGCAAGAGTGAAATAAAGAGGCAGGGACTGAGGTGGAAGCAAGACAATGCAATGTTGAATTTAACACACTGCCATTTAATAATGACAGCCGCGGGCATCTGAGCAAAACTTTGGTTACAGAGAAGGATGTCTGGACAAGTTTTTGTGTTTGTTCTGATTCAGGAAAAAATTCCAGCAGGCTGAGTTCAAGGTGAAAATTATTTATATAAAGGTGATTTAGAAATTCTGTATAGGTTAAATAACGAGTGAAAAAATAGCCAACTCGTGTTTCGCCCCCTTACATGGCCATCCGGCCTGGGGCTTCTTCAGGGCGTATCAGATAATCAATTGAGCTTACGAGTCTTCTAGAACTAATACAGTCAGAGATTCTAAGTCGATCTATATGTCTCGGGCATAATCCCACCGGCGTGTCTTAGAAAACAATGCAAAACATTGGGCCCTGGGACTTATTCTTTTACAAATTAAGCACTGCCGATTGCTCTTCCTTCTGGAAATCTATTCACCGTTTGTCTCCTTTCCTACCTGATTCTTTTTATTTACCATCCTACTGCCAATGCATGTCTCACTTCTTTTCGCCATCCGAGTTCAACAGAAACCTAATTTCTCAACTTTTCCTCTGAAACCCCCAACGCATCATGTTTTGATTCCTTTATATAAATTGTGCGCTGCTCACATGTGCACAGTGGATGATTTCTAATGATGCCTTACTACTGAAAGTTCTAAACATAATACAATCCTGCAATTAGGAGTATACTAATAATATGCTAAATTAATAGCATGCATTCTCTTAGCTGAGACACACAGAATCTTATTTAGAGTTTCTCAGATGTGAAACTTTAACAAAACGTGACGGGTATCCACTCTGCCGTATTACAAGTGCAAAAACAAAGGCTGTAATGCTCTTTGCAATAAAGTGAATGAGAAATCCTTCATGGCTGTCATTTAATTGTAATTGTAATTATATAGTGCTTACTACGAGGCGTCAAAGCGCTTTACATCAAATAGCACACTACGCTGGAACGATTAGTGGTTAGTCCAGTGGTTATTGTTGTTTATTTTGATTAGTTGTGTAGTTTCCGGTGAACTGTTGGGTGGGATAGATAGGCTGGCAGATATTAGTTATTGTTAGATCACAGGGATAGGGATTTAAAGAGGAAAGGTTGTGATCTATGAAATGAGGTATCAGCCAAATGCAGAATTACAATAAAAAGGATTGAGGCAGACAGGCAAGAGACAGAGGAGACTATTGTTTAATTAACCTACTATTCTCAGAAATAGAAGATATGCAGAGGATGGAAGCCAAGCAGAGGGGCATTCTGAAGAAAGAAAGGAGAGGAATCAAGCAAGAGTAAATGAATGACATTTTTTCAAGCAGTGTTTAGGAGTATAGTAGGAGAAGGCTTTCTGTGTTCAAGTAGTTAGAGAATGTCAGCTGTAGAGAGTAACATTATACATAGTGTTCTATATCCAGGGCAAACAGTTTAAACATGTGATTTCAAGTGTATACATCATTCCAACATTAAGAGCCCTAGATATTGCAGAAAAAAAGTGTGATGCTCATTTAAAGTGCTCTAGTGCCCCTGAACCTGAGTTCGCGCAATATAAAACTGTAAAACAAAATCAGTACGCCTTGTAATGCCTTCTTTCATTCACGCTAAGAGAGGGTGTGAGGCAACGGACAGAGATGCTGAATCCAGAGCCGGGAAACAAGGCTCAAGTCTCCGCATCGACCCAACATCCCTTGACTACGGGCAAACCACTCCATCTTCTCGTGCCTACAAAATCGGTGTGTTCCTATGCAATGCAACAGGCGTCCATGCAAAGCACTCCAACACTGCCTGGTGGAGCTCACGTAACACAATATGAAAGACAAATGGAGGCTGAACCAATGGCTATGCAGATGTGGGCCAGAGGCTTGTTGTTTACGAGGCTGATAGGAAGACCCATTTGTTGGGGGCTTCTACAGGGAACGTCCTGGAGGGTAGGGGGTGAGATGGCATCTGAGTTGATTATCCTGTTCCTCCCTCCGGTCGGATTCTGGTTCAACCCCCTACCCAGGGAGAGGAGGCCATGACACCCAAGCAAAGAAACAGGGAGCTAAGTGGGAACAGGAAAAGTGGGCAAAAAGTGGGCTGCATATTTATAGCCTCTGGAGTCATAGGGGTCTTTAATCCTTGCAAAATGGAAATGAACGAGGACCACAGAAAAGAAAGGCAGACAACTGAATTGATGGGGGAATGGGACACAGGGATGGAACTGAGGCAGAAAAGATCAAGCAATGCAGGAACTGAGTGAGAAGAGAAAGAGACAACAGAGACGAAAGCAAGTGGGAGAGAGCAAGATGGTGCTTGTGTAACCTACCTCACTGCGTATCGCCCCACCCCACTTCGACAGCTCGGTGGTCCATTCCAGTACCTGAACAGCGCGAGGAAGTCCGGCAGGAGGGTGAGCCGATGGTGGTGAAATGTGAGAGGAGCTCTGGTGACTAACGTTATGGATGCTTTAGACGTGGTCTCGTCAAATTTGGCGTGGATTATAATTTGGCTGTGATCCTTACAACGTCGAAGCAACTGGCTAAGGTGCTACAAACACGGGCCGTTACGGTAACCCTAAAAGAGGAGCGGCTGGCAAAGATGGCAGACAGAGGGGCAAAGTCCACGAAAACTAAACCTCCATCGTCAACCGTCACGGCGGCTCTGTTAATGTTTATCATAGATTTATAGAGCACACAGCCACTTGACAGAGTGTCCCGGCACTATGACAGAAGAGACAAAGAGCTAAGACTCAGAGACCAATATTAGTTATGGTAATAAGTTATGGTAATTGTTCAACCGGATGGGCCAGGACAGGTGCACCTACTTCAGCTCAAGTACCAAGCAGCCGAGACACAGCAATGGAAGGAAGGATGGTGAGAAAAAGTGACGATCAGACAGCTAAAGGATAAGGAAACCCAGATGTTGGCAAAAAACAGGCACAACAGCTGTCTCATGGTATTCACCCCATGGAAGCTGGAGATGGCCAGCCATCACTTGTTGATATGTTTTCTGCTACAAGGAACAAAGAAATGAAAAAGGCAGTTATCCCAGCGGTCCAGTTGGATTTGGACACCCCTGTGATGTCATCAGAGGAATTTCCAATTACGATGCAGAGCGAGGTGGATGAAGAGACAGTAATCCTGGTGCCCTCATCAGCACTGCAGTCGGATCCATTAAAGTTGGCACCCCGGCGGGGTCATATAGAGCGGAAAAAAAAGTGGGGTTGAGATGTCAGCGGTTGTTGTGTCTTCCAGTAAGGCGAGTCCTACCCAGATAATCCAAGGCAGTTTAACGGGCCCAATAACTTTATGCTCCCCCAAGCTTTTGGGTGGAAAATTCTTCTCTTTGATGGATGACTCGGAATCATCACCACCAGGAAACAAGTCCTCCACTACTACCTTTTCGGACCTAAGCAGCAACAGCCCATTGGAGGAATCAGTGGTGGCTGTAGGGAGAAAAAGTAGGTCCGAGGGTGGGGAGAGAGAAAAAAAAAACCTTACTGCAGAAGAGAGGGAAAAGAAAAGGAAATGTGAGAAAAGAGAGCTCTAGACAAGATGGATTGAGTCGGGGGAACTCACCCAACCTAAGATTTGATTATCCAGACACACAGTTGCTGCCTCAGGAAAATGAGAACCAGATAACGGAATAATGGAGGGTCCCAGCGGCACAGCTGATTCAGAAGTGCAGAACACGGGAGAACCTTCACCCTGTGATATTTTATTTTCTATAAAACAGATGCAAGAGGAAGTGAGAAGTGACAATCGTTGGGCATAGCAAGCCTCTAAAACATTGCAGGGTGCAGTAAGGGGGATCAATAAAACATGCACAGATATATCGGAGAAAATGACAATGGTTGAGGCCCGTACAGAGTTTCTCAAATGAGAGGCAGCAGAATTAAAGAAGACAAAGATATCTCAAGATCCCAGATAACTGACATGATGCGGAAATTGGAAGAGAAGGAGAACAGGCAAAGAAGAAATAACCTCAGACTCCTAGAAATACCTGAAGGCCATGAAGGGGGATGCAAGAGGGTTTAGAATAAAACTTTTGGAGGGGGCCTTCCCAGATTTGATAGGGTGGGACTGGGAAAATGAAATTCAAAGGGCCTATTGTGTTCCCTTAACTCTTAAAATTCATCATGCAGGCAATCAAGAGCAACCTCAGTCAATGCTTGTATTTTTAGGCAAATTTTTGCTGAGGGAATGTATATATGCGCAAGCATGGCCAAATGCAAAAAAGGAGTTTGAAGGGGTTTCCTTTTGTGCAAGACCTGACTTCACCGATGACACAGTGGAGAGGAGGTGGCGTCTGAGGCAATTATTCACACAATTGCAGAAATTGGGAGCGGAGGTATATTTACAGTACCCTGCGAAACTGAAAATATTTTTTAAGGGTAGTGTTCGTAGCCTTACCAGATTGAACTGTCGGGGGAGATCTGAAAGGCCTCAACAGAGAAATGGAGGGAGGGAGCCGAGTAGTTAGATGCAGCTGTTGAGGAGAGAGATTCCCCAATGATTTACAATGAGATGGGACCATCAAGCTTATGATGCTTTGAAGCAGGACGAAGTATGGAGAGGTTGTAGCAGATGGATTAGGTGGGGGGTGGAGAGAGCAGTTATACAGATACCCTCACACAGGCTAGGCTTGATTGCTCACATGTGTGGGGTGGGCGGAGAGAGGAGGTGTGGGGGTTTGAAGTGAAAGGGGGTTTTGGGTGATGGGTTGGGGTGGGGTGAGGGGAAAGATAGGGGGTTCATACGCTCAGAGGTGTAAAAGTTGGAAATTAGGACAGAGCCATTTTTGTTAATTGTATCCATGTATAAGAGCTATAGTCGGGCTATGAAAGGCATGTAGTGGGTGGACAAGGAAAAGTGTGTATAGCCTCTATTAATATGTTTCGGTTGAATGATGCCAA
This sequence comes from Triturus cristatus, assembly GCF_964204655.1. NCBI lineage: Eukaryota > Metazoa > Chordata > Amphibia > Caudata > Salamandridae > Triturus > Triturus cristatus. The sequence goes on along the minus strand of NC_140591.1, from coordinate 167,056,508 downwards.
AAAAGAGCGAGAGTGGCAGTTTGTCAGCAAGCATTGAAAGCAGATGTGGTTTACTTGCAAGAGACCCACATTGAAGGCTCACGTAGAGATGTCCTAAATACTCTTGGCTATAGGTTGATTGTGGGGACCTCTCAAAGTGTTCGAATAGGGGGGCTGGCGATTTTGGCCAAAGGTAATAAAATACAGTTCACGCAAGTTCCAGCTGACAAGGTAAATTGGTGATTGTTGGATGTCATATTAAAAACGGAGGCGTACTGTCGTTATGTTCTGTGTATGGGAGTATTTTGGACATCCCACATATTATTAACGACTCATCGAATGAATCAACTCATCAGCCTCTGCCAATAAAGGTATGTGGGGATCTGAATATCAATCTGCCCAGTGGTTGGGATAGGGGCAAATCTAAAAAGTATGTGGGTCAGAAAACAAAAGTTTCTCGTGCCATAGAAAGCATCTGTGAGGATCATGGGCTTATTGATGTCTGGAGTAGGAAGAGACCTCTAGAGCATGGGTTCACTTATTCTTCGGGCCCACATGGTTCGCTTGCGGGGCTAGACAATTTTTTTAATCTCAAATACATTGTTGACGAGCTGTAGAATTGAATGATACCCGTGTTTTTTGTCAGATCATAATCCTTTAATGCTGGAAATTCAGGGTCGGGGAGACTGAAACTAAAACAAAGTGGAGTTTTGAGCGGGCCTTATTAACAAATGTGGATTATCGCAGCCATATGTGGAATTGATCTCAATATTTTTAAAGGGAAAAGTGGTAGTGCACCAATAGGGGTAGTTTGAGACACACTGATGATGTGTTTATGTGGGGGGATGCTGGGGTTCTTGTTGGATAGAGAGAAGGAAGAAAAACAACTCATTCAGCGTAAACAAGATATGTTAGCCACTGCTGAGGAGGACCTGGTTGGAATAGTCAAGCAGGGAGGGGAGATAGGGGAGGCTCACCTAGGGATCACCTTAGCTAGACCAGCACTTAATCAGATTTTTGCAGATAGAGCTTCAGAAAAAATGGCAGCCCGGAGGGAGGAAGTGTATGAATGTAGCGAGCAAGCCGGGCATCATCTGGCTGCAAGAGCTAGACAGAAATCTCAGCAAATGAAGTGAGAGGAATATGTGATCCCACTTTCGTGCAGTTTCTGAGCCCAGGAAGATCAGGGAGGCATTTAGGGCATATTATAAATAGCCAGCTCAGATCAGATAGCCGATACTTTGAGAGGAGTGCCGCTAAGGATATTGTCCCCGGAAGATAAAGAGTCCCTGGAAGGGGACATATGTTGGGAAGAGATTTATATGGCATGAGCTGGTATGGCTACAGGTAAGGCCGCAGGGCCTGATTCGATCCCAGTGGCATTTTATAAAACGTTTGCCCCCCAATTAAAAGTACATCTGACTAATTTATTAAATCAGATCTATAGAGGAACTCCCCCTCTAGGATCGTGGTCTACAGCAAATATGGTTGTTTTCTTAAAAAAGAATAAACCAGCCACAGTTCTTAGTTCATATCGACCAATAACTTTAATGAACGGGGATGCAAAGGTTTGTCCTAAGATCTTAGCTGCACGGTTGGCACAGGTTATGCTGCAGATAGTGTCTAGCCGACAACATGGCTTTATAGCGGGCGGGACATGACAGATCAGATCAGAAGAGTGGTCACACTGCTCGATGCAGTACAAGTGTCATGGGACCCTATGGTTCTGGTCTTATTGGATGCAGAGAAAGCCTTTGATAGGGTCTCCTGGCACTTTCTCTGGCAGATAATGCAGATTATGGGCATTGGACATTTTACAAGTGGTTAAGGCCCTACATTACAAACCAGGAGCTAATATTTTTGTCTCAGGTGATTTGCCTGAAAATATAGAGATCACACAAGGGATACGGCAATGGTGTCCCTGCTCCCCCTAGCTGTTTGCACTGTATATAGTCCCTCTGAAACGTAAATTCAAGCTAAATTCAGCAATTACACCACTGGTAGTACAAGGGTATGAGAAGAAAATCTTAGCGTATGCAGACGATATAGCCGTGGTGACCCCTAAACGTGAAATGGCCCTTAAAACAATTGAAAGGGAGGCAGTACTCTTTGGGGAGGTTTCCGGATACTTGTTGAATATGGATGAGACCCACATGGTGATAAATGATAAGATAACGATGGTGGATTTAAGAATGATAAAAAAGCTGTCTATATGGGTGTTAGCATCAACTCGGAGGTGGACTAAATCTGGACCCTCTCATAAGAAAGATGAAAAAAGATCTAGGCAGATTAGACAATTTACATCTTACAATTGTGGGGAGGTGTAATTTAATAAAAATTATTTTTTTCCCTAAAAATCTTTATTTGTTTAGGTCAATCCATTTAGAATTCTCGAATCATTGGTTGAAGACGCTTGAGGCAGTGTTCTCAAGGTTTTTATGGGCCTACTCCAAACCTAGAAGGGCATTGAAATACCTTTCACTTCCAAAAGAAAAAGGAGGGGGGGGCATTACCAAACCTCAAATTGTAATATTATCCTTTATGTTGCAATATAGCTCTACATTACTTGGACAACAGCACATTAATAAGCCTCAAGAGGCTATACCTTCAACATATGAGTTATTGATTGGCAATGAAGCCTGGGGTTGCTTCTGGAGACAACTAGAGTTTAGCTATTACAAAAAAGTTAGATTCAAGTGCATTTTGGGTGCCTATAAAGTCTGGGCCGGGGTATGCAAACTGCTGAAAATAGGAAGAATGAACTTTTACAAACCGTTGCTGACTAATGAAAATCTTCCCTTAATTTTTGGGGTTTAGTGTATACAAAGATGGTCGCAATTAGGTATCAACAGTCTACGGGCTTTTTATTCCTCCACCGGGATTGTCTCATTTGAGGAGTTGAAACATAAGTTTGGTATTAACTATAGAGTCTTTTTTTAATATCTGCAAGTCAGGGACTATCTGCAGCATAAGGGGGTTGGCTCAGTGGGCTTTGGCGTAATTGAGCTGGTCGAGAAATAACCGCACGATGCGAAAGCAGAATCGGGAATTTATATAATATTCTGAATTTAGAGATGAAAGGTGATCTCGTAAAGTTCTCGTCAAAATGGGAAGAGAATGTATTGATATCGGATTTGGATCTCTATAAAGCTCTTAATTTCTCGCAATCTGTTTTTATGTCAGCTAATTTGCAAGCTCACTTCTTTAAGACCTGCTTTATGTTATACCACACGCCCACTAGTATAGTAAAATGGGGCAGGGCTGAGGTGTGAACTGTCCTCGCATTTCCATGTGTGTGATGATATAGTGCATATGTTTGCACCTTGTAGTGCCCTGAGCCCTGTAAAAGACTAAATCGCCCGTTTTCTTGAATATAAACTAGAGATAAAAGTCAGTCTGACTACACATCTGATTTTATTGGGTGTTCAAAAAGAGGGACGGTTATGAAGGCAAAACTTTTTTTAGCAGTGGCAATGGCTTTTTTAAGACTCACTATAGCATCGGCCTGGCTAGATCTGAATCCCCTGGTGTTCCAACACTGGTTGAGCCAGCTATTGGTGAACCACAATCTGGAGAAGGCTATTTATGCTAGGAAAGACAGACAAGCAAAGAAAAGGGGAAGTAAACTTTGGGCACCCCTAAATGGTTGGGTAAACAACTAGATATGTAAAGGGCTCTTGGGGGATTTGTATTTAGTATATATGGCAGTGGGAGACCCAGGAGGTCGGGCTATAGCCTTTTCTATGTCTTTTTAAAATAGCCAAACTATGTTTAAAGGTTACATTGTGTGGCTAGCAAGACGGTTAGGAATTTGTATATGTATATAAGGATTGCTCAATTGTTTGTATATCCTGTGGGCAAATTGAATGCAAATGGGGTATGAGACCCTCAGGTTGAGGGGGGTCTGTCACTTTTATTGGTATTTTTGGAGGGATGTTATTTAGGTGCCGATTCAGATCCAGGTAAAAAAAATTGTGTATGACTCGTATCCGTATATTTTCACGTACGAATCGTACAAGTGCCGTACAAACTGCGAAGTACGATTCGTACGTGAAAAATACGTACGAATTGCATCGGGAAATTTGTCCTAGAGGGAGCCATAAATTTTTACGTCCGAATAGCATCGGGAAAAGTGTCCGATAGGGAGCCGGACGTTTTTACGTGCAAATCGTAAAACAGAAGTCTGAGCGCGCAAGTACGATCCGTACCGCCCGTCCAAATACACAACCGCATGTAAATGGCCCCGTACGGAGCGAACGCTGTAGCACACATGTACACGGGTAAACTTGTGCCCGGATACAAGTCGTACAGCCCCCCTCAACCCGCATATGTCAGCACCGTACCCCCATATGTCAGCACCGTACCCCCCCTCTGCACCATACCCCAACACCGTAGCACAGCCCCGCACCTGTACGCGCCGCACCCCAGGCCCGTCTCCCAGCCCCCCACCTGTACGCGCCGCACCCCAGGCCTGTCTCCCAGCCCCGTACCTGTACGCACCATACCCCAACACCGTAGTCGAGTCCCGTACCTGTACGCACCGTACCCCAACACTGTAGCCCAGACCCGTACCTGTACGCACCGAACCCCAACACCCTAGCACATCCCCGCACCTGTACGCACCATACCCCAACACCGTAGCACATCCCCGAACCAGTACGCACCGTACCCCAACACCGTAGCATAGCCCCGCACCTGTACGCACCATACCCCAACACCGTATCCCAGCACCCTCACCCAGCATTGCGTATGTATGGACCTTACCTACGCGAAAAATACTCATACAGAACCAGGACACTGTAAAACAGCACAAGGAGGGTCAATTCGACTCGCACAACACCACAAAACACGTCAACATTACAAAATACATCTCTATGACTGACCTGGCACATCCAAACAGGCAAACAGAGGCCCTAAATCACAACCACCTCTTATAACACACCCACCGCAAATTCAAACCCAGCCACACCCGCAAATGGACCAATAAAAAGGGCCCACACACACAACCCATGAGCCTTTGCAACAGACCCACTGTTGCCAGACCCCACAGACAAACAACTGCACCTTACTTACACCTTAACTACACCTTAACTTACACACCTTCACACAACCTCCTTCACAAACACCCCCTCTTCACATTCACACACACACCGTCACATTCACACCCACACACCCACAACCATCCACACCCACACCCCACACCATGCCCACAGACAAGAATCCAAAGTTCACAAGGGCGGAGCTGGACCTCCTTGTCAACGAAGTCATTAGAGTCGAGCCACAGCTGTTTGGAACATTGGTCAGACAGACCAGCATAGCCCAAAAAACAAGCCTGTGGCAGAGGATCGTCGATAAGGTGAATGCTGTTGCGCCCATCCGAAGGACCAGGCATGAATGCCAAGCCAGGTGGTACGATCTGCGCAGGGCAGTCAAGAGGAAAATGAACGAGGAATATGCCCAGAGTAACATCACTGGAGGCGGGATGCCCCGCAGACCCGTACATTACCATCCCTGGGAGGAGAAGGTGATGGCCATGCTTCCGCCGGTGGGAGTACACGGAGACGAAGGAGTCGCAGAGCCTGGTGAGTACACAAACAACTCACGTAACATGGGGGAGTGCCATCCACACCACAAACACACAAAATGCAAGCAACTTCCCCCAAGCCCTCACCGCACACAACCACACTCAAAAACCACGCTCATGCCACTAACGTCTCCATGCCCCATTCACAAATAAAGGCAATGCCATGTCCCAGGCCACACCAACCACAAACCCAAGACAGGATGTCCGGGATGCTGGGAGGGTGGGGCTCACACAACACATTGTGCAACTCCGAAGCAGACACCAATGCCCTCAGCCCATATGGCCTAGGTACATACCCATGCACCATGCCCAATGCACAGGGACTGGCAAAGTACTGACAAGGTAGCTGACACTTGGCCCTGCTGTATGCAGCACAAGGCCCTCCTGTGACCACTGTACACTCAAACACCAACTACACAAGCACAGATATCTAACACAGGCACTCAAACTCACTGTCATGCCAGCATGCACCATGAGGGGACAGACACATCACCTGGGAGACCCAATGACAAATCACACTACACCCAACAGCAGGCCTGGTCACACCCCCCCCCCCTCACACAATCACACCCCCCCGGGGCAGGCAACGGATTTGCCCACTCTCACAATGGACATGTGACACAGCAAGACCAATCCATCGCCAAATAAGCATCCAAGCCAAAATTCTACTGGTCAAACACTCAGGAGAACATACCAATCTGTCCCCCGCAACATACCCATCCCCAAGTGTACATTGAGAGGAATGCTAGGCACATCCAACTACCTGGAGGATCTGTGACAACTTGAATATGTATGAAACATGGATGTGGCATGAAACAGCATTAACATTGTCTCTCTCTCACACACAGGGCAATGTCATCGACCTTCCCCCAACAATGGGGGGGAACAATCACAGTCCCAGGCTCAGCGTGAAGATGATCCCACTGGCAGCGACGACTCACACCACTCCGTGGATGACCCCGACCAACCTGGCCCCTCTGGTGCCCAAGCCCCTGCAGCACCTGCGTCAGGTACATCTGTGCCAACCCCCACCCCCATTCCTGCCACATCCCAGGAGACACCCAGGAGCCCTGCTCGCACTGAACAACACAGCCAGTCTGACCAGGAGGGACAAGATTCTCCGGGCACCCAGGAGGAGGCAGACAACCCCGATAATGCCATCCCTCAGGGGTCCCGTAGACCCGATGTGCCCACAACGGCAGGCCATGCTGGTGTGGGCAGGGGTGGTGGGAGTGGAGGCAGGCGGAGGCGAGAACCTGACCAGCCAGCTGAGGGAACCAGTATGTCACACATACCCCACATCCTGGACAACTACCGGCGTGACACCAGGGGCATCAGCCAGGTAGTGTCGAGCCTCACAGAGATGAAGGGGACCCTCGACGAGATGAAGAACCTGCAGGCCGAGCAACATGCCAGTCAACAACAACACCAAGGACGGATGGAGGCAAGACTGGCTGAGCTCCTGGCGGTGCAAACGGACATGAGCCGTTCACTCCGTCGGATCGCCGACAACATGGGCAACCCTCCCTGTGCCACCAGGTGAAGACCAGCACCAGCCACAGGGAGGGAGGAGGAGGAGGATTCATCCGACGGAGCGTCCCAAGCATCGTCAAGGCCTGCATCTGAGGGTCCCGCAAGGAACGTGGGTCATCCACGGAAAAGACCGTGAGAGTCAGCGGACCATCCACATCTCCCAGGTCACCTGGCCTGGCCCACTGGCGCAACAGCAGCACCTCACCCAATGACATTCTCTGCCACATGGACTTGCTGGTCACAGTCTGACCAATGATGACCAACACTGTGGTCTGGACTCTGATGACTCCAACTGACAAGGATGCCATCTCCCCCTGTGAACTTTGGATTCTATGCACCCGGTAGAGCACCTTAGTACATCTACCAAAAGACTTACACCACCAAAAATAAAAAATAAATTGTCATGAGATGTTGCTGTCTTTTGGCATTAGTTCACAACATATGTGTGTGTAAATGTCAAACTATGCCTGAGTGTTGAACTAACTCCAGCCATCCATACCCTGGGATCTGAGTTTGGTACAGGACACACATGGATCACAATTTATCAGTCAATGCAGACATGGAGCACAATACTCACCTGTGATGGCCTCAAGCTGCTGAGGGGGTGCTTGCAATACTGTGCGGACAGATCTATTTGGAAGAGTATCATTAAGGCGTAGAGGTCATGCCTCATTTGGAGGTTCACGGGGAGGGAGTCCCAGGTATGTACTCCCAGGTGGGAGAACTATGTCCTGCATGCTGGAGTACGGTGGATCTGAAGAATGGTGGCCAGGTCAAGGTTGGATGCACGGAGATGGCACTACAGGTCACGGATGACAGTGGTACAAGGTTGGTGTTGGGTCGGGGTTGTGGCCTGCCTCCTGAGTGTGGGTGGGGAGTCTGAAGGTCATCCTGCAGCACACAGTGATCCATTGCAGCTATCTCTGCTGGACGGTGATGTGGCTGGGGCGCGGGATGTTGCAGCTGAGGTGTGCAGATGCAGCCTGGATGTGGACAAGTGCCCTGGGAGTTTGGATGTGGCGGCCCCGTAGAGGGCAGGGCAGGGCAGTATTTGACATGGATGTTGTTGTGGACCTGGGGGATGTTCCGTCTTTCCTTGGATTAGATCTATCTGGAGATCATGTGTATAATGCAGAGGGTGTTGCAGTCTGAGGCACAGATGCTGGTGATTACCATGGCAAATGTGAGCAAGCAATCCATGATGCACACCATCTTGTGTGCATGGACACTGGGTGCTTGTGCGTGGCTTCTGCAGGTGGGACACAAGCAGTTGACCCAGCTGTAAGGGGACAATCATCAGATGTTGACCTCAGTCCTGTACAAGTCCAGCCTCAGGTGGCTGCAGTTCCGCCATTCATCAATGGATCTCATGCAATATTGAATATTGGAACTGGCAATGTCTGCGTCCTTGGTGAGGGTGAGGAGCACCTGGCTGTCAATGGCATACGAGTTGATGATGAGGTTGTGTGCGCATGTGATGGTGGAGAGGGGGGTCCTGGACACATTGTAGATTGACACACTGAGAGATGATACCTGTGCCATGTGCCTCACAACGACAGTGTAACCGGGCCGGAAGGAGGACGCAACAGAAGGCGTTTGGTAAAGGTGGGCTTTATTTTTAAGTAAGTGCTTCATCTTGAGGAGGCCAGTTTTAAGAGACCAACAAAGAACTGTACAGTCCCAAAGGGCCGGGTTCCTCTTCCTGTTCACGAAGGTATGGTCTTCGGCTCTTGGCGTAGTGGATCTTCCTTGTAGTCAGCTGCAGAGCGGGAGGGTTCTCCGGGGTCGTGTAACACAAAGAGAGAAGCGAGTGTTAGTTATCACATCCGCTTTGTAACGTATTCAGGGGATTCGGGAGTGAGGACACCACACTGGTGCACAGGTGAGAAGAGCGATCGTACGTGAATTGGAGTGGTGTACAAAGGGGGGGGGGTTTCTTCTATTTACTAAGAAAGGTGGTGAGTGGCGGCGTCTAGTAGCACCCTCCCTTCTCCCGCCTCCCAACCCAACCCGAGAAGCGATCCCGTACCTGGGTTAGCCACGCTCCTCCGTGGGCGTGGCTCGGCGAAGCGTGGTTGCGGAGTCCTCCTGTCTTCGGCTTCCCGTCCTCCGCGGGGCTTTCGCAGCTCTTCTGACGTTTGCGTGGCTCGCCTTCCCATTGATTCTCCGTCTCTCCGTCAATCCTCTCCTCGTCCCTCTCTCCAGTGTCAACGCACATCCTGTTTCTCTCCTCCGGGAATCTTATTGGTGGTCCGCTACCTGCGTCATCATAGGGGGCGGTGTTATCGGGAAGGATGGCCCAGTTAAAGAGACCTGCTTCATGATCTGAGAGCTCCGTTAAAGAAGCTGTCCATGGATCTCCCTGAGGGGCACAAAGCACAGAGCCCGTGAGTTCATGTGGTTCCCACCAGTCACCCCCTGATAGGTTGTATTCCCCACTGTCCTTGTGACAGACAGCATACTACCTGCAGAAGCCTTGAGTCCCACTCCCATGGCCTTGCCGGGGTACAGAGGCGGTGGGGAGTAGGAGGGACATGACCTGGTGGGCGTGGCAGGGCCTGGAAGGCGTGGCAGCGCTGTGTAGGCAGTCGGAGTTGCACACTCATCATGCAAAGGTGTTGTGTGTGCGCTTAGTGTATGCTTGAGAGCTGGCGGCAGATGTGTGGATGGACATTGCTTGGAGGGTGGCTGCAACATCAGACTGTAGTGTGATGTGGGTCATGCAAGGACATGAGGCTCGTGCAATGTGCACGTTGCATGTGCAGACGGTACAGCCTTTGGCACCGCGTGGCCGCAACTGTGGCACAGACAAGCTGATGACAGCCAAATGAATGGGTTGAGGGAGGAAGGGAGGAGCATCTTTGATGTGTGTGTGTTGCCAAATCAGGAAACTTCGTGTGACCTTGCTGCAGTGGCTGCAACAGCAGGCGGCATGTCCTGGGAACTATGCCACAATTTCAACACAAAGACTAGGATGTCAGAAAGGACTACTGCAACAGGTGTATGTCAAGGAAGGAGTGACCGGTTTTCAATGGCACACCCAGAGACAAAGGATGCACAATCACCAAAGATGACTGACACCGGATCATGAAACTGAAGGCCAAGCTGCGCACAGGAAACACACCCCAGAAGGTGTTGACGGCCCGTTGTGGGGACCAACATACCAAAACATACACAGCCATGGACTTCATGCACAATAGAGAATCAAATACATGAAGAACAGCATGCAGGTTGCTAATCTACACATAGACTCATATGCACAATCCTTGACAACCATGCCAGAGATGGCGCATGCACAGTGGCAAGAGACCTGCATTGACAGAGATGAGGCACCTTGGAGTCTGAGGAACACCTTTATTACTCAGGCTCACACCTATGGAAATGCATCAATATTAACAGACTCACAGGTCTTTTGGATTAACATGTGGGACCTACACTGGACACCCCCTTCGCACCACAGATGCTGTAAATCCATGGGAGTGGCACACAAGTGAAGGGGGTGAGCCAAACATCCCCTGCTGCACACGGAGAGGCTGCAATTCCGCATTGAGCCTCTTATGGGGATGTCCCGCAATATGTCCACCAGTAGCCTCCTGTATGTACACACATTGATGCCTTCATCAAAAACCACAATCCCATAACAGGTGACTGTCACGAAGTGTGACTATCAATTCATGTGAGTCATGCTACATGTCATGTGCCCCATGGTGAGTCGACATGTATGCATAGTAACAAAACCTGCACAGGAGCAGTGCCCACACATTACAAACAACTACCACACCCAAAAAGCCTTGCTGCAATCCTTACCCAAAGGAGACTTTTCATCATGTCCGTGCATGTAACGCTGATTCAGCACACGTTGCATTACTCATAAGGAATAGCAGGAGCACAACGATGCCACGAACAGACAGCACAGATCATGTACTCTACATGAATAAGGTTGACACCATGCTAGTTGTCAATTGAGTGTGTCAGCTAAAATGTGTGGAATGACATCAGCACTCGAGTGACACATCAGCACACACCTCAAAGTCACTTAGCATACAGTCAGCTGGACACACACATTGCAACACATGCCACACAAGGCTCCAAGCGTGCACATTCAGAACCAGGGACTCACCATTATGAGAAGAAGTTGCGTATGAGCTGACTCCGGATGTCCTCATCCTCCTCATCCTCCTCACTTGCCTCGTGACCAAGGCCGTCATCCTCCACGGGTGGATGTTCCTGCTCATCGGGATCCAGGATGAGTGGCACAGCTTTCTCCACTGCCATGTTGTGCAGCATGCAGCACACAAGGAAGATTTAGCAGACCTTCACCGGTTCATATGGGAGGGACCCGCCGGTCATGTGGGGGCAACGGAATCGGCTCTTCAGGAGGCCAAACGTCCTCTCAATCACTCGCCTGGTCTGCCCATGGGCGTTGTTTTTAACGGTGATCTGCAGCTGTTCTCGGGTTGCGGAGAGGCATCACCAGCCATGTCATGTTGGGATAGCCAGAGTCCCCTACATGGAAACATCATGTAAAGAAGTGGGTCAGGAGATGCCGTCACATACTAAGATACCGCTGAATACTGGACAAACAGAGTCTACCCACCAACAAGACATGCTCGTTGGTTGTGCAGCTGCAGCATCATTTCTGGCACCCTGCTACGCCTCATGATGTAGGCATTGTGTGCTGACCCTGGAAAACGTGCACAGACATGGGAAATCAGCATGTTAACAAGACACACCAAAAGGGCATTAATGGAGTGATAATGTTTATGGTTTCGATAGGCTACCTCCTGTACCTGTGGTGGTACCAAAGCCACATGTGTCCCATCAATGGACCCAATTACATGGGGCATCCCTCCCAGGGCATAGAACTCACCCTTGATACCTGTCAACTGCTCACGAGTTGGAAAATGGATGAATTCATCCAGGTGTTCCAACATGGCTTCTAAAACATCATGCAGGACACGGCTGAACATGGTCTGGGACATGCCACCCACATCAGCTATGGTGAATTGAAACGTACCGGTGGCAAAGAAATGTAGGGCTGACATCACCTTCATCTTGGGGGTCAGAGCAGTCGGATAACTGTGTCGCGGTTGGAAGTGTGGTGCCAGCCTGTTTCTCAGGTCCTCAATTAACTGTTAACGGCGCATGCAGTCACGTTCCCTCTTGGCAGCCAAGTCTGGCATTGGTCGGGGGAGAGGCGGTGCCTTGCAGAAATTTGGAAGGAATAACCAAGATTGAGTACATTACTACACCAATGTCAATGAACTGAGCACATGTTCAACAGCTAATACACATATGCTACATACAGAGTCTGGCCTGTGCAATACATCCTGCACACGTATGCCAGCCAGGTGATACTCCTACCAAGAGCCAGCTACAAACGTGGATTGTCAAGGTCTACTTGGCATGCCATGAAAGTAGCTGTGGGCCAGTGTGAGTGAACAGCCAGACACATTACAGGAGTGACATACATCCACATATCTGCATTTGAAGGATGTTATCTCATACAGACAGCTGGCGGCAAGCTAGACGCACAGGTCACATGTCATTGAAAAAGGACAGACCACACACCTTGCCATGAAGGGGTACATGTCAAAACTGATCACACAGACATTGAGACTACGCAGATATGTCCTCAGCTCGCAAGTCCCTGTTCGATGCATACAGACACACGTTACGTGTGATTCCACATGTGGCCCGGTGTGCGTAATAGTGTGACATGGGCATCTACACACAGACACATGTTGGATGCAGCTACAGCAGATGCAGTTGACGGAATACCAACAGCAAGCTCATGGGAACACATGACATAGTCACATCGTGGTACGAAAGGGGGTGGTGATGGACGGAGCATCAGAACCAATCAAACACTCACACCCAGTCAGCAGATCTGGGTTTGATCCATCACCATTCTTTGGCCCACTCTGCCACCCCAGTTCAGACATGGCCATATGCAAATCAGTCTGACCCTGTGCCTCATGGGAACAGTCCAGCCCGAACTGCCAAGCCATGCCTTCCCTGGACCGGAAACAAGCTTCCTAGGACCGGTTTCTGGCATTTCAGCCGTCGTCAGCCAGGCTTGCTTGAATCCAGTGGCAAAGTGAGCAAGGGACTCACGTCTGAGCATACCCTGCCAACTTATGGCGAACAAAGCGCCACTGGAGTCAAGCTATCCTGGCTGATGACGGCTGATAGCCAGAAACCGGTCCTAGGATGCTTGATTCCGGTCCAGGGAAGACATGGCTTGGCAGTTCGGGCTGGACTGTTCCCATGAGGCACAGGGTCAAGACTGATTTGCATATGGCCATGTCTGAACTGGGTGGCGTAGTGGGCAAAAGAACGATGGATTTAACCCAGATCTCTTGACTGGGGAAGAATGTCTGCATTGTCAGCATTCCGTCCATCATTTGTTTGTTGTAACGCTTTTCGCCCTAAGTGGGATGGGTATTCCCAGACGTGGGACCCGTGCTCACTACGCCACTGGAGTCAAGCTATCCTGGCTGATGACGGCTGATAGCCAGAAACCGGTCCTAGGATGCTTGATTCCGGTCCAGGGAAGACATGGCTTGGCAGTTCGGGCTGGACTGTTCCCATGAGGCACAGGGTCAAGACTGATTTGCATATGGCCATGTCTGAACTGGGGTGGCGTAGTGGGCAAAAGAACGATGGATTTAACCCAGATCTCTTGACTGGGGGAGAATGTCTGCATTGTCAGCATTCCGTCCATCATTTGTTTGTTGTAACGCTTTTCGCCCTAAGTGGGATGGGTATTCCCAGACGTGGGACCCGTGCTCACTACGCCACTGGAGTCAAGCTATCCTGGCTGATGACAGCTGATAGCCAGAAACCGGTCCTAGGATGCTTGATTCCGGTCCAGGGAAGACATGGCTTGGCAGTTCGGGCTGGACTGTTCCCATGAGGCACAGGGTCAAGACTGATTTGCATATGGCCATGTCTGAACTGGGGTGGTGTAGTGGGCAAAAGAACGATGGATTTAACCCAGATCTCTTGACTGGGGGACAATGTCTGCATTGTCAGCATTCCGTCCATCATTTGTTTGTTGTAACGCTTTTCGCCCTAAGTGGGATGGGTATTCCCAGACGTGGGACCCGTGCTCACTACGCCACTGGAGTCAAGCTATCCTGGCTGATGATGGCTGATAGCCAGAAACCGGTCCTAGGATGCTTGATTCCGGTCCGGGGAAGACATGGCTTGGCAGTTCGGGCTGGACTGTTCCCATGAGGCACAGGGTCAAGACTGATTTGCATATGGCCATGTCTGAACTGGGGTGGCGTAGTGGGCAAAAGAACGATGGATTTAACCCAGATCTCTTGACTGGGGGAGAATGTCTGCATTGTCAGCATTCCGTCCATCATTTGTTTGTTGTAACGCTTTTCGCCCTAAGTGGGATGGGTATTCCCAGACGTGGGACCCGTGCTCACTACGCCACTGGAGTCAAGCTATCCTGGCTGATGACGGCTGATAGCCAGAAACCGGTCCTAGGATGCTTGATTCCGGTCCAGGGAAGACATGGCTTGGCAGTTCGGGCTGGACTGTTCCCATGAGGCACAGGGTCAAGACTGATTTGCATATGGCCATGTCTGAACTGGGGTGGCGTAGTGGGCAAAAGAACGATGGATTTAACCCAGATCTCTTGACTGGGGGACAATGTCTGCATTGTCAGCATTGCGTCCATCATTTGTTTGTTGTAACGCTTTTCGCCCTAAGTGGGATGGGTATTCCCAGACGTGGGACCCGTGCTCACTACGCCACTGGAGTCAAGCTATCCTGGCTGATGATGGCTGATAGCCAGAAACCGGTCCTAGGATGCTTGATTCCGGTCCAGGGAAGACATGGCTTGGCAGTTCGGGCTGGACTGTTCCTATGAGGCACAGGGTCAAGACTGATTTGCATATGGCCATGTCTGAACTGGGGTGGCGTAGTGGGCAAAAGAACGATGGATTTAACCCAGATCTCTTGACTGGGGGAGAATGTCTGCATTGTCAGCATTCCGTCCATCATTTGTTTGTTGTAACGCTTTTCGCCCTAAGTGGGATGGGTATTCCCAGACGTGGGACCCGTGCTCACTACGCCACTGGAGTCAAGCTATCCTGGCTGATGACGGCTGATAGCCAGAAACCGGTCCTAGGATGCTTGATTCCGGTCCAGGGAAGACATGGCTTGGCAGTTCGGGCTGGACTGTTCCCATGAGGCACAGGGTCAAGACTGATTTGCATATGGCCATGTCTGAACTGGGGTGGCGTAGTGGGCAAAAGAACGATGGATTTAACCCAGATCTCTTGACTGGGGGACAATGTCTGCATTGTCAGCATTCCGTCCATCATTTGTTTGTTGTAACGCTTTTCGCCCTAAGTGGGATGGGTATTCCCAGACGTGGGACCCGTGCTCACTACGGCACTGGAGTCAAGCTATCCTGGCTGATGACGGCTGATAGCCAGAAACCGGTCCTAGGATGCTTGATTCCGGTCCAGGGAAGACATGGCTTGGCAGTTCGGGCTGGACTGTTCCCATGAGGCACAGGGTCAAGACTGATTTGCATATGGCCATGTCTGAACTGGGGTGGCGTAGTGGGCAAAAGAACGATGGATTTAACCCAGATCTCCTGACTGGGGGAGAATGTCTGCATTGTCAGCATTCCGTCCATCATTTGTTTGTTGTAACGATAGTCACATCGTGGCACGCTGGTAGTCAGATGTCAGGTGTCATCATCCGTGTACCTGGCATCAGGGAATAGTTGCGGGTGTTGGTGACTGTGCCATGCCAGTGATGCAGTGCTTGACATGTTTGCACTACATGCACACATGTAAAAGGTGTGAAGGGGAAGTGTGCCACATAGTGCCCCATCACACATGACATCTGTACACAGGTCATCACACAACTATTGGCTTAAAACATGAGGAGACATGTGCCACATCACAGCCTGACGCACCTAGGCCCTACACATGAAGGACTGCACTGACAATGACTTGATGTCCATTTCTGTGCGAGTCTGACACCTCCATTCCCTTCCTGTGCGCCTCCTATCACCAGTGTAAGCTGTGAAACGCACCGTACACACGCTCTGAGTGCGTGTGTACGTTCGTATCACTATATAGGGGTTGAGCAGGAGTACGCGTGTGTGTAAGGACCGTACACACGTATGTGTACACACTGGTCCTATCCCTATGGTAGTGTTGCCGTAGGTGTACGCCATAGAGATGCGGCCCGTACACGTGTGTGTAGGGGTCGTATCCCTATGGTAGTATTGCCGTAGGCGTACGCCATAGAGATATGACCCGTACACGTGTGTGTAGGGGTCGTATCCCTATGGTAGTGTTGCCGTAGGCGTTCGCCATAGAGATAAGGCCCGTACACGCGTGTGTAGGGGTCGTATCCCTATGGTAGTGTTGCCGTAGGCGTACGCCATAGAGATACGGCCCGTACCCACGCGTGTACAGCCCGTAACTCCATGGCGTACGCCTATGGCAACACTACCATAGGGATAGGACCCCTACACACGCTTGTACGGGCCGTATCTCTATGGCGTACGCCTACGGCGACACTACCATAGGGATAGGGCCCCTACACACGCGTGTACGGCCCGTATCTCTATGGCGTACGCCTACGGCAACACTGCCATAGGGATAGGACCCCTACACACGCGTGTACGGGCCGTATCTCTATGGCGTACGCCTACGGCAACACTACCATAGGGATACGACCCCTACACACGCGTGTACGGGCCGTATCTCTATGGCCTACGCCTACAGCAACGCTACCATAGGGATACGACCCCTACACACGCGTGTACGGGCCGTATTACTAGAGTAGTGGTGCCCTAGGGGTACGTGTGAAATGCACCGTACCGGTGTGGGAATTTGAAAATCACAATGGGGACACATAAGGGCCTAAATGCATGCTGCTTGTCATGGATACCCAGTTTCAAGATCAAAATTTTCCATCATGTGGCCTGGAAAAAGCATTTGGCCAGCTTATACATTGTTGCAAAGTGGTTGTTGACTTGACATGATGCATCAAATTTGAAAAAATGCTAATGCTGTCACTGGTGTATATTCAAAGGGATTGGAGGAAACGTAGGATGCAAATGAGTCTGACCAATCACTCGGTACTCCTGTAAAGGAAATAGCCCAGCAAGGCAGAAATAAGTCAGCCAGAACCCATGAGAGGGCACTTGCCTGCACAACCTTTCATCGACACTACTGCTGCTGTTTGGCTTCCCCTGGCACCATGTCAAGGACTGTGGAGAGGGCCCAGCCTTTCACCCAGGAGGAGAATGAGGCGTTGCTGGACGTCATCCTCCCACAGTTCCCCAGCCTGTATGGTAGACCAGGGCCGCAGGTGAGTGCTGACTCTGCTCCCTTTGACTGTGCCCCTTCTTTTTGTGACTGGCACTTCTGGCATTGTGTCCAGGTGTGACAGACATGCAATGTTGTTTAGAGTGGGTCCCGGGGGGTGGGGGGAATGGCTTAGGTGTGTCATGCAGAGCATGATGTGGTTCATGTGTGCACTCCTCACTTGCATTGTGCTTACTGTGACATTCACTGCATGGTGCATGGCACATTCTGCATGGCTAATCCTCTTGGCCATTCTTGTTCTATAGTCCTGAGGTGATTCAGTGTTCCCCCCGGTGTGACAGGTGACTGTACCCACAGATGTGTGTGAGTTTAGGGGAGCTCTGGTGAGAGTGACCAAATGATGTGTACGCACCCTGGACATTGATGTGTGTGAATGTTCGCTGTCATGTGGGTGAGTGTCTATGTGGAGTGTTGCACCACAGCTGCATGGAGGAGGCAACTGCTCTACCCATCTGATGTAAGTAGTAAGCCGTGCTGTGTGTCTGACTAGCTGGGCTAGCCCCACGCCTGTGACACCCCCCAGGCAAGTGGCACATGTGCAGAGTGAGGTTTGTATCCGCTGTTGCCACTGGCTGGTGATTTATCTGTGCCTGTGTGTGTCTGTTTACTCTGCTGAGGTTGGGTCAGTGGCCTGGGGCATGTGACTGCTTGGAGGTGCTGTCCATCAGCCTTGTGT
The DNA here is from genome assembly GCF_964204655.1 of Triturus cristatus. Classification (NCBI taxonomy): domain Eukaryota; kingdom Metazoa; phylum Chordata; class Amphibia; order Caudata; family Salamandridae; genus Triturus; species Triturus cristatus. The sequence continues at coordinate 167,038,360 of NC_140591.1, read as the reverse complement.
TGCTTGTGATGTACAGTGTGTGCCATGATCACGGCGTGTGTTGCACCCCTCATGCCACCTGTGTACTTTCAATGCCATGTAGTGCATTGGGGCTTACACAGAGGCGAAATTCCCTATGACGAAGGTGGTATTAGTTTGCAGCATGCTATGCCCTGTTCAACAAATCAAAGATGTTCTAATGTGTGTCTCTGTGACATGGAGCAGGTGTAGTGATCTATTCTCACTTTGACATCCTCACAGGTAACCGCCTACGAGAAGGGGAAGATATGGATATGGATCTCCGTGGAGGGTCGCAGTCGGCGCCTGGCCCAGGTGAGGAAACGCTGGCAGGACATCCGGTGCTGGATCAGGAGGATCGCCCGGGTCCTGCTGGGGGACTCACCAGCACGAAAACACAGCGGTCGCCGGCGCCTGACCCACCAAATGAAGCGTGTCCTGGCGGTGGTCTTCCCTGACATGGATAGGCGGTTACAGGAGAAGCAGCAGCAGCAACGGGGTAGGTACATGTGTGTCTGTTGTGTGTCACAAGCTTTTGGAAGTGCTCAGTTGCATGGATACACTGCCAGGGTTTATATGTGCAGTGCATCTCCTGTTCCCCCTAGTCAACCGCTGCTGTTCTTCCTCCCTTCCCCTCCTTGACATGTGTTCCCTGGTCTGTGTGTAATCACTATTGCACATGGTCATCTAGGCTTGTTGCAGGGATTCTGCTTATACACAGAACTATGCGTAGAACCCCAGGACCTCAGTGAATTGTGGTGTACCAGAAACTCACCTCAGAACCCAGAACCCAGTATCCGGCTAGCATAAGTGTCCCATTCGTTATCCAAGATTTGGCTCGGCGGTCCCAATGAAAAGACAACCCAGAACAAGCGACTCAGTGTACTCTCAGGAATGGTGGGAATCGGAAATACCTGTTCGTATATTATTCTCACATCAGTCCACAACAAGAATCAAATGAGACACGGTGAAAATAAAAAGAGTTTATTTTTATAGACCACGTGTCCTAATATGCAGTACTTTGGCTAATACAAGCAGACAAATGATTATAATCAAAACCATCAGCATCGTTACAATACCATAGAATATAAATGGAGTGATCATGTTATAAATGACAGTGGATGCTACCACCTTCCCTTTACTAAGAAGCTAATATTATTATTATGCTACTAAAAGGTCTCTTAGGCTTGAATGCGGGACCCCATACCTCAAAGATCAGCTTGGTGAAATCACATCACAGGAGCATCAGGAGTCTTCTCGCAGGAAGGCACGTCTCCGGTCTGAATATTAAACATGATGTCTGCAATATTAAAAGCACCAACTTTCAGGTATTCGCAGCTGCCCGTGTGTTATGGCTAAATAGTGGGTCGATCAATCTAGAGTGAAAACATGCATTGTCTAACAACCCAGACTGTTTGTTACACCCTGTACAGACCAAGGTCGCTGTGCAGAGCTCGGGATGGTAACAACAGATTGCTTCCGTGTGAGGCAAAGCGCGAGTCAGCAGTTTGTTTAAACAATAACATGTAGACGCAGTGTCATGTGCAAAAGCAGCAAGATGGCTTTCTAACAATCTAACGTGGTTATGCTAACTTAACAATGCATATACGTATTAAGGGAGTCCTTACTACATGCCCCCTTGATCGAAGCACTAACCAGTAGGGAAGAAATGAGAGAACGCAGAGTTCAGTTTCGACAGAGCAGGACAAGGCGTATTCAATTTGAAACCAATTATCGGTCAGTCAAAATCCGAAAAAGTACAAAAGTAGAAGGGAGAGAAGAAAAAAAAATGAAAAAATGCTGCGCTGGCCAGCAATCCAAAGGCACAGGGAGCACACAAAAAAAAAAACACAGCGAACAACAGTTCACTCAATCCATGAACGTGTATGCAGCATACGTGGCAACTGCTTCCAACAGAAAATCGTTTGCAGAGCCACTAAAAGTTTCAGCCATCCAGTTAAGCAAAGAAAAGGAACATACATGTTCTTCAATAAGCGGAGCCTCTAGCACGATCAGAGGGCAACCGACGTGTTCCGCCAGATAGCTCATATCCAAGAAGTCATAGGCAGCCCTTACGATGTCCCAATTACCCAGGATACCATGCGCCGCACCACAGGCCATAATCCGAACACCAGAACAGGCAAACTCGTGAGACACTAAGGGCCTCATCAGTCGATCATAATCCGGCACCGGAGACACCGTGTTGGTTAAGCACAAATCCAGAGGCCATTCAAAGGGACAATCTAGGCAGTGAAAAACAGGTTGCACGCAGGTGAAGTAGGAATACCGGAAGGATAATCCATACGCCAGGCTCAAAGTCGCCAATGGCAGCGTACCATAATATTCAAGCATCCGGTCACGAAGAAGATGCAGACAGGACAGGTTGTCGTGTGGCACAGAAAGAGCAGCCATTTCTTAGTACGAAAAGTAAAAACAGCACACCTGCCACCAGCGCCAGAATTAGCGGGACACCGCCAAAGACGCTCGAGAAAATAGAATGCAAAAATGCCGGAATCACACCAAAAATAGTTTGAAAGGAGGTCACGAGGCCTGAGCCCACAAGGCCCGTTGTGGACGAGGCATTGAAAATTGTTTGGATCAAAGCTCCAAAATGCAGGGGGAGGTCAGTATTCAAAAGCGCCTCTACCTCAGTGCGCGTATTTGCTACGTGAAGGACAAATGTTTCTCGGGAGGAAGTCAATGGCACCTCCTTTTGGGACAATAGAGCTCTTATTCTGCTCATCTTGTTGAACTCTGCTTTCAAGGTCGGAATCGAAGGCCAGATGGAAACATCCAGCCGCCCATGCGGGGGAGGAAATAGAACATTATTGCAGCAGACAACTCTCTGCGGTACAGTTACTATATATGGGATTCCCACTAACATCCCGCAGCAAGCTTCATTATTCAAAATCAAATAACTACCGTTTGCAAGCAGCGTGAAAGATGGTGTAATCACTGGCACTGGGATACCTTTGAGGACGCAGGCCAAATTCGGGGCGTGTACATTGCAAGCACCGTGCAACTGAATGTGCCTACATACTACAGAATGATCAGGTGTCGTGGTACATTCCTCACCTCTCAGATAAACCTCAGTACCGTCTCTTGTACATCTATACGTAAAAGGGAGGGACCAAACCTCATGAATGAAAGCGGTACCCAGCTGTTCATATCTACCCAGAGCATAGTGCTTCATACAGGACGTAAACTTAAAAAGCGCGAAAGGTAGCGTAATCAACCCATGTACTAACCACACGGCCGAATTTAATTCCGCCACAGAAAAAGGTAACGGCTCCAACTTTTCAATGTGTAACAATGAATACGTAGCATCCTTCATGGAAATGAACTGTTGCTTTACACTAAGGTTAAAGGGAAGGAATAATGATGTCGTATTCAGATAGTCCCAGGGGACCTTTCCTGCCTTTAAAGTTTGTAAAGTCCTTGCAAACTGCATAACAGAACGTAACTGGTTTTGACCATGGTACAATACAGACATATCATCATGTACAATATCAACAATTGAAGAAACAATATTATCTAATGTATAAATTCTGGAAGAAAGAGTGTTAATGCTGTTATCAATAACTGCCAATACCTTTTACATATTCGCTTGATCAATAGCTCTCAATCTAGAAGCCGCCTCAATTTGCGACAATTTCCATACTTTGTTGTAAATAGCATACGCCCACCTTCTGGATCTGCCACCCACAGGACCTTTAACAAAATCATTCAAATCTATTTTGTCATGTAATCTTGATAAATGAACTTTGACAGATGCCAAGGTGGAATGTCGCAGCCAGGACTGACATAATTTCCCTACAGAGTAGGTAGTTACTGTATGAGATGACTCAAACCGAGGGTCTATGCGTTGCTGCGTATACCCCGGTTTCAGACCTAGAAAACGACGTTGACAGGTATCTGAACTGCTTTGCCAAATTAACCATCCTTCACTACTAAATTTCGAAATATTGAAAGATGTATTAGAAACCAATGACTGCAAAGCAGGAAGGGACAGATCTGTGTGGTTATCCCAATTTGGGTAAGCGCCCAGATCTGGAACAGAAGGTGAATTTAGTTTCTTAGAAGTGGCCAATCCGAAACAGGTGGTCTGGAAAATGGTTGAATTTAAAAACAACATATGATTTGGTACAAGACAGGCACGATGTAAAGCTTCAGTTCCCTGAACCTGCCACGGTTTGGAACCCCAAACCGATTTAAGATCAATAGTAGCCTTCCACAGATCATAACCTTTGATTGACAACTCATCCATAAAGGACTTAGAATAGAGCAATTTGGTGTGTGTCAGTCTAACCTTCGAGGCAGACTCAGGCATAACTTTAAAATAAAAGGATGCCGGGTCGGAAACACTGAAATCAGTAAAATAAGTCTACTTATCAACTAATGTAGGGGAGCTGCCGAAAGAGGGGGTGGGACAGTGTTCCCATTGGGTAAAATTTACAAAATTACGAAAAGTGTTTGCTTTATGCAGGAAGTGATTGCCATAATGCTGAAAACAATACTGTTCCGCATAGTTAGCCGCATTCGCATACAAATCTTCTGCATCAAAAGCGGCATAATATTTCAAATCAGAAAACAGTGCTTCAATGGCATGAACATCCCAATCATCAGAACGAATGTTCTGCTTAACCACATCACCCATAGAAACACGAAATACATTAGGTACATTGATGACCTCTGTAGGACCATGAATTTGGAATTTAACAGCATCCCACGCACTTCCATCCAAAACGGGCCAGGCAGTAATATTCACAAACGTCTGGTCCCTTTTCATGATGTGGGATGATGAGTGGGGGGCCAAAGTTCCATTGATAAGTCTAATTGTAGATCTTTCTTTAAGATAGTGTCCATTCACTAGACGGAAAAATACTATTACAAATCCAATGGACATAAACAAAAAAATACTTATAAGCACCAGCCAGATATATGTCCAAGGGGGAATCAAAAAATGTCTTTTGAACCAGCTAGCAAAAATAGCAATGTTCGAAGGGGAAGTATGAGGCAATGAGTTAGTGTCAAAGGAGAAACGTGACTGGTCAACCGCCGTAGATTGTAAAACAGGCGAGTGACCATTTGTAGGATAAGCATACTCAGTCTCTTCGGGCAGACCACCAGCCGGCGGTATTAACAAGGGATCAGTAACTGACTGCATCTCGATGGCAACATCAGACAAGGTGTTAGAAGCAGGAACCAACACTGAATTTCTTTGCATTGTCTGGCAGGAAACTGCTGGAGTAAGACTAAGAAGTATCGGCCACTCGCTGAAGTTTGACATTGTCAATAGAGATGTACCTGTTTTCTTTGCGACCAGGAAGTGGAGGTAAAATTACTGTTCTTGTACCCTGCACTCCAAGCACTGGAACTGGTGCACGATAAGAGGGGCCGAACTCCTTCTTGTTCTCCACCTTCTCACGGACCAGGTCTCCAACTCGGGGTAGCCAGCCGACTACCGGAATCTGAACCTCAGCTTCAGATGTGGAGGGCAAGTGTTCCTTCGAAAGAGTGTCTCTGGCTTCTTGTAGGGTCTGCAAAACAGCACAGTGATCATCTACGTCAAAGGGTGCGGTCGACGCCGCCATGTCTAGACCATCAAGGTCTGGGACAAACATTCAGATTCCGAAGAGCATCATGTACGGGGTCCGCCCACCCAGAGACCTTCTAGGGAGATTATTAAGTGCACGTTGGACGTTATACAAATGGGCTAGCCAGTTCCGGCCTGTGCCTAAAACACGTGCTGTCAAAGATTGCTTTAAGTCACGGTTCATTCGCTCCACCACACTATTACCCTCAGGTCGGTAGGGGGACGAAAATTTGACTTGGACCCCCAAATTTCTCATAGCCTCCTTGTAAGCCTTAGAGGCGAACGCAGGGCCCTGATCAGAATGGACGGTACCACACGCAAAAGTTCCCACAAAGACACGCAAATCCCTGATGACAGTCCGCGAGTCAGCACTCCTTTGTGGCCATACCCAGAGAAAACGTGTGCACGAATCCACTGCAACCAAGATATACTTGTACGCAGTATCAGAAGAAAAAGGACCGCAGTGATCTAGATAAACACAACCAAATGGTTTATTAGAGATGTACAACTGTGTTTGTGGTGGGCGCGCAACAGTGGAAGGTTTAATCTGTTGGCAAATGTCACAATCAAGAACATAATCGCGCGCTTGTTTATATAAACCAAACCACCAGTAATGTTGTTGTAACAGAGATATAGTAGCGGACACGCCGGCGTGGGCTGACGCCAACCCCTCGTGGGCTGCTAGTATCAAAGCTGGTCTGCAGTCCGCGTTGGGAATAATTCTGTCACCAACATCGTTAATCCTCACTAATGGGACGTTATCAGGACTTAAGTGATAAATATAACGAGAAGGAAAACCCTTCGGGTAATCACTTCCCTTCTCTGTAGCAGCAATAGCTGCCAAGATGTCATCATCAATCTTACTTTTGGATCTTGTAACTGCTGCCACTAAGTATGTAGCCACTGCGGTTTTTGCTGCCTCGTCAGCGAAGCTGTTACCGACAGCATGGACACCAAGTCGTTGGTGACCAAGAGTGTGAATAACATTCACGAGAGGGAGACGGTCTTTAAAGTCTGCCACTCGAACCCAAAGCAGTTTATGCTTAATTGTGCTACCTTTGGTATCTCGATAATCGTTTTGAGACCAAAAGTGTAAGTTGTCATTGTAGGACTGGACACAGTAAAAGGAGTCACTTACTATAAGAGTTGTGACTCGGGGATCAGCAAACTCCAGTGCAAGCACCAGAGCCCGGAGCTCCGCCAATTGCGCGGTACAATCACCCAATGACTGCGTATGCACGGCATCAGATTGGAATTCACCATTTACGAATGTACCCACGACAATTGCGCAAGCCGCAGAATAGGCATGCTTTGATCCAATTGCCGGCTGCGCCGAGCCGTCAGTGTATATGACACAATGGTATTCTTCGAGCGGGCGCAAAGACAGAGGAGCCGGATGAACGAATTCGTACTGCAAGTACTCCTGAGTCTGTAAAGAGGCGTCAAAGATATAAGTGACATCTGGTGATGTCAGAGTTGTGGCCCATTGTATCCACCGTGGATGCAAAGCTTTAGAATTTGGTACACTTGCTTTAGTCACTGCCTCTAGGGCAGGATACGGTGTTACAACCAGAATCTGTTTTCCATGCGACAGTGCGCGTTCCTTAAGGATCGCCATCTGTACTGCCGTCAGAACTTTCTCGACCGTGGAAAAACGTAATTCAGCAGAGGTGTACAAGTGTGATTTATATGCAATGGGGACGGTATCGCCCTCATTGAACGTCAAATACGTGAAACCCACGGCGCCTGGTACTATTCTTATTACCAGGTTAGTGCGGTTATCACGCGTCAGTAAGTATTGTGAAGCAAGAAGATCAGCCTGTAAAGACTGTAAAATAGCAGAATGTTCCAGCTGCCAGCTAGTCTTCGAAAAAGAAGGTTGTACCAAGGCGTAAAGCGGCTTGATACGCTGGGCATAATCAGGAATATACGTACGTCCGAAATTCAGAAAGCCCAGCAGAGATTGTAATTTTTTCAGCATTGTAGGAGCACGCAAGCATGCGCACTTCTCCAGAAAGTGGGGAGCTAATCCCTTACCTTCATTGTTGAGCTCGTAGCCCAAAAACAATACTGTGTATTCCGCGATGTGAGACTTCGCAAAATTAAATTTGTAGCCATAGTCTGCAAAACTCACAATAATATTGTCGACTCGAGACAGATGTGGCATCAGCTCATCATCCGTGAGGTAGATATCGTCAACATAGGAGTATGCGTCGGGGTCAATTCTCTCTAAGAGAGAGACCACGCGAGCGGAAAAGACGCCAGGGCTGTTTTTATAGCCCATGGCTAATCTTGTGAACTGTTTTTGTTTGCCGCCCGAAGTAAACGCCGTCCACTGGCTACTCAGTGTGGACAGGTTATGGCTAAAAAAGCCATTGGAGATGTCAAGTGTCGTTTTAAATCTCTTACGCACGAGACTGTCGACAAGAGCCGAGCTGTGAGTATTCTGTACCGCGCAGGTCCGGCAATGTGAGTTTAAGTGCCGGTAATCCAAAACTAAACGGTACGACCCGTCGGGCTTCGTCACAGTGAATAAAGGGTTATTCATAGGGGACACACAAGTTTCAATAACACCCTGATATTCCAATTGTTCAAGGATTGCCGCGACGTGCGGTCTAGCTTCACGACGCATGGGATATTGGGGTTGAGGCTGGGGCATAGACCGTAATGGAATCTCATGGCAGGGGGACAACCGGTCCCATCCCACCTGAGTACGATACACCGCCGGCGCAAGCGCCAGCGCCCACTCCTCAGCGTACACTTCAGCCTGGTCCTTAGGCACTGTGTGCGCAAAGGACGGGAGGATTACCTCCTCCCCTCTAGGAGCTTCTAAAATGAAAGCTGGGGGCCAATCTGCCTCCGCTAGGAGGATATCATAGGTGGTAGTCAGATTATCCCAAAAAATCCCCTTAATTGTACGTTGTATGTCACCCTCTATTAGTAAGACTATTTCATAAAGTCTATCAGGGGGAGCCACTCTGGTGTCAGCTGTTTCAACAGTAACCAATATATCAGTTGCTGTCGCCGCCAGAAATGGACGCAGAGCTCGACGGACTATGGTAATTTCCGCTGCGCTGTCCAGTAGCGTCAGCGCCCATGTCCGGTTCCGAAGCTGTGTCCGCACTATCTGAGGCATACCTTGCCATCAGAGCAGCCACTTTCTTCTTCTGAAACGGGGGCCTTTGTCGTGCAAATTCGTCCTGCTTGCCTTTACCCTCAGTCTGTCGGGGCTGGTCACGTGTTTGTGGAGCACCCCGACCTTTGCCACCGCCTCCGCCACCGGACTGTGAAGCCGATGTTTCCTGTGAAGAACGAGGAGAACGTTGTTCAGAAACCTGAAATCTATCAGGAGACTTAATAGTAGCACGATCACGTAGATCATAAGTGCGTTCACTACCTGACTGAACGGGAGAGGCAGGCCGAGAGCCCTGTTTCTGCTGCTGCTTTCCCTGTTGTTTTGACCGTCAATTCTGTTTCGGAAAGTTTGGACGGTCATCCTTACCAGAGGCTTCCGTCTTACCCTGCTGCTTAATTTCGGGAGTTTTGATCACAGGTTTAACTCCTAAAGAGCTACAACCCAAATCTCTGTACGCTGACGAGATTATTTTCGCAAATTCCCGCGGCTTATCCTCATCAGCAACTTTCTTCAGTTCATTACGAACTTGGAACTGCATAGCATCACCCTTAAGGTTACACATTATCATGGTAGCCACCTGGTCAAACTGTCCGAGGAGTCGCATTCCTAATTCTATCGCAGATTCCGCACCGTGATTATCTTGAACACGCTTAATAACGGAGGGCAGTACCGACATAGATGGAGTGCCAAAGCACTGCGAGTACGTCGCTGCAAAGACCTTGCCCCAGTTTACACAATCATCAATGTCGGGGACCAAGTCTTTAGGCAAACTAATGGTAAGGATCCTGTGTTTCTCCACAGGAGATGTAGTCGGGTATACCGCTTCTATTTGGTCAAATTTTCCAGCAAGCCAAAAAGGGAAATCATCCCTAGTTTGGGGGCGCTTGCCCATAACAGAATTAACCATAACAGGACTAATGACTACCGCGTGGTGGTCAGTAGGTTGTCCCACAACAGCAGGTGCCCCTGCCTGCACATTGCGAGACACGTACTGCACTAAAGCCCTATATACTGTAATAAGGGCAGTGTGTAGTACACGCAATTCAGCCACCGTCACCGTCAGGTAACGGGGATGAGGCGTAAATCCGGCTAGTACCGGCCAAGTGGCCCCTGCAATTGATAAGGGGCCCATTCTCGGCGGTATAACCGCATGGGGAAGGGCGCCATTAAACCAAATAAGATGCTGCCAAGCAGATATTGGTATTTCCTGTGTCCTATACGGTGTATAGTTCGCTTGCACGGCAGTGGCAGTGTAAGAATGAAAGGAGTTATCGTCCTCACTCACTGCCGGAAGCGTCACCCAAGAGTAGAACAACTCATAGGGATGAGCCGCATCGGCTCCTACCACAAAGATGACGTTCATACCAGTGTCCGGCACCCCATACTGCGTCAAATGACGTTTCAGTGCTGCACGGCTATGCGCCGCTATATCTACCGCCATAAGGACAAGCTACACTCGAAGCAATCAGTAGCACAAGGGTTCAATAACCTTTTTAATGATCAAGCTTGAAGAAACCTATATCAACAGAAATAGGTAGGTTTAAATCCGTCAGACTTGTTATCTGGAAACAAGAATGAGGGTGTTGTGGACTAATATAAGCACTACTAAGGCGTTTCAACTCATAGACCAAACGTTAGGTGCGCCATGTTGCAGGGATTCTGCTTATACACAGAACTATGCGTAGAACCCCAGGACCTCAGTGAATTGTGGTGTACCAGAAACTCACCTCAGAACCCAGAACCCAGTATCCGGCTAGCATAAGTGTCCCATTCGTTATCCGAGATTTGGCTCGGCGGTCCCAATGAAAAGACAACCCAGAACAAGCGACTCAGTGTACTCTCAGGAATGGTGGGAATCGGAAATACCTGTTCGTATATTATTCTCACATCAGTCCACAACAAGAATCAAATGAGACACGGTGAAAATAAAAAGAGTTTATTTTTATAGACCACGTGTCCTAATATGCAGTACTTTGGCTAATACAAGCAGACAAATGATTATAATCAAAACCATCAGCATCGTTACAATACCATAGAATATAAAAGGAGTGATCATGTTATAAATGACAGTGGATGCTACCACCTTCCCTTTACTAAGAAGCTAATATTATTATTATGCTAATAAAAGGTCTCTTAGGCTTGAATGGGGGACCCCATACCTCAAAGATCAGCTTGGTGAAATCACATCACAGGAGCATCAGGAGTCTTCTCGCAGGAAGGCTCGTCTTCGGTCTGAAAATTAAACATGATGTCTGCAATATTAAAAGCACCAACTTTCAGGTATTCGCAGCTGCCCGTGTGTTATGGCTAAATAGTGGGTCGATCAATCTAGAGTGAAAACATGCATTGTCTAACAACCCAGACTGTTTGTTACACCCTGTACAGACCAAGGTCGCTGTGCAGAGCTCGGGATGGTAACAACAGATTGCTTCCGTGTGAGGCAAAGCGCGAGTCAGCAGTTTGTTTAAACAATAACATGTAGACGCAGTGTCGTGTGCAAAAGCAGCAAGATGGCTTTCTAACATCTAACGTGGTTATGCTAACTTAACAATGCATATACGTATTAAGGGAGTCCTTACTACAGGCTGTAAGTTCATCACGGTGCACAATGCTTTCTGCATCATGTGTGGGGGTGGTCTGTGACATGTGTTGGTACCTTGCCTGTGCCCTGTCCTGTCCACTCATTTGGGGGTCCTTAATTGTTGGCACTGTCCTGAGGCTCCACATAGGAGTGTGTGGTTTTAAATACACACCCTTGCAGCATGCATGACCAATGTAGTGGCCTCAGACATGATGTGCATGAGTGGGAGATATGCATAGGGCCGGGACGGTTGCTCCAGTTACAGTCAGATCATTGTGAAGGGCAATAATGTGCCTGCATGACAGATGTCTCCCAAGGAAGTGCACAAGAAAACACCTTTACACTTTGGGGGAACACGCTGGCACATTTCACACAAATGCACAGTTCTGTCCAAATTTTGTTCTGGAATTATACATGTCCATGTTCCCACAGTGTGTTTGCATTAGGGGTAGTCCTTGGTTGTTGCTGATGCCAACTTACCGGTGTCCAGTCATCCGGACCACCGTGGTGCCATGTATATGTACTTCCTGATACCACATTTCTTCTTAACAATGGCTTCTTGGCATTAGTCTGGCAGCTCATACAATGACTGTGTAAATGTAGTTTTGTGTGCACCTCATTGTGTGACTTCTGATATTCATGCACATGTGTGTTCAGTTCCACAAGTGGAACATTCACACATTCCAAACTTGTCAATTTTGTGATGTTTTGTGATTCCCAATGAATCAGAAAGTATTAGTTTTGATTTTCTAAAGTACTCACAGGTCTATGAGTGTGGGTACACCTTCAGCATCGGCGTACGTAATTTGGCATTGGGTGCACCAATACTGTTTCGTTCACAGTGAGCAAGGGGTGGCATGCCTTCATAGTCTGGCTGTGCTCCACTGTTCACAGACACTAGCTTCTCTGTATAATTTGATCTCCAGTTATTTGCTGTTGTGTCCTGATTTTCATTATTTAAGGTGGCATGGTGGGTGAACCAACAGGGGAGTGCAGGGCTTACATGTGTGCGGAGTCATCTAGATGTTACTCATGATGCATTTCATGATATGCACTGTGACCAATTATGTTTGGACTCATGTGTCAGATGTACACAGGTGACTGATTATTTCCTGTCTCTTCACCTTGCCCACAGCATCATCGGGGGACACCGAGGGAGACACCTGCATGGACGTGGAGGAGGGATCCAGCACCAGTGCCACCACTCCTGGCGAGTTGGCAGCATCAAGTGGCACGGAGGGTGAGGGGAGTGCAGCGGAGGACCTGGGTAGTACCAACACAGACTACGACGCTGATGGGTCCGCGGCTGAGCTCCCTGCGGGGGCGGAGGCTGCTCCAACAGCTGGCAGCAGCACTACAACTGTCACCGCCCCCTCCATTCGCATCACCGCCCTCCCAGTTGCTCCGGTCCCTTCTGTCCGTGTACGGCAACAACGTGTCTCCTTCGTGCCAGGCACCGCACCCCCTGCCCCTGTCTCCCCTGCTGCCCTCACTTCCGAGTCTGTGGACATTCAGCGGCAGTTGCAGGTTGGGCAGCCATCGATCCTGACTGTCCTCCATGGCCTCACCACACTGCTGACACAGATGGTGTCGTACATGGAGGGCATGTCATCAGCGATGTCTGACCAACGGATGTTGCTGAGGTCCATGGACTCGTCACTGACGGCAGCAGTGGGTCTCCTGCAGCGCTTGGTCCCCCCACCTACCCTTGCACCATCCACACTTCCCACTCCCATGCCTGTCCCAAGCACACACACACATTCCCAGGCAGGCACCACACCAGACACAGCCAGCACACCAACAGGGAAGGGCAAGCGCACACCTCCAGTCACGCACACTCAGGGGGTAGAAGGCACACCCACTGGGTCTAGGGCACACAGGCTGACACATAGCCACACCCGGAGTCTGCATGCCTCACTCCCCAGTCCCTCCAATGTCACTCCCCTCGGCTCCCCTGCCCCACAGTCTGAGAAGGAGGCCTACTTGGCTATGCTGGGCCTCAGCCCCACAGCTTCACCATCGCGCAAACGGGCAAGGCACTCCACGGGTAGGGGAGTTGAGTCCCCCCCTGTCCACCACCTCCCCCAGTAGCGCTGCAACCCATCCCTCCGCCCCGCCCCCCTCCTTGGGCCGCCTGTGGTTCATTCGGGTGCGGGGGAGACGCTGGCAGAGCTTGCGGACGTGTGCAGTGCCATACTGACCTCCACCTTTGCCACTGCCCCACCCCCTGTGGTGGAGTCGTCCGTCCCTGCACCCACAACACCTACCCTTCCCCCTCCTGTCCCTGCGGTGCCTGGTCCTTCCCCACATGATGCCCCCACCCCAGTCGATGAACCAGAGGTTTCAAATGTGCAGGCAAGCTAGGGGAGATGCATGGACATGTGTCCCCCCCCCAGGACATTGCATCTGGACTGGCCTATGGCCTTTGTACATAGTGTCCTTTCATACATTTTATTTTACTGCTGAATAAAGCATTTTGTTTTCCCTTTGAACACGATTGCTTTTCAGGTATTGATGTGGGTGCTGATGCTCCATGAGTTGAGGTGGTGTGTTAGGTGTCTGGGAAATGTTGTAGTATGGTGCTCATGGGGTGGACCCTGGTACCTGCGTGCCATCACAAGGTCTCTGCAAAGATTCTTTGCTCATGTATGCTCTTTGTGATTGGAGACATTGTCCCAAGGAGTGTTCCTTCCTCTGTGGCACCTGACATCTTCCCTGCAGGGAGTTGAACAATTGTTGTGCTGACCTGTGTCTACATTTCCTTGGTGGCAGACGGATCACTTCAACTAGGCCCATGCCTGCTCAGCAATGTCTCCGGCTGCATCATCTGTGCCATCCTTGGTAGTCACTGTACTTGTGTATAGAGTATGATGCCATGCCTCCATGTGGAAATTGTCACTTTTCCGCACTATGCATGTGTGTACTCCCAGCCTAGCACACAATTGGTACTTGTTCTGCAGGGTATTTGGTCACCTGACTGACAATTGTGGTCATTGTATCTGTGGGAAGTCCACCCTATTCCTTCCATGGGAGACAACTACTTGGTGGCTGTGCCAGCACCTGTACATTCCTATCAGTCCTGGAATGTGCGTGACAGTGTGTATTCCCTTTGGCTCTCTTAGTTTAGTGGGCTTTCACATAACTATGCAGTCTTGTGACATGTTCTCAGTGTGTGTATTGTGCTGTATCCGCCAGGGGTGGGTATGCATGTGTCATTTGTCCTCACACCCACATGTGGTGTGTCATGCCGTGGGGGAATGACGTCCATCCTCATGGGAGTGGGACAGTGCTGTCAGTGATGTGTTGATATGGCACTCTCAACATTTTCACACATTGGGGATGCGTTAGTGAACCCAAGGAGGTGTGGTCATCTGAGGATGATGCACCCACCACTCATATGTCAGGACTATGCTGGGAATCCTCTGCACCCACCCCCATGTCTCTGTCCACTACTGGGTGTTCCTCCGCACCCACCCCTCATATGTCTGGGCACTGCTGGGAGTGATAGGCACCCACCCCTCATATGTCTGGGCACTGCTGGGAGTGATAGGCACCCACCCCTCATATGTCTGGGCACTGCTGGGAGTCCTGGGCACCCACCCCTCATATGTCTGGGCACTGCTGGGAGTGATAGGCACCCACCTCTCATATGTCTGGGCACTGCTGGGAGTCCTGGGCACCCACCCCTCATATGTCTGGGCACTGCTGGGAGTGATAGGCACCCACCCCTCATATGTCTGGGCACTGCTGGGAGTGATAGGCACACACCCCTCATATGTCTGGGCACTGCTGGGAGTGATAGGCACCCACCCCTCATATGTCATATGTCTGGGCACTGCTGGGAGTGATAGGCACCCACCCCTCATATGTCTGTCCACTGCTGGGAGTGATAGGCACCCACCCCTCATATGTCTGGGCACTGCTGGGAGTGATAGGCACCCACCCCTCACATGTCTGGGCACTGCTGGGGGTGATTGGCACCCACCACTGGGCACTGCTGGTATTCCTCTGAACCCACTTGCGCCCTTGCTGTGGTACACTGCTGTCCTGGGCATACACCACCCCCAATTTACAGCTGAAGTGCTGCACCAAGCCGTACACCTACATCCGTGGCGTGTGTACGCCTTGTATCCATCATGTGTTGGGGCTGTGGGGGTACGCGTGTACGGCCCGTACCCACGCTCTGGGGGCGTGGGTACGGTCCGTACACGCGTACCCCTACCTCACCACTGCAATGGTGGTACGGCCCGTACCCACGCTCTGGGGGCATGGGTACTGTCCGTACACACGTACCCCTACCTCACCACTGCAATGGTGGTACGGCCCATACCCACGCTGTGGGGGCGTGGGTACGGGCCATACCACCATTGTGGCGGTGACATAGGGGTACGCATGTACGGCCCGTACCCACGCTCTGGGGAACGTGGGTACGGGCCGTACCACCATTGTGGCGGTGACGTAGGGGTACGTGTGTACGGCCCGTGCCCACACTCTGGGGGCGTGGGTACGGGCCGTACCACCATTGTGTCGGTGATGTAGGGGTACGCGTGTACGGCCCGTACCCACGCTCTGGGGAACGTGGGTACGGGCCGTACCACCATTGTGGGGGTGACGTAGGGGTACGAGTGTACGGCTCCTACCCACGCTCTGGGGAACGTGTTTATGGGCCGTACCACCATTGTGGCGGTGACGTAGGGGTATGCGTGTACGGCCCGTACCCACGCTCTGGGGAACGTGGGTACGGGCCGTACCACCATTGTGGCGGTGACGTAGGGGTACGCGTGGTACGGCCCGTACCCACGCACTGGGGGGCATGGGTACGTCCCGTACCACCATTGTGGTGGTGACGGGTACGCATCCACGTCCACTTCCGTTGTGGCGGGACGTGGGATTGGTGGACACGCCCCCCCGAAGTGACCAGACCATGGAGGTAATGAATGTGCAGGATGGATTAGTAATTTGTGGGGTGTGGGTTATGTTTCCTGCCCCTTGCACCCCCCCCCTTTGCCCCTGGGGGTTGTTCTGACCTTCTGCGGCGTCTGCGTCGGTTTCTGTACACGAGGTGGTAGGCTATGAGGGCCGGGATGACGCGTTGGTTGGGGTCCATCGCTGTCCGTCGCGTACCGGGGCTCCTTGTTCGCGTCGTCCTCAATTTCCCGGCAGTTTTTGGCTCCCGTAAAAAATGCTGCGTGCGGAGTGACGTCGGCACGAAGCGTACTTGCTGGTCCGTAGAACGCTGCCTGACTCCGTCCGGACGTCGCGTATGCGCCGTCCAGATTCAGATTTGTATGTATTTTTTTGCCGGTCGGTGTTTTTTACGACTCGTACGGAAATGGTATTTCTGTGTAAATCGTACTTGCGAGTTTGTAAGCTGTTTTTCCCAGATACGAGTCGGACGGAAAAATCGCTCCGTACGACCATTCGTACCCGGGTTTTACTGGATCGGAATCGGCATCTAAGTAGGTATATATATTATATATTATATGTATATGTTTAATTAATGTTTTATTAAATTATATATATTAATTATTAATTTTAAACATTATAAAATATATTTAATTATGTTTATTTTATTTATAAGTATTATTTGGTTTATTTTACATATTTTTTTAAACTAAAGAATAAACAATAGTTGTTAATAACGATATTTTTGACATCGATATTTTATTTTCGATATTTTTGTACTTACCATGTTGTAGACAGGATGTCGATATTCTTGACATCGATATTTTTGCTCCGATATTTTTGTAGGTCGATTTTTTGACCTTCGATATTTTGTCAGTGATCCGTTTGTTGTCTCTCGAGTGAAGGGGGAAAGATATAGGTTCCTGGGTCTGTGGGCTTTCTTGAGAAAGACTTACCCGCTACCGCTTTATCTTGAAAGAGCCAATGTTTCTCTGACTCGGACTAGTAACATTCCACTAGGTACCGTAGCTGTGCCGCTTGAAAGAACATGTGTAGAATCAGGATACCCAAGCCACCATTTTTAAGTGACAAACAGCACACTTTTTCCTGGACCAGATGTACTGGGAGGTTTCAGCTTGTAAGGTTCCAATTATCCCTTTAGGTGGCTCTAGGGGTAGTGTCTGAAATAAATAGAGGATCTTGGGGAGAATAGTCATCTTAACTGCTGCGATACGACCCAGCCACGAAATCTGATGATGTTTCCAGCTAGTTGTCTCTTTCCTGATTTGTCTTAATAAAGTGTGGTAGTTTATTGAGGAGATTTGTTGGAGGGTGGGTGCTAATTTAACCCCTAGATAAGGGAGTGCAACCGACTGCCACTGAATGGGGTATAGTGTTTGTAAACTTGTCACCAATTCCTGGGGTATTGATAGGTTTAGTGCTTGTGATTTCTCTACATTAACCTTAAACCCTGATTTCCATCCAAATGCTTCCAGTTATTCCAGGAGTGTCGGCAGTGTGGAGGCAGGACAACCCAACGTAAAAAGTATATCGTCTGCGTATAAACTCAACTTATGCTGTCCCCCCCCAAAGGTAGCACCGACTATCTGGGGAATATCTCTTACTCTTTGGGACAGAGGCTCCATACATAGAGCAAATAAGAGAGGGGATAACGGACAACCATGTCTCGTGCCTCTGCTTATTTGAAAGGATTCTGAGGTGTGGCCATTTACCCTCACTGTCGCCATAGGGGAATGGTAACAGTTCATAATTTGCGTTTTGAATTCATCACCTAGGCCGAAATGCGTTATTACTCGTTCTGGATAGGGCCAGTGCACCCTATCGAAATCCTTTTTCGGATCGATGGCTAGCAGCATCGTCTCCTCGGGAGTCCTTGCAGCTTTTTCAATTATATGTAAAATGCCCTTGGTAGTGTCACACGTTTGTCTGTGTGGTATGAACCCCGCTTGATCTGGGTCTATGATAGTGGGTAAGAGCGGACTTAGTCTGTGTGCAAGAATGCCGGTGAATAGTTTAAGATCTACGTTTAGTAGAGAGATAGGCCTGTAGGAGCTACACTGAGGTCTATCTTTCCTCCAGCTTGGGCACCACCAGAATGGAGATAGCTAGCATTGATGCAGAAATTGCAACTGGTTGTGTGAAGGAGCCAATCAGCCTTGTTAGTATGGGGACTAAAGCATTACAAAATGTCTTATAGAAAATAGGGGGGAATCCGTCGGACCTGGTGAGTTAGAGAGTTTTAGGTGGAAGATGGCTGAAATTATTTCCTCTGGCCATATTTTCTCCTCTAATGTCTCTGTTGCTCCGGGGTAATGCGGGTTGTGTTTGCTCCTTGGAGGTAGATGGCGCTAGCTAGAGGTCTAGGTCTTGTTCTGTGTATAGCTTTGAATAGAATTCCTTGAATTATTCTACTATAGCTTTGTTGCTAGTAATAAGGCCTTCTCTCTGGGACTGTATTGATGGAATTCCCGTCTCCTGGCGTTTCATACGCAATTTGTTAGCTAAGATTCGGCCACATTTGTCCCCTCCTGTATAGTATGAGTGTCGTAGGCAGAGTGCCCCATACTCAGCTAGATCAATGACTAGTCCTACCAGCTGTGCTCGTAGTGTGGTTAACTGATGCCACACACTTGAGGCCCCTGTACGCTGGTGGATGTGTTCTAATTCCTTAACCTGTGACGAGAGACTATCCCTTTTATCCCTTTGTAGTTTGTTGTCGGCAGCTGCGATGGAAAGGAACTCCCCCTTGATCAAAGCCTTCAGTGCTGCCTGTAGTGTCGCTATAGACACCTTGAGAGTATCATTAAGTGTGAGGTAGTTTTGGATTGCTGTTTGAATATGAGATATTACTGCAGGACACAGCATAATCGTTTCATGTAAGCACCATGTCCGACGGGGAAGCTGCATTGGAGGTAGAGACAGTGAAAGAATCACCGCTGAATGGTTCGAGAGGGTCATTGGGAGAATTTCAATCTCCGTAGTGGAGCTATGAATCTCTCTAGTACCAAGGAATTGATCTAATCTCGCACATGTTGTATGCACGTGTAAGAAGTAAGTATATTTCGGTGTCTTTGGGTGAGAGTCTCTCCATATGTCACTAAATCCCAGATCTCTGAACCATTTATGACCTCCTTTCGATAATGCTCCAGTCTGCCTATGTCTTTGTGTCAATCTGTATAGATCTGTATTTAAAATTAAATTAAGTTCTCCCCCTATTAGAATCTCTGTATCTGTTGTGGAGAATGACTCTGCTAGTGCTTTCGTAGGACGGTTTCTTGACCTTCGTTTGGTGCGTATAGAGATACCACAATGAATGTCTTGTTTCCTAAGGTGAGCTGGTACGCAAATATTATACCTCTTAATTCCGTTTCCCTATGTCCAATTGTTCTCTTAAAGGATCGCACCACCAGTATAGCCACCCCAGCCTTTTTAAAAGTGGTAGAGGAGAAGAACTGATGCGGGTAAGCTCGTTATCGGAGTCGGTAACAATCCCTGGGTAGGAGGTATGTTTCCTGAATCAAGCATATGTCAACTCCCGAGTTCTCCAGGTAGGATAGAACTGTCTTTCGTTTGACTGGACTATTAAGGCCCATAACATTCAGGGTTCATATTTTGAGTGTCGTGTCAGACATCAGAATTTAAAGGAATTGAGGGGAGCTATTGATGTGATTGTAAAGTACCATGGCCCAATCTGAGCCTCATTTGAAAAGTGTGTTGTGAAATGTGATGCATGTCTTATGGTGAACCCAAAAATAAAACCCAAGCCCCAAAGCACACAATTATACATATTAAGATAGCAAACAGTTGAAACTTAAGTTTCTGAGTCAGACCCTGGTCTCCCAGGCCTGGATTTCGAAGTAAGGGGTCCATAGTGTGGCCAATAGTCCAGTCCCTCCCCAACCAGCCCCAACCAAACTGCCTGCTTCTTTGATGCTCAGCTCAACCGGAACCATGTGGATCATCTGTTTCAGCCAAAACCTCCGGGATGCATTAAAGGGACACCTGTTTCCCCTCAGCTATCTTGGCCGGGTTTGGGCACGTCGGGCTCTTCTTCCCTCCTGGATGCCTCCCTTGATTTTTACGGTCTCTAGATTGTGCCCATGAGGAGTCCGAAGTCTGGTTTCTTTTCTCTGTGTCTGTTCCAAGGATCTGGCAGGTCTCAGACAGAAAGCATAACTGATGGAGCCGGTCCTCTAATCCAAATGTGATACGGAAGGGGTGACCCCAGGAGTAAGCTATCCGACTGTCCCACAGGTGCTGTGTGACAGGCCAGAATTCGTGCCGTCTTTGTAGTGTAATAGGTCTTGGAACAATACTGGTGACTGTCCACGGAAGCTAAGTGGTTCCTTCTCATGAGCTGTACGGAGTATGTTCTCCTTTATGTGAAAATCGTGTAGGCAGTCCAGTATATCTGCTGGAGGCGCCCCCTGTGGTCGCGGCCTCCCGACTCGGTGAGCATGTTCTATATTAATCATGGTCTCAGGTGGGGATCCTAAAATATGACGAAAGAGGTCTCCTACATAAGTACCCTCACACACCTTAGTAGTGTCATGCTTCATCATCGGGTCACCCTGATGCCTAAAAGTCAGGGTGGGCTCAACCATATTTCAGGGAGCTCTTGGATAGATGTGGCCAGGGGGAGTTAAAGATAAAAAATCTGCCGCCAAGTACCAGTATCCCTTTATTCGTGGATCTGACTGGGATATTAAAAAACAAGGGTTAATGTGGGCAAACAGGAGATTTATGGTCCTGTGACCCTAGTGCCAACATGTTTCAGTCCTATATTGGCCAAGTTGGTCCGGGACTTTCTTCAGGGCATTTCCTTAATGTTTTCGTTTTGTTTTGTATTTGAGAAAACCCTTTATTTTTCTCTTTTGTTTTACATGTAGTTAATATCTCGGGCTGTCCCTTCAAATAGTCAGAGGTCACGGCAGAGTAAACAAATGAAAGAGTTAAGTTATTTATTGACACCCTTTTTGAGTGTCCCAATGGCTGGCAAGGTTTTAGATTGCTTATGTGTGACATTTCCACAATTTCCGTGTAATTATGAGTGACATTCAATGACTACGAGTGACGGGAAACAACCTTTACAACGCAGTCATTACATCGCACTACCTTTACAACGCAGTCATTACAACACAACATCCTTTACATTGCATGCCATTACAACGCAGCTATTACATCGCATGTCACTACAACGCATACCATTACAATGCATACCATTACAAAACATAGTTTTTACCCCTACACTATCCAACACTTACTCTACTGTTGCACTCACTGGAGTGGGAATAGTATTTTTACCCATACACTATCAAACACTTACCTTAAATGCAATGTAATGGTATGCATTGTAATGGTATAATGTGATGTAATGGAATGCGTTGTAAATGTAGTTTCTAAAAATGCGTTGTGATGGCATGCGATGTAAAATCATGCGTTGTAATGGATGTTGCGATGTAAAAACTGTGTTGTAAAGGCATGCGTTGTAAATGTTTGTGTTGTAACGTCATACATTCTGAGTGACACTTTCTCGCGATCAAAATCAAGCAATGAAGACGAGGCAAACATATAAATATCAGAAATTACACTAATTTGAACGAGAAACTTTAAAAAGATCTTGAAACTGCAGCAAAGCACCAGGGAACTAAGGACACTGCAGGATGAATGGAGTGTGCGTGCCAACCTTGCAAGACCTCTCACATTAGTTTCCGTTTTCTTTTCACACACTTTTGTTAGCAATGTGACTTGTAGTGCCCTCTCTCAGTCTTGCAAGAAATTATACTCATAACCATTCACATCTGGTGTTTGAAATCATGACGAATGAACCAACTACATGTGTGCAGCAAATTAATTAGTGTGACAAACGATCAATTTATCAAAAACAAGTGTGCATCCCTATCCTAACAAGCATTGGTAATACATCGGTTTCGCCTATGTGATTAATAATAAGCTGTTTTTGTTGTAAATTGTAGCTTAGTATTGCACAACGGCTCACCAAGCAACAACTTGCAACACAAAACAGCTTATTGTTAATCACATAGGTGAAACTGATGCATTACAAATGCTTGTTGATGAGAGATACCACTAACTTAGTTTCCCCAAATGTAACATACATTTTCGTAATAGTGTGCACCTGTAGGAGAGTAGGATCTGCACTTATGTTGCCCCCACTTTTTTCTGATACTGATTTCTGGCTATAGTCTGGCTGTGTCCCTGCTAATCAGGGCCCCAGTCTCTCTGTTCTCTCTAAACGACTTGGTGTGCATATTAGATGCACTAGTGATTGGATACTGTGGTACCTTATGAGCCCCTAGTATATGGTACCTTAGGTACCTAGGGCATAGGCACTTCACAGGCCTACCAGGGGCTGCAGCATGTATTATGCCACCCCTGGGAAGCAGACTCAATCTGACACCACAGGCCTGCTACTGCAGCCTGGGTGAGGAAGTGTTAGCATAGGTTTCTATATCTCACCATACACACACATATAAACCTATCAGCCACCCCTATGGCAGGCCCTATCAATCCTGAGGGCGGGTGCTTGGTTTACAATGTGAGGGGGTGCCTCTGCATGAGCAGGGCCCCTCTGCAGGTACCAGAGTCTATTCTCTATGGCTGTTTGTGGGTGCGGTTAAACCATATACTCCTAAGTGCATTATAATGCTAACTTTGGAATGACTGCATCAAAACATGTTGTGTTTGGTGTCAAACATCTTGGAATCATACCCCCACATCAGTCCATGATGTGAGAGTGTGATCCCACCTTTCTAGAGGGGACAACATGTGCCTACTGTGGTAACACGGTAGAAATCTGAAAGAGCCCTGGCATCACAAAATGGATGCCACCAGCACAGACACTGGGCTGCCCTCCTGCTGCTGACTGAAACTCGCAGTGGAGGAGGCCCAACAATAGGTTTCCTGTCACAGGGAGGTGTCACCACATTCCAGACAGGATTTAGTTTATTGGAGCTGGGTGGGTGCACTTCTAGAGTGCTTTGAAGTCCTGCACTGGGGGAGCAGTAGGCTCCTCTGTGCATATGCCAGCTCAAACCGGTTCAGGGGCTACCTGTCCCTGCTCTGGCGTGAAATTGGACAAAGGGAAGTGGGTGTAACCACCCCCTCCCCTGACCCTCCCAGAGGAGTGGTCATGGAGCTAGTCCCTCCCCTATCTTCAGTATAAGATAGCAAACCTTGCCATTGCAAAGCAGATAACCCTGGACGACACTCTACAAAGAAGAATCCTGGCCCTTTGACGTTCCACTACCTGGAAGACAGAAGAATCTCCCTTGGAGTCAAGGAGTGACTCCCCTGCTTGGCATGCACCAAAAACCTTAATCAACGGTTGCAAACTTTCCCACTCCTGCTGGAGTACGAAGTCCCTGCAGCCCCAGAAGTTGATTTCCTGACTTCTTGATGGCCATTGTGAGTCCCCAGCAGAGCTGAGGCGAGTGGACCCCACGAGTGACGAGAAACAGCAATACCCGGGTACCGTGCACTATTGTCAAGTGCAACCCCTCCACAATGTTCTATGAACTTGTGCATTAAACCATTTGTGGCCCAAGCCTCCAGCAGGTTTTGCAGTGAAAATCAGAGGCCTACCCCGTCCCAAGTGACCGTGGGCTCCTGTGAAGCATTTCCTCAAGAGGCTCCTTCGCGATCCCTTGCCCGTTGGCTTGTGGCTCCCCGAATACTTTCTTATCAACTCAAAGGGCTCCCCTGGTTGCTCCAGGCCTGCCCTCACGCACCCTTGCTGGGTGAGTCCCTCAGACCTTGCTGGTCTGCAACGCTGACCTTCTTTGATTTCCATGAGACTTGCTGTTGCCAAGGCTTGTTGGCTCCAATCCGGTTGCTGACACGTTAGTAAGCTGCAGACGTTGTGGGACACTCCGGATCCAGCTGCTGGTTGTCGTCGATCCTTCCTGGACCGCGAGAGCGAAGAGTCAAAACACCCTTGATCACATGAAATCACCCGACTTCTGTGGGCAATCAGCTTCCTGGTCCCCGGTCACTGGCAAGTGACTGTGAATACTGTCCCTTCAATTTTCAGGTCATCTGCATCTCGAATCCACCATTGGATTCCACCAGACACTTCTTCAGTCGACGCAAGCAGCAAGTCTTCTTTGGTCTCCATAGAAAAGAGCGAGCGAACCGACACCAAAAGACACCTATGCACCCGGCTTCCCTGGGTGAGGTAACTCGTGCACTCCGGTTCCCTAGTGTGTGTTGGCCCTCGAATTACTTACCTTGTAAGTGGCTTGCTTGTAGATTTCCTTGAAGTACCCTAAAACTCCATTGTAATCAATAGGGGATCCGCTGCTGTGTTCACACACTGCACGCGTCTCCCATGTGTCTTTTACTTACCTGCTTTCACTGCAGTCGTGAAGCCCCAGCGATTCTACAGGCACTAGGCCTTGTCATTCTGCAGGTTGACTTTCCTAAACCTCTTTTTTAGTAAGGTCGGGTACGCCCCTAGGGCCCCAGCCATATTTGTGCTTAACTTATTGTGAAACGTTGATATTTGAATGTGCTCCTGACTTCTAATCTCATAAAGAGATTAGTAGAGTGTGTCTAGAAATAAATACATATATATTTGATATCTTTCATGAGAATGTGATAGCCCAAATTAAAAAAGATTGCCCAGTGTTTTTCCCAGAATCACAGGATGTGGACGCGACCTCGAGGCTCGAACACTGGTTTCCTGCACCAAAGTTGGCAGTTTAGCCGACGGACCACATCCTCTCCCCTCACCCCTGCTATCTTTTGTCACTTAAAAAAACGTATTTTCTCCTGCGTGCCCTTCTTGTCCCTCACCCCTGTGAGACCTGCGGGGATGGTTACTCCTTCCACAGTTTTCGCACTAGCTGCATCTCCAGTTAGCGCCTAAAGCTGATAGATGTCTGCAGTGGCGTCACTAGGGGGGTGCGGGGGTGCAGACCGCACCGGGTGACACCATCACATGGGTGTGACACCGTGACACCATCGGGGGACTGGGGGCGTGCTTTTGAAATGGAGCGACTAATGGTGCGCTTCCTGACTGTACGCACTTTTCCAAAAGAGAGACTCAGATGAGAAAAGGTATGCATACCACGTAGAATATGAATGTTTTCAATTGTGTGGCACACTTTTTTTCTTAATCTTTTATGTTGCAATGTTGCAGTTTTTTTGGAGAGCGAGCGTTAGAGGGCCCCTTTGCCAGTCCTGTAATGTTGCTGCGTGCCTGGCTATATGTTGCTTTCCCCCAAGGACTCACAGAATGCGTTCTGTAGGTAGATAGAACCTTTATTACACCTTTTAGATCACCTTCAGAGAGAGCGCCGGGCAACACGCTCCGATCGCGTCTCTCGCTCGCGCGATATCCCTCGCGCATGCGCAGTAGCGTCCAAACGGCCGCTACGCACATCTCCGTCACTACGTAGTGCGCGCGTCCACTAGACCGCGACACTACATATCTCCCCCTTTTCATATCACACACACAAAGTCCCCGACCCGGAGGTCAGTCCATTTCAAAGTGTCTGAACTTGGATGGTCTCACCACTGCTCTTCCCCCCCGGGTGTGTCTTACCGGAGTGGAATGTCCTTCTCGGCTTCCCTCTGCGACCGGGCCTCCGTCGGTACCTTTCGGAGTGCCCTGGCTCTCTCTCTCTTTTACCTCGCCATCTTCTCTAGTGGTCTCCCCCAAGGGTCTTCTCCCAGAGTTGTCTCTCTCTCTCTCTTGTTCACCGCTCATGTTCTCTCTGTGGCCTCCCTCGGATGAGTCTGTGTCCTTTATCGGCCCTTCTGCCGGGGTTTCCCCTTCCGTGCACTCTCGGGGCCACTGTAAGATCTTATTGCATTTGGCCATGCGCTCGTGTGACCACACGTTACCGTCACTGAGCAGTGCCGCCCGGTCATACACTTCTTCTACTCTGAGGGGTGGGGAGTACTTGCTTTCTCCTTTCCGCTTAAGGACTGCCAGCTTCACTCTGACCCACTCCCCTTTTTCCAACGCCGTTTCTTTTGTCCTCTTGTGGCGGTTGTAGTGCTCTGTATAGATGCGTTGTGCCTTCTGCAGGTTGTGCTGCACCACTGCTGGAGACCATTTGCTGGTGATGGTCTTCTCCTGCCACGCCACATTGTCTCTGGTAAAGGGTTGCCGTCCCCGTAAGATCTGGAAGGGACTGTACCCCGTCCCGGTGGGGGTGATGCGGTACGCCCATATCGTGCTGAGCACCTCTTTCTCCCAGTCTTTGCCTCTTGTGATGGCCGCCTGTATGGAGCCCATCAGCACCGTGTTAAACCTCTCTACTTGTCCATTGCTTGATGGGTGGTATATCGAGGTGTGTTTGAGTATTATGCCGTTCCTGTTCGCAAACGTGACCCACTTGTCGGAGATGAACTGGGGGCCATTGTCGCTGATAATGCTCTTGGGTATGCCTTCCCGGAGGAACATCGCCTTGAGGAAGCGTAGTATCTCGTCCGTGTCCATGATCTCGTTGATGTGCACTTCTGGCCATTTCGAGTATTTATCCACTAGTACACATAGATATTTGGGGATCCCCTGGTCGTCCAGTATTGGCCCCAGGATGTCCACTGCTACCTCTTCCCACGGGTTGCTGGGGTTTGTGAATTTCCCTAAGGGTGGTCTCATGGGTTTGAGTGTCTTGTCCGCCCCTAGGCACTGCGCACAGTCTTTCACGTGCCTCTCTACATGCGTGTCCATCCCTGGCCACCAGTAGGTTTGTTTTGTCCTGGCCTTTGTCTTCACAATTCCCAGGTGGCCTTCGTGTAGTATGGCTAGCAGGGTTGGTACGATGTTCTCCGGTGGCACCACCCTGTCACCTCTGTAGACAAACACTCCGTCGTTGCCCACCGACAGCTCTTCTCTGACTTCGTAAAACTGCCTGATTTTTTATCTTTGTCTCCTTCTGTCCGGCCATCCCCGCACGATGTACGCCTTGATTTCCTCCATGTCACCATCCGCCTCATACGCGTCCTTCCATTCCTGCCTGCTGATGGCTTTTTCCGGAGCGTCCGTCAGAGCCACCATCTCGTCGTCGTCTTCCCTGTCGTTGGAGGCGCTGTCCATCGCAGATGCCCTGCTGAGGTAGTCCGCTATTTTGTTCCTGGAGCCCGGGATGTACTCCACGTCGTACCTGTACTCCAGGAGTTTCAGTGTCATTTTCGCAATCCGGGGCGTGGCGCTGGCATGGCCATCCGATGTCAGTACCTTCACGAGAGGCTTGTGATCTGTCTTCACCTGGAATCTGGTTCCCCACAGGAACTGACGGTACTTCGCCATGGCCCACACTACCGCTAGCATCTCTTTCTCTATCACACTGAACTTTTGTTCCGATGCTGTCAGCGTCCGGGACGCGAAGCTGATTGTCTCCGTTCCGCCTTCTGGTCTTTCCTGCATGAGCACCGCTCCCAGCCCCTTTTCACTCGCGTCCGTCATCAATATTGACCGCCCCTGGGGATCGAATCCTTGCAACGGGATCGCTCCGCCAATTTCCCGTTTCACTGTGTCGAACTCCTCTTGCGTCTCCTCTGTCCATATGAACGCCGTCTTGTCCCTCGTGAGTTGCCTCATGTGGTGGGTTTTTGTGGCAAAGTGGTGGACGAATTTACTATAGTACTCTGCCATCCCTAGAAACGACCGTACTTCTTCCTTGGAGGTGGGCGGCGGTGCTTCGCAGATGGCCTTTACGTTCCCTCTCTTCGGCGTTATTCCTTGCGCCCCTATCTCGTGTCCCAGGTAGGTGACTGACGTCATTCCAAAATGACACTTCTCCCACTCTGCTGTTAGGCCCTTCTCTTCCAGGATCTTCAATACTGCCGACAGTTTCCTGTCATGGTCCTCCAGCTCCGTCCCCATCACTAGGATGTCGTCCTGAAAGTATTGCACGCCCTCAATGTCCTTGAATAGGCGGGCCATTAGCTTCTGGAACACCGCCGCTGCCGAGGCGAGACCAAAGGGCATGCGGCAGAATTGGTAGCAGCCGAACGGCGTGATGAACGATGTCAATTTTTTGCTTGTCGGATGTAGCGCTACCTGGTGGTATGCCGATTGCAAGTCTATGGTGGAGAACCATTTCACTCCTTTCGTGCGGGCCAACATTTCCTCTATGCGTGGCAAGGGGAACCTTTCCACCACTATGCACTTGTTCAACTCCCTGAGGTCCACACAGAGGCGCACTTTGCCTGACGGTTTCATGGCCACCACCAAGGGCGCCAACCACTCCGCGCTGTCGATGGGCTCAATGATTCCCCCTTCTTCCAGTCGGAGGAGCTCCTGTTGCACCGCCTCCCTTACCGCAATCGGGATGTTCCGTACCTTGTGCGCTACCGGCCGGGCGTTTTCTTTGAGGATGATTTTGTGGGAGAACTTCTCCAGTCTCCCAATCTTCCCGCCGAAGACCTTCGGGTGCCCGCTCCGCCATTTTTCTGCCGTCGACTCCTCTCCGTCCAGAGTCACCATCACCTGGGTGTCCCCTCCTGGGTTCAGCTGTATTCCCAACACTCCTTGGTCCATCCAGCCCAGGACTGACGGTCCCTTCTCCGCGACGTACAGCTTGCAGAGCGCACTCCGCTCCTTGAACTGGAACTTCATTGTTTTGAACCCTACCATCGGGATTGGGTCCCCTGTGTAGGTGACAGGTCGAATGTCGGGGGGTTCTAGTTGTGCGCCCCACGTGGGTCTGAACCTCTCGTTCCATACTGAACGTTGAATGATCGTGTAAGGAGATCCTGAGTCCGCCACGATGGTGATGGGTATGCCTCCTATGATCATGTCGCACTGGGGTTTGCGCGTTCTTCTCCCCTCTATGCCCAGTACCTGGTCTTCAATACACAGGACTTCTTCGTCTTCTTCACGGCCTTCTCCTTCTTCCCCCTCGTCCTGTGCCACGAACTTCACCGCCTGCTGTCTTCCTTTTCTGCGGCATACTTTTTCGTAATGACCAACTAGGCCGCAGAACGCACACTTGGCTCTGAATGTGGGGCACCGTTTGTCGTGCGCTGCATGGTTCGAGCTGCCGCACCTGTAGCATTTCATGGCCTCGCCTTTTTCTTGTTTCCATGTCTGTCCGGGTCTTGGCTTCCCTTTGGCCGCTCCTCTGTACTCCCCCGTCGTTTGTTTCCCCCGCGTCTGGTGGTCCGCGTCGTCCACCTTGTTGACTGTGAGTCTGGGGGCCGGTTCTCTCTTGGCCGCTTCCGCACAGCGTTTTGTTAGCTCCGCTCTTTTCACTATGGCGATCACTTCGTTCAGCGTCGCATCTCCATTCGCCCATAGTTTGTCCTGTACTGACTTGCTTGTCGTGTGCATGACGATCTGGTCCTTGATGAATTCGTCCTGCAGTCCGCCATACCTGCACGTCATCGCCAGCTTCCGCAGCGCCGCCACGTAGTCATCTACGGATTCCCCCGCTTCTTGCTTCCTCTGCTGGAAGTTATAGCGTTCGATGGAGGTGCACACTGCTGGTCGATAGTGGTTGTCCAAATCTTCTATGGCGTGAGTGAACACGTCTGTGTCCCCTACTGGTCTGGTGGTCGGTGTGAGATTTTGAAACACTCGTATCCCTTCTGGTCCTAGGTTGTGTAGAAGTATCCTCTTCCTCCTGGCACTAGAGAACGCCTCCTCGTTCTCATCTTCTAGCGCTTCCAGGTAGTTTTTGAAGTACTCCCTCCAGTCTTCCCACTTCATTATGGGTTCTCCCGGGCGTGGTAGGAAAGGAATCGGCGTCGTCAGAGTCGATGACTGTGCACTCATTTTGGCGTCCACTTGCTTCCTTGGGCTACCTGGTGCGTCCGTCCCCGCTCCCCTGCTTCGGGTACCTGGGACTGCGTTCGAGCTGGCTGCTCCGTCGTCCCCTGACTCCGCCAGGATCTCCTCTGCGGTTCCGCTGTCCGCCTGCGATATCCTCTACCTCGTGGCTGGCTCCTCCGCTGCCCACGTGCCACTCCCCGGCTTCTATCTGCCTCTGCCGCGCTCTCCCGGTGTGTAGGTGTCTGCCCTTGGCCCCTCCGGTCTTCTTACCGCGTAGGGTGGTATCTCTCCTGGTGGGCTTCTTCTCTGATGCAGGTTAGGGGGGCACCTTCCACCTGTTGCACATAGGGTTCTCCTTATCCCATCCTCGTCGCCACTGTAATGTTGCTGGGTGCCTGGCTATATGTTGCTTTCCCCCAAGGACTCACAGAATGCGTTCTGTAGGTAGATATAACCTTTATTACACCTTTTAGATCACCTTCAGAGAGAGCGCCGGGCAACACGCTCCGATCGCGTCTCTCGCTCGCGCGCTATCCCTCGCGCATGCGCAGTAGCGTCCAAACGGCCGCTACGCACATCTCCGTCACTACGTAGTGCGCGCGTCCACTAGACCGCGACACTACAAGTCCGTCGCCATTCGACCCCATTATGAATCAGCATCATGAATAAGACGGGGGCGGGGATCCATTGATGACGTGCCTGCTCAGTAGTTGAGCACCGAGGGTGACATTCATAGAATGCATCGGAAACATCAGGCTTTGCAAACGGAGATGAAAATGGCACATGTTTGGAACTGAAATTTTCCACCTCCAATCTCTTCACATGAAAATTGCGGGCTTTTGCGAAAGGTGCCATTTTTTGCATTGCATTTTCAAGTTACTCGTTGTTGTCATTTGACGAAGTATTAAGACGGAGAACAATCATTACACCTGCATTTTAGCTGCTAGCGTTTTAGTGTATCAGCATGCGCGACTTTCAGGAATTTTGCAGCTTTGCGAGCCTCACCTGGATGACTTTATGGCTGTAACTGTATTTGCTGCAGCAAAAGGCTAAGATTTGTTTCCGCTCTGAATGAATGAATGAATGAATGAATGAATGAATGAATGAATGAATGAATGAATGAATGAATGGATGAATGGATGGATGCAAGTTTGAGCTGGACTCTCGTCAATTGGTAATATCAAATCAAGCTAGGCAGGGCAGCCCAGCAAAGTGCTCACCATGCATTGGTCATATGCACCTATTACGATCTAAGGGCATCGCAGGATGTTGAGAGTTAGCTATGAAATCCTTTATAAAGGGAATTATGCTTCTGTGATAGCCCGTTACTGCTCGAAATCGAATCCACTTCAAAATACATTTTACCGTTGCAAAGGCTGAATTTAGTTTTGTTGGAACATGCAGTGGCGTCACTAGGGGGGTGCGGGGGTGCGGACAGCACGGGTGACACCATGAACCCTAGTGACGCCGCTGGATGTTTGCATTACCGACAGCAGCTCGGCTCGGTGCGCTGCGGCTTCTGCCTGATAAAGCCGAGGCTGCCTTTCCTGGGATGGGCGGGGCTGATCGTGGGCCCGTCCGAGGTGTCCAATAGGCAGGACGTCCGGAGTTTCCCGAAGCCAGGGGATACACGATCCCGAGGGGATACCTGATATTACACAACAGAAATTTATAATCTTACATGTTCTTAAACTCCTTGTATGAAGTGTGTAAAATTACAGCCACCAGGAGTGGAACAAAATACCCTTTTGAATAGTGAGCAGTACTTTTACTGCACTGATTCCGTGTTTACCAAACGTCCGGTCCAAGCAACACTATGTGAACATTAAATGACTATTTTCTAAAGTTCTATAGCTCCCAGTAGTAGCATTTCTTGAGATAATTCTGCTTTAGCTGAATGAAAATTGACATAAGAAGAAAATAAGCGTAGATTAAAACACCTCTCTGTGACGCTTTGGACACTGGCAGCACACGTGGTCACGGTAGACAGCTTGAATTGAGATGCCTTCAACGAGACATACCTTTTAGCATTTTAAAAGCAAGCGACTGTCTTACAAGTTGGTGAATTCCTAATTCTGAAAGCGGAGGCCTCCACAACTTTCCCGAAGGCTCCCCTTTTAGCGATTTTCCTGCAGAGACATGCTGACACTGTTAAGGAAGAAAACAGGAGTTGTCTCCTCCTAGTCTTACCTTACTAGTCAGTGTCGATTAAATTAAATACACTAAGCGGCCGGCTAGGTGACATGACCACGGTGACCCAAGCAGTTGGACCCAAGCACGAGCGAATAGGCAGCACTGGCAGCACTCACGAACACGAGGTGTCTGTGTGGCACGGTGTGCTTCGACGTGACGTCACGGACCAGTCACGCTTGCACCTGCAGCGTACAAATGGCCAATCACTGTCTGCATGGCTTCATAAGCCACGACAGTGATTGGACCAGCTTGGTTACACAGTGCCCACGCTCAATGCCCAAAGCTCAGGACTGCTGGAGCAGCGCCAGGATAACATGATTGGTTTGAGCAGGGGATACTCCCCGCTCATTAGGAGACCGGGGGCTGCGGCATGAAACCCTCAGTCTCCTAATGTGCAGCCTAGAGTGCGCATGTTCGGGCTGAACGGAAAAATGATCAGCCCAAAACCGAACATGCGCACTCTCAAGTTGCACCTGCGCTACACCTCCACCACCACTGACCCTTGCAGCATGTTGTTTCTTGTTGTGCCTGTGGTGCGTGACCGGATGCCCCACTCCCTTCAGAGGCTGAGCCAGCCATTGTGCGCTTGTTGTTGCCTGCCTGCCTCGGGCGTGGGCGTGGCCTGGTGAGCCGCCGGCCGGATTATTATATTTTGAATTTGAGTGGTAGTGGCCCTGGAGTAAGTTAAATTAACTTAAATTGTTTAAGTTAAGTTAGTCACACAGCGGCGCCAATTGTGTAGTGGGGCAACACCCCAGCGCCCTAATGGACGCACCGCCGCTGATTGAGTCATTCTAAAAAGTCCATCAAGGATTCCAGGTCGCCATGCAAAATCAAAAAAATGTCATCGTTAAAGCGTTTCCAGCTTGATATATTTTCTAGGTGCGGGTTAGTGGGGGTCAGTATTCTGGTGGTTTCAAGGTTATCCATGTACAGTATCTCAAAATTTGGGGCAAAAAACAGCTCCCATCGATGTACCCTTTACCTGTTGATAAAATTGGTCATTGAAGAAGAAAAAATTACGAGTTAGGCATATGGTTAGTAAATGTAGAATAAAGGAAGTGGGAACAGAGTGTGGGCGTGTTCTGCAGTTGAGTATATTCTCGAAACCTGTCAAACCTTCCTTTTGGGGTATGTTAGTGCAGAGTGATTCTATGTCCAAGGTGCAGAGAATATCTGTGTCTGGGTTAAATGGGTGATGTTCGACTTGGTTTATAAGAGCCATGCTGTCCCTGACATAACAGCGAGTCTTCGGTATAAAGTCTTTTATGAAGAAGTGAACATACTTTCCAAGGGGTTCCAAAATGGACCCAGATCCAGAAACAATTGGGCGTTCAGAGGGACTCTCAGTGTTCTTATGAATTTTGGAGGGGTGTAAATGACAGGTGTTCTGGGCGATTTAGTGTTAAGGAACAAGAGTTCATTCTGGTCAGGTAGCCTACAGTTTTGCCTTGAGGATAAGGGTATGTTTTCTCTGTTGTGTAGTATCCAATGTCTTTCTTCACCTTAGTCACTTTTTTATTTTGTTCAATTCTATGGAATTCGTCAACGGTCTTTTGAACCTGATCAAGCAGTTTCTTGCAGTCCATAATGGAACTTGAGGGCATATTAACAAGGCGGCGCTATAAAATTATCGCCGTTTTTGCGGCCGTTCTCGGCTGAAAAGCAGCGATAATTTTATCGCCTTATCAGCAAGCGCCCGTTTCCAGCACGCCTAACTTTGCATCGCTAATGAGATGCAAAGTAGGTATGGCTGTGAAACCAACCAGGGAAAATATCGCGAAGGCAGCTTCGCGATATTAACAAGGAAGGGTAGCGATTATTTAAATCGCGTTAAGTATGCCATAACGCAGGAATTTAACGTCTGTTAAATTCCTGACTAAGGCATAACATGGGGGGTGGATTCTGTGGCTAAGACCACAGGCCCCTATCATCTAGGATATCGCCGTTTTCCACCATGAAAAACGGCGATATCCACACTATCTCTGGAATTTTTATCGCCTCGGCGATGCACGTTGTTGATAACGCACTAACCGGGCGATAAATTCCAGAGATAGCCGCGGATAAATATGCAAGCGCTAAGCGCGCTTTGCGATATTTATCGCCGGCCCTTGTTAATATGCCCCTTGTTTCTTTTAGTTGCTTTTCCAGGTCATTAATTTCTTCTGTTAGTTTCTGAAACTGTTCAACAGCTATATCTATCCCAAACACCATCCCGTGCCTGGAGCAGGAAGTGCCAATGTAACTAAAGTTACTCAGGTATTTCTTGTTGTTGGTGGCTGCAGGCCGACCGGGAGGATGTCTGCCTTGAGATATTCTGTGAGCCTATGAATCATTAATTGTAGTCTGACCAGTTTCTTTCTACACCTTTCTAGTTGTTCGACTAGTGATATGCTTACTGGCTCTGCTGATTCTGCCGTATCTGAGAATAGAGACAGTCCCTCTAAAATCTTTCTGATATAGTCATCTGAATACAAAGGGGCATGATTTGACATGTTAATGTATGACGGGAAGTGCAGATCCCCAGTAATCTTGCCCACATCTAACGTCTGTGGTTCCTGTACGACAGGGACCCTGACAATCATAAGCGTCTAGTTGGTGGTGGGTGGATTCACCGGTTGTAGGGCCCCACGTAGCCCGTTTCATCAATCGTGTCACATATCCCTCGTGTGTCACGCTGACTGCATGCTCATTGCATTGCGGTGTCCGATTCAAAGGGTGTGACCCTCGGAGTTGGGAGTGTACCCTTAGTAGTGCTTCATCCTACCTTATGTGGCTCTGCTGAACTTGTGACTGGTCTGGTGCAACCTGTATCATCGTGCACCGGACGTTGTGCCTCATTTCCAGGGAGGTACGGAATTTGCAACTCTTCACTGTGTGTGACCAGAATTGCCTGGTACAACACATCTCAATGTGCACCGGTCATTGTGCCTCATTTCCAGGGAGCTACGGAATTGTCTTTCATCGTGTTTGAGACCTGAAGTGTCTGGTGAGACCCTTATCATCGTGCACCAGATGCTGTGCCCGGATTGCCTGAGTCCGACCCTTATCAACATGTACTGGTCGGGATGCCTTCTCCGATCGAGAGCCTCCCCTGTGTTACTCCCCATTCACTGCTTGTTCCCATTTGGCCCTCATTGCGATGGACCAACTGCCCTCTCCACACCTAGCCCCTCTCGAAGACATTTTGGAGCCATGTTGTAGTGAGAGAGATTGACTGGACTGAAGGAACGCATCTGAGACAGTTGGAAGCGAGTCAATAGACTCTGGGACTTCATTGTGTTTTAAGATGTGCGGATGAACTTCCCAAGTGACGGCTAAATCCCCCTTGTTTATGTCTGTCTCCTATTTAATACTGACTACATATCCCCACCTGCTTCCCAAGGACCGAGACTAGTGTGACTTCGGCCGCGTGTGGCCTACTATCCAGGAGGAGGTGCTGGTTATCTTCTATCTGTGATTCATGACTCTTGCCGTCAGTGGCGCTTTATATGTTGATTTCATGCCAAAAGAACAATACATTTGACATTGGGTTTACTTGTGTGGTTCTGGCCCAAGGTGCTGCAAAAAAGTTTTATAGTTTTGTGTATGTATATATCTTTGATATCGTTGTGATTCGGGGTGTACTCTATAAATGTGTGGGATTGTATTATCAGGATTGCCAGGGTGGGCCTGGGATGGACAGCATGTCGCACCGCATAAGGGTGCTCTCTCTGGGGCGGGGGGTGTTAGATTTGGAATTGTCCACAGTGTGCATACTGTTGATATATTAATAATACAAGTGGGCCTAGTACTGCTAGTAA
Source organism: Triturus cristatus (assembly GCF_964204655.1). Taxonomy (NCBI): domain Eukaryota; kingdom Metazoa; phylum Chordata; class Amphibia; order Caudata; family Salamandridae; genus Triturus; species Triturus cristatus. The sequence goes on along the minus strand of NC_140591.1, from coordinate 167,002,381 downwards.
TATTCCCAAATGTGTTTTATGCCCAACAGTACCTGATGTTTATGTTATAATGATTAAATATGTGCGTTGACTACAAACTTTATTTGCATACATCCTGTTTGAAGTCTTCTTTATGACGCTCACTGTATTTATTGTGAGTGACTGCTGTGCCCTTGCTTTACACATTGCCTTAGACTGTTCATTGCCAAGCTACTCAAGGGTGATGACATTATACCAGATGCAGCCCGTGCAGGTAAGAGCGTGGGGCGGTGTGGGAGGAGGGGGGTCAACAGACAACGATGAGGGAAAATAAATTTAAAAAAAAAGAAAAACACATACCTTGCGCTCGCCCCATCGCTGACTCGGTGATGCGGCGATCGCAAGGCCAGTGTTTTTCTTTTTTTAAATTTCCCCCGTCATCGTTTATTGATTCCCCCCACCAAGCCCCACGGCTCGTACCTGCACTGGCCGCTCCTGTATTATACAGTGAGTGTAATTATAAACTCTTGATGGGAGCAGTAGGTTCCAACAGATGCTGACTATGTCTGCTGAGTCCTCCGACTTGAATTTTGAATCAGACCAATACAAGTCGTTCCAATTAAGCTCCAGAGGTTGTGCCTTTTCCTGGTGGACTCTGTGCCTTGTCTCAGTCCTGCAGAGATCCATTTTTTCCAAGTCCCTAATTTTATGAAAAGTTCTGTAACTTGGTTTTTGGATGTCAAAACCTCTCCAAAACAGTAGGAAAGGTTCACTAGACAACGATGTATGGGTTCATGCTGTAGGAAATCTTTGCACAGCTCATATTCAGGTCCACAGCAAACAGGCCCATTCCTGCTGGTTCCTGGGATTTCTCAGCCGCAGTAGACCCTCCTTTTGCTTCTACGGCCTTTGGCGTGCCCCAGAAAGGGTTTGCAGTGTAGGCAAGAGTAATTCCCATTTAGAACTGGTCCACTGACTTTCTTCCAAGCAGCTTCAACCTTCTTCCTTTCCAGGAACTTTTGCACTTTTCTGATACAGAAGAGATGCTCTGCAGGGCCAAGCAGGCTTCACTGGGAGGACCTGGATCCTATTTTCTTCAGGTCAGCAAAAATGAGTGCCACGAGCTCGGGAAACCCTTGTTTCACTAGTTCTGAGAGCAGTCTTTCTATCGCAGGGATACAAGACAGCGCTGGAGATGAGTATGTCTACAGGCCTCTGCCAAGTACTGAGCTATTCTCTGATGCAGCAAAGGTGTCTTTTGCTTGCAGTCGGTTATCTGCTGGGAGTGGCTTAGGCAGGGCAATTTAAAGGATACAACCGATCTGTGACACGAAAATTCCTGTGGCAGATTTACAAGCCCCTTGCGCCACCATTGCCTCACTTTTTTTGATGCAACGGCGGCTCAAACAATGCGGCCTAATTACAATGTGACGCATCTAGGGAGACAGACAGGAAAAGGGAGGGAGACTGAGACAGGAAAAGGGATGGGTGAATGTCACCGGGGTGGGGGCCCTGCTCTGGAGAAAAGAAGGGATGACAAAGCCCTGCCACAGTTGACGGTTTCGGGGAGAAGGTCCTGAATACAGAGACATGCAGATAATGTCCACAGTGCAAAAACACAGCTTGCGAGGAGACCAGAACTTGTGCAGCCATGTACATTGAGTCCCAGAAGGAAACCCCAATTCTGCTCACGGGAAAGGTCTCATGTGTACGAAAGACTCTATTCACATAAACATTATTTATGGAGCACGCAGATGCCCGAAGGCATCCAGGCTCTAGAACTAAAACTAGAGGCAGGGCAGTTTCTATCATTAGGCAAGACTAGGCAGCCGCCTAGTGAGGCAAAAGGGGGAGGGCGGCAAAAAATATGAGTTTGGGAATATCTAATGCATTAATTCTTCTAGCCTGGATGACAGGGGAAGAGTGATGGTGGTAAAAGGGAGGGGGCGGCATTTTTCAATTCTCGCCTAGGGCGGCAAAACATCTAGAAACGGCCTTGACTAGAGGTCAAAGATGAAGAACCCCAAAGCCAGAACAGTCATGTTTTCTGAGACTTCTGAAATTTCACATAGCATGTCGTGGGGCGAGGCTCAAGGGGAAGCGACCTCCAGAGAGATGCGGTTTTGTACGAGAAGGCTCGACTGCCCTGGCGGACGTAATGAATTTCCTATAGACATATCAAGGGACCAGTCCTACCCAAAGGACGTACCAGAACACATTTAAGAAAATGCTGCTTAAAGAACATAGGTTTCATACGATTCATTGCTTTAAAGCAGAGACAGAGACTTTTAAACATGACATTCTTATAGATAAAAAGCCAGTGAAGCTTCTTATAGACATAGAAACGGAAGCAAAGTGAGGACGTTTACGGACATGCCTTGCCACCGGCAGCGGATGGCTCCTCCATTAGAGGGGAGGAGCTTCGCCCCACCTAAGTGCCTCCTACAGTCCCAGAGATGAAAAAAAAACTGGTAATTGATTACCATTTTATTTTTCATCCCCCTGTCCTGAACCGAGCATCAGGACAGGGCGGGGCCTGCTAAGTGACAGCAGGGAGAAGTGGTCGGCAGAGGGCTGCTTTTGCATTGTTTAAAGTGCGCATGTCCCTTTGGCCAGCCGTCTTGTGACAGCCAGCCACAAATGCACACTTTAAACCTCTCAACCCTCTTAAGACACCTAGGTTGAGAGCAAGTGCAGGCATCCAGTTCCCTCTGGAGCCCGACAGAGGCCACTCCAACCACTCAGGGCACTGCTCACATGCTGTTTAACAGCACTGAGCAGCCCAGGATTGGTCAAGGGAGTTTGATGGGGCCTGCACTGCAGTCCCTGCAGAACAGGTCGGAGTGAGAGGAGGATTTCTGTCATGATCCATAAGTGTTTTTAATTTTCTTTTTTTTTTTTGAACGTCCCCCTCAATAGATGCCAGCCATTTGATCTTGAGCAGGTTGAAGTGGGCAAGCAGCAGTGAGGCCAGGATATAAGGAGTTTGCATAATCTTGACGAGAAGCAACAATCGCTTTAATGATGTCAGAGCGGAGATATTCTAGTACATTTTGCAAAATCTTCTTTAAAACCTTAAAGTTAAAGAAACATTCGAAGGGAACTTTGACAATTTGAGGTTTAAAAGATAGTTTGACATCAAAGAAAAAGCCCCAATTTCTTAGCTGTTTTTGGAGGTGAGGAGCAGCTTCCTAAAGATTCTGGACACCAAGTGGAGGACCAGTAGGAGGGGCGTCACCTATCACTACCACCGCCAACTTATCTGTATTTATCTTCATGCAGTTGTCGGTCATCCAGTCTGCTACTTCAGTAAGGCAGCATCAGAAGTCAAGACGCCAGGCTGCCCAGTTCCCATCCAAAGGAAGAATCAGTTGAGTATCATCGGCATAACTCACGGTTGACAAATGATAGCAGTGGATGAGTTTTGCTAGGTTCGCAACATAGATGTTGAAAAGCGTTGGACTGAGGGAGGAGACTTAAGGGACTCCTCATGCCAGCCACAGTGATAGGGAACAAAAGGGAGGATAAGAGCACTTCCTGACTCTGAGCAGAGAGGAAGGAGGATATCTGGTCCAGTCCATGCTCCTAATGCCCGCCTATGAAGCCTAATCATCAACCTCTCATGCAACACGGTGTTAAAAATGGCAGAGAAAACAAGCTAGGTGAGCGCCGCTGTGCTACCTTGATCCAGGTTCACGCGGAGCTCATCTTCCACCACTATCAGAGCTCTTGCGGTGCTGTGGGCAGGACGGAAGCCTGCTTGAGTAGATTCAAGAAGGTAATTTAGAGAGGTAAAAGAAGACAGTCGAGCATTTACCTCCTCCTTAGTTATCTCGAATGGCAACAGTGAGTTCAGACAATAATTGCTCATGACACCTTCATTTAAGGGTGTTTTTCTAAGCAGAGGGATTACAGTGGCTCTTTTCCACAACTCAGAAATCTGTGCAGCAGAAAAGGAAGAATTAACCAGTTCCTGAGTCTGAGGGGCCACAGTTGGGGCGACTATATGAAAAATCTTATCAGGACAAGATTAGCTCAGAGATCCATACTTACCTGTCTTTATAAGACATTCAGTGATAGGAGAAAATGTGCAGTTACTTAAGCAGTCTATGGAAGGATAGCATTGTAAATAACGTAATCATTTTATGAAAGAACAAAGAAAGATCTTCACATATCTCGGGGTACGGAACTGAAGATTTCAGGGTGCAGCTAGGATTGGCAATAATATTTTGAACATGTCTTGGGATGTCATATTGCTCTCAGAAATACGGACAACATAGTATTGTCTTCTGACACAAGTGATTTCTCAGAGTAGCATTACATTGATTTTTTGCTGCTAGTGAGTAATCCTGGTGACAAAGACCCTCTAGGCACTTGCAGGCCAATTTGGTCTCAGCTTGTGCCAGTTTGTACTATCATAGTTAGTTTACTGTTCAGCAGTGGGCACCATGTATAAGGCTGAATTAAACAAATTATAAAACCTGTCAGAGTTTGCTTGCAGGTCCTCAATAATACCAAGGGCAGTAGTGTAAAAAGATGCAGGAGAAAAAGATAGTGGCAGTACTAGATAGTAATGCGAGCAGCATGTAAACAATGGCAGAAGTAACAGCGTATGCCAATTGTTCAGTGGCATTTAAAGACCTCTATTTGTGGTGCGGTCTTTAAGTCGTGTAGGGACCATCCGCATATGCTCTATAGTTGGAACAACTAGACAAGGGAGCAAATCTGCCATCAAAATGGTCGCCAGCTAAACCGATCACAAAAAAGCTGTAAACGGTCACAATGGATTGTTTTAACACAGGTAAGATATTTTTAAAAGTGCAATGTGGAAAAAGAGATGGAAAGAAAGCTGGGATTCACCAGTTTGGTTGCCTGAATATATGCAAACTGATTCGCCTTCAGGCAGTAACAGTACCATATAGTAATGCAACCAATAATGGCAGAAGAAACACTAAGGGGCTTATTTATGAAGAGGTTGCACCGCCAATGCATCAAAACGTTTTACGCATTGACGGCGCAAGTCCTCCTCCGTATTTATGAGGTGACGCATCTTCGAAGATGAGTCACTTTCCCCACCCCTGCGTGAAGAAGACACGGAGTCGGAATGGTGTCACATCGATAACTATGACTTTTCACAAAAGTGACGCAAACTCAGCTTAAGTGGCGCAATGTTGTGCTTACGTCAAAATCGCTGCATCTGCTAAACAGACTCGTAGGGAATGATGCATCCATCCATATATATAGGAGGGAGAAGTTGGAGAAGACAGTGCTGCAACTATAACTACACCATGGAGGTAGTACTTCTGCGACTAGGAGCCAGACAGAGACGACCACCGCCATCCATCCCACCACATCCTCCCTCCCCACACTCTCCCTCACCCCCCCAAAGGCAACGCCGAAGAAAGAAGTGCATATTTTGCCAAAGGAGCACTCTGAGACACCTCAGGTAGGAGGAGGTCATCACTCTACATCGCCCCAAGAAGCAGACTATAGTAGACCTACTAACCCTGATTACTCCAAGGCTAGAGGTCACAACCAACAGGCTGAGCTGCATACCTCCACAGGCAAAACTCATGGCTGTGTTACATATGCTAGCTTCGGGCGCCTTCCAAACAACAGTTGCCAAAGTGGGTGAAATATCTCACCCATCCTTCTCAGCATTCCTCCCCAACGTCCTGGACGCCATCATACAGCTGTCACCCGCTACCTCCGTTTCCCCAACAGCCCGAACAGCAGATGAAGATCAAGCAAGGATTCCATGATATTGCGGGATTCCCACATGTGCTGGGTGCCATGGACTGCACACATGCGTAATTTGTACCTCCTGCAGCAACCTCATCTCTGTACAGGCACCGGAATCATACCCACTCCATCAATGTACATGCCATTGTGGATCATCGTGGACTTTTCACAACTGTGCCGGCTAAATACCCTGGCAGAGTACATGATGCCTTCATATTCCGGCATAGCATCTTAAATGACTGCTTCAAGAATGGCCAATATGGCAAAGGTCTACTTGGAGGTAAGCTAAATAGTAACACATTACGCATCATTCATGACGCCATACTGGCACCATTGCACTGCTGGAATGTCCTGTTTTTGACGTTCTGGTGGCACAAAGTGTCACTAGTATATATATAAGGCCATGTAAAGCCACGTAAGGTGGCTTTCCATGCCCTCACACATGTATCCTGTTTCACGCAGAAATCTGTGCAAAAGGGGTGCAGCATGTGTGTTGCTGGGAGTGTTCCAGCAACATCCATGCCTTTTGGACACTGCACTGCCTGAAAATAGAACAACTCACAAGTTATATGGCCTGTATTGTAGCCTTAACTATGTCGAAGAAGTGATAGTATATTTTATTATTTTCTTTCAGCTGACCAGGGATATGGGATACAGCCATGGGTCATGACACCCTATGGAAACCCACAGTCGCCCCAGGAAATTGCCTACAACCAGGCTCTGTGCAGGACAAGAAACATTGTAGAAAGAACCTTTGGCCTATTGAAGACCAGGTACAGAAGATATTTCTGGAGGTCGTTTTGCTGTATTCACTACAAACTGTATGGAAAATGATTTTGGCATGTGCAATACTGCACAACATATGCGTGTTAACAAATGTCCCCTGGGATAATGAGCTTGAAATCAATGAACATATGGAGGAGGATGACGAGGAGGATGGCCAGGCTCCAGCAAATCCAAACACAGCAGCAGGCATACGCAGAGGTGTCCACATTGTCTGTAATTTATTCACTTAATAGTAATCTGTTATTAATCCTCAAGTACCCTGATTTGCGTTTACAAAAACACAATTAAAGTCTAAAACTACTACTTGCCTGTGTGTGTATATCACGTCAAATAAACATTGTAAGTTGCTGGCAAACCTTAGTCTTGGAGTATATGTCAGAAATGGACTCTCATGTCCGATGCCAGGCATCAGACATCCATCAAACCAAAAATATGGGCCTGTGGCGCATGAATGTCACAGTTCCGAAATTCAGTTGGCACAATGTTTACAGGCATATAAACAAGTACACATAAAGCCTGTTCATTTATGTGTCCATCAATGTCATTGGCAATATGTGCTCGTGTCATGCAAAACACTATGTGAAAGGAGCATACCATGGGTGTTGCTGTGGGTGTCCCCATGCATCACCCATGTGTTTTTTATTAAATGTGTCAAATTGCCAATGCAATATCAGGAGTTGTGTTAGGAAGATGCAAAAAGTAGAAAGGTTTTGAAAGCTCTGTGTACTTACCTTGTACGATGTCTGTGCAAAAAACAACTGCACATAGAAAGGGGTGATGGCATGAATTGATTGAAATAGTGCATGAAGGGGAACCTTCCTGCACCAAACCAATCAGCCCTGCAACGCAGGCACACTTACACCATGGTGAAAAGGTGCCTATGATGTTGCATGGCATACAATAGTGTGAAAGCGCATGGGAAAAGTACATTAATGCATTGTTTAACATAGAAACTGCACATTACCAAGCTTTTCTCCTGATGTACGACAGCGCACAAAGATTCCATGCATATTTTTTTTACATCCAAAACCCATGAAATTAGTCCCTAAGTACTGTTTATTCCCAAGTGTCATTAATCCAATGTGCCCATAAAATTACTTTGTTTAGAAGATCAAAAAAGAACACATGTGAAGGTGACACCATATAATGAAATGTCACACAACAGTTTGAACAATAGAAATATGTAAAGAATGTAGTCTAATTTGATGCATCCAAAATTTATAAAAAAGTACAAATATTTAAAAAAATCCACATGGACAGTGGTGTACTGGAAAATGATGTCATGGAAAGATTAGGGTGGTGTCAGCACCTAACATCAGTTTTGGCCTACCTCAAAACTTTACTCAACCTTCTATCCTCTCCCTCACCCTTCCAAGGAGGAGGAGAGACTTCATCGCCTGGACCCTAAGAGGGCGGTCTGTTTTTACTTGGACAGGACCAGGGAACTAAAGCTGGATGATCAGCTCTTCGTGGGCTACATTGGACGGATGAAAGGAAAAACTGTCCACAAACGAACACTCTCCAGGTGGATCATCTTGTGTATCAAGATCTGCTACTCCCTGGCCAAGAAGGAGTCGCCTGACGGTATTAGAGTTCATTCCACCAGAGCTAAGCCATCTTCTGCTTTGGCTAGAGGTGTTCCTGTTGGTGAGGGGACCAAAGGACATGGTCTTAGGACACGTCAACGTTTTGACCCAGGGTTGTGCGCAATTCAAAGCGCATCATGGCGTGTCTTCATCAGGACTGATAATGGAGAAAATATGGACAGCCTATTAGGGAGAAAAGCATTTACAATGAGTATTCTGGGTTGAGGTGAAAAGGGGAAAGTGCCAAAAACTTTAATGCACTCACCAAGACAATACATGGATGGGATCCTATGTATTTTGGAGCTGATAATTCAGTGTGTATACACAAGAGTGGTATAAGGCCCATGTATCGGAAGGAATAAAGAGTCTTCAGTAACTCTTTGTCATGTAGATTGACAAGCTTGGAATGAAAAGTGAAACAAGACCTACCTTGCATGTAGGTAAAAACTCTGCAATAAGTAGGAGTCCTGAAGAAGGATTGATTCTCACTATGGTCTGAGTCTATAATCAATACAATCACCACTATGCGTAGTGAGAGCAGATGGTCACTAGGGAGTTAAAGTATGCAATGCGCAGAGATATGTGCCCATGCGTCTTACCTTTTTAATGACACAGCTTGTTAATTCAACTAGCATCTATTATGCTGCATTCAAAAGTGGGTTTTGCTGTGAGTTAATAAAGAAATAAAGTACAGTTACACGGGGTGCTCTATTAAGTATGGTCGATTCGGTTTTGAATAAACGTGCACGCAAAAATAGAAGTGCATGTTTTACCTTTTAAGCGTGCTAATGCTTTAATCAAAAGACACTGATGTGGTTGTTTTCGATCCTCTAAATAGAAGAAAACAGTGTCAAGTTACCTGAAGTGCTCTTATTTAAAAATGTAGCGAATCAATATGAGGAGGGGATGGAGAACATGTCTTACCTTCCCAGTCCCGGGCATCAAATGCCGATTATACATTTTTAAAGGCATTAATGGACATGGGTGTTGCAGAAGAACAGCCACAGCAACACCCATGTCACGCCCCTACACACAAAATGTTGCATGAAAAGGGGATATAGTTACAAGCACACATAAAGCCACACAGGGTGTCTTTACGTGTACTTGTAAATTACGCCCCATTTCACACAACATGTCGCCTGTTAGGGGTGTGCCATGGGTGTTCACATGTAACACTCATGTCCACTGAAGCATTTCCAGATTTACAAGCAATCGTAAATCTGGGAATGCATTAGGATGCTACGCCACTCCCAGGGGTGGCTTAGCGAGGTGCAAGGAGAAGAAATGTTTTCATTTCTCCTTGTTTTTTCCTCTTTCAATGCATGCTGCATTCTACCGCATGCATTGGAAGAGGAAATCACCTCAAGTGATTATTTCTGTGCGGGACGGTGTCCCTTCCTGCACAAATACATTCTCCCATGACGCAGGCATTCTCGCACCATGGTGCAAGGGTGCTTGTCTTTTTGTATGGTACCTCAATGGCCTGATCACCACAAAAACTTTGACCACATGTGTGTTACAAATTTCATGAAAGAGTCTGCTTCATATGTAAAGCAATTATGCAGGCCATGGTGTAAGTTTTTGGGAGATATATGGGACTCACTGTAATAACTTGTGAAGATGCCACTAACTCACAAGTCCAACATGTCCTGTGTGGAACTGTGCAACATTCACTAATCAATTTGACAAAATTTTTGTCCCGTAGGTGGTCCAGCCCCATACACACGGGAAGAGGTGGAGAAATTCAAGGATCCTAATGCCACTGTTGAGTGTAATCTTATTTCTATTCTGTTTGGTTACAATGTCTCCTCATACACACTTTGCTCTGAGACATGACAGAAGCATCAGCATCTCATAGAGCATGGCTACACATCACATGTGCCTGGAAGACCAAAGGACTTCTCAGTACTATGTGCACATGCATGACGAAAATAATGTGGATCACATTTTGAAGTGTTGCTGTAGGGCAGTGCAAGAAGTTTCCTTGTTGTGCTGATCTACATAAGAACCGCATAAATGGAGCACACTGACAGATAGTTTGGGGAATCGATGTCAACATGAGACATGACAATAGTACAAGCACAAAAACATGATGTATGCAGTTACCTATAGAACATAAAATGTGATATAAAACACAAATGGCCTCCTTTATTAGGCCCACTGCGCTGCCGAAATGTCACTTTTTGTGACATTCCGTGGCACAGGAGCATGCTCCATATTTACGAGGCAGCACTAAGCCACTTTTTAGGCTTAATGCTGCCTTGTAAATGTGGCTCCCTCTAACGCAGTTTTCTGCGTGAAAGGGGCATCCAATGGGTGCTGCTGGGGGCGTTCCCAGCAACATGAATGGCTATTTGACGTGGTTGACATGTCACTCAATTGATAGGGACAGTAGCACTATGCATGCTGAACGTGTAATGTTGTTTTATAGAGATAAGAAAGCAAGGAGCAAAGTATGACGGCAGGCCAAAAATCAAGAGGCACTTACAGTAAGCATGAGGATTCCTGGCACAGTCCAGGCCAAATAAATGTCATGGGACATATAGGTGAGAGTAAGATTTAAGTGTGAATGAATGAACAATTACCATCATACGTGTACATCCACAGATATGTGAGAGATGAACCAGTGACATTGAGAATAAGGACTATGACATTTTTGGGGTACACTAACAATACAATAAGCACCGGACATTGTAGATTTTGGGTCATGTGGCAATAGGTAATGCTAACGGGAACTTTTACTAACTACCGGAGTAACATCCACATCTTCTTCCCTGATGTATGTGTTGGCTCAGCTGATGGTGTTTTCAATGGTCCCGTAGACAAAGGAGGTATACACACATCAGGGGCTGAAGATGTGGAAGGCAGGTTTCCAGCAGCATTTACCTGGGCCAGCAGGTAAGGCAGCAATGCACTGAACAGGACTTGCTTTTTTTGCCCGCACTGCAGCTTCATCACATTGGTAGGCAGCCAAGGTGGTGAGGTGTGCATCCTGTTTCCGCTCCATGGCTTCAAGAATGTTATGGATGGCCCCAGCCTGTTGGCAACCTAAATGGTGCCACTTGTGCTTAGCATTTGCTATTGCCTGTGCTGCATGACAACGGATTTGTCATCCAGGGCCCGAAACAAGCAATGGTGCCACTTCCATGGTTTGCACTGCCACGATCTGAGCTCAGACAATGGAGGATTCCCTCAAGGGTGGCTGCCATGCTTTCCATCCCTTTTGGCACCTCCTGTACGAACTGACTCTGCACTTCAACAACACGTTGTTCAAATACATTTAGCATGTCCTGTGAGTTTTGAGTTTCAGATGTTGTGAGAGGGGGTGTATGATGGGTTCAAGACAGGTCATGTGGAGACACCGCAATACTGCTTGACCTTCTTGTGATGGGAGAGGGTGTTTGAATAGATTGGAACATTTCCTGGATGAGGTCTTGGTCCAGGCTTGGCACGCTGCCACCCTCCACATGATCTTCTTCCAAGACAGATTGCTGCTCAGGAGTAAGTGTTGCATGCTCTGAAATGTGACACAATGTAGGTTGATGCTCATGTTTGACATCTGGTCTCAAGAGTCTACTTTTTTTACTTTTTGTCATCACTTTGTATTTATGATGTAGATCGACAGAGCAAACTTCATGCAACACATCATCAGATGTGAATTTCAAATGATGATAGCAACACATCCAAGTACAGTTTGAAATTTGTTTCCTCTACCATGGCACATGCCCAGACAGGCCAGTACTGAAGCAGCACATGCACCCTTGCACCATAGTGCAAGGGTGCTTGCATTGCGGGGGATCCTTATTTGTGTGCAGGAAGGTAAACCTTCCTGCACAAAAACAATCACAAGTTGCTTTTTCATCATTCTGCATCACACATAGAAAGAGGATAAACAGGAAGAAATGAAGATATTTCTCCTTGTTGTGCCTCCCTTACGCCTCCCCTGGTGAGGCATAACTTTTTTGCCCCGCCTCAGAGTTACAATTTGTCGTAAATCTGAGGCATTGTCAAAAAGACATGGATGTTGCTGGGAATACCCCCAGCAACACCCATGGAATGCCCCTTTCACGCGGTTTCCTGCATGAAAGAGACACATATTTTTAAGCCCATGAAAAACCATGTAACATGACTTTACATGCTCTTATAAATATGCCAGTGGCACATTGTGCCACCGGCATGTCATAAAAGTGACGTCCTTGTGGCACAATAGTGCCACTCCGGCATCATAGATGAGGCCCCCTATGTCTGTTGCAGTGTGTTGTTGGATTTGTAGTTTAAATGGGTTCTGTAGTATATACAACTATATGTAGCAATTCACAGGGGCAGCAGTGGCCTGGTACTGCACTTCTGACATATGTATCGTGATGTGCATGATGGATCTAGAATGGACTGTGCAACATCTGACTGTCCAGGGTACAAGGCATTTATGCAACATACACTTCACTGTTATTGACATTCATGACTTCCCTTTGCACAACGCATGTCACTAATAAGGACTGGTAGCTTAGTAAATGCACCGCACAACATTAGCTTGTTACCAACATTGCCCCTTGTTGCAACTTACCCTGAGTGTCTTGCAGTTCCTGATGCTCAGAACTGTCCTGTCCTGGAAGTCCTGCCGCCAACTAATCTGGAATGACAGCCGCCCCTCCTGGGCATCCAGCCCCTCCTGGTGTGCTGGGTTCCCTCCTCCGGAATGCACTGCTGTCTTCAGGATTTGCGCCATTTTCTCTTTTGTCCTGCTCTTGATGTCATGACAGCGTTTCTTCAAATCTGGCACTGTCCTCTTCGATTGAAACACACAGTTGACCCTAGCTAATATGGACTGCCAGATGGCATCTTTTTTGGATACCAGCAACTTGGAGGTGACAAACAGCTGATGTTAGTGGTCTGTGACCTCATTGATTAGTATTTCATTTTCCTCGCAACTGAAATTTACTTTCCTCTTCCTCTTCCCCTGTGTTTCGGGCTGGACATCCTGGTTAGCGTGTGGGAGGTTCTCTTGACTGCTGGTGTCTCCTTGATACTCCATGGAACCTTTATTTGCCTCCAAAATAGATTTTTGAGGTAGATGTGTTTTTTTTTTGCCTATTTGCAAATCGAGACGCAATGAAAAATTGGTGCAGGGCAAGTTTGTCTTGCATCGGAATAAGGAAATCTGACTTACGACACTTTTTCAGCAGTTGTGTCAGTTTTTGTTACGTCGAGACGGCCCTGTCAACATCTTTTTTTTTTTTACTTAACTCATCACTTGTGACATGGTGCGCCAAACCATAAATCTGACACATCCATGCCGCAAACAAATTGCGCATCGTATCGTAACAAATTGTGACACACTTTTCGTAAATGAGGCCCTAAGTCAGGAGGTCTGCATAATTGAAAGAGGGATCACAACCTGACTTCTGTTTATGGTGCATCTGGCAGTAGGGGTCTTGAGTAGTGCAGAGTCTGTGTGCACACACTCCTTAGTCAGAAGAACTTGACCGGGGAGAAAGCCTACTACCAAAATGGTCACAAACAAAACTATCACAGAAAAGCAGAAAAACATTCCCAAAGGATTGTTTCAAAACAAACAAGGATTGTAAAAAGTGTAATGAGCAAAAATCATTAGAACAAATAATGGGATCCACCACCCACATCATGGCCTGAAATATGTGCAAATTGATTTCCTGAAAACAGTATGATCACTGAATAGTAATACAAGCAGCATGCAAATAATAGTAGAAGAAACAGTGTAAATTAATAATTCAGCATAATCACAATTTTTCTAGTATTCGTGAACAAAGATTATCAATTCTATTAAGTACATGGAGGCAGCAGCAATTGGTGCAGGTAAGCATGGTGTAGCGGGGCAGGGGGTATGTCGACAGATGACAGAATAGGATTTATTTAATTTTCCCTATTCTGTCGTTTGTTGACTTCCCCCCCCCCCCTCCTGCACAGACCCCACCCCGCCCTACCAGGCATACCCGCACCGACCACCACTGCTTACGATTATGGATTACCTTTCTTGCATCTTTATTACAGAAGTCATGAAAAAGCAACAAGCAAACACATTTTCTGTATAGTAGCACCATAAAAAAACACAGTACTAATAATGCTTTTTTTGTGTACATTTTTTATTAAACAATGCATGGGACAGTTTATGCATTCAGTTATACAGTTTAACATCTTAGTAGAGTAAGTGATGACATTTCATCGGCACTTAGACAGGATAACAAGCATGGCATACATTGGCTTATTGACAGGGAGTGTCACTGACTTGTGATGTCAGAGTGGCATCGGCTAATCATGTACAGTGAGGCTAACTCTGCTTGGAGTGTCTTTTGTTGCCTGGGTCGCGGGCCAGGTGGTTGGTCGGGAGGCTCATCGGAGCTAGCAGTCCGATGGAGGTAAGCGATCAAGTTAGCCCAAATGTCAATTGGTCTACTCGCTGCGGGCATCAAGTCCCAGTATTTGCTTAGGTGTGTCTGGCAGTATGCTGCGTCTGCTAGCCAGTGTTTAGATTGTAGCGCTGGTCTGCGGCCCCAGTGTATCGCCACCCCTCGCTTGGCCAGAGCCAATAGCATTGTGGTCAGTCTGCGACTGGCATCAGTAACATCTTTTACATGTCCTAAGCAAGTGAGTGGGTCTGGCGTGATGGGTTCAGAAGTAATGTCTCTGTTGATTGTGCATATCTCTTGCAAGTATTCCGCCACTTTGGAGACGTCGCATCTGCCATCGCGCAGCACGCACATCTAGTGTTGTCGGACAGACCATTTTATGTAATCGGGATGCGGTAGAGCTGATGCAGGGATTTAAAATAAATGAGTCGCAGCCGGTAGTTAGGAGAGAGTCGCTTTGTCTGGTTACAGCAGTATTGCCACTGCGCTGAAGAGGGGTCATCGATTAGGTCGGCTGACCAAGCGCATCGGGAGCGCTCAGTATTAATAGTGGAGTGACAAGTTTGCGTGGGGATGTAGCTGAGTGTATGTATTTCAGCGCGGCGTTTGGCTGGGGAGCTTCTGGGAATGTGTGGTTGGCACTTTTGCAGGTCCAATTGGTTTGAATGAGAGGCAATATAAAAGCAAGTGTAATCAAATTGTATAGTAATATGTCAACAAAATATATTTCACATATTAGTGTATTTCTTTCTGTTCTTTTATTTTCTGTTGCATTTCATTTAAAAACAGACAGCCAACGCGTTTCGCCCAGACATGGGCTTCTTCAGGGCTGTAATATCATACAATATAAAGATGTTTTAGAATAAGCAAAGAGAAAAACAATACATTTAACAAGATGCTGATGTTCAATTACCCTGCAGTCATCTTGCTTCTTGATTCCAGTTATTTCAATATTTGATGGATCTTATTTACTCTTTGGTCACCTTACCGAGCGGCCGCATCTGAGTCCATTTCTTGATCGTTACATCATGGTTATGTATAGCCGAAGTTGTAAATTGGAAGGGAGTTATCTAAACTCGCCGGTATTGGTCTAGGTGTTACTCTGTCTAGCCTTCCACACCACAATAACCCCAAAAATGAGTTAACTAACTCATTATCTTGAGGCGGTCTAGTGCTTGATTTCTACGTTTTTTAAGGTTACAATAAATACTTAAGGAGCCTTACTAATTTAAGGTTTAGGTCATTCAGCTTTCATGTTCTCTTTTTGCTTCGATTGGAACATTATATCTTTATTGCCGAGGATCTAAAACGGAAGTGTGTTTTCTGAAACTCTCTGTCTACGGTCTAGTCGTTATTCTTTTCTATATTCCCATACCATTTTTTGAACCTGGAAGTGAGCTAATGAACTCACGTCCTGTGGGGCGGTCTAGTGTTTGAAACACGTGTCTAATTGGCCGACGCCTTTTAAATGTCTTCATGAGCCCCTGTCATTCCTTTGCTTATCGTGCTGGCCCCAGGACGCTGACTAACGGACACAGAGCCGAATGCGGCTAATACCGATATCTAGTAAGTTTTTCATCTCGCTTGCGACAGCTTGTGACTGTTTAACTCTCTGGTTCTGTTTATTAACAGAGCTATTGTGGTGATCCGGCTACTATTTTGTGCCGAGGTTTAATCGTCACACAGGGGTTGAGCTATATATTTTAGAACTGATTTTTAATTCTTTATTACAAAGTTACTCGTTGTTTTCAGAATTACGACTTGGTACGAGTAGATTTTTGTCTTTTGCCGTATACAGTTTGGTTACAGACTTAGTTTCCTGGTGCTCTCTCTCTGAACGAAATGCATTAGGTTACAGCGCTTTTTCGACAGTATATTGTCCTATTTGTTTTGGTCAGAATACCCTTTGCCTCCGGCGTAGCGTATACATTTTTGTTTTTTGTGATCCGTCCATTCTGTGCTCCGTGAACCGGGGGCTGCTCGGATTTGCTATGTGTCTTATTCTTACTCCCTACACCTTATTTTAATAGGACTTTAGTCTAGCACTTTCTCATAAGAATGTTTCCATTATTATTTTATTTAGGATTTTCGTACTTTGTCATTTTTAGTACTAAATAAATCTTCTAAAGCACGTGTCTCTCTCTAGACATTTGTGTAGATCATTGTGGTGTTTCGACTGCTTTGTTGCATGGGCTCTGTTGTTGATCATGTGCGGCTACGGCCATTTTCGGGTTATTGGTCTTTATACTAACACGTTTGGCACAATCAAATTTGCTAATGTTCTTTTGCTAAACTTGGGGCTTACTTACTCATTCTAACTATCTTTTTATAGATAGAATCACCAGCATATATACTTACCGACCTTTGCTCCACCTTGAGCGACATCATTGTGCATTAGGTATGTCGATTTTTTCTTGCTCTCATTCGGTTGACTGATTCTTACTATTGACTGCAGGCACGCGCATTTCTGACATAACCTTTCTGGCATATAATCTTTTTTAGATTTTGTTTTCAGTCATCATCTGACTAACAAGCCAGAAGATACGCTGTGCATTTACATTTTTCTTGGTAAGCTAGCACTTTTGCTAGTTTTATTTTCCTTTCGGGTTCTTGACTCGTATAGGTTTTGGGTCTTAAGGCGCTTTTCTCATTGTTTTTCTCTTATTAGTCTGTGTTGCTCACTTTTTTATTAATCTTGGTGCTGTTCTTTATGTACTACCTTTTTCTCACGGGTGTTAATGACCAGTTCACTAGATCTCTGGTCCTTTTGGATTTATCGTTTTCCTCACAGTAGGCACCTCTTTATCGTTTTTGTTCAACCAATTTCTTGTTTTCATTATCTCTCTATCTTGTTTTTCTTTTTTGTGATTGATTTTTTTTGTTTAAATGTACTGTTTTTCTCTTTGCTTATTCTAAAACATCTTTATATTGTATGATATTACAGCCCTGAGGAAGGCCATGTCTGGCCGAAACGCGTTGGCTGGCTGTTTTTAAATGAAATGCAACAGAAAATAAAAGAACAGAAAGAAATACACTAATATGTGAAATATTTTTTGTTGACATATTACTATACAATTTGATTACACTTGCTTTTATATTGCCTCTCATTCAAACCAACTGTTAAAAGTATATTTGTGATCTACAAGCAGCAGATCTCTTGAGGTGGGCAATATTGCGTACTGCTAGTGACTAGTTCTGGTGGTGCGGTCCTCTATGACCTGGCTGCTTTCGATTGCTCTTTATACTTTTGCAGGTCCCTCTGAGTTGATAGTACAGTAGGTTATCAAGTAGTGTAGCGTGCTCAGGAAGAGGGAGGAAGCTACCGTTGGGGTAGAGATCAATGTTAGTTCGTATGCCCAGGTTTGCGGCCCAGCGCGCAAGACAGCAGTTTGTAAAGGTGGGAAGGAAGGATTGTTAGCAAGTTGCATCGCTGGCGGGTGTAAATCCTTGCCCCCTATGTGCTTACCTATCCCTTCCTAAGCCCAGCGTTCACACTCCACTGTGTCAATATCGGCCCGAGGGGCCTTGTATGGTAGGAACAAAGCCTGGCAATGGCCATGAGGCCATGGGGAGGCCAGATTGGTCTAAACCGCACGTGTGGCTGAAAGGGCGTTGGGTGCAGCCAGAAGTGAAGGAAGTTGGCTTGAGCGCAGTATGCATAATGTTTGAAGTCTGGGCCCCCCATTCCACCACAGGAGGAGGGAAGCGTCAGGATGTCCTAGGCAATGCGGGGCTGGCGGCCCGTCCAGACCAGAGTGATCACGTTGGAGCGTAACCTTGTAAAAGATTGCGTACTGAGCGGGATTGGAATATTTAACCCTTTCAGTGCTCATGACGGAATGGTTCTGTCATGAGCACAAGTGCTGCTGTGCTCATGACGGAACCATTCCGTCATGAGCACATGCTCAGAGAATCCCTCTGCTGCAGGCAGCAGAGGGATTCCCTATTTTGTTTTTGCCTGGGGAGGTGGGGAAGAGCTTCCCCAACCTCCCCAGGCCTATTTTGAGTTTTTGTGTAAATGACGATCTCGCGCATGGTGCGCTATCGTCATTGTAACAAAAACAAAACTGAAACTTAGTTTCGGTTTCAGTGTTTGAGTGCTCGTGGGACTATCTCAGCCGCCGAGCACCAAAACACTTGGGAAAGGTATCGTTGTAAAGGGGAGAATCTCCTCTTTCGAATGGTAGCCTCCCCTAGTGGATCCCTGCTTGGGGATCACCCCAGGAGGGCGAGCCCCAAGCAGGGATCCACCCACTAGCACCAGGGAGGGGGGAGCTGCCCCTTGGGCAAGGGCCTTTGCTCCCCCATGTCTTTTGGGCTACATTTAGTCTTTCTGCCCCCCCTGGGGGGCAGATGGGGCAGGCGCCCCCAAACTGCCCCCCCGGGGGGGCAGAAAGTCCACCAGGAACCAGGGATTTTTTTCTGTTATTGACGTTGGAGTGGGGGCTGCCCAAAAAGGGCATGGCAATGCCCCCCCCAGGGAAATGCCAGTCTTTCTGGCCACCTTGGGGGGCAGATGGGAGCCGTAGCCCCCAATCTGTTCCCCCGGGGAGGCAAAAAGCCTTCTAGACACCAGGGATTTTTTGGGGGCAAATCGGAATTAGGGTGGTGGCTGCCCAAAATGGGCATGCCCATGCCACCACCCCTCCCCTGCAACAATTACAGCCTTCCTGTCCCCCCTGGGGGGCAGATGGGGCAGTAGCCACCAATCTGCCCCCCGGGGTGGCAAAAAGCCCACTAAAAGCCAGGGATTTTTTGGGGCAAATTTTAATTAGGGTGGGGGCATTGGCATGGGGGAACAACCTTTACAACGCAACTTTTACAACGCACTACACTTACAACGCAATTTTTACAACGCAACATCCACTACAACGCATTCCATTACATCGCATGACACTACAACGCATTTTTAAAAACTACCTTTACAACGCATTCCATTACATCGCATACTACCTTTACAACGCATACCATTACAACGCATAATATTACACTACACTATCCAACACTTACCCTACTGTTGCACCCCCTGGAGTTAGAATAGTAATTTTTACCCCTATACTATCCAACACTTACCCTACTGTTGCACCCCCTGGAGTTAGAATAGTAATTTTTACCCCTATACTATCCAACACTTACCCTACTGTTGCACCCCCTGGAGTTAGAATAGTAATTTTTACCCCTATACTATCCAACACTTACCCTACTGTTGCACCCCCTGGAGTTAGAATAGTAATTTTTACCCCTATACTATCCAACACTTACCCTACTGTTGCACCCCCTGGAGTAAGAATAGTAATTTTTACCCCTATACTATCCAACACTTACCCTACTGTTGCACCCTCTGGAGTTAGAATAGTAATTTTTACCCCTATACTATCCAACACTTACCCTACTGTTGCACCCCCTGGAGTTAGAATAGTAATTTTTACCCCTATACTATCCAACACTTACCCTACTGTTGCACCCCCTGGAGTTAGAATAGTAATTTTTACCCCTATACTATCCAACACTTACCCTACTGTTGCACCCCCTGGAGTTAGAATAGTAATTTTTACCCCTATACTATCCAAAACTTACCTTAAATGCAATGTAATATTATGCGTTGTAATTGTATGCGTTGTAAAGGTAGTATGCGATGTAATGGAATTCGTTGTAAAGGAAGTTTTTAAAAATGCATTGTAGTGTCATGCGATGTAATGGAATGCGTTGTAGTGGATGTTGCATTGTAAAAATTGCGTTGTAAGTGCATGCGTTGTAAAAGTATGCGTTGTAACGTCATACATCCATTGGCATGCCCATTTTGGGCAGCCCCCACGCTAATTAAAATTTGCCCAAAAACATCTATGGCGTCCAGTGGCCTTTCTGCCCCCCAGGGGGAGGCAAACAGCCCACTAAATGCCAGCGATTTTTTGGGGGCAAATTTGAATTAGGGTGGCAGCTGCCCAAAACGGGCATGCCCATGCCCCTCCCCCCTCTCCCGCAAAAATTACAGCCTTTCTGCCCTGCCTGGGGGGCAGATGGGGCAGTAGCCTCCAATCTACCCCCCGGAGGGGCAAGAAGCCTACTAGATGCCGGGGATTGTTTTTGGGCAAATTTGAATTAGGGTGGGGGCTGCACAAAACGGGCATACCCATGCCCCCACCCCCTCCCCCGCAAATATTACAGGCTTCCTGCCCCCCCTGGGGGGCACCAGGGGCAGTAGCCACCAATCTGCCCCTCTGGGGGAGGCAAGAAGCCCACTAGAAGCCAGGGAGATTTTTGAGCAAATTTTAGTTAGGGTGGGGGCATTGACATGCCCGTTTTCGGCAGTCCCCACCCTAATTAAAATTTGCCCAAAAAACTCCATGGCGAATAGTGGGCTTTCTGCCCCCCCTGGGGGGCAGATGGGGGCATTAGCTGCCAATTTTACCCCGGGGGGGCAAAAAGCCCACTAAACGGCAGGGATTTTTTTGGGTCGAATTTGAATTAGGGTGGGGGCTGCCCAAAATGGGCATGCCCATGCCCCTACCCACCTCGCAAAAATTACAGCCTTTCTGCCACCCCTGGGGGGCAGATGGGGCAGTAGCCTCCAATCTATTCCCCCGGGGGGCAAAAAGCCCACCAGATGCAAGGGATTTTTTGGGGCAAATTTGAATTAGGGTGGGGGCTGCCTAAAACAGGCATGCCCATGCCCCTACCCCCTCCCCGCAAACATTACAGCCTTTCTGCCCCCCCTGGTGGCATATGGGGCAGTAGCCCCCAATCCGCCCCACCGGGGGGGCAAAAAGCCCACTAGATGTCAATGATTATGCTGGCTTTTTTATTCGTGGGAGCTGCCCAGAATGGCTATACCAATGCCCCTACCCCCCAAACAAATAGCCACAGTGTTTCTGCCCCCCTTGGGGCATATTGGGGCAACCCCACCCCGATACCCCACCAGGGCAGCAGAAAGCCGACTAGGCACCGACTTGTTTTTAGCAATGTGCCTACCTGTGGATTTTTGGCCCTAGCGCAGCCGGCACATAGGGAAACCGAGCAAATCTGTACATTCTTGAAACCTAGACACCCAGGGGAATCCAGGATGGGGTGACTTGACTGGCTCTCACCAGGTTCTGTTACACAGAATCCCTTGAAAACCTAAAAATGTGTTTAAAAAAACACATTTTCCTCACATTTCTGTGGTGGAAAGTTCTGGAATCTGTGTGGATCCACAAAATTCCACCCACCCCGAGTTTCCCAAAGTCTTCCAAGAAAAATGGTACCTCACTTGTGTGGGTAGGCATAGTGCCCGCGACAGGAAATGGCCCTAAACCAACGTGGACACACCACATTTTCTCAGTGAGAACTGACCCTTTTTTGGCAAAGTGCCTAGCTGTAGATTTTGAACACTAGCTCTACCGGCACCTAGGGAAATCTAATAAACCTATAAAAAAATTTAAACTAGACACCCAGGGGATTCCAGGATGGGGTGACTTGACTGGCTCTCACCAGGTTCTGTTACCCAGAATCCCTTGCAAACCTAAATATTTGTCCAAAAAAACACATTTTCCTTACATTTCTGTGGTGGAAAGTTCTGGAATCTGCGTGGGTCCACAAAATTCCACCCACCCCGCGTTCCCCAAAGTCTTTCGAGAAAAATGGTAAATCAATTGCGTGGGTAGGCCTAGTGCCCGCGACAGACAAGGGCCCAAAACCTATTGAGGCGACATCAAAATTACCTATCACAAAACAACCTGGTTTTGCAAGGGGGTCCCATGAGTTTTTGGCCTCGGGCTTGGCGGTCATCTATGGAAACCTACCAAACCCACACATTTCTGAAAACTAGACGCCCGGGGGAGTTCAGCGATGTATGGCTTGCATGGGTCCCCTAAAGTTTTCCCACCCACAATCCCCTGCAAACCTCAACTTTAGCTAAAAAAATTCACTTTTTTCTCAAATTTCTGTGTGGGAAAGTTCTGGAATCTACATGGATCCACAAATTTCCTCACACCCAGCGTTCCCCCACGTCTCCTGATAAAAATGATACCTCACCCGCGTGGGTGGGTCATGTACCCAAGACAGGCAAGGGCCCAAAACCTATTGAGGCGACATCAAAATTACCCATCTACAGCTAGGTACTTTGCCAAAAAAGGGTAATTTTTCGCTGTGAAATTGTGGTGTGTCCACGTTGCGTTTTGTGCCGTTTCCTGTTGCGGGCACTAGGCCTACCCACACAAGTGAGGTACCGTTTTTCTCGGAAGACTTTGGGGAACGCGGGGTGGGTGGAAATGTGTGGCTCCACACAGATTCCAGAACTTTCCACCACAGAAATGTGAGGAAAATTTGGTTTTTTTGACAATTATTTAGGTTTGCAAGAGATTCTGGGTAACAGGACCTGGTGTGAGCCAGTCAAGTCACCCCATCTTAGGTTCCCCTGGGTGTCTAGTTTTCAAAAATGTATAGGTTTGCTAGGTTTCCCTAGGTGCCGGCAGAGCTAGGGTTCAAAAACTACAGCTAGGTACTTTGCCAAAAAAGGGTCATTTTTCAGTGTGAAATTGTGGTGAGTCCATGTTGTGTTTTGTGCCGTGTCCTGTCGCGCCCACTATGCCTACCCACACAAGTGAGGTACCATTTTTCTCGGAAGACTTTGGGGAATGCGGGGTGGGTGGAAATGTGTGGATCCACGCAGATTCCAGAACTTTCCACCACAGAAATATGGGGAAAATGTTTTTTTTTTTTTGTTTTTTATAATTCTTTAGGTTTGCAAGGGATTCTGGGTGACAGAACCCGGTGTGAGCCACTCAAGTCACCCCATCCTGGATTCCCCTGGGTGTCTAGTTTTCAAAAATGTATAGGTTTGCTAGGTTTCCCTAGGTGCCGGCAGAGCTAGGGTTAAAAAACATACAGATAGGCACTTTGCAAAAAAAGGGTCATTTTTCGCTGTGAAAATGTGGTGTGTTCACGTTGCATTGTGAGCTATTTCCTGTCGTGGGCACTAAGCCTACCCACACAAGCGAGGTGCCATTTGTATCGGGAGACTTGGGGTAATTAAGATTTGTAAAGCAACTGTTATTACCTATTGACTTTCGATGCATTTCTGCCTTGCAAATGGAAGACAATGTGTAAAAAAGAAGTAATTTTGAAAAATGATAGATAATTCTCATGCTAGTATGAGTATTACCAATTTCGGAAATGTGCAAATAGCTACTGTTTCTAAACTCTATATTTTGTTCCCATTTCAGAAATACATAGGTGTCGTTCATACCGATTTTTCCATGTATACATTTTCCCAGCATAATTCCTATATACCTGGTACATAATAAAAAACCATTGCAAGTCGCTGCTCAGTTTTTGGCTCTGGGTTTGTCGGGTTCTTGGTGAACCTAAAAGTCCTATATATCCCCACAACCAGGAAGGTCCACCAAATGTAACGGTATATTGCTTTCAAAGAGTTGTCATAATTAGAAGAAGTTACATGTGAAAATGTTGGCACAAAAGGTTGTTTTTTTTCAACTAATTTTCAATTTTTCCTATATTTAACTGTTAGTTTCTATAAAGAAACCTTGAAGGATCTACACAAATGACCCCTTGCTGAATTCAAGATTTTGTCTACTTTTCCAAAATGTATAGCTTTCCTGGATCCGTATTGCTTTCATAACCATTTCTACCATTAAGTGGAAGGAGGTTGAAAGCACAAAAAATACCAAAAATAGGCAATGTCCCAGAAAAATGCCAAAACTGTGTAAAAAATTGTGGTTTTCTGACAAAAGTCTGCTTGTCCCTGAGAGCTGGGAAGATGGTGATTTCAGCACCACAACCCCTTTTTGACACCATTTGCAGGGAAAAAAACAGACGCTTTCATCTGTAGCTCTTTTTTTTGCATTTTTCCCCCTAAAAACAAAATTAAGCTGTATTTTGGCTAATTCCTGGGTCCCCGCCAGGGGAGTCCACAAACCCTGGGTACCTTTAGAATCCCCATGATGTTGGAAAAAAAGGACGCAAATTTGGCATGGATACCTTATGTGGTCAAAACGTTACAGGGGCTTAAGCGCAAACTATCCCAAATAGCCAAAAAAAGGCATAGCAGGGGGGGGGGTGGGGGGGGGGGTTGCGGAAGGCCTAGCAGCGAAGGGGTTAAAAATAAAATATAGCAATTTGGGCAGCACGATCATTTTGGCGATCGCGAATTGGGCCTGCCAGGGAGAGTGGGAGCTTTTTCCATGCTAGTATCTTAGTTCAAGCCACTCTATAGCTTTGCTGAAGTTCGCCGTCCAGAGTTCTTCTAAATCCCTGCTCAGCCATATGCCAAGATACTTGACTGGGCCCGTAGCCCATATTATCGGGTAGTCAGTAAGGAAGAGCGAGTCGCGTCAGTGAGAGTGAAGAGGATGGATTTGTCCCAGTTTATTTGCACCCCTGAGTAACAGCCAAAACGTATCACCTCTCTTGTCATTGGGCCTAGGTTTTCTTGTGGCTCGTGGAGGTACAATGCTACGTCATCCGCGTACATGGATGTCACCGGGCTGCGGGTAGAGAAGCCGATGCCGCATTGGGTATGGTGTTGACGTAGTCGCGCAGCAAGGGGCTCCACGGCAATGGCTAAGAGCACTGGGGACAAGGGGCATCCCTGCCTGGTGCCCCTGGTGATGGTAATAGGGTCGGTAACCTGCCCGTTAACTTTAAATACATGCCGAAGGTAAAGTATAGAGTGTATTAATCTTTTGAATAAAGCCCTTACTGAAGCACAGGCCATTAAGAAGAGCAAAAAGAAAAGGCCATTTTAGTGTATCAAATGCCTTGGTGGCGTCTAGCAGAGCTGCCACCGCAGGCTAGGCAGGATTGATCTGATGCATTACAGAGAAGATGGTACACGGGTTGTGCGATGTTGCACGACCGGGTATGAACCCTGACTGATCTGGGCGAGGGATTAGAGGCATGAAAGGTGGAGCCGATTAGCCAGTAGTTTGGCATATATCTTGTTGTCTGTATTTATCAGGGATAAGGGGCAGTATGAATTGCAGCTTTCAGGGGCTTTGTCTGGTTTTAGGAGGAGAGTGATCAGAGCCTCACAGAGCGTGAGGGGAAACCTGCCAAGGGTAACTGGTTCGTTATACATTTCGACGAGGTGGGGAATGAGAAGGGGTGTTTATGCTTTGTAAAAAGTGAGTGTCAGCCCATCAGAACCTGGTGCTTTATCGCTTGGGAGACTCGTGATAACCTTGCCTATCTCTTGAGTGGTAAATAGCTTGTCCAGGTACTCGCGGTGCTCGTCGCCAAGCCACAGTAACTCGATTGAGTTGAAATATTGATCTATGAGTTCGTAAGGCATCACGGCATCTGCAGTGTAAAGCTGAGAATAGAATGTAGAGACTCTAGCGATGATATCACTGGGGGACGTGGTCCTTCCCACAGTCTCACCATAGAGCTCTGTGATGTATGAGGAGGCATGCAGTTTTCTCAATAGGTTTGCAAGGGTTTTTCCGGGGCGGTAGCCTTCCCGACATCTGCAGGCTTGGCCTTCTAACCTAGGAATGCAACCGCCCTTTCGGCTTCTTCATGGAATTCGGATAATTTGGTTCTGATGTCGGCAAGTGTGGTGGGGGTAGGGTCGTGTGCTAGGCGCTGGTCAAGCAATTTAATGTCTGCCGCCAATCGTTCCAAGGTCTCTCTGATGGATTTAAGCACCCCTTATTGCCTGGCAATGCATTCTCCCCGGATCACGGCCTTAAAGGACTCCCAGAGGGTTGAGGGTGATTCTACCCAGCCGGTGTTGAGCAAAAAAATTCAACGATGGCCCCCGGACTTCCTCCTAGAATGCAGCTTCACCGAGTGAACGAGGGGGCAGTTGCCATGCAAACATGTGGCAGAGTGTAAGTGGGAGCCGTAGAGCCAGTCGCACCGGGGCATGGTCCGACAGAGTGTGGGCAAGGTGGTCCGCAGATGTGGCCCAGGATGCAACCTCACGAGCGATCAGCCATAGGTCAATACGGGACCAGGAGCCATGCCCGTTGACTACGCAAGTGCCCTCACATGCATCAGGGTGCATGTGTCACCAGGCATCTAGCAGTGAGTTGTCTATCGTGATGGCACGCATGCCGCAGTGGACTAGGGGTGTTGTGTGCGACCACCGGAACGGTCTAAGGTCCCCAGGGCAGCGATGTTGAAGTCGCCACCCCATATCAGTGGAAAGGGGCCGTTGGAGGAGATTAGCCTCCGTAGATTAGTGTAAAATTCTGAGTCATCTGTATTTGGGCCGTAGACTGCTGCCAATATTACCGGCTGGGTGTAGAGGGTTCCGGCTAGTATCACATATCTGCCCTTGAAGTCAATGAAGGTTTATGTGACGCGCTATGGGAGGTAATTCTTAAAGAGAATGGTGACGCCTCCTTGCGCGTAGTTGTAATAGAATGATGAGTATGTTTCCCCCCAGTATCTTGAGCGCAATTTGTTAGCGTTGGTGGGGATGAGGTGGGTTCATGCCTCTGATGTTCCAAGTCAGGAAGGTCGTTTCAGCCATGTTTCAAGGTGGGCGTAAGTGTCACAGTGTACTGTCTGTCGTCAGTGGAAATGTCGAGGAACCAAGAGTCAGTGAATGCAGTGAGCTGTACAGTGGATGTAATCAACACATTTCTATAAAGAAGTGAAAGTAATCATTTAACAAAACCCAGGAGTCGAAGTATCCTGTGCAAACCCCCCATAGGGCAACCCATGCCCCACTCTCCCACTCCAACCCCTCAATTAGGTTGAGCTTCAAACCACCTCCCACATGAGGTCCCCCAACTTGGAAAGTGTTGAACAAACACAGGAATTATCCCTTCGTGGTACGAGGGCTCAGCCAGTTGCCCCCCCTGGCCTATAAGGCAGGGTGGCCGAGCGTTAGAGATTGCAGAGGGGAATAATGGTCTCAAAAGCAAAAGGCGGCAGTATAACAAAGAAGGGTGCATAAGATGCAGTTAGGCATAACCACATATACAGAATGCATTTGAGAACAGGGAGCAGAGTTTTCAGAGACAGTCATTATTGCTGGTGCGTCCATCTTTGGACATTTCGAAAAAATGTGGCTTATCGTCCGAGTCGATGCGTAGCTACGCAGGATACATTAGCTCATAAGTGATGTGCAGCTACTGCAGTATGCGCTTGGCAGTGAGGATGGCCCTGCGGGCCGCTTCAACAGACAAAGTGAAGTCAGGGTAAAATGACAGTACGTTTCCCTGGTGTCTGACTTCACCCATCTCTCTCGCCTTATAGAGGATGGAGTCTCTGTCGTGATAGTTTCACAGACGGGCTGTGATGGGCCTTCCAGGAGCCCCAGATGGAGGCCTTGGGCTAAGGGATATGTATCCCCGTTCTATTATGAAATGTTCGGAAAGTGCTGGGCCAAAGAGATTACGTAATAGGGATTCAAGGTAGTCCTCCATTTTCTCTATTGCTGTGGACTCTGGGACACCAATAATGCGTATGTTGTTCCTGCCGGAACTCGATTCGAGATCTTCATTCTTGGCACAGATTATTTCGGGAAGTTTGTCCATCTTGAGGAGTCGCTGCCAGTTTTCCGCGCTGGTGTTGTCGATCCCCGAGACACTGAGCCTCCAGCTGCATGATCCGAGTATCATGCACGTTGACTTGCTGATTGACTTGGTCAAGGCGTGAAGACAGGTGGTCAATCTTGGAGTCGATTGACTTTAGGCTAGATTTGACTTCAAGCAGTATGGTGTGCAGGCTATCATCCTGAGTTTCAGGTACGTCAGTCTGCGTGGACTATTCACCAGCATCAGGAAGTATTTCACCACCCCTACCGGTCCCCAGCCAGCAAATGTCAGGAGGTATTCAGAAGAGTGGGACTGCCATTTGTGCGGTTGTGGCACCCCTCTGGAAGTGGATGCTGCCGGATGTTTCTGGCTCGGCCGGCAGAGCTCGCTTAGAGCGCGGCAATCTGCTGCTGGTGAGACCACGCCCCCAGTACTAATAATGCTTACATAAAACTACACATTTTTTTAAACTTCCCAAAGTTCGTCAACCAATAATAAACACCGTCTCCAAATAAACACCCTTCTCAATATCAACACCGCCTCTTCTTGTGGTGAGGATCATGTCTTCTTAGACCTCTAGGACTGAAGTGTTCTGTGAGAGGGTGTAATAGAAAGAGGCTCATTAGTTGAAGTGAAGGTCATTGTCTTCAAGCAATAATGGCACTATTCTTTACTAGGTCCAGTTAGGTCTTGATCATTTAAAGTTGAAGTCAACATGTGGTAGCTGTGCCCAGAGCAGACAGGCTTAACTTAGAAGAAATGTGTAAAGCATTTATAAGTACCAGCCATCCTCCTGCTGGCGAGACCACGCCCCCAGTACTAATAATGCTTACATAAAAACTACCCATTTTTTTTAACTTCCCAAAGTCCGTCAACCAATCATAAACACCGTCTCCATATAAACACCCTTCTCACTATCAACACTGCCTATTCTTGCAGTGAGGATCATGTCTTCTTATCCAGGATTTGGACATATTAGTGCTGCTTTTGATCTGAAGCTGAACAAAATGCAAGTGCTAAGTACACATTCTAAACAGTGAATGCAGCCTAAAATATCAACAGGCGGGTAAACATTACATTGAGATATAAACTTGATTAAATACAGATCATCTTTGCAGTAATAGTCATTATGTAATCTCATTGTGGGATAATCCTTGCCTCTGTGCCTTAAGTAGAATTGAAAATTCGTGTTTACAATTCTAGAAAATGTTTGGTTCTGTGATGGGACTTGGGGCCTTAGATTATGCAATTTCAAACCTGCTCCAAAACCAAAAAAATGCATTACTTATTGACTTAAAATAGAACTTCTTAAAAGTTGACCCCTAGACTCGACTGCCATGTGCTTAATGTCTTCCAGACATGCTCACATACAGAAAAAAACTAGACTGAGGGTGAGAAGAAAAACTAACCCCTCTAAGTAATTTAGAGAACGAAGCATGTTCGCCTCTTGGGTGATCTGCTACTAGAATGTGACCTGCTGAAATCGCAGAATGATAGGAGTTGACTGTTCTGTAAGAAGGACCTTTATCTGCAAACAAAGCAAGCAAATTTACTATAAAGGTGACATCTGCTGCCATTGGATCGAGATCCTGTTCTATGCACAAGCATGCCCATCTGTTCCAAAGGGAATGGTATTATCTGTGTTTTGAATCAGCCCAGTCTTTATCAATCAAGCTAAAATCTTGTTCCAAAAGTCCTGCCACTTACCAGAGTCTCTGGAAATTCTCCACGTGACCAACTTATGCTGATGGAGTACCTTCAGTGGGCGTGGGTGTCCCAGTGGATCAAGTAGAGTTGTGGGAAAAAGTGGAATGATCATGGGGGCTTAGCCTGATGGCATCAGCAGAATGGGAAACAAAGATTGTGTTCTCCACAGAGGCGCAATCAGCACCAACTCCTGATTTGGAGGGTCAATCATGGATCATTGAAAATGGAGGGAAGGAATGATTCATCCCTTAACAATCCTATAGCAAGGCATCCATTGCCAACACCAAAGGATCCAGCCTTCAAAGGACCTCAGCTCTGCGTGATGCGGAAACATAATGGCAAGTGAAGCTTCCATTTACTAGAATTTTTGAGATGCCTGGAATTCCAGTGTGCGACAAAGTTCTCCTTACCTGGAAGATAGACCGATAGGACTGAAGAGTTGTGTGAGAGGGTGTGTGAGAAAGAGGCTCATTAGTTGAAGTGAAGGTCATTGTCTTCGAGCAATAATGGCACTATTCTTTACTAGGTCCAGTTAGGTCCTGATCATTTAAAGTTGAAGTCAACCTGTGGTAGCTGTGCCCAGAGCAGAAAGGCTTAAAGCCTTTATAAGTACCAAATCAGTTAAAAACATAACACAATAAAAATCACACACCAGCTAATCAAAATATTGTGAAACTTTATTAAAATATAGACACCAAAACAACAAAAATCGTGAGATATGAATTTCTAAAGGATTGAATTAACATAGATAGTGCCAAAAAGCATTAAGTGACAACCACAGTCTTCTAGTTGCGCTTAACTGGTACCTAGACTCAAATTAAGGCTGACCACAATGGATAAAGGAACCAAGTCGGTCCCAGTTGGGAGTTTTACCTTCAGACTTAGTGTGTGAAATGGAAGTCGAAAATCCTCAGTGAGGGAAACCAGCACCCTGTGCCTGAGGTGGGTTCCACAAGGCCGTATAGCCGTCGGATGAAGTACCTGTGAAGCCATTGACTTTTAGCAGGAAAGCTCTGAGTTTTAGAAATGTAAAAATCCCGCTCAATGGAGGTGCCTCACTGGCCGGATACTTTTGGCACCTTTCTCTGGTAAAGATTTCTACCTTCTGGCTCAGTTACTTTTTTGGAGCTTGGATTCCTCCTGCGTGCCAAGGTTACAAGCTGTCGAAGAATAGGAATCCACAAGGCTGGATAGCCTCTCTGCATTGTCCCAGTAAAACGGATATGCTGCTGTGGAAAAGCTCTGAGCTAGAGCTACATGAGTCTTTGGCCCAGTGGCAACATACCTTTGATGGATTGACTTGGCAGGTTTGTCCTGGTCTTCTGTTGGTTTTCCAGGCTGAACTCCTTGAGAAAGTTTGTAAGTCCCAGCTTTTAGAGTTAGATAGAAGGAGTACATTCTGACAATTATCTAAGTACCCCAGGATACTAGGGACACCATTTAGTGGGCAGGACTCCAGTCAAAGCCACGAGCAGGATCCAGGGCTGGGCTCTGGTAGCTGTTTTTTCACCACTTTATTTTAATTTTTATGTACCTTAAATCACAAAACATATCAAAACAATTATTGGGGGAAGGAGAGAGATTAGAAAAAGGAACAAAAATGGTAAATAGGGTAACAATCAGGTAAAGGAGAGGAGACATACATCAGCATTGTACACAGTTTTATGGGAAAAGAAGGAAAACACCAAACAATAAAGTCACA
Organism: Triturus cristatus; assembly: GCF_964204655.1. Lineage (NCBI taxonomy): Eukaryota > Metazoa > Chordata > Amphibia > Caudata > Salamandridae > Triturus > Triturus cristatus. The sequence continues at coordinate 166,971,030 of NC_140591.1, read as the reverse complement.
GGAAGTGTCTATAATATACTAATTTCATTTAGCAACAAAGACCATCACGAATAACAGTAGGATCTTCAGTTAAGATCGGCCATTCTGATTATCCTCTAAGTCAAAAGCTGTGTAGGGAGTACTGGTGCCACCACTAGCGGGATCCTACCCGCTCTTTGCTCTCTCTTTATATGAGTAATAAAAGGGCACCAAGTATTCATGAATTTGCACATGCGGTCATGTACTAAAGCCGACAGGTGTTCCGTACCATAAATTGACCACACACGTCCCCACCACATGTTCACTGCGGCTATTGTGGGGAATTTCCATAGTTGGGTTCTGCTAAGCTGAGCAGCAAATAGGAAATAGTTATCAGTTTTTCAATAGGGGAAGTCAAGGGCTATGTTCCTTGGGCTTCTGGTCAGGCCAGGAGGATCATCAAGGGGCAGTAGAGGAGGGTGATATGTGTTATCTGTTGTATTTGGGTTAGGATTTTCCGCTAGAAAGGTTGAAATGTGAGTGCAGGGCCACCAAGTATGAAGTGGCGTGCCACGCTCCTCACTTCCCTTCTAGCAAATGTCTGACATGCCAAACATGGCGTAGAATCGCCTGGGGGTAGTAGTCAGTAGTTTATAGGTGTTAGCTCTGTGCTAGAGGAACTTAGAAGACCCTTTCGTTCTCCTCCATATTGCCTTCCAATCGTCGTCAGAGATAGATGTCTACTGCCAAGTCCTCTTCCCATTGTGTAAAATACATGAGTTTTGGGTGTGGCCCCAGCTCTATAATATATTTGTAAAGCTGGGAGATGCCTCACCTTCATATATTGTAACAAAGAGGGACTCTAATGGAGTATACTCTCTGTTGATCCATTGTCGGTGTAATCTCCCTGCTATCCAATGAATCGCTTGTGTGAGACTGTAATCATCATGCCTGGTCAAGGCCCATTTTTCTATGAAAGTTTTGCGTGTTCGGAGCACCCCCATGGGCGAAAAAGTCTCTCAACCTAGGGGGATCTCCCGCATTGCAGGTAGCAAAGATGGGATCTGCAATCACTGGAGTAGAATCCAGGTTGTGAGTAAATGGGCAATAGTGGGAAAGGGTATCTGGGAAAGGCCTTCTTGGGTACTAGAGAGTTCCCGTGTTCCAGTAGCGTTATCATAAGTGGGAGAAAGGAAAATGTTATGCACTTCCTTGTACCGCAATCAGCGGAATTGCAGAATGATATGCCAAAGACAATAAAGTTTGTTTTAAAAAAAAATCGTAAGTGGGAGAAGGGTTTGTTTGTTTTGGAGAAAATTATGTGGGAGCTATAAAGTATATTTGAGGTGGATAGCAGTGAAAGCCTGTTCCACCAAAATCCTTGGTTTATTGTCTGGATTGTAATTCCAGTCTAGGGCTGCTCGTGTCTGAGCTGCCCATGTGTAAGCGATGACATCAGAGAATCCCACCCCTTTTCTTCTGTCAGACATAAAAGCGTTGAGCATGCTACCCTGTCCCAGGGTGCTCTGGCATTCTAAACAAAATCCAAAAATTTCTCGCGGATGTGTAGCAGGGTTGGCGTAGGGATGACCAAGGATAATGTTTGTATTGTGTATAGAAGGCAAGGCATAGCATTCATTTTTAAACTATTCAGGCGTTCCAGCCACACGATTTCCAATTTGCACCAGCGGTACAGGTCTTTAAAAAGGGTTAATAGGAGGAGTGGAATATTGCAGTTATATAGCGATCTGGAATGCGCCCGAAGGTGTATCCCTAGATATTTGACGGAAGTTCCTGCCCATGTAAATCGTGCTGCTTTAATTCTATCTGGTAATTCACTTTGGGGTCTTGCTACTTCCAGGCCTTGGGATTTGGCTTAGTTTATTTTAAAACCAGAAACAAACGTGAAGAGGTCTAATTTCGCCAGCAGATCTGGTAAGGATCGCTCAGGATTGGTTATGAAACAGAGGATGTTGTCGTCATCGAATAGCACTCCTCCTGCCTCGGGTTATAGGTATCGGCGGGCGATAAACGCCAGGGACCTTCATTTTGCAAGGAGCATTTATAGTTTGCCTGGATAAGGGTTGTCATTTTAGGCCCTAATTGTATCTTATCTAGTAGATTAGTAAGACAGGGCCAGTCGATTTTATCAAATGCATACTCCGTGTCGAACGAGAGAAGGACCATTGGTTGTTTGCATCTCTCAGTTACCTCAGTCACCACAATTAACAACTTTGACCCACATATTATTTGTCACCTGTCTGTTTTTGATAAAGCCAAACTGTTGACGAGAAATAAGGGTCGGCCAGCAGTTGTGAAGTCGCAGGACTAATATGGATGTAAACAGTTTTGGTATCACAATTCAATAATGAGCTTGGGCGGAAAGAGCTGCAGAGTTGCGGGTCCTTGTCACGTTTAAGAAGCAGCGTTATATGTGAATCTAGCAAGGTGTCTGTGACCACCTGTGAGTCTAAAAGTAATTAAACACTAGGATGCCTTATGTACATTTGAATACAATTCATAATCCCTATCAGAAGGGTGGTGAAAGCACCAGACGTCCACTAGGTTTAGGTCTATAATCCCTTGAGATAGCAAGGACGGCGGCATTGGATCGTTGTGGCGGGGATGAGATCTATCGACAGACTGAGTGAAGGGAATATTGTAGTCACCCCCTAATTTGATCTCACCCCTCGCAAAATTAGCCAGCTTGGGAAAGGTAGGAGGAATCTAATCTCTCTGCCCATGTTTAGACCATAGACCGAGACAACAGTCAAGTGGGTGTGGTCCAATCTACCCTTTATTCTAACCAGACAACCTTCTTTATCCTGTAAATGTTCTCTATTTGGGAGGAAAGACCCCTACATATAAGGATCGCCACCCCTCTAGTGTTTTGCATTTTTTGGATGCATGAAATTGTAGCGGGAATCAGAGCGTAATCTCTTAATATCTGTATGTAGTAAGTGGGTCTCTTGGAACAGGGTGATGTCTGATTTCTTATGCTTTAACCACTGAAGCAAGGATTTATGCTTTGAAGGTACAGTGTTGCCCTGGGAGTTAAGGGAGATTATTTAAAGCAGTGTCATGTCTATAAACTATAGGGCAGTGCTTTACAGGCGGGCAATTGAATCAGTATAGCTCCAGTAGAGGAGCCAATTGCGATGGTCCCAATGTAGTGTGCTGTGAGGGAAGGCATGCACAGTAAATATGGAAAGTGTGTCGCAACTGTCATGGTGAAACAGGATCAGGAAAGGGAGCCAGGAAGATAAGTCTGAAAGAGAAATGTATGGAGGCCCAGTGACCTCTCAAGGGTAGTGGGTCTTGGGGGTGTCATGGGAAGGAATAGCTAGGGGTCACTAAAGACGAACGTTTAGATGAAAATGTCGAGACGGGGCTGTTCTGAGAGTAATGAACCTCGCCCTCCCCCCAACCATGCAACAAGACACACAAGGACTACCCTTACAATTTAGAAGACATCAGGTAAATTTAATCTATAAGCCAAGCCATGGAAGTGGGGTAACAGCAATTCAAGTCAGCGCGTTCTCCTCTGAAGACAGTGGATGACTTCCTTTGTCTTGGAGGTGTAACCATGTTTGTGTGGTCTTAGGTGTCACCACATAACTATGAAAGAGGGAATATTTTAAAGCCATCCCCCTTCTATATGTGATTGATGTTCTACCCTCAATGGTATCCTTGAGCCCGGGATGTCTGTAAGTAGATGCCAGTGTTTAGGAAAGATATTAAAAATGGCATTACTGTGTGTTGTATATTGTGTTATAAATCTTACTTTTTGATCAATCCTGTCGCTGACTGGTTTTTCCTTCAATGTATCAGTACGATCCAAATTCAATGCTCTTGATTCCGCTTTGTTTAGTGTTCTATGTGTGTAACCCCTTTTGGCGAATCTATTTTTGGAGGCATTAATATGGGTTTTAAAGGTTTCCTCCTCACTACAATTTCGTCTAATTCTTGTCATCTCGCCAAAGGGGATGTTATTTTTAACAGAGCTAGGATGTGCACTGGAAGCGTGCAATACTGAATTGCACGCAGTCTCTTTCCTAAAAAGGGTACTCTGTATTCGTCCATGCTTAACGTAGAACTGTATGTCAAGGAAGTTGATACATTCCCGATCAGGGGTCATGGTGAATTTTACATTAAAGGTGCTGTTATTTAAAAAAGTCAGGTATTGGTACACTTGCTCCTCAGATCCAGACCACAGACAAATAATATTGTCGATGTACCTCCCCCAGTACACAATGTAATTAGTCCAGGGGGAGGCACTTTTGCCCCAAGTGTGCTCCCTCTCAAACCACCCCATAAAGAGGCAGGCATAGGAGGGAGCAAACTTGGAGCCCATCGCTGTTCCGTGTATCTGCTGGAACCAGCGGTTATTAAAACGAAAAAATTATTAGTTAGAATGATGTCAATCATTGAGAGTATCATTTCGTTAAAGTCAAACAATCCTGCATCCTCCCTATCCAGGAAGGATTGGACCGCTCTTTTCCCAAAGTCCTTATCTATACACGTATAAAGACTTTCTACATCGAAAGTGAGGAACATGAGGTCCTCTGACCACTCAAAGTCTTTAAATTTCATCAGAATATCCTTACTGTCCTTAACAAAGGATGGAAGGTTAGGGACATATTTCTGCAGTCTTGTATCTACATATTGGGACAATTTATCTGTGGGTGATCCCACCCCAGAGATAATACGCCTTCCTGGGGGTAATTGCCCACCCTTATGTATCTTTGGTAGAACATATATACATGGAAAGATAGGGCAATCCACCCAGAGATACCTGCATTCATCATCCGTTAATGGACCAATGTCTTTCCACTCTAATAATTTTGCATTAATCATGATGGTAAGGTTCGGTACAGGATTGTTATAAATTTACCGATAGTAAAAAGCATTATCATGCTGCCTCATTATTTCTTGCATATAGTCTTTCTGGTTCATCACAACAACATTCCCTCCTTTATCCGCTTCTCGTCTTACGATATTCTGGTCCCTACTTAGTCTAACAAGAGCCAATTTTTCGAAGGGCGTGATGTTGTGATGAACCACGGATTTAAACTTTTTGGGAGTTTCCTGGTCATAAAGTTCGTCCGTGACCTTTTTATAGAATACAACAATATTCTGATGGTAAGAATGCATCGGTATGAATTTAGATTTAAGGTGAAGGCCACTGTTGGTACTTTGGCTCCAGGGGATATCAAGATCCCTTAGCAATGTGGGTATATCATGATCATCCTCATTCTCAAGGGACATTAAACAAATAATATCACGGATATCCTGAATAGTATGTGTCCCAGATGATTGATCATTCGTTGTACCCCCAGCGTCTTATGGTCTGGTAGAGAAATAGTCCTTTAATTTGAGTACCCTGATTAATTTAAACAAGTCAATATGTGTATTGGAAAGATCACCTTCCTGGGTGGGGCAAAAACTAAGACCCTTACTCAGAATACTGATATCATTAGTGTCCAAAACTTTATTAGACAGGTTGACAATTTTTAAATCACCATTAGTATTTTCACAAAGAGCTGGAACGTATACAGTGCATGGCATCATTAGTTTACTTAATTCAATTTCGTTCCAGAGTTGGTCCTGTTCGTTACTCCCCTCTTGTATCTGCCCTTTGACCTCCTACCTCCCCTCCTTGTTTTGACTGCTCTTTCTATTGTTGTAGGCGATTGCTTATTCTTAATTTTGCCAGTTCTTTTTGAAAGGAGGAGGCCCCCTCCCCTAAAGGGACCTCAGGCATAGTTGTATTTGAGGGAGAGCTACTTAGAGATGAAACAGATAGATTACTGTTGGAACGTGTTTCATCACTCTCATCTCTCATTCTTTTTTTATTGTTATCTTCAGGTCCCTGTACTCCATCAAATGTTTAAGCAAAGGTATAAACCCTGCCATCTTCGTCCCTTTTTATTTTTCTAAGTTTTTTGTCTTTCAAGTATAATTGGTGAGCCTCCATCACCTGTTTCAAAATCGCATAGTTTTTCTCAATGAGGTCCTTTTGTGGCAATCTATTGATTTCTTTCTCAAGCGCTTCTATTTCTGCTTGTAGTTTTTCTCCCTTCTCAGCAGCATGTCTAACTAAAATTTCCATCATGGTTGTTTATGCCCCTTCTAGATTACACTCCCATTCTTTCAATAGATCATTACTTAAGTCCTCGAAGATGGGAAAGATCAGTATCCGTAACCTTCTTGGGATTTTTCCGTTTTTCATGTACTGATCCAGAGTCATCCCATCCCACCATCTACTTAATTCTTGTTTCTGCAGCCGTTCTAATTTTTGAAATAACATTTTGAGGCTTGTTATACTAGTTGCCCCTTGATTCATTGGTTGTTTAGAGGTACTTGCTCCAAACAAATCCAGAGCCATTTCCTCACGGCCATCTTGAAATCTAGGCATAATTTATAAAATGTTTCTAACAGGAAGGAGTGCAAAACGGTCAATAATAAATGAAATAAGCAAGCAAATGCGGTTGACCATGGTTAAGCACCTCAATTCCTAAATAAATCAAAAAGTACAATAGTCTGTGCATCAACTTCCGGAGTTCGCCGCACTTTCACTCCACTGGAAACCAGATAAACAGTTCATGAGAAAAAGGAAGGTGCACCAGAAGCGAAGTCAGAAAAGCTTCAAATGTGTCCAAAAATATATTTTCCTTTGTTGTAGTTGTTGTTAAAATCAGACATCAGCCAACGCGTTTTGTTCCAATTGGAACTTCGCCAGGGCTGAAAAAACACATAAATAAAACAATACTAAGTACACATTCAGTACTCAAACCCACATATAAAGGTACATACACAATATATACAACATTTATAAACAAAAATATCAACCAAAACTCAAGATCCATAACAAAAAAAGAATGGCATAAAAAAACATATATACACATGGCTAAAATACATATATCAACACAACCATAGTCCCATGTGAGACACAAATCACATATGGAAAATAAGTATTCCAGCTCTCATACCTCCTGGGGTACCGATGGATAGGTGAGTGGCTCGGCCGAGGCTGGTAGCGTCCCTATGCAAAGTGTGTCCAGCTACTGATGTTCTTACTAACGAGGACAACAATTGGAGGTTGTTACAGTGTGGCGCAAAACTCATATTAGCTTCCATGTTTCACTACCGTAAACCTATCTCCATGTGTTCACTTATTTAAGGGGTAACTACTGCTTCCAGGCCCCTTTGGGCTATATAGTATCGCCACTTTTTAAGTCTGGGATTACCTGATGGAGCAACTCCCAGGTTCTGCATTAGAGACAGCAGGCTTACACGAAACTGGCTAGCTTGGACACTGAACCAGTTTCCAGGTTTCCTTTCATTTAAGGGGTCACAACTGTCTCTTGGCATTTTTGGGCCATATAGTATCGCCTATTTCAAAGTCTGGGATTATTTAATCGAGTATCCCCCAGGTTCAGCATAGAAAACACTTGACTTACACGGTACTAGTGAGCATGGACACTTCAATACCTTCTGAGCAGGAGTACCTTCGCTACACATATATTGTTCTTTATTTTGTCACTGGATTATAGCCACCGCCTAACTCACCATCCAGGAGTGCATAGTTTTCTTGTACACAGGTTGTCATCGGCTGTGCTACAAAGAAATGGGATTTTTCCATTCACACTCAGACAGTGCCGCACAGACATATGCGCATACTTCAGGTTTACCATGACCAACCATGGGATTTGTGTGATTTATTTTTTATTTTTATTTTTAATTTTCCAAAACCTTTATTAACACAAAGGAACAATACAGGCAGAATCGCCCTCCCAATGTGAAGGCACAGCTCCTCGCGCAGGCAGTTGAGGGCGCTCTTACACAGCCATTTAGCCGACATCCCTGGGGACCGGCGGCATTACTACAAACCAAACTGAAAGTTACCCCCAGCATGGCCACTACGCCGGCCAGAGCCGTGTCTACCCCCATACCCTAGAGGAGGGAGTGCGCGCTGGGCAGGAGCTCCCACGCGCCAATCTCATTCCGCCAATCCACCATCTCCCATGTATGTTCCAACCATATCGCTAACTCCCCCACCCACCCCACCCACCACACACGCACCGACTTCTTCCATGTCTCTACAGTATCCGCCCGCTTCCGTCATCTCGCCCTCCCGGTGTCCCCAGTCCAAACGCCCTCCCTCAGTCATTCCACATTTATCCTGGCAGCCCACACACCCCAACGTGAACCATTCGCGGAGCCAGCCCAGTCAAACCAGGAACTTATCTATCCGCACACTCCGCATGCAGCCCCCTCTCCCACTCTGTGTGACGGGGAGCCTCAAAGGCGCTCCTCCGCGGTGCCCTGTTCATGTCCAGGGTCCCCCACCGCCGCAGCGTGTCCACCGGGTTCGACACTCTGTGTCCCCCCCTGACCATCCAACTCAGGGTCGCCAGGTGCCAGCGTCGCTCTGTACAGCCCCCAGAAGTTCTTGGGACGGCTTTTAGGTGGTAGCAGTTCACTGTATATCTCCGCCTGCGTGCTGCAATACAACATGTCGCTGGCCCATCGCCTCTTAGTGGGCAGCGGCCCTCTCATCCAGCAGATCGCCACTACTCTCCTGGCTATCAACAGTGCAATGTCTGCCAGGCGGCGCAATGCTGGCGGGAGGGGTCTGGAGTACCCCAATAACGCCAATGCTGGGCTAGGGAGGATCTCCACCTCCAGTATCTTACTAAGCTCTCGGAAGACCTCCGCCCAGTACCTGGCAACCCCCGGACAGTACCAGGCCATGTGCATGAAATCCGCCACTGGGTGGTGGCAGCGCTCACACTCCGCGGATTGGCGCAGCCCGTATCTATGCAATCGCTCCGGGGTATAATATACCCGCTGCAAGAATTTGAAATGCACTAATCTGTGTCGGCCGTTTAATGATACCGTCTTGGTGCTGGCGCAGCAGTATTTCCACACCTCATCTGTGATCTCCATATTAAGATCCGCCTGCCATGCCATTCTCTTCGCGTCGCACCGATACGCCATACGCTGGTCCCCCAGTCTTTTGAGCGTTGTGACCAGCTTGGCTGACGCCGTGGTCTTTATTACATACGTAAGTTCCAGGACCTCCGGGGGCTCCGCCATATCCGGCCCCAAGAGGGCCGAGAGCGCACCGCGCACTCTATGAAACTGAAAACGCTGTAGAAGCGTGGGAGCCGGCAACGCCGAACCGATCTGGTCCCACGTCCTGGCTACTCCGTCCACGAACAAATCCTCCATCCGTAAAATGCCCAGCTGACTCAGCGCCCGTAACACACTCTTTTCTCTCAGCGGGGGGAGCCACACCGCCCACTCCACCGGCAGTAATGGGGAGTACAGGATCGCGCAGCCCGAGCCTTCGCTAACTCCCGCCAAGCATGATTTGTGGCCTTAAGGGAGTCTAAGCTTCCCACCCTACGATCTACCGGCTGAAAGGCGACCGCCGGTAAAGGCAGTGGGTCCGCGAACAATTTCTCTAGGATCACATGGGGAACCCCCGGGTCAGCATGAATCCACGTGTGCAGGTGTGCCGCCTGCGCGGTTCTGTAGTACCTCTCCAGGTCCGGGGCACCCAGCCCCCCCAGTTCGTACGGCAGTGTCAACACCTCCCATCGAACCCTGGGCTGCTTGCCACCCCAGGCCAGGGTGACTAGCGTTTGGTTTAGCTGCTTGAAAAAGGCCCTAGACAGTGAGGAAATATGAATTTTGTGATCAGTTATGTCCCCTATCGTAGACCCCAACGGCTCCATGTGCATGCTATAAGTACATGTATGTTCCCTCCAGTTCCAGTTATGAAGACGCAAATACATGTGCGTCCACCGTCAACATGTCCTCTTTCAGATCCGCCATGAATGGGTCAGATATTCCATTCCTAAGTATGAAAGGCCACCGACTTTATGTGGTTCACTTTCCACATTTTACAGATTCAGGCGAGTAGGCCCTGAATTCTGCCATCAAGCCTTTTCCTGCCTTCTGCCTCTGAAAGCTCCAGTCCGAGCCCGCATCTGTATCCATGAACTTTGTCCTACTCCCTGCGTGGCCAACGGTGCCTGAACCAGCCTGTTGCCTGCCAAAAAACTGTATTTCACCTTCAAGATTATCTGCTCCGCTCCTCATCCGATGCATTCCTGTCTAGTAGTTTAGGTAAACATTCTTCCAGCTACAGTGCAAAGGGCCAGGCCTCACTGTCCTCATGCAAGTAATTCATAGCCCCTGTTACCATGGAAGATTCCTGCCCCCTCGCATCTCATGTAGACACTTAGACGCTTGTACACGCACTAACAGTCAGTATAGAATAGATTCTGTCCGAGAGACCTTTCCTTTTGGATAATACAGTTCTTTAAACATAAGATATTAGATATGATTTGGGATTAGGTTGACATGACCCCTCAGACTTCTGTCTCCACATGTAGAGCTAAATGTCAAGTCCCCTTCACCCTCTAGTTGCACGTCAATCACACGTCATGCGGCTGCGCGCGCATCTCTGCCAAGTATTTCTGCTGACATTGCAGGATTCACTTATGGATCCACCCACTTGTGACATCATGTTTAATGACGTATTTAGTTACGCCTATGTTTACGCCTTTTTTCATTACGTATGTGTATCATTATCTGTACTATCAGTTGTTACGCCTCTTGCATCTGTCTTAATGTAATACTTTTCATATAAATATCATTACTTGTCAATAATGTATTGCCTTCCCTTCCTGAACCTTCGTGGTGATGGAATTTGAAGCCTACAGTTCGAACTGTAATTCCTTTATAGAGGAATAAAGCCTTTTAGAACCTCTAATACCACGGATTCTGCCTCTTATATTTACTGAGTTATTCTTACTAGACTTTACCGCATAAAAAATAGTACCGGTAATGAAATATTTACCACATAAATTGGCGCCCGAACAGGGACACTTTCTCATCTCACGCGCCGGAGGTGCGTTGCAGGCCCGGTCTCCTGCCACAGCTGAACGGACAAAAACGCGTACCTGCAGGATTTCCTGTATCTCCCTCCGGCCAAGCGGGGGCGACTGAGGCTGCGATCAACACCCAGACGAGGCGGTGAGAAGTGCGAAGTATCCCGACCAGAGCCTAGCTGAGAGAGCAAGATCCGAGGTATACAGAGGCCCACCAGGTTCCGAAGTTCCGAGTCCAGTCGAGTCGAGTCCAGTCCGGTCCAGTTTCAGTTCAGTTCCGAGGCCTTCCGTTCCGCGCTACCCGGTGAGTACCATTGCCGGGGAGGCATTTAAACGTGCACATAGGTTGTGCCGGTCAAGACGGGTTTGGGTACACAAATCCGGTCTGCACTGTTTCAGCAGTGTATCTGTACTGTTTAGCAGTATATCTAGTATGTTTTGCATATAATTCAGTATTATCTAGTGTTAGTATTATGTCAGTAACTAGTTTTCTATTAGTTATCATCGTTCGTTAAAACTGTTAAATGTTAAATGTTTTAATACGTTCTACATATTGTGGTGTGAATGATTGTTCATTATTGTGTTTATTGTATTAAGTGTGTTCAAGTAATAAGGTCTAAAAATGCCGCTCTTTTCAAAACTAAGACAGATCAAAACCAGAAAAGGGGTACTCGAAGAAGCTGTTCCCATTCCACCTAGGGACACTCCAGGATACTTTATGTATCATAAGCATGGCCTAGATGCCGTGTTATTTCTTGATTTATGGGTAGATTACACCAAGGAATTACCAGAAAGTCAGAGGTGGCCCGCAGCGGGGACCTGGGATGCAGATTGCATCATGAGAGTAGAAGAAGAATTATGGAAAAAGAAAGCCAGACAGTCACAGAAAGATGCCATTGAATTATGGCGTAAAGAATCATATAGACGTACAGAAAAAGCTCTCAGACAGGAAGAGAAAGGTAGGGAGAATTCAAATAAAGCCCGAGAAAATCTATTAATTGAGGAAGGTACCCGAGTAAAATCAGAACAAGTAGATAGACAAAGAAATACCCTTATGAATGGTATGTATCCTCTTTTGGCCGAAGGGTTACCTCAGGCCACCCCGGAAATACCGAAAAACCTGACACCTCCATTACTCCCGATAAAAGCACATCCTAAAACAGCAAAAGACGTTTTCCTTTCCTCCTATTTAGATGACGTAGCTCCCGAGTATGCTAATACCATACCACACACACCGCTTGCTGATGGTGTTCAACGTCAAGATCATCCGTCTGTATCCCCGCAACAACAAAGTCCTACGCCCATTCCCACAGGTCCGTCCGTTTCTACTGTTTTTCCCGCATCTACAATTTCTATTTTACATCCAACAAATCCTTTCTTGCCCAGCACCTCAGATGGTGCTACAGGAGGTACGACAGACATGTTTGCCACACCGCCGCGAAATAAACAGACCCTTAGAGATTTAGCACTCCAACGTACACCCCAACTAGCGACATCCGACATGTTTAAAGAACATCTTGTGGATTGTAGATACGATCCAGTGCCAGGTAAACAGGACAGATTGCTACTATCATCACTACGTATACGACGAGCTACATTGTATTTAATGACGATACCAGGAATGGTTGAACACCTAGACAATATATATCACTTTGTCCAAACAGGGCGAGGCCCAGAAAGTATTAACGAAGCTATGGAATACCAGAAAGTGGATGTACAAAGACAACTACTACGTTTTTTCATAAACTGCGTGATCAGGAACCAAGACAGGCCTGAGGCAGATCATGATACCATGCAAAAACTTGCCAAATGGGGTCAGAACATATCAGACGAGAAACATGATAGACAGGCGTGTATAATCGCCATGTATCGAAAGATCCGCAAGGAAGTAGAACGAATACATAAAGAAAGACGAGAAGCAGACAGAATTGAATCAGAGGGAGAGGAGGAGCAAGAATCAGAACAATTAGAAACGATAGCTTACGTAGGTAGAGGAAGACCCCATAATAATACTAGAGGCTTTAATGATCCGATACGTCCGATACGTCCAGAATGTAACAGACATTTTCAAACCCCTATGTTAAATACAAGGTCCCCTGAACACCTATTCCAAGCCGCTGATAAACTACTCCGAGACCGAAGGGGGTACCATATGCTCGATTCCATGGATGAACAAGAATTAGCCAGGTCAGCAGTACAATGGGCTGACAGTCCCAGTAAATACAGTGATGATGCACTAGCGCACACGTTTCTGAATCTGCCCCAGACGAACAGCGTTTAGCTAGTATATACATGATTCAACACCTCCTTATATTATATAAAAGCCAACACTCCGATCCTGGACCCTTACCTGACATATTGACCGAATTACTCACGAATAAATGGAGAGGGTCAGGTACTGATTTAATTAAAGAAATTCTAGAATTTCGAAACCAGTATATAGTTTTCGTATGCCCAGAACACGTTTCAATTCCCACTATGGGAAGAAAAATGTATCACATAGATAGACAGAATCCCTTACGCGAAGTACACCTAATCAGAGGTGAAGATAATAACTTTACACGCGTGTTTGTGTACACGCCTATAACTAAAATTGAATTATTAGAAATGAAGAAAGTAGTACCCAGCCATGACAAGGATCCAGCAGGTTTCCACCGTGAGATAAAGGACATGTTACTCATGGGAGAGTACACCTACCCCGACATTATGAAAATATTGAAAGTGTTAATGCCTGCCGGTGTTTACGAGAAACTCAAAGAAAAAGAATGGGAGGTGGGAGACCAAAAGATAGATTGGACAGCATTAGAAAACGAAGAAAAGGCCCGAGCTGCAGGATCAGGGCTCGGGGAAAAGACTACAGCACTACCAGGATTACTAGTGCAGGTACTGCCACGTTTATTAACTACGAAAAAGGAGGACTGGGGTGCAATCTCAGCCTGTAAACAAAAGCAAGATGAAGACACTAGTGATTTCTATTCCCGATTTGAAAAATGTTTTGGTATTAATAGTGGCATAAAAGCAAGTAGCGAGTCATATCCACATCTGTTTGTGACAAAATTAGTTGAAAATTCCCTACCACAAGTTAAGAATAGAGTATTGAAATTTGAGAGTACCTGGCAAGGTAACACCCCGTCACAGATGTTACAGATGTTACAATATCACCACAATAGAATTAGAGAAGAACAAGAACATGAACAAAGACGTATGAAAGATACGAAAATGAAAATGCTTGTTGCTCAGTCAGTTCCAGCTGATGGTCATAAAAAGGGTGATTCCACAGGTCCGGCGAAAGGGACATGCAACTATTGTAAACAACAAGGTCATTATATACACGATTGTCCAGTTCTGAAACATAATATCGCCACGGGTAGAACCCAGGAAAGACCACGTCCACCTAGACAGGATCAGAATCAACAACAAATCCCTCAGCATGCACAATCTAGGTCAGCTCCGCAACAGGCAGCTCCACAACAGACTGTAGCACCACCACAAGCGCAGCCTATTGCTGCAACACAGGCAACGACACAACAGATGTACCAGTATGCACAAAATGACTATCCCGATTATCAGCGATACACATGAAATAGCCTAGAGAGGGAAGTTGGCTTACCCCTTATCGAGGTTCCTGTAGATCAAGAGGGACCTTATGTACATAGTGAACTATTAGGGGAAGACAGAAAGTTTTTACTTGATACAGGGGCAAGCAGAACAACTATACGACGCAGTGAAGTTCCAGGGGCACCCCTCTCAGGCTCACAGAATATTTCCCTTGGATTCTCAGGAAAGCCTATCATTAATGAAGTAACGCAACCCCTTCCACTTACGGTTGGTCCATTGACACGAACTACAGATTTATTGCTTACTAAATCATGTCCAGAAAACTTGTTAGGTATAAAAACATTGAAAGCTCTAGGAGCTATAATATGTTGTTCTCCGGAAGGAGTACGACTATTCTTACGTGACTTCAAAGGTCACTACGTGTCCAGAGACATGGATCACCGGCTGCAGAATTTACCTACACATTTATGGGCACAAGGCCCGACTGATGTTGGTTGCATGAACATTACACCATATCGAGTCACACTAAAAACAGGAGTGGTACTACCACGAATGCGACAATACAAGTTACCACCAGATGCTGTTGTGGCTTTGCTGCAAATCATTGACGAGCTCATTGCACAAGGAGTGGTTGTAGAAACCGACTCCAATGTATGTAATTCTCCGATAATTCCGATTCTTAAGAGAACGGATCCAAAAGCACCACCAGTATATCGATTAGTTATTGATCTGCGCGAATTAAATAAATGTATTGTACCACAATACCCTGTGGTTCCAGATATCTCTTCATTACTAACAGCTATTGACTCAGAAGCAACGTTCTTCACTGTAATTGATCTCAAGAATGCTTTCTTTAGCGTCCCAATAGATCCGGAAAGTCAATATTTGTTCGGATTCAGTTTAAATGGACGAAGTTTTAAATTCACACGCGCACCTCAAGGATTTACAGAAAGCCCCAGCATCTATAGCCAAGCACTGAAACGAGAACTTGACAGTATCCACATGCCAGTTAACACTGCCTTGCTTCAATATGTCGATCTGCTGATCACCGCCCGAAGCGAACCTGAATGTGAAACAGCGTCACTGACAGTTTTGAAATTTCTGGCCGACAAGGGGCACAAGGTGTCCCGTTCTAAGCTGCAATTCTGTGTCCAGCAAGTTGTTTACCTTGGGCACTCGCTGTACAAGGAGGGAAGACAGCTTACACCTGATCGCATCCAGTTAATTGCTAACATGTCACCACCCAAGACACAAAAGGAGGTGCGGGCTTTTATAGGTCTCACTTCATACTGTAGGCAGTGGATCCCTCAATATGCATTTCTAGCAAAACCACTCATCCAGTTGACAACACAGGAGGCAGCCACATCGACTGTCCTCCCTTGGACTCAAGAACACACACATGCCTTTGAAAGCTTAAAGAAAGCTTTATGCCAAGCACCTGTTTTAGCAACACCATGTTACAGTAAACAGTTTACACTCTTTGTTACAGAACGCGAAGGTACTGCCTTGTCAGTACTCACTCAGGAACAAGCAGGATCACACAAACCATGTGCTTATTTCTCTAGTACATTAGATCCAGTAGCTCAGGCTCTTCCTGCGTGCCTGAAATCAGTGGCAGCAACAGCTTTAGCAATCAGACAAAGCGATGCCATAGTGTTAGGACATCAATTGACAGTACAAGTACCACACGCAGTAGAGGTTCTCTTAAACCGCACACAAACACAACACTTGACTATAGCAAGACTCACCGGTTATGAATTAACATTGTTTCAACCACACATAGAAATCAGACGTTGTAATACATTAAATCCTGCCACACTTTTGCCAGTAAATGGAACAGATCCATTAGCACATGATTGTATTGAAGTCATTACTATCACGACGAAACTCAGACAAGACTTGACAGACATCCCTTTATCAGATCCGGACCTGACATTGTATGTAGATGGTTCATGTATGAGAACAAGTACAGGAGAGTTAGTGGCCGCTTACGCAGTCACAACAGACACTGAAGTCATTGAAACAAATTGTATTAACACTTTGTCAGCTCAAGCAGCAGAGCTCATCGCTCTGACACAAGCCTGTATTCAAGCCAAAAATAAGAAAGTCAACATATACACAGATTCACGTTATGCATTCGGAGTCGTCCATGACTTCGGCGTACTGTGGCGAGAGAGAGGTTATTTAACTTCTCACGGTGCCCACATCCAACACGGACCCCTAATTCAAGCCCTATTAGACGCGATTCATCTACCTATTGCAATATCGATTATGAAATGCAAAGCCCATACAAAAGTTACCGATATCATTTCTCAGGGTAATGACCTAGCTGACAGAACAGCTAAACAGACTGCTCAGAATCAGACTCATACAACTGACACGACAAAGACAATAGTTCCAACACCAACACATTGCATGACAGTTAAGGATCCCGCCCTTGATGTAATTGACATACAGACACATGCTACACCAGAAGAAATAAAGAAATGGACTGAATTAGGAGGGATCCAAACGGATCAAGGATGGATGACGAAGGAAAAATCTATATGGTTTCTTCCCGACTCCATGGTTCAAGTCATCATTAACACAATACATAGTCCAGCGCACCTAGGAGAAAAAGCTATGCTAGACAGTATTCAACACATTTGGTTCAACAAACACTTGCGAGCAGCAGCCAAACAGAAAGTACGTACCTGTATGATATGTTGTCAGTTTAATCCAGGTAAAAGCATTCCCGTAGAGCAGGGTGGATTTCAACCTCCCGATCATGCTTTTGAAGTCCTCCAGATGGATTATATCCAGATGGAACGATGTCGAGGATTCAAATATGTTCTCGTAGTTGTCTGTGCTCTTTCCCGTTGGACAGAAGCCTACCCGGTTTCAGATTACACTGCCCCGACTACTGCCAAACAGCTAGTTCGAGAATTCTTCCCACGATTCGGTTTGCCACGTGTTGTCTACTCAGATAACGGCCAGCCATTCTCATCCGAACTAATGAAACACGTTTCACTTCTGTTAGGTTACCAATGGAAATTCCACTGTGTCCGACATCCCGAGGCAGCAGGTCTCGTGGAACGCCATAATCAAACTCTGAAAATCAGATTGTCCAAAATATGTAGAGAAAAAGGTGTCGATTGGATAGTAGCCTTACCAGTTGCGCTCTTTTACATGAGAATGGTAGCACATTCTCGAACAGGGCTATCCCCGTACGAGGTGATCTTCGGTAGACCACCAAATATGTGGGGGACGCCTATACCTCGCAAAATCACTGATGTTGACTGTAATATGCTGACAGATTACCTGGCTTCCTTGATGTCTGCACTACAATCTTGTCGTTCACAGGTAGCTGCAGCTTTTCCCGATAACACTGAGGTGAAGCCCCATGACGTGGTTCCCGGTGATCTGGTTCTTGTGAGGAACTTCGACCGGAAGACCCAGTTGGAGTCCAGGTGGAAATCGCCCAAACTCGTCTTGCTGACAACAAGGACAGCCGTGAAGATTGAGGGACGTAAAGGGTGGTTGCACTCGAGTCATATCAAGAAATTTTATGGACTACCGTCCGATGTGAACACTCAGCCCTGCATTCCCTCACAGACAGACTCAAAGCTTCCCTTGGTTGAACAAACAAAAACCGAACTTTATAAACTGAAGCTAAGGTCTAGCAAGTCAGACAATTTGATTGTTTAAGTCCTCTCCAAGGTGAATCGGTTGAATTTGTCTCTGACATGTATCCTCTAGACCGGAATAGAGAAAGAAATCAACAGATGCAGCTTAAAAAGCATGCGTATTGTAAATCACTTCGTAGTCATTGCACAGTAACATTATTAATTTTGTTTCTTCTAAGTCTTCTGATCTTCATAATTAGTGTATTGCTTCATATGTATTACCCTATTTCTAAGCGTGCTTACAATGTTACTGCTGAACATTCTTTTAGCGAATTACCTCCGCATGAGTTGTCCTATAGATTTGCGCTGCGCAACAACACTTTTATTAGTATGTTACATCATTCCCATCAGACCAGCAATGCTACAAATTGTTGGATATGTGGCCGACTCCCTCCCTATCAGAACTATAAGGGAGTTTTGCCCCTCTTTCCGTACCCATTCACTCATAATGGCTCCTGTGGAGCATGGTTTAGTTTGATCAATTC
The DNA here is from genome assembly GCF_964204655.1 of Triturus cristatus. Classification (NCBI taxonomy): domain Eukaryota; kingdom Metazoa; phylum Chordata; class Amphibia; order Caudata; family Salamandridae; genus Triturus; species Triturus cristatus. Next base: position 166,952,457 of record NC_140591.1, on the reverse strand, counting down.
CCTAGATTCAAATTCAGTAGTTTATCAAGACAACTGGGTATGGGGAAACCTGAAACTAGTTTTGCTTAAAGTCTGCTACCCTAACAAGGAGGGACTTCCCAAAAGAACAGGAACTGATCTAGAAAATGAAGTATATGGATTAGGTAATTTTACACTTAACCTCCTGATTCTGAATGTTGAATACGAAGCTACGCCAATCTTATCCGCTATGTCAGTATTCCCAGTTAAAGGGGAATTATGTGTAAGAAAGAATGGTTCCATACACATGGGCCATAGTAAATGCACCACTGTAATAAAATTCAGTGATCAAGGCAAGTCTACATTTAGAGCTTCCCGTCATTCCTACTTCATATGTGGCCAGACCGCATATATACGTCTACCTCTAGATTGGGATGGTACCTGTTACATAGCATTCCTTCTGCCACCTGTTTTCCTAGCCCCTCCTGATTATCACAGAAATACCCATTTAGTACACAATAGACAGCAGAGAGATCTCCCGATTGTCGATTACACTGAAACGGCATGGGAGCAATATACAGATTTCAATAAAGGTTTCTTTCCCTATATAGGTACAGTCACTAATAGTAAGCTGATACGTAGATTAACTAGAACCCTTGAAGCAGTAGTGAACGAGACTACTTCCGCCTTAGGCAATTTAACAGAAGAGCAGTCTGCTATGCGGATTGTTGTGCTTCAAAATCGTCTTGTCCTTGACGTCATCCTGGCCGATAGGGGCGGAGCTTGTAGGGTCATCGGATCAAGTTGCTGTGTTTTCATACCAGAAAACTCGCCGTCAGTATATAAAGCCATAACTCGCCTTCATAAGATTATAAGCCAGATACACCAGAGTCCAGGCACCTGGACTTGGTCCGGTTGGTTCTGGAGCGTGTTGTCAGCCTGGGGATGGAGGATCCTATCCTTCCTAGGTATTGGCTTTCTCATACTATTCAGTTGCTGCTTATGTCTACAATGTGGGCCAGCAATTTGTGGTCTGTGTGCCACATCGTGTATCCCGCATCCAAGTTTTCGTTCAAGATCCCGGAAGAAGAAAGAAGAACAAATGATGCTATATGAACAGATCGATGGATTGATGAAGATTGATATCTCCTGAGGGTCCGTAGGGGACAAGGAGGGAATGAGGAAATATGAATTTTGTGATCAGTTATGTCCCCTATCGTAGACCCCAACGGCTCCATGTGCATGCTATAAGTACATGTATGTTCCCTCCAGTTCCAGTTATGAAGACGCAAATACATGTGCGTCCACCGTCAACATGTCCTCTTTCAGATCCGCCATGAATGGGTCAGATATTCCATTCCTAAGTATGAAAGGCCACCGACTTTATGTGGTTCACTTTCCACATTTTACAGATTCAGGCGAGTAGGCCCTGAATTCTGCCATCAAGCCTTTTCCTGCCTTCTGCCTCTGAAAGCTCCAGTCCGAGCCCGCATCTGTATCCATGAACTTTGTCCTACTCCCTGCGCGGCTAACGGTGCCTGAACCAGCCTGTTGCCTGCCAAAAAACTGTATTTCACCTTCAAGATTATCTGCTCCGCTCCTCATCCGATGCATTCCTGTCTAGTAGTTTAGGTAAACATTCTTCCAGCTACAGTGCAAAGGGCCAGGCCTCACTGTCCTCATGCAAGTAATTCATAGCCCCTGTTACCATGGAAGATTCCTGCCCCCTCGCATCTCATGTAGACACTTAGACGCTTGTACACGCACTAACAATCAGTATAGAATAGATTCTGTCCGAGAGACCTTTCCTTTTGGATAATACAGTTCTTTAAACATAAGATATTAGATATGATTTGGGATTAGGTTGACATGACCCCTCAGACTTCTGTCTCCACATGTAGAGCTAAATGTCAAGTCCCCTTCACCCTCTAGTTGCACGTCAATCACACGTCATGCGGCTGCGCGCGCATCTCTGCCAAGTATTTCTGCTGACATTGCAGGATTCACTTATGGATCCACCCACTTGTGACATCATGTTTAATGACGTATTTAGTTACGCCTATGTTTACGCCTTTTTTCATTACGTATGTGTATCATTATCTGTACTATCAGTTGTTACGCCTCTTGCATCTGTCTTAATGTAATACTTTTCATATAAATATCATTACTTGTCAATAATGTATTGCCTTCCCTTCCTGAACCTTCGTGGTGATGGAATTTGAAGCCTACAGTTCGAACTGTAATTCCTTTATAGAGGAATAAAGCCTTTTAGAACCTCTAATACCACGGATTCTGCCTCTTATATTTACTGAGTTATTCTTACTAGACTTTACCGCATAAAAAATAGTACCGGTAATGAAATATTTACCACAACAGCACGACCGGGATATTATTGAACAGGAATAGGAACCTCGGCAAGACCACCATTTTCATGATGGCGATTCTACCCAGCAATGTCAGGGGGAGCCGATTCCACGTCTCCACATCCTCAACCAACTTGGTGTATGCCACTCCGTAGTTTTCCCGGATGAGCACCTCCGGGTCCCTGTGCAGCTGAATCCCCAAGTACCGTACCGACTCCGTTGTCCACTGCAGGGGGTATTCCATTTGGAATGGCAGCGTCGCCGGTGACAACGGGAACGCCAACGACTTGCCCCAGTTCACCTTAAGGCCAGACAGCGCCCCGAACCTAACCACCTCCCTAAGAATGGAGGGGAGATTCGCCTCCGGGTCCCTCACATACAGCAGGGTGTCGTCGGCATAGGTCGAAATGCCAATCTTATAAGTGGGAAAGCTGATGCCCTCATATCTATGGTATTCCCTAATGGCGCAGGCCAATGGCTCTGCCACCAGGGCGTATAGGAGGGGAGAAAGGGGGCAACCCTGTCTGGTGCCCCTTCCTATGTCAAAGGCGTCCGTGACTCGATCTCCGATCCGCAGCCGAGCTGTGGGGCGGTAATACAAGGCACCCAACATCTGCAGAAAGGGTTCTCCCAGCCCGAACTTGCGAAGCACCCGCACCATGAATGGCCACTCTACAGAGTCAAATGCCTTTTCCATGTCCAGAAAAAGCGCCAAGGCCTTGCATTCCGGACGTACATGTTGCATGGCACCCAACACAGTACGGATATTATATGTGAGGTTTCGTGATGGGATGAATCCCGCCTGCTCCGGGGCCACTAGTTCCGGCACCAGAAGCGCCAGGCGCGTGGCCAAGACCTTAGCATACAGCTTGGCATCTACGTTAAGCAATGAGAGCGGCCGGTAGGACCCACATCTGTTAGGAGGTTTCCCAGGTTTCAGTACTGTGACCAGTAGAGCCTCTCTCATGGTGTCCGGCAGACATCCTTCCTGGCATATCTCGTCAAATAGCGTGATCAGGTGCGGGAGGAGCACGTCCTTGAAGGCCTTGTAGAAGGCCACTGTCAGCCCATCCGCGCCCGGCGCACTGCCTGACCTCATGCCCCCCAATGCCTCCAGGATCTCATCCTGTTGTATGGGCAGCATCAGGAACTCCCTCTGTGAGTTAGACAAGAAGGGCATTTTAATATAGCTGAGGTAGTCATCTATTTCCTCCTCCATCTGCGCTGACTTAGATGAATAGAGGTCTGCATAGTACTCCCTGAATTCCGCCGCAATCTCCTCTGAGTCTGTGATCACTGTGCCCGCGGGGGTGACAAGCTCCTCTATTACCAGGGGCTGCCTGCTATTACGCAATATCTTCGCCAGCAAGGCGCCCGGCCGCTCGCCCTCCCCATACGTACGGGCAGTTGCGTACTTGCCCATGTGCTGCACTTCTCTGTCCGCTTCGCTATTGTATTCCGCGACCAACTCGCAAATCCTAGCTTCAACCCCGTCAGCGGGGACCGCAGTAATTGCTTTTCTAGCTGCGCTAACTGCGTTTCTAAAGTCCGCATACGCTGTCGGATGCACTTCAGGACACTAGAGTGTTTTGCCATAGCCATGCCGCGTATATAAGCTTTGAATGCGTCCCATAGCGTGTGAAAACTCTGTACCGAGCCCAGGTTCTTGTCAAAGAAAGATGCTATGTCGTCCGCCAACTCCCCCCTGAAAACCTCGTCTAGCAACGAGTAGGGCGGGAGTCGCCAGGTGAATGGCGGGATCCTCCTGGTCGGGGAGTCTAGTGTCAGCAGAAGAGGGGAGTGGTCCGAAAGCGTACGCGGGAGGACCATGCACTCCTTAACCGCCGCCAGTAGGGAGCGCGATATCAACCAATAGTCGATTCTAGTGTGCACGTCATGGTGTGCAGAATAGTGCGTGTAACCTCCTTTCCCCGAGTGTCCGTGCCTCCAGGCGTCAACCAGATCTAGTCTAGTCATCTCTGCCTGCATGCGCAAGGCAGCTGCCGCCGGGCGCCTCACCGACCCCGATGAGCGATCCACCGACGGGTCGAATATGAAGTTAAAGTCACCCCCCCACACCATTCTCGCGTGTTCGTACTGTCTACAAAGAGCAGCCAACGTGACATAGAACCCTGGATCGTCAATATTTGGACCATACACGTTAACTACCATCAAGTTATGACCCTTCCCCGTACACCTCGCAATCGCGTAGCACCCGTGCGGATCCGCCTCAAGCGCCGTAAGCTTCAATTTGGAGTTCGGGTTGACCCACGTGACCACACCCCGGGAGTGAGTTGTAAAGCCGGCCGCCACGCTAGTGCCTGCCAAGCCTCGTGCAGAAAGCATTTTACTCCCTGCGGGAAGGTGTGTTTCCTGTATTAGAGCTAGGTCAATGTGGTGCCTGTGAATATAGTTCAGCACTTTCCGGAGCGTACGGAAGTCGTTTAGTCCCCGAACATTCCACGTGAGTGCTCTTAGTGTGCTAGCATTACTTTCACCATTCACCACTCTAGGGTCTGCCATCGCAACATCCACACTCCATTCACGCCCCCAGGAGGAATTTTACGCAGGATGCCACCTACTGGGCGAAACCGGGCCTCCACATTCAAAACGTCCAAGACTGACCAAAACACATGTCTCTCAGAGCGTCGTGCTCCCAACTGCCCCACCTTCCACAACCCCCCCCCAACAGCACTCCCCCCCCCCACCCACAGCCGACCTCCCTCAACCTGGCCAGACAGGACCCCGCTCCCACCCCCCACCCCCCAAAACCACACACAACTCTCGTTGACATTTCCCAGAACAGTCCCAACGGGGACCTCGCAGAGCAGCAGCGTGGGAGCAGAGACTATCAGGCTCCTAACACCCCCTACTAGGTTGCACCTCCGGGTAGTAATGTGCCCACCCCGCCTTGCCCTCGAGCATCACTCAACGTGGGCCGCCCCACCTCCTCCTCAACTGGGTCAATGGGGGGAGAACCCGGACCACTCCCTTGCGGGACCGAGCCAGACGCCCTATGTATCAAGTCCGCTGCCCCCAATAGGCCCCCGGCACCCGCCAACCCCCCACCCGGGCAAACTAAGGACCAATTCTGGTAAGCAAACAACATACAGCGCCCCAGGTAGGGGGGGGGACCCCTGGTGCCTGGGAGTCAGACCACTCCTGCCAGCCTTTATGCGGGCTCCATGTATTTACCACCAGTTATTACTAGGTCACGGGGCCCCCAAAGAGCCTACTTGTCCAATATATCAGAAAAGTCTCACCAGAGAGCAGCAGCGCTGTCCCCACGTGCGGCCGCATCAGTCACAGCGCGTCGGGCAGCTTCAATGCCCCATCCAGTGCCGGGGCGTCAATCATCCCCCGCCCAACAATCAAGACCAACCAGCCCCTCCGTACATTGAGTCCGACCGTCCACCTTAGGCTAGTCCTGCTCCTCCAGGCGCGACGTCTCCTCCGAGGCGTCGTTTTGGCTCCGTGGGCTGCTTCGCTGTTCCCTTGTCCAGTCCCGCAAAGAACGCTGCAGCTCCTTTGGATCGGTAAAGAAGTGGGACCGGCCCTGCCTGTTGATCCTCAGTCTCGCAGGGTATAGCATCGCATAGTCCAGACCTAGATCACGGAGCTGTTTTTTATATGGAGCAAACTGCCTTCGCTCTTCCTGTACCCTGGCAGTGAAGTCGGGGAAAATGGATATGTCCATACCTTCGAATTGGAGCTTGCCCTTCTCCCTGGCCACCCTCAGGGCCGCATCTCGGTCTCTGTAATTCAGCAAGTTTGCAATGATGGGGCGGGCAGGAGCCCCCGGCTTTGGGCGAGGGCCCAGCGAATGGTGTGCTCTTTCCACCACGAAAATGCGGGATAACACTTCCTCCCCCAACAGGGTGCGCAGAAGCTTCTCCACGAAAAGTTCCATCCTCCCGGTTTGCGTCGTCTCCGCAACCCCCGTGATGCGGATGTTCGATCTCCTCGAGCGGGCCTCCCAATCTTCTGCCTTGTCCTGGATGACTTGGAGTAGCTTACTGATTTGCTTCCTGTCCGCGTCCCACTCCGTTTGCGCATCCTCGACGTGTGATACCCTCTTCTCCGCCATGTCCAGGCGCTCCGAGTTCTTGTCTACCCGCTCCGACATGCGGTCCATTCGGTAGGTGAGCGCGTCCAGCTTGGTGCCGATTGCCGTCAAACTGCTCTGTAGGCCCTTCTCCATCGCCACCAGCATGTCCCTGAGGTCCGCTCCTGCTGTGCCCCCCGGGGCCGAGCCACTCTCCGTAGCCTCCGGCGCCTCCGCTGCCGGCCCCTTCACCCTGCGGGGGTCAAAGGATAGCTTAGGTTGCGTCTTGTCTCCTTTTCCCATGGCTGCAGTCCGGGTCCGGCGTGCCCCCAGAACCGAGCACCCCCAGCCATCCCTAGGAGCTATCCGGGCGGCCCCCGGTTCTTCGCCTCAGCAGCTGCGCAATTGGGCCTCACCTCTGGGTTCCCGCCAGCGCCGTCGGGGGGAGCCACCCGTAGCCGGCCGGCCTCGTCCACCTCCGCGCCCACAGCGCCGGCGAGTGCACCAGTCTCTGGCGTGCCGTTTCGCCCCCCGGGTCGGGCCCCTCCACAACACCCAGGCAGGTCCCCGCAGGTCGCCTGTCACCAGTACGCCGTCTATCCAGGCCGTGGTACGCCCGCCAGGGCTAATCCGGGCAGTGGCCCCGACTCCAGCACTACCCCCGGTCTTCCCGTATCACGCTCGGCGGTGAAGCAGGCACATGGGCACGACCACCTCTCTGTACGGAAGGCTCCCCGGGGCCGCCCGCGCGTCACAAGTGCTCACAAACCATCCAGGGAGCCCCTCCACAAGGCGCCGCGCCGTCCACTTCACGGAGCCAATGCGCCCAACAGCCACTCGTCTCAAATGATAGCTCCCAGGTCAGATCTCCAAAGCGCCCGAGGCGACCCCACCACGCCGATCCAAGGTCGCCTGCCACTGCTTGCGCCAGCTCCAGGGTCCACCGCAGCCAGTGTCGCCGGGGCAGCGCAGTCCTACGGAGCCGAACGCTCCACGATAGCTTCGCCCGGCAGGGCGTCCGGGAGCAGGCCCGGCCCAGCGGGGCCACTTTCGCTTCTCTCGCCGCACGTCGCGGCACGCACGTCGGGGACGCCACCAGGGCAGGCCGGGGATGCCGGCCCCGTCAGGCAGTCACGGCTCCGGTCCCCGAGGCAGCACTCACGTCCCCCCAACCTGTCCGCAGGGACCAACAGTCAGCTCCGCTCAGCGGAGGGAAGATTCCCCCGAGTTCTCAGCCAGGCGGCTCAGCGTACAAGGATCGTTGAACGGATTTTATGAGGGCTAAGGCGAGGAGCTCCGCTCTCACGCGTCCGCCATTGCCGCCAGCTAGCTCCGCCCCCTTTGTGTGATTTATTCATGCACATTATCAACTACTTTGGGGGTTTTCTTTCTGTCCTACTCAGTAAGTTCCCTAGAGGCGTTTTTACTCACACTACGAGGTCTCCAAGATCAAGCATTGGGCTAATATTACCAATACTGGCTTCTAGGGTCACTGAAGCAGTACATAGTATGTGCCTCATATGAAGACAAAGACCAAACTAACTTCACTTAGAAGCTGCCTCACATGTCTCCTTTCGGGTAGATGACGCTTGACAGCACTAGATAGCTAACTTTCTGGCACATATGTGTCCTGTATTTGTATGTGATCAGTTCTTTTCTATAGAAACTGCATTCATGGAGATGTGTCGAAATAATTTTCGCAATGTTTTGACACGGTTAACACCCTTTTTTCAGAGCGGTGCCTCTCCCTTGAGCTGTTGCCAGGTTGAGGTGAGGCTTTTTTTCCGTGCAAAACTGATAAGCAACTTTTTTTATTTCACTCACTCTTTAATACAGTAGGCCAGTGATGCGGATAGTATCTCACACGGTCCTAAGAATGTTCTTACTAACTTGTCTAGAGCCACATGCATTTTTAATTTCTCCAGTTGTTTATGTTTTCTACAGGGAGGACCAGTAAATCAACTACACAAAGAGTGGGATTACTGGTGTTGTATTTACCTTTCATTACTTATCAGCTATCACTTCTTTTTCCGTAGTAGCACTTTTTCTAAGGTCCTGAAGAAAGCTGTGACACCTTTTTAGGTCTATTAGGCTGAAACATGTAGACCTGCTTTCGTATGTCACATGCACTTAATATTTCACACTGCAGATGTACTGTTTTTAATCCTGGCACTAGTAACAAGTCAAGAAAGCTTTTTTTTGCTCTTGGTAGCTAGTTTTAGCATCACTATCCCCACATGTTCAAATTAGTTTGTTTGCCCTGCACCCTTTACCCAACTAGTTCTATGTCTTCACATCTGCAGGATTTAGTATATCCTTAATAGAGTATGAATAAAATATCCCTGAGCTCTTCCCTCTCAGAGAGGCAGTTGTAGCCCTTTGCGGGGCTAGGTGTCCCCGTCAAGAGGAGAATCCCAGATGATGAAGCATGCCACCTTGGTGCTTGATGGGATTCAGTCCTAATTGAGGAACTCCCACATAAGCATCTGGAGACAATCTTTTATGTCTCTCTCTTGTTTAGTTTGGCACTCTAGACCCGAGGATTTCTTGTGTTTGTTCATTACTGCTTGGGGATCTAATCCTCGCTGGTCTATACACGTCCCTTGGACCCCCCCCTTCTCTTCTGCATTTATCGACTTTCTAAGGTCACCTTTTCCTTCATAGTTATATCAAATCCAACTTTGGCATTAAAGTGGATATGATTTAACTATTAAAATAAGTGGTTGAGTTATATTTCTAGCTAGGCCCAAACTGAAGGTAGAACCTATAAGGATTATAGTGTAACCCAATGTTAATCAATGGGAGAGCCAGCCCTTCAACATAAAAATATGACTTTGGAGATTTTCCACAGCCAGGACAGTTAAGATATAACATACCCATGTCCAGCATTATAACATCATACACCCTGCCGTATAGGCACTTATTGCTTATGTTAGAAATGGGGGTGTCTCTTGTTGGCAATGGTTTGCACCTTTGTCCAAATAGGGACCCTTCTTCCTAGTCAGGGTAAGGAGGATCCACTTCTTAAATAACCCATGCTCACCCCCTTGGTAGCTTGGCACAAGCAGGCAGGCTTATCGCAGAGGCAGTGTGTCAAGCGTTTGTGTACACATACAGTAATACAATGAAAACATCACATGTGGACACCACACCAGTTTAGAAAAATAAGTATTCTTTATCTAAACCAAACAAGACCAAAACTACAAAAACCCACAAATCCTCTACGCTGGAATCAACAAATCTCTACTCCGCAAACTCCAAACCGTCCAGAATGCCGCAGGCAGACTCGTCCTCAGCAACCCACGACAAAACCACATAACAAAGCAATCTTATATGAACAAGAGAGACTTTCTGAAGTGGAGTTTCTTCAGTCATTGTAGAAGCCTATAATGCTGCAGCCTGGAAGATGACTAAGAGTAATACTGATAACCTTCCAACCAACCTGGCAACCCAGTGAAGAGTTACTCTACTCTTAGCAAGAGTCTTGCGAGCTCTTTTTTTATGGATCTGATCTTCTTATTTGGTGGAGAAAGTGTAATTGAGATTTAATAAATGGCATGGCCCAGAAAGTTTGTGAGTTAAAAGTGACAGATCAGACTTGTCCTGGTTGTTCACTAACCCTGGCATCCGTAACTATAAGATGGTCATTCCCAACTGTTGTTTGAGAACTCCAGATCTTGGGACATGAAGAAAATATTTTCTCAATATATAATTAAATGGATCCTTTGGAATCCCAAGTGCTGAATGACTGGTTTCATCACATTGGTGAAAGCCCAAGGAGCCAAGGAGAGCCTAAAACGCATAGTTAAGAATTTGTAACACGTGGAATGGAATGGAATGGAAAGTACATTTGTATAGCACAGCTATCACTCCAGGGAGCATCTTGGCGCTAAGTGTCAACATAGATGGAACATGTTGGCTTACTGATGTTGTTCGAGGGATCCTGTGCATGTGATACTAGGGCTTTGTATGCAGTGTCTGTAAGGGAAAAAACCCAAGTCTTCAGGGCTTTCCTCAAGAGTTTTTCTGTTGAAATTTGCCGAAGATGAGGTGGCAGTTTGTTCCACGCCCTGGAGCCGATCACAGCAAGGGATTTCCCACCCTTACTGGAGAGCCTGAATTTAGGGGTCACTAGGAGGTTTTGATTAGAGGACCATAGGTTGCGGGCAGGATGATAGCGCCTAAAGCCGTTCGACAAATACCTGGGTCCTTGTGAGTGAAAGGCTCTAAAAGTGATAACCAGGATTTTGAATAGGATACGCTTATGTATTGGTAACCAGTGGAGGATAGCGAGGGCTGCCGAGGCCGACGACTTTCTAGGCCAGCCAAGGACCAGACGGGCGGTTGCATGCGGGACCATCTGTAGTCGGTGGAGCACAGATTTATTTGCTCCTGCATACAGGCTGTTACAGTAGTCCAGTCTAGATGTTATAAGTGCAACCGCTACCGTTTTCCTTGCTGGAAGGGGAAGAAGGTCAAAAAACTTTCTGAGGGTTCTGATGATGTGAAAGCAATTGCCTGCCATGGCCACTGTTTGTTGCTTAAATGATAAAGCATCATCGAACTTGATGCCTAGGTTACGGGCAGAGGAGATGGTATTTGGGGGGGCTTCGGCGTCTTCAGGCCACCATTGTTTGGGTGAAAACAAATTTTGTGGGCCGAAAGGCAAGATTTCGGTTTTCCCCGAATTGCATTTGAGATGGTTGCACTTCATCCACTCGAAAGTGGCAGTGAGGCAGTTTTTAAGGTTCTCTTCAGCTCCAGGCAGCTCTCTGTCCAGCACCAGAATGAGCTGAGTATCATCGGCGTATGATATTGTGCTGATCTGATAGGAGGAAATTAGCTCAATCAGGGGAACCATATATAGATTGAAAAGTACAGGGCTAAGACTAGAGCCCTGTGGGACCCCTGCACTGATATGTTTTTCCTCAGAGCTGAATTCCCCTAGCACTGTAACTTGACGCCTGTGGCCAAGAAAGTTTTTGAACCAAGTCAGCGCTACCTCTCTTATACCGGATTTAAAAAGACGATCACTCAGGATAGAGTGCGAGACCGTGACGAAGGCTGCCGACAGATCAAGCAAGATCAGGACAGCCTTCTTCCCTTGGTCCAGAGCCATTCGCAGGGTCTCTGCCATGAATAGAAGGGCAGATTCAGTTGAATGTTTAGCCCTAAAGCTGGATTGGTTGGCATGCAAGACGTTATTTTTTTCCAGAAATTCTGCGAGTTGTTTATTGACAAATGCTTCGGTCAATTTAAACAACAACGGGAGCAGCGAGATGGGACGGAGGTTAGAGAGGATAGTCGGATCAGACAGGGGTTTCTTTTGGAGGGGCTTGACAGCTGCTAACTTCCATTCGATAGGGATTTCAGCCGAGGAAAGTGAGGAATTAATAATACTGTTAATGATAGGGTTCACCTCGTTAACCAAAACTTGTAGAAACGAGGGGGGGCAGGGATCAAAAGAAGATCCGGATTTACTCAGAAGAATAGCCTGATGAGACTCTTCTAAGGAGATGGGATCAAATACATTAAGGCAGGGCATATTGATATTTTCCTTGATTGGCTCTTTCCTACCAGTTTCTGAGGCGGTCAGTATAGGTTTTGGAAAGTCCTTGACCAGGTCTTGGATTTTCTTTTCAAAATAGTTGGCAATAGAGTTACAGAGGGGCAGGGATGGTGAAATTTCCTGTGAGAGGACCTTGGGGTTGGTGAAGCTGTTAACCATCTTAAAAATTGCTTTCTGCCCATTGTCTGAAGAGGAGATTGCCTCTAGGTAGTAAGCTTTTTTTGTCCGCTTAATTGAAGTATGATACTGTCTCCGTGCTGGATCTCCATTGGAATTTGAAATACTGCTTGTGAGGAGGAAACATTGCAGCAATCAGGTTTCTTTGAAATCGAGAGGCAGGGCCGGCTTTAGAGATTGTGGCGCCCTGTGCGACAATTTTTGTTTGTGCCACCCCCTTCCAAGCAAACATTATTTTTTGTGTTGAGTTGTATGGTTTCTAATACAGTATTAACACCCATACTATTTCACATCACGCTATGCTTTCTGTTGTGGAGCTTACTTTGTGCCACTGATGCACACTTCCCTATGCAACCTACCTGTTGCACAAGTTTGTGAACAACCATGATTGTCACATAAACCCTCTCACTTTGAAGTCAGAGAAAGAAAAATAAACAAACATCAAGCTCCCTGGAGGACACAGCCTGACATTTGACCTCTGTCTTTGAATGCACAGCAAATGTGACAAGAAAAGAACAAGATTTAAATGCCTGTTTACAGATAGCAAGTTCGAGGAAGACTACAGTAAACAAGGGTTGGGCAATGGGAGGGACAAATTCGTGCTGGACAGCCTAAAGCAAATAAACCCAGCAAATGTAAGTTACAAACCACAAAGCCAATAGTAAGCAATGGGCAGAATGGATTCCTAGGTCAACATTCTGAATGTCCGCAGGATGTCTTTAGCAAACTAGACAATTGCCCTGTCTGGTAGGCTGCGACCTAACAAGGGCAGTGATTCTATATTTTAGGTGCAAAAAAAGAGTCTTGTGTTGGTGGTGGTCATGTACTGTGCTTGTTTTTTCAGGTATCAGGTAATGTGAAGTGTACCAGCGTGTGGCATGTGTGTTGTTTAGGAGGGAATAAATCTAAGTGATGTACCTATAAGCGCAAATGTGGAAGGAAATAACTGTTTCTACACTGTGTGCGCGTACAACTTCCTGTATGCAGCACCCATCTTGGTGCTCACTGAACTACCTTTCCCAGCATGAGAAAAAGGAAGGTGCACCAGAAGCAAAGACAGAAAAGCTTCAAATGTGTCCAAAAATATGTTTTCCTTTATTGTAGTTGTTGTTAAAATCAGACATCAGCCAACGCGTTTCGTTCCAAATGGAACTTCGTCAGGGCTGAAAAAACACATAAATAAAACAATACTAAGTACACATTCAGTACTCAAACCCACATATAAAGATACATACACAATATATACAACATTTATAAACAAAAATATCAATTAAAACTCAAGATCCATAACAAACAAAGAACGGCATAAAAAAATATATATACAAATGGATAAAATACATATATCAACATAACTATAGTCCCATGTGAGACACAAATCCCATATGGAAAATAAGTATATAAAATGTATATGTAAGGGAATGCGGTAGTCTCCACCACCTCTTACATTCTTAGGAGCCTGAGGAAAGTGCTCCCGCTTCTGCCTTCGGATTGTAAATTTAACAGTGGTTACAGCTCTGATTATGTCTCGTCTTGATTACTGTAATGGTCTTTATTTGAACATGCAGGAGGGTAATCTACATAAACTCCAGATGCTTCAGAATTCAGCAGCCAGGTTGCTTACGGGAACCTCGAGATCTATCTCGATCTCCGGCGCAATAAGAAAATTCCACTGGCTGCCTGTAAAAAAAACGAATCCTTTTCAAAGCCCTTTGTTTAGTTTTCCGCGCCTTGCAGAATACAGGATCTCTCCATCTTAGACAACAATTTCGCTGGTATGTTCCGGCAAGAACTTTGCGCTCCTTGGGAGCAAAACTTATCGTCCCCCCTATTATAAGGAAAGCCAAATGGGGCGGGAGAAGTTTTGTAGCAGGTGCAGCTAGGGCCTGGAATGAACTTCCTTTTGATTTGAGGAATTCGAAGGATCTTCTTTCTTTTAGGAAAGCGCTCAAAACATGGTTGTTTTGATTCTCCTGCTGCCGGGTGTTGGGAGAACTACAGCAAGCGACGGGACACCCTAGGGTAGCTGCGCGCTATAAAAGTTCCACTAACATAACATAACATAACATAAGGGATATCAATACTAACAGTACACATCTCAAGAAATATCACAACAAACACATAAAAAGCGCGTTACAATCCATTTATCAAACCGATAAGCCTAATAATATGCATTACAAATTCGATTATTTTTCTTAAAGGTCAACCTTAGTCCGGTCACCCACATGGCTCAAAACAAAAATGTGAAACCCAGGACAAAAAATATATTCTTCTAGCACAACGTTGGAAGTTAGCAGCATATTAAAAAACAATAACAAATTAGAAACAAAAATGTTTCAAGAAGAGGCAAACAGTGAAGAAAACACTAGAAAAAGGGAGAAATGAATTCACAAACAAGGAGAAACACAAATTCATATATCGATCTCACCTCTGCTAAGGTAATTGCAATCCACGATGTTCTAATTATATAGGTCAATAGTTCCAAAAGTCAACAACAGGTAAAACAGGGTCCTGTATTATCATGGGAGAAATGCAGGCATAAGCTAAAGATTGCATATTAACAATCAATCCTACAACTTATAGCGAAAATCCAAAAGTGGTAAATGCATTTAAAAAGCAATATTCCACTATAATAGTAAGGAAATTAAGTTATCTTAATGACCTGAATGATCTTATTCTTAACACTAGTCAGAGGATATAATGCACAACAAACGATTAAGCATTTGTAGAAACTATTTTGAAACCTAGATAGTCATATGTTACCGCTAGTTAACGGAATGTTGGATGTATCAATTATATAATTCTCCAAATTCTGTGGTATTAGAGTAGTTAGTACAAGTAAAAAGTCCAACCATCGTCCAAAGTATAAGTTCCAAAGTATTGAATCACCTCCACATGAACGTAGTCATGTGTAGGATGATTATTCTCAGCGTCCTGTATGCTCGAAAGCCAAAGTAATGGCCAATAGTCCTAACAACGAACAACTGTTAGTATTGATATCCCTTACATATACATTACATTTACTTATTTTCCATATGTGATTTGTGTCTCACATGGGACTATAGTTGTGTTGATATATGTATTTTATCCATGTGTATATATGTTTTTTTATGCCATTCTTTGTTTGTTATGGATCTTGAGTTTTGGTTGATATTTTTGTTTATAGATGTTGTATATATTGTGTATGTACCTTTATATGCGGGTTTGAGTACTGAATGTGTACTTAGTATTGTTTTATTTATGTGTTTTTTCAGCCCTGGCGAAGTTCCAATTGGAACGAAACGCGTTGGCTGATGTCTGATTTTAACAACAACCACAACAAAGCAAAATATATTTTTGGACACATTTAAAGCTTTTCTGACTTCGCTTCTGGTGCACCTTCCTTTTTCTCATGAACTGTTTATCTGGTTTCCAGTGGAGTGAAAGTGCGGCGAACTCCGGAAGTTGATGCACAGACTATTGTACTTTTTGATTTATTTAGGAGTTGAGGTGCTTAACCGTGGTCAGCCGCATTTGCTTGCTTATTTCATTTATTATTGACCGTTTTGCACTCCTTCCTGTTAGAAACATTTTATAAATTATGCCTAGATTTCAAGATGGCCGTGAGGAAATGGCTCTGGAATTTTTTGGAGCAAGTACCTCTAAACAACCAATGAATCAAGGGGCAACTAGTATAACAAGCCTCAAAATGTTATTTCAAAAACTAGAACGGCTGCAGAAACAAGAATTAAGTAGATGGTGGGATGGGGTGACTCTGGATCAGTACATGAAAAACTGAAAAATCCCTAGAGGGTTACAGATACTGATCTTTCCCATCTTCGAGGACTTAAGTAAAGATCTATTGAAAGAATGGGAGTGTAATCTAGAAGGGGCATCAACAACCATGATGGAAATTTTAGTTAGACATGCTGCTGAGAAGGGAGAAAAACGACAAGCAGAAATAGAAGCGCTCGAGGTAGAAATCAATAGATTGCCACAAAAAGACCTAATTGAAAAAAACTATGCGATTTTGAAACAGATGATGGAGGCTCACCAATTATACTTGAAAGACAAAAAACTTAGAAAAATAAAAAGGGACGAAGATGGCAGGGTTTATACCTTTGCTAAAAAATTTGATGGAGTACAGGGACCTGATGATAACAATAAAAAAAGAATGAGAGATGAGAGTGATGAAACACGTTCCAACAGTAATCTATCTGTTTCATCTCCAAGTAGCTCTCCCTCAAATACAACTATGCCTGAGGTCCCTTTAGGGGAGGGGGCCTCCTCCTTTCAAAAAGAACTGGCAAAATTAAGAATAAGCAATCGCCTACAACAAAAGAAAGAGCAGTCAAAACAAGGAGGGGAGGTAGGAGGTCAAAGGGCAGATACAAGAGGGGGAGTAACGAACAGGACCAACTCTGGAACGTAATTGAAGAAAGTAAACTAATGATGCCATGCACTGTATACGATCCAGCTCTTTGTGAAAATACTAATGGTGATTTAAAAATTGTCAACCTGTCTAATACAGTTTTGGACACTAATGATATCAGTATTCTGATTAAGGGTCTTAGTTTTTGCCCCACCCAGGAAGGTGATCTTTCCAATACACATATTGACTTGTTTAAATTCATCAGGGTACTCAAATTAAAGGACTATTTCTCTACCAGACCATATGACGCTGGGGGTACAACGAATGATCAATCATCTGGGACACATACTATTCAGGATATCCGTGATATTATTTGTTTAATGTCCCTTGAGAATGAGGATGATCATGATATACCCACATTGCTAAGGGATCTTGATATCCCCTTGAACCAAAGTACCAACAGTGGCCTTCACCTAAATCTAAATTCATACCGATGCATTCTTACCATCAGAATATTGTTGTATTCTATAAAAAGGTCACGGACGAACTTTATGACCAGGAAACTCCCAAAAAAGTTTAAATCCGTGGTTCATCACAACATCACGCCCTTCGAAAAATTGGCTCTTGTTAGACTAAGTAGGGACCAGAATATCGTAAGACGAGAAGCGGATAAAGGAGGGAATGTTGTTGTGATGAACCACAAAGACTATATGCAAGAAATAATGAGGCAGCTTGATAATGCTTTTTACTATCTGGAAATTTATAACAATCCTGTACCGAACCTTACCATCATGATTAATGCAAAATTATTAGAGTGGAAAGACATTGGTCTATTAACGGATGATGAATGCAGGTATCTCTGGGTGGATTGCCCTATCTTTCCATGTATATATGTTCTACCAAAGATACATAAGGGTGGGCAATTACCCCCAGGAAGGCGTATTATCTCTGGGGTGGGATCACCCACATAGAAATTGTCCCAATATGTAGATATAAGACTGCAGATATATGTCCCTAAGCTTCCATACTTTGTTAAGGACAGTAAGGATATTCTGATGAAATTTAAAGACTTTGAGTGGTCAGAGGACCTCATGTTCGTCACTTTCGATGTAGAAAGTCTTTATACATGTATAGATAAGGACTTTGGGAAAAGAGCGGTCCAATTCTTCCTGGATAGGGAGGATGCAGGATTGTTTGACTTTAACGAAATGATACTCTCAATGACTGACATCATTCTAACGAATAATTTTTTTTTTTTAATAACCGCTGGTTCCAGCAGATACATGGAACAGCGATGGGCTCCAAGTTTGCTCCCTCTTATACCTGCCTCTTTATGGGGTTGTTTGAGAGGGAGCACGCTTGGGGCAAAAGTGCCTCCCCCTGGACTAATTACATTGTGTACTGGGGGAGGTACATCGACAAAATTATTTGTCTGTGGTCTGGATCTGAGGAGCAAGTGTACCAATACCTGACTTTTTTAAATAACAACACCTTTAATGTAAAATTCACCATGACCCCTGATCGGGAATGTATCAAGTTCCTTGACATACAATTCTACGTTAAACATGGACGAATTCAGAGTACCCTTTTTAGGAAAGAGACTGCGTGCAATTCAGCATTGCACGCTTCCAGTGCACATCCTAGCTCTGTTAAAAATAACATCCCCTTTGGCGAGATGACGAGAATTAGACGAAATTGTAGTGAGGAGGAAACCTTTAAAACCCATATTAATGCCTCCAAAAATAGATTCGCCAAAAGGGGTTACACACATAGAACACTAAACAAAGCAGAATCAAGAGCATTGAATTTGGATCGTACTGATACATTGAAGGAAAAACCAGTCAGCGACAGGATTGATCAAAAAGTAAGATTTATAACACAATATACAACACACAGTAATGCCATTTTTAATATCTTTCCTAAACACTGGCATCTACTTACAGACATCCCGGGCTCAAGGATACCATAGAGGGTAGACCATCAATCACATATAGAAGGGGGATGGCTTTAAAATATTCCCTCTGCCATAGTTATGTGGTGACACCTAAGACCACACAAACATGGTTACCAGCTAAGCCAAAATGATTCTATACATGTGGGATGTGTAATGTGTGCCCCCTTGGAAAAAATAAGACCCTGTCCTTTAGTTATAACACATCTCAAAAGTTCACAATAGGTGATTTTCTGAATTGCAATACCACACATGTGGTTTATGTCCTTGGTTGTGCATGTGGTATCATGTACGTTGGCTGCACTGTCCGCTGCATCAAGTTAAGAATACAGGAACATCGCCGGGCCATAAAGACCAAGGATAGCAGATAGCCAATCACAAATCACTATGACAAGGAACATCCAGATGACCTAACCTTCTGGTTCCACGCAATTGATCATGTGCTTGTGTGTACCAGAGGAGTCAATAGAGAGCTCCAGCTCAGACAGATGGAGTCTAGATGGATTTGTCGCCTAAGGGCAACATTATTGGGGCATAATACTGACGGGGAAATGCATTACTGCCTTTTAAAAAATAACATGTCAAATGTCTTCTGAGCAGATTGTGATATCCTGGGTATACACAGTGGGAATATTGTTGTTGAGGGCTTGTCCTTGTAAAAGGTTACTTATTTACGTAGCTCTATCGTTGTTCCATCCTTGATATAAGAGCATACGTTTTCCACTTTTTGTATAGTTGGTGTCTGTTTGATGGTTACTTTTGAATTTGAGATTTTACTAAGACACAATACCTTCAGTACGATTCCTGTGTGTTGATGGGGTGCTCACGGGTACATGTTGATGGGGCATTCATGGGTACATACATGTCTGATTTATTTACAAATTATTATTTAATTCCAAATCCTCTATGACGGTCCATATATAAAAATGTGTGTTTGACTACAAATCCTGGAGAAGAGTTAGCCACAGGATATGGCTCCTTTTAAAACTGTGGGATTAATACATTGATATATGTTAATCATTTGTGCATAACTTTCTTTGCTTATCTAGGTTAGCTCCTTTTTCACATAATGTGGGGGTTTCTTCGAGTGGACTGGATGGGCTGAGTTTTGATAGGGCTAAATGTGCGCATGAATATTGTTAAGCATGTGCATCTTTATTGAATTTCTTTTCTAGTGCCATGATCGTCATACAGAAAATTGAATGATGTATCTATATACGAGGTCTCCCGCTCGGAACTCTCTTAGTATATATATACCAGCTCCCGGAATATTAAGACGATCTGTGAACACGCGCATACCTTACGGCTTGACTACTTTCCTTTAGATAGCCCAAATATTAACCGCATTCTAGAAATTTGAAGTGGGGGGATATAATTGAACGAAGATTGCTGTTTAGGATAATTTCGGCTATGTTGGATATCTTCGATTATAGAATTCAATATCACTCACCTTCTATATATTAGAAGCGGGGGGATATTATTGAACGGAGATTACTCTTTAGAATATTTTCGGCTATGTTGAATAATTGTTATTAAAGAACTCAATCCGAATATGATTCTCGTGCTCATGTGACTGAGGTGGACCAGGTCTTATACTTACATGCTTTTAGAATATCCTCAAATTTTAAAAATTAGCTCTTGCGTATATTTCTTTACCCCTCATTGATTATAACTAGAGTGTGGGATTTAATGAAATATGGGATAGGGACTGCTGTCCTTGGGGAATTGGTGGAGGTGCCCGGTATTGACGATTATATAACTCCATCTCAATATGGCGCCTATGTATACGGGGCCGTGGTGGACTTCCATGCGCACTCTGGTAACACCACACATGCGCGGTAAAAAAACTTTTTGAATCCCTACTTAAACACCGGAATATCATGACGCGGTTGGATTAACTTTTGGATTGTGGACCCCTAGAGAGCACGTCGACATTGACTGGGTGAGCGATTTGTATGTCCGCTTCTTGATTTGAGCGCGTGTGGGGCTCTGATTTTTTTAATTTTACAACTTTACCGATATATTGTGAACGCACGCCATGGATTATGGTAGTGTGATGTGGGGGTGTTTATTGATCCACAACACGTACAATTTGGTGAATGATACATGTTTCCGCCCTCAAAATTTGTGCGCTAGCGGGGCATTGTTCTTAAAGCTTCTTTACTTTTGTCCATATGTTATGAATGCATATAACTGGAGCAAGGAGTGGTGGTGTGTTTTTTTAACCCACAACGCGAAAGTGAATCAAATGTGTGTCCCTCTCCCGATTTGAGTGCTTAAAGTCTCTTTATTTATATTTTTTGAACATACATTGCAAACGCACACTTCTAATTATGGGAGCAAGGCGTGGGGGTGCGTTTTGTTGATCCACAATCCAAATGTTTTTGGCTAATTAGCGATATTCACCTCTACATAGGATTTATCCTTATGTGGGGAATAATAAGACTGAACATATGTATTGATTATACTTTGCGCATTATAACTTTGGCATGCACACCTCCATAAAGAAAATGAGGTGTGGGGATATATTTTTGATCAATAACGCAGATATTGGTGAGATCAAGGCACCGCTAGCTATTTTGGGACTATGCATGAAGTTTCAGGTATACGATTAGTGGTTTTTCTCTGCTATATAAAAGTGTGACTGATATTCATCTTGAGTCACAGGCACCTTTTCGATTTTGAATATGAGTGTGTAACCAGACCTAAGGAGCTCAATGCGTTTTGTGGTTACTATGTGTTAGCCCATGCGTAATGGCAATATATACTGATTCACTATTGTTCGTTGTTAGAACTATTGGCCATTACTTTGGCTTTCGAGCATACAGGACGCTGAGAATAATCATCCTACACGTGACTACGTTCGTGTGGAGGTGGATCAATACTTTGGAACTTATACTTTGGATGATAGTTGGACTTTTTACTTGTACCAACTACTCTAATACCACCGAATTTGGAGAATTATATAATTGATACGTCCAACATTCCGTTAACTAGCGGTAAGATATGACTATCTAGGTTTCAAACTATTTTCTACAAATGCTTAATCATTTGTTGTGCGTTATATCCTCTGACTAGTGTTAAGAATAAGATCATTCAGGTCATTAAGATAACTTAATTTTGTTACTATTATAGTGGAATATTGTTTTTTAAATGCATTTACCACTTTTGGATTTTCGTTATAAGTTGTAGGATTGATTGTTAATATGCAATCTTTAGCTTATGCCTGCATTTCTCCCATGATAATACAGGACCCTGTTTTACCTGTTGTTGACTTTTGGAACTATTGACCCATATAATTAGAACATCGTGGATTGCAATTACCTTAGCAGAGGTGAGATCGATATATGAATTTGTGTTTCTCCTTGTTTGTGAATTCATTTCTCCCTTTTTCTAGTGTTTTCTTCACTGTTTGCCTCTTCTTGAAAAAAATGTGTTTCTAATTTGTTATTGTTTTTTAATATGCTGCTAACTTCCAACGTTGTGCTAGAAGAATATATTTTTTGTCCTGTGTTTCACATTTTTGTTTTGAGCCATGTGGGTGATCAGACTAAGGTTGACCTTTAAGAAAAAGAATCGAATTTGTAATGCATATTATTTGGCATATCGGTATAAATGGATTGCAATGCGCTTTTTATGTGTTTGTTGTGATATTTCTTGAGATGTGTACTGTTAGTATTGATATCCCATACATATACATTACATATACTTATTTTCCATATGTGATTGGTGTCTCACATGGGACTATAGTTGTGTTGATATATGTATTTTATCCATGTGTATATATGTTTTTTATGCCGTTCTTTGTTTGTTGTGGATCTTGAGTTTTGGTTGATATTTTTGTTTATAAATGTTGTATATATTGTGTATGTACCTTTATATGTGGGTTTGAGTACTGAATGTGTACTTAGTATTGGTTTATTTATGTGTTTTTTCAGCCCTGACGAATTTCCAATTGGAACGAAACGCGTTGGCTGATGTCTGATTTTAACAACAACTACAATAAAAGGAAAATATATTTTTGGACACATTTGAAGCTTTTCTGACTTTGCTTCTGGTGCACCTTCCTTTTTCTCATGAACTGTTTATCTGGTTTCCAGTGGAGTGAAAGTGTGGCGAACTCCGGAAGTTGATGCACTATTGTACTGTTTGATTTATTTAGGAATTGAGGTGCTTAACCATGGTCAGCCGCATTTGCTTGCTTATTTCATCTACCTTTCCCAGCATGCCTGTACGTCGCGTAATGTCTATGCGCAATGACGTCTACGCGTGACGGAAGGCAAGGAAGACAATTTGAACCTATTGTGAGCGTCCTCCGGGCACCTCTGGTTCCAGCTCTTATACTTCCTGGGGTACAGATGGATAGGTGAGTGGCTCGGCCGAGGCTGGTAGCGTCCCTATGCAAAGTGTGTCCAGCTATTGATGTTCTTACTAACGAGGACAACAATTGGAGGTTGTTACAGTGTGGCGCAAAACTCATATTAGCTTCCATGTTTCACTACCGTAAACCTATCTCCATGTGTTCACTTATTTAACACGGTCGATCATAAACTTTTGATCGACCGTGTCAGGGAAGCTGGCATTCATGGCACGGCTTTAAAATGGATCTCCTCTTTTCTGGAGAATTAGTCGCAGGCTGTTCGCCTTGACACCTTTTCTGCCAAGAGGACCAGTTTGACCTGTGGTGTACCTCAGGGGTCTTCGCTTTCCCCTCTTCTATTTAATTTGTACATGTTCCCTCTAATCCATTCCCTCCGCAACTTTGAGGTAGCTTGCTTTAACTACGCTGACGATCTCCAACTTGTGTTTAACATCAATTCCTCCCCTACGTCGGTTACCAGCTTTCAGGCTACCTTGTGTTTCATTAGGGACCGGATGAACGCCAGCCAACTCAAGCTTAACCCGGATAAGACCGAGCTGGTCCTGAGCGGTACTTCCAATCCTTGGAACAACAGCTTTTGGCCTCCCATGTTAGGCAACCCCCCTTTACCTAGTAAGGCCATTAAAAGCCTCGGAGTGATAATCAGTAATGATTTGACCATGAAATCTGAGATCAGCGCAGTTACATCTTCATGCTTTTTCCATCTTTGCAGAATCCGCAAGATCTCGAAATTTCTAACCACCGAGGCTCTAACCGTGGTTCTCATGGCCTTAGCCTACTCTCGGTTAGACTATGCCAATTCACTTTATGTTGGTATTCCTGTGTATCAACTCCACCGCCTTCAATTAGTTCAGAATCAAGGTGCTCGGCTCATCTTTCATCAACCACGTTCCAACACGTTCGTCCCCTTCTGAAACGCCTTCATTGGCTTCCTGTGGCCAAGCGTTATTTGTTCAAACTGGGCTGTACTACTTTCAAAGCCTTAGCCGGACTTGGTCCGGCTTTTATCTCCTCTTTAATTTTTCGCTATATCCCTTCTCGTGCTCTTCGTTCATCTCATGCTAACTTTCTCACTATTTCTCATTATAACCGGAAAAAACATGGTGAACTCAGTTTCTCTTTTCTGGCTCCCCAAATATGGAATTCTCTTCCCTCGGAACTCAGACTTGAAACATCTTTTCCGCGTTTCAGAATCCTCCTGAAAACTCTCCTATTCACTCAGGCTTACCTATAACCTCTTGGTTCAGTACACTGCTGCTACAGCGCCATGAAACCGTCTTGGTGTACGTGCGCTTTATAAATAATTTTAACATAACATAACATAACTACTGCTTCCAGGCCCCTTTGGGCTATATAGTATCGCCACTTTTTAAGTCTGGGATTACCTGATGGAGCAACTCCCAGGTTCTGCATTAGAGACAGCAGGCTTACACGAAACTGGCTAGCTTGGACACAGAACCAGTTTCCAGGTTTCCTTTCATTTAAGGGGTCACAACTGTCTCTTGGCATTTTTGGGCCATATAGTATCGCCTCTTTCAAAGTCTGGGATTATTTAATCGAGTATCCCCCAGGTTCAGCATAGGAAACACTTGACTTACACAGTACTAGTGAGCATGGACACTTCAATACCTTCTGAGCAGGAGTACCTTCGCTACACATATATTGTTCTTTATTTTGTCACTGGATTATAGCCACCGCCTAACTCACCATCCAGGAGTGCATAGTTTTCTTGTACACAGGCTGTCATCGGTTGTTCTACAAAGAACTGGGATTTTTCCATTCACACTCAGACAGTGCCGCACAGACATATGCGCATACTTCAGGTTTACCATGACCAACCATGGGATTTGTGTGACTTATTCATGCACATTATCAACTACTTCGGGGGTTTCTTTCTGTCCTACTCAGTAAGTTCCCTAGAGGCGTTTTTGCTCACACTACGAGGTCTCCAAGATCAAGCATTGGGCTAATATTATCAATACTGGCTTCTAGGGTCACTGAAGCAGTTCATAGTATGTGCCTCATATGAAGACAAAGACCAAACTAACTTCACTTAGAAGCTGCCTCACATGTCTCCTTTCGGGTAGATGAAGCTTGACAGCACTAGATAGCTAACTTTCTGGCACATATGTGTCCTGGATTTGTATGTGATCAGTTCTTTTCTATAGAAACTGCATTAATGGAGATGTGTCGAAATAATTTTCGCAATGTTTTGACACGGTTAACACCCTTTTTTCAGAGCGGTGCCTCTCCCTTGAGCTGTTGCCAGGTTGAGGTGAGGCTTTTTATCCGTGCAAAACGGATAAGCAACTTTTTTATTTCACTCACTCTTTAATACAGTAGGCCAGTGATGAGGATAGTATCTCACACGGTCCTAAGAATGATCTTACTAACTTGTCTAGAGCCACATGCATTTTTTATTTCTCCAGTTGTTCATGTTTATTACAGGTAGACCAGTAAATCAACTACACAAAGAGTGGGATTACTGGTGTTGTATTTACCTTTCATTACTTATCAGCTATCACTTCTTTTTCCGTAGTAGCACTTTTTCTAAGGTCCTGAAGAAAGCCGTGACACCTTTTTAGGTCTATTAGGCTGAAACATGTAGATCTGCTTTCGTATGTCACATGCAGTTAATATTTCACACTGCAGATGTACTGTTTTTAATCCTGGCACTAGTAACAAGTCAAGAAAGCTTGTTTTTGTTCTTGGTAGCTAGTTTTAGCATCACTATCCCCACATGTTCAAATTAGTTTGTTTGCCCTGCACCCTTTACCCAACTAGTTCTATGTCTTCACATCGGCAGGATTTAGTATATCCTTAATAGAGTATGAATAAAACATCCCTGAGCTCTTCCCTCTCAGAGAGGCAGTTGTAGCCCTTTGCGGGGCTAGGTGTCCCCGTCAAGAGGAGAATCCCAGATGATGAAGCATGCCACCTTGGTGCTTGATGGGATTCAGTCCTAATTGAGGGACTCCCCCATAAGCATCTGGAGACAATCTTTTATGTCTCTCTCTTGTTTAGTTTGGCACTCTAGACCCGAGGATTTCTTGTGTTTGTTAATTACTGCTTGGGGATCTAATCCTCGCTGGTCTATAAACGTCCCTTGGACCCCTCCCCTTCTCTTCGGCATTTATCGACTTTCTAAGGTCACCTTTTCCTTCATAGTTATATCAAATCCAACATTGGCATTAAAGTGGATATGATTTAACTATTAAAATAAGTGGTTGAGTTATATTTCTAGCTAGGCCCAAACTGAAGGTAGAACCTATAAGGATTATAGTGTAACCCAATGTTAATCAATGGGAGAGCCAGCCCTTCAACATAAAAATATGACTTTGGAGATTTTCCACAGCCAGGACAGTTAAGATATAACATACCCATGTCCAGCATTATAACATCATACGCCCTGCCGTATAGGCACTTATTGCCTATGTTAGAAATGGGGGTGTCTCTTGTTGGCAATGGTTTGCACCTTTGTCCAAATAGGGACCCTTCTTCCTAGTCAGGGTAAGGAGGATCCACTTCTTAAATAACCCATGCTCACCCCCTTGGTAGCTTGGCACAAGCAGGCAGGCTTATCGCAGAGGCAGTGTGTCAAGCATTTGTGTACACATACAGTAATACAATGAAAACATCACAAGTGGACACCACACCAGTTTAGAAAAATAAGTATTCTTTATCTAAACCAAACAAGACCAAAACTACAAAAACCCACAAATCCTCTACGCTGGAATCAACAATTCTCTACTCCGCAAACTCCAAACCGTCCAGAACGCCGCAGCCAGACTCGTCCTCAGCAACCCAAGACAAAACCACATAACCCAGCACCTACGAGACCTCCACTGGCTACCCCTTGGAAATAGAGTGACCTTCAAGCTGCTCACTCACGCCTACAAAGCCCTCCACAACACCAGACCCCAATGCCTCAACGAAAGAGTCTCCTTCTACCTTCCCAAGAGAAACCTCCACTCCACTGACCTAGCCCTGGCCGAAATCCCCCGCATCCACAGAGCCAGAATGAGAGGTAGATCCTTCTCCTACATCGCGGCCAAGACCTGGAACAAACTCCCCTTTAGCATCAGACGAAGCTCCATACTACAAGCATTCAAGAAGAGCCTCAAAACCTGGCTCTTTGGATGACCGGAGCTGCCCGAAACCCTTCCCCCCTTTCCCCAAGCGCCTTGAGACCCTCACGGGTGAGTTGTGCGCTCTACAAATCCCCGATTGAATAATCAAAATAGGACTTTTAAAAGGTAAAAACAGTTCTGTCCATAGCAAACTACAGATGCAACACTTTCAACACAAAGTACCATGGATGCGTCAAAATCATAAACACAAACAGACGCAGGAAAGGTGATGCATTGGTTCCTTACGCCTAGGGAAGGTGATGCGTCGGTTCCTTACTCCAGGGGAGGTGATGCGTCGGTTCCTTACTGCCATGCAGGGGAGGTGATGTGTCGGTTCCTTACTGAAGGGGAGGTGATGCGTCAGTTCCTTACAAGGCAGGGAGGTGATGCATCAGTTTCTTACTGTGGCCCCGGTGTTGATGTAGACTTGGCACCCAGGTGCGATGTGTGGAGATCGAGGATCTGTCGGTTTCGATGCGACGATGGCGGCAACCGCGCTGCGTTGGTCTCGCCAGCTATGGTCCCACGATGTGTCGGTTCTTGCAGCTGCACAGCAGGGCCTGCGTCGGAATCAGTGCAGTGATCTCGGACTTCGGAGATCGGAGCACGGGATTCAGTGTGCGGCTCTTTCTCCAGCCATGGGCAGGCAGTCTCTTTTCCAGCTCCCACAGCAGGAACAAACTCCAGAGGTCCAACACATCAACAAGCACCTCTTGGCAGGTCAGAACTCCCAGCAAGGAAGTTGAGTGGTGGTGAAGTCTTTCTGTCCCTGAGACTTCAGAACAGGAGGCAAGCTCTACTTCATGCACTTGGAGATATTCTTCAAGCAGGATACACAGCACACAGCAAAGTATTTGCCCCCTTCTTGGCAGAAACCGCCACTGCAGACCAACCCCAGACAGCACACAGCAAAGGGGCAGTACTTCTCCTTTAGCTTTCCCAGCTCTTCTCCTTGGCAGAGGTTCCTCTGAGTCCAGAAGTATTCTAAAGTTCTGTGGTCTGGACCTCAATATTTATATTCCAATTCTAGTTGTTCTCTTGTGGTAGAGAGGCTCTGTGCTCAGTCTAAACAAGTTCTGTCCTCTCTGGTCCAGCTTCCCGGCAGGAGGCGGAGACAGCATTGTTTAAGGCAGACCAGGCCTATTCAGGTGAAAGGAAATCTCCTCCCTCTACTCTAAATACAGCCAAGGTCTATTCAGCCCAGCCCTGACGCAAGGCAGGACACACCTCAACTCCCCCCCAGTGGCTGTCTACAGTGAATGCACATCCCAAGTCCCTGTCACTCCAAAGCCAGACAGTTAATCCACAAACCAGAAGAGGCACACAGGATGGCTAAGCACGAAAATACCAACTTTCTAAAAGTGGTATTTTCAAACACAGAATGTAAAAATTATCTTTACTAAAAGATGCATCTTGATATTCTGAGTTCAGGCATGCTGAACTACACTTTCCTCTTTCCTGTCCCAATGGAAAGTTATACTTATAAGATGTTATAAATAAACTCCCATTCTATCGTATGGGACAGATAGCCTTTCAATAGTGAAAACAAATACACTGTATTTCACTATCAGGACATGTCACACACATCAGTACATGTCCTACCTTTCACATTCACTGCACCCTGCCCACAGTGGTACCTTTGGCCGACCTTAGGGGTGACTCACATGTAAGAAAAGGTAAGGTTAGGACCTGGCAAGAGAGTGCACTTGCCAGGTCGACATGGCAGTAGAGACTGCATGGAGACACTGCAGTGGCAGGTCTGAGACCCCTTTGAAAGGCTGCTTGTGTGAGTTGCACAATCAGTGCTGCAGGCCCACTAGCAGCATTTGCCTTAGAGGGCCTGGGCACACACAGTGCACTGTCCTGGGAGCTTAGTAGTAAGTCAAACAAGCCAATCATAGAAACACCAATCCATATTCACGATTTACAGAGGGAGCACTTGCACTTTGGCACTGATCAGCAGTGGCAAAGTCCAGAAGCATCTAGAACAGCAAAATCTAAATTCAGGACACAGCTAAAATACAGGAGGCAGAGGCAAAACAACTGGGGAAAACCATGCAACCTTAGGGGTGACTTATAGACGTTAACAAGAAAGGTTTAGGCCTGTCAAAAGGGAGATTTTGACAGGTTAAAATTGCAGTTTAAAAAATGGCCAGCTAGGCTGCAGTGACAGGCCCAGAGTCATGTTTTCGCTTGTCACTTTAGTGATCGCACAATATGTGCTGCAGGTCACTAGTGACTTTTAACTTACAGGCCCTGAATACACAGAGGACCATATACAAGGGACTTATAGATACATTAAATATACCAATCATGGGTTATCCAATTCTACATGGTTTTAGGGGTCAGAGCTCATACACTGGGCGCCCTAGAGTTCAGAGTCCATACACCAGCAACAATCTAACAAAAAGAGTTTTGGAGGGTAAAAATGCAAAAATGCTATTTTCTCACAGACAGTAATGTCAAAAGTCCTTTTCAATCTCTGCCATTATCTGTGATTTCGCTCCTCCGAGGTGAATGATATATTCGACTGCTGGGTTATTGTTTATTTTGATTAGAGTGCAAGACCTGGTGAGAAGTTAGGGATCAGAATGTGAAGGAACCAGCGAGGAGTTCCAAGCAATTGATGTGAGGGATCAGTTCTTCTTGAGACAATCTGCCCCATGGATAATTCTTCATACCTCACTCTCCACCTAAATCAGCTGGCATCTTACCCGATCTTGTCTGGAACAAGACCAAATATTGCCCTTCTGTTCCAGGCTGCCATGTGATCGAGCCATTCTTGAATCTACTGGAGCACTTCCAAAGACAAAGCAATCTTATATGAACAAGAGAGACTTTCTGAAGTGGAGTTTCTTCAGTCATTGTAGAAGCCTATAATGCTGCAGCCTGGAAGATGACTTGGAGTAATGCTGATAACCTTCCAACCAACCTGGCAACCCAGTGAAGAGTTACTCTATTCTTAGCAAGAGTCTTGCAAGCTCCTTTTTTATGGATCTGATCTTCTTATTTGGTGGAGAAAGTGTAATTGAGATTTAATCAATGGCATGGCCCAGAAAGGTTGTCAGTTAAAAGTGACAGATCAGACTTGTCCTGGTTGTTCACTAACCCTGGCATCTGTAACTATAAGATGGTCATTCCCAACTGTTGTTTGAGAACTTCAGATCTTGGGACATGAAGAAAATATTTTCTCAATATATAATTAAATGGATCCTTTGGAATCCCAAGTGGTGAATGACTGCTTTCATCACATTGGTGAAAGCCCAAGGAGCCAAGGAGAGCCTAAAAGGCATAGTTAAGAATTTGTAACACGTGGATCTCCATTGGAATTTGAAATACTGCTTGTGAGGAGGAAACATTGCAGCAATCAGGTTTCTTTGAAATCGAGAGGCATGGCCGGCTTTAGAGATTGTGGCGCCCTGTGCGACAATTTTTGTTTGTGCCACCCCCTTCCAAGCAAACATTATTTGTTGTGTTGAGTTGTATGGTTTCTAATACAGTATTAACACCCATACTATTACACATCACGCTCTGCTTTCTGTTGTGGAGCTTACTTTGTGCCACTGATGCACACTTCCCTATGCAACCTACCTGTTGCACAAGTTTGTGAACAACCATGATTGTCACATAAACCCTCTCGCTTTGAAGTCAGAGAAAGAAAAATAAACAAACATCAAGCTCCCTGGAGGACACAGCCTGACATTTGACCTCTGTCTTTGAATGCACAGCAAATGTGACAAGAAAAGAACAAGATTTAGATTGCCTGTTTACAAATAGCAAGTTCGAGGAAGACTACAGTAAACAAGGTTTGGGCAATGGGAGGGACAAATTCGTGCTGGACAGCCTAAAGCAAATAAACCCAGCAAATAGAAAGCCAGAAAATGTAAGTTACAAACCACAAAGCCAATAGCAAGCAATGGGCAGAATGGATTCCTAGGTCAGCATTCTGAATGTCTGCAGGATATCTTTAGCAAACTAGACAATTGCCCTGTCTGGTCGGCTGCGACCTAACAAGGGCAGTGATTCTATATTTAAGGTGCAAAAAGAGAGTCTTGTGTTGGTGGTGGTCATGTACTGTGCTTGTTTTTTTTCAGGTATCAGGTAATGTGAAGTGTACCAGAGTGTGGCATGTGTGTTGTTTAGGAGGGAATACATCTAAGTGATGTACCAACAAGCGCAAATGTGGAAGGAAATAACTGTTTTTACACTGTATTGGAGACAAGGCACAGTTGGTGTTTCAAAGCTGCAGTCCTGACCCAATGTACATGGTGCCACGTGTGTCACACACACAACATCGGCTCTCTTCACAAGGTCACCCAGTGGGGAACCATTATCAGATGATGAGCACAGGGTGAGCAAAAAACCACTACAAAGAGTTGTGTGAAGGAGTGTGTGGAGGCTCTGCATAGCACACATCCATTATGGATTTTGCAGCCTCAATGTTTTTGCATTTGGGCAGCCTATTAGTCGTTAGTCGTTGGTCAAGCACAAAGCTGCAAATACATTGCTACACTACAGCTGAATGTGGTTGTAATATCGCTTTCGTTTGAACCATTGTGTCCTCTTGCGCAATTCACTCTTTATGTCGTCATATTTTTATTGAAGTAAGTTACACAACATAAGGTACTGACAAGATTGCAGAGAATGGAACAAACAGTGCTTATGCAATGTAATTATTATGGGAGGGTGGGGGAGGGACGGAGAAAAAAGGGAAAAAGAGGATAGGGAGAAGGGGAGGCTAAAAGGGGGGGGGGATACAAGAGAAGGGGCGCCTGACACATGTGGAGTCAAAGATAGTTTATAATATTCAACATCCGTGACATTCCTTTAAATTGACCAAACTAAATTGTTTTCACCTGCAAAATGGTCTGAGAAAAATCGCTCCACTCAATGTACGAACTACATTACGTTTGCATGTCAATGAGTAAAGCAAGTCTGTAGGCAGCGCCATGTTTTGCTTCAGGACCCTTAATTAAAGTGCAAACAGAGGAACAAAGAAAGCCCACCCGAAAAAACTGAAGAACAACGTGGCGGACACGAGGCAGCTTTTCAATGTAAAACCATCGAGAAGAGCAAATCTGACAGGCGTTTACTGGGAATGCTCTAACCTCAGCAATTCACTTCCACCCTTGGGAATCCTATTATGCCCTTGCTAGCCGATCAATGCTACCTTAAGCTGTGAGCGTCAACAAAAAAAGTAAGCTATCTGCTCTAAAATGCTACAATGAATCTAACGCATGTGAAGGTATTTTAACGTAAAGGGGAAAAGTGAGACCTGCGAGGCTTCCGTTAATTAGGGAATGGACACATGGTGAGCCATATGCTTCAGCCATCGCCACAAGCCAAGAGCGATAAATAACTAATAACGGTGCATAACTAATGGATGTGTGCATTTCCAATGAGTATCTGTCACTCAGATGTACACATCATTGAAGCAAAATCTGATGTAAGGAATGGGGGCAGGGAGGGTTGGGAATACAAGCAAGGACACTATGCTGTTATTCAGAAATTGGCAACTTTTAACAGAGAGTAAGGGGCATATTATCAAGGACGGCGTTAAAATTATCGCCGCTTTAGCGGCCGAAAACTGCTGCTAAACCGGCGATAATGGGCTTGATAATATGCCGCAGAGAATTTCCATAGAAGCCCATGTTGAACATGGGCTTCTATGGGAATTCTCAAGGGCATATTTTCAAGCTCATTATCGCCGCTTTAGCGGCAGTTTTCTGCCACTAAAGCTGCGATAATTTTATCGCCGTTTCTTGATAATATGCCCCTAAGTAACTATAATGAAGCATCAATTAGAATGAGCCAATCTAACATGAAAGCATGAATTTGAAGAAGGAAAAAAAAATGACATCCTTTAACCACTTGGGCTAGAAAGGCACTTTGTTGATGGGCGCTGAGCGAACAGTAGCGAGCATGGGTCCTACGGTACGGGCCATGGCTCCCAACAGGGGAGCGTGGAAGTCCAAGTATACCGCCGCGTGGGAGGGGGCAGAAGGAGGGGAGGTCACCACCCTATATTTTTATTTAACACTAACTTGGACAATTTTTGATTAATCCAAAAAGTTGACCTAACTCACCTTTATGCTGCAGAGAGGCTCTCTGTGCCAAAAATCCCGTGGACTGGAGAGCGCGCGCCAGTAATGTTAGCCGCCGGAAGTTTCTGTTGACTTTTCCAGGGCCCGCCCCCGCCCGCATCCCGCGATGTAGTTTAAGTTACAGGCAGGCGCTGCAGCTAATCAAAACACTTATAGAGCAACGCATGGGCGGGCAAAAGCGTGCCTCCTGATTTGTTAACACGGTTTTCCTCTCTTCCATTTCTATGAAGATTAACATCGTAGAAAAGAAAGAGGGACAGCCTTTTAACAGTGCAGGCTTTTGGAGTGACTGCCGATTTAAGGCACAGGTATGGTGGCGCCCGGCACCCCCCTGACCTTGGCACCCGGTGCAGTCGCACCGCTCGCGACGCCCAAAGCCGACCCTGTCGAGAGGGACCATGAAGTCTCCTTCTTTTAGGAGATTCCTGAGGAGTGGATGACCTTCATTAGGTCTCGCCTGACCCAGCGCATGCGCTGGTCTGGCGAGACTTATAGAGAGGGCTCCAAAAAGTGCTACCAGGCCAGCCTAGAGCTACAGTGCAAGTTCGCGGGCGCGCGCGCCGCGCTTGAAGCGATTACTTTCACTTTTGCGGCCGCACGGCCGCTTTCCATAGCCAATAGGTCTCGCTTTTGGCACCTTATAAGTATTTAGTTATGCAACTATTGCATAGCTAAACACTTATATGGTCCCAAAGGCGAGACCTATTGGCTATGCCAATGCTTGTTTTTAAATGTTTGTGTATAGAATCCAAAAGTTGAATTGCTTGAGGTTGATCACAAGCCAAAAGCTGCTATATTTCTTCTCTACGAGGAAGATGTTGCTCTAGAAGCCTTCAGGATGGAGATGACATGTCCTGATTGCCCTTTTTGAAGGAGTAATTGAACCTCTTGGTCTATACAATAGCTATTGGAAAATCAAATCAATTATTGATGAGGGGTTGCATAAAATTCAAATCAAAAACCCTTTACCAATTGCAGAACCCTGGCGTCTTGTGTGATTTAAACCCAGTTCTATACATGTTGACCTAACCTGCCCCCCAGTTATAAAGGGGAAAAATGTAGAAAACACTCCTCTGGGCCTCTGCGGTGCATGTTGCGTTTGAAGTCTTGTGCTTAGGAGGAAAAGAAAGGGTCCCCTTCCTGGAAGTCATCTAGCACCCTCTCCCTCGGGAGTTCTTTCTGAAGGGAGCGGATTTGAAGTTCCTTCTCTGCCAGTCCTGCCAAGAAAGTGAGGTTGGAAGACCTTTCTAAGAGCCATTTGAGCTTTGTCAAGGCAGGTAAAAGTATTAACAAATGTCACTACTCCTTTAATGAAAGCGTCTTTGAACAAGAGCCCTGCCGCTGATTGTCCTGCTTCATTAGTAGCCACCTAACTGAGTTTTGGATCTAAGTACAGAATAATGGATCAGTGTTGCTCTGGTAAATTGCATGCTCCCCAGAAGGCAATAGCCTTGTCCAGCCAACCTGCTCTTTGGCAGTAAACCCCAAATCAAGGATTTTTGTTAAGGGCCCTGACAGGTCATTATATATGCTCTCCAATATATGTCTATGACCGTGTGCCAGTCCTTGATAAATTTCAAAAGAAAGTTTAACAGCTTTGGTTCTAAATCCAGGGAATTGGCTACCAGGCGCTATAGAGCTGGTCTGGGAAATTTTGCTATGAGACTATTCCTTGGTGATGGGCTACCTTAGTCGTGACTGGATGTAAGCGGCTGTCTTAAGAGTTTGAGTTTAGTCAGACAACAAAAATGATTAATTGTCCTAGAGATCAAATGTGTCACTCAACAGTGATGGAAAGGTTGTACAATGAGAGGAGCTCTTGCCGGCTTCAGGGTTGAGCAATCTTTTGCGCTTGGCTAGCAGCTGCCAAGAGCTGTCCACCTCCTTTCCTGAGATATCAGAATCTCCCTCATCACCTAGGTACTCCTGGTCAAAGAAGTGTTGTTGGACATAGCCCCCCTATCTCGCCCCGAGGAATTCCGTCAAATGCATTAAAGAAGTCTTTTAGTTTTTCTAAGGCATTTTGACATTCAGGAGAGGAAATTCGCAGTTTAGAGGAGGAACAGGTAGTTAGGGAGCCTTAAGCTGGTGTGCTAGGTGGTCCAAAGATTTTAACACAGATTTATGTGTGTAGTTCTATATTACCTCATCCAAAGCTGGCTCGTTAGGGCCAAAGAAGTATGTTGGCAACATATTTGCCAGTAAGATCAACAGGAATAGGAGGCACCAAATCTGGAAGTGTCTGCTTAAGTCCATTCTTAACATGCCTTAGATATATTGAGCACTAACAACTGCCAAACGTTTTATAAAAGGGCGAGATAAGAGTGTAGTTCAGCACAAAAAACTCCAAACACCACAACAGTTGCTGTCACTGGTAGTTACAGCCTTGGTTTTCTAAAAAGCTGGATGCAAATAAATTACAGAGAGCACAATGTCAAGTCAAGTCAAAGGCTTTATTTCGATAAAAACATATCATAAAAGCTTTACAATTAAAAAAAAGAGTTTAAATTCATTTAGGTTAAAATCCAAGTTTTTCAATAAAAGAAAGACATATCATAAATAGATGTTAAGAACGGATTAAACAATTTCTTTAAGCCTTTTGCTTCTGATGCGCCATGCCCAAGATAGAAATTTTGATAGGGCGCAAGCATACAGAGGGCGGGAGTCAGACATTAAAATACGTAACGCCTCAATGTAGTGCCTAGTACCTAAGGAACGGCACAATTGCTTAAGCCATCTTCTTCTTGGGTATACATACTGCGGGCATTCAAATAGAAAATGGGCCACAGACTCTTGTCTAGATATACAAAAAGGACAAAATTCAGTGGTCTGGGCAGGGGGTTTCCACCGGGAAGTAAAAACATAAAGTGGGAGAGTCCCGGTCCTAAATTTAAAGTAAAGAGATCTATCAAAAGGTCTCTCAATAATGTCAAGATACAGTTCCCGGATCGGCTGATCCTTGAATTCCAGAAAGTCCTCCGTGAGTCTACCCAATGTACAGTTCGTGTTTCGTTGGGTCGCAATCCAATTCCAATATAGAGACTTAAGCGTAGCTTTCGGGGGGGAAGACCTATTTTCCCATGCTGCGCTTAGCCCCAGATTGCACAAGAGGATTTTCATGTCACTCAGCCACTTTATCTTGTGCCATCCGGGGAGTGACATAACTTCGGAGAGGCCTTTGGCATATTTAGCTAGTTCCGGGACTCGCCATAGTCGGGCCCATAGCAGTAGAGGGCGAAGTTTCGCCAGGTCACCAATAGGACGACATCCTAGATCAAGCATCAGTGGGGTCGTGGGAGTACCTTGAGGGAGTGACATGATGGCCCTACAAAACTTTCTCTCAGCTCTTGACAACTCGCTAGTATTGCATGAACCCCACAGCTCAGCCCCGTAGAGAGCAGAGCTGACTCCCCTTGCTGCATAGATTTCCACAACAGGGGCTATAGGTCTAATAGCACAGGAGCGCTGTTCCTTCAGTAGGGCCCCTGTTACCCTCTTATGGGCTAGCAACATCTTGCATAAGTGGGGGGCCCATTGCATATTATGAGATAAGCGGATCCCTAGGTAATCAAACACATCCACCCTCCCCAAAGGTACGGCATTTAATTTCAAAGGGCGCACAAGTTTTTTGGGGGGTTCATCACAAGATATTTTGTTTTGTCAGTGTTGATTACCAGGCCCCGTTTAGCGCAAAAGAGTTGGAAGTTATTTAATAATTTTTGGAGGCCCATAGGGGATTTGGAGAGTAAAAGGGTGTCGTCCGCGAAGAGGAGGGTAGGGATACGTTCCCCTGCCAGGGATGGTTCATCTGAAGGATCTTTCAGCAGATGCTCAACCACACCGTTCACATATAAGGAAAAAAGGGTGGGGGCTAGAACACATCCCTGGCGGACCCCTCTCTCTACCGGGATTCTACTAGTTCTCTCTCCATCCCTGCCCCATCTAATCTGGGCAAAGTTGTTTTCATGCAACCTTGCAATTAACAAGAGTAAGTAGTGGGGTACCCCCATGTCAACAAGGACTCTCCAGAGGGTCTCCCTGGGTACCAAATCAAAGGCAGTCTTTAAATCGATAAATGCGAGATAAAGACTGCCCTTGCCTAGGACCACCACCTTCCAATACACTAGTAACAATCTAAATGTCTGTTCAATGGTACCAGTGCCTGTTCTAAAGCCTGCCTGGTAGTCGGAAAGGATGTTGTTTTCGTAGATCCATTGTGATAATCTGACCAGCAGCACCTTCCCGACTACCTTTTGGGTTATATCCAGCAGGCTTATAGGTCTGTAGTTAGACGGGTCGTCCCTGGCCCCCTTTTTAAAAATAGGGACGACCTCCGCCCCTTTCCACGATGCCGGAATAGGAGCTCCCCTACTAATGGCATTGATCAAACAACAAATGAATTTGCCCCAATTCGGAATATCCGAACGTAGCAGGTCCCCGGGGATGCCATCTAAGCCGGCTGCTTTCTGAAGAAAAAACAGGGCATAAAGGGGACTTGTGAGGGGAGCCAGGATATAGGCTGAGTAGGCGAGCAAAAGGGAGGTTTTGTGGCAGGGAAGCTCTGTGTGAGAATCAGAGCTCCAGATTGTCCCTGCACAGGAAAGAGACGCACAAGTCTCTGTAGTGGTTGGGCCTGGGCGATATAACGGGCGAAACAGATACGAAACAGATACGAAAACTACTAGGTAGGAAGGAGTAGGTGCTCTGGGTCTGGCGTCCAGGGATAGAAAATGATGTCAGTGTTGAGCTCTCAAGGGGCCTCATGTAGGTAGCCAAATACCGGTCGGTAACGGCCGATTTTCGGTAAATATGCCGTTACCGACCGGTATTCAGACAAGTGAGATGTAGGAGTCCAAAAACCACCTTTCGGTAAATATGAGGCGGTAAATACCGAATCATATTTACCGAATTCTAAAATACCGAATCAGATTTACCGAATACATAATTAACGATTCGGTAAACATGAAGTGGTAAATATGAAGTGGTAAAATTGAAAATGACATGTAGGAGCACTCGGTAATTAAGAAATCCAGGAAAATCGGTAAATAAGAGTCGGTAATTAACACGGATTGAAAGCAGGTGGTAACCATCAACAATGCATATAGGCAAACCCAAAATGCAACAGCGTGGACAACATGGCCGCCATGTACGTCATTGCAAGGCGCCTACGTCTACAGGCAGCAGGACTGAGGGTGTGGCGACGGGAGGAACAAATCTACAGACAGCGCATCACACTATTCCAGCTGACTGATGCAGAGATACATGAGAGGTACAGGCTACACCCCGAAACCATCATGGACTTAATCAGGGACCTTCACCCACTCCTGGACCAGCCAATAAGAAGGGCGCACGCCATACCCCCACATGTGCAGGTGCTCTGCAGCCTACATCTGTTGGCATCCGGCAGTTATCAGGTGGTGATAGCTGCGGTGGGTGGGGTATCCCAGAGTTGCCTGTCACGTTTCTTCAGGAAGTTCCTGGATGCCATGATGCAGAGAATGCACCACTACATAAGCTTCCCAAACACACAGGCTGCACTGCAGAAAACAAAAACAGACTTTTATCACATGGCACAGTTCCCCCATGTCATCGGCTGTATTGATGGTACACACATCCCAATCTGTCCACCAGCTGATACAGAGCACATCTACAGGAACAGGAAGTCCACCCACTCCATCAATGTGCAGGTGATCTGTGATGCAGGGAACATCATCACAGATATTGTTGCAAAGTTTCCTGGGAGCACCCACGACTCTTACATCTTCCAGAATAGTGGGATCTACACACGACTGAGTGCCGGAGAATTCGGAGAGGGATACCTGCTAGGTAAGTAACAGTGACGCCCCTTGAAACCTGCAAATCATAGTGTATAGAGGCATGTTACTGATGGTTCCCTTTTACTCATCCAGGCGACAGTGCATATGCATGCCGGTCATTCATCCTCACTCCCTACCTACACCCAGCAACCCAGAGTGAGAGACGATACAACGTGGCACATAAAACAACACGCAATGTGGTGGAGCGCACGTTTGGACTACTGAAGAGCAGGTTCCGCTGCCTGCACAAGAGCGGAGGCGCACGCCAGTACAAACCCATCACCTGCTGCAAGATTATTGCCACCTGTGCAATGCTGCACAACCTTGCCACGAAAAAAGGTACAGATGTGGAACTAACATATTTTGAGGACAACGAGGATGAGTCAGGCCAGCCAGAGGGCAACGCAGCTAGAGTGCCAACTGCAATCGATGGGAGAGAGAGACGGGCAGAGATCACATGCAACTATTTCTGAGTAAGTGAGGGGACACAGCGAGTTGTGAGAAGTCCTGACGTAGTTTTAATGTGGCACCACGCCATGAACACATGAACAGGCCAATCAGGCAATATACCATCTATACAAGGAGTATGTCCAGGGTTACGTCACCCAATGGGAAGTGGCTTAGCAGGGCTACATCAATGTTTGCGCATACGCGCTGCAGTGGTGGATTGCACGGCCTGTGCATCCTCACTAGAGCCAACCCCAAGCCGCCTGCTGCTCCTGCGTGCTTCTGGGACGGGGGGTGTGATGCTGCTGCTGGTGTCGATGCTCTCCGCAGCATCCCCTGCAGCAGTTGTCGACGCCTGACTAGTCAAT
Organism: Triturus cristatus; assembly: GCF_964204655.1. Classification (NCBI taxonomy): domain Eukaryota; kingdom Metazoa; phylum Chordata; class Amphibia; order Caudata; family Salamandridae; genus Triturus; species Triturus cristatus. The sequence goes on along the minus strand of NC_140591.1, from coordinate 166,912,800 downwards.
AGCACCCCTAGTGCACTTGTCACCTGCACCATCCCCCGAGACAGGTCGCTGCAGCACTGTGTTAGGCCCTCCTGCATCCTCACAGAGCGCCGGCACAGTAGAGAAGTCGCAGTTGCCAGACGGTTGAGTGCCCTGCTGGTAGTGTCCCTTCTCTGGCGTTCCCGGCGCCGTGCTTCGATGTCAGCATCTAATTTGCTGCACAACTGCTGGATTGACTGGGACATGTCCCGAATGCCCGCAGCCATGCCGCTAATGTTACTGTCCATGTTGACTAATGTTGTCCTCATCACCCGCATGTGCCTCTGGACTGACATGACTGCCTTTGATTGCAGGCGCTGTTGCTTCAACATTTGGCCCTCGAGACCCAAGAAGACACCATGGCCGTCAGTGGGTGCTGGTGGACTCTGGACACGCGACCTGCGGCGCCCTCTTGCTCCCGTCTGTGCTGCCTGTGAGGTGTGGGGCACAGTGGCATGGCTCCCTTCCTGGGGCCCGGTGCGGTCTTCTGGGCCCATGCTGTCGTCTGACGAGGTGTCTAAGGCTCGTAGCCTGGCTGCTGGACGCCTCCTCATTCTCACACCTGCAAGCGGAGATGTGGCCGGTGATTCGAACATGAGTGGCGATGCTGGCTCTGGTTGTGGTGATGCTGGCTCTGGTTGTGGTGATGCTGGCTCTCGGTGAGGTGATGCTGGCTCTGGGTGCGGCGAGGCTGGCTGTGTTGGTGGTGCGGCTGCCAGTGGGCCTGCTCCCTGGTCTGAACTTGTGCTGGCTAGAGGTGATACTTGTGGCCGGTGTGCCGTCTCTCCTGCAGCATGCCCTGTCCTGCATGATGTCACATCTGTGGACAGAAATACAACATTGGCTCAGTGTCCCCGAAGGGCTGCATTGCAAGCGTCACAATAACACATTTCACATTCCAATATGTCCTCTGTCTCCTTGTGCCTCGAGTGCGTGACATGCCTTGTTGCCCTGTAACATTTACGGCATGGTTAGTGTTGCCCTGACTACATCTTCGGAATGCATTGCCTGTCTGCACTGACACGTGTGGACTGCAGTGTGATTCTCGTTTCACAATGGGGGAATGTGGGATAGGGGTAGGGGGGGCTACATTGCTGTGCTTTCGTCTTACCTTGGTGTGTTGCGGCTCTGGCAGAGCTGTCGGCGTCCCCAAGACCCACGACGCTCTCCTGCTGGATTGTGGCCGCCACCAGCTCCTCCAGTTCGGTGAGGGCAGGTGCCCTGTTGGTTCCACCTCCGGTCTGGCTGGCCTCCTTCTGGATGTCGCCCATCTTCCTCTTGGTTACAATCCTCAGGTCATACCAGCGCTTTTTGAGGACCTCAATGTCCCTGTGGGTCACTCCCACAGCATTGACCTGCGCCTGGATGGCCAGCCATATGTTGCGCTTTTCCGCCTCAGGCACTTGCAGGGATTGCCTTCCAAACAGCTTCTGGTGCTGCTTCACCACCTCCTCCACCAGCACCTGGAGTTCCTTGGGGCTAAATTTCAGCTTCCTCCTCCTTTCCCCTCCGTCTTTCTGTGTTCTCTGGCTGGACATGCTGTTCGTTTACCCGCTCGCACATGCAACGGCTCCCTGCCTCTCCTCTGCACTCCAAGCCTCTCCAGGGTCGGCTAATTATGTACACCTGCCTGGGTGTGGCCACTTCGGCTAATTATGTACACCTGCCTGGGTGTGGGCACTTCCTGGTTGGGTGGGCTGTCGTTGCACAGGATTAGCTGTTTCGTCAAGTCATGTGATTTTATTTACCGAATCCGTACATTCCGATTCGGTATTTTCCGATTCGGTAAATTCCACCTCGGTATTTTCCGATTCGGTAAATACCACCTCGGTATTTTCCGATTCGGTAAATACCACCTCGGTATTTACCGATTCGGTGAATTCCGATTCGTGATTACCGAATGTTACCGAATCGGTAACAGTTACCGAATTTTTACCTACATATAACTTACCGATTCTAATTTACCGATTCGGTACGGCTCGGTATTTAAGAACCGGTAAAATTTATTTACCTACATGAGGCCCAAGGTGCATAAACGTACTAACTGAGCACACAATCGGAACACACCAGTGACACCGGCAATAGTCCGAGAGGCGTGATCCAGCATTTTCTGGGCCCACTTGCTTAACATTGGTCCTCCGACGGATCTTTTTGACCCAACTAGGATGTGATGGGAGTTAGTATTTACATTCAATCCAATTTCAATTAACAGTGCAACCCATTTGGCTACACAGTCAAGACCAGGAATTGGTAGCCAAGTTTAAGAAGGTTTATTACAAATTAATAATCAAGTTCAAATACACAACTCGCAAAACCATGCTGTAAAGATACAGAACAACAGGAAGTCCCAACCTGCTAAAGAAATTGAGGCGGACTAATATCAAACAGACAAGCAATTCAGTGGTGGCGATACAGAAAAGGAGCATCAATATCTGATGTTCAGAAAACAGTCAACATTACTGGATGAGACCCTCCTGTACTGACCTCAACTATTGACTCTCTCTGTCCCCTCAAGCCGAACAAGTGTTGTCCCAGCAGCTTGCTGATCCCCAGCAGCTTGACTAAACCACTCCCTCTTTCTCACTGTAACCACCGGCACATCAGGAACAGGTGCTGTTATATTATCAAGGGGACACGACACTCTGTGAGTATAGCCAGCATGTGCCCTGTTAGGGAGAACACCGTAATTCACAGCACTTGTGGTGACCAGAATCACCTGGTATTGTCTAGGGCACCAAGGCTCCAGGCAAGATTTGTGCACGTACTTCTTCACTATAACCCAGTCGCTGGAATATCACAACAATGACAATCCATTGGAGGGTAATATTGGTAGCGCAATTGGATCCATGAGGTCCTTCATGAAGTTCTAGGTGATGCTTCCACTATCGGTGTTGGGGAAGATCGCCCTCCTGAAGATGGTGGCTCTACAGTGGCTTCTTTATCTTTTTTCTACACCCCCCTTATAGATCCTGGGGCCAAGGTTTAGAGAGATAAAGAACCTGAGCACTGAGTTCATCTGGGGATCAGGTCGATGAAGAATAGCATTAGCTACTATGCAGCACCTGACGGGGGGTCTAGCGATACCTGATTTCGAGCTTTATTACATCGCGCCCCAGCTGCAGTGGCTGATCCAAGGAATTGTGCATTGGCGCAACCCGGATTGGACACCTAGTTCCCTTGTGCTGCCACTTCATGATCTGCTTGGGGTTCTCCTTCGTCTCCAACGATCTAATGCGAGTGACTCGCATGAGTTTCGCACTGTCTCAAAGTGTTGGAATAGGCGACTCCTGAGACTACGTGTTAAGACTCCTTACAAAATGGAAATACCAATTGATTTTTTACATGTATTACCACATGGGGGGAGCTGACGGGGCTTGACCAAGTTGGCTGCAGCGGGAGTAACAAAGGTGGGTGAACTGTATAGGGACTCAGAGTTTCTCCCGTTTAAGGACTTCAGAGCAGAATTTAACCTACCGCAGGGGCATTTCCTACTTCACAGGGCACTCAAGTTGGTGATTAAGAAGCAATGGGGAGGGGGATCCACTGAACCCACAATGTCCCAGAGTTGTCAGTACATGGCGCTTTCAAAAGGTGTCATACAAATGATTTCCTGTCTGTATAGGGCACTACAAGCAGACCAACAACTACCTCTAAACGTTCTGATGGCTAGATGGGAGGAAGACCCTGGCATTCCTATTGACCTGAAAGCCAGGGATAAGATATTAGAACGCACACCGAAAGTCTTTAGGAATGCACGCTTCAAACTTGTTAACTATTTAACATTTCACAGGGAATATATGACACCTGAGCGCATAGGAAGATATTTCCATGTGCCTGATACAACACGCCTCCGATGTAGAGACACAAGAGCACACCTCCTCCATATGTTTTGGCCATGCCCAGAGTTGCACGCTTTCTGGGAGGGGGTTATATGCACGATAGAGAAGAGCATTGAAAAGGAGATCCCGCAAATCCCGGGTCACTGTCTCCTCAGTTGGTTCCCCCACCCAGCAAAGTCAAAGATAATGGAGAGGTTTCAAGATCTAGCATATATTATTGCTTAGCTTCAAATAGTGCATAATTATAAGGCAATGAGGGGTCAGAGGTTGACAACGTGGAAGAGTGAGATGGTAAAGTGGACGAGTTGTGAGGTGAGGGTTTTCCTGAGTGAAGCACAGAGAGGCATGGGGAATATAGAGGGAGCCAGAGCCTGGGGTGCATTAGTGGACAGGCTGACCAACCCGGAGCCGGCTTTGCCAGTTGCCTCCCTGGTGGAATCACTCTTTTGAACTGTGTACATTGCAACCGGGGGCCTGCTATGTGTCAAATACTTTCCAACACATGACACAGACCTGAGTTGCCCACAGGATGGGTTGTCCCCCTGTCCCAAGACTTTTTATTATGACTTATCATCTTCTCCTTTCTCATATGCAAGCCTGGATTCAGCAAGGTGATATAACGTATTGACCTATGTGGCGGAGGGAGGAGAGAATAGTTTGATTGTTGTTTGTTTCTTTCTTGATTAACATTGACAGATTGTGTTGCTCATTATGACCAGATGCACTTTGGTATCGCACTGCGGGCAGTTGTAATGCATGCTTTGATTGTGTGAAAACTCAATAAAATCTGTTTACAAAACAAACAGTCGCTGGGACTGAAATCATGGCACTGCGCCTGTTGAGGTGGGGCTGTAGCCTCTCCAACCTGGTGACACATAGAATGCACCATGACAGTCAGTCACTTGCAGTAATCAAGAATCATGCCATCTGCATTGTTCGCAAGCTCATCCGCAGGCACGGCTGGCAGCCTCATGGCTCTTCTTATGATGATTTCATGGGGTGACAATCCTGTCTTATCTGGAGCACTGCATAGACTTATCAACACAAGAGGTAAAGCATTAAGCCACTTTAGAGATGTCGAAGCACACACTTTAACCAATCTGGATTTTAAAGTGCCATTGACTTGCTTCACAATTCCAGAAGCCTCTGGTCTGTAACTGAAATGTAGCCTCAGCTCAACTTGTAATATTGCACATAACATCTTCAGGGCCTTATTGTTCCTCAGTCTGACTCCAAAGAAGTTGGGAAACTGAAACGCCGTATTAACTCTCTCAACAACAATTTGGCCACTGTGAGACTATCATTTCTCCTAGTCGGGTAAGCTTCAACCTACCCTAAAAGGATGCACACATAATCACTAGGACATATCTCAATTCATTACAAACGGCCATCTCAATAAAGTCTATATTTCATCCTGTTGAAGGGACCTCCTGAACTCCCTATGTGATGCAGTGTTACTGCTGTTCTTCTGCCTACTTTCTGCTGTTCAATCAATCAATCAAGGACATTTATAGAGCGCACTACCTACCCATAGGTTGGCACACAACACATCTCTTCTCCCATTATTTCTTTATTTTTTCTTTTTTTCCTAGATTCCCCTTTCCTTCACCCATTATAAATTATAAAATAATAGGTCCTGAAGAAGATGGAGAACAATTATTCAGTCCATTGAAATGTACGCCGGCCAGACAGTGTGACACCCCAGCTACCACCACAGCAACCGAGGGTTGATGTCATCACCCCGTTTTTTCCATCTGTGCATGCAGTGTTGATCTGGGATGTGGAGTGATAGTGTGTAGTGTGTGAGGGATATGGTTGAAGATGAGAGAGGTGTGAGGGTGTGGGGGACTGCCTATTGGTTTCACTACATAATCTTATCTGTTGCTACACAGGTGCTGAGATTAGATGTAACACATAGATTGTACTAGTTTTTAAATAATGATGATATTTACAGCAATGTATATGCAGAGTGTTGTTAAAAGAAATGAAATGATTATATGTAAAGTGTGACATATAAGTAAAAAAAGAAAAAAAATAAATAAAATATGAAATAATAGTAAATAATTTTGTGTGGAGAAGAACATTTGTAATGCCCCGTATTTGAACTTATGAGAGCCAATAACAAAGGAATATAGGTCTTGATGGAGTGTGTTTTTGTACACAACACATCCGCGACACAAACTTTCAGCTATCAGTGGGATCCTGGGGCTAAACCATGTCTGCCAAAATAGGCACACTCTGGCATGTCTTTCTACATGTGCAGGGCCATGATAATATCTCACCTTTGGAGGTAATAGGCTATATGGCAGTACAGGTCTTCCATCTGCTGAAACCCAAATGCTATCCTCAGTTCTTTTGACACAACCTGCAGTGGTCCAACCTTGCTGTTCTGATTCTTGCACTTCTTCCTGTAATCTCTTAACTTCCTCCCAAGTGTCAACTGCAGTTAACAACAGATTGCAATTTGTGACATTCGAATTTTCATTGACATATTCGCCATTAAAGGTGCATGAATTCAATGTGCAGTACCTTGCAACCCCATCAGCATACTTATTACCCACTGTCACATAATCAGTGCCTTGTTGATGGGTGGCACATTTCGCCCACAGTAATTTGGGCAGGCAATTGTAAAGCCTGTAACAGATTTCTCACACTTTCTCAATTGCAGATGGGTGACCCGAAAGAGGTCATAAATCCGCATTCAGGCCATAACTGCCCAAAGTCATGAATAACACCAAAGATGTACTGACCATCAGTGAAAATTGTCACCTTCAGCTGGTCTGAAACACAGAACTACTAGTAAGAGCAATCAATTCGGCCACTTGTGCTGAAAAGACTCCTCGAAGCCAGGAGGATTCGATCACACCTGAGGCAGTACAGACTGTGTAGGCAGCTCTCAAGTTTCCATCATGGTCTCGTAAGTAAGAGTCATCAACAAAGATCACATAATCTGATTCGGGTAGTGGTACATCTTTAGACTATCTGGTTTTAGGTATAAACCTATAATAACTGATAAAACCCCACCGAAAGGAAAATAGCCATCCCAGTGTAAACATACCAACACTTAAAAAACACCATCGAAACCACAAACTAAGTGCCATTCAAAGAAAGGAAAAGATGAGTGAAAGAGTCTTTTTCTTTTTCTTCTTGGAGGGGACAATACAATGTAACTTTGTTATACAAGTCACCAGCAAGAAAGACTGGGCTACCATTATTATGCTTGAGTTTTGTTGTTTGGGGATGTCACTAAAATATTGTTTCTTTTTCCTTCTGCTTGTTTCAGTTCTGTGGTATTTGGTCTAAAGATGCAGGGGCAGATTTACAAGCCCCTTGCAACACATTTACGCCGCTGTTGCGTCACTTCTGTGACGCAGTTGCAACGTAAATAATGCGCCATGTTGCGCCGTATTTACAACGTGAAACATCTAGGGAGATGCGTCACATTGTAAACCCCTGCGCCACATGAAACCTGTGTCAGGTTTCATGTGGGCGTTCCAGCGCAGGGTGGCCGTTCCCTCGCAGGTACGCCTCATAAAAGTGACGCAGTGAAATCTACAAGATTTCACGGAGTCACTTTTACAGCCATGCTGCGTCAAATCCCTGCGCCTGCTTGAAGCAGGCATAAGGATTGACGCAGCATGTTAGGCATAGGGCACCCCCGAGCCTTGCTGGAGCCGAGTCGCGCTTGCGATGTGACTCCAGCAATGCGCCGCATTTCCGCCGGGGGATGTGACACGCATCTGCCCATCCATGCGCCACGATGCGCCACATTGTAAATGCGCCGCATCAGTGGTGGCGCACGGGTGGTTTTGCGGGTCGCAAGTGTTCTGCCGCATCCCTGCTGATTTGCAGAGATGCGCAAGACCTTGTAAATCTGCCCGCAGTGTTTAGAAGCATGTTTTAGGTCTTATTTAGTTATTTTATAAACTGTAGAGAATCAGGAAATACCTAAATCATATTTGATAGTTTGGCTACATTTGATTTCGCTGATAGGTAAAATGGCCGGTTTCATAAGAATCTTTCCCAATATGTACCATCACATTTACCCACAGACAGAGAATGGGTGAAATCCTTTGATATATCAGCCCCCTTTTCTAGTGAGTCAGTATTGATTATAGGTGAATTGCCAAACACCTCTGGCTTTAAACATTCAATGCAAGGTGTAGTGACAGGTATATGTGAAAAGAGTGTTGTCACCAAGCATCTGAGATAAGGGTGAAAACATGACACCAGACATTTGGTAAACATGAAACGCAGTGTCACTTGGAATGCTGCTTCAAAAAGTTCCTACCAAGTTCAATATAGATTTGAGTGATATTGTTTGTATTTACAGTAATTCAGCTATGTATATGAAAAAGTTGTATGATGACCTGTCAAAATCGATATCTGAGCTGAAGTGCTTCCTTGTAAGAGATTATTGCCACTTGCTAGATGGTATGCTGAAAGCATCTTTACAACCTTAGAGTGAATGAAGAAAGCTATTGACTTTGTAGTCCATTCTGATGCACTCTTTCGTTATTCCCAGGAACTAAAATGCAAATATTTCTAATTTTGTGCTTTGTGCGGCATCAAAGAAAGAGTCATCCTAACTGTGTCACTTAGCCGGTGGTTCTCACTCCTAGAGGCTGTGAATGCTATATTATCCATGTGGCGACCGTTTACAGACTTTTTGTTTAGTGATGATGCCAAAGGCAAGAAATGTTATGATCTTTGAAGTACAGTCTACAGCATGCTTAGGTTTTTACAGGAAAACATGACTGCTGTAGTGGACATAATCAAAATACTAGAGACTGAAAACACCCTTGTCTACCAAGTGTTCAGCGTAATTGAGAGTAGACTGGGCGACACTTTTAGTGACTTTGGCTCTACAACAAGCTTCATGTTAGAATTCTTGCCACCTGGCCAGCAAAGAAATGGTGGGGAGCAATAGAAGAACATTTTATTTGACAGTGTATGGGAAATGGCTTGCAATGGTGCATAGAAATGTTCCTTCACCAACCATAGCATTTGAAGTTAATGAAGCATCACTGAGGTACTCTGCACAAGTTCTAGATCCCTACTGAATTTTCTCCAGACTTTAAAAAGTACTGTTTCTGTAATGAGGAATACCAGACTGTATGTATACTTTGTACATGTGCCACTTTATTATAAAAAAATATATATATAAAAAAAAAAAGTACTGCTTCATTTTTGACCGCTTCAATAAATGAGGGCATACACCCAATTCAATGCATATGTTGCAGAACATGTCCTAGAGAATCACAATCTTCAGGGGCACCAGTATTGGCATGGAAAGCTATGTCATTGGCCAGAGTTAGCAAATTGTGTACTGGCTTGTTTTGGCGTTGCTAGTCAACAGTGGCAATGTTGAGAGGACCTTTTCACAGATAAACGTTTACATGGGAAGGAAAAAGTGAGCGCGCATGACCAAAGACTCACTAAGGAAGTATTGTATGGTGTACTACAATAAGTTAGATTTTTGAAACTGTATTTGGACCTCATATACCCTGTATAAACGCTGTCTATATACATGTACTATCAGTGCAGAAAGCAAGCAATAATTAAATACAAAACATTCCATAAACCCCAGAAAAACACAGTTTCTATTGTTTTTAATGGCGTGAAAATGTGTAGCTACTGATAACCACAGTTTTTTTAAGGAATTGAAAACTCTGAAAAAACCACACCAGAATTTACCAAAAATAGAAACTGAAAACTGGAAGGCCTACACATCTTGTATGTCATGTCTCAGCTTGGTGCATAGTTCAGTAACATCAAGGCAGTCATGCTCAACTTCAACTACCTCATTTCTTGGAAGGGGTAGTAGGGTAGTAGGAGTCAATACAGTGCATCTTCTAAGGGTAACACTGTCAGCACCAAGTATGACTTACTCATACTTGATAAGCTGACTATTGGTAAGGTGCTGTATACTAGTACAGGTTAACAACACCTCCACGAGTGGGGCACAAAAAAGGTCAAGGGGTTACCCATGACAATGCTCTCGCACTGCTCAATGTTAACACTAGCGGAAGCAACAGCTTTAAGGCATCCAGGCAAAGCAGCAGCTATGGGGTCAAGTGTAGCATCAAAATAAGCTACGGGTCTGCGTGCATTGCCGTGCATCTGGGTCAGCACTGAAAGAGCTCAGCCATCACTTTCAGTGCATAACAAAGCAAAACATTAATATAATCAAGCATTCCCAATGCCAGGGCGCCGCAGAGACATTCAGCTCTGAGAAGGTATGCATGCAGCTGTCATCTCATGGTACCAGATCTGACAAGTCTTTATGTGTCAGCCTCTGTAAAGGCCCGGCCATCAGGGAAAAGTTGGCAATCCACTGTCGACAGTAGCCCACCATTCCCAAAAACATTCTGACTTCTTTTTGGTTTGTTGGCAGATTCATTTTTAGAATCGCTGAGATTTTCTGTTGTGACACCTTCCTTGCTCCTTTCTCAATGCGATGTCTTAAATACAGGACTTCTTTCTTACAGAACTGCAACTAGGTCAAGGGCACTTTACCCCAAAAATTTTTTAAGAGTTTTCTATAGCACGAACTTGACCCGAAGACATCAGGAATCAGAGCACTTTACATTAGCACCAGTTTTGTTACAGATGGACACATTAATTTTGTTAGACACGGGGAGATTAAGTGATTTGCCCAGAATCGCAGAATGTTGAACGTCGTTGTCGAGACTTGAACCCGGTTCCCCAGCTTTGAGGTCGACCGCTCTAGCCATAAGGCCACATCATCTCCCCATCACTTTATGTCCATTCTCGGCTAAGTGGTTCAGCAATGCAATATTGTCACGTTTGCAACCCTCCTGTGTATTTGACGCCACCAGTAGGTCGTCAATGTACTGGACTAGGACTGCGTGATAGGGCATCACTAAGGACTCTAGATTCTTTTTGAGTATGTGACTGAAGTTCGAGGGGCTCTCTCTATACCCTTGTGGGACTCGGCACCATGCCAAGACATGGCTGCTGAAATGGAAAGCAAGGAGAAACTGACTATCCTCATGCCATGGAATAAAAAGAAAGCTTGTCACAAATCAATGACAGCAAACCACTTGGCCTCACATGGAATCTGAAACAAACTCACAGCTGGATTCGGTACCACAAGACAACAACGAACAACTACTGAGTTAACCTTTCTCAGGTCTTGGACAATGCGGTACTTGCCACTGGGTTTCTGCAAACCCATAATGGGTGAGTTATATGGACTCCCCATAATCTCTTTCAGAATACCTTGCTCAATGATTGAGTCAATCACAGGAGTAATCCCAGCAATGGTTTAAGGGGTCAGATTATACTATGAAATTCCTGGGCACTCAGCATTTGGCTTCACTGCAATGCGGACTAGTTGAACACCTTTGATAAGTCCGAGGTTTTTACCTGAAAAGTCCACGACTACAGGTAACACTGTCTCTCTGAATCCCGGGGACAAATCGTCCTTAGACAGCATGGGGTACATTCTGATATCTGATCTATGTCTAGAAAGTTTAAAGACAATGTCTTCATCCTGAGTATGGAATGCTATTCCATTTTAGATACAGTAAATGGAACAGCTCAGTGTGCACAAGAGATCTCATTCTAGCAGATTCAAAGTACTAGAATCACACACCACAAATCAGTGATTGTCCTCAAAGGACCATATTTTGACAGGTATCGCTTCTGAAACTTGGTTAGCCATTTGTTTATTTACAACTCCTACAACTTGGATTCTTTGTCCCAAGAGGGGTAGGTTAGGAACCTCTGCTGTTCTTACAGTAGAGCATGTAGCATCAGTGCCAATAAGGAATGAGACAGGATTCCCATTTGCCTCACCATCCACGTATGGACCACTCTGGTCTACCTCTAAGGTTGCGCCAAGTAGGCAATCCTCCTCCCTTCTCAGGCCCCGTCATTGTGACAGATCTGAGCTAAAATCATCATCTGTTTGAATCAGGGAATACTGTTGAGACATACCCTAATTCACAGAGGGATTCATGTTTACATTGGGGACCTGTTTCGCATTGAATCTCTGGATATTTGAGACAATTGCATTTTGGTATGGCATTGGGGCTTGTGGGACTTGTATCACCTGAGCTTGGGTGACATTGAGATTGGGGTTCTGAATTATTTGTCTCTGTACTTGCTGTGTCTCAGTTATATTATTTCCTTGTGACTGCACAAATCTACCATTCAAAACCTGATTTCCATTGACCATGTTACCAGTTTTAAACCTACTCTTGCGCTTCCAGTGCCCTAGCTGCCTCATATGTGGCAGGGATTTGTTTTCTTCAAAGTTGGCACATCAACCCCTGTTCTCCAATCAGTCGGAACACGTCATCCTCTACCTTGTGGTTGGTGGCGACTGAGCAGGACAATATTAGTGGGGCGGGCACTCCAAGGGTGGCAGAACTGGACGCAGACGATGGACAAGAGGGACAACCGGCCTAAAACAATCAGGAGGTATAGCATTATAACACACAGTCTTTAGGGGCCTCACGCACGAGAACCCAGTAGTATGTAGACACCACAGCCTGTCTATCAGAATGCAACTCAAGGGAAGAGGGGGGATAGTTTTGTTTCTGCGGGACTGTCGATGAACACATACCAGAGAATGTCAATGGTGCGTTATGTGCACTTGATATTAGGTCCGAAATGCATATGTGTGTTGACACTGTTTAAATGCCAATAAAATATGTTTTTTTTAAAAATCCTCTACCTTGTGGTTGGAACCCTTGCTGTTGAAACCCATTAACACCTTGCATCACTGGAACTCTCTGTTGATACACTCGCTTCATGGAACCAACATTCTCAACAAATGGTTGATTCTGATCTCTATGTACAGCTTTCATTTGTGCTATCATTATTTTTCCTTCAATTTCTTGTATTTCATCTCCAATTTGTCGCTGCAGTACTTTGCATATCTAAAAATGTCGTAAGTGGGCTCACTCTGCCAACAAATCAAATGCTGCTGAATAATGGAACTAACCTCAGGCTTCAATACATACTCAAATCTGTAAGCAAAATATCCCATTTCCTTTGCCTCAATTGTTTCTGCCCACTGAACTGTTTAAATACCTGCAACAATCTCTCAATCTCTCAATCTCCCATGTATCGACTCTTTGGATTCTTGGGTCATTCTGTCAATCTTGACCCAATCGATCTCTTTAAGAGAGATTTTTGATTTCATGAAAGTAATAGACTGATGGTACTTTTACTATTGGTGACGGGGCATGTGATTGAGGATGACTCATTGGCTCCACCTCGGGCCAATCGAGAGAAACTTTGCATTTAACCCATAGATCACCTGGAACCACAATTTCAATTAGAGTATCCAAATCTTTCCACAAAACTTTTTGATATTTTTACAAATTGAACACCCTGTCTGTGCAATTTAAAGGAAAGTGCCTTGTTTGCATGGTTCCCACCCACTTTTTGCCTGACACATGATGCACTTTGACTTGGTGTGCCCTGGGTCCCTGCCAATCAGATTCCCAGGGCCTGTGTTCTTCCCAAAGCTGTACCTTTGTAACTACAATTGGCACATCTCTAGCCACATGTCAGTCCCTTGTAAAAGGTACCATGTGTACTAAGGGCACTGTGACAAACGAAGGCCTCTAAGGGCTGCAGCACCTATTGTGCCACCCTCAGAGGTGCTGTACCTTAACACCCACACACTGCCATTGCAGGCTGCCTGTTTTGGTGCAGAGAAAAGTGAAGAGTCGACATGGCACACATCCCTGTGTGCCATTTCTGCAACCCACTGTCTGGGGCCTAGGTAAGTCACCCCTCTAGCAGGGTGCCCTAGCCCCCAGGTGAGGGTATAGTGGCATGAGCCCTGTAACCCTACAGTGTCTATGTCCATTCTTAGACATTGGAAGTGTAGTAAAGCCATAAAGAGTATATGGCCTGGGAGTTGGTCATTATGAACTCCACAGCTCCATAATGGCTTTACTAAAACCTGGGAAGTTTGGTAACAAACTTCTCAGCACATTAAACCCACACAGATGCCAGTGTGGCATTTCATGTTAAATGCTCCCGGGGGCATCTTAGAGATGCCCCCTGAAAAACGACCAGCCCTGGTGTGGTTCCTGAACGGATTCCCACCATTTGCCACCACCAGACAGGTTTCTAGACCCCTTGGTAGAGAGCCTCCGCTCTCTGGGTCCAGAAACAAAGCACATCCAGGGCAGAGTTGTTATGCCTCCTACCCCAGGATAGTCTAGGTCCATGAGTGGGAAGCTTTAAAGGCCTGCCACCTCTGTAAGCTGTCCCTGCCTTTTGCTGCCTCCACCAACTGGCTCCCACTTTGGGTGAGAGAATCAGCTGGAAAACCGATCTAGGAGGAGAGGTGTGCCCAACTTTGCCAACCCCACCCCTCAGGTGGGGAAGGCGAGGTGAAGCACACATCTCAGTTCCCTCCATCTTGGAAATGAGGGGACCCAACCAATTAGGAAGAGGCTCATGCCCCCCTTCCAATGGAAGGTGGCATAATAAGGGGCGTACCCACCTCAAGGAAGGGACCCATTGGTCCCTACTTGCGCACCCCTTTAACGCCTTTAAATTGACTAATTATCGGTGTCCCTGAACCTTGCCTCCTCAGATTCGAGGAAGAAAGAAGAAGGCCAGAAGAGCTGTGCTGACCAAGGAAGAAGAGGACACCAACTGCTTTGGCCCCAGCCCTACTGGTCTGTCCCAACTCTGACCTGCCTACAGTAAAACCCCAGCATGTCCAGCAGCTCCCCAGAGCCTGGAGGACCTGCTCTGCAACCATCTTAAAGACTGTCTCCAGTGAATACCGGATTTGCTCAAGCAAAGACTCACCTGCCGAATCCGGATCCAGGTGGGTCCACGATTTTGCACCACTCTGCTCCCGATGCCCCCGGCCCGAGCCGAGAGGCCCGACGCCAGGAGGAGGTCTCCCCAGCAATCCTGACCTGGGATCTGGTGGTCCACGACCTCCCTCAAGCTTCAAGCCGACACCTGCAGCCTCAACCTGAACGGTCCCCTGACCGCGACCGGAACTGGTAAGAAGAACCTGATGCCAAAAGACACCTCTGCACCCAACTCCCCACGGCCTAGGGTGGCCTAACCAACGGTGCCAAGGCATCCCCCAATAACCCAACGTACCCCTCCAGCCAGTGGTCGCCTCAAGTAATCCTCCCTGCCTGAGCCTGCAGATTTGTACCGAACCTGAGATCTACATAGAAATCCACATGGTCCCCGACGTCGCCTTGGCACTCTGCACCCTGCCGCCTCTGTGCCGCTGGTGATGCAGCTCCTGTGCTGATTGTTGCCCCCTGCAGGGATGATCCTAACCCCAGGAGCTTTGCTCTCCCATCCAAGTGCCATGCTCATGAGCAGTCCCTGACCAAAGGCCCCCTTAGCCCCATTGGCTAAATTTGGGCCCTTGCACTCCGCACCGGCCACCCCAGTGCCGCTGGTGGTGCAACTTGAGTGCCCAACCGGACCTTGGTCCTAACCCCCAAAACTCCAACTCGTAAGTCGTTTACTTTCCTGAGAACAGTTAATCCTTTTTCTCCTATCGGAACCAATGTTACGAGTTTTGTCCTTAAATTGTTCTGTCGAGTTGAACTTTTGTATGAAACAAAAAGTAATTAAACTTCAAACCTTAAAAAGTCCTACTTACCTTGTATTGTGAGATCCACGGTGAGGTATCTAGACATACCACCCTGAGTAATCTAAAAGTAATGTAAAAGAATTCCAAAAGTAATTACGGTGTAATTTAGAACTGCATTTCCTTGTAAAGTCTTGCATTTGAGAGTATATTTCAATTACCCGTACCAAGTTCTGCTTGGTTCTATAAAACCAAGTATACCTTTTTTATACTTACCTAATTGGACTGGATTCTGTCTCTGAGTGTGTGCCATCAGTCTTGATTGAGTGAATACAATACATGCTTAACAGAACCTCCTGGTAAGCCGAACTATTCGCCCACACTGCCACAAAAAGAGCTGTTAGTACTTGTCTAATTTAACCTCTGCTATACCTCTGGGGACTCCCTGGACTCTGTGCACACTATACCTTACTTTGGTATAGTATATACCAGCTTCTTACACCATTCCACGGGGTTCTCTTGCAGTTTCGGAAAATCATTTGTGAATGATGCAAGATCTGTCCTTCTCTAAGGTATGTGGATATACCCTCCACCAGACACTTCTCTCATGGAAAGTAGGTATATGTCCTCCTCTTCCTCCTCTGTTCCAGACGGCGGCATTTGTAACCTAACTTTCTGAGGTTCCTTTTTCTTTGACCATCTAATTCACTCCACTTTTGAACGTATACAATTTATTCCTTGATCTGCAATTGCATTCCAGGTGCACACATGTTTGCTAGATCTCTGTCACTAAAGCTTAGCCTTTATCTTCTGTGCAAGGCATTGAATTTCTGTATGTCAATTCCATGTCTTTGAGCCAATTCAGACAATCTATCATGAGTCTGTCCTGCACCTCGGGTAATATCTTTACACAAGAACAATAGTTCATCATCCTGGTAAGCATTCAATCGGGACAATTCAAGAGTTCCAATGATCATTTCTTCTAACTGTACTTTCAATTTCATTTCACTTGTTCCAGGATTCCGACTACTTGTTGGGGTGCCTATACTTGAACCAATCATCAAGTTCTCGGGTTGTAAGACCTGGTTGTTCCGCTGTGGTTTGAAGAATTATTTATCTGCTACAGGTACCACTGCTGGCACCATGTGGTGAATTCAAGAAATACATGTCAGAAATTGGCAGTCCCATAGACACTACTGCCCTAGGGATACTATAAATCATCATCGATGGGACATTTGTGTTGGGCATGAAAAAGGGTGACGATCTCTGTGGAAACCTCCTGCTCAAGTCAAATTCAGTCTTGGTTAATGTAGGGTCTGCACTTACAGCACATGGGGTCTTGTGTGGTGTTGGAACCATAAGAGTTTGAGCAATGGTTCTCATTGCTGAGCCCACTGAATTGCTAGCTGCAGCATTCATTCCATTAGGAACAGCGAGAGTATGTGTAGTATTACCTGCTGCTCCAGGCTTATACAAAGGAACTACAGGACCAATTGTGACAGGTACTGTCAATGCATCAGCTGCATTTAGAGTATGTAAAGTGAAAGGGCTGTCAATCCTGAATTCTCTCCTATCAATTTGGATTCATATTTAATGGTGCCGTAGACACATCAAAGGTCTCCCTTTTAGGTAAATTACTTGCTCAAGCAGTCTGGGTATCATTGTATGGAGGTGGATGATTTAGCAAAAATTCTGTTCTAAAATCTTCATTCGAATCGCTGTCCCTATCCTCAACCATAGTCTCTGTGTTATTTGTCTCTTTATTCTTTTTCTTATCCTTGCATTTGCCTTTCACTTCTTCTCTAGTTAGTGCAGGATATAGTCTAGCTCCTTCAATCAAGGCAGTTCTCCGGGATTTCTGTTCTGCACCCCATCTAGCAGCCACACAAGTGTGTATGGCTTTCTTACCTTTCCCTTGAAACCTCTCACTCTCTCTCTCTAAGATGAGCCTTTTATCCCAAGGCATTAAGTGCTTCGTATTGTGTAGGTCTAGGAGGTGGTTTCATTTCATAGAGCACCCTCCTTAAATGTTAAATAATCCTCAAATTAAATGACCCATAACGAGGAAATGTCAAGTGACTATCTTTCTCAGTGGTCTTATGCCATCGTTTGAGTCAAACACATTTGTAAAGACCCACATCTATCACCATACTATGACCTGGCATACCTTCAGGTGGTGCCTCTTCTCCTTTTCTAACAGGCACAGTCACATCCCCCTTCACTAGGCTTTGTAAGGTTTTAAAGAATTTCATTTCCGATCAACATATGCAGCATTCACAAATCTCTTTTAAACCAGGAAAAACAATTTCACCCACAATTATCAATCAATCAATCAATCAATCAGGGGTTTATAAAGCGCGCTACTCACCCATGAGGGTCTCAAGGTGCTGGGGGAGGTGGGGGTGGGGGTAGGCAACTCCGGCTCAGTCTAGGTCGAAGAGCATGATCTTGAGGTCCTTCCTGAAGATGTGCAGGCTGGGGGAGTGTCTGATGTTGACCGGGAGCTCGTTCCAGGCTGTGATGTAGGAGAATGCCCTTCCTCCTGCACTGCTTCTGCAGATGCAGGGGGTCTCCGCCAGGGCTTTACACCAACCGACCTATACGAGCGCAGCACACTGTGATGTCAATCTCACTTCTTGCAGCAGCTGACCCTGCTTTACAATTTCTCTCTAGGGCATTCTCTAAACAATCCACACAAAACAAAATTAAAGCAATTTCAAAAACTAACGTTCTGCTTGTCTAAAGAAATGACAGCTTTCATACACACAAAATGAGAACACGGAAAAATACTATCCAAACTATTTTACTATTCACTTCAAGCGAAACCTCGATCAGAGGGATCTCATTCGGGTTGATACAGTTATTCCCTGTGCATTGAGATCAACTATACCAATCTACACAATCACATAGAGATAAAGTTCCTATACCAATAATGCTGTGGACGACATCTCATGACAAGCACCACAACACAGCAGATGACTACATCGAGTGTCTTCTACACTGAAACGTCACTTTACGTCTCTTATCTATCCCGGGATCTTAGGCCATCACGGTTGAACTCCATCAATCCTTCGACTGAACCATGAGCTTTTTGAGTTTGGACTGGACTTGGGCAATTTATAAATAGAACACCCTGACTCTCATACATCAGTGGATAAACTATTCAATGTGCTGCCAGATTGGATCCAACGTTTTCTGTGCCCACTTGTTTACCATTGGCCCTCCGATGGGCCTTTTTGACCTATTTGGCTACAAAATTAGGACCAGGATCGGTTGCCAAGTTTAAGAAGGTTTATTACAAGTTAATATCAAGTTCAAATACACAACTTGCAAAACCATGCTGTAAAGGTACAAAATAACAATGGGAAGTCCAAACCTCCTAAAGAAATTGAGGCAATCTAATATCAAACAAACAAGCAATTCAGTGAAAGTGATACAGGAAAGGAGCATCAACATCTGATGTTCAGAAACCAGTCTAAGACTCTCTCATCTATACATTAGTAATCTGGAATCACCCAAATCCAGTCTAAATTGAGAGGGTGGTTTGATATGAGTACCCACAAAGATTGCCCAAAGGGCAGCAAAGTTTGATCTGTAATGTGATTGAGGGCCACATTGAAGACAGCAGGCGGGCGATCTTGGGGGGGGGATGGGTGAGGCACACAGTAAGGTGGGTATAGGGGAAGTGAAGCATATACATCTAGTGGCTAAATTACATAATGTGAAACCAGGAAACTTGGGATTAATCTCAGCTTCACCACTTTACCAAATTGTGGGATCCTAGGCAATTGTTTCACTTTCCCTCCTTTTTCTTTTATTACCACATATAAGAGGACCTTGAAATACATGACTTCAGGATGTGCGCTGTACAAAACCTTCTCCGGTGTCTGATTTAATAAACTATAATGTTGTTCATGTATAATAGGAGGCCACCAATAACAACTAACTTACCTCTTAGTTCACCATTGGCATTGTTAGTGTGCGGGAAGAATGTATGTTTCTAAATTCATATTTGAAAACTTTCACTTAAAAAAATTACTTCTCAATGCACTGATATAATCTGATATACTAAGGTGAAATGGTTCTGCATGTGAATGGAATACACTATTTGAACTTTTGAAGAAACCTTATTATATTTGTACACTTTTGCTGCAAAATGGCTTTGAAAATGAAGGTGTTTATATAGTTAAGTGGGGCAGGACAACCTAGTTACTTCCTTTCTTTAACCCTTAAGTAAAGGCTCGCCTGTATATTTAACATTGTTTTAATGTTAGTGCTGAGTTGAGTGAACAGCAGTCCAGTGCTGCTGTTGATCAGGGGGACGCATGTAAAGGGCAGGAGGACCGCATGCGGTACCCGGGCCATACGTTGGATATTGCTGACCTAGAGATTCCAAATCAGGGAATATCCATGAAGGAAACCAGGAAAAAGCAAGGAAAGATTAGGGAGGAAAGCTTTAGCATCTCAGAAGCTCGGTCAAGAGTCTATGGGTCGGAAAACAAGGGTTAGCCTAATCCACACTGAGGAAGGAAATAAAGGGAAAGTATAGGGAACTAAACCTCTCAAAGTCCATTCAAGTAAGGGTTATCAGGGAAGGTGTCTGAGAGGAATCTGCAAGAAAGATCTGCAAAGAGTCCACAGAAGGGTTCAGCAAAGCAAATGCTGAAGTAAAAAAGGTGCAGTAGGGATCTGAAGGGAATCTGAAGGAAAAACTGAAGTCCGATGGGGTGAACACAAAAATTATATCTCACAAAGTTCTGGGTAACACCCCTTTTGTATCTCATCATCAGGGGTCCATTGTTCTCATCAGTTCTCAGGTTGCAGACTGAAACATCGTTGAGTTATCCCACACTAGACATAGGGACGACATTTCTTTCATGCATACACATGGATTGCAACATTTGCTAAATTGGATCTTTCAGCTGGTGCTCTGGTTCCTCATGTACTTTTGCCAAGGTCTTCTTCTCAGGCTCTTTCCCTCTGTCTCTAGTAAATTAATGTATCCAGCAGTAGTCCGGGCAGGTAAGCGCGGTAGGGCCAGGTTGGGGGGATATCGACAGACAACGGAATAGGAATTATTTATTTATTTAATTTTACCTATACCGTCATCTCTCGACTCCCCATCCCCCGCCTGCCCCACCACGCTTACCTGCACAGACTGCCGCTGAATGTATCTATTCTAAACTAAAAAAGCATGTGGATACCTGCAAGAAATGTCACATCAGTAGAAAATGGAAAAGAGTATTTTATGAAATGCAGGATGGTGAAGTATAGGCCTAAATTTTCAGGGCAAGTTTAAGCAATAATTCAACGGTGCACTTTTAATGTGTGTACACATTAAAACACAAATGAATAAAAGTTTCTAGTAAATAGTATTAACTTCATATAATACGTGACATAAAGTAAACTTCAATGTAATCAAATGTAAGTATGACTAAGAATCACATTTTAAATGCATATATCTGAACATTAAAGCACACATTACATAAACCTTATTGTTTTAGGTAAAATCACATTCTACATATATATATTTTTTTTAAAAAGGTTTTTATTACATTCTTAACAACTCATACAACAAACATCTCAGGTTACGGTAGTGCACTGTGCAGCAGTGCAAATGGTATACAGAATCATAATACTCAGTACAATAAAGTATACGGTCATTTGTCAAACAGTTGAAGCACAGTAAATTATACTTTGGGAGTTGCTAACAAATCTGGATTAGATCTTAAATAATCCGTTAGGGGTGTCCAGTAATCTTTGGGCCTGGAAGCTGTTGGAAGTTCTTCCTCGTATGTTTTCAGGGTGTCTCTACAAGATACCATGTGTAGTAGCCACTGTTGTTGCTAGGGGAGCGTTTGCTGTCCCATTATATGGATATCCTTCTTTTTGCCAACAGTAAAGCTATGGCACATAGTTTACGTTTGACAGAGTGTAGTTGCTTTACTATGCCTAATAGACAGACTTGTATTGAACATCCTATTTTTGTCAGTCAATATTACTTTATTGCGGCTATTCCAGCCATAAAAGTAGATAAACATTTTACAGCAATAAAAAGACATACTCCAATCAAATAAAAAAGGGATAGTGTCATGGGGCTGATATATACATAGTTATAGATACCAGGGCTTCAGGAGAGCAGAATAAAAAATACTTTATCATTGTTACTAGTAGTTACAAATGGCA
Source organism: Triturus cristatus (assembly GCF_964204655.1). Taxonomy (NCBI): domain Eukaryota; kingdom Metazoa; phylum Chordata; class Amphibia; order Caudata; family Salamandridae; genus Triturus; species Triturus cristatus. Next base: position 166,891,191 of record NC_140591.1, on the reverse strand, counting down.
ATTTAAAACTATAATTTAATATAAAAGCTTTAAGATATCATTAAGCCATTCCTCATTGGGAATATCTTCAATTGCCAGTGTGGCAGCTTGGTCTATTTCACGTATAGTGATTACAACAGTAGCATTAAACTCTATAGTTGCGGCCAAATAAAATATCGAAATTAACCATGTTGTACTTTTAACAAATACTTTCTTTTGATCCACATGGCCAGAAGAAATTTCGAAATTGCAACAACAAAGAGTGGATTAATATCAGATTTAAGAATTCCATAGAATTGTCGAAAGTCCCTTATTCCCAGATTTTTGCAGAGTTGTAGAATCCATTTAGAGTAGAGTGTAGCTTTCTATGATGATGTCAGCTTGGCTTTTAAGATGAATTGTGACATCATTCACCCTTTAAAGTTTATCTAATACAGAGGGTTGATAACTTAGAAGCAGGATTGCCATTCACAAAGCTAGACCACTTAATATAATGGTCACCTTTAAACTTAAAAAACAAAGGTATCTTGAGTTAGTTAGTTGCTAGGGGACAGCAGAATCATGTATTGCATGCATTACCAGCAATCTAACTGCAGTGGTTTTATATAGAATTGACAGATGCCAGAGGTGGAATAAGAACTCGAAGCTGCCTCTGGAAAGGTTTTACTACCCCTCCCATACTGCACTGCGCAGGGACCCTAATGCGCAAGGGAGGCTTCTCAAGGGGAGATTCTGAGGGAGTGGGCCCTTTTTAGGTCTCGCTGAGTCAGCGCGCATGCGCTGCTCGGAGAGACTTTAGTAAGGGCTTTAAAAAATGCTACCGCCGGCTACAGCTTGCAGTGCGTGTGCCACTGCAAGCTGTGGCCGGCGGTAGCATTTTTAGCTTGCTAATCGCGGCACCGGTGCTTTTAACATTGCCGGGATTATAGCAAAAGTAAGGAAATATAAACAAACATCTATTTCTTTATTTTGTCATAATCACGGCACCCGCGCTTTACTTTTAATGTTAAAATTAAAGCACTGGTGCCGCGATTAGAAAGAAAATTCAATTCATAAATAATTTTTGACTAATTCTGAACTCTTCGTACTTTTAAATTAATTGTTGTAGTACCCGTGTGTTAAAAAGTGATTTGATAATAAATACTGCCCGAGGTTCGTTTCTCTAGCCAAAGTCAGTAGTGCTCGACCGGTCCCCTGCATATTCATTCAACTACACAAAACAGGAGAAAGATCTGCATCAGGTCAAGACATTATGAACTTCTGATCGGACCGATTTAATTACAAAAAAAAGATGATGCATTTTTGCAAAAAAGTCCATATCTGCACGAATGTGAAATCTCGGGTGCAACAGGGAACGTGGTGTTAAACGTCATTTATTAGGAAAGTACGTGCACATGACAAACAACAGATTCAGTAACAGTTAACAACCAATTGTTTTACTCCTCCCTGTGGCCTCGTAAGTCACAAATAAGTTTGCTAAAATAACTTTAGCGACTGGTATGTTTAAACCGAGTGATGGTTTGTCGATTTTGGTAAGTGTTTGCATTTCCTCCTGCACCTTTTCATAAATAAGACGTCACATTTTAAGATTTGGTTTTGCACAGCTATGTATTGAATTTCCAATCCTTCATGAAATGTGAATCTTTTTCATGTACATTGTCTTGTTTTGAAAGGCTGTAACATGCATAAATATAAACTTTACTCTTCTGTGCTGTCTACAAAGCAAATTCACAAGTACATATTGTCGAATGAAAATTAAAAGCCGTACATGAGATCTTCAACATTTTTAAGGGTCTTGTACTTTTTTTTAAGTGGTCGCAGGACTGGTGAGTTTGTTGCTGTACATCTCTGCTCAGACCTGGGGACAGTTTGACGTGAAAGATTTTGGCCAGTGTGTGAATAAAGGCGGTCAGTTGTGGTTTGAAGAGCAGGGCGTCCAGTGTATCAAGTGGGTTTAATTTCGAGGAATGGGACATGGCGGACATACTGCTCGGAAACACAATCCATGTCATCAGGAAGTGCACATAAAATATCTCTTGCCTTACTGATACTGACACAAGACGTAGATTTGATTCACAAATGTAATGTGTGTTTCAGAGCAGTCTGAAGCCCTATCAGCATCACAACAAACACAACAAGCATTGGCATAGCCAATAGGTCTCGCTTTTGGGACCTTATAAGTATTTAATTATGCAACTGTTGCATGGCTAAACACTTATAAGGTCCCAAAGGCGATACCTATTGGCTATGCCAATGCTTGTTGGAGTTGTAAAAGAGGCACCGGCCTCACTCTTAAAAATGGGTCCAAACAATTATTTCTACACCACAATTTTCCAAATACATTTCCTAAAAAGCCATAGGTTTTTTAGGTCTCGCTGAGCCCAGCGCATGCGCTGGCTCGGAGAGACATTTTGCAGTTGGGATTTTTAAAGTGCTGCCTGTGGCCTAAAGCTTGAGTGCACGTGAGCGTGCACGCGCGCAGCCGTCAATCACTGCTGCGCGCGCACCACTCGTGTGCTTGCCACACAGTGCTCCCGTCCAAGCGATCGCGATCACTTTCGCTTTGATCGCGATCGCTATTACTTTTGTTTTCACGGCCGCGCGGCCGTTACTTTTGCGGCCGCGCGGCCGAATGCGTGTTTGTATCTGTGCTTTCATTTGTAATTCTTCTCCAAAGAATTAACAACCGGGCCTCTGGCCCCCCGGTTTACAAGCCCCCTTTGGATTGATGGTGACAAGCCCCTGCTGTTTGTTTACGTTCGTGATTCACTCGGAGCACTTCTCTGAGGTTCATAAATCACTGGCACGCCCGCCTACGAGGGCTGCCAGCCTGTGTTGTGGTGGGCCTGTCTTTCACCACGGATCCTACCTGCGGTGACAGCCGGGCTTTGTTTGACACCACGAGGGGTGTGCGCCATTTATCACTGGGCACTGAGCGCTCACACCTACCTACAGGTCTGCCGTCGAAGCAGGCGCTAGCAGCAGCCAAAACTCCCACAGCCCAGCCCCGCACTCGATGACGACACCCGCAGCAGATGGGGAGTTTGATTTTTCCCGCTAAAAGTGCATCCAACCGGCCACTTGTAATGGTGTCATATTGGGATGTTTACAAACATATTTAAGCTAGGAAGAGCAAAATTGCGCCTTTCGGAGTCCATAGGGATGTTAGTTAGATAAAGAGCCAAACAGAGCTTAAATTGGGAACTACAATGCAATTTTGTACAGCGCGAACTCGACCCGCATCTATTCGAGCGCTTTATATGAGCACCCTTTATTTTACAGAAGGACACATCCATAGTTGTTAGGCAGGGGGAGATTAAGTAATTTGCCGACGCCGAGATTCGAACCTGCTTCCCCCCTTCAAAAGTCGAGAGCTCTGGCCCTTACTTCCACATCCTCCATCATTTGTGACAGACGACCACTTTAAAATGTGCTGAAAATCAGAGTCCACTGCCACCAAACTACCGTGAAAAGGTATAAGTAGGCCAACAAGTAAACACGTCATATGTGACTGCAGGCGGCTGCTAGCACAGGAAACCGAGGGGCCTATTTACAAGCCCCATGCGCCACCGGATGTCACTTTTTCCATATTAAAAGTGACGCACAGGCGTCGCAAGGGGGTTGTAAATAAGTTAGTCAGTTTTTCCTTTGGCCACCACACTGAAAAAGTTGTTTTGCCAAATAGTCACTATTTTCTTCCACAGTGCCTGTCACCTAATTTTATATAACATTTTCACTTTTCCTACAAATCTTTTGGTGTGAAAAAAACGTTTATTAGCCGATGAGATGTAGTAATGCAAAAATCGAGGAATTCATGCCACACAGCCTAGGCCATTGCCTCTATTACAAATGTAAAAGGTGGGTGAGCTTTGCAACACGCAACTCAAGTTTAACAACAAAAGAGGAGAGGGTGGGAAGTAAAAAGGAGGATAAAACAATGTATGAGAGGCGGATAGGGTTGCTACTGTATTTCGAAAAAAAGTCGGCTGCAAGAAGTAGCTTAACAGGTCATTCTGGCACAGTGTGCTCTGTTGGTGTTTAAAGAAGGCTAAAATAATCACATTATTTTTAAAGACTGCAATTGAAGTGAATTGCTATATCCGCCTCTCTGAAAAAATAACTAGATGAAAGAAGTAAAGCACTTTCCCGCATGGAGGCAAAATGAACCGGTCAGGCATAATGTGGTGGGGCACTCAAGAAATGACGACAAAAGGCCATTTTGTGAGGCACCGGCTCCATGGCAGGCATTCATGGCCTACGCGGGGCTCATTTTGCTGGCTGTAAGCTGTGAGCGAATGGCGGGGTTCCGTGCAGAGAATTACCTTTTTAGGTCTCGCCTGAGCCAGCGCTTTAGCGCTGCTCTGGCGAGACTTATAGTAAGCGAGTTTTGTAAGTGCAAACAGTGGCTTTTCAGGCCTACAGCTTGCGTTCCCGATGTTTGTGCACGCGCACTCGCACCTCCCTCTCTCTCGCATTCCCGGGTTTTCCTCCCCCTTTCCCACCCGCTGTCCCCCTCCTTGTAATACCGCTGCACGCCGTAGCCAGGCAGCGCCAAAGATCCCCCGTGCACCCCGCCCGCACAGCATTTGTCGACTCACACACAAAAGACTTAAGGCCCTTTCATCTGACCCATCTTTGCTTTATTAGGTCTCGACCTTGCTATCGCGTAAGCGATCGCAAAGCGAGACTATAGAAAGCGGGTTTGAAAAGTGCTCCCAAAAAGCGGATTGCATGGCTAGCACGCGCACAATCACGCGCATCGTGCCGCCATGCAATCCGCCTTTTGGGAGCACTTCAAAGGGTCCACTCACCCGCCTGGAATGCGCTCCCGCCCCCAAGCGCGCGCGCGCCACGCTCCGCCGGGCTTGTTTCGGCAAGAGATTGCCAATGATATGACATCAGTTAATACTTACCATACTGTAATGCAAGGCAGTCATTATAAGACGTGATTGGCAATTGTATCGTAGTGAGAAATACATCCTCTAGTAAAACTTTACATTATAAAACTACATTATTCAGGATACTTCGAAGACTCATTCATGCTGATATGCGGCAAAGCAGGCTCCAATAATAAACAAGATATTCCCTTGTGGCCGACCCAACGTGCTTCTGTGCCTCCAATGCCTTCAATAAACGCGTTTCTTCAATAGGTTGGCAGCTGTGAAAATAGGCGGCTCTGAGATGTCGGCTGCAGTTCAACAATAGCGACGTTTTCCTCCGGTTATCAAACTGTGAATGGAAGGCAGCAGCACCGCGCACCAAGGATACAAACACACCCCGCTCAGAGCGCGAGAGCCACGTCACTGCTGACAAGAGCAGGCAATGTCAATGTGAGGTACTCGGAGCTTGACAGCACAGGACCATTTAAAGCATGGATTAACATGTAGGGATAAAAATGACGGAGTTAATTTCGACTTAATTACGAACCGGAGCCCCTCACTTTCTATGCCTTTTCCTAGCTCTTTCATATGTCACAAATGGGAGCGCTTGGGAAAATGTCAAAATCCTGGTAGAAAAAGCGCTATATTAAGAAAACAGCACTGCCTAAAGTCCGCAGACTTAAATATAGCACTAGGCCATGTAGGAAACATGCAAGGCCAAGAAGACGTGGTTCCGTAAACATGTGTAATAGTTCAGTTACAGGTCTCACTTCAGTTTAGCTCTTCACGGGCAGAGAGGGAACTGCCGCCTCTCTGTGAACTCCAGTGAAACGCAACCATATGCATGCGCTCCTCAAATACTGTATCTCAAATGAAGGGGCTCAACGCATTTCCACAGCCCCTTCAAATTCTGAATTTATAAACTAACAGTTGGATGGGCGGGCTCGCCCCTCTGAACGACCCCCAACCCCCGTTCTTTCAGCTCCTACCCGTACACGGCAAGGAATCACCCAAAACAGCTGAAATACCCCTGAGAAAACACGCGCTGCTCCACACATTCCAGGCACTGCGAGGCAGCTACGCCGACCTGGGGGCTTCGCTTACCTCCTGCAGAGCCACACCCCCCACTCGTGGGACCGGACGCACAGCACAACCAAATGTTTTTTTTTTCCAGTTATCGATTTATTTATTTTTAATTTGCAGTGTGCCATGCTCGCTTTACAATGCCGTACACTTATTTTACATCCTGCCCCACACAGCACTCGGGACGCCGGCTTCAACAATGGCGGGCGCTTTTAGTGTTTTATTGCAGCGCACCACGCGCGCTCTTACTTTAAAAATGGCGACTCGTCGTATTCAACTTCTTTTTCCCTTCCTCTGATCCGACAGCAAGCGCTGCTGCTTCTTCTCAACTTCCCGCCAAGACACCCTCGAACCCTCAGGTGAGCGCTCATACGTCACCACCCATCCCAAGACGTAACTGCTATTTGCTCCTAAACCCCCCCCCCAAAAAAAACAAAAAACAAGCATGTGGCACCTATTCTGTGAAATGCGGAACACTCCTTTATCGTCCCTTTAGTATGCTGTGGAACTAGTCCTAAACACATGTGCCCTCCTCTCTGCCGGCCATTGACCGCGAGGGTCTCTGACGTCCTTCCCAGCCTGAGGGTGTTTTGCTGGCAGTGTCCCTTTCGCACCAGGCCCTACGCCTTAGTTACATAAATCCCTATGGTAAATGTGGTTACCGTCCTCTTCCCAGCACTACCCCGCCCACTCCAAACAACAGGATCCTTGTCCATCCCTCCTTCCCTTCCGAGGGCCGTCTCTGCGAGAGAACTTTTCACTGGGATGGGCTTGTCTACCAGGGTGACTTTTAGCTTGTCACGATTTTTCGTCTAGAAACAAATTATATGCTTTTAGTATCATGCAGGGGCATAGTCATTAATAGCGCAACAGGTTCAGTGGCACCGGGGCCTTAGCGGTTCACAGAAATCAAGTTATGGAAATATGGTGGTATGTTACTCGTAATCCCCACTCGTCCCAATTATTACTTATGGGGTTATCCCACCTATCTGAGACAGGAACCAACTGGATATGGTAAAAATAAAATCCCACCCACACAGCTGGGTGCCATAAAAAGCTTACTTTCACTGCATCCTCGTACCATAACAATCCTAAATGAAGACCATGAATGTCAAGGGAGGGAGAGTGGGCTGTAATGACTCAGATGAGACTCAGAGCGATGAATATTGCTGGTAATTAATCAGGCCATTACCTTACCATCACATGTCCTTGTCCCAGTCATTACTTCAGAAACATACCAAAGAAACAATAAGCATAATCAATGATAACAAGTATAGCTATATATATTTTTTATTTTGGAGTTTTATATCGCGTGAATTTGACCCGGAGGTAGCAGAGCGCTTTACATGAGTACTAGTTGCGTTGCAGACGATTACATTCATTTGGTTAGGCACCGGGAGATTAAGTGATTTGCCCAGACTCACAGGATAAGCGTCCCTGCCGAGACTTCAACCCGGTTTCCCGGCTTCGAGGTTGACCGCTCTCACTTCCCCTCTCTTCTATATCTCTGCTCCAGATCCACCACTGGCCGCTTATTTTATATTTATCCAGCGCCACTTTAGGTTGCATATTGTCTTTCTCTGCCTAAAAAAGCCTGCTAGATCTGGGAAAGATTCAACAAAAGCCCAGGCTCTTTGTTATCTCAGTAATGTTAATTAGGAGCGAGGAAAGACCGCTTTCTGTGTCCCCAGGCAAATGGCTGCGCCAGGATCTTCCGCAACGGGAGGAGGGAATCAGGCATTCCAATGCCAGGCTGCTTTGATCTGACTGACAAGAAGTGAGATGAAGGGGGAGATGTTTCCCTTTGAAAACCTCTCCCTAGCCATATTGCTTGTTGTGGAAAACATGAAACGAGGCAACAAAATACAGCAAGCAATTCTAGGAGGCATTACATATCATATACATGGATGGTACAAGCATTTGCAATGCAATAGTTCTCGCTTTTGCTAAATTTTAAGATATTGTAATTGTTCAGGACAATGCCTTTTTATAAAACAAACACATAAAGTCATGCCATTATCATTTACAATGCCAATAGCTAGTATTGCATTATTAATAGCAATGCCAACTGCTCACACTTTCCTAATGCGAGACCTATTGCATTGCAAATGCTTGTTTTGTATCTGTGCTTTCATTTGTAATTTGCAGAGTCTAACCCTCCCCCTTCCTGCCACCAAAATCGCCTGCTTGTGTTTGATTCTGTAATTGCTGTCTTTCTTTCTACCCATCACCTCTGGCCTGGGTATTGCAGTTTCATTAGCTCGTGGCACTGGATACCCCACCCTGTAAAGTATGCTTGCCTTGGTATGATTTGCTTTCTGGACTGTACCTGCTGAAGGTGGCACCCCCTGCCTTTCTTTCAGTTTCCTGTACTCCGTGTTTCTAGTTTTAACTAACCCGTCAGTCACATTCGTAGCTATTTGTTGTACAATATTTGGTAAAGGAATCTAGAACAGGGCCATTCGGATACTTGCCCCTCTTATCCTTTCTTGTGCCGTCTGAAAGGCCCGCCATCCTATGTCTCCATACTTTCACCCAATGTCTGGCGACCTATCTGTCAATACACATATGCTACATACGACTTGACGCACTGTCTGGCGACCTTTGTCGTCAGTTTCTCTGCCCCCACCCCACCCGTCCAGATCTGTTTCCTCAATGCCTCCCTGCTTTGCTCTCTGACACAGTTGTGTCCGTCGTGTTGAAGTCGCATAGACTCGCTGTCCCTGCAGCCCTCAGTTCTCCCTCCCTCGGTGCCTCCATGTCCCTTTCAACAGATGCAATAAAACAGCCTAAAGGGCTAAACCCATATTTAGTATAGTACACGCATAGCTTAAAATAATGTTTTGTGTTATGCATATGCCTGGGCAATTTGAAACTGAAGCGAGTTTCACGCTCGCTGCTGACATCAAGTGGGATGGTACATTTACAAGACTCAATACTAACAAGAACTCACCCTACTATCCTTACGCACTCAATACATAGCATACTATTGATAGTGAGTAAACATGCAATTATAAAACTAAAGCGAGTTTCACGCTCTCTACTGACATCAAGTGGGACGGTATATTTAAAAGACTCAATACTAACGAGAACTCACCCTACTATCCTTACGCACTCGGTACATAGCATACCATTCAGAGTGAGTGAACGTGCAATTATAAAACTAAAGCGAGTTTCACACTCGCTGCTGACATCAAGTGGGATGGTACATTTACAAGACTCAATACTAACAAGAACTCACCCGACTATCCTTACGCACTCCGTACATAGCATACCATTGATAATGAGTGAACCTGTAATTACAAAACTAAAGCGAGTTTCACGCTCGCTGCTGACATCAAGTGGGATGGTATATTTACAAGACTCAATACTAACAAGAACTCCCCCTACTATCCTTACACACTCAATACATAGCATACCATTGGTAATGAGTGAACGTGCAATTACAAAACGAAAGCGAGTTTCACGCTCGCTGCTGACATCAAGTGCGATGGTATATTACGGAACATATTTCTAACATTAGCTCTGCAAACCCTACGCAGTCGGTACATGACAGAGCATTTATAAAGTATTCCTAAAACCAGAGGTCAAAACTAGATTACAACTGAAAGCGCTGAGCCCATATTCAGTATAACATAAGCAAAGCTTTAACAAATAATGCTTTGTTTTGTGCAGATGCAAAAAACAGCTTAAAGGGCTAACCCATATTTAGTATAGTACACGCATAGCTTAAAATAATGTTTCGTGTTATGCATATGCCTGTGCAATTTGAAACTGAAGCGAGTTTCACGCTCACTGCTCACATCAAGTAGGTTGGCATATATTTACAGGACTCAATTCTAACAAGCACTCACCCTGCTATCCTTACGCACTCAGTACATAGCATACCATTGAGAGTGAGTGAACGTGCAATTATAAAACTGAAGCAAGTTTCAGGCTCGCTGCTGACATCAAGTGGGACGGTATATTTACAAGACTCAATACAAACATTAACTCACCCTTCTATCCATGAGCACTCGGTACATAGCATACCATTCAGAGTGAGTGAACGTGCAATTATAAAACTAAAGCGAGTTTCACGCTCGCTGCTGACATCAAGTGGGACGGTACGTTTACAGGACTCAATACTAACAAGAACTCACCCTACTATCCTTACGCACTCCGTATATAGCATATCATTGATAATGAGTGAATGTGCAATTATAAAACTAAAGCGAGTTTCACGCTCGCTGCTGACATCAAGTGGGATGGTATATTTACAACACTCAATACTAACAAGAACTCACCCTACTATCCTTACGCACTCAATACATAGCATACCATTGATAGTGAGTGAACATGCAATTATAAAACTGAAGCAAGTTTCACGCTTGCTTATGACATCAAGTGTGATTGTATATTTACAGGACTTAATTCAGACATTAAATCACCCTGCTATCGTTACAAAGTCAGGACATGGCGTGCCATTTGTTATAAATTTATAAAGAGACAGGGAAGAACAGTAAAACTGCATAAAGCGCTGCACCTATGTACACAATAACACTAGTGTTTTCTACCCGTGTCCATACAACACCTAAGCAGCCACTTCGCATTGTCCTTCAATTGGGAAGAGTTTGTGAAAAAGAGAGACAGAAAGTCTGGTACAGTGTGAAGTGTCAGCATGTTTGCACCTGCTGAGAAACGAAACCAGGACAATATAATTAAGTGCTTTAAGATCGGCAGTAAAGATTGCAATCTTTTTGTTCCCAGCATCAGTGAGATGCAAATGAACAAACAGCGTGACGCCAAAGGTCTTATTTTTTTTTAAAACAAACCAGGTCACTGCTACAGTGACAGGAACAACAAGCATTTGCAATGCAATAGGTCTCGCATTTAAGCTATTGGCATTGTAAATGACGATGCCTTTTATTTATGCTTGAAAAACGAAAACACAAATAAAAGGCATTGTTATTTGCAATGTGAATAGCTCAAACTCGCGTAAATGCGATACCTATTGCATTGTTAATGCTTGTTAATGGGATTCTTATGGAGAAACTCGTGAAATACTTAAGTTCCTCAAGCTTTGGTAGAAAAAGGAGTAGCATTATTTATCTACAGCTGCAAATCCTGAATATACCTTTAAAGACAGTGCTTTAAATGGGCCGGTACTGTCTGGTACGGAGTACCGGCACTTTTTTATTTTGACTGGGAGAGTACCGGCACTTTTCAAGAGAAATGCTATACTTTTAATTGTAGAGTACCGGCACTTCTCAGAAACAAGCAGGTACTCTGATACTGAGTACCTGCACTTATATTTTTCCATTTCAATCACTGTTTAAAGAGGCACGTCTCTCTCTGGTTTCTCCAACAACCGACTCTGCCAGATTGGCCTTGATGGCTGCCAAGGTGCTGCGTGCCATGTTAGACAACAGTTGCCGTGCGGTTTAGTTCTGACACCTGACACGTACACCGCGGGTTGGCTGTTTGCTGTAGGCAGCAGGGGCGTCGCGTTCTCCCTGTTTTTATCTCTCCATTCTTCCACGCATTACCCAGAGCAAACCAATTAGCTTATTAATTTGCTGTTTGTATTTTTATTCCTCCAGCACGTCAGGTATTGAAAAAAATCAGAATATTTTCATTTGACAGCAACAAAAACCATGTATGGAACTGCTTCAATTAAACTGAACTGCTGGGAAAGGCGCTGGTGCGCCCCAGATTGTTTTTAGCTTGCCGGCGCCATTACATTTGTTTTTCTAAATGGGATATTTCAAATGGGCTTGGTAGTCTCTTGTGTGGATCCTGTGCTTGTTGTGCTGTGGGACTCAAACTCCACTTCACTGTGGAGGACAAACTATGTTAACTTGTTCCTCGCCTCGACAAGTCCACGCAGGTCAGAGTCTGTTTTCTGGTTCAGAATGATCAGCCGCTCTGTAGGCACGGCAAACACTTTGGGGCAGATTTCCTAACATTTTGTGTTGTTGATAAAGCCACACAATTCAGATGTGTGGGACTTTGTGTTATGGAGGCGTTCCACGGGTGGGGCATTTGTGTTCCCACACGTCTAATCATGGATTTTGGCCGCTTTCCAGAATTACTAAAGCTGGTTACCTATGGAATGTGTCTAAATGCTTTGCCTTCCTGAAGCAGGCATCAGGAGAAAAACATCTCCGTGTTACTTCCTCTTGCTATGCGCGGTGCATTGTGCAGGATGCATAGAAAAAGGGAAATAGCTGAAAAGATTACTGTTGAACAAAACCAATCCTGCCTGTAACGCAGTCACCCTTGTACTGTAGTTCCCTAGCTGCCCTGCATGAACAATTAGTAAGTGTGACCCTATGTGTATATTTTGAGATGTTGTGCTTCATACCGCACTTGTTACGTTTCTAAGCACCCGATACAACAGCTGCTACCATCTCACTGAGCCATCATGCTAGCTGGACTAAGACTGACACATGGCTGTGGCTGATCATGTATCACACAGTGAGTTTATTAACAATGGACTGGAATGGACCTCAGAAAAATGAACAGTGGCTGAGGTCACCCCATGTTTCCATCTTTTTTTCTTTCTCGGTTTTCATTCTGGCACCTCTAAATGCAGAATTTAAGAAAATGTTAAATGTGTAACATTTACACGTCCTCGCTATTAAGTCACTCTGCTTGGTATGACACACCACATTGGTATGAGTTGCACATGGACGCCATTTAGGGGTTGCTAGCGGGTGTAGCTGCGACCCCTGACTTGCCCCTTGCTCCCCCTGGCACTTCCTTTGAGATCCCTTGCCTCAGAGGTGGCAAAATCAGTGCCAGGAACACAATGGGAGCTCGTCCTTATGGACATCAGTTGGGGCTGCATTCTCTCTGTATGATGTCAATTAAATTATTACACTAATAGTGGATCACATATATCTATCTATATCTATATCTATATATATATATATATAGATATAGATATATAGATATATATAGATATATATTACCTACTGGCAGTTGCCAGTAGGTAGTTATAGTGAGGACCTATTTTCCATAGGAAATCCGCAACATTCTATTTGGTATAACGTTGGCGCCGATCGACCAATCTTTGCGAAATTTTCCAAACTTGTGGCCAGCTCCGGTCTCCTCCTATCCTGAAACTTTCACGGTGATTCGTCAAGCGGGGGCCGAGAAAAAAGGGGTTCCCAGAACGCGTATTCCCCATGCATTTTCCCATAGGACCTGTTGACGCAGCTACAGCCCGAACTGCTGAACGGAATTACACCAAATTTGGCAAAGAGGTAGTCCTCAGTTCAGACTCGTGCCTTTTGTTTAAATGGTGTACATCCGTTCAGTAGTTCCTGACAAAATTAGAGTTAAAAAGATAGATATATCTGGGCGGAGCCTAACCACACATCTCATCGTGAGATCTGATTCTATGTCAGGACCGGAGGCTCCGATTATGCTTCTCATTTTCTTTACTGAACATCTCAGCAGCCAATCAGAAAAGTAAAACACAAATATGAACTACAATACCCATAAACCTAGAGGGTATCACGTGACAACCATAGAGTAGACCCCTATATACGGAGCACAAGAGAATACTACATCCTCTTTCTTTGCTGCTCCGCAGCCAGTTAAGTGCATTACTTATTACTCTTCTACCATTGCTGTTCTTGAATTTTGCTTGGCTTGCCTCTTTCTTTACAGTGATTTACGCGCTTACTGTTTTGCATGCTGTAACGCGCTCGCGCTGTTTGCGCGTCTACTGCCTGTTTGCTTTTGCTCTTCCTCGTGGTTGGGGGCGCTTCTGTTCGTATCCGGCTTTCTACACTGCCGGTATTTCTCCCATTCATTCCGCTTTCATTCCGCTTTGTTTTCGGTGGGAGCGCTTGGTGCCTCCTTCGCCGGGCGCTCTGCGCCCGTGTGTATTAGTCTGTGGAGCGGGAGACGAGGGTGAGGACACGCGTCGTTCCGAAACGTAGTCCTCTTTCGGCTGTCACTTCCTGGTCGTTCCGCGCATGCGCGGCGGCCATTTTAAATGTTTTTCTCCCGATTTTTGCCGTTTTTCGGGTTGAGGGAGGGTGGGAGCAGCGCTATACAGCTCGAAATTTCCCACCGGTGACTGCCACCCTCTCCAGATGCTCAAGGGCACTTAATATCACCTTGGGCTGTAAACTCTTGCATAGGCTTTGCCTAGAGTGGTTTATTTAGGCAAGCCCTCCCTCCACATTTGAATATATATTTATTTCCACAACAGTGAAGTTGTGTTGCTGGCTTGCCAGGTTTTTTTTGCCACTCCCCCTTTCTGATATCACTGTCACTACACACAGTTTTTCTTGTGTTTTTTCCACAAACAGTGCATATTGGCTCCTCCTTTGTTCCTTTGGTGGGTTTATCGGTCACTGTGCCATTATGTCTGACTATTATGAGGAGGAGGATTACTTTGAGGAGGGCCCTTCTGGGTCTTTTGAGCATGAGCTAGTGGAAGCTCTTGATGTGGGAGTCCAGTACTCCGTAAATAAGGCTATGGTCAGGGCTATTGAACCCTTAAAACGGCATTTATGTACTTATGCAAGGCAACAAGGCTGGTTTTCTGGGTCTTCTTCTCGTTCCTCCTCTGGAGGCAAACATTAAAAAAACCCTCATTTTTCAGATTTTGCGAATTTGGCCTAATCCTTCCATACGGACCACTCTTATGGCACCTCTTCCAGAGATACTCCTTCTAGCTCGCCTATCAGGGATGATGGCAATTCCTCCCCTGATACGGCGTAGGAGCCGGAGGTTTCTCCTCCACCAGCTAAAAGCTCCGCAAGGAACGTTTTGTTGATGCACCCTCCCATCCTACCTTACTTAATTTTGAACCCACCGCCATTGTCCACCCTAATTCCTCTTCTTGGCTTCCCTCTACAGAGGTTGCAGAGTATGTCCAATGACATCTGCGTCAAGCCTTTGACAAAGATGTTAGAGCGCGATTGCGTTCTGAATGTCCCAGACCAGATTTGGCGGATAAAGTTGCCGACACTCCTGAAGTGGATCCGTCCATGCTAACCTATTTAAAGAAATATACAAAGGACCCTAAAAAGGGTATAGATCGGGCATGGCGGTCCTGTCAGGACAAACTCCTGGATTTGACAGGCCCCCTCACCAAAATTTTGGATTTAGGATACAAATCAAAAGCCTCAGGCCAAATCATTAATCCGGATGATCTCATTGGATGGGCTCAACGCACCATATGTCAATTGGGCAATGCCAATTGTGCCATGTCCTCTGAGCGTCGCCGTTCCATCCTTTTAAAACTTGACCCCAAATTGGCGGAGTTGTCTACTTCAGAGTCAGGCCCCTTAGCGCAGGGCCTTCTCTTTGGACAGCCTTTTCTAAAGGAGCTCACGAAATTTGTCGCTACTTTCAGTGGTCTTGACAAGGCGCAGGGTTCTTTGAAACGGGCCTTCTGCCCGGTTTTTGGCCGGGCCGGACGACATCGGGGGCGGTCGTTCGGCCGCGGTTATCAGCAAGGCGCCCAGCGAGGATATTCTTCCCATCGAGGAAAATTTCAAGACTCCAATTTCTCAGCCTCTTTTTACCCCACCCGGGGGTCCCGCAACAACAACAGAAAGGGACACTATGGGGGCAACCAAGGAGGTCACCGTGATGCCGCACCTTCAGGTGAGCCTGATTCCTTTGTCAGAGGTTCAGTTGGGTGGCCGCATTCAGTTTTTTCTCGCCAATTGGCGAGGAATCTCGCAGGATGCTTGGATCCTGGATACAGTACTGGGTTACAAGATAGAATTCTTTCGGACCCCCCTCTCAAACTCTTCCCCCTCGCCCCATGCTTTTTTCCCATCAAGACCAACTGTTCATTTCCAGCGAGATCGAGTCTCTTCTTCAGAAAAGAGCCATAGTGCAGACTTCTCGTCACCCTCGCGGTTTTGTCAGCAACGTCTTCCTAGTTCAGAAGAAGGGGGGTGGATCACGGCTTGTTTTAAATCTCAGGGAGTTCAATGGATGGGTTGTATATCATCACTTCAAGATGGAGGAGATCCATCTTCTTCGCGATCTTTTGCAGGAAGGGAACTGGATGGTCCGCCTCGATCTAAAAGATGCTTATCTGTCGGTGCCCATTTACAAACCACATCGCCGTTTTCTACAGTTCCAATGGCAGGGAGTCTGGTACGAGTACCAAGTTCTTCCTTTCGGCCTCTCGTCAGCACCTTGGTGCTTCACGAAGCTTCTGAGGCCGGTAGTCGAAGTTCTGCGAGCCCGGGGCGTCCGCTTCATAATTTATCTGGACGACATCCTCATAATGGGTCAGTGTCCTCGCCTTGTCTCGCAGCATCTTGCTTGGACCATAGATCTGTTACAGAATCTGGGTTTCTTGATCAACCCTCAGAAGTCTGCGTTGATTCCTTCTCAGTCTCTCTAGTTTCTAGGTTTTCTTGTCAACTCCCTCTCTTGTCAACTCCTTTTGCCGCATCAGACGATCAGATCCATCATGAGAGTTTTGAGGTCGATTTTGAGCAAGCAGACTGTGTCCTTGAGGTCTGTAGCCCGGGTCGTCGGTTTGTTAGCCTCTTCTATTCAAGCGATTTTCCCGGGTCCCCTTCATTACCGAGCACTTCAACGGCACAAGATACAACATCTCCAGAACGGCCTCAAATATTCCGATCAGATTCCTCTCTCCGAGGAAGCGAGGTGGGAGATGTTGTAGTGGCTGGAACATATGGAATCGTGGAATGGTCGAGCCCTATTCGGCACGACTCCGGAGGTGGTGATCGAGTCCGATACCAGTCGATGGGGTTGGGGAGCCCGTGCGGTCCAGTGTCCACGGGGGGCCGTTGGTCTCCGGAGGAGTTGAATCTCCATATCAACTGCTTAGAACTTCTGGCGGGTTCATTTGCGATTCGGTGCCTATCGCCCAGTCAGACAAATTGTTGCATCCTTCTCCGCATGAACAATGTGTCGGCGGTTCGTTATGTCAACAAGTTGGGAGGGACTCGGTCTCGTCTCCTAGCAGAGATTGCCAAAGACTTTTGGCACTTCAGCCTTCAGAACAAACTGTTTGTGGTAGCGTAGTATCTTCCGGGGTGCAGCAACCAAATAGCCGATTGGAATTCCCGACATCTTAGGGATTTCAGCGATTGGAGGCTTCACCCTTGTGTGTTCCATATGTTGGACACATTATGGGGCCCGTGTCAAATAGATCTGTTTGCCTCTAGACTCAACGAACAGATTCTGGAGTTCTTCAGCTGGCGTCCGGATCCGGAAGCTCTAGCCACGGATGCTTTTCTGCAACTGTGGCCTCCGACACTTTGTTATGCGTTCCCTCCGTTTGTAATGATTCCGAGGGTCCTCGCACGAGCCAAACGTTATCGCTCGGAATTGATTCTGATCACTCCTCTTTGGAGGGCTCAAGCGTGGTTCCCAGTTCTTCTGGAAATGTTATGTGCGATTCTGGTTCTTCTTCCGCAACGGTGGAATCTGTTGTTAGACCCTGTTCACTTTCCACATCCGTTGATATCATCAGGTCAGCTCCTGCTGGTCGCTTGGCGAATTTCGGGGGTCGTTGGCAAGTCCCAGGTCTTTCAACAGACGCTACCAGATTTATCAATGAGGCTTGGTCACCCAACACACACAAACGTTATGCTGCAGCATGGAAACGATGGGGTGACTGGTGCTCTCAACGGCAGGTGGATCCCGTTACAGCATATGTCTCCATGGTAGTAAATTTTCTAGCGTCCTTAGCCGCTTCAGGCCTTGCTTATCGTACTGTTAACAATTTCCGGTCAGCCATCTCGGCAGGTCACGGGGCCATTGACGGCAAACCTCTTGGGGATCATCCATTAATATGTAAATTACTCAGAGGTATTCGGTTGGTCAAACCACCATGTCCTAGATATTCGGAACTTTGGGATGTCTCCATTGTCTTACGTTTCTTGGACTCCTGGCCTGTAAATCAATGTTTGTCTCGTAAACAGCTTTCTGCCAAACTAGCTATGCTACTTTGTCTGGTATCATGCAAGAGGGTTTCTGATATTCGCGCCCTTGATCTAGCGGGTCGCAGATTCTCTCCAGAGGGTGGTACCTTTATGATCTCTAGACGCACTAAATGTAACACCACTTCAATCACCTATCCAGCTTTTCCTGACAATCCTAAATTGTGTGTGATTCAATGTATTCGAGATTATGAGGTGAGTACTGCAGGTTTTCGTCATGATCTGGCGGGTCAATTGTCGATTGCACTGCAGAAGCCTTTTCGTCCAGTGACTCCAGCTACACTGGCACGATGGGTACGGTGGCTCATGAGCGAAGCTGGTATTGATGTCTCCAAATTTGGTGCTCATTCTGCTCGTGGTGCTATGGCATCCAAGGCTTTTTCTATGGGAGTCAGTTTATTGGACATTATGAATGCAGCTGATTGGTCCTCTGATTCTACATTTGAAACTTTTTATTATAAACCTATTGTAAATGTTGCATCTGTTGTGGTGGCGCAGCTTTGAACAAGCATAATCAGAGCCTCCGGTCTTGACATAGAATTAAAAATTTGCAAACATTCGTGACAAGAATTTTCAATTCTATTAAGGACACGGAGGCGAGGATTATCCCACCCATAATCAGTACTGTATTGTCTGATTTGAACTACTTTATAATGCAATGTATATATTTATGCTGATGTTTTTTCCCTCCCACTTTTTGCTTTATCTCTTCCTGGGAGTGTGGTATTACGGCTTTATATTTCTATTTCAGGTTCTGATCTCAAATGAAGTTTGCTGCCTTTTCACCTTTAAGGAAGGTTGTTTCGTCGTCCTTCAGGACATGCTGTTACTTTGAAGCTGACTTCAAGCTTTCTCGTTGCTGCCGTTGGCCTTTGGATTCCTTCGATTGAGTGGATTCTTCCAGTTTTTTCTTGGACTCCAGACTGTGGCTATTTTTTAACTTACCTGTTTCTCACGCAAAGAAAGAGGATGTAGTATTCTCTTGTGCTCCATATATAGGGGTCTACTCTATGGTTGTCACGTGATACCCTCTAGGTTTATGGGTATTGTAGTTCATATTTGTGTTGAGAAGCATAATCCTCGCCTCTGTGTCCTTAATAGAATTGAAAATTCTTGTCACAAATGTTTGCAAATTTTTAATTGGCTGTCAGTACTTCATCCAAGAAGTGTTGGCAGCCATCTTGGGACCAATATACATGATAGCACCTCATTAAAAAGCATTGCAGTTAATAGAAGGTTTTAAGACTTTAGTTACATTATAAATCATTTGTTGATGGTACCATACTCATTTTAGGAATTGTGGTGTGTTCTAAGGTGATTTTACCATTTCAAAAAGCCTTCTGCTGTGATATCATGAATCATGTTTGAGTGAAAACTATTTTCTCATGCTTTTCCCACAGAGGTTTGGAAGGTGATCTATAAGCTAAACCGAGAGCACATTTTCTGTAAATTCACATTATCTTTCTCAGTCATGTGAGAATGAAGTCTGACATTCTCAGTAAAACATGTACATCCAACAAGGGCAGAGACTGTCAGTTGATTCCTTTGTGTTCTACTGCAGCTTCCCAGAGTGTTCTAAAGAACAACTAGAGCGCTAACAGTCCTACTTATGACAAACATATTGCACACCTGAAGCCATCTTGATTGGAATAAAGTGGTAACTCTTAAAACATTTAATTTAAAAACGAACAACATGAGGGGGTTCATTTTGCCATAGAAAGTATGATTAGTGCTGCAGAAAGAAAAATGAGGGCACATTTGAGTGACTTCTCAAATCCTCTTCTATTTCATTAAAACATTCTGACATGCAGACTGAAACATGCACTTTCAATACCAGCAGCAGACTTCCCTGGTGAGCAGTAGCTTTACTACAGTGATCTAATAAGCAACTAGAGTGCTAACATTCTGAATTTATGGCAAATGTGTGACAAATCTGAATGCCTTCTTGTTGGAACCAAAGTAAAAAACTGAAAGTATTTCATACTGAGGAGACTGCAGTAAATGAGGAAATTAGGAAACTTCATAACAAATAAATCTCCCAAGATGGCCACCAGAGACAAAAGAGCCCAAATGTAGCCCAACTATCACCCAGATGAAGCCGAAGTATAGCCCAATGACAGAATGTCCCAGAGTGTTCTTAAGAACAACTAGAGCGCTAACAGTCTTACTTATGACAAAAGTATGGCACACCTGAAGCCATCTTGATTGGAATAAAGTGGTAACACTTAAAACATTTAATTTACAAAGGAACAAAATGAGGGGCTACATTTTGCCATAGAAATTATGAGTAGTGCTACAGAAAGAAAAATTAGGGCACATTTTGACTTCTCAAATCCTCTTCTATTTCATAAAAGAATTCTGATATGCAGACTGAAACATGCACTTTTAATACCAGCAGCAGATTTCCGTGGTGAGCAGCAGCTTTACTACAGTGATCTAATGAGCAACTAGAGTGCTAACATTCAGAATTTATGGCAAATGTGTGACATATCTGAATACCTTCTTGATGGAATCAAAGTAAAAAACTGAAAGCATTTCCTACTGAGGAGACTGAAGTAAATGAGGAAATTAGGAAACTTCAGAACAAATAAATCTCCCAAAATGGTCACCAGAGACAAAAGAGCCCAAATGCAGCACAAATATCACCCAGATGTAGCCCACATGTAGCCTAATGACAGAAGTGTGCAAAACACTTATTTTTTGTGTATTTGCAGTTTCATATAGTGCAGACTTGTCAGGTATTGGAGTGCTTTACATGAGCATTGGTTACATCACACAAGATCAAATTAATTTTTGTTGTAGACATGGGGAGATTAAGTGATTTGACCAGAATCACAGAATGTTGAGCTGAAGCAGAAACTCCAACCTGGTTCCCCATCTGCAAAGTCTGCAGCTCTGGAAGTAACACCACATCCTCTCCCCTAGGTGCAACATTTAATCAAGTGGTCAACTGGATAAAAAAACATAAAGATTAAAAATAATGTAAAAGTTCTTGGTCGCTATTTGAAAACTCAGAAAATATGTCCTCATTTTAGTTTTTTAGAGCACTAACCATAATTTTGATGCAAATAAGACCCTCTCATATATGTAATTTCTAAAGGAAATGCTCTAGGTATTACAGTTTTGATTACATCAAGATGACGTCAGGCGTTCCACACTTTTGAAATAAATATAGAATGTTAGCAATCTAGTTGTTCATTGGGATACTGTTGAGAAGCAGAGGCCAGGGGCACGGACTTTGAAAATTGAAGGCAGGTAGGAGAGTGAAGAGGCAATAATTTGACCACACTGGGCAGGCAGGAAGGGCAGTGGCAGCACAACAGACTATGGAGGGCAGTGGAAAGGGAGGCAGGGGCAACAAATCAACAATACAGGACTGGCAAGAGAGGCTGTGGCAATATAATAGACCATTGTGGGCAGAAGGAAGAGGCAGTGGTAGTACAACCATGCATGCCAACAGACCCGTTTCAGCCAGGAAAAGTCCAATGTTTTTAAGCTCAAATGGGCTTTATTTGATCTGTCTCCTGTCTACAATCTCCTCTTTTGCAATGTAACTCAAAGGGGAAAATCAATACCCCAGTTTTTTTTTCAAAATCTCCCTCTTACCAAGTTCAAACTGTTCGCAAGTATGGCACATTGGATCATGGTAAGCAGGAGGAATTGGGGTAGGGGCATGGACTCGGATAACAAAGGACATGACGGACATGGAGAGGTGCACCAAACTGACCCTACAGGGCAGGCATCAGGGTTTGCAGCAGCACAATTCACCACACAGGGCATGCAGGACGGGAGTGCAGCACAACAATCCATAGAAAGCAATAGGGAGGGAACAGGACCATGCACATGGACAACAGAGAACAGAGGGGGAAGAGGCAATGGTAGCTAGCTGACCATAATGGACAGACAAGAGAGAAAGCTGCAGCATAGCAGACCATAAAGGGCAGGAGGGACGGATCAGGGACATTACAATGGAACAGACAAGCCAGGAGGGAGGGAATAGGGGTCTGCAAATGGAAACAGAGGGCTGGGGCAAGGGGGCAGGGCAGGAGCAGCAAGATGACCATGGAGGTCAGGCAGGATGGGCACTTGAAACAAGACACACCATGGAGAGCAACAGTGATACTATGATGGCATACACACAGACCATGGAGGGAAGGTGGGAGGTGGTCAGGGGCATCTAGCTGACCACACAGGGAAGGCGGGAGGGGCCATGGCAGCACAGAAGACCATGCATGGCAAGCGGGAGGGTTAGTGGCAGCACAATGGCTATGATGGGCAAGAAGGAGGGTGCAGGGGCATGCACAAAGGACCATGGAGGATAGAAGGGAGGGTCAGGACCTGGGCACAGACAAGAGAGCTCAGGGGAAGGGGCCTCACAACAGACCGCATGGGACAGGCAGGAGGAGCAGTTGCAGCACAACAGACCAGGGAGGGCAGAAGGGTGTGGGTGTAAAATGGACCATGGAGGAAAGGAGGAAGGGGATAGGGGCATGGCATGTGGACAGGCAGGGTGGAGGAGGCAGGGACAGGTTACAGTCATCTGACAATGCTAGGCAGGTGGGAGGGGAGTGGCAGCTCAACAGAACACTCAAGAGTAGATAGGAGTGGCAGGTCCATGGAACATGGTGGGCAAAAAGGATGGAGCAGGGGCATGCACAAAGACATCGGAGGGCAGGGGGAAGGAGAATAGGGGCAGCAAGCTAAGCACAGAGGCTAAGCAGGAGGTCAATGATCGGCCATAGAATTGGGCAATGGAGGGCAGGAGGAGTGGACTGGTACAGCATGCTAAATGGAGGGGAGTGGCAGCACATCAGACCATGCATGGCAGGAGGGAGGAGGCTAGTCCATGGATTCAGACAACAGAGGATAGGGAGGAGGTGGATGGGGCAGCAAGCTAACTGTTCAGAGAAGGTGGGTATTAGGAACTTTATTGTTTTTAAAATGTGTGTCTGTGCGAACTACTTAAAATATGAACAAGTATGCAGCATAATCTCACTTTTATTCAGGAAGAAGAGGACGTTTGTGACTGTGACTCCGGGCTCACTTGGCAGAAATACCCCTGACCCACCACCCCCCATCGCAAAATGTAATGCCCGTGAAAAGGGTAGGTGGACGCAGTGTTATATAGAACATAGTCCTGAGAGCACGATTGAAAATGAAAACTAGATATAGTATATGGTATAAACTATGCACCAAAAAGTGTGATATAAGATGAACCGGGGCGTGAAATATAATATGCAATACATTGTGCGCAATGACAGGTTCATTGGAGAGCGCCAGATAGCACAGGCACTAGCGCGTGGTATGCAATATGCGCCTTGGAGTGTAATATGCACAGGGCAGTGTTGAGTAACCTAACTAGTCACTAAAGTTGTAATATAAAATATGTGCTGGGGAGTGTAACGTTGCATATGCACTGTGACAAAGATATGGATCCCAGATTGTTAATATGCATGGCATAGCGCTGTGCGTTATAACATAGACATCGAGGAAGGCACGTTAGATGGGGCAATATAACCTGTGCGAAGGCAAGTGTGGCATGACATATTCACGGGGTGGTGTTACAGTGCACATGGGCTAAAGAGTGTCATAGCATACGC
This sequence comes from Triturus cristatus, assembly GCF_964204655.1. Classification (NCBI taxonomy): domain Eukaryota; kingdom Metazoa; phylum Chordata; class Amphibia; order Caudata; family Salamandridae; genus Triturus; species Triturus cristatus. The sequence continues at coordinate 166,867,707 of NC_140591.1, read as the reverse complement.
ACTAGCTGGTGGAATACAACACAGAGGTGTGTGGCACTCGGCGGGCACTGGTGGGTGTAACACAGCATTGGGCTCAGCCAGGAGCACGCTGTGACTCTCAAGTGAGGTTCGTCTCCTTTCCAGAGAGTATTACACATCCGGCGGTGGATGTGTGTTTTATTAACCGTGAGGGGGGTTTCTTGCATAATTTGGTCGAATTTTTGTCGAATCCCCTTTGAATGGCTTGGTGTGCGTGTGTATTAAATGTGCCCGTCAATAGCTACCCATGTTTGTATAAATAAACGAAAAGGGTGTCTACTTGGAGAGTACCCACCGGCGAGGGGGCGCCGGGATTAGGCACGGTAGGGCGTCAGACACGTCAGAGCTTCACTAGCGGTGTAAATACATTCCACGTGGATTCATTGTATGCATAGTCGCCTTTTAATGAATATCATGCAAATTGTCATGGTGATAGGTACATACGGTTTGTCCAGCATGTCCTAGGTGTTTCTATAAATATATATATTTTTTAAATAATAAAAAACAAAGGCCGGTCCCGGGGGATGGGGTCCCCAGGGCCACAAGTGGCCTGAGGAGGGGGGCAACGCAGGCCCCTCCTAAAGAATAAAAAAAAAACAAGGCCTTGACCCAGGGGTTGGGGTCCCCGGGGCCGATTAAGGCCTTGAGAGGGCCAAATTTATTTTTTTCAACAAAAAAAATTAGGGTGCAGGCCCTGGGGGATGGGGTCCCCAGGGCCAATAAATTAGAAAAAGAAGGGGGGCCACACAGCCCTCCTTCTTAAAAAAATCAAATAAAAGACCGGCATCGCGCCGGAGGCCACGCCCCTCCTTGCAGCACTCTGCAAACGCGCCCCCTGGCCAGTTGTAAGTTGGGGAATTAATTCCCCTTCAATACTGAGGGTCCCTGAGGGCCAACTAGCCCAACAGGTATCTCCAGTATGCGCCAGGGAGCTGCGTTGCAGACAGGTGTTCTGAGGCCATGCCCCTTTTTACACCTCTATGCAACGCAGCTCTGTGGCGCTTACTGGAGGTACCTAGTGGGCTAGTTGGACCCTAGGGACCCTCAGGATTCAAATGAACTTAGTTTTAATCCCCTACCCTATTATATACTAGGGGCTTACAGAGGAGGTCATGCTAATCACAGGGGGACCCCAACGCATAGTGTTCCCTATTGTATGTAGGTGTTTTCACTGTATTCTGAGTGTCTTTTAATATAGCACTGGCTCTAGGACTGGTTAGTCAGACTCAGTTACCACCAGTATCCATCTGAAAAAGTTGAGGGTACAGGTTGATTTTGCAACAAGGCTTCTTTCTGCTCTTCTGTTTGATCTTTCTGCACGTTATCCTTCTTCCTGCACATTTCTTCGTCTTTGAGGACTTCTGTTGCTTCTTTCTGCATTTCTTTTTTTTCTTTCTGTGCGTTTTTTCTTCTTTCTTCACATGTCCTATCTCTGTAGGCATAGTTAGAAATTAGCTTTTAAAAAACTTTGAAATTCACTGAAAAAACCATAGGTTTCAGGCACGTTGTAGTTAGGAATTAGCATTTAAAAAAACCTTAGAAATTCACTGAAAAAACCATAGGTTTCAGGGGCGTTATAGATAGCTGAACTTTTCACTCGTACAAAACCACTGAAATTCCCCCGTTATAGTTAGTTCAGCTAACTATAACTCGCGCGCCCGCAATGCACTGCTGATGACGTCGCATGTTACATCACTCATGACATGGTCAGTGACATCACTCATGACATCACTGATTACATCACTGATGACATCATCCTTGTGATAGAGTGGCAGACCTCCTCTCCCCCTAATATAACCTTTGATACACACATTCAAAAATATAAACTAAAATTTTCAAAACAATGGACATAACAATACCAGTTACAACAACCTATTCAGTAATTCTAAGATACACATACACATACACTCATTCACCAACAGTCCTATTCAGTCACTCATACACGTACTCATCCATAGAGTTACTCACACACATAGTCACTCGTGCTAATAAAAAATCAAACATCCATTTACTTGCATATACAGTTATACACACACCACCACACTTACTTCTACAGAAACGTACACATACTTAGTCTTTTAAACAATCACTTATAGAAACACATATTTATTCATACAGGAACTCTTCCAATCTCTCACTCTCACATATACTCACTTATATACACCAATAGTCACATATACTAGTTTAAAACATATTTAGTTACTCATAAAGACACTATTGAGACAGTCATTCACTCACTAACACACCCATGCACACACTCATCCACCCATACAGTCCTGCTCACATGCTGTCTTCAGCACATACAAACAGTGAGTCACTCATTCATGCACCTATGCACTACGTAATACCCCCCACCGAACCATACAGACACTCATACTGATACTCCAAAAACCAACTAATAACCTATATAGACACTCATGTAGCTACTCACCAACCCATGCAGCCACTTATACACAAAGTGAGAGACTGATACATATTTAAACATTACTCACTAAGCCATGTATTCACTAAGATACACTTAATCAGTCAGTTATACATTCACTTTTTTTAAAACAAATCATCCATTTAGACACTTATATACCTATTTATTCTTCCATGGACCTTGAGATATACATATATAAAACATATGTAATTTTCAGAAAAACACACATTCACTGGATGATGTCATCAGTGATGTCATCAGTGACGTCATTTGAGATGTCATGAGTGATGTCACTGACCATGTCATGATTGATGTAATATGTGACGTCATCAGCAATGCATTGAGGGCGCGCGAGTTATAGTTAGCTGAACTAACTATAACGGGGGAATTTCAATGGTTTTGTACGAGTGAAAAGTCCAGCTAACTATAACGCCCCTGAAACCTATGGTTTTTTCAGTGAATATATATATATATATATATATATATATATATATATATATATATATATATATATATACACACATTACCTTCTAGTCATAGTTAGGACCTATTATCCATAGGAAATTCATTACATTCTTTTCCCAATAACTTTGGCGCCGGGTGACGGATCTTCGCGAAATTTTCAAAACTGGTGGGGTACTACGGTCAGCTTCTATCCTGAAAGTTTGGGGGTGATTCATCACCGGGGGCCGAGAAAAAAGGGGGGTCCCAAAACGTGTTTTCTCTATGTTATTTCCCATAGGAAATTTTGGAACAGGCTACAGCCCGAGCTGCTGAATGGAATTACACCAAATTTTGCAAAAAGGTAGCCCTTGGCTCAGAAAGAGTCCTTTTTAAAATTGGTGTAAATCCGTTCAGTAGTTTTTGAGAAATTAAGAAATAAAGATAGTGATATCTATGGCCGCGGTGGATCCGCGCACCCTCCCGATCACGAGCTCCATGCTAATTGGCTGTCAACACTTCAAACCAGGACGTGTTGGCAGCCATCTTGTGCCTCGGTAGAACCGAGCACAAGAAAACAGAAAAAGAAACGCGAAAAACAAGAAAAGGGGGCAGGGTAGAAACACCCTGCTCCCCCTAGGCCTGCTCAGGCGGTCCCACAAGGACCCCCAGGGCCAAAAAAAGCATTTTTTTTTTTTTTTTTAAATCGGCGAGATTCGTGCATCCGCGCTTCGTTTAATTAAGCCACCGGGTGGGCCAGGTCCTGGGGGCAGCTAAAAAATGTGTTGGGGGCCCCAATCCACCCCACACTGCCCCAGGGACCGCCACCTCCCCGGGGCTTGATGAAAGAGATACGGGGGCATGCAGCCCCCCCAGCCCCGGGGTCCGCCACCCCCGGGGCAAATTTTTAAATGTGTGGGGGGCCTCTAAGGCCCCCCAAGCCCCGGGGACCGCCACCCCCCTAGGCTTTCATTAATTGCCCCGCTGCCCCCCTCCCCTGTGCATTTAAAAAAAAGCAGAGGTCAGGCCCAGGGGATTGGGTCCCCAGGGCCATATTTGGCCTGAGGAGGGGGGCCACGCGGCCCCCCTCAGGAAAAAACAAAAGAGAAACAGCAACAGCCAGGCCGAGGGGGACGCAGCCCCCTCCCAAAGAAAAATATTATTAACATTAAAGGCCAGGCCCCAGGGGATGGGGTCCCTGGGGCCAATATAGGCCTTAGGAGGGGGGCCACGCAGCCCCCCTCCATAATAAAAAAAATAATATTTGGCTATGCCCTGGGGGATGGGGTCCCCGGGGCCGGAATTGGCCACGGGAGGGGGCCCACGCGGCCCCCGTCCCGTAATATTTATATATTTTATTTTTAATGGGGGTCAGGCCCTGGGGGATGGGGTCCCCAGGGCCCATAAAATAGAAAAGGAAGGGGGGCCACACAGCCCCCCTTCTTTAAAAAATAAATAAATCATTTGAGATGTCATCAGTGATGTCACTGACCATGTCATGAGTGATGTAATATGTGACGTCATCAGCAGTGCATTGCGGGGGCGCGAGTTATAGTTAGCTGAACTAACTATAACGGGGGAATTTCACAGGTTTTGTATGAGTAAAATGTCCAACTAACTATAACGGCCTTGAAACCTATGGTTTTTTCAGTGAATTTCTAAGGTTTTTAAAATGCTAATTTCTAACTATAACGTCCCTGAAACCTATGTTTTTTTCTGTGAATTTCAAAGGTTTTTTAAATGCTAATTTCTAACTATAACGTGCCTGAAACCTATGGTTTTTTCAGTGAATATATATATCATATTTTTCATTATTAGTGTTGTAAAAATGGTGTTCAATTAGCTGAAATATGACCTTCTCTGGCAGCTGAGGTATGCAAAAAATAATTATAACTGTATGTTACATAGGTGCTTGCGGGTGACAGTGTGTTTATGTGAGAGTATGTATGTAAGCGTGAATGTGTGTATCTATGTAAGCTTGTGTGTGTGAGTGTAAGGTTGAGGGGCGTGTGATGTCACTTTCGCTGCCCCTGGCATTCTGGTGAATTGACATGCTTGGAGTCGTGCTGTAAAAAATTAAATGCATGTGAGAGAGGGGCAATATTGAGATGAGGGGCACTTGGGGCGGCTCCTCCGCTGTGGCAGAGGAGTGTCACCTCACTTGCTCAGAGCCAGCACCTATAAAATAGAACAATATAGTATCATTGTTTTATTTTTGAGCTGCTGGCTCTGAGCTAGCACTGTAGGGAGGGGTGGGGCCACGGGATGAGGGGTTAGTGCACTTATAAAAGTGCACATGTGTGTTTGGCTGGCCGTCTTGGGCCAGCCAAACACACATGCGCACTTACTTTTCTCCAACGCGGATGCATTGCACAGCTGTGTTGGAGAAACATCACAGACTCCCTGTCCTGAGCGAAGCGTCAAACCAGCCCACTCAGGCCAATCCCTGCGCTGCTCTCATCGAATGAGAGCAGCACGGGGATTGCACAGGGAGTCTGTGATGCTGTCCCAGAGGCTGCTGGGACCAGGAAGACTGAGGCGCGACGCAGAAGGCGGCTGGCAGCTTCAGGTAAGTCTCTTTTTAGGTCAAGCCTATAGCGGCAGCGCGCATGCGCTGCTCGCTTTGCAAGGTATGCAGTATTCAGTATGGAGTGGAAGCTCAGTGGAAGCTCCACCCACACTCTGCCCATCTTTTAAATTGGCTTGTGTCTTTGTCCTTCCTAAATGCTGTATTTTGATACATTATGAGGATTGTTAGTCCCTCCTTAGTACGGCTGTGTCGTCATTCAATTCTTCCCATGGCTACTGGCCCCTTTACTTGGTTGTTACACCAGACCTGTTCTATTGTCTAAATTAAGTTTCTTCTATCTCAAGCACAACAACATGCTTTGTTTAAATTGAGCGGCCATTCCCTTTTTCACTTCGAGGCAGCCGGGACAATGGTGGCCGCTCGTTTGCAGTGCCACAGGCCTTGCATTAAAATGCGAGACCTATAACATTGCAAATATTTTTGTCTGTGCGTTTTCCTTTTCGGCTAATGAAAGCTGAGCAGCGTGGCCGGATACAGCGGACCAGATACAGCTCAGTGAGTGGGGGGGGGGTCTCAAGCTTGTCCGGGTGCGTGCGGCAAAACAGGGATCCCCACTAAATGCAGGCTACAGCAGCAGGCTCTGATGGTAACATTGCCAGGTTGAGCAGCTTTGTGAGGCTCAGGCCGCTGATTGGTGCGAGGGCTGACCACAACCGGTTTTCTTGCTGCTGTGCGTGCATTCACCGGGATTCCTGCCTATACTCAAACCCCTAGACACGCATGGCTACAGGGCACAGCAGGGAATCCGCACATGAAAGATAATTTTTTTTTCTATTGCCGAATTAGCACGTAAATTTAGCAATCCCGCACGCTAATATCAGGCAGAAAATCACAACATTACCACAAGCTGGTGGGTGCGTGTTCTGTCACTACACTCGGCAGATGTAGGCTTCGCTGGCTTTTTAAATTTACGCATTTCATTTTATGTTTTTGGATATAAGTGCTTAAAAGTCACAGATGAAGAGTCTTGCACAGGCAGTGGGGAGCTGTTTTTGCAGTGTTATTAAATGTTTACTGCCAGATTGTGTTGATTGTTTTATCTCTCCTGTGAAAGAGCTGACAGTAGAAAGCATCCTCCACACCCCACACTTGTCAACTTTTCAGGCAGGCTTCAAAGTGAAGCATGGAGTGTTTGGTACAAGTGTCTGCATTTGCATTAATAGCATGAAGCAATGCCTCGTTTTTTTAACACTTTTAATCTGATGTATAAAAAGATGAAAATCATGCTTATTATTCTGTCCATATATGTGGACGTGTGTACCTATATCGGTAATTGTATTATACTGCCAATTCCATGACAGACTATTAATTTATCGATGATTTCTGTGTGGTGCAACGCGTCTCGTGTTGGAGCTCACGTTGTAGCTGTCACAGAGCTTCACAGACTGTTTCTGTTTGACATCAACATGTATTTGAAAAATAAAAATGTTATTGCCCGACCACAACATTTGTTCTGTGCTCTTCACCTCTGCTATTTTATGGCTATTGCTCTGTCCGTGATTACTGCTCTTGGTTACAACCAGTTGCCCTCTGGAATTACAGCATGTCCCCGGCATATGAAATAAGAATGGCCTGCTGTTAAGAATAGAAAAGGGAGACAATCTTGACCAGAGGCCTTCTGAGACTGGAGGACATCGTCCAGGGAATTGTCGAGCAGGCTTTGTGCCGATTGTCTCTTAAGGCATGACTGTGTTGGGGGTTTTGAACAATGTCTGCAAGGTCTAATATGCAATCTGTTTTTTAGTGGCTACAGCAGTGTCAGGGTGGTCTTAAATACACTGCATAATGATGGATGAAGATGCTTCACTTATAGTGCGCGCATAATGAAACACTCACTCCCCCTCACTTCTGACACCCCTCAGCGCCCACTGGCCCAAGAATATCCAAACATCGGTTTTGTTGTCCAAGGCGTAGACTTTTATTCAGGCCTCCCTAGACCCACCGTGCCACACGCCTCGCTGTTTGACGTTCTTGCGGCTTCCCTGGGTCCAAGGAGACAAAGAGGAGGAGACCCCAGGGACGCTGCCTTATATACCAAAACTGAGCTAGGTTTCAGTTTCCAAATGTGTACTCACACGTCATCGCGAAATCTGGCCACCCAAAACCAGCCTCTGCAATTCAAGCTCGGGTTTCATGGCGCGACTAAGGGCGCCCCTCCACTAGGCGAGGGGGGCGCCTAGTCAATCTTACAAACTGGAACATCATCTGGCTGGCACTCGCTCCCATTGTATTTGGCAGCTATGTCATTATAGAAGATAGCCAACCACATGCACAATCTTAGTCCCACCCAGGGGTTACTGGTGCTCCCTTTCAGTTGGGGCACGTCCAGCCGTTGAAACTGGACGGTGTTTATCAGCATGGGCCCACAACTCATTTGCATGTATTTGATCTATTTCTGAAATGGTGTAGTCGAGCTATAATGTTTAAATAGAATACTATTCAAAACTGTTCCCCGAGTTTAGGAGTGAATTTTCATAATCGTGAAATGAATTTGTCTCCCTAAATGAAAATACCATTCAACCAAAACATGCAGAGTTTGAGCTTAACTCTAGAAGAACTCAAGCTTCACCTCACCTCTGAGCACCATCACAGGCTTAGTGCCCATCTGGGGCTGTTTGTGTTCATGGGATGTGGCTTGGTAGTAGTAGTTCATGTGGACAAAATGTTGGACAATATTTCCAAGAACCTCATGTTTGTGCTTCTAAAGACCGTGTTTACCTGCGTGCCTTATAAATTATGCACGTCATCTGTGCGCCTGACAGCAGTGTGACTACAGTGACATGCTTCATGACATAGCATCCGCACCTTTATTTCAGCATGGCGAACGCAGTCTCTTCCACCTCTCCCCACTGCCGCAAGCAGGCAGAGCACAAACACAGCAGGCTACCTAAAATGGCTTCCGCCCACTTCTTACAATTTACATTTATGAGCTCCGAAGCGGCAGTGTGTGTTTGTTGGTCGACGCGCATGCTGTAACAGTTGGGCCTCATGGCACCAAGGAATTCCCCTGCTGCATGGCCAAAGGTTAAGGGAGGAAGCCAGTGTTCGAGAATTCGGCTACTTGCTCACTTCCTCCTAACCTCAACATGTGCTGTTGCTGTGCCCTGCCCAGCTAGAGCCCAATTTATGCCGCGGACTCACCACACCAGCGTGAGTTTCATAGTGAGAGCAGGTTGCACAGGCTGAGTGTGGCACTGCAGCATGGCTCGCTGTCTGACTCGGAAGCAGACAGGCTAGTGATTTCCGCAGTGCCCACCAGCAGCGCCTCTCAGTGAATCCTTCTGACTATCAAGAATGCTTGAGCCGGATTTTGGTTTAGTCAGGTTGCCGCTTCACTAGGATCGCCACGAATTTCAGGAGTAAAATGTTGGTTGTTCTCAGTGTTAAGCATATTGTGTTTTCACAGCTGCCCACTGACCCAAGGAAATAAAGATAACAGTAGCCACCCCTAACTTTTGTAGCCAACAGCGTAATCTGCAGCTTAAAAGCCGTAGAGGGGAACGTGAACTACGAGTCCCAGCAGGCTTGGTTCTACAGCTTGAAAAATCTGGACTGGCTTGAAGTTCAATGAACATATAGCAAATCTAAATGGAACTCATTTGCATAGTCCGTGGAACTTATTTACATAGTCTGTGGTTATTTTTAAAATACAGAATGGATCAGAGACTCTGAGGGTTCAGCAGGGAGTACTACATTACTTTTTCTGACTTTTGGGATTCTGACTATTTCCTTTGGTGCTCATTTTGGAGACAAATCCATTTTTGAGCAGGTGATGGATAATTTTAGCCACTGAGTATTAATATCCATTAGGACCGACAAATTACATTTTTTATGTGGCTGCCAAATTGAAACGCAGTAGAAGATTACAGTAAATTTAAAATCCACTCCCTGTGTCATATGCATAGTTTACAACCAGAACAGTTTTAGGGCATGGGCAAATGCCCAGGGCACCACCTTCCAGGAGTTGGAAGAGGCTCCTGAAGAAGTGATAATGGTGGGCGTAAAACAGATTTTTTTTATAATGTAACAGCTGAGCTTGCCTGTCCTGTGCATTAACTCACAGTGATGCAAAACCAGCCTCCGCCCCCCCCCCTCCAGCCGCAACATTTGGTGAGGGTGACTAAAAGAGCACTTAAATTGTCTGCTTCCCTGGTTTAACCCCTTGTGTGCTTATGACGAGCCGAGCTCGTCATGAGGCACAGTGGAGCTGTGCTCATGACGAGCTGGGCTCATCATAACGGTCGTGCTCCGCCCACACACCATTGATTCCCCGCCTGTGTGGGAGAATCAATTAGTGGGCGGAGTCGTGATGAGCTCAGCTCGTCATGAGCACAGCTCCACTGTGCCTCATGACGAGCTGGGCTCGTCACAAGCACAGAGCCGCTGCCCACCCCGCGCCGCGGGGGAATTACCCCAGTGGCGAAGGGGTTAAAAAGACATTTTGCCTGATGGGAGGAACCCCCAAGGAGCGTGCAGCCTGCAAAGCAGGTCAGCGGAGTGTTCCAACTGTGCAGTTCTGCCTTTCAACCATAGATCACTTTATATTACTCGTTTTGGGCCATTTCGGCTTTGGCTGAAACCAGCAGCTCTCACGGGGTACCCACACTAAATACACTCCCTTTTATGTGTTATAGTATGGGTATGCCCATTCAGTTTTATGTGGTCAGTTTATTTGAGGTGTTAGTTTCATATGAGCTCTCCTAGGCAGTGCTTTAAGAGGGCTGTGTCCTGCCGGTGCTCAGCACGGCCAGTTCTTAAAAGCGGGCGCTGAGACGGACACCTTTCGGGCTCTCTATTTTTGCCTTCACCCTCAGGGTGAAATACAAATCTTAACCCTGCAGCAGTACCACCACTTCTCAAAGCCTTTGATGCAACCTGAAAGACAGTGGTTTTAGTTTTTTTACAGTCTCGTCGTTTCAGAATGGAAGCATTTTCAATAATATATACAACAAAGTCACAGTTGTTGCTTATTTATTTAATGCAAATAACAACCATTGACAAAGCTAATAATCCTGGCTTGTTGTAGGTATAATGTTACGCGTGTTATCATATATCTGGATGCAATGACAGAAACAGCAAAATACCAGTCGGGCAGCACACTATGCTAAACACAGATTTTTAGCTTATGTGTTTTAAGCCACGCCCTTAATTACACCGGCCACGTCCCTTTGAAAGACCACTCGTTTTTTCATCCCACTTATAGCCCACTGTACCTAGGCTCTGGCGATTGGCAGAACGCTGTACCAAGAAGGTACGAGTTCAGGAGGATATGTGACCTAAAACATTTAAACCCACTGCGGGTTGCACCACTACTCATAGTCCGAAACCTTAATAATTGAGGAAATGTCCATTCAGTATTGTATAAGATTTCAATATTTTCCTTTATTCATTCTTGAATTTTCACAATTCTTTTGCAGCCAACGCGTTTCGTTCTTTCACTAAGAACTTCGTCAGGGCTGTAAAAACATACAAAATACAAATATATAATACGAATTGCAACCAATCCATTAATACATTGTACTTATAAAAAGTTTTCAAATGACCAGAAACAGAAAAACGCCTAGAAAAAGCATTGATTATTGGCATAATATTGGCTTCAAATGTCCCAAAAGATTGTACATTGCACCTTAAATTGCTGACATCTAGTTAATGATCCTAGTCAAACATTGGTATACATTTCAAGGCAAATCCTCTAAAAGGTTCCCACAAAGGCCATATACAACTGAAAAGTTTCCCAGTATTTTAGGGAAACCACCTTTAGTACACTTTTTAACAATAGACCCTTGCCACTTAGTCAAGAACAACAAGAACCCTCAAAAGCCATGCACCACGCCAACTCAGAAAAAACCCTTATTTTATTATATCCAGTGTTCCTCTTTTTATAGTTTTATGGGTTGCTATAATATCTCCTCCCATGTATAAAATAATAACCAGAATGTTAGATATACATACCAATATTTATTGGCAACAATTTATGTTTGAAGTCTTATGATGATGTTTCCCGATATTTGACTCTCCAATTTATTAGGATGGCAGATTGTCCGTTATTTCACCTTCCTGCTCTTTGCATTGTCTACCAGGAAGTAATAATATCACTATCTTGTAGAAACTTGTAACACATTTTAAGATTGCTAAAATAAGCTGAACTCTTAATGCTGGACAATATCCTTACCTAAGTCAGGTCATTGCTGGTCCCATTATGCTTGCCTCATGGTCCAATTCTAGGCTAATGTGCCTGAAATAAAGATACATCAGGTATGTCACTCTCTATATTTTATTATGGCGATCGGAATACTTGTAAAGCCCATAACGTTAACAAGTCCTATACCAACTGTCCCCAATAGGATTTCAGTTTAATAATGCCCACTAATAGCTACCAACGTGCATATTCCTCTTTTCGCTCATACTTGGCACACCTGATTTCATTAAACATTGGATTGTTTTAGCCCAAGAAATCAGTCCGCAGAAAGCGTATGAATTAAAAAGTCAGTTTTCTACAATTTAAAAGGGCAGCTTGTTTGTTTTATCAACTAGGCAAATAAAGGCCATATCCTAATACATAAGGGACCTAATAGTACACCATCCGACTTCCATATTATAACATTATCCAAAAGGACTCTCTCCACCTGCCCGCATACTCACAACCTTACTAAACCTTATCACGGTTGCAACAAAGGACCTGATTGTACTACGTACAGCTTTCATGTTAAAGCGCTACCGTAATATGATTGTTCCACCTCCCCGCATGTCCATACCTCGTTTGGGCCTTATCACAATTAAAAAAGAAGAAAAAAGAGAACTCTATATACAACATGCGGCTTGCCAGTTTTTTATCGTTAACCCAATCTGCTCTCTTGCCTTCACTTCATATCCATAGCCTCGTTTGAACCTTATCACGATTGCGAAGGGACCTGTCAGCTCCACATACGGCCGGCATTTTATATTGTTGCCCCAATATTCTAGTTAGCTTTTACCTGCACAGTCATATATTAGCTTACCTTCAATCTGGTATATAACGACGGCCGGTAAGATTCACGCCCAGATGGCTCGAAGAGAGTAACGCGGGCGTTTTTGCGTCTTTAATACCTCAAGTAACGTCCATCACATGACCCTACGTATCCCTAAACTTCGTTAGGGACACTCATCAAATTACTGATTCCGTCAATGTGCATTCGTGCCTCGTTGTGAATCGAAATAACTTTATGCATAAGTTTGACGATCAAATCACATATCAAGCAACACCGCAGTTGTCAACATCCCTGATTCTCGTGATTAAAAACAATTAATTACTACAACGTCTTCCGTTATTTGGTACCGCTATTTGTTTATAGAAAATGTATCCTTCTAATATTGAAAAAAGTCCTCGTACACAGTGCAAAATACATGCTCGTACGCTACGTCACGGCCCAAGTCCAGACTCTAAATTACCAATAACCTCCCCAAAACAAAAAACGTATATTGACCACATTTCTGCATCAACGGTACCCCAGGTAACGTGAATCACATGACCCTACGTGTCCGTAGACTTTGTTAGGGACATTCTTCAAATTACTGGTAACGTTAGTGTGCATTCGTACTAATTTTTAAGTCAAAATTATTTTATACATAAGTTTGACTTTCAAATCACATATGGAGCAAAAGTGCAATTATCGACATCCCTAATTCTATAATCATTTACAGTAATTTGCTGCGTCATCTTGTTCCATTAGGCACCGAATTCATTTAAAAAGAATACATCCTTCAATATCAGAAACAATCACCGTACGTAGACCAAAACCCATATCTATTTGTGATATCATCGCCCAAATTGAGATTATAAAATATCAGTATCAATCCCAATAAGGAAACCGTATATTGTCCACATTTTCAATAATAACATTTGGTCCTCTAGATACAGTTAAAAGCCACGACTTAAGACCAAACTTAGGATCCCTTCAAAAAGAAAATTCTTTGCTACAAAGTACCACGGATACCATTATGGCCTAACTACTCTCTAAGATTGTTACACCATCAGATTCATCTACCCTATCCTGGCCCCACCTCTCATAGAATCCCATAACCAGTTCAACTGGTACATCATTTAAAACCAAGAAAAAGTACTTAGTTCTAGGTGTCCTGATATACCTACTCCAAACAGTTCCCCAAATATGGCCTCTGGAGTTGCTCCGACCCCAATTCAGAACCTTGACATTTGTCCATTAGTTTTATTAAATTGACTTACCCATTATTTCCTACAAATGGTTATTGTTCTAAGAAAATAGTGTAGTTCATCATCACTATTATGCCCCTTACTAGTACTCTGTAATCTACAAATCCATCCTGCCTCATTACGTCTAAGGGCCAATTCTCTATCCCCTCCTCTAGATCTCATTGGGACATGATCAATACCGTGAAACCAGATTTCAGGTTTCCCTCAATGTTGCTCATTCATATGTGTTGTCATGGGATATCGTGTATCCCTATTGCGAATGGCCCGTACATGCTCCTGAATCCTACTTTTAAGGGGCCTGATGGTACTCCCTACATAAATGATGTCACAGCTACAACCTATTACATATGTCACATATGTAGTTCTACAAGAGATAGTGTGCCTGATAGTGTAAGTCCGTTGTGTGTTGTAACTAAATTCCTTAAGTTTATTCTTCCCAAATTGACAAATGTTACAGTCAGTGCATGTGAAAAAAACATTTAGTGGTCTAGGTAACCAAGTTGTCCCTGCTTTGCCCTTGGAAGATACATAACTAGGACATAACATACCTCTCAAAGTTCTGCCACGTCGATAAATAATTTTGGGTTTGGGGGAAATCATCTCTTTAACACCTGGTACCTCATGCAGCAGAGGCCAATGTCTATTGAAAATTTTATAAACTTCTTGGCTCTGCTTATTGAACTTAGTAACAAAACTGATGGAAGTAGATCTAGCCTTCTTTTTGTCCCCACCCATGTGGTTCTTAGTTGAAAGGGTATTTTCTCGTGCTAGTACTACAGTCCGTCTTTCTGCATCATCCAGGGTTTTTTGTTGGTATCCCCTCTGTCTGAATCTTATTTTGGTCTGCTTAAGATTATCCAAAAATAAAGTTTGGTCGCTACAATTCCTGCGTATCCTAACCATTTCCCCATATGGGATACTATTAATAGTAGCCTTGGGATGCGCACTGACCTTTTGAACAACATCTGGATAAAGGGGAGGGTATGAGTCAATGGCTGCTTTGATACATTATCATTTCACTAAGCAGCGGCGTGCAGCAGGGCCGGCCGGCTCTGGCAAAGTGCTCGGCCAATCGCCCCCTCCCCCCGGGGGGGTTTTCAGCCGATTTTGTTACAGGGCCGATTTTGCAACTATGCTGCAAAAACGGACCTGTAACAAAAACGGTACCCAGGGTCCTAAAACTGGCCCCCACCCGTGCGGCGCACCGGGGGATTGCCCGGTGCTCGCTACGTCCAGTCCGGCACTGGCGTGCAGTAGCTAGCTTCTGTGCACTCTTCTCTCTGAAAGGGAAAAGAAGGGGGGGCGTTGCAGCATGGTAGTTTACAATAGTGTGGGCAGCCGATCATTTGAAAGGCAGCACTAAAATGTGTACCTCAGCATCTCCACAGAACAGCACTTTAGTATGCTGATTCCTTCTTATTAGCGACAAGAAACTACATGGGTTTGACGACTGCTCTTTACACCACTTCCCCAAAAACACAAAAATAGTTCTTCCCCAGCACTGCTGGTTTGGTAGATGGGAAGTGTGAAAGGCGGGGCTGTAGTTTCTATTGCTCAGTTGAAGAAGTTTTTATACAGGGCTTTTCCCTTTGTGTCTCAGAGTATGGCTGCTTTCGGATATTTGTTTTTGATGTATTAAGTCACGCTTAAACTCCCCACTCCCTCTCAAAACATCTTAATAGTCATTGCGAGTCCCAGTTTTTAGGTGTGGCTAGAGTAAGCTTCAGCTGTTTGACAATAGGTCTGGCAAAACACTTATAAGGTCCCAAAGGCGAGACCTATTGGCTATGCCAATGCTTGTTTACATGGGGGAGAGGGGTTGGCCTAACGGCTAGGGCACTCGACCTCGGACCTGGGGAACTGGGTTTGAGTCTCGGTAATGACGCTGAACATCCTGTGATTCTGGGCAAATCACTTAATCTCCCCGTGCCTAACAAAGAATGAATGTGTGTCCTAATGTAACGTAACTGGTGCTATGTAAAGTGCTCTGGTACCTGATTGGATTTGGGTCAATTTCGCGCTATATAAAACCTCTGAAAAAAAAACCAAAAAAAACATGTGGTTCAGCCACTAACAGGAGCTAAGGTTGGGGTGGAGGGTGCTGATTATTTATAAATTAAATAATAGCTTTAAAAGCACCCGCTGTAGAGTTCGACTTTTTTGTTGCTCAAATAGGTGTTATTTCTGATATTTGTCTATTTCCATGGACTTCATTGCATGATTTTGGTCGCTAGAAATGGCCACTCAAAATGTCACACATTTAGTTGATGAATGACTCTCATAAATCCACGGAATCTATGAAAATGTCATGCATAAGCAATCTGAAACATTAGCAACTATGCTCAAATAGGTGTAATTTCTGATATTTATATGATTCCCTTGCCTTCATTGCTTGATTTTGCTCGCGAGAAAGTGTCACCCATAGTCGTGGAAATGCCACTCATAGTTACAGTGAAATTATGAAAATACCGCACATAGCAATTTGAAACCTTGGCAGCATTAGTGTTTCACATACAGAGCATTGTGTAAGCTAAATGAGAGCAATAGATATAACACCCAGGATAATGTTCTGCATGGCCAAATACTTTTAAGGTCCCAAAGGCGAGACCGATTGCATTGCAAATGCTTGTTTTAATTATTATTATTAATATTAAATGCCCCCACCCCTGTGCTCCCCCTCCTGCACCCTCTCCATGCCCCTTTCATCCGCCTCACCACTGTTTGTTTGTGGCAGCCGCCACTGAGGGTCACTGTTGGAGGGTGGCAGTGAGGGAATCTGAGGAGGAGGAGGTTGTTGAGGGGGCCCCAACAAATATTGTCCCACCAGGTACCACCAGCGCTAAAGCCGGCCCTGCTCTGGAGAGTTGCTCATTCGAGTGGCACCTCTGCACAATTATGTGTGGAAAGAACTATGAAAAGTCCTTGTGTGTTTCATTTTTAGGTCTCGCCTGAGCCAGCGCTTTAGCGCTGCACTCGCGAGAGCTTTTGTAAATGGGGGATTTGGAAGTGCAAACTGGTGCTTTCAGGCCTCCAAATACAGTGCATGTGCGCCGGGCGCGTGCACCTTTTGGCAGCCTGTGTCATTCATTTCGCGGCCGCTTTGATGTGAGCCGCGCGGCCACTGAGAACATCAAAGCGGCCGCGAAAGTGCTCACCATATGCCAGCCTGCGTGCCTCTCTCCCCTACCCCCTCCCTTATCCCACTTCCTGCTTGTTTTATTTTTTAACTGCAACATGTTTTTGTCACTGTTTGGAAAAGGAATCATGTGCAAGTCACACATATATAAACACATATTTTAATTCACACACACAAAAGGGCACACAATTCAGCTGCATAAAGCAAAACAAGCATTGGCAAAGCCAACAAGTCCGACTTGTATGTGCTAGCACATGTAGTACAGGTATGCACACATGCAATTTGCATGCAATAGCCTCCTTAGGTCAAATCTTTTGTCTTTGCCAATGCTTGTTTGATCCGGCAGACACATTTCAGTACCAGTATCCTGGAAACAATGGTCCTTCTCATGCAGGTTATGTTAGAAGATTTACCGCCTACTGGTGGCCTTAAAGGTCCTGTGCTTGCGAGCCGTCAGTGTGTGTTTACTTCAGATCCAACTCCTCCTGCATTCGTACACTCCAGGTTTGGCAGCAGGCTTGATGTCACTGTGCTGAGAGAAGACAGCAGCGTGCTGGCCTCACCTCCTTCATCATTAGTGCTCCCCGCGAGCCACGACAGAGGGAGATGCGGAAGCCGACGAGAGCGCGTGCCACTGGCTTGCTTGAAGGGAGCCCGTTTTCAGTGACTGTGGGCGCGTGATTTGTACAATTAGATGCAACTTGAAACGATTCAGCTATCTGAACACTCATTCGATTTTATGATACTGGCAATGGAGGAGTGACCTGACATAATTTTGTTGCGTTTCCTTAGCAGCACAAAAACAGAGGCCTTCAATTTAAAGGAATAGCTGAATTATTTATTACCCAAGTCAGCAGTTCTCATTACCGACCTCGGAAGGCTGATTGGCTGATACAGCTAAGAGTTTGATGGCTTTAAAATCCGTGATTAAACTACTTCGAACCCGCTCATTGACCCACCAAGCAATCTAGGCCTTTTGTTTTTTGCATATTTATATAGCGCGAACTCGACCCGAAGGTATCGGAGCGCTTTACACGAGCACCGTATTTACATTGGCACGGGGAGATTAAGTGTTTTGCCCAGAATCACAGGATGTGGACGCAACCCCAAGGCTCGAACCCTTGTTTCCAGCACCAAAGTCGGCAGTCTAGCCGACGGACCACATCCTCTCCCCTGATAGTTTGACTTGGCACCGCTCTGTGAGTCACCTGTAACTTTTGTAATGCAACCCATTGCAATATTACAGACACACTACACATCACAACAGGTGTATTTTGTGTTAAAAAAGCTCTCTTTTATTTAAGTCAGTAGTCTTGATATCAGCACTGGAAAAATGAAAGGATGAATAGGCATAACGCTTTGCAGAGAAGCAAACTTATTACTAAGGTGCTGATTTACAATTGTGCAGACAGCGTACTCTGTCACAGATGTGGCGGAATACCCTGTCCCCCAAAACCTTGCCCCTTCCACCTTATTTAGACTTGGATAGACTGCCAGCTTCCGTTGACGGAGCCGCTGTAGGCTCAATCGATGGAAAGCTTCCGCCGACGGCCTGATGGAGAAGGGGCCATTAGAGGAAAGGCTTTCCACCCCTCTCCTTATTAAAGGTAAATCCTGCTGGTGAAGGACGAATAAAATAACAAGCATTTGCAATGAAATAGCTCTCGTAATTACGCGAGTTTGAGCTATTGGCATTATAAATGACAATGCCTTTTATTTATGTGTCTATTTGTAAAACATAAATTAAAGGCATTGTTATTTACAATGCCAATAGCTCAAACTCGCGTAAATGCGAGACCTATTGCATTGCAAATGTGTAGTGTCGCGGTCTAGTTGACGCGCGCACTACGTGGAGACGGCGATGTGCGTAGCGGCCGTTTGGACGCTACTGCGCATGCGCGAGATAGCGCGCGAGGAGAGACGGCGATCGGAGCGTGTTGCCCGGCGCTCTCTCGGCAATACCAGTTAAAAGTGTAATAAAGGTTTCTGCAACCTCCTGAGTGCCTCCTGAGAGTTATTGGGGGAAAGCTACTGAGACCCTGGCACCTAGCACCATTACAGTGGCGACGAGACTGGGACAGTGAGAACCCTACGTGCAACAGGAGGAAGGTGCCCCCAACCTGCATCAGAGAAGAGGTCCACCAGGAGGGACACCACCCCACGCGGTAAGAAGACCGAAGGGGGCGAGGACAGACGCCTACGCACCGGGAGAGCGCGGCAGAGGCAGATAAACGCCGGGAAGTGGCACGTGGGCAGTAAAGGAGCCGGCCACGAGGTAGAGGAAATCGCAGGCGGACAGCGGAACCACAGAGGAGACCCTGGCGGAGTCGGGGGACGACGGAGCAGCCAGCTCGAACGCAGCCCCAGGTACCCGAAGCAGGGGAGCGGGGACAGACGCACCAGGTAGCCCAAGGAAGCTGGTGGAAGCCAAAATGAGTGCACAGTCATCGACTCTGACGACGCCGATCCCGTTCCTACCACGCCCGGGAGAACCCATAATGAAGTGGGAAGACTGGAGGGAGTACTTCAAAAACTACCTGGAAGCGCTAGAAGATGAGAACGAGGAGGCGTTCTCCAGTGCCAGGAGGAAGAGGATACTTCTACACAACCTGGGACCAGAAGGAATACGGGTGTTCCAAAACCTCACACCGAACATCAGGCAGGTAGGGGACACAGACGTGTTCGCCCACGCCATAGAAGACTTGGACAACCACTATTGGCCAGCTGTGTGCACCTCCATCGACCGCTATAACTTCCAGCAGAGGAAGCAAGAAGCGGGGGAATCCGTAGATGACTACGTGGCGGCGCTGCGAAAACTGGCGATGACGTGCAAATATGGAGGACTGCAGGATGAGTTCATCAAGGACCAGATCGTCATGCACACGACAAGCAAGTCAGTACAGGACAAACTATGGGCGAATGGAGATGCGACGCTGAACGAGGTGATCGCCATAGTGAAAAGAGCGGAACTAACCAAACGCTGTGCGGAAGCGGCCAAGAGAGAGCCGGCCCCCAGACTCACAGTCAACAAGGTGGACGACGCGGACCATCAGGCACGGGGAAAACCAGCGACGGGGGAGTACAGAGGAGCGACCAAAGGGAAAACAAGACCCGGACAGACATGGAAACAAGAAAAAGGCGAGGCTATGAGATGCTACAGGTGCGGAAGCTCGAGCCATGCTGCGCACGACAAACGGTGCCCCGCATTCAGAGCCAAGTGTGCGTTCTGCGGCCTAGTAGGTCATTACGAAAAAGTATGCCGAAGGAAAGGGAGACAGCAGGCGGTGAAATTCGTGGCACAGGACGAGGGGGAAGAAGTGGAAGGCCGTGAAGAAGACGAAGAAGTCCTGTGTATAGAAGACCAGGTACTGGGCCTTGAGGGGAGAAGAACGCGCAAACCCCAGTGCGACATGATTATTGGAGGAATACACATCACCATCGTGGCGGATTCAGGATCTCCATACACGATTGTTCAACGTTCGGTATGGAATGAGAGGTTCAGACCCACGTGGGGCGCGCAACTAGAACCCCCCGACATTCGACCGGTCACCTACACAGGGGATCCAATCCCGATGGTAGGGTTCAAGACGCTGAAGTTCCAGTTCAAGGAGCGGAGTGCGCTCTGCAAGCTGTACGTCGCGGAGAAGGGACCGTCAGTCCTGGGCTGGATGGACCAAGGAGAGTTAGGCGTACAGCTGAACCCAGGTGGGGACACCCAGGTGATGGTGACTCTGGACGGAGAGGAGTCGACGGCAGAAAAATGGCGGAGCGGGCACCCGAAGGTTTTCGGCGGGAAGATTGGGAAACTAGAGAAGTTCTCCCACAAAATCGTCCTTAAAGAAAACGCCCGGCCGGTAGCGCACAAAGTACGGAACATCCCGATTGCGGTGAGGGAGGCGGTGCAACAGGAACTCCTCCGACTGGAAGAAGGGGGAATCATTGAGCCCATCGACAGTGCGGAGTGGTTGGCGCCTCTGGTGGTGGCCATGAAACCGTCAGGCAAGGTGCGCCTCTGTGTGGACCTCAGAGAGTTGAACAAGTGCATAGTGGTCGAAAAGTTCCCCTTGCCGCGCATAGAGGAAATGTTGGCCCGCACGAAAGGAGTGAAATGGTTCTCCACCATTGACTTGCAATCGGCGTACCACCAGGTAGCGCTACATCCGACAAGCAAAAAGTTGACGTCGTTCATCACGCCGTTCGGCTGCTACCAATTCTGCCGCATGCCCTTCGGTCTCGCCTCGGCAGCGGCGGTGTTCCAGAAGCTAATGGCCCGCCTATTCAAGGACATTGAGGGAGTGCAATACTTCCAGGATGACATCCTAGTGATGGGGACAGAACTGGAGGACCATGACAGGAAGCTGTCGGCAGTATTGAAGATCCTGGAAGAGAAGGGCCTAACGGCAGAGTGGGAGAAATGTCACTTCGGGATGACGTCAGTCACCTACCTGGGGCACGAGATAGGTGTGCAAGGAATAACGCCGAAGAGAGGGAACGTGAAGGCCATCTGCGAAGCACCACCGCCCACCTCCAAGGAAGAAGTACGGTCATTTCTAGGGATGGCGGAGTACTATAGCAAGTTCGTCCACCACTTTGCCACAAAAACCCACCACATGAGGCAACTCACGAGAGACAAGACGGCGTTCATCTGGACTGAGGAGACGCAGGAGTTCGACACAGTGAAACGGGAAATCGGTGGAGCGATCCCGTTACAAGGATACGATCCCCAGGGACGGTCAATATTGATGACAGACGCGAGTGAAAAGGGGCTTGGAGCGGTGCTCATGCAGGAAAGACCGGAAGGTGGAACGGAGACGATCAGCTTCGCGTCCAGGACGCTGACGGCGTCGGAACAAAAGTTCAGTGTGATTGAGAAAGAGATGCTGGCGGTGGTGTGGGCTATGGCGAAGTACCGTCAGTTCCTGTGGGGCACCAGATTCCAAGTAAAGACGGATCACAAGCCTCTAGTGAAGGTATTGACATCGGACGGCCATGCCAGCGCCACCCCTCGGATTGCAAAAATGACACTGAAACTCCTGGAGTACAGGTACGACGTGGAGTATATCCCGGGCTCCAGGAACAAGATAGCGGACTACCTCAGCAGGGCATCCGCGATGGACAGTGCGGGCAAGACACTTAAACCAATGAGACCACCATTAGGGAAGTTCACGAACCCCAGCAACCCATGGGAAGAGGTGGCCGTGGACATACTGGGGCCCGATACTGGACGACAAGGGGATCCCCAAATACCTCTGTGTACTAGTTGATAAGTACTCGAAATGGCCAGAAGTGCACATCAACGAGATCATGGACACGGACGAGATACTACGCTTCCTCAAAGCGGTGTTCCTCCGGGAAGGCATACCCAGGAGCATTATCAGCGACAATGGTCCCCAGTTCATCTCCGACAAGTGGGGCACGTTGCGAACAGAAATGGCATAATACTTAAACACACCTCGATATACCACCCGTCCAGCAATGGACAAGTAGAGAGGTTCAACAGGGTGCTGATGGGCTCCATACAGGCAGCCATCACGAGAGGCAAAGACTGGGAGAAAGAAGTGCAAAGCACGATATGGGCGTACCGTATCACCCCCACCGGTACGGGGTACAGTCCCTTCCAGATCTTACGAGGAAGGCAACCCTTCACCAGAGACAATGTGGCGTGGCAGGAGAAGACCATCACCAGCAAATGGTCTCCAGCAGTGGTGCAACACAACCTGCAGAAGGCACAACGCATCTATACAGAACACTACAACCGCCACAAGAGGACAAAGGAGACGGCGTTGGAAAAAGGGGAGTGGGTCAGAGTGAAGCTGGCAGTACTAAAGCGAAAGGGAGAAAGCAAGTACTCCCCACCCCTCAGAGTAGAAGAAGTGTACGACCGGGCAGCGTTGCTTAGCGACGGAAACGTGTGGTCACATGAGCGCATGGCCAAGTGTAATAAGATCTTACAGTGGCCCCGAGAGTACACGGAAGGGGAAACCCCGACGGAAGGGCCGATAAGAGACACAGACTCATCCGAAGGAGGCCGCGGAGAGCAAGAGAGAGAGAGAGACAACCCAGGTGGAGGATCCTTGGGAGAAACCACCCGAGAAGATGGCGAGGTAAAAGAGAGAGAGGGCCAGGGCACTCCGAAGGGTACCGACGGAGGCCCGGTCGCAGAGAGAAGCCGAGAAGGACATTCCACTCCGGTAAGACACACCCGGGGGGGAAGAGCAGTGGTGAGACCATCCAAGTTTAGAGACTTTGAAATGGACTGACCACTTGGTCTGGGACATTGTGTTGTGTGGTATGAAAAGGGGGAGATATGTAGTGTCGCGGTCTAGTTGACGCGCGCACTACGTGGAGACGGCGATGTGCGTAGCGGCCGTTTGGACGCTACTGCGCATGCGCGAGATAGCGCGCGAGGAGAGACGGCGATCGGAGCGTGTTGCCCGGCGCTCTCTCGGCAATACCAGTTAAAAGTGTAATAAAGGTTTCTGCAACCTCCTGAGTGCCTCCTGAGAGTTATTGGGGGAAAGCTACTGAGACCCTGGCACCTAGCACCATTACAAAATGCTTGTTATATAGTGCTATTATTAATGAGCTGTTTCAGCAAGGAGCTCTGAGTGTTTGGAACGGTGGAAAGAGATCATGTGTTTGGTTGCAGGGTGATAACATAATTGGGTATGCACCAATCCATGATTGCTTATGCCCCCACCCACTCCCAAGCCTGCAAATGAAGGAAACCTAAGAAAAATATGTAACGTTTTGTTAAACGCGTGAAAAAATGCACGTTTTGAGGGACTTTCAGAGAGCCCAGTAAAGGGCACTATATGGTGTATGGTGAATAGGATATGGATTTTAATGATATTAAAGATGTGTGCTTTTATTGTAAGATTAAAAGGCACAACTTTTAAATTGAACAGAGACATCTAAACAAAATTGAATATTTTCTTGCTGATAACGGGATATGACGAAATTGTCGAAGCCAATTTTTTGCATGGTCAGCGAGACCTATTTTAGAAATACTAGCTCCAGTTTGAGATTATTAATGGTGGTCAAGTCGAATTCTGGCACTGCATTAGATTACGATTGGGCGGCTTGGCCACTGTTACACTGAGTGCCGTGCTGCACAAACTGCGTCACATCCGGCAGTTTCTATTCCCTTCGGAGCTGTGCAGTCGGTGCATTGAACCATACCTTGGAGACCGCGTCAGTGAGCTGTGCTGTACGTTGTTTCTCGCTGGCCATCGGCTCCGGGTTTCCCAGCAGTGGTTCTGCCTGTCACACAGTGATGTCAGTCAGAGCTCTGGTATGGCAGGACGGGCTGGTGCGGATTCTTGCACGGGATGGCCTCTGCATAACATCCAGGCTACGGCTTGCACTATTCAGCGGGCCCTCCTGAGCCTCGCTGCTAATGTGGTACTGCGCATGCGTCTCTGTGCTGACGAACTGGCCCGGCCTGATGCTTATTATGGATTTCTTTCGACACGTTTTTCTCATTGAACACAGCAAGTTTTGCAGATTCGAACTGCAGGAACCAGAGGCGCCATGCGAACAGTAGGTATTCCTTTGAGAGTTACTGCAACTTCTTTGTGTCGGTACCTGTAAATTCAGTTTTTGTGTGTAACTTAGCACAGACCTTGTACTTCAAAGGGAATGTCGAGTTTGGCTTTTGTATACAATGAATAAAAAAAGTCAACTAAGCCTCAAACCCAGTCCCGCGAGCTAAGAGCTCACTGATTCGTGTTCTAGGCAGAGTTTCGAATCCCTGCAGAGCAGATTGGTCTTTACTGTTGAGGTTGGTAAACCGAGTGTCATTAAGTTGAATCTTACTTTATGTACAGTACTACGTAGCCACAATATACTGTGTGGAAAGCGCTACATAAAATGTAAAATACTATGTGTTCTCCTGGCCCGCAGCACTTCCTTTCTTCATGTGTTTCGAGATGCTGATTGAGAATTGGGGGACGAGAAAACGGCTGGGGCTTGGATCGTGCACTTTCTGCTTCTCTCAGTATCTCGAATGCAAGTTTGAAGTCTCCCGCTTTAGTGTTAAAACCGCCCTATAGGCCTTCCACTTGCCCCAGCAGGATGGGCTTACAGAGTAACATGCGAAGCGCAGAACACTGTTCTTCCGTGCCGCAAGCATTGCACACTCAAATGGTTGCACCTATTGAGAAAGCATTACCGACATTTTATTTATTTTTACACCGCAATAGTATATTTTGAGGGGGAAAAAAGCATGAATTTACATATTCCGAATCTCCCATCTGTTCTCCTTTTCCTCATGGAAAACTGTTTATGAACTTGAACCAAACTGAGGTTTGGGTCTTTTGGGAGCTTTCACCGCCGCATCGGGCATGGGCCCTGTACTTGGACCATGAAGATACGCAAGGCCGGTGTCTAGAACCTTCCACTTCTCCGTCTATGAGTAACATCCAGATTTCCACGAAACTTGACGTTCTTCAGGGGCCTCCTTGAACCATATTATACAAATCCTTTTGTGTGCACCTGTTGGCATCAGAGGTACGCCAGCACAATCACAAGGGCCCTTCGTGAATTGCCTGGCGCTGTGGCCCCTTGCGGATGAGGGAACCCTGTGCCATTGAACCTGTGCAATACTACAGACACTGGCACGATGTGAAAGAAGCAGTCGGGGAAATGCAATGATTGTTCCCCTATGAGGTGGTGCACAGTCAGTGTACCCCCCCCCCCCCCCGCGCACCATCTTTCTGGGGATCCCTTTCCCCTCTTCAAACAGAGTCCGGTCTCGAACCAGTGTGGCCTCTTTCTTGCACTAATGCACTCTCATCAGCGCAAGAGTAAAATGTCAAGAGTTTGGGCTTGTGCTCATGACGGCACATTTCATAGTATAATCAGGCGCACTGTCTCAGTCGCTGCCGGGTACACTGTGTGCGACGGGAGCATACCGAGACAATGTCCCAATATGTAATTAGGGCCCTAATGTGAATGTCAGTCTCAGTTTCCAATCCTGCCTCGCCCCAGGCTCCCCATTCCCCAGATGCACATAATACCCAGGCGAAGAGTTGAAGGATTTGCACAGTTGCATGTTCGAGATCTTCTGTTGTCTTTCCTAGGCACTTAGTTTTTTAGGTCTCGCCTGAGCCAGCGCTTTAGCGCTGCTCTCGCGAGAGCTTTTGTAAAAGGGGGATTTGGAAGTGCAAACCAGTGCTTTCAGGCCGCCAACTACAGTGCATGTGCGCCGGGCGCGCGCACCATTTGGCAGCCTGCGTGATCATTTTGCGGCCGCTTTGATGTTCTCAGTGTGCCGCGCGGCCACTGAGCACATCAAAGCGGCCGCGAAAGAGCACACCATTTGCCACCCCCTCCCTTATCCCACTTCCTGCTTGTTCTCACTTGCCTTCCACCGATTCTCCTTTCCACAATGGGCCCTCTCGAGGTATGTTTTATTCCATATTGGAGGATTTTTTATTTTGTGCCACACTCACATTGCTCGGCAAATGCGTAAAGCATTAATCACCTCCCTCCTACAATGCACCCTAGAACATACTGAAGTAAGATCGATTACATGTACATGTTGCTATTATACTGAAGACGAAAGTCAATTAGAACGCTCCTCCCCCTCGACAGATCGCGTCTTGCGGCCCCGTGTCTTGTTGATTTTTCTCACTTCCCTTCCACCGATTGTCCTTTCCACAATGGGCCCTCTCGAGGTATGTTTTATTCCATATGGGAGGATTTTTTATTTTGTGCCACACTCGCATTTCTCGGCAAATGCGTAATGCATTCATCACCTCCCTCCTACAATGCACCCTACAACATACAGAAGTAAGATCGATTACATGTACATGTTGCTTTTATACTGAAGACGAAAGTCAATTAGGAAAACCTTTAAACTGAATAGGAATCTGTACCCTCTTTTGTGACTCTGTGATATGGGTACCAAGAGGCAGATTAGTTTCTGCTGTGCCCTATCATTCAAAGTATCAATATTATTATTCTATGAGAGGCACCATTATTGTTAAATGAAACATACATTTGAGGCGTTTGTATGACGTGCACATTGTGTGGTTTGAGCAGTTTCCATTGTGTCAGATGAGGTAAATGAGACACAGAGATTAAAATGATGTGCCCAAGACCACACAATGCGGTGAAGTAGCAGAGGCTAGGATTTCAGCCCTGATTTCCTTGTCTGCGATGTAAATGCTGAATCTGATCTTCTGGTTTACATTTACACATATTTGTACACTGCTTTTAACATTCTAGAGTTTCTAGAACTAAAATAGTACTCTGTTGGAAAACGATAGAAGCTTTCCTATATCCCCTGAAGCTGATTGCACCAAGGTACGCTGTGCTGTTGCAAAAAAATCATTTTGAAACTAGCTTACTTTGAAATTCCTTTTTTGTGCTGAGCTCGTTACATTGGTAATATTAGTGTTTTTCATCTTTCTGTAAATGAAGTCATCACAAAGATAATGTAACTGACAGTGAACCAGCTTGCAGTCAAGTCAAACACCTGATACACTGCAAGACTAGGAGCAACCGGGTCAGGTGCATGAGGTCAGGTCAAATAATTACAAGCTCCCAAAATAGTCTGAAGTTAACACGTGCAAAGAAGCTGCACTTACAATACCCCCAGAGCTCAGTTCTTCGGATGCTCGTGCTGGCTGGAAGACAAACGTGTTCACAGAGCAGCAGGCACACAAGAAACAAGGAGCTTTGGGTCACAGCCCAGCCAGGGGAGCTACTCACATGTCAAAGCTGCTGAGGGCAACAGCGGTCCTCAGCAGGTGCCCCCCTATCCAGTGTCCTGTGCCTAGAGGGGCCCCTGCCTTCACCCCATCATCAAATTACTCCGCCCTTGTTACCCATTTATAATCCCAATTCACTCCATGGAATCTGTTTTTTGTGTGTGGAGTTTTATGTAGCGCTAAGGTATCAGAGCGCTTTACATGAGCACCAGTTACCTTACATACGCATTCATTATGTTAGGCACGGGGAGATTAAGAGATTTGCCCAGGATCACAAAATGTTGAGCGTACCTGCCGAGACTGCCCTACCCCTTAGGGCACATTCTCTCCCCCTGTCTGCTGCGCCCTTTGGGTTGCCGCCTAATAACCTTCAAATCATTGTTTTCAGGTGTGCACGTCGAATTAATTAAATTGAAGCAAAATAAGACCACAACACCCACAATGCATTAGACTCTCATACAAAAGTTTTTTTACAGTCTCGTCGTTTCAGAATGGAAGCATTTTCAATATTATATACAACAAAGTCACAGTTGTTGCTTATTTATTTTATGCAAATAACAACCATTGACAAAGCTAATAATCCTGGCTTGTTGTAGGTATAATGTTACGCGTGTTATCATATATCTGGATGCAATGACAGAAACAGTAAAATACCAGTCGGGCAGCACACTATGCTAAACACAGATTTTTAGCTTATGTGTTTTAAGCCACGCCCTTAATGACACCGGCCACGTCCCTTTGAAAGACCACTCGTTTTCTCATCCCACTTATAGCCCAATGTACCTAGGCTCTGGCGAATGGCAGAACGCTGTACCAGGAAGGTACGAGTTCAGGAGGTTATGTGACCTTTTGAACAACATCTGGATGAAGGGGAGGGTATGAGTCAATGGCTGCTTTGATACATTATCATTTCACTAAGCAGCGGCGTGCAGCAGGGCCGGACTGGGAACCACAACCGGCTCTGGCAAAGTGCTCGGCCAATCCCCCCCCTCCCCCCGGGGGGTTTTCAGCCGATTTTCTTACAGGGCCGATTTTGCAACTATGCTGCAAAAACGGCCCTGTAACAAAAACGGTCCCCAGGGTCCTAAAACCGGCCCCCACCCGTGCGGCGCACCGGGGGATTGCCCGATGCTTGCTATGTCCAGTCCGGCCCTGGCGTGCAGTAGCTAGCTTCTGTGCACTCTTCTCTCTGAAAGGGAAAAGAAGGGGGGGGCGTTGCAGCATGGTAGTTTACAATAGTGTGGGCAGCCAATCATTTCAAAGGCAGCACTAAAATGTGTACCTCTGCATCTCCAAAGAACAGTACTTTAGTATGCTGATTCCTTCTTATTAGCGACAAGAAACTACATGGGTTTGACGACTGCTCTTTACACCACTTCCACAAAAATTGTTCTTCGCCAGCACTGCTGGTTTGGTAGATGGGAAGTGTGAAGGGCGGGGCTGTAGTTTCTATTGCTCAGTTGAAGAAGTTTTTATACAGGGCTTTTCCCTTTGTGTCTCAGACTATGGCTGCTTTCGGATATTTGTTTTTGATGTATTAAGTCACGCTTAACCCCTTCGCTGCGGCGCGAATTTCGCCGCAGCGCTGGGGGGGTGAGGGGTGAGCGCGGCGCCGCCATGCTCATGACGGAACCACGCCGTCATGAGTCACGGGCGAGCTGTGCTCATGACGGCATGGTTCCGTCACGACTCCGCCCACACTCTATTTCGCCCGTACAGGCGGGGAATTAGAGCCGCGTGGGAGGAGCGGCCGACAACGGCCGCAGCATGACGGAACCACGCCGTCATGAGCACACGCCGCCCGTGGCTCATGACGGCATGGTTCCGTCATGAGCACACAAGGGGTTAAACTCCCCACTCCCTCTCAAAACATCTTAATAGTCATTGCGAGTCCCAGTTTTTAGGTGCGGCTAGAGTAAGCTTCAGCTGTTTGACAATAGGTCTGGCAAAACACTTATAAGGTCCCAAAGGCGAGACCTATTGGCTATGCCAATGCTTGTTTACGTGGGGGAGAGGGGTTTGCCTAACGGCTAGGGCACTCGACCTCGGACCTGGGGAACTGGGTTTGAGTCTCGGTAATGACGCTGAACATCCTGTGATTCTGGGCAAATCACTTAATCTCCCCGTGCCTAACAAAGAATGAATGTGTGTCCTAATGTAACGTAACTGGTGCTATGTAAAGTGCTCTGATACCTGATTGGATTTGGGTCAAGTTCGCGCTATATAAAACCTCTGCAAAAAAAAAACAAAAAAACATGTGGTTCAGCTACTAACTGGAGCTAAGGTTGGGGTGGAGGGTGCTGATTATTTATAAATTAAATAATAGCTTTAAAAGCACCCGCTGCAGAGTTTGACTTTTTTGTTGCTCAAATAGGTGTTATTTCTGATATTTGTCTTTTTCCATGGACTTTATTGCATGATTTTGGTCGCTAGAAATGGCCACTCAAAATGTCACACATTTAGTTGATCATAAATCCACGGAATCTATGAAAATGTCATGCATAAGCAATCTGAAACATTAGCAACTATGCTCAAATAGGTGTAATTTCTGATATTTATATGATTCCCTTGCCTTCATTGCTTGATTTTGCTCGCGAGAAAGTGTCACCCATAGTCGTGGAAATGCCACTCATAGTTACAGTGAAATTATGAAAATATCGCACATAGCAATTTGAAACCTTGGCAGCATTAGTGTTTCACATACAGAGCATTGTGTAAGGCTAAATGAGAGAAATAGATATAACACCCAGGATAATGTTCTGCATGGCCAAATACTTTTAAGGTCCCAAAGGCGAGACCGATTGCATTGCAAATGCTTGTTTTAATTATTATTATTAATATTAAATACCCCCACCCCTGCGCTCCCCCTCCTGCACCCTCTCCATGCCCCTTTCACCCGCCTCACCACTGTTTGTTTGTGGCAGCCGCCACTGAGGGTCACTGTTGGAGGGTGGCAGTGAGGGAATCTGAGGAGGAGGAGGTTGTTGAGGGGGCCCCAACAAATATTGTCCCACCAGGTACCACCAGCGCTAAAGCCGGCCCTGCTCTGGAGAGTTGCTCATTCGAGTGGCACCTCTGCACAATTATGTGTGGAAAGAACTATGACAAGTCCTTGTGTGTTTCATTTTTAGATCTCGCCTGAGCCAGCGCTTTAGCGCTGCTCTCGCGAGAGCTTTTGTAAATGGGGGATTTGGAAGTGCAAACTAGTGCTTTTGCTGCAGATCAGGGCATACAAATTCTCCCTACTTCCACGGATAGAGTAATTTCACAGATACACGCACATGCACACATCATACGCTTGGGCCCATTTCACTAACATGCACTCGATTACTCTATTAGCACTGGACATGGGAGAAACTCCTGAAACACCCTGTATCTACAGTAAGGTCAATGCGATCAAATTGTATTGTCCTGAGTCATGATATAAACAACAGTAATCACATTAGAGTATTCAATAAACGACAAGAAATAACCACCAACACTGTAATTCATAAATGGTATTTTATCTAAAATTAGTTCAAATGAAAGTCAATCAATAGCAAAATCATTATTCTCATAGTTACCTATTCTAGCTAAATGTCATAAATGGGTCAGGACAGGTCTCTCAGTAAAGTCTCCCGAGTCGCCGTCCTCACAGCATCAATCCTCACCAACGCAGGTTTGGGAAGAAGTGGCCTTAGACCCTCTCTAGTCTAACAATATTTATAATAGATCTTGCAAAATAAAGCAACATAAAAATTCTAAATGTTCATTGAGTCACCAAGCGAAACGAGCAGGAAAGGATGTTGCGTTGCAACATTTGTAAGAACCTCCGCTCAGAAAAATCACAAAAATAAAAAGACGGAAGAAGGAAACTCGAGTTTTGCAAAAGATACTTTCATGAATACATTTCCTCGGAACCATAGCGAAGCCACCGCTGTAATCACAAAGTTCATTGTGGCTTTCTTTCCTCCAAGGACAATTGGAAACTCGCCTAGAGTCGCTGTCATCACGGAAACTTTCAAAACTCCAGCAGAAGCCATGGTCAGGTGACTTTCAACCACGTTCAGCAAGTTCAACAAGGCCTTCTGACATATTCACGTTCACTCGAGTGCAGGCTGTAAACGGCAGCCATCTTGTTTTAGGCCAAAACGAACCATCTTAATTGAAAGAAACACAAACAACGTTACTACATCATCGCAATGATTAAACAGTGTTAATTCCCACTAATACCCTTATGTGTATGTAATTAACTAGCCATCTGCGACATAAATATGCATTAGCACACGTTATTATTTAAAAGCATCAACACAAAACAAATAGCACACTTATATTAAATAACCGCTCATATTATTAAGCAACATATATGCATTCCCACGTGTAGTTTCTCTTGTTAATGGTATTGATTAGTCAAAGTTTCTCACAGAACCAATAATTATCGATTATAGATTAATAATTTTAGTCTTGACTTATAGACAAAACTGGAGCTTAAAAACCCGATAAATTTTCAACAGAAAACCCTGCTCCAGCAATCCCCCCTTTGGTGATATCATCACCAAATAAAACAACCCAAAAAAAAAATGTAGTCCCATTTTAGGAGAAATTGAAAATGTATTTTGTTCTTTTTTCACAACACTACACACCAGACTCCTTTTCATCATCCCTCTTCGCTTCTAAGTAAACACTCTCCCTCAATTCTTCTAATTCTATTTCTTGTGGGTCTCTTTTTGATCTCTTATGTTTCTTCTCAATATTTCTTTTGATTAATTTCTTTTTCCCTCCCCTGTTTTTACAACACAAACACACCAATCTTAGTATCAATAAAGCAACAATCACACAGGTCAAAAGAAACAATATCTTACCTATAATAGTACTACCTATCTTAGTAATAAAACTCTTAACAGCTATCACTTTATTTGCTAATTTAGTCCAGATACTTTCAGCTTCCAGTGGTACTAATTCCTCATGCAAATCAGTAATATTTTTGATATAGACCTTCAGGTCTTTGCTTTTGTGAGGAATGTAAGTGCAACAATGTTGAACTTTCAGCATTCCACAAACTCCACCCTCCTTGGCCAATAGAATATCAAGGGCAAGTCGATTTTGCATAGACATGGCACGTACGGCAATCATCTCCGTATTTACCAAAAGAAACCCTCCAGCGGTATTTGTCGATAAGCGATCTACCACTGTTGACAGTTTCCGAATCCCATACGCATTTAAAGAAATTCCCACTGCTGGAATTAAAGCTCCAAATATATCACCAACTATTTCTGACCAAGTTTCTCTCTTAAAACGTGTTAGTAAATTAATATGTTCTACATCTTCTATCCTATCTATATGAAAAATCTTTGGAAAGACCAGGCCCACATAACACGTGCCATACCAATGGTCAGGCAACCTGTAATAAGCCTTGTTCCCACAAACATAATACACTCCTGGGAAAACTGGATCTTCTCCTCCCTTGAAAACCCCATCCTGTCGCAATGAAGTATGTATCATGGCACTCACTAGTCCCAACAAAATAATGATCATATTGGGATTTTCCCCTGGTAATGCATAGTTTACCCTTCTGTGGTGCATCTAAAGCCAAAGTTGGACTAGCCCCATTCTTCAATTCCTTTCCCATCTCAATGTCCCAAATTGTCTCACTTACTTTATATTTCCCTGCCTTTTCATGCATGCTCATTCTCCTTTCCTCCACCATGTTTAGGAAAGCTTTCTCCTCTTCTTTCAAACTGCAAGTTAAATTGTTCTTAAAAATGTAATCTAAGGTTAACTCTTCTTTCTCAATAAAAATCTCACCAAAAATGTTAGCTTCTTTAGCTGGATTCAGCCTTTTATTCATAGGTAATTGCTCAAAAATGTTATCTTTGTTAGACATCTCATAATCTATTTTCCCTAGCAAATAAAAAACACTATTCAACACACTACATGAAATTCCATACGTAGCTGGTAAATGATGATAAGTAACACCCTCTGAAACGGATGCAGGCAATTGCATACAGACGTAGCAATCCCTTACTTCCATTGTCTTCACGTATTCATACAACAACTTTGAAAAAACATTACTAGAAAAATCATTAATTCACCTATCTTTATGTATGTAAGTATTACTAATTCTAGTCGGAATTACTTTTTGCGAATTCTTCTTCCAAAAGTGTCTATTGTAACTCTAAATGTAACTAATAAAGCTAGTACACCCCATAATAGCATTAATAATCCAGTACAGCAGCAGCACATTCTACACCATCTTTTTAAGAAGGCACATCTACTTTGATTATTTTCTGTGTTAGCCATTTTACTACTTTGACCGTGTCTTTTGACTCAGCCTCTACTACTCCACTACTGAAACTTCTGGATTTCTTCAAACAGCTAAATTTCAGACTTTCTTCTTTTCACTTTTCTCCAAGTAACTCCTTCAGTTCACTCAATTTGGATTTTCATCACTCTTCACTTCAGCTTCTTCAACATCAAATTGTATTAGATCTCCAACAACATCCTCAGTATCCGACTTTTCTCCAATGTCAGTCAAGATAACTTTCAGGATTTCACCTGTATCTTCCTCAACCACTTCACGTATGGTCTCCTCTGGATTTCCCTGACTTTCTGCCTCTTCACCTTCAGACAGTGCCACGTACGTCCATTCCGGCGACCTATACTTCTGGTTAGGTTTTCTGATTCTTTTGATCTCTTCTGGTTCCTTCGACTCTTTTCGCTTTTCACCTTTTGCTGGATTTTGACTCGACACTTCGTTCACTTGTTCAGCTTTCGATGTATTTGCTCGTGTCAGTCTGTATCTCAACCTCTTTATCCTGTTGTTAGGCCAAATATCTCCTTTTACAACTCTCTTTGGTCTCACTTCTTTATTATTTCTTTCTCCAATCCAAGTTCTCTTTCTCAGAACTCGACCCTCTGATTTCTCATCTTCACTCTCATCTGATTCTGTCTCAATTGCCTTTCGTTCTTCAGCAGTTTTCCCTTGCTCCACAGTCTTTACCACCACTGTTTGAGATTTCCCCAATTCTGTCCCTCCTCGGGTCTCCGACACGCAATCTTCTTGCTGTCTACTTGTCCCTTCACCTAGCTTATCAGGAATGTTCCCTACACCTCCTCGGGGGTCTTCCGCAATCTGTCCCTCTCTAACTTCTACTGACCCTGCTTCTTCAGGTGTAATCTCAAGTGGATTCTCAACTTCATCTGATTCAGATGTAGTCACTGTGGAATTACTCTTTTCTTTTCTCCACTGCTCGTTGGAACTTCAGACACTCTTACAGAATCCGATCTCCCTTATGAGACTCTCAATGTTTCTCTTGAAGCCTCTCCTGGAAAGAAAGAATCACCTGACTCTCTTTCTCCTTCAGCTCTTCCAAAATTCCGATTCCTTCTCACTGGCTCAGCTTCCTCATCATCGCTGGAATCTGACTCTTCAAAATACTCCTTACCAGTCCCATCTTTTGGATTCGGAACTCTCAGAGTATGACTCGCATGCACCCAGTTTTTCACACCAGCACACTTTACTGCAGTCGTTGTAGTCAGAATAACTTGTCTTGGCCTTCCCCACCTTGGAACCAAGCAATTTCTTCTTCTGTGCACTTTAATCCTCACCCAGTCCCCTGGACTCAGATCATGGGCTTGCTTCTTCTCAAGTGTTGTAGCGTCTCCTCCAACCTGGTGAAACACAGAATGAACTGCGTCAGCCAGGCCTTTACAGTAATCCAAAATCATGTCATCAGTTATTGTCATCAACTTATTGACAGGTACAAATGCATGACGCATTGCACGTCCCATCAAGATCTCATGTGGACTCAAACGAGTAGTTCTATCTGGAGTAGACCTAATAGTCATTAGCACTAGAGGCAAGACATCAGGCCATTTCATTCCAGTGGCTAAACACATCTTACCAATCCTGTTCTTGATTGTGCCATTCATCTGCTCAACAACACCAGAAGCCTCTGGTCTGTAAGCACAATGTAGCTTCTGCTGTATGCTCAATGCTTCACAAATTAAACTCATGAGCTCATTATAGAAGTGTCCACCTCTATCAGACTCAATCTTTACTGGAAACCCGTACCTAGGAATCAATTCTCTTAACAGTAACTTTGCCACTGTTATTCCATCATTCCTCCTAGTCGGATAGGCCTCCACCCATCTCGAGAACAAACAGACCACCACTAGAACATACCTCAATCTGTTCATTTGTGGCATTTCAATGAAATCAATTTGCATTCTCGTAAAAGGACCACCTTCTCTGCCTATCGTCC
The DNA here is from genome assembly GCF_964204655.1 of Triturus cristatus. Taxonomy (NCBI): domain Eukaryota; kingdom Metazoa; phylum Chordata; class Amphibia; order Caudata; family Salamandridae; genus Triturus; species Triturus cristatus. The sequence continues at coordinate 166,831,930 of NC_140591.1, read as the reverse complement.
CCAGACTCACCACTGTTTTTTTTCCAGTGTTAAATTGCTGGCAAATCAAACATCTTTGACAGATGCTTTCTGCAATCAACCTGAACTTTGCATTATACCAAGTCTGCTTAAAAGACCTGATCATCGCATCCCTTCCCAAATGTCCCTGGCCATGATACATTCTTGCCATTGTCGACAACATCGAGTTGGGCATTACTGGTCTACCATCTCTATAGATCCAGACATGATCTGTCTCTCTTGGGGCACAACCTGCCTTAATCCAGTCTTTCTTTTCTTTATTTCCTGCCTCATCCTGCAACTGTTTCACTTCATCCCACGTTTCTAGGACATTAGTAAACATCACAGAACAAAAAAACATTTCCCTCTCTCGTGCCTTATTAATCGATTAATTGTTTTTAGCACAATATTGTGCAATTTCATTTGCAAAACGATTACCAAGGGTAACAAAATCATCTCCTTGTCCATGAGCAGCACATTTTACAACTGCTAATTCTTTAGGCAGCTGTATTGCCTCAAGCAACTTCCCAATCACCTCAGCATTCTTTATTGGAGTCCCACTTGACGTCAAGAAACCTCTCTGTAGCCAAAGCTGGCCAAAATCATGCACGACTCCAAATCCATACTGACTATCAGTCATCACAGTCACTCTCAGATTCTTCCCAATTTTGCAAGCTTTCGTCAATGCCACCAATTCAGCAACTTGAGCAGACTTCACTCCTTTTAATGGTGAAGCTTCCATAACTTCTGAAACTTTGCACACTGCATATGCTGCACTCAACACACCATCATCATTCCTCAGACATGATCCATCCACAAACAGCACATGATCACTTTCAGGCAATGGAAGATCCCTTATGTCTGGTCTCGGTTTTGTACAGTAATCAAGCACTTCCAAACAATTATGATCAAATTCATCCTTCACACCCACATTTTCAGTATCAGGCAATAATGTTGCTGGATTCACATTCACACATCTCTCAAGAGTCACATTTGATGCTCCCAGAATGATTTTCTCATATTTAGTCAGCCGACTATGTGACATATATTGAGTCCTGCTTCTTGTCAAAAGAATTGCCACATTATGAGGTACGAATACCCTTACAGGATATCCCATTATTATACCCTCACTCTGTTCCAAGCTTCTGCATGTAGCAGCTACTGATTTCAGACAACCTGGCAAACCCACAGCTACAGGGTCAAGTGTCGATGAGAAGTACGCAATAGGCCTTCTCAATTGTCCATGCTTCTGGATTAACACTGAAAGTGCACATCCATTTCTCTCACTGCAGTACAACTCAAACTCCTTTTCATAGTCTGGCATTCCTAAAGCAGGGACTTCACACATTCTGCTCTTCAACTCTTCAAATGCTGCCATTTGTTCTCCATCTAGTTCCAATGGGTCTTTCACCTCACTCTTTGTCAGCTTAATCAGTGGCTTTGCTATCAGGGAGAAATTACTAATCCACTGACGACAATAACCCACCATCCCCAGAAACATCCTCACTTCTCTCTGGGTCATTGGGGCTCTCATTCCCCTGATAATTTTGATCCTGTCATCGGTCACCTTTCTCAGACCCTTTTCAATATTGTGTCCAAGGTAATGCACCTCTTTCTTGCAAAATTGCAACTTGGCTGGAGATATTTTTAACCCTCCATCTGCCAGATGATTCAGTAAAGCTATAGTATCTACTTCACAAGCTTCACGCGTCTTTGATGCCACAAGTAGGTCATCAATATATTGCACTAGTACTGAGTTTTCAGGCATGATCAAACTCTCCAATGATTTTTTCAATAACTGATTGAATATCGAAGGACTCTCTGTGTACCCCTGTGGGATTCAACACCATGCTAAAATACGCTGGCCAAACCTAAATGCAAAAATTGGCTGGCTGTCATGATGCAACGGAATTGAAAAGAAAGCATGACACAAATCAATCACTGTGTACCACTCGGCATCATGTGGAATCTGATATAAAATTACTGACGGATTTGGCACAATGGGACAACATGCCACCACAATTTTGTTAACCTTTCTCAAATCTTGTACAATCCTGAACTTCCCATTAGGCTTCTTTAGCCCCATTATCGGTGAATTACACGGGCTACTCAGTAATTCTCTCAAAACTCCTTGCTGAATCATTTTCTCAATAATAGGAGTTATTCCTTCAATTATTTCTGGTGTCATTTTGTACTGAGGAATATTAGGATAAGTAATTCCCTCTTTCACTGAAATTTTCACAGGATCTACATTATTCATCAATCCCACATCTTCTCCAGTAAAATCCCAAACTGTCGTTTTCACTGTGTCTCTCAGCTCTTGTGGCAAGTCCTCTGGGTTAAACACAGCATATGTACCAACCATTTCACTTTCTCTATTATCTAGAGTCATTCGGTACAAAACATCCTCATCTGGTGTTTCAAAAGCTATTCCATCCGGAGTACAGAAAATTGTACAATTCATCTTGCACAACAGGTCCCTACCTAACAAATTCACTGGACTAGTGTCACAGACCACAAATCTGTGCATGTCTGAAAATTTCCCTATTCTTACCCTTACTGGTCCAGTAAGACGTGTCTTGATTTGTGTATTAGCTACACCAACTACTTGGATTGCTTCATCCGAGAGAGGAAGATTTCTAATATCTGCTGATCTGACAGTTGATCTCGTCGCTCCTGTGTCTACTAAAAAAGTAACACTTTCTTCATTTATTTTCCCATCTACAAATGGTCCTGCCTGGTCTATTTCTAGAGTTGCACCAAGTATGCACTCTTCCTCCTCTCTTCGGCACCGTCAATAATCACCTTCGGACTCACTCCCTTCATTCTTTAACCAATACTGTTGTACCGGGTTAGAACGCCTTGGTTTGTTTACCTGCTCATCATTGTAGAATCCCGAATCCTGATTGTACTTTTGGGACCCCCTATTCTGCGGCAAGGGCGGTCTTGGCTCTTGACTCTGCTGTTTAACAACCTTCTGCTGTTGCTGCTGATGATTACACCCCTCAGTCTGCACCTGTTGATTTAAGGGTTTACTCTCGTTATTCGCTAATGGTGGATTGGTACACTCGGATCTCCAATGTCCCAGTTGACCACAGTTGTGACAAGGGAACTTTTTTTTGGCTTCCTCAAGATTCCCCTTTCCTTTCCCTGCATATCTGGGCCTATTCCCTGGGTTATTTTGCCTGTTCCACCAATTGTGCTTCTTGTCTCTCCGCAACTTTCACCTGTGCCCACATTGCCTTTTCTTTCAGCTTTCTCTGTTTTGCTTCAATTTCATCACTGAAATACTTTGCATGTCTCAGGATCTCATCTATTTTCTTACTCTGCCAATCCACTGTATGCTCACGAATTCTCTCACTAATCTCAGGTCTCAGGCCATATACAAATCTGTATACAAAATGACTCAAATCCTTATCACCCAGGTGTTCATCCCCACTGAATTGTTTAAAAGCCAGTATCAACCTCTCATAAAAAGCATGAACTGATTCTTTTGCTTCCTGATGTGTTCGATCTATCTTAACCCAGTCTGTCTCTTTTGGAGGTACCTTGCCTTTCAGGAACACAATAACCTGATCGTACTTTCTCATTACCTCTGGATCTGGTGCTCCTGTTTTCGGATCTCTTGGATATTCCTTTGAAGGCCAATCTATAACTATTTTACACTCAGCCCACAAGTCTGCTGGAACAATTATATCAAACAGACTATTCAGGTCAATCCACAGCACTTTTGACAATTTCACAAACCTGTCTACCTGCCTATACCACTCGACGGGCTTTTCTCTCAATCGAGGGAAATCATTTGTGAATGATAAAATATCTTGTCTAGTCCATGGAACATGTACATATCCTCCTCCAGGTATTTCTCTCATAGGATAAGCATCCACTGTTTTCTCCTTTTCTCTCATGGGAAAAGCTGAATAAGTCCTATCCACTGATTCTTCTCTTTTCTTGTACCACCTGTCCTTCCATCTTTCTACATCACCCCATTTCCATAATAGGGAAATCATTTCCTTAATCTGCCCTGTTCTGCCAACATTATTTAGATTCTCTATGTCCTTTTCAGAAAAATCCACTCGATACGGTTTCTGCAGAGCCTTCACCTTATCTATTTCAACTCCTTGTTCACTCGCTATTGCTCTCAATCTGTCATGTGTACTCTTAGCCCTCCAAGTAATGCTTTTACACATATATAACAGCTCACCATCATGATGGTTTTTCAGTATTTCTGTAGTAACTGTCCCTGCAATAAGCTCCTCCAATTCTATGCGCAACCTGGCTACGTCAACTGCTTGAGAATCTTTCTCTTTCTTTTGAAGAACCTTCAACCAATCATTCAAATCTTCAGCTGTTATTTCCGTAGACCTTTTCACTGCAACCACTTTCTCTGGCATCCTTTGTGGTTCCAAAATCGGCATCCCTGAACAACTAGTATCACTAGTATCCAATCTTGAATTAGACTGCACCTCTAATCCCCCACTACATGTATCACTTCTTGACTGTCTCAAATCATTACTTGCTGTCCTTATTCCTGACTCTCCTGAAGGACCAGCCAAACTTGTTAATTTATTCCCAACATATGGAACCATCAAACCATTCTCACCCGTCCTCTGCTTGTCAAAAATAGGCATAACCGGACCTATGGTTACAGGCACCGTAACAGCTTCCAAATTCTTCGTTAGCTCTCTAATCTTTTCAGTCAGCTCAGATGTAGTTCTGGCTAATTCTCTTGTATTCTCGTCACCACTTCGACTCTCTCTCTCTTTTTCTCTGAAAGAGCTCCCACTTTTTAAATCAGGTGTCCCAACTTCTGTCTTAATGATACGCAAGGTATCTCTTATTGGAGTAGCAACTGGTGTGCTCTCTTCTGGTTCTGGTCTATATGGAGGTGGTCTCTTGTAAATCATGTCATCCAAGACCTCATCCTCATAATCATTAGCTCCATACCCTTTCCCTTCTGCTTCAGGTACCCTTCTTGTGTCCTTTCTTTCTTCCTTCTCTTCAATTGCCCTCATAGGATATAATCCTTCTGTCATACTAGCATCTCGCCATCTCCTCATTCGATCATGATGAGTTTCACGATCATATTTCCTCCCAAACATATACCTATAGTTGCCTCCAGACCTCTGTTTTTCTCGCTCATGTACTTCATCTTCCCATTCCACCAACGCCTCAAACTGTGTCGGCCTTGGTCTCGGGTCAAGACACAACATCTTCTCCCGTAAATTTCTCAACACGGCCATATTAAATGAACCATGTTCTGGGAATGCTAAGACACCATCTTCCTTAGTATACCTAGCCCAGTTCTCCAACCATATACAGGTATGATACCCATATCTCGCAACCATGAAGGATGCAGGCGTTTTCGTTGGAGGTAACAATTCACCTTCTCTTGTTTTAATGTCTTTATCCTTGTCAAACCATCTTTTTATTTTACCGAACAAGGATTTCTTTTTTTTCTCCTCTTGGTAATACATTTTAACGTTTACCAGAACTTTCTAATCCCTTCCGTAACACAACTGTACGATACGATATTTCGTCCAATAACAGCGCGACTCACACCAACGCACCAATCCTGGAGCGTCTACGTCACCCTGTATTCCTTCCAATCCCTACGCGGCTCACACCAACGCACCAAACCCAGCGCAAGCACTGTTCTGATCCACTACCCAATCAGAGCGCGGTGTGTATGACGTCAGCAGTCGCTGCAGTCGCTCCTACTCCTGTCTCCTGTCACTCGTCTACCCCTCCTTTACAAAACTTTCTCAGTAGACTTCGTTTCAAATTCTACAAAATCCATTAGTTACAACATATAAACATCTCCATTGTCTGTTTCGCTAACCACAGAATAGTAAAGGAAAATCTTTTTCACAAGTATCCCGTCTCTCCCTGAAACAGCACTCACTTCTGCTCCACTACGGAATTAATACTCTCGTTGACACAGTAGCACATCCCTCTACTCTGCCCTTCTAACATGCATTCATTAACTGTTTCCTCTAGGACTGCTCCAAAGAGTCTTACAATCAACTAAATGCTCATACATTCACGCACTTTCATACAAGAAAATGTAGTACATACACACAGAATCCTGCTTTTTCCGAGAACAGCAAACAGTCTGCCCTACTACAGAATTATAACACACGTCAACCAAGCAGTGTTTACCTCTGCTCAGTCCTTCAAACAAGCTCAGAGAATACCTATTACTTCTCCAGCGGTAAGCTTTAACGACAAACCTTACGGATCCCTGGGACTTAAGACCAGAGTTTCACAGATAACCTTCGCTACCATATGCACTCCTTTTATACCAGAAATGTATCTCTAATAGTAACACACAACGATGTCACTGATTCCGAACCCAGAAAATGTGACGCGCTACTTCAATTGTCACACGTTTCTCCCGCATACGTACAGGACCAACAATCCCGTCTTTCCCAAGAGCAGCATACACTTCCCTCTGCCCTACTACGGAACTGCCACCAGCTCCCAAGTTCCAGAAGCACTACATAAAACTCAATACGACGACTTCAACATATAGTATTAGTACATATACCAACATCAATCAATAAATCAATGAATCAAAAAGCCAATGTACAAGCAATCTAATCAGATCAAGACAATAATCAAAACCATTACTCTGCTACCAGGATATTGCTGCAGATCAGGGCATACAAATTCTCCCTACTTCCACGGAGAGAGTAATTTCACAGATACATGCACATGCACACATCATACGCTTGGGCCCATTTCACTAACATGCACTCGATTACTCTATTAGCACTGGACATGAGAGAAACTCCTGAAACACCCTGTATCTACAGTAAGGTCAATGCGATCAAATTGTATTGTCCTGAGTCATGATATAAACAACAGTAATCACATTAGAGTATTCAATAAACGACAAGAAATAACCACCAACACTGTAATTCATAAATGGTATTTTATCTAAAATTAGTTCAAATGAAAGTCAATCAATAGCAAAATCATTATTCTCATAGTTACCTATTCTAGCTAAATGTCATAAATGGGTCAGGACAGGTCTCTCAGTAAAGTCTCCCGAGTCGCCGTCCTCACAGCATCAATCCTCACCAACGCAGGTTTGGGAAGAAGTGGCCTTAGACCCTCTCTAGTCTAACAATATTTATAATAGATCTTGCAAAATAAAGCAACATAAAAATTCTAAATGTTCATTGAGTCACCAAGCGAAACGAGCAGGAAAGGATGTTGCGTTGCAACATTTGTAAGAACCTCCGCTCACAAAAATAAAAGACGGAAGAAGGAAACTCGAGTTTTGCAAAAGATACTTTCATGAATACATTTCCTCGGAACCATAGCGAAGCCACCGCTGTAATCACAAAGTTCATTGTGGCTTTCTTTCCTCCAAGGACAATTGGAAACTCGCCTAGAGTCGCTGTCATCACGGAAACTTTCAAAACTCAAGCAGAAGCCATGGTCAGGTGACTTTCAACCACGTTCAGCAAGTTCAACAAGGCCTTCTGACATGTTCACTCGAGTGCAGGCTGTAAACGGCAGCCATCTTGTTTTAGGCCAAAACGAACCATCTTAATTGAAAGAAACACAAACAACGTTACTACATCATCGCAATGATTAAACAGTGTTAATTCCCACTAATACCCTTATGTGTATGTAATTAACTAGCCATCTGCGACATAAATATGCATTAGCACACGTTATTATTTAAAAGCATCAACACAAAACAAATAGCACACTTATATTAAATAACCGCTCATATTATTAAGCAACATATATGCATTCCCACGTGTAGTTTGTCTTGTTAATGGTATTGATTAGTCAAAGTTTCTCACAAAACCAATAATTATAGATTAATAATTTTAGTCTTGACTTATAGACAAAACTGGAGCTTAAAAACCCGATAAATTTTCAACAGAAAACCCTGCTCCAGCAATTTCAGCCCTCCAAATACAGTGCATGTGCGCCGGGCGCGCGCACCATTTGGCAGCCTGTGTCATTCATTTCGCGGCCGCTTTGATGTGAGCCGCGCGGCCACTGAGAACATCAAAGCGGCCGCGAAAGTGCTCACCATATGCCAGCCTGCGTGCCTCTCTCCCCTACCCCCTCCCTTATCCCACTTCCTGCTTGTTTTTTTTAACTGCAACATGTTTTTGTCAATGTTTGGAAAAGGAATCATGTGCAAGTCACACATATATAAACACATATTTTAATTCACACACACAAAAGGGCACACAATCCAGCTACATAAAGCAAAACAAGCATTGGCAAAGCCAACAAGTCCGACTTGTATGTGCTAGCACATGTAGTACAGGTATGCACACATGCAATTTGCATCCAATAGCCTCCTTAGGTCAAATCTTTTGTCTTTGCCAATGCTTGTTTGATCCGGCAGACACATTTCAGTACCAGTATCCTGGAAACAATGGTCCTTCTCAGGCAGGTTATGTTAGAAGATTTACCGCCTACTGGTGGCCTTAAAGGTCCTGTGCTTGTGAGCCGTCCGTGTGTGTTTACTTCAGATCCAACTCCTCCTGCATTCGTCCACTCCAGGTTTGGCAGCAGGCTTGATGTCACTGTGCTGAGAGAAGACAGCAGCGTGCTGGCCTCACCTCCTTCATCATTAGTGCTCCCCGCGAGCCACGACAGAGGGAGATGCGGAAGCCGACGAGAGCGCGCGCCTCTGGCTTGCTTGAAGGGAGCCTGTTTTCAGTGACTGTGGGCACGTGATTTGTACAATTAGATGCAACTTGAAACGATTCAGCTCTCTGAACACTCATTCGATTTTATGATACTGGCAACGGAGGAGTGACCTGACATAATTTTGTTGCGTTTCCTTAGCAGCACAAAACACAGAGGCCTTCAATTTAAAGGAATAGCTGAATTATTTATTACCCAAGTCAGCAGTTCTCATTACCGACCTCGGAAGGCTGATTGGCTGATACAGCTAAGAGTTTGATGGCTTTCAAATCCGTGATGAAGCTACTTCGAACCCGCTCATCGACCCACCAAGCGATCTAGGCCTTTTGTTTTTTTGCATATTTATATAGCGCGAACTCGACCCGAAGGTATCGGAGCGCTTTACACGAGCACAGTATTTACATTGGCACGGGGAGATTAAGTGTTTTGCCCAGAATCACAGGATGTGGACGCGACCCCGAGGCTCGAACCCTTGTTTCCAGCACCAAAGTCGGCAGTCTAGCCGACGGACCACATCCTCTCCCCTGATAGTTTGACTTGGCACCGCTCTGTGAGTCACCTGTAACTTTTGTAATGCAACCCATTGCAATATTACAGACACACTACACATCACAACAGGTGTATTTTGTGTTAAAAAAGCTCTCTTTTATTTAAGTCAGTAGTCTTGATATCAGCACTGGAAGAATGAAAGGATGAATAGGCATAACGCTTTGCAGAGAAACAAACTTATTACTAAGGTGCTGATTTACAATTGTGCAGACAGCGTACTCTGTCACAGATGTGGCGAAATACCCTGTCCCCCAAAACCTTGCCCCTTCCACCTTATTTAGACTTGGGTAGACTGCCAGCTTCCGTTGACGGAGCCGCTGTAGGCTCAATCGATGGAAAGCTTCCGCCGACGGCCTGATGGAGAAGGGGCCATTAGAGGAAAGACTTTCCACCCCTCTCCTTATTAAAGGTAAATCCTGCTGGTGAAGGACAAATAAAATAACAAGCATTTGCAATGAAATAGGTCTCGTAATTACGCGAGTTTGAGCTATTGGCATTATAAATGACAATGCCTTTTAATTTATGTGTCTGTTTGTAAAACATAAATAAAAGGCATTGTTATTTACAATGCCAATAGCTCAAACTCGCGTAAATGCGAGACCTATTGCATTGCAAAGGCTTGTTGTATAGTGCTATTATTAATGAGCTGTTTCAGCAAGGAGCTCTGAGTGTTTGGAACGGTGGAAAGAGATCATGTGTTTGGTTGCAGGGTGATAACCTAATTGGGTATGCACCAATCCATGATTGCTTATGCCCCCACCCACTCCCAACCCTGCAAATGAAGGAAACCTAAGAAAAATATGTAACGTTTTGTGAAACGCGTGAAAAAATGCACGTTTTGGCGTGTTGAGGGACTTTCAGAGAGCCCAGTAAAGGGCACTATATGGTGTATGGTGAATAGGATATGGATTTTAATGATATTAAAGATGTGTGCTTTTATTGTAAGATTAAAAGGCACAATTTTTAAATTGAACAGAGACATCTAAACAAAATTGAATATTTTCTTGCTGATAACGGGATATGACGAAATTGTCGAAGCCAATTTTTTGCTTGGTCAGCGAGACCTATTTTAGAAATACTAGCTCCAGTTTGAGATTATTAATGGTGGTCAAGTCGAATTCTGGCACTGCATTAGATTACGATTGGGCGGCTTGGCCACTGTTACACTGTGCCGTGCTACACAAACTGCGTCACATCCGGCAGTTTCTATTCCCCGCGGAGCTGTGCAGTCGGTGCATTGAACCATACCTTGGAGACCGCGTCAGTGAGCTGAGCTGTGCTGTACGTTGTTTCTCGCTGGCCATCGGCTCCGGGTTTCCCAGCAGTTGTTCTGCCTGTCACACAGTGATGTTAGTCAGAGCTCTGGTATGGCAGGACGGGCTGGTGCGGATTCTTGCACGGGATGGCCTCTGCATAACATCCAGGCTACGGCTTGCACTATTCAGCGGGCCCTCCTGAGCCTCGCTGCTAATGTGGTACTGCGCATGCGTCTCTGTGCTGACGAACTGGCCCGGCCTGATGCTTATTATGGATTTCTTTCGACACGTGTTTCTCATTGAACAAAGCAAGTTTTGCAGATTCGAACTGCAGGAACCAGAGGCGCCATGCGAACAGTAGGTATTCCTTTGAGAGTTACTGCAACTTCTTTGTGTCGGTACCTGTAAATTCAGTTTTTGTGTGTAACTTAGCACAGACCTTGTACTTCAAAGGGAATGTCGAGTTTGACTTTTGTATACAATGAATAAAAAAAGTCAACTAAGCCTCAAACCCAGTCCCGCGAGCTAAGAGCTCACTGATTCGTGTTCTAGGCAGAGTTTCGAATCCCTGCAGAGCAGATTGGTCTTTACTGTTGAGGTTGGTAAACCGAGTGTCATTAAGTTGAATCTTACTTTATGTACAGTGCTTCGAAGCCACAATATACTGTGTGGAAAGCGCTATATAAAATGTATGATACTATGTGTTCTCCTGGCCCGCAGCACTTGCTTTCTTGATGTGTTTTGAGATGCTGATTGAGAATTGGGGGACGAGAAAACGGCTGGGGCTTGGATCGTGCACTTTCTGCTTCTCTCAGTATCACGAATGCAAGTTTGAAGTCTCCCGCCTTAGTGTTAAAACCGCCCTATAGGCCTTCCACTTGCCCCAGCCGGATGGGCTTACAGAGTAACATGCGAAGCGCAGAACACTGTTCTTCCGTGCCGCAAGCATTGCACACTCAAATGGTTGCACCTATTGAGAAAGCATTACCGACATTTTATTTATTTTTACACCGCAATAGTAGATTTTGAGGGGAAAAAAGCATGAATTTACATATTCCGAATCTCCCATCTGTTCTCCTTTTCCTCATGGAAAACTGTGTATGAACTTGAACCAAACTGAGGTTTGGGTCTTTTGGGAGCTTTCACCACCGCTACCGCCGCATCGGACATGGGCCCTGTACTTGGACCATGAAGATACGCAAGGCCGGTGTCTAGAACCTTCCACTTCTCCGTCTATGAGTAACATCCAGATTACCACGAAACTTGACGTTCTCCAGGGGCCTCCTTGAACCATATTATACAAATCCTTTTGTGTGCACCTGTTGGCATCGGAGGTACGCCAGCACAATCACAAGGGCCCTTCGTGAATTGCCTGGCGCTGTGGCCCCTTGCGGATGAGGGAACCCTGTGTGGCACGATGTGAAAGAAGCTGTCGGGGAAATGCAGTGATTGTTCCCCTATGAGGTGGTGCACAGTCATTGTACCCCCCCGCACCATCTTTCTGGGGATCCCTTTCCCCTCTTCAAACAGAGTCCGGTCTCGAACCAGTGTGGCCTCTTTCTTGCACTAATGCACTCTCATCAGCGCAAGAGTAAAATGTCAAGAGTTTGGGCTTTTGCTCATGACGGCACATTTCATAGTATAATCAGGCGCACTGTCTCAGTCGCTGCCGGGTACACTGTGTGCGACGGGAGCATACCGAGACAATGTCCCAATATGTAATTAGGGCCCTAATGTGAATGTCAGTCTCAGTTTCCAATCCTGCCTCGCCCCAGGCTCTCCATTCCCCAGATGCACATCATACCCAGGCGAAGAGTTGAAGGATTTGCACAGTTGCATGTTCGAGATCTTCTGTTGTCTCTCCTAGGCACTTAGTTTTTTAGGTCTCGCATGAGCCAGCGCTTTTAGCGCTGCTCTCGCGAGAGCTTTAGTAAAAGGGGGATTTGGAAGTGCAAACCAGTGCTTTCAGGCCGCCAACTACAGTGCATGTGCGCCGGGCGCGCGCACCATTTGGCAGCCTGCGTGATCATTTCGCGGCCGCTTTGATGTTCTCAGTGAGCCGCGCGGCCACTGAGAACATCAAAGCGGCAGCGAAAGTGCACACCATTTGCCACCCCCTCCCTTATCCCACTTCCTGCTTGTTCTCACTTGCCTTCCACCGATTGTCCTTTCCACAATGGGCCCTTTCGAGGTATGTTTTATTCCATATGGGAGGATTAGAGCTTTTGTAAAAGGGGGATTTGGAAGTGCAAACCAGTGCTTTCAGGCCGCCAACTACAGTGCATGTGCGCCGGGCGCGCGCACCATTTGGCAGCCTGCGTGATCATTTCGCGGCCGCTTTGATGTTCTCAGTGAGCCGCGCGGCCACAGAACATCAAAGCGGCCGCGAAAGTGCACACCATTTGCCACCCCCTCCCTTATCCCACTTCCTGCTTGTTCTCACTTGCCTTCCACTGATTGTCCTTTCCACAATGGGCCCTCTCGAGGTATGTTTTATTCCATATGGGAGGATTTTTTATTTTGTGCCACACTTGCATTGACGGGCCCTCTTGAGGTATGTTTTATTCCATATGGGAGAATTTTTTATTTTGTGCCACACTCACATTTCTCGGCAAATGCGTAAAGCATTCATCACCTCCCTCCTACAATGCACCCTACAACATACAGAAGTAAGATCGATTACATGTACATGTTGCTTTTATACTGAAGACGAAAGTCAATTAGGAAAATCTTTAAACTGAATAGGAATCGGTACCCTCTTTTGTGACTCTGTTGATATGGGTACCAAAAGACAGATTAGTTTCTGCTGTGCCCTATCATTCAAAGTATCAATATTATTATTCTATGAGAGGCACCATTATTGTTAAATGAAACATACATTTGAGGCGTTTGTATGACGTGCACATTGTGTGGTTTGAGCAGTTTCCATTGTGTCAGATGAGGTAAATGAGACACAGAGATTAAAATGATGTGCCCAAGACCACACAATGCGGTGAAGTAGTAGAGGCTAGGATCTCAGCCCTGATTTCCTTGTCTGCGATGTAAACGCTGAATCTGATCTTCTGGTTTACATTTACAGATATTTGTACACTGCTTTTTAACATTCTAGAGTTTCTAGAACTAAAATAGTACTCTATTGGAAAACGATAGAAGCTTTCCTATATCCCCTGAAGCTGATTGCACCAAGGTACGCTGTGCTGTTGCAAAAGAATCATTTTGAAACTAGCTTACTTTGAAATTCCTTTTTTGTGCTGGGCTCGTTACATTGGTAATATTAGTGTTTTTCATCTTTCTGTAAATGAAGTCCTCACAAAGATAATGTAACTGACAGTGAACCAGCTTGCAGTCAAGTCAAACAACTGATACACTGCAAGACTAGGAGCAACCGGGTTAGGGGCATGAGGTCAGGTCAAATAATTACAAGCTCCCAAAATAGTCTGAAGTTAACACGTGCAACGAAGCTGCACTTACAATACCCCCAGAGCTCAGTTCTTCGGATGCTCGTGCTGGCTGGAAGATAAACGTGTTCACAGAGCAGCAGGCACACAAGAAACAAGGAGCTTTGGGTCACAGCCCAGCCAGGGGAGCTACTCACATGTCAAAGCTGCTGAGGGCAACGGCGGTCCTCAGCAGGTGCCCCCCTATCCAGTGTCCTGTGCCTAGAGGGGCCCCTGCCTTCACCCCATCATCAAATTACTCCGCCCTTGTTACCCAATTATAATCCCAATTCACTCCATGGAATCTGTTTTTTTGTGTGGAGTTTTATGTAGCGCTAACTAGACCCGGAGGTATCAGAGCGCTTTACATGAGCACCAGTTACCTTACATACGCATTCATTATGTTAGGCACTGGGAGATTAAGAGATTTGCCCAGAATCACAGAATGCTGAGCGTACCTGCCGAGACTGCCCTACCCCTTAGGCCACATTCTCTCCCCCTGTCTGCTGCGCCCTTTGGGTTGCCGCCTAATAACCTTCAAATCATTGATTTCAGGTGTGTACGTCTAATTAATTAAATTGAAGCAAAATAAGACCACAACACCCACAATGCATTAGACTCTCATACAAAAGTTCAGGATTGGAAACTGTGCATGACCTGGAGGGAGGTGGCTACCCTCTGTGTACCAACTGTACACACAGAGCGCTCTGTAAGGCTGCCCGGGGGGGGGTTGCGCAGCGGCCCCCCCCCCCCCCCCCAAGAGGGCGGCCGCCTTAGTGCCACAGGAAGGCACAGGGGTGGGAGGTGTAGTCCCCGGGTTACACCAGGGGAGACCCCAGCAGATGGCTGCTTCCGGCGGGGGCGGGGAGGAGACAGGGGTATTTATACTGTCTCCGCCCCCTCCTCGCCCTCTTGTCCTCTCGTTCGCCTTGAAGGGCTTGCGTCGTCTCGTCGCTGGTATCTGCGGGCCTGGTCGTGACTCACGCGCCTTGGCCCGACTCGCCGTCCGTGGTTTGCTCGCGAGGTTCCACGGGTGGCCCGCTGGTCTGGCTGGTGCCCCTCTTCTGTGTGCGGTGAGTCGTGGAGCTTGTAGTTTGGAGGTTGTGTTGTTGGTATGGCCGTCTCGCATGCCCTGCCCCTGGTGGGGATTTTGGTGGCGGGGGTGTAGCAATCCAGCATAGTCTGAGTAGTCCGGGTGTGTTTTGCCCCTTTCGCAGAGCCTCCACGCCGTGTCGTTTCACGTGGTTCGTTGGTACCACAGGTGTCCAGGTTTTGCGTGAGGCCGGGTAGGATGAATTTTGAGCGACCCTCCCCTGTGACTGGTTGGTATTGGGGGTGCTGCGTTTCTTTCCGCGGCAATTAACAGGCCTCACATAAATGTCAGATAACTCGTGTGATTAATTATCTTCCTGGAGAGCGAGCAGGATTTTGTATAGTTGAGGTTTTGACTTCGGTGAAGTTCGTGCAGAGGGTCAATGTGCCTGCTGCAAAGAACGTGTACCAAGTAGATTACAGAGTGCGTATGGTGTGAATAGGTCAGCTGGTTACTATTTTCAAAAGAGGCATCCTTTTGTTACTTGCAATTTATAACTTAAAGTCCTAATATTCAACAGTGAGCTACAAACGTTCATCTAGAACTGCATACACACCGCAATGCATACATTATTAGAACATTGATGAATGTTGCAAAAAGGGTTAATTTGGCTAGAAATCGACTGAGCTTGTGATTCTTCACACCAAGCAACCTTTAACTATACTGCCTACCAGTAGGGATGACATGAGATGGCCGCACTTATCTCCGTGGATGGGCCGCCCCCCTGTAGATGTACGTTTTCCAGATGTCGGCTGAAATAGGCTTTCACTTATCTCACCTCCCTCTCGTCCTCCCCAGCGTTATTTGCCCGACCGCGTGATTATTAAAAAAGTGATTCTTAGTTCCGGCCCGATGCCGCAGGTTGCGCTGCCGCCTAGGGTGCTGTAATCAAGGGTTCGAGTCG
The DNA here is from genome assembly GCF_964204655.1 of Triturus cristatus. Taxonomy (NCBI): domain Eukaryota; kingdom Metazoa; phylum Chordata; class Amphibia; order Caudata; family Salamandridae; genus Triturus; species Triturus cristatus. Next base: position 166,816,006 of record NC_140591.1, on the reverse strand, counting down.
CGAGGCCGCATTTTCCCCCGTGAACCTGGGCATATCACTATTCTCCGCCACCGGTACCAGGCCGCGTCTTCACCCGGTGATCCTGGACTAATCTCTTACATCTACCAGGAGCTTGCTCTAAGTCTTGTGCCTGTCGATTTCAAACTCTTCCTTCGTATGCCGGTGCAACACTGTTCCGGCTCGGAGCCCACCAGCTGCGCTTCCGCCCCCGTGTGCGGGAATCCAGGGTTGAGCCGCGAGGTCGCGTCTTCAGCCTGTGATCCTGGGCAACTCACTTAACCTCCGCATGCCGGTGCGATGCGTTTCTGGCGCCATGTTGAGCGAGACTGGTTAGCGCAGTTTGTTAGAGAGTGGGGCTAATGACATCACGGGCGCGTGTTCGATCCCCTTATGGGTCAAAGGGTCAAAAATGTCATCTCGTTCGGGGCGAGTACGCGCAATATAATTGGGACAGTCCACCACCGTGGACTTGCTTCACTGTCCATGATGTGGGTGCATGCAGGTCGTGGTATGTCTCTTGTAGAACCTGCGCTGGTATCAGCACGAGGGGGAAACATGCATCACCGCAGTCAGCATCGGGGCTGAGAACAATTAGATTTGCGTGCTGGGTGCCCAGGCTATTGTGCCTGCATATATGATCTGCTGGCAGGCAGGCATTTCGCTTATGCCCGTAGGTTGCATTGTTTTCATGCGCTAACGGCTATTGTGACGCCATAGATGAGCAGTTAGGGAGGCGGGTAAGTTATTTGTGCCCATATGAAGATTTGTTGTCTCATTGGTGACATAGCCCAAGCGTGTAGAGTTTAGGAACCCAGGTTCACGAGGTGGTCCGACCCCTGAGGGGCCTGGGGTGCGACGATAATTGGCATAAGTATCTCACGCACATCTGAGCAAAGGCATAATGCGGTGTTCAGGACAGCTTGTCGCAAGGTTGTCCCGAGTACATGGCGTATTGGGTGCTTCTGTTGATGTTCACGGGAGCTATGAAGTGAGTAGCGGGTTTTCAAGGCTAAGTGCTTATTTGGTTATACATAGAGCGCTAAGATGGGGCTACGTGTTAACAGCTGCCGACCGCTGCTTGAATGAGTCGCAGCACGTGGTTAGAGGGACGAGTTGATCATATGTCGTCTAGCATACCGATTGTAAGTGAACGGAGGTAATTGCCTTGCCTATGTACTAGGTAGGGCAGAGCATGCGGCGTCGCGTTACAAGCTATTGGCGCTGTACCATTGGCCAACTGCATATCCCGAGTGGGAGGGTTGGCAGTGCGGCTCGACAGGCACAATGAGTTCTCTAATGCCAATGTTTATTTCAACCCGCATGGTGTAGGGCATTTTGGCGGCCCCAGGCAGCTTGCCTATGCAAGCGCGGCACTAGGGTAGGTCACTGGGAGGTAGCGCTGCTCTGCTTGTCTACTATTAGAACTGCAGGTTGTGGAGCACTAGGAACATTACTTGGGCCTCGAGTGCTCCTCTGTTTTGACTAATTTAGGCGGCCGTAATTGAGAGAGGAGATGGTACGTCGGCGCTGTCGCTTCTGGTGCAGGAAACCAGGGTTCGAGCCTCGAGCTCGCGTCCACATCCCGTGAGTCTGGGCAAATCACCTAATCTCCCCGTGCATGAGTGTGTAATCTAATTACGGTTCTATGTTTAGCGCTCCAATAACTTTGGGTTGAGTTTGCGCGATATACATATGGTGTGCAGTAACGCACAGCCAGTCTGGATCATTGTGGTCTAAGGAAGGCGGTGCTTCAGGGTCGCCCAGGCATAGAAGGGTCTCTTAGCGGCAGCCGGCTTAAAGGTGGTCGGCTTCATCGCCAGCGCTAGGTGCACATAGCCAGTCCGGCTCCATTATGGCTGCTGCTTTCCAGTTCGGGCACGCGTGCTGTGACCCTGTTTTTTTCATTCGCCTCTGCTGGTCTCAGCTGGGTAGTCAATAGTTGGCCTTGTGGTAGGTGGTGCTATTTGTAGTAAATATAGGGAATAAGTGATATGTCCTCAGTATGGCATGAAGCTGGAGCTCATGTTTAAATGTGTCCGTTGTGTGCACATACATTTACTTGTATAACATGTAATTCTCAATGTGCGTTAGATTAACGCTATGAAGGGTGATCAGGCAGGCCTTTCATCGAGCGGGACAACTAGCAAATTTACGGTGTGCTGGTGGCCGGGCTGCATGCCATAGTCATTGCCTGAGCTAGTTAGGGAGCCCTGCAGACCAGTTTTTAACTTTTATTCCCGACTTGAAGCTTGCGCAGGGCGCACCCGGCTCTGTTGGTGTCTTTCATGGAGAATTGGCGGTTTACTGGTGTGGGGGGGACAGCCCAGCTGTCGTATTAGCAGGCTGGCTGACATGATATGTGCGCAGTATGTCAGGCAACTGGAGATCATGTATCGTTTCAACACCTTTGCGCTCACATACACGGACATTTGTATAATCAAATGTATTTCTCAATGCGCATTAGAGTAACGCTATGAATGGTGATCATGCAGGCTTCCAAGGAGCGGGACACTTGTCAGGCGTCATATGGCTGTTGCCTTCCAGTGGGCCCACGGCACGTGCATGTTGACCCTGTTTTAATACGCTTCTGTTGGTTGGCTGGTTAGCCAATAGATGGGCTTGTTGTAGGGAGTGCTTATTTTGTAGTTAAAATAGGGACGCATGACATGGGCTCAGTATCCCACGTAACGGGGGGCTCTGGTTTCACGTTTCTACACCTGCGTCACATCATTGACACTTGAACACTGAGATGTATTCGCAGTGCGCGGAGATTAACGCCATCTATAGTGATCAGTCAGGGTTTGCCTCTGTTGGCCTCTTGGGGTTCAAAGGGAATACTGGCGGGTCAGCTCCCCAAGCTTGATTGCCACGCTGCTGCGCTTCTTGACACATGTGTATGTCTCCAGACAAGTGCTGCTTGCAAGGTTAGTTTGCATTGGTTTGGTGAACACTTTATCATTTCGCTTGCGGTCGGAGAACGTAGATTGTGTTGGATTTAGCATTTCATGTCATGGGACAGTGAGCGGTAAGCCGGCTAGCAGTAGGACGAATGCTCCGTTAGTAAGGGAACACCCCTGGGTTAGGCGTGCACGGCTAGGATCTGAGGGCAACCAGCAAGGGCTTGCTTCCAAGGTTTGTGAAGTGGATCAGATGGGCCATGCGGTGCGGCAGGGCACCACGCATATTCTATAGGTCTCAGTTTGAATTCTAGGTCCTTGCTCAGGCACGGGTAGGTTCGGATTCTTATATGCCGGCACACCTTTGCAGACATTTACATTCCGGACGCATGGTATACGTTCCACCGACCCCCAAACCCACCCCCCCCTCCCCCCCACGAGAGGTGATCTCACAATTTCAGCGTTCTAATGTCCAACGGGCCTAGGGGGCGGATAGTGGGGCAGCAAGATTCTGGCAGGAGGGAGCGCCGCCAGGCGGCAAGGACTTTGAGAGTATCAGGGATTTGAAGGTCCCGCTGGGTGCCTGTCAGGGTGATCTCCCAGGGCTTAGGAGGGGTCATGACATTAGTCACCAGGGATGATTCTCATGCGGGGCGGTGGTCCCGACCTCATTTCGTATGATGCTCCCTGTCGGGTCTGTCTAATGTTCAGCCAAAAAGGTTTTTAAATCATCAGCCCCTCTTCTCAGCCTTACGGTGAGCAGTATGCAGGCGGTCTGGGGATCAGTAGGTTGGGGGGTGCGCGTCCGTTCTGGGGGCTGTGACTGTGAGCCGGGTGTTACGCTTTGAGTCCTAGTCCGGCTTGCTGCAGGGCCGGATGAGGGTTGATTCTTAATTGGTTGCGATGGATGAGGAGGCAGAACCCAGCAGCACACTCTGCTAAGCTATGTTTTTGACGAATTGTTGACCTAAGGCCGAGGTGGGCGCTTCTAGAGCAGGGCCAGAATGATTTGGCCGGGCAGCAGGACAAAGGTCTTTTCGGCACTGGCAGACTGGTGCAGGCTGCACGTAGTGCCATTGCAGAACATAGATTTCTCATAGATTATATGTATTATATCTATTATCTATTGATATCTTTTGGGGACATAGATTGTACCATGGTGACCAACTGGTTGTGGGTTCGTGCCCAACAGGAGTAAGGGAATTGCATTCTGTTCCATCAGGCGACGGGTACCGTCGGTAGCACCAGCAGCTGTAAAGCTTCGATTTTCACCCGGGTCTGGGGCTGGCAATGTCATCTAACTTTGCAGCCAGACACCGAATAGGCAACGACAGACTTGCGATGGTGCAACGGGCACTCAGCAGTAGAGTCAGCTGAGTCTCATCATACCCTGGTATCTGTCTGTGATAAACATAAGGTTGGGCTACACACGAACAGGCACTCTAGGGCAGCTGGGGCAGGAGCGTGCCAGTGCCAAGTGGGGGCGGGTTGCCTGGTTAGGGCTGCCTGTTGCGAGGGAGCACTAATACGGATAGCCTCAATAGCGCGTTTGCATTCATAGAAGGCTAAATTGGTACTTGTATGGCAGGGTGCCAGTTGCTTCAGTTATGTGCGTGTTCCTTGGCAGTGTCAGGAACATTCAGAAGGCATTATTGGTGGTTAGCCTGTTGTCCTGCTTTTCAGAGGTGTTTTAGCTCAGGCATGGCCAAGCATGGGTTAGATGCCGGGGTCTTCCCTGCGATTCGTGTTAACAGGCAGGTGAAGCAGCAGAACTTAGAGGGGCTTGGGTCTGACCTTTGGTTCCAAGGGCAGAGCCTGGTCAGCTCACTTAGTAGCCCGCCCTTTAGTTCGACAAAACAGGTACAATTATAGTGAGTAACAGGTAACTTCCCCCGCCCTCTAGCACCGGCTGGCAGCTATGCAGGTTGTGGGAGTGGCCTTCCCACGGGGGCGATTGGGTCCATATGATTGGGGAAAACTTCTAGGAAGCATATTTGGGCTGCAAAGTAGCAGGAGAACCATTGGCATTCCCAGTATTAACATAGTGAGGTATTTATGCTTTGGTTCCCCCCGGGGTCACGCTGTCTTGTCGGCTCCCTGGTATGCGGGCAGAAGTTTTGGGAGGGCAAGGCTCCACATAGGGGGTGACTGTCGGAAGGTGATGGTCATACTCCGATTAGTGCTAGACTCAGATAACGGAGGTAAGAGGAAGTAGAGCGGGTTTGTCAACTCTTACCTCCAACCGCGGGCACTTCCTGGCAGGAGTGTCTTGTCATAGGTATTGTTCTTCAGCCATGCAAAGGTAACATTGGACCTACGCCTATTATAGGTTTCAGGTCATATCAGTCAAAATTCACGGGGAGTTTTGGAAGAATGGGGGCATTTGTCCTGAGGGGGCATGCTGGCTCCGGTCCTGCATGGGCTAAGACTTGTTTGGCTGGACCTGGGGAAGCCCGGTTATCAGCATGTTGTAAGTTAAAAGGCAAAGAGGTTTTGGCTTCATCAGGCAAGGTCTTATACACGCCGAGTCCACAGGGTGCCAGGAGGAGCTTTGGGCTGCACCAGGTTGTAAGGAAATAAGTCTACCTTGGTGGGGGGCCCTGGTAGTGACGGTGGCCACTCCCAAGGCTGTGGAGGAGTTACAGGGCGATCCAGGGTCTGCACATACCAAGGGGTACATCATGCAGCAGCACCGCGGGGTGCTAAGCCAGGATACCCAAGGATGTTTAAGCGTTGTCCCCTGGAAGAACGACGGCGCCCCGTTAGCCGACAGGCGGTTGTGGGTCTGAGCAACCGGGGGCTGCCATGTATGCTCCGCCCACCCCTCACAGGGCGGGGGCGTGTGAAGCAAGTGGACTGGGGGTCCACGGATGGGAGGGGTGGCCCCTTCCAATAGTTGGTATACACCATCTGGTGTTGCCATGGTGACTCTAGGCTTATCAGACGGGCAGACGGCATAGGGGCTGGCGTGCCCTGGTATCGCCCGTAAGATAACCCACCACCAGCAAAAAATGTTTTGTTTCTCTAAAAAAAAATCAAGCATTTGCAATGCAATAGGCCTTGCATTTACGCGAGTTTAAGCTATTGGCATTGAAAAGGGGGACCCAGGGGGTGCGTGACGCGAGCCTGTCACCCCCTGGGTTGTTCGCGCAATGGAACAGCCACACAGGTGGGAGGGAGAGGTGATCAGGGAGGCGCGCGAGGGGAGGTTTGATATAGAGGGTAGGAGGGGTGGGAAAATCACTGTGCCCTCCGGAGCTGGGAGGAGGGGTTTCCTAAACTTTTTGTCCGTGGCAGTTTTCCGCAGTTGCTTTGGGCGGGATGCCGTCAGCAGCGGAGGTGCGGGAGGCCGTCCGGGTGATCTGTGCTGCCGGCCGGAGCGACTTATTGCAGCCCAGAGTTCCAAGCCAGTCATGGGTGGGCCTTGCCCGAGCTCCTCGCAAGTCTGCGAGTGGAGTGTTGAAAGCGGTGGCAGCCTGTCTTTCCCCGGACCCTGGGGCCGGTGGGGATGTCGTAGCGGATGTCCTGGTGAGGCTGCAGCTAGACGAGGCTGCAGGCAGCGAGGGGCAGGCTGGCTCTCAAGTGGTGGCCCCAGGAGGGGAACAGGTACGTGCGTCCACTAGCTTGGCTGCGGGAGGGCGGCGCGCTACGGTGGGTGGCAGGAGGGGGAGGTCCATAGGCTCGGCTGGACTGCGGGGGAGGAACGCTGGTATCCGGTCGAAGTCTGTGAAGTTGGGGGCAAGGAGGGGGAGGAGGGCAGTGAGTGTGGGGGACAAGGCTCTTTATGGCAAAGTCCAGGAGCGCGTTAATTTCCCTGCACAGGAGCCGGCGGCATTAATGCCCCAGGGGGTGTGCTCAGCTGGTGAATTTCAATGGGCAGTAATATGTTTTGAGTCCAGCGCAGGCACTCTCAGGGCTAGTTCACCATCCTTTGACCAGGGAGTCCCCTTTGGGGGAGCAGTTAAGGGGTTTGCCACATGGGAGAGGTAGTTTGGCTCCCAGTCTATTTATGCCCGGTACAGCCTCTGTGGTTGGGGATTGCTTGTCTTATGCGAGTGCACAGGATGGTGTGGGGACAGTGATATTGTCTCCTGGGTTACAGCCAGTCCACGCTGCGGCCCCTTTGTTAGTGCACACAACAGGCAGTGGGGAGGCGGCTAGGCAGTGCAACAGCCCCTCGGGAGTGCTGGAACCACAAGGAGCGCCCTTGGGTGAGTCGGCCACGGTGGCATTGCAGGAGTCACAGGCGGGTCACTGGGTGTGGGTGGGTACTGAGGGTGCAGTTTTCCGGCCCCAGGGTGGTATTTTCAGGGGTCCTGGGGGCACAACAGGGGGGAGGATCAAGACAGTTTGAGCGGCTTGCGGGACACTCTGCCGGTTTTCTCCACACGGAGTGCGGCCGGTAAGCAACCATTGCAGATGGAGCGCGCTGTGGCTCCATTTGGGGGGCCATTAGAGGAAGGGCGATCTGGAGCGGATTTCCTTTCACACTCGGGCCACCCCTCAGCTAAGAAGCAGTTGAATTTGCAGTTTGCTTCTGGGGGTTGGGGCGCTTTGGAGATGTTGGGGGTCAGTGGGGCGCCTCATGATGGAGGCGGTGATGCTATGCTATTGGGCATTGACAGTGATGATTTGGAAGAAGGTGAATTACAGGATGGGGATGGGGTTGGGAGGGAGCATTGTACGACATCTGGAAGGGGTAAGAGGGGTTTGTTGGGGCAACACAGTGTTTTTAGTCTTTTGCAGACGTCTAGTGCGGACCAAGCAAAAGCGCGAGAGCCTGCAGCTGTCATTCGCCCTCAGGAGGTCCGTCCAGTCGGCCATCAAGGTGCAGCTCCGTTGCCTGCAGGTACGGCGGGTTGGTGATCGGTGTGGCAACAAGGGGGTCACCCTCAGAAATTAACCAAGTCCATAGGTGTTGGGGGGGGGGGAGGCATTGGGGGGGAAAGGGCGTCTGCTGGGGCAGTACTGGTGCAGATCGGAGCTTCCGAATCCCCTCTACTTCCACGGATGGAGTGATCACACAGTCACACACGCACACACACATCACACGCTGGTGGGGCCCATTACACCAACATTCATCCTACCACTCTTATCCGTGCCATATATAAGGGGAAACACTTTCCTGATACCTAACCAATCTGCATGTACCCTGAGGTCAATGGCATCTACTAGTTGCTTATAAATCTGGCGAAAACATTTAAAAAAATATGCAAATAAATTCAATAAACATGACAAGAAAATAACCACCTGACACAGAGATTCAAACAGAATATTTGTTTATCTAAAATTGTAAGAAAAGCCAATTAAATGCAAATTCATTTCTCTCATATTTACCTATTCTGTCTAAATGTCAGATCCTAAGTCAGAACCGGTCCTCAGTAATTCAATCGGAGTTTCTAGCCGTCATGTAGAGTCATCGTCCTCTCCGTCAGCATCGGGACCTCGGATCATCAGTTCAGGAAGAAGTGGCACTAGACCTTTCTAGTCTACTAATATTTATACTAAAATTTACATTCTGAAATGTTACAATTCATTGTTCAGAGCGGATGAATGGCGGAAATAATGTCATCTTGGTACATTTGAGATACTGTGGGAGATTTTCTCACACTTAGATCGTTCCAAATAATGAATAGAAAAATAAGGGGTCCATAACTAATTCGTTACTTCTACGGATGTCTCTTTTGGATAATTTGTATCCCAATCGTGGGATCATCAGCTCATAAGTTCAGTATTTGTTTTTTGTAACAAATATCATGTTCAGGGGCTCTTGGCATCCGTCCTGGGTTTGTCGTCATGATCATGGCTTTTCAGTTTGTTGAGAGGGCAAGGTCACAGGCAGCGCGAAGCCTCCTTGCAAAATTTTCCATCAGCTCGAATGCAGGCTGCGGGTGGTAGCCATCTTTTGGTAGGCCACATTGGGCAACTTTAGTGAAATAAAACATAAAACAGAATTTCTGCACGGAAATGATTATACAGTGTTACTCCCCTGCTAATACCCTTATGTGTATGTATTTATCTAGCCATTTGCGACATCAAAAGCCATTAATGCATATTAATTATAAGCGACAAACACAATAACATCACATAAGCAACATCTATTTCTGTCAGTTTGCTCACCAACTTAGTTCATTTATTATTTTAGCCATGCAATAGCATTCCCACGTGTAATTCTCTTGTTAATAAGGTTGGTTAGACAAGACTCGACAAACTTTTAATGATTAATAATTAATCAGTAGTACTTTTAATTATAACATGCGAAAATGAAACAGGTATTCGGTTTTAAAGAAAAAACCCTGCTCCATCAATCCCCCCCTTTGGTGATATCTTATCACCACAAAAATCAAAAACCCAAAAAATCAATTTAATTCTTCTTTTAGAAGAATTCAAAATATCTTCTTGTTCATTCTTTTCAAACCCTTGTTTCCATCTCATCTTCCTTCTTAGTTTCTATATACATGCTTTCTCTTAGCTCTTCTAGTTCTATTTCTTGTTCTTTTGTCTCCTTTTAACATTTTCTTTTGTAATTTTCCTTTTATTTCTTCTATATCTACAACACATACACCCTAATCTAAGGATCAATAATGCAACAATTACACAGGTTAATGGAAATAATATCTTACCAAAAATGGTACTACCTATTTTAGCTACAAAATTCTTAATAGGAATCATCTTATTAGCCATTTTAGTCCAGATACTTTCAGCTTCCAGTGGTACTAATTCTTCATGCAAATCAGTGATATTTTTGATATAAACTTTTAGATCTTTGCTTTCGTCAGGAATGTAAGTGCAACAATGTTGAACTTTCAGCATTCCACAGACTCCACCCTCTTTTGCCAAAAGAATATCAAGGGCAAGTCGATTTTGCATCGCCATAGCACGCAAAGCAACCATTTCTGTATTAACCAAAAGAAAGCCTCCAGCGGTGCTTGTTGACAAGCGATCCACCACTGTTGACAGCTTCCGAATGCCAAAGGCATTTAAAGAAACTCCCACTGCTGGAATTAAAGCTCCAAAAATATCTCCTACAATTTCTGTCCATGTTTCTCTTCTATAGCGTGTTAATGGATTAGTTTGTTCAGCATTTTCTACTCTATCCATGTGTAAAATCTTTGGAAAAACCAGGCCAACATAACATGTGCCAAACCAATGGCCAGGCAAACGGTAATAAGCCTTGTTCCCACAAATATAATACACTCCCGGGAAAACTGGATCTTCTCCTCCTCTAAATCCCCATCCGGTTGCAATAAAGTATGTATCATGGCACTCACTAGTCCCATCTATAGCCATAGTTGGACTGGCTCCATTTTTCAATTCTTTTTCTTTCTCAATATCCCACATTGTGTCACTCATTTTATGCCCTTCTGCTTTCTTGTGCATGTTCAACCTTCTTCTCTCAACCATGTCTAGAAAATGATTCTCTTCTCCCTTCAAACTGCAAGTTAAATTGTTTCTAAAAACATATATTAAGGTTAATTCTTTGGTTTCTAAAAAAATCTCACCTAAAGTGTTAGCTTCTTTTGCAGGATTCAGTGCTTTATTCATAGGCAATTGCCCAAGAATATTATCTACATTAGACATATTATAATCTAATTTCCCTAACTGGTAAAATATACTAATCAACACACTACATGAAATTCCATACGTAGCCGGAAGATGATGATAAGTCACTCCTTCCGAAACAGAGGCAGGTAATTGCATGCAAACATAGCAATCCCTTACTTCCATTGATTTTACGTATTCATACAACAATTTAGAAAAAACATTGCTAGAAAAATCATTAATTGACCTATCCTTATGTATATGTACATTGCTAGTTCTAGTTGGTACTATCTTCTGTGAACTCTTCCCTATATTAGTTCTGTTCTCAGTGTGACCTTCTAAAGTGTCTATAGTAACTCTAAATGAAATCAGTAGAGCAAGCACGCTCCAAAGCAGCAGAAAGGTACATCTACTTTTATTATTCTCAGTGTTAGCTATTTTGTTATTTTGACCGTGTCTTTTGACTTAGCCTCTTCTACTCCTCTACCAAACTTCAGGGCAACAAGTACCCAACAGATTTTACAATCTACTAATTTTAATATTGCTTTTTCTTTTCTTCTCCCAAGTGATTTTCCTTGGATTTACTCAATTTGGATTTTCATCACTTTTCACTGTCTCTTCATCATCATCAAACTGTATCAGGTCCTGAACATCCGTCTCTTCTCCAATGTCGGATAAGATAACTCTCAGGATTCCCACAGCCTCTTCTTCAGCAACCTCTTTCAGTATAGCCTCCTCTGGACTTCCTTGACTGTCTGCCTCTTCTCCTTGTTCAGGCAGCGCCACATACGTCCATTCCGGTGACTTATACCTCTGGTTTGGTTTTCTTGTTCTTTTAGTTCTCTCAGGTATCTTTGTTTCTTCTTCTTTAGTTGGATTTTGACTTGACACTTCGTTCACTTGTTCAGCTTTCGAAGAGTTAACTCGTGTCAGTCGATACCTCAGTCTCTTTATCTTATTGGACCAAAGATCTCCTTTAGCATTTCTCTTTTGTCTTCCTTCTTTATTATTTCTTTCTCCAAGCCAAGTTCTTTTTCTTAGAACTCGTCCTCCATGTATCTCATTGTCACTTTCATCAGACTCTGTCTCAGTTGCCTCTTGTTCATCAACAGCTTTCTTTTCTCCAACAACTTCCTTTTCTCCAACAGTCTCTTTTTCCCCCAATTGAGATTTCCCTACTTCTGTCCCTCCTCGGGTCTCCGACACGCAATCTTCTTGCTGTCTGCTTGTCCCTTCACCTAGCTCGTTGTTGATGTTCCCTACACCTCCTCGGGGTTTTTCCGCAATCTGTCCCTCTCTGTCTTTGTCTGTCCCTTCTTCTTCAATATTTATCTCAGGTGGAACTTGTCCAATTTCCTTATTTGATTCAGGTGTCACTTCTGTTGGAATGTTCTTTTCTTTTCTTTCTTTCTTTTTGTGTTGGTCACCGTTAGTTGGAACCTCAGGTACTTCTTCAGAATCTGAACTTGCCTCTGCGGTTTGCACTGTTCTTTTCAGAACCTCTTCTGGTGGGATGAAAATTTCTCTTGACTCACTTTCCCCACTTTCAGGATTCTTTTTCCTTCTTACTGTCTCGCTGTCTGCATCATCACTGGAATCTGATTCTTCAAAGTATTCTTTTCCAGTGCCGTCTCTTGGATTTGGAACTCTCAGTGTGTGACTTGCATGTATCCAATTTTTCACTCCAGCACACTTCACAGCAGTCGTTGTGGTCAGAATGACTTGTCTTGGCCTTCCCCATCTTGGAACCAGGCAATTCCTTCTTCTGTGGACTTTTATCCTTACCCAGTCCCCTGGGCTCAGATCATGGGCTGGTTTCTTTTCAAGTGTGGTGGCGTCTTCTCCAACCTGGTGAAACACAGAATGAACTGCGTCAGCCAGGCCCTTACAGTAATCCAAAATCATGTCATCAGTTATAGTCATCAGCTTGTTGACTGGTACAAATGCATGTCTCATAGCACGTCCCATGATAATTTCATGTGGACTCAAACCTGTTGTTCTGTCTGGAGTAGACCTAATGGTCATCAGGACTAGAGGCAAGACATCGGGCCATTTCATTCCTGTGGCTAAGCACATTTTGCCAATTCTGTTTTTGATGGTACCATTCATTTGTTCAACCACACCAGAAGCTTCTGGTCGATAAGCACAACATAGCTTCTGCTGTACACTCATTGCTTCACAGATCAGACTCATGATTTCATTATAAAAATGTCCTCCTCTGTCTGATTCAATGGTTACTGGGAACCCGTACCTTGGGATGAACTCTCTTAACAGTAGTTTAGCCACTGTTATCCCATCGTTTCTTCTTGTTGGATATGCCTCCACCCACCTGGAGAACAAACAGACCACCACCAGGACATACCTCAATCTGTTGACTTGGGGCATTTCAATGAAGTCTATCTGCATTCTTGTGAAGGGTCCTCCCTCTCTGCCTATTGTTCCTAGGCTCACCACTGTTTTCTTTCCAGGATTGAATTGCTGACATATCAGACATCTCTGACAGAGACTTTCTGCTATCAGCCTGAACTTTGGACTATACCAGGTTTGCTTAAAGGCCCTTATCATAGCTTCCCTCCCCAGATGTCCTTGGCCATGATACATCCTTGCCATTGTTGACAACATGCTATTTGGCATGACTGGTCTTCCATCCCTATAGACCCATACATGATCTTTTTCCCTTGGTGCACAACCTGCTTTCACCCAATCTTTCATTTCCTCATCTCCTGCCTTATCCTGCAGCTGTTTCACTTCCTCCCATGTTCCCACCTCATTAGTAAACATCAAGGAACAAGAAGATATTTCTCTTTCTTTACTCCGGTTAATGGAATGATTGTTTCTGGCACAGTATTGTGCTATGTCATTTGCGAATTTATTCCCAACGGTGACAAAATCATCACCTTGACCATGAGCAGCACATTTTACCACTGCTAGTTCTTTAGGCAGCTGTATCGCCTCTAGCAGTTTTCCAACCACTTCAGCATTCTTTATAGGAGTTCCACTTGAGGTCAGGAAACCTCTTTGTAGCCATAGCTGGCCAAAATCATGGACAACTCCGAAGCCATACTGGCTGTCAGTCATCACAGTCACTCTTACACTTCTTCCAATTTTACAGGCTTTTGTTAGTGCCACCAATTCTGCCACCTGAGCGGATTTAACTTCTTTCAAAGGTGATGCTTCCACAACTCCTGAAACTGTACATACAGCATATGCAGCACTCAGTGTTCCTTCATCCGTTCTTAGGCAAGATCCATCCACAAACAACACATGATCACTCTCAGGCAGTGGCAGATCTCTTATGTCTGGTCTTGGTTTTGTACAGTAATCAAGCACATCCAGGCAGTCATGATCAACTTCATTTCTCACTCCCACACATTCAGCATCAGGCAACAGTGTCGCTGGATTCACATTCACACATCTCTCCAGGCTCACATTGGTTGCACCAAGAATGACTTTCTCATATTTATTCAGCCGACTATGAGACATGAACTGTGTCCGGCTCCTTGTTAAAAGGATTGCCACATCATGAGGTACGAATACCCTTACAGGATATCCCATTATGATTCCCTCACTTTGTTCCAGACTTTTACAGGTAGCAGCTACTGCTTTTAGGAAACCTGGCAAACCCACAGCTACTGGGTCAAGTGTTGATGAGAAGTAGGCAATTGGCCTTCTCAGGCGTCCATGTTTCTGGATTAACACTGAAAGTGCACATCCATTTCTCTCACTACAATACAGCTCAAATTATTTTTCGTAATCTGGCAATCCTAGGGCAGGAGCTTCACATAGTCTGTCCTTTAACTCTCTAAATGCAGCCATTTCTTCTGGGTTTAGTTCTTATAGGTCTTTCACCTCACTTTTGGTCAATTTAATCAATGGTTTGGCAATCAGGGAAAAGTTACTTATCCACTGTCGACAGTAACCCACCATTCCCAGGAACATTCTCACTTCTCTTTGTGTCATTGGGGCTCTCATTCCTCTAATGATTTTAATCCTGTCAATGGTCACTTTTCTCAGGCCTTTCTCAATGTTATGTCCCAGATACTGGACTTCTTTCTTGCAGAATTGCAATTTGGCTGGAGATACTTTTAATCCTCCATCTGCCAAGTGATTCAGTAAAGCAATGGTGTCTACTTCACAAGCTTCACGTGTTTTTGATGCCACAAGTAGGTCATCAATATACTGGACCAAGACTGAATTTTCAGGCATTGTTAGACTTTCCAGAGATTTCTTTAGCAATTGATTAAATATTGAAGGGCTCTCTGTATACCCCTGTGGAATTCGGCACCATGCCAAAATCCGCTCTCCAAATCTAAAAGAAAATATTGGCCGGCTGTCATGATGCAATGGAATTGAAAAGAAAGCATGACACAAATCAATTACAGTATACCATTCTGCATCATGGGGAATCTGATACAAAATCACTGATGGATTTGGCACAATGAGACAACATGACACAACAATCTTGTTAATGTTTCTCAAATCTTGTACTATTCTGAACATTACATTAGGTTTCTTCAGTCCCATTATTGGTGAGTTACATGGGCTGCTCAATATTTCTCTTAACACCCCCTGCTGAATCATCTTCTCAATTATGTTATTCCTTCAATTATTTCAGATGTCAGTCTGTATTGCGGTATGTTTGGGTAAACCACTCCCTCTTTTACAGTAATCTTTACTGGATCTACATTTCTCATCAGACCTACATCTTCTCCAGTAAAATCCCAAACTGCTGCTTTCACTGTCTGTTTCAATTCTGGGGGTAATGCATCTGGATTAAATACAGCATATGTCCCCAAAGCCTCACATTCCCTGTTATCCATGGTCATTCTGTATAGGACATCCTCATCTGGTGTTTCAAAGGTTATTCCATCTGGAGTACAGAAAATAGTGCAATTCATCTTGCACAGCAGATCCCTGCCTAGCAAGTTCAGAGGACTAGTGTCACACACCACAAATCGGTGCATATCTGAAAATGTCCCTATTCTAACCCTTACTGGTTCAGTAAGATGAATTTTAATCTGTGTGTTGGACACACCAACTACTTGGATTGCCTCATCCGAGAGAGGAAGATTCTTTATATCAGCTGACCTGACAGTTGATCTCGTAGCTCCTGTGTCAACTAGAAAAGTAACACTTTCACCATTGATTTTTCCATCTACAAAAGGTCCTGCCTGGTCTATTTCTAGAGTTGCGCCAAGTACGCACTCTTCCTCCTCTCTTCGGCACCGTCAGAAGTCTCCCTCAGAGTCACTTCCCTCATTTTTCAGCCAATATTGGGCTACAGCGCTTGCGCGTTTTGGCTTGATTACCTGCTCTTCATCGTAGAACCCAGACTCTTGGCTGTACTTCTGGGATCCTCTTCTCTGCGGCAAGGGTGGTTTTGGCACCTGATTCTGCTGCTTAGCAGCCTTCTGCTGTTGCTGATGCTGACCACACCCCTCACTCTGCACCTGTGAATTCAATGATGGATTGTCATCATTAGTAGACGGTGGATTCTTACACTCTGATTTCCAGTGCCCTAATTTTCCACAGTTGTGGCAAGGGAATTTCTTTTTCGCTTCCTCGATATTTCCTTTTCCCTTTCCTGGACCAAACCTGGGTTTATTTCCTGGGTTATTTGCTTGTTCAACCAACTGTGCTTCCTGTCTTTCTGCAACTTTCACTTGTGCCCACATTGCCTTTTCCTTCAGTTTCCTTTGCTTCGCCTCAATCTCATCACTGAAGTATTTTGCATGTCTCAGGATCTCATCAATCTTCTTGCTCTGCCAGTCTACGGTATGCTGCCTAATCATTTCACTGATCTCAGGCCGCAAGCCATACACAAATCTATATACAAAATGGCTCAGGTCCTTGTCACCCAGATGTTCATCTCCACTGAACTGTTTGAAAGCTAATATTAGTCTTTCATAATATGCATGGACTGATTCTTTTAATTCTTGATGTGTTCGATCTATTTTAACCCAGTCTGTTTCTTTGGGGGGTACCTTATTCTTCAAGAAGGCCATAACCTGTTCGTACTTTCATGACCTCCGGATCTGGAGCTCCTGTCTTTGGATCTCTTGGGTATTCCTTAGTGGGCCAGTCTGACTATTTTACCTTCTGCCCACAAGTCTGCTGGTACAATTATATCAAACAGACTATTCAGGTCAATCCACAATACTTTTGACAACTTCACAAATCTGTCGACCTGTCTATACCACTCGACGGGCTTCTCCCTTAGTCGACGGAAATCATTTGTAAATGACAAAATATCCTGTCTGGTCCATGGGACATGTACATACCCACCTCCTGGAATCTCCCTCATAGGGTAGGCTGTCACTGCTTTCTCCTTTTATTTCAGAGGGAATGTCGAGTAAGTTCTATCTGTCCCATCCTCTCTGTGAGAAGTTGGCCTGATGTATGATGTCACTAGTTATAGTGTACACCTTATATCAGTCCAAATACCCTTATGGTGATTGGTTGTAAAGTCAACCTTATAGACCAGCTATCCTAGTGGTAGCATGGACAAGAGCAGTCTTAGGCTAAACTCTGAATGGCATGTGAAGCCAGCTGTGATACCATATATAATCCCTTGAATACCAAATGAAAGGACACCACAACAGATATATATATAAAATAAAGTGTATTTATTCTAAGCAAACCCTCAGCACTCTTTATGAGATTAGAGGTAAGTACAACACAGTCTTATTAATGCATACAGTAAGTCACACAGGTAAGTAATACAGTTAGGCCCTAGGGGCCACGCAAACCATATACTAAGTAAGTGGTATAAGAACCACTGTCACGGAAATAGAATAGGCCTAGGCCTAGGGAATCGCTGGGGCTACACTACACTAGCGTTAGTTAGGAAGTGGGAGGCCCACGGGATTCGTGTGCAGAGTGGAAACACTCACGCGTAATGCGTAAAAGTCAATAGCAATAGTACAGTTTAGAAAACGGTAGATTTAGGACACTTCCGGAGTAGCTAGGAAGTTGAGACTTGAAAACTAGACACTAGGATAGTCACTATCCTGATGAGCACCGGAGTACCCAAGTTACCTAGCCCACAGGCTCCGGGTGCATAGGGGTGAAGATGCGTCGTTTTCGTCGTCGACTCCTATGGATGCCTGAAGAAAGATGCTGACAGGCAGTCAGTGAAGAGTGTCCGGTGGATCCCAAGGCTGGGATCAAGAAGAGAAGAAACCTGCAAGCAGAAGGGACAGAGTCAAGGTCACTAGCCAGTGACCACGTGGAACCAGGAAGGAACCAGGCGATGTCGTGAAGAGTTGCAGGTGAAGGTGAAGCTTGTCGCTGCAGCCAGGAGGACCAGGAAGCGTCGAGGACGACCAGGACCAGGAGGCGAGCTGTCCCACGAAGGCTCTTGCTGTCGGCGGCGTCGAAGTTGGACTAGGACTCACCAAGCCTTGGCAAGCGGAACCCACGAAGAACGAAGGACTTGCTTCTGGTGCAGACCAGGAAGGTCTGGGGTGCTTCTTCTTTGCAGAGAAGCGGGAGCCAGTCTGGAGGAGCCAAACCAGCGCAGAAGATTTCAGGGTGCGTCGTCACAGAGGCCACTAGCCAGCGGGCAAGCAACCGGACAGACGCGGCAAGCAGGAAAATGCTGAAGGGCCCCACGCAGGACTCGTGGAGTGTGGGGGGCTGATCTTCGGTGCAGATGGTGCTTGGGGTTGGGGCTTCTCAATCCCCGGTGCACAACTTCGAGGGTACCTCAGAAGCTGCGCTGTAAGTTACTAGCCACTTTTCCCAGGTAGCCGGTCCCACGTCGCTCGTCGCCTCCACGGATCTCAGCTCTGCTGCAGATGTGGATGAGGGTCGGAGAAGTCTGGAAGTCAAGGCTCTGGTCGGGCTCTGCAGTCGGTTCCTCGTAGAACGGTCGCAAAGCAAAGGGTAGTCTCTTGATGGTGCCTGTTTGCACAGGGTAGCCACTCCTTGGCTACAAGGGAGATTCTTCAGTCTTCTTCTTTCGTCGAATGTCGAAGGTCCAGAGTTTCTGTTCAGTTTTGCAGGTTCAGGATAATCTAAAGTCTTGAGGCCCAACTCCCACTCTTATACTAATCTGGGGGGCTGGGATACCTGCTAGGTCACGCCTTATGGGTGGGACCTGGGAGGGGGTGGTTACACCCACTTCCCTTTGTCCAGTTTCGCGCCAGAGCTGGGGCTGGAGTGCCCCAGCGCTGGTTTGAACTGGACTATGCAAGGAACACCTTGTGTGCCCCAGGCATGTCTCATTCCTTTCAGCCCACCCTGC